>NC_134517.1:1763704-3121204 GCF_027942865.1 Odontesthes bonariensis | reverse complement strand
TAGAACCCTGGCAGCTGAGCTTTGGACGTATCAACTGCCTTGGTGGGCAGTTTAGAGAGATTGGCATTGTAATAATCCAGGTGGGATGAGATGAAGTAATGGATGAGAGTCTCAGTTACTGAGTCTGAGAGTGAGGCCTGAAGCCTTGAGATATTTGTCAGGTATGGGTCAGGTGTACTCTGGTTAGAGGAAACTAAAAATCTAACTTTCTGGCTGCTATCAAAAGAAAATTCTGCACCAGGTTAGCAGAACCATCAGAGAGAAAGTACCGTGTTACCACAAACACTGAAATGCCTTTGGTGGCGGATGAGTGTATTTACGTCAGACAGATCCGTCGATCGTTTTATTCTTGTGGAATATGGTGAACGTATGCAAGAGAAAGGATATGTGAGAAAGGATACCGTTATCCATTCTCTGGGAGACCAGTCTCTATGGCAGGCTCTGTTGTGCGGAAGCGGCTGTTATTGTTGCCATTATTCTCATACAATTCAGGAAAACTAAGCATGGTCCAAAAGTCCCTTTTCTCAGAGCTGCAGCTCATGCACTGGGAACAATGTAGCTGTGACACATCAGCCGGGCAGGGGAAACATCACTGCTGTTTACCTTAGCCTGCCATGCCAACTTCCTGCTTTTATACCTACGGTCATGTTTGTCAAGTATTGTTCAGACACAATGTTGCGATCCACCAGACCCTTAACTGGCTGGATTTGAAGTTTCTGCTCAGCCTGTAAGAGTTGGACACTAAAGGATGTATGTCTGTATGTTCAACAAAAGACCCAGCAGACAGACTCGGGCTAACTAAACAATAATACAAAGCAAAGTTAACCCTCCTGTTCCACACAGTTTGAACCTGCAAATACATTTAATTATTTTTTCCTACCACAAAGCTTAGGCAGGTTTTTATTGGTGAAAACTCTCAAAAGTGATATCTGGATTTATTGTTTCTCTCTTAATTGGTAACATTTTAGATTCTAGGCTTTTCACATAAACTGTTCAAGTTAGTTCAAATAGTACTAACCATAGTGCCAGTGAGTCAGTAAGAATGTCAAGATTTCTTGACACATAAAGACAATGCATCAAAGTCCCTTTTGCTTCTAAATTTGTTGTGTATTCCCGAGAGCGAGATGAAAATATCCCTCAGCTTTTCACACATAGATTGGTTGAACTAAACGAGTATGTAAGCACCAGTTTTTTTGTCCACAACATGTTAAAAATCTTTAAATTCCAGGATTTAAGTTACGTAAGGAAATAGGCTGGCCAGCTCACGCTGTATTTAAAGTTGATTTTATACATCAGTCAGATTGCTTAATGCTCAGAGGAGGTGTCCTAAAAAGGGTACCAAAAGAACTAAAAACATGGGGAAAACCCCATGGATGTAACATCAGGAACCTACACAAGGAAAGCACAAAACACTTTTATGAGTGTAAATTTTTCACATGGTAACAAATCCTGAGTTTATCGTCTGAAACTGTTGTGGTTTAGCACAGTGCTGCTCAAACGTTAGCTGGGACCTTTCTGTGGGGGGTTTGCATGTTCTCCCTGTGCCTGCGTGGGCTTTCTCTGGATATCCTGTAAAGCTTTCTCCCACAGTCTGAAAACATATAGACGGTTTATCTGGTGATTCTGAATTGACTATTAAAATGACAATGAACATACATGGTTCTCTGCCTCTTTGTTAGGCCTGTGCTGGGCTGGCGACCTGTCCGAGGTGCAACCTGACCCTCACCCAGTGGCAGCTGGAACAGGCTCCAGCCCCAGATAAAGCAGTGATAGAAAGTGAACGGATGAAACTGTTTGATGGAAATATAAATGTTGCTGCTGCATACTGGACTTTTCACCACTTTACCTCTAACCTGGTGATAGCCTTGTCATTTTTCATAAAAACACTCACACTGACATTTGCAGCAGGCAGTGTGTCAGGGTACGTACGCAAAAACTTTTCAGCAATTAATTCAGCAATGCAAATATTTCTAAATAAACATCACCTTTCTGCTTTCATGTCTACGTAAGCAATTTTATTTCCAAAAACAGGGGTGCAGTAACCAATAGCTGTTTTCACACAGAGATCCGCTACCTTCGCGGGTCCAAATTGCCACTTCGTCCCGCATCGAGCAATGTGAAAGCTTGGCGTATTAGGTGATCCGTGTCGCCTGAAGCCGAGTTTAGGGGGCATAAAATGCTGAGCGTGTACAATGACGTAGGCACAAGCCATGCGTCGGAGGTAGGCCTAAATACACCTGTCTGCATCAAATTTTTCAAACCAACGATGGCAGGACACCTTGAGGACTTGTTTTTGCAATTGTATATGCAGTTCATGGAGATGTTATTTTACGGGGTGTGGATGGTCACAACGTGGGATACCGCCGAAGAACATATGCGGAGAATACAAGAGCACTATAATGTCCAAGTTGAGGAAATCCATCGACAATTTGAAGCAGAAGAACGCGAACAGCGTCTACGCAATCGACAAAGACGTTTAGCTGTCATGGCTCTGAACACACATGTGTCTGCAAGAAGAGTGTGGAAGATGGCAAGACCACAAGGGTTGGTGTTTTGGTCCAATTATCTGAACAGTTTTGACGACGACAAGTGGAGAAAGCACTTGGAGTGAAACTTGTCCTCACATGTCGCTGTTGTTCTGAATCAGCTGTCCATTCTGTCTTTTAAACTCCTCACGTCACGCCACGTCCATCCCGCGTCAATTGCTTTCACATCAAATTCAGCTCGGCAAAAAGACTAGGGTCCGACGCGGGTCGAATGGCGAGTCGAGTTGACATGCCAGCCCGGATCGTCAGTGTGAAAGGAACAGCGGACACGCTAAATTCGCGAATTAAACGCGGGTTCTTCCTCAGTGTGAAAGGGGCTTCTGTTAAGTGCTGAACTGGACTTGGATCAGACGGTTTCCAGAAGATGAGACGCCTCTACTCTTTGCCTTCAGTGTCAGTCGTAGGGGGAACCGTGACTGAAGGACCAGATACTAGAAAATCAAAACTTATTTGCTTAATCTTTCTGGATAGAGGATATCCTAAGTAAACAGGGAGATACACTCACATTGAGATTCTGAGGGCTCTAGAGTTTGCACAGGGCAGAGATGAGGATGCTGCAAATAGAATTATTGCATCCTTATTGATCTTATAACAAAAGATGATTAACCGAGCACGAGGAACAAGGATAGACAACAGCACAAAAATGCATGGATTTGTTCATTCATGCAGTTCTTAATGTATTAAGGCTATGACATAGACATGACCTGTACAGCAGCCGGGGAACATTTCCACAGACAGTTCTAATATATTAAAGACACAGATATGGAGGAGAAGATGGAGGCATGAAGGAAAAAAAAAGTTGAAATGTGATTACGGCCCCTCTTGAGGCTACAGTTTATTAATGTGTCACTTCCAATAAAACTCTTGATATTCAGATTCAGGTTGTCATGGAGATCTGAGTCACTCCTGAGATAGAGGCAAAGGTTGGAGTGGCGGTGCATGACTTCTGCTACACAGAGACAGATTATAACTGCATTCCTACCTCTCAACCAGAGAGCTTCTTACTGGAGGGAGAGAAAGAGAAAGAGTAGTGTACATACATACAAACATATATATGTATGCATATATATACACATCATTGTTTAATAGAAATTCCCCTTTATCCTCCAAAGCACTCAAAGGACTCCTCCCTTGTTGCCCTTATAAAGAAACGACAGCTTGATCTATTTTAAATGCATGAGGAGAGATTATCAGTGTTGATGTGCAACAAGCTGGCAAGCATGTGAGTGGAAGTGAAGTCACTTCCTGCTTCTACTTCCAACCCAACAAGATAACAGCATCCAAACTAAGTCTCATGGGAGTTTGTCCTCACCAGGAAGTTGCACAGTGACCTAACCCATTAGCTTTCAATTGGAGCCATGCCAGCCCATTAAATGGTCAAAAATAAGCATCTATTACATTTCCCCGTCTCGCTAGGGTCATTGTTGCAATTCTCTCCCACAGTCAGCAGCATGCCTGTTGATTAGGTGTACATAAAGTCATGAGTGGGTTTTTTTGTTTTTCGTCCATGTGTGTGCGAGTGTGTACGTGGCACTGTTGAGGCTGTCAGGGCTGATAGGTGATTATTGTGTGTAGGAAGGAAGTGTAATTGCTCTGTGTAAATCATCTGGTGCAGCAATGACAGACAGGAATGCTTTCAGACCAAAGTGTGTGACACCCATGCTACGGATAACTAGCCCCCACACTCCAGATGTTGTTCTTTCAGGGACTATGCAATAAAAGGGGGAAAGAAGGATACACAGAGTTATTACTATCAAAACAAAAAGCAGAACTGTTGTAAACTTAAACAACTGATGCTACATTTAATGCTGACATTCTTTTGAGCCACTCTTTCAGCAGAGTTCTGGGAAATGCTGGTCTGCTGATCAGCTGGTTGGTTGGTCAATCAGTAGGATCCTGACTTCTCTAATGCAAGTTTCATCTTGGATACCTAACTTAACAAATGTTAGCGCTGCCATTGAAAGCATGTGCGCATTATGATGGTATCATAGACTATTTCCACATGTGCCAGAAACACAGACATTACACTTATTTGTGCAGCCACATGTAAGTCATTATGTTTGCACCGTATTTCACGTGTCCTGTTCTTGTTATGCTAAAGCAAATACTGTTCAGCCAAAAAGAATAAACACAGAGGCTCCTCTGGCTGTACTGATTGTGCTATTGTCTGTTCTTGTGTGCATGTGCACACATTTCCTAGATTGTAGCATGCATAAAAAACATCAATTAGCTTTCAGACTATTGTATATAAATGTTTATATTACAAATCCCATAGCTGCAATAAGTGCAATTAATAGCAGTCGTGGGACTTAACAATAGGATCCCACCACACTTAGGTCCATAACATTGTCTGCAATGAAATTTATCTCTTTCCTTTACACTGCTTCATACAAGAAGTTGCACTCAGTTGAGCAAAATCGTATTTCTATGGTATTTAGTGAATAAACTGCCCAGTGGCACTCCAGAACATGTATTTACTATTTAAACAATATGCAAAAACATATTAATGTTATGATAAAGGCTCAAATACTGTGAAGTGGCATTTCTGGTGTACTCCTATATAATTCAAGGTAAACACAAGAAACTTGTGCTAAAGAAAAAATGGACCAGACTCAGTGAATAATTCCCTATACTCCCTATATAGATCAGTGAGCAGTGCTGACCAACATGTCATTGGCGTCATCTGGTGGGAACCTCCTTTCATCAGTGTTTCATCGAGTTGGGCCAACGACACCTCCAGGAGGTTAGACAGTGACCACTGGCGTCCCAGAGTCACTCCCCTAATGCCAGCGATCACTGTTCCTCACACCACAACAACCATCTTACTTTTCCACAACCAAAAGCTACCCCAGCCTCTCACCAACTGCACACCAGTCATAGCGGGGTGGGGATACAAACCCTGGTTCGGGTAGGGGCAATAGAAGAGGTCAAGATAAGCAGGAATGGGATTCAAACCCTGGTTCAGGTAGGGTCTAATGAAAGTATAGAGGGTGCCAGATGTGGAGGCAGGACAAGATAAACTTGCAGATTCAGCAGACAAACTAGACCACAAGACTATATCAGGCCTTAGATTTGTAGAGGCTATTTCCTGGGGAACAACAAGCTTATTTCCTAAATCTACCTGCATCTCCCAATCACAAGCATCCTCCAAGCTGCCGTGCCTCCTTATCGTCTTTTTAACTTTCTCCCCCTCAAACTGAATTGCCACTCTCTTCACCTTAGACCCTCCTAAGTTTACCTGCCTTCGTTTATCTTCAATACCTGCAGCTAAGCTTCTTAATACTTGGTCATGTCGCCATGTATACCGGCCTTGTGACAGACTAACCTTACAACCTGACAAAATATGCCTTAGAGTTGCAGTACCTGAACATAACGAACATAACGGGTCTCCATTTACCCAGAGTTTTAGGTTCTGGGGAGTTGGCAATACATCATATGTTGCCCCTATCAAAAATCTAATACTCCTTTCCTCCATAGCTCTTTCCAACTAAGCCTTTTCTTCTCTACACCTTCCCAATTCAACCACCGTCCCTGCTTAGCCTGAGCCACTGCCTTTGCACCCCTTAACATTTCCTCCTGTCTACGAATCTGCTCAACAACTAGCTTTCTCTTCTCCTTGGGACCTGCTCTACTCCACACCGGTTCTCCTGTGGCCAAGCCCCAAGCCTCCCCGGCCTATTTGCACATTACCCACAATCTCTGCATGTCTAAGAGTTGCTTCTGCCTCCTGAGCTGCCATTCTTGGATTCCATTTCCTCCCCCTGGTTGGGTTTGGAACCACCTTACTAACTACCACATCTTTACTCCCAGCTAACAGGAGCTCTGTTCTAACTTTAGTACATTTAAACTCCTCTACTAGACTAGACACTGAGAGCTGGAGTATACCTTTCCCATACAGTACTTAAGCATCTAGGAACACCTAGCCACTTCCTAATATAAAAACTAACTAATCTTTCCATTTCTTTCGCAACAGATAATGGAATCTCATACACAGACAGTGGCCACATCAACTGAGGAAACAATCCAAACTGCATACACCACAGCTTCAACTTTCCTGAAAGCCCTGATTTATCTATTTTATCCAGTCCCTCAGCAACATCTTTCCGAAACTGCACTGCCCGCTCTCCATCATTCATGTCTGCCTGGTACCACCTGCCTAAACTCTTTACTGCCTTTTCTCTAATTATTGGAATGTTTTCTTTATCTATTACAAACTTTCTATCACTTAATTTCCCTCTACTTATTGAGATACTTCTAGACTAAGTAGGTTTGATTTTCATACCAGCCCACTTTAGTTTTTTATTAAGTCTCTCAAGTATTCTCTTCATACATGGCACTGTTGTAGTCACCAACTTCATATCATCCATGTAGTCCCTAATTGGTGTAAGACGCATGCCATCCTGACGTCACTCTCCTCCTACAACCCACTTGGAAGCTCTAATAATTATCTCCATCGCCATTGTAAATGCTAATGGTGAAATCGTACACCCTGCCATAATGCCTATTTCTAGCCTCTGCCAACCTGTTGTGAAACCTGCTGTACTTAGGCACAGTCTAATATCCTGAAAATATGCTCTTACTAAGTTAAGTTAACTTTACTTCCTGCTCTCGGTGAAGGAGGACGCTTTTTCTCTCTGCTCCCAACCCTCCCTTTTTTTCCCTGCTTCTTTTTGTCTTTTTGGAGCATCTCTTTACATATCGGACAAATTCAAGTATGATGGATCTGGTCAGCTGATCTCTCAACGCTATTGATCAAATTTTCTCTAATGCAAAGTTGGGGAAAGGAGAACCCTCATGCCCCGACGGGACATTCTTCGCTGGATACTTAATGGACTCCTGGGGGAAATGGAGAATTCTGTGTCTAGCGATGCTGTACACCGAGGACGTCAAAGATGTCTATATATTTGGATTTATGATACTCGGGTTCCTGCTATTTGGAGTTGGAGGATACCTGGTATTACACGAAATTAAGAGAACGTGGAAAGCGTTCGAGGGGGTCACAAGAGCAATCAACGCTCAGACTGAGATGCTAAGTGAGCTGAATCGGAAGCTGGATGCGCGCGCGCAGGCCGGCTGAGATTCCTGGACTCAGAAGAGAAATGGATTAAAACTGGGAGTAAAGTTGATTGATTACTTGGACCGGGCGGAAATGATCTACATTCCACAATTCGGCCGATCGGATTTCGCCATGAGACGCACCAGCAGAAACTTAAAGATAGACGGCAAAATCAGTAGTCTGTCTGAACCAAAAAACAAAAATTGTTATTTCAATCTGGCGCCCCAGGACTGGCCTTGGACTGGCCTGACAAAATCATTCTCCAAGTTTGTTATGTAAACATGTGCTCCCCCCCCCCTTCCTGAGACTCCTGTGGAAACTGTTTTGGACTGGCTGACAAGCTTCCACCACTGTCAAGGACAAATGCCTGATAAAAGTTTAGCACAGACTTACGTGCACGCACACACACACACACACACACACACACACACACGCAACTCCTACACCACACCTCCTTCACTGTTTCCCAATTCCTTCTTTGTGCTGATCTCTCTCCTCCTCTCCCCAATGTGTTATTTCCTCTCTCATTCTACCCCTATCTCATTAACGCTTCACTAAGAGGAAAACTTATATTCAAATGGTTTATCTTACTGATGAAAACTTAGTCTTATTCAAATGGTTTATTAAGACCTATTATCACTGTATAAACCTTAATATTTCCTCTCAGATGAAAGTTTTTTACCCAAGTCCCCTTTAATTTAATTTATGGACCATCGAATGGCTTCTTAAATGCTCCCTCTTAGAGGAAAGCTTATCCATGTTTCTGATCTTATTAATGCTTAATGCTTCACTAGGAGGCGAACTTAGTCATATTCATATATTGAAGATCTGTTATCATTTATTATACCAACCGTTCTGTTATTATCAATTTTTTTAAATGCTTCCTCTTAGATTAAAGTTTATCCATGTTTGTTAGCTTTTGTTAGTTTACTCAAATTACCTGCTCTGTATTTCTGTGTTGTATTTTTTTCTGTGTTGTATTTTTTATGTCTTTATGTAAAGCACATTGAGTTGCCTGTGGTATGAAATGCGCTATATAAATAAAGATTGATTGATTGATTGATTGATTGATTGATTAACAACTACTACGGGCACTCTAAAATACTCAAACACTTTCCAAATAAGGCACTGAACCAAATGCATTTGCTAGATCCAGAAATATAACATGCAAGTCTTTTTTCTCAATCTTGGCTGTCTGAATCTGATGTCAAATCATGCTAGTGTGCTCTAAACACCCTGCGAAACCTGGCATTCCTGCCTTCTGCACAGTAGTATCTATTAAGCTATTCTTTTCTAAATAATTAGCTAATCTCTGTGCAACTACACGAAAGATATCAAATACTCCAATTACTCCAATCCAATTACATACATCAATGACAGATCACCTGTGTCGGACATCCCGGTGCTGCAGATAAAACCAATTTCATATATTAGGCTACCCAAAACGTATTATTATTAGTTTTATTAGTTTAAAATCAATAAGTGAACAGTGTTTGTCTATGTTTGTCGCTCCTTTTTGTGTAATAAACTATTACACAAAATTTTGTGTAATAAGTGTGCTTCCTGCTTCTGAAGAGTGCAGACGTGTCTCTGCTTCCTCCTGCTGCTTATCGCTTTATTTGCTTTTAAATCATTTTACTTCTTTCCACAAGTCTTGGATATAATTTTATTCTTTTTCTTTTAAGTGAACCAAGACTTTTTAAAATCATTTTTATTCTTTTTACATCTTATCTGACGAGCCAGCGACTACAATCCTTTCAACATGCCCTGTGAAAGCTGTCGGATATATCAACAAGAAATTTGGGCTCTACAAGTAAGGATTTTTGCCTTAGAAACTGAAATGGGACTTCATGAAACGCTCCCAATGGAATCCAGTGGTAAGAAGTCCACATTTACTTCCAAAGGAAAGGGTGAAAAAACTGCTACCTCCAACTTAAAGCTAAATGATACTGTGTCTTTTCCAAGACTCTGTAAATACATGTATGATGGACTTGGTGCTAAGCCGAAGAATCGTCAAACTGTTGGTATCAACAGAGAATATGTAACATCACCCGGAATAAAGTTAACAAGCAGATTTTTACCACTGTCAGAGCCAAATGTGACTGAGTGTAACAGACAGAGAGACGGTACAAAGCAGCAGATGGACAGAGAAACTGTGCCGAGTGTCAAGGTCAAAGATACTCTTGTGCTTGGAGACGGAGCCATATCTAATATAAACATAAACAGAATGGTTACATGCAGCTATCCAAGTGCCACTGTCTCTGACATCACAAGATTACTACCTGAGGTACTGGCAAAACACCAAGGGGTGAAACAGCTGATTGTGCACGTTGGTGCAGTGGACATCAGAGAGAATCAGTCTGAAATCTTAAAAAAAGACTGAGAAACTGTTTGAGAGTCTTGATAAAGTGACGATACCAACATTCATAAGTGGACCTCTCCCAAACATCGACAGGAGGATCAACAAATTCAGCTGGCTGCTTCAGTTGAACACATGGCTGTCCAAAGTCTGTGAGTCCAGAGGACCTCATTTCATCGAGAACTTTAATCTTTTCTGGCAAAGAGATGATCTCTTTCAAAGAAAAGGCCCACACCTGAACAGAGGTGGAGTGAGACGACTGACGGATAATCTTCTCCACGCTCTGAGGCATCAGAAGGGGCAAGGACCAGGACCAGGACCAGGACCAGGACCAGGACCAGGACCGGGTCCTGTGCTGCCGCAGAGAGAGAAGATGAGCCAGAGAAGAGCTCCTGCCTCGCCACCCAAGGACACAGCAAAGGATTCAGCCACAGCAGCCACAGCAGCACCTCCAGCATCCCGAACACAGGATTCAGCAGCTCCACCATCGCCTTCACCACGGCCCTCACCACAGGCCTGGGACCCACCTGCTGCATCTACACCCTCCAGAGATGTTTCACCATCGTTCTCTTGTCCACCGTCACCCAGGAGATTTCCTGATCACCTTGAAAGCTTGGTGAAATCGGGGATTAAAATGGTTCCTCTCACGCCAAACATGGCAAGATCAAGAATTCTATCCTCAAAGAATCATTGAGCCCCTCTCCCTCCCCAGCCTACTCCATCGACCAAAGCCCCCCCAGCTTGGCCCCCACCACCGGTGCCCACAGCTGTCATTTCCAACAGCGTCAATGCTGTTGTCTAGGACGCTAAGGGCCTCTGTGTTGGTAAACACCATCTCAACCAGAGGTCCAAGGATGGAGTGAAGAGAGGGACAATCAGACTGTCCAATCAGAGAAATCTTATCCATATCCCTTGCAAGAACACAGCATCCAGTTCAACTATAACTAATCTCAAACACGCAGTACTCAATGTCAGATCTTTAAGTAACAAATCATTCTTAATTAATAGTTTTATTTCCTCTCACAATCTTGATTTTATGTTTTTAACTGAGACGTGGCTCGACAAAAACACAGCAAATGCAGTCTCGATTGAGTCTAGTCCACCTCACTTCAATTTTGTGTCTGAAACACGAGAAAACCAGAGGGGTGGGGGTGTTTGTGCCATGTTCAGGGACAATATACCCACCCACAAGTTGTCATTTGGGTTTTTTTCATCATTTGAGTATGTGTCATTCAAAATGGAGATAAAACAATCTTCCATACTTTATATCACCATTTATAAACCACCACAGAATTGTTTTATTGATGATTTTACTGAACTACTTTCAATTGTGTGCACTGCTTTTGACTGTTTAGTCATAACAGGGGACTTGAATGTGCATGTGGACGTAGCGCATAACAAGGAAGCTAAAGAGCTCACTGCTGTCCTTGAAATGTTTGGTCTAACTCAGCATGTGACTGAGCCCACCCACAACAGAGGGCACACTCTAGATGTGCTCATTTCAAAGGTGTTGTTATTTCAAACGTGAATGTCGTTGATGTTGCTTTATCTGATCATTTCTGTGTTTTCTTCGACCTATCTACTTTACCCAAAACACCAGCTGGGTCTGCAGTTGTTCGGGGAAGACTCATAAATGACAGAACAGGGACACAGTTTATGGAAATGATTAGGTTTGAGCAGGGTCGGGGTGGGCCATTTTCTCAGTCCAGGAATTTAATTCAAATTCAGGCCACTCTGATATGGAGGAGGAATTTGAGTCCATGAAAAAAGATAAAACAAACAAAAAACATTCGTGTTCAGTCCGAAATGGATAGAAATCAACAAGAAAACAGATTCTTCCTTTCACATCAAAGCGTCGTGCCCGCGCGGTGTCCGGATAAGTGCTCATTGCAACTTGAAAATAGAACAGTCTATTCCCTGCACGGGCTAGAGCGGGCTCAGCTCACATTATAATAAATAGGAGGGGAAGGCTTGAACATGAAACATGATGCTGATTCCCGCGGATAGAACGCGCGTGCAGACTCTCCAGTAATTAAAAAAGGCAACTAAACACCCCAATGTGCTCGCGCTGCCCCTGCCCTGCCATACTGCCCCTGTCCCTGCGCACGCGAACCATGTACAATATTTGCATACAGCCCTTCTAAATAATTATATTTATTTTAATTGCATGTTTGAGATGCATTTAATAACAAATATCAAACAACAAATGTGATCGCCCCTATTTAATATTGCGTTAGTAACCACATGTGCGCGCCTGTGGGAATGCAGGCTACAGTTGATGAGGAGATAAAGCGTGATAAAGCGTTAAGCAATTGTTCATCAGAACTGGAATGTAAAGAAAGTGTTCGGTTCTTCTTTGAATATAGGAATACACTTCTAAATCATATAAATTGTGAGATTTTACATATTTAACAACAAAAGCTGTCAGATGACAGTTGAGTTGACATTGCAAAAGTTCGCCACATTATAGCCTATTTGATCAAATTCACAACCAGGCCTATTATCCATATCTCTCAGTAACCTACCAGCTTGTCTTGAGAAGATATCTGTCAATTTGGCACATTTGGCTGCCATCTGTCTTTTTTTGAGCTTAGCCCTCTCTGTTCCACCTGGCCTCTTTCTACCCTCCATCACTGACGCGCTCTGTTTCGCGCCATTGTTATTTAAAAGACGAGCCATGGGCCAAACCATCTGAAACATTTGGGAGGAGAGAATTCCCTTACATGGTAGAACCTATTTAATTTGCTGTGATGCAGCAGGCGGCTGCGCTGCAATGGTGAATTTATGCAGACTACAGTTGAATTGATATTAATGCAAGAATAAGATAAGTGACAAAAATTAGTTACAACTATTTTCCCCATGGGCCAAGCAGCCTAGGTCGATGGTTTGGGCCGGGATAGGTCCCGGATAATACCATTGCCAAACCGGCATTGGGTTTGAGAACACCCTGTGTTCTGATGTTGATGATCTGTTGAACTCTTACACATCAAGTCTCTTAAATGTTTTGGATACCATTGCTCCTGTCAAGGTTAGAATGGTTAAAAGTAGGCAAAGGGCGCCATGGAGGAAAGAAGAGTCGGTCAGGGCACAGAAAAGGGAGTGCCGGAGAGCCGAACGGAAATGGCGCAAGTCAAAGCTCCAGGTTCATTATGAGACTTACAAAGAAAAGCTATGTGTGTTCAACCAGACTTTGCGTAGAACAAGGGAGAGTTATTTTTTTGAAATCATCAAAAACTGCAGTAACAACTCTCGTGTCCTGTTTGCTACAGTAAACAGATTAACAAACCCTCCAGTTTCACTGCCTTTAGAACTCATTTCTACATCCAAGTGTAATGAGTTTGCAATATTCTTTAATGACAAAGTTCAAGGCATTAAAAATGCAATAATTTCCACAACACAAATAACTACTCTGCAGCCAGCTGGACACCTAGAGCTGACACATTTCACACCTGTTACTGACAAAACAGTCGAAGAGATCATCTGCAGTCTGAGTTCATCAACGTGCTGCCTTGATGAGTTGCCCACTAGATTCCTACAGTCTGTGCTGAGCAGTTTGTTACCACAACTCGCTCATCTAGTCAACATCTCACTCCAGACTGGAACATTTCCAAAGGCCTTAAAAACTGCTGTCATTAAGCCTCTTCTAAAGAAGAGCAATCTTGATGCCACAGTACTGAACAACTACCGGCCCATATCAAACCTGCCATTCTTAGGCAAAGTCCTAGAAAAAGTTGTATACCAACAGCTTAGTGACTTTCTCCTGTCTAACAATGCTTTTGATACTTTCCAATCAGGCTTTAGGCCCCACCACAGCACTGAGACAGCTCTGATCAAGGTGACAAATGACATCCGCCTGAACACAGATGCAAGTAGAGTCACAGTCTTAGTTCTGCTGGACCTGAGTGCTGCCTTTGACACAGTTGACCATGTGATCTTATTACAGAGGTTAGAAGACTGGGTGGGAATCTCTGGTCGTGCTTTAAACTGGTTCAAGTCCTATCTGGAGGACAGGAAATATTTTGTTGAAATTGGTAACTGTGTCTCAGACAAAATGGCTATGACCTGTGGGGTTCCCCAGGGGTCAATCCTGGGACCCGTATTGTTCAATCTGTACATGCTTCCACTAGGCCAGCTAATACGCAGCTATAATGTGTCCTACCACAATTATGCAGATGACACTCAGATCTACGTGTCACTGACGGCAGGAGAACACGGGCCTGTAGATACATTGTGTCGCTGCATCGAACAGATCAGTGTGTGGATGCAAAACAATTTCCTCCAGCTACACTCAGACAAAACTGAAATCATTGTCTGTGGCCCACAGAAACAAAGAGAAAGTGTTATCAGTCACCTTGAGACTCTCTCTCTAAAACCTAACTATCAAGTTAGAAATCTCGGGGTAATATTGGACTCAGACCTGAACTTTAACAGCCACATTAAATCTGTAACATCAGCAGCTTTTTACCATCTAAAAAACATTGCCAGAATTAAAGGAATAGTTTCTAAACCAGACTTAGAGAGACTGATCCATGCGTTTGTCTCCAGCAGGTTAGACTGCTGTAACGGCCTGCTCACTGGGCTCTCTAAACGGGCTATAAGACAGCTGCAGTACATCCAGAACGCTGCTGCTCGAGTCCTGACTAGAACCAGGAAATACGACCATATTAGTCCAGTGCTCAGGTCTCTGCACTGGCTTCCTGTCGCTCAGAGAATAGACTTTAAAACAGCTCTGCTTGTGTACAAGTCTCTTCATGGTCAAGCGCCAAAGTACATCTCTGACATGTTAGAGCCATATGAACCAACTCGGGAACCTCAGGGAGGGGTCTCCTGCTGGTGCCCAGAGTCAGGACTAAACAAGGTGAGGCTGCGTTTCAGTTTTATGCCCCTAAAATCTGGAACAGTCTTCCAGAAGATGTGAGACAGGCCTCAACTCTGACAATGTTTAAATCCAGGCTGAAAACAGTTCTATTTAGCTGTGCATATGACACCTGAAAGTATTTTATCTGCACTCTTCACTTTTTAATTACATAATGATTATTTTAATGGGTTTTAAATTTCTTTCTTTTTTAATTTCTTTCTTTTATTTTTTTTATTCCTTTTTAATGGTTTTATTGCCTTCTTGTGATTTTATGTAGCTGTAAAGCACTTTGAATTGCCCTGTGTATGAATTGTGCTCTATAAATAAAATTGCCTTGCCTTGCCTTGCCTTTCAATATCATTAATTTGATTTTGGAGTGTGTTTTGAAAATTACAACGGACTAATTACACGCACACACCAGATTTATAGTGAAATAGTAACAACACAGGATGGATCCTGAGTGCCATCATCTTTTATTTTTATTTTTGAAATCCGAAATAAGCCCACATCCACCTGATCCTCCCCTCTGACTGTAGATTTGACCCTTAAATCATCATTCAGTATAAATTTAATATCATTCAAACATCACAAGCTTTGAAGAATAACAGGCAGAGAGAGAGGGAGAGGCTTTAATTACGCTTTTAAAGACTGTATCACATCTGTCTTAAAACATGTAAAATGCATGAACAGAAAGAAGGGACTGTTGTCTGTTGAGTAACGCACATTTCCTTATATGGAAAGCCTTGTCAGAATGGTGGGATGTCGGAATGGGTGGTGCAACCCAGCCTAACAGTATCCTCAGACCAGGTCAATATGTTTCTGCTCATTAAAGGTAGGGTAGGAGATCCTGGATTTTGAGTCCAGCGAAGCTGCATTTTGAAAACACACAGGTAAAAAGTCCCAACCCTTTTCTTCACTTTCCCCCCGAAGGCACGCCTCTAGAGTACATGAACGCGCACGAGCACGAAGGTGCACGAGCGCTGTTCTGACAGCAAGCATCGATCGTTGCCGTATTTAGTATTTAGTATATGCTAACTATACGTTTGATAATGCTAGGTGCTAGCCAAGCTGGCTCTAGTTTAGCTTCCTGCCAAGCTTCGTTCACGGAGCAGGGTACGCGCACAGGGGGAAGGAGGGGGAAGGAGGGGGAGGGGGAGGGAGGAGCAGATTGCAGTTTGATAGACGGCATCAGAATCCAATCATTGTGAACGGTCCGTTCACAATGATTGGATAGTGTTTTTCCTAGATTGTACGTTCTAGAGGCCACTAAAACTTTTCATATTTGTGTCAAAACTTTTAATTAATTGGTTGCAATGAGGGTGTGAAGAGTATTTCAAGCAATATGTAAAAAAATGTTCCAGAAAAAGATCCCCTACCCCGCCTTTAAGCTACAGTATTTTATATCCCATTTTTGTGTTTGCAGAACTCCTCCCCCCCCAAAAAAACCCCACACACACTTGTTTTAGCTGCAGTAAGTCTGAAAACATAACAGCATGATGCATAAACTTAATTAGTGTACAAGTACCCTTTGAAGTTAACCTTGCAATATGTCTCCTCGATTTGTAATTGCAACTAATTTGAGATATTTTACTTTTTACGTCTACCCACTGAGATGTAAGAACCAAAATGCAATGCAGGACTGACAGATAAGGCCTTCCATTAAACTCAACTCAACTGAAGTTAAGATACATGTACTTTATATGGTTATGGTTATATGGTTATATCATTGTAATCCACTCTATGCCCATTTACAGCTTCTTACAATGACTGAAAGCAGAAGCTTCACAAATGTGCTTTCAAGTTTATCGATGATCAAGCGAAAGTTTTAGGGCTAGAGACAGGCACATCACTCATCCTACATGCAGTGAATCATGAATATGTATGTTCAGCATAGCTTGTTAACATTTCCAGTAAATCCTGGCCGGACAGGTGAAGAGCACATGTGGAGTCTTTTACAGCCAATCTCGCCATCCCGCTGGAATAATCAAACGGGGCAGAGGAAGCATGTGCACAGTCAGGTGGATGGGAGACACTGCTGGTCACTACTCCTTCAATTACTCCTCTGCTACATATACAGCTCCACACGGACTACTTTAATAATTCTCTCTCTACTTAATGCAAATGATTCTCAGCAGGTAGTAAGCTGTTTATGTCTGTATTATTTTCCATGAGATTTATTCTGCATCAGATTATACAAGGATGTTTATCGTAGCATCTTTCACGGGCTGCTTGAAATTGGAGCTTGTTAAGATGTCATTACTGAAAGAGTCTTATCAACACGTGAAAGCTGTTATTATAAATTTGACATAAGACAGTTCAAATAAGATCCTTCAACATGATTACTGTGCAGTGATTTTCTTCTGAACCTTGCAGCTGTGGAGGCCTCAGCTGATAGGTGATTCATGGAAATAAAGTGGATTCCTATCTTACATGCTAATTTTAATTGTTTCTTTTAAGCTGTGTTGAATTTGGAGTCCAACAAAGCAAGCATTAAGTCAGCTTTTTATACAGTTTAATGATGGTTATACAAACACCATTTCCAGAATAGCTGAGAAGATTTAAAAAATACAACAAAAAAATCCATTTGTAATTTATCAAATTATTTAGAGTAACAAGAAGAGAGGGAACTATTTTCATTGGTCTTTAATGACCAACTACATTGAATTTGAATAATTCAAACATATCTAGAAGTTGCTGTCAACAAAACACACAAAAAAAACTGTGTGAGAAGCAAAGAAAGACAGGAAGAGGAAGAATCGGTACTATGTCATTTGCTTGACAGACCTTTTTGTGCCATTCTCAGAGACTCATCGGTTCAAAAACATCTTTTAAGTCAAAATTTGAAGAACTTTGGTCTTTCAACATTTGTGGTTCATAACATTGTGAAAAGATTCAAGGAGTCTTGGGAAATCTCAGTGACTTGAGAGAAATACTGGAAGCTACTTTTGGAGCGAGTCCTTCCAATGTAAGTTAGCATTGAGCTAACGCCTTCTTTTTTATCAACTGAAACGTGTTCTGTTAACTAAATACTGCCGACCCATAATATATGCAAAGAATAATTACTTTTATTCTGTATGTTTGTTTAGTTTTACAGTGATTCCTTCGGTAAACCTTGGAAAAGAAGAAAAGGTTTAAATCTTTCTTGGGAAAACTGTTGGTCATCTGCTGAGCTGGTGTAGCGTGCAAGACCATGCCACAAACAAGCAGGGGCAAAATACATTCAGTATAATATATTGCACCATTTTAGCACCTGTCTAATCATATGGCCATTTGAACAGAATAAAGTCAAATTTATTCAAATTAGAGTCCAGTTCAATTAAATTATGATCCCAATTAATTTTAGCTGTATTCATAGAGTGGCATCTGGTTAGGATGCCTCCTAGACGCCTCCCCGGTGAGGTGTTCCGGGCCCGTCCCACTGGGAGGAGACCCCGGGGAAGACCCAGGACACGTTGGAGAGACTATGTTTCTCGGCTGGCCTGGGAACACCTCGGGGTCCCCCCAGAAGAGCTGGAGGAAGTGGCCGGGGACAGGGACGTCTGGGTTTCTCTGCTCAAGCTGCTGCCCCACTTTTATGAGTGGCAATTTATAAAAGTAGCCTTGCTGAGGAAACCATCAGATTTCAACATTACCACTCATGAAGGTCTCCCACTGCATGAACTGTGTGAACCATGAATGAATCGGGTTGCACCACCCATTTCGACATCCCACAATTTCGACATTTAAACGTCCCACCATTTCGACATTACTTTTTATGTGCCGACAGTTGTCACAGCAATCATTTTCTTGGCTCAGTGAATTACACTCTGCTTTGCGGTGGTCTGTT
The DNA here is from genome assembly GCF_027942865.1 of Odontesthes bonariensis. NCBI lineage: Eukaryota > Metazoa > Chordata > Actinopteri > Atheriniformes > Atherinopsidae > Odontesthes > Odontesthes bonariensis. Next base: position 3,102,559 of record NC_134517.1, on the reverse strand, counting down.
CTAGTTCGTTCTGGTCTCGTTTGGTGTGGTCTGCTTTGTCCACCTTCCACAGTCGTAATGGGAGGTCAGGTCTCCAAATTGTACTATTATGATTATTTTTTTGCATTTTTTTATTAGCTTCATGTGCACATTTTTTTTTTACATTATATTTTTTGCATTTTATATGTGCTTCACTTTTTCACAACAAAGATCTGTGAAATCTGTTTGATTTGTTGTTGAATGAAAAGTTTGTATTAAGAATGTTCAATAAAGGTCTATTATACATTTTATTGTGGTAGCAGCAGTTACTGGTGAACTTTCACTTATACCTTTTTTGCCAAACGATCTGCAGGGAATGACTTGGTTTTGTGAACAAAATAATCAGGAAAGCCCACAGTTGCAAAATAGCCCAATTCCAAAAACTCCAAAAATATTGGTTTATTCCCACCCAAAAAGATGCAAGAAGAGCTAGGGTCTGTAGATTCTGCCATCGAGTCTGTTCTACAGGATCTCCACATTGCATTCATTTTGAAAGACGAACAGAGGAATGCGATAAAGGCTTTTATCGATAGAAAAGATGTTTTTGCCGTCCTTCCTTACTACAGTTCCTTTGACAACAAGTGTGTGTCGCTTAATCTACGTCACATACTACGTTGCTCTGATTGGTTGTAGGTCTATCCAATTGAGCGAAGAGGCATTTTTTCTCCTGGTTCGGTTGAAACACGCCCCATACTCAAAACTCTATCCAGCGGTATCAGACTCACATTCTGACTAGAATCGGGTAGTCAGGCTAATGCTTGGGTGCTACAAGGTTAAACGTCCCACCATTTCGACATTTAAACGTCCCACCACACTGATTTTATGTTAGTGTGTACGGAGTACAAAGTCTACTGTCACAGGTTTACTGTTTTCTCCACCATCCATTGAAACTACAAATATTTCTGAGCAGATTGCCCAATACTGCATAATATTTCACTTATTTGTTGATAAGTTGCTGTCACTTATCTTATCTTTCTTGAGCTTCACATATTCTTTCTGCCTTTGCTGGCTACTTTGCCTATTTTTGGTCTATTTTGGAAGGAGTTTAGCTTCTGTTTGAGTGATTTCTTTTCTTTTTTCCTGCAAAGACACCACTGAACCTGATTTCAGCAATCTTTTGACATCACCTCTTCTAACCCTAATCAATGCTTTTGTTGAAACGTGAAAAACCTATCGTCTTCATTAAGACATCGCTGGAAGATTATAATGTAAGAATGATGTTTTTAGATGATCTTTTGAATTACATAAAGCTCAAAGCTTTGAGAGGTTTTGATCTTTGGTCACTTGACGTTTCTTCAATGGTTGTATTAATAAACAGTTTTGGTTCTAAGGTGTAAAGCCTAGTTCTCTCTGTTTCGTGTCTTTGTGCCCATGTGTGTGTGTGTGTGATGGCACACTTGTTCACACTAATCCACATGCATGTGTGACCTCTCTGTGCCTGTTCCACACAGTGAACCAGGGTGCTTTGCAGGGAGATTGTCATCAATCATGGATGAAAAGTTGTCTTTCTTTCCCTGTTCCTCCTAGGCACTTGACCTTTACCAGACCTTTTCTCTGGGATTTCTTTCTACTGTAATATCTTAATAAAAGATAAAGAGATTTTTCTTTTGTGCTGAGGAAGAAATACTTTTCCAGAAAGCACACATTTTATACATACTAACACTGTATGTCCAGGGATATAATGACTATTTTTCAAATAATAATGCTCTAAGGATTATTTGGCAGGTCACAGTAGTTTCAACATGTGTTTACATAGAAACTAACCTCTATCTTTACATTGAAAGATCTGAATAAAAAGTGTAAACAAACGATTCAACATCGGGTCATCAATATAATGGTCATCTTCAAAGACTTTCCTTGCAAGTCAAGCATTGGAGTACATGAATACAAGATATATCCTGCATAGAGATCATTAATTTGATCATAACTTCAGTTCTGCAGATTTCTTCTCACATCACTGTTTAAAGACCATATCCTTTACAAACTCTCAATTTATGTGGAAGTTTTATTTTTAGCCAGCTGTCATCCCAAAAAGGCCCAACAAGTTTCTCCTTACTGGTAGCAGTCAATCCCTGTGCCCGTCCTCAATCCTATGGGCCCGACTTGAAGTGGTTGTCCAACAGGAGCCCATCAGTCTGCCTCATCAGGTATTTATCAAAAAGCCTTTGAAACATTAATCTATTTGGCTATTTCTTGGCCCAATTTTGACACTTCTTTTTGTGAATATTATTCAGTGGCTGCTGTGTTTCACCCTTTCTTCTTGAAGCCATGTCGCTGATTACTTGAAAACTTCAGATAGGTTTCAGTTCTGAAATATATTGTAGATTCATATTCCATTTCCTCCAAGACTTTTGTCATTAATTTGCAACTACGCATGCATTTTTTGGTGATACCATTGACTATTTACTGAAAATGATATTAGATAATTCAGTAGCTACCAGAATTAATGCATTTGGTTTCAACTGGGGGAAAATTTCTGGAACCGTGAAATCCGTGATTATCTTCGAAAGTATATCATGCTCTGGGTACAGGCTTGTTCAGCTGTAACTAGGATTAAAAACTTCCAAACCAAGTCATTTCACTGTCAAGTATGATCCTCTATTATAATCAGAATGCTTAGCACTCCTCAGATCACAGCATTGTGACAGGAATCGAAAATGATTAATCCCAGGCTATTTTTTCCTGTGTGAGTACTGAGCTGCTACTCATCTTAACTTACGTTATCGATTACTACAAGCAACACCCTCCTACATGGTACAAAAATCCTTTAAAACAACAAACATTTAAGCATTTATTTTTTGAAGTTTAAAAATGTGCATTGCAATAATGATAAGCCAGAAATGATTTGGTAGCTGCTTTAAAAAAAGGTAAACTTAAAGTTTGTCTCAAGTAAATAACATTAATACATTTAGCGTTATGATCTACCCTTTCAATCGGAATACCACAAAGACATATTTCAATGTGCTTTCACTCTCCATGAATGCAGATGTTAACAGAAGAAATAACTGAATTTGAAGTTCCCATGAAAAGGTTAGGATTTATGATTGTTCAGGGTGTTTGGAAGAATCTCCCACAAACCATAAAAGTCAAGTCTGCTCCGATTGGTCGGGTCCACTGTCCCAGTCAAATACCACTCATCATCCCACATGCATGCAATTTCAGAAAGTTTTCACTGCATGCAAAATTATCAAACGACTTTGAATTCTATCTAAGTATATTACTAACTGATGTATTTATTTATGGATTCATTTAATATTATTATCATTATTATTATTGTTGTTGTTATTGTTCTAATATACAATCCATCCATCCATCCATTTTCTATACCCGCTGAATCCGTGGGTTGGGTTGCGGAGGGCCTGGAGCCTATCCCAGCGGTCATCGGGCGAGAGGCAGGGTACACCCTGGACAGGCCGCCAGTCCATCACAGGGCCACACAGAGACAAACGAGACAAACAACCACACACACTCACACTCACACTCACTCCTAAGGACAATTATTTTAGAGACACCAGTTAACCTAACATTCATGTTTTTGGACAGTGGGAGGAAGCCGGAGTACCTGGAGAGAACCCACGCATACACGGGGAGAACATGCAGACTCCACACAGAAAGGCCCCAGCTGGGAGTTGAACCTGGAACCCTCTCGCTGTGAGGCGATGGTGGTGTGGTGGTGGTTGGCACCAAGTAGCTCAATAAAAAATGTAGCTACTTGACTAATTTAGAATTTTCCCCACTGGGGGATGAATGAAGTATTTTTATTCTATTCTATTCTATTCTATTCTATTCTATTCTAAGTTATTAAAAAACTTTTGTTTCCCAAAAATTGTCAACTCTAAAATACCATTTTAGAGAGCCCATAAGACTACTTACCTTTCTTTTTTCATTGGTGAGCAATATACTTACAGTTCACAGCGGATAGGCAATATATGGGGCCTTTTACGAAGAACGCTATGCGTCTTTTCTGTCAAATGTTGGCACAACCTGGGTTTGAAATAATACTACCAAACTGAAGCACCTTGTACATAAAGTGAAAAGGATGAAACTCTATGCTAACGCTATGTGAGGAAGACTCTTCGTTTACACGAATAAACTGGAATCCACTGGAATCCTAACATAAAATGCCAGGATTGATCTCATTAAATGCACCACTGAGATCCAATTGGACATTAATGATACAAATCCATTATCTGAGGCCATGGGGAGATCCTTGGTTTCACCAGTGCTGTGTCTGTGCTGTAATGCATTCTGAATCCTGACTGAAACTCTTCATATTAGTTCTGTGTAAATCGTCACATAGTACGGTTTCAATAAGTTTTTAATGAATTTTAGAAACAAAGGGGATATTAAACGGAGATCCTATAGGTTATTGGCTAAATTTAAGATGTGTTACATTAACTTCAAAAGACTGCAGTACTGTGTTAATTAAAGAAAACACATAATTGATCAGTCTTTAGCCCCTTTCACACTGAGGAAGAACCCGCGTTTAATTCGCGAATTTAGCGTGTCCGCTGTTCCTTTCACACTGACGATCCGGGCTGGCATGTCAACTCGACTCGCCATTCGACCCGCGTCGGACCCTAGTCTTTTTGCCGAGCCGAATTGAAAGCAATTGACGCGGGATGGATGTGGGCGTGACGTGACGTGAGGAGTTTAAAAGACAGAATGGACAGCTGATTCAGAACAACAGCTTTCTCCACTCGTCGTCGTCAAAACTGTTCAGATAATTGGACCAAAACTCCAACCCTTGTGGTCTTGCCATCTTCCACACTCTTGCAGAAACATGTGTGTTCAGAGCAATGCAGCTAAACGTCTTTGTCGATTGCGTCGACGCTGTTCGCGTTCTTCTGCTTCAAATTGTCGATGGATTTCCTCAACTTGGACATTATAGTGCTCTTGTATTCTCCGCATATGTTTTTCGGCGGCATCCCACGTTGTGACCATCCACACCCCGTAAAATAACATCTCCATGAACTGCATATACAATTGCAAAAACAAGTCCTCAAGGTGTCCCGCCATCGTTGGTTGGAAAAATTTGATGCAGACAGGTGTATTTAGGCCTACCTCCGACGCATGGCTTGTGCCTACGTCATTGTACACGCTCAGCATTTTATGTGTTTCGTGTGACGCTCTGCCACTAGGCAACTCCCCCTGAACTCGGCTTCAGGCAACACGGGTCACCTAATATGCCAAGCTTTCACATTGCTCGACGCGGGACGAAGTGACAATTTGGACCCGCGAAGGTAGCGGGTCGCAGTGAAAACAGCTTTTGAGTCATGCTGTATTGTATGACTGTTGCTTCTTTTTTTTGTTGGTTGTTTTTGGTCACAGACATGTTATCAGTGAACGGCATCAGTTATCAGAATATTATGGGTAAAATGTTATGAGTAGAAAAACCCTGGATGAAAGCATACATGGGTCTGTACACTGAGAGTGTATGAATGTTTTCCCTGAAGCGACCTGCCTGGAACCTAAAGCTACTGCTCTGCTTGCCTTGTCCCACGGTGAGTTGGCTTTTTCTGAACTATTTTCTTTCCTGCAAATAAATCAGTTTGCCAGTTAGCTGAGGCTAGATAGGGAACAAAATTTACATCAAAATGTTTAGTGGACAAAGATTAATTTGTACCTATCCAGCTCCCTTAGTGCATATGAGCAGGAGGGTATTGGAAGGTAAAAGTCAGAGACAATGGGACAAAGGAGTCAGTATGAAGTACCGTGAACATAAACTGAAATACAATAATTCTCAGAATCTGCACTTAGAAGGGCTCCTGCTGTAATGGGCTTATTTCACGTATACATCAGATGAAGGTCAATACTCCCAGCAAGCTGTTGTTGCAATGGAAGTTAAATCTCTCTGAGTCTAATCTAAAAAGGCCAGTATATTACCAAAGTCTCACACAGAGAGCTCAGAGGCAGACAATGGATGTTAAAGGACAACGACAGAGAACACAAAAGCCTTCAAACATTTATATAACCGTGGCTGGCATGTGGAAAATTTTAAATCTCCATGGCAATTTTAGCAGGATAAGATGGACAAAAGGGTGAAGCTTCTTCATTATCCCGTCTTTGCTTGAAAAATAACAGTTTTTACGTTTTTTCATCTTTTCAATTTCTTTTTTTATTGTTGTTGAAAGCCATACTTGCAGTTAATGGGATTTTGTTACGGAGCCATGAGTCACATTTGGCACATAAACATCAAGAGACTGAACAAAGCCACATGGAACAGAAAGCTGGAGACATGGTCAGCGTGACGGTCCAGCCATAAATCCATGTGATGAAAAATGCCTGTACAGTGGAGAGCCGGCCAAAAAAAGGGGGCTGGGTCCCATTATAATCCCTTTCACACCTGACATTTACTGTTCAAAACTATCATATTAGTAATCACATTCTATCAAATGAATCGCTCTCCCTGAGGCTCAGTAGCTAGAAACAGAGGTCGCCACCTACAGTCTTTTATCATTAAAGCTTTGGGTGAAAAATCTCTGTTTGTGTCGGTATTAGAGAGGGGAGGAGTCAGTGTTCTGCTGAGCCTGGATTAGGGCTGCTGCAGGATGGTGGGAAACATCAGCAGGAATGTTACTGCTGCCATTTCCCAAGCCTGTCGTTGTCTCCACTTTTGTGTCCAAAATGCTTACATCTGTAGCCACAAACAGAACAGAAACAAGTCGGGACATGAAATCTCATGTGAAGGATAAAAAGTAGCAGTGCAAATGCTTCAAAAATCTCTGCAAAGCACACTGCAGGGCGAGCAGTGTGCTTTGAATCTTTTACTCGTCTCGCTGATGGGGGGAGAAGATGATCAATGTCATCTCTGTTTGTTGCCCTAACACACTGCAACTGGATGTTGTGTTTCCATCGATGCTGACTGAGCCAATTCAAAGGAACCTATCCCAGCCACCAAAAGGTTCAGTTCAGTTAGATAATACTCCATTAATTCCCATAAGAGATGTAGAAAGTTAAACAGTAGCAGAAAGGTGATCACCATGAATGCATTGGAATATTGCTTATGTAGCTTAGCAACAGCTTAGCTGATGCTGTCAAACACGGCGGTGGCAGGTAACACAGGTGAACTCTCAGAAACGTATGGACAGAAACTTACAGCCAACAGATCAGCATCTGGGGTGCAGAGATGCTCCCTCTCAATAACACGTCCAAGATTTCACCATCTGTTATTAACCAGTGCTGGAACATATAGAATTACTATACAGCCACTTTAAAAACACCCATCTTTAAGTACAGATATCCTGTGTTTGTAACCACATTTGACTTTATTTCCTCCTTGGTAGCAGTTCTCTTATTCTGTGCCTCGCTTGGTGCACTGCTGCACATACAGTAGTATTGAAAGTTTGTGAAACATTCACAATTGTTCTTAGTTGTGCATACATATGATCTGACGTCTTCACCATAGACAAATAGAACCACATTTTATAAAATGAAATGAATGAGGAAAACGATACAATATTGTGTGTATATAAGGTATATAAGGCTAAAGGTAAACTTTAAGGTCTGGATTTAAGCAGAGATGAAGAGATAAATAAAATTCCTGAGGATTTACAGACTTTCAAGCATCACCACATTACTGGAGCTCACTGTGTCTCAGTGGTGTAGAGAAACTTAAGGCAGGCTTGTTGATGACACTGTCTGCATGCTCGTGTGTGCAAGTGTTTCCCTGTGTGTGTGTTTCCTTGTGTGTATTACTAACAAAATGGATTCCATGGTCTAAATCTCCACATGGTCACTTTGGCACATGGCTTTAAAGCAGAGCTTTGCTGCCCTCTCTGGTTAAAAGTTTAAAGATTTTAAAGTGTGTGAAGTCAAAGTGTGGTCAAAAGTGCCGTGTGTCCCTTTAATCATATCTACTTATGGTTTCATAGTGTACGAGAGTGTAGAGCAGAATAGCACAAACAAGCTTTTATGGTTGTTAATTTAATTAACAACCATTTTATGTGTAAAATATAAGTGTAGACACACGTGGAACTTAATCTAACTCGTGAGGTAACAGGTTGATTTGCTGTGCAATGAAACATAAAAATCTGATGTGTTTTCTTGATTCTTTTAGATCAAAACTAAATTATATGAGCTAAAGATGAACTGAGTGCACTCATTTGACTTTGTGAAAAACACTAAAAGTTGTCAAAATATTTCTTAATTAAAACACAAAATTGTATTTATTCGAGCTGACATTATTTTGACATTGTGGTTATCTTAATATTTACATTTTGGATTTTTATCGTCAAACAAAAGTGTGTTATCTCAAAGACTTCACTCGATCAAAGATCTTTCATGTAATCCAATTTCTTAATGCTTCTAAAAGTTTAACAGTTGTTTTATATTCTTGCTTTTCTGTTTCCGGTCACAATAAACAATGTCTCAGTCCAAATGTGTCTGATAAATAGAGAGTAACCACTTAATATATGCAAGGCATTAAATGCTGGTGGAATCAAAATCTACCCAAAAAGTATCAGTGCAGCTGCCCACAGTTTAACCTTGTAGCACCCACAGTTGCAGATATGCAACAAGCTTCTTATTTATTTACATTATATTTTTATTTACATTACATTATTTGATTTTTTTAAATTTACATACATTATTTACATTCATGTGTAATCATTTTTTACATTACATTTTATGTGCCGACAATTGTCACAGCATCATTTTCTTGGCTCAGTGAATTACACTCTGCTTTGCGGTGGTCTGTTCTAGTTCGTTCTGGTCTCGTTTGGTGTGGTCTGCTTTGTCCACCTTTCACAGCGGTAATGGGAGGTCAGAGGTCCGTTTCACGAAGCAGGTTTAGTGAAAACTCTGAGTTGATTAACCCTGAAATGAGGGAAACCCTGAGTTTTCCGTTTCACAAAGGGAGGTAACTCAACCCCGAGAAAGAGGGGTAACTCTAGCCTGTTTCACAAAGAGAGGTAACTTAACCTCTCGGTCAGTTACCGGAGTAACAGAGTCTCGGAACCTAACCTGGTCGGGAGCAGGTTTTATTCAAGAAACCTTGAGTTTCTTTCTGTCTCCGCCCTCTTTCAGCCACACACGCCATTTGATTTCCTCATTCATTCAGTCAGCAGAGCGAGTTCTTCTACTTCTAGAAGTCCATTAGGCACAGTAGGAGGCAACTTTTTTCACGAACATGTCCTTCTGACAACGATCCCGTGGATGAAGGTGCAGTATTATTGCGCAGAGAAATAAATATTCGTCGGAGATGGTTATCAGACCGCGCATAGATTTTTGCATTTACAGACAATTATCTTTTTGAGCGGCACCATCAGAATGTGTTGGGACAAAAGAAAAAAAAGACATAAAAGACAAATAAATATTTGTATGAATAGGCTTAAAAAAGATATATATAGGCCTATTATATTTTATAAAGACACTTGTCTCTTGGGGGTGGATTCCCTCAGCCACTGGCCCTCTGTTAGAGGTGGTGGTGCTGGGCACCACCCGTTTTACGGGCATCTGCCTTCTTTCTGTTGGCTCAGTAGAAGTCTGTGTTAGTTTAAATAGGCTTAATTATTTAACAGACCATGATATAGATGAGAAGACATAGTTTATGTGAATGAAAACAGCATTATGTTGGGGATAAAATAACTGCACAGTCAAATAGCCACTTAATATTTACTTTATAGTATAAAACATGATCAAAATGAGGTACCTCCATGCCAAGGTCTCACCTGTTTGAACAATGTTTTTATATTTCATCTTAAACTGCTGCCAAGTGCGCTTCTCCCCCGCGAGATTGCACCTAAATGAAATAAATGAATGGACTACCATTCAAGCAGTTTCCCTGTAATATTATTGTGATTGCAAAGGACTACATTTAAACTTACACTTTTGCTGCTGCAGCGGTGTTGCACTTATTTCTAAAAACGTATTGAAACTCGCCTTATGAGCGCATTAAGATTTTCAATTCGAGGTTGGTGAAAAACGTAGCCCCTCCTCTTCCCTGTTGCCATGGTGACTCGTCGAATCGGGCTCCATTGATGCTGGCTTTTTAAAGTTGTGGCGCACACGCAAAACTCAAGGTGAACCTACTCAGAGCTGATTAAACTCACTCAAATCAGCGTTTCTGGAACCGAAAACTCAGAGTTTTCTATCTCAGAGTAGATCAACTCAGAGATCAGGAATAGACTCAGAGTTGGTTGAACCTGCTTTGTGAAACGGACCCCTGGTCTCCAAATTGTATTATTATGATTATTTTTTTGCATTTTTTTATTAGCTTCATGTGCACATTTTTTATTAACATTACATTTTTTGCATTTTATATGTGCTTCACTTTTTCACAACAAAGATCTGTGAAATCTGTTTGATTTGTTGTTGAATGGAAAGTTTATGATGGTTGCGTTCCGCACTTTGTATTAAGAATGTTCAATAAAGGTCTATTATATACATTTTATTGTGGTAGCAGCAGTTACTGGTGAACTTTCACTATACCTTTTTTGCCAAACGATCTGCAGAGAATGACTTGGTTTTGTGAACAAAATTAATCAGGAAAGCCCACAGTTGCAAATATGCAACATTGCCTAAAATGATCAAAAATAGCCCAATTCCAAAAATTTTGGTTTATTCCCACCCAAAAAGATGCAAGAAGAGCCAAAAGGATTTTTTTCAATGATTATTCATATGCTTGGGTGCTACAAGGTTAAGATGTAAAAGTAATGACAACCAGATTTAGTTTTTTAGATTAACTATATTACGACTGGTCTTTCTCTATTTTTTTCTTGCTTGATTTATTGCCCCACGTCCAACTTTTATACAGCATTGCAATTGTGAGAAACTCTAACCTTCTGCTAAAAGCTATGCCACAATCACTCTGACACCGGGTCCTGCTGTTGTTGTTATCATCTTAGTCTCAACCTGCAGCATGATAACCATTCCTGCACCTGTTCCAGGTTATTAGAGTGCGAAGAGCCACAAATACAATTATGGTAATGGAGCACAGACAGCGGAGTGGGTAATTGCACATCTTTTAAATGAACATTACTTGACATTAGGAATGGGAGGACCAGTTCCCAACTTCTGCACATCACTTGCCGTCTTTGTGGTTGTTTCCAGTTCAAAGCAACAGATTTAAAATTGAAGATAATTAAATATCAGCTTAAGTTGCACAACATGAATGAGGAGCATTTTCTTTATTCAAATAAGAACTCTGTGTTTGTCAGTTTCTCTCTCTTCAGTGTCTGTCAATAACTGTTGATAAAGTGCACAAAAAAACTGGCTCCGATGTACCTGAAAAAGAGCCAATTCCAGTTTTTTTGCTCCCAATTTGCTTCCTTTGTTTCAGCATTCAAGGCAAATGCCATTATTCAGACTCAGTTCTCAGGGAATCTGGTTACAATCTGAGTGAGTTATGCACTGCATCTTTTTCCATGGAAGCGGGACAGATTAGCTTGAAAACCACTCGCTTGCTATGAGACAGACTGACATGGATCCAGTCTTCTTGTTTGATTCAGAAAAATGAGGACCATGTCTGCAGTTGCTGATTTTGATTTATTGATATTTTGCGAGCGATTTTACAGTTGCGTGTGATGGACATTAAATTATTAGGGACCGAACAGTGAAACTGCAAGGACCCTATTGTATCTGTAAGGATTATTATTCCGTCTTCCGTCTTATTCTTTGCAAAAGGTATGCAAAAACTCATGAAATTTTGCGAGCGCCACCTGCCAGTCAACGACATGAAAGAATCTAAACTTTATATTTTTGGGAGTCGCTCATTGACTCTGTAGCGCCCCCTAGAATGCTTAAAAATGGTTCCCTTAATAGGATTAGTTTCGCGTGGGACGACAAATTCGGTACACTCCTTCATCATGCCCAGACGCACAAAAAAGTCTCAGGCCGTCATGGTGCCATGTCCACAGGAAGGCGGCCATTTTGGATGGAAAGTGCGTTTTTGTGCCATTTTTGACCTATTCCACGCCTTGCACAAGATCGAACTCGTCCTACAGATTTAATGCTACAGACTTCAAACTTGGCCAGGTTACTCTTAAGACATGGGGGGGAAAATTCATGGGGAAACTTTTTCAAAACTTAAAGGGCGTGGCCGTGGCGACGCCTCAAAGTTTGATGACTCGCCATCACTCGCCTCAAAAAATTAAGTTGCTTATATTTCCCACATACATTATCCAATCTGTCCCAACTTCATACGGTGAATGCTGGACCCAGCCTGAACGCGCACATATTATCATAGTGACATCCACCTATAGCGCCACCTGCTGGTGGTCGGAAACTTCTTTTTTTCCCTACACCTCGCATTTGATCGAACTCGTCCTACAGATTTAATGCTACAGACTTTAAACTTGGCCAGGTTACTCTTAAGACATGGGGGGAAAGAATCATGGAGAAACTTTTTCAAACCTCAAAGGGCGTGGGCGTGGCGATGCCTCAAAGTTATGACTCGCCATGAAGAATTAAGTTGCTTATAACTTCCACACACATTATCCAATCTGTCCCAAACTTCATATGGTGATTGCTGGACCCAGCCTGAACGCGTACATATAAAATAGTGACATCCTCCTTTAGCGCCACCTGCTGGTGGTCGGAAACGTCTTTTTTTTTTCACACCTCGCATTTGATCAAACTCCTCCTACATATTTCATGCTAAAATCTTCAAACATGGCCAGGTTACTCTTAAGCTAGGGGGGAAGAAAACTCTTGACAAACTTTTCCAAACTCTGAACGGTGTGGGCGTGGCCAGGCGGTGAAAATCGTGTGATGGCGTTTGTGGTTTGAAAGCCTTATCATCATCGCAAAGTCATGAAACTTGGCACACACGTCCACCCTGACAACCTCGTACGTATGTAAAGGGTATCGTGCGTGTGGCGCCTCCTAGGAATTTTCAAAAACCCCTCCGCATTTAGGTTATTATGTACTCGTACGTACGCAGAGGGTATCGTGCGTGTGGGCAGAGCTGCGGCTCCAACGTCCAGCGCATGCCCCAACGTACGCACATCCCAATGTACGCACACCTCGGTCCCGCCTACAGCTGCTTGCAGCTTTCTAGTTTTGGTTGTTTTGTATATTTGGTTATTAATTCAATCGATTTTTGCAATTAATTTGACTTTTTAATCCATAGATCTTTCTCAATAACCTATAAGAATATATGGGGCAGATTTGATGAACTGGGAAAATTAGCATGTTGCTGCAATTCAGTAATTGTGCCAATGGTAGAGTACAATTCTATGGGTAAAGAATTGGAAATTATGCTTAACTGCAAACACAGTAGGGCCGAATTGATTTTAATAATGGCCAAAGTATTCTACCAGGAGTAGTATGAATTAGATTGCACAATGAAACTTGTTCATATGCACAAAGACTTTAATTAAGCAACAACACAGATGCAGTTCATACAGGCATGAATCTAATTAACATGTATAGAACTTTGTGCTACATTTTTCATGTATGAAAAGTGCTTTATAAATAAAGTTTGATTTGATTAAGTGTTCACTTAAAACATTTAACATATGCTCAGATATATTACAACACTTACTGTTTACCACATTTGTGTTCTATGGGATATTTCGCTCTTCTTGGACAACTAAAATTCATCTTATAATTACACATTTCACACTGTAACCTCTATCACACACTTCTGTTCCGCTCCAGCATCCATTTCTAGAGATCTTTGGTGTTTCGACTTATTTCTACCTTTCTACTGCAACTTTAGCATGGTTACCAGCTTTTTCCCTCCATCTCCTGCTCTCACTTCTTCCATGTGTCAGATGTTTATCTGCCTCTGCCTCCTTTGGTAAAATGGTATGTAATAGGTAATGCTGTCTTGTTGTGAGGCTGGATTGGCAGCTTGGCTCCACATCATTAAAAAAACAACCAGATAGCTAGCCAGGCCCCTTTAGACAATCTAGCATAGCTAATCCCATTAGCTGTCCCTCAGCCAAAATTAAGCCCATGGTGCACCATCAACCTGTTCATGTTTCCAAAAAGTTTTCCCCACTCAGTCATACAACCGCTGAGGAAATAAAATACTGGTAATTAGCAGCTCCATTGTAAGAAATGTGGTATTTGATATACCAGCGACCAACTGCTGGCTAAGTACAAAAGTAGATACAGTAAGATTGTTATTTATGTCAGCTGTAATGACACCTATGGCGCTTTTCCACTAGCTCGCTTCGGCTCGGCGCGCTATTGCGTGTTTCCACTAGCACGCAGTACCTGCAACCGGGTAGATTTTCCGTATCACCTCAGCCCTGGTTCCAAGCGGGCCGAAGCGTTACTAAAACGTGACGTCAGCCGACTGCCTTCCACTGATTGGCCAATGAGTGTCGTCACTTTTCAATCCTGTTTTGTCTGGCGGCCAGGAGTCTTCTCTGGACACAACCAAACCGAGCCGTGCCGAGCTAGTGGAAATGCGCCACTAGTTACGCCAACTAGAAGTCACTAGAATTTATGTTCGGTCGGTGTGTTACGATTCCAAAACAACGTTGGACTGTGACAAATCTGACCAGTGATGACATGTTTAGCCGCATGTCCTCCTTCAACTGCTGATTGTCCAGATGGTGTCCAGCAAACAACGTGGGCTACAGAGATAAATAGCAATCTTTCTGGAGGAAACCTGCTCTGATTAATTCAATTCAATTCAATTCATTTTTATTTATATAGCGCCAAATACAACAAATGTCATCTCAAGGCACTTAGATAGTAAGTCCAATTCAAGCCAATTGGAATTCAATTAATTAATAATAATCATAATTCATAAAATAATCCAATTCGTTCATATAGATCCAATTCAAAAACAATTTCCTAGCTAAGAAAACCAACAGATTACACTGAAAACTTTTTGTTTTTCGGTCCAATCTCCCGGCCTGAGCGTGCCTGAGGCGACTGTGGAGAGAAACGACTCCCTTTTAACAGGAAGAAACCTCTGGCAGAACCAGACTCAGGAAGGGTGGCCATCCGCCTCGACCAGCTGGGGTTTGAGAAGACAGAAAGGGGGGGAGGGGGCCGCGGCGGCACTGTAACACCATTCAAAGGATATCTGTTGGAACAGGGAAACACGAGTTAATGACCACAATAATATCACATATACATAAAGAGAGTAAAGTGAGGAAAGGTGTGACAGATGAGGCCCCCCAGCAGTCTAGGCCTATAGCAGCTTAACTATGGGATGTTTCAGGATTACCTGAGCCACCCCTATTCAAGGTAAACACAAGAAACTTGTGCTAACGAAAAAATAAATAATAAAATAAAGGACCAGACTCAGTGAGTAATTCCCTATACTCCCTATATAGATCTGCTCCTCACAACGCAACAACCATCTTTTTACAGCCACAAGCTACCTCAGCCTCTCACCAATTTAGATTAGTAGAGATGGCAACCAATCCCACTTTGTAAAGAGGTAGCTGTCATATCTGGAAATATGCCCAAATTTATTAGTCATCCAAAAACATGACAACCCAGGGCTCAGACCAGGATGCAGAGTTGTAGTCTTACACACTTCTCTGCAGCTTCCCACCAGCTGCTGCCCCCCCAAAACCCCATGACTGTGTCTGCTCCCACACCACCCAAATTAAATAAATTAATAAACAGCATCAAATCCTGAAAACGTTATAAAAATTACAACAAAATACTTTACTTAACAAAATCGTAAAACTATTAAATGTGGTTTGCTGAATATCAGATCTCTCCTGTCGAAGTCTCTGTTAGTGAATGAGTTGATTTGTGATCATCATATTGATATATTTTGTCTTACAGAAACCTGGCTGCAGCAGGAGGATCATGTTAGCATCATGTTAGCATCATGTTAGCATTAATGAAGCAACTCCCTGTGACTGTTTAAATGTTCACGTTCCTCGAACCACAGGCAGAGGAGGAGGAGTGGCAGCTATTTTCAGATCAGGGTTACTCATCAGTCCCAGACCCAAGATTAGTTTGAGCTCTTTTGAATCTGTGATTCTCAGTTTTTCCCACGCAAAGTGGAAATCCCAGAAACCTCTTGTGTTTGTTGTTGTGTATCGTCCACCTGGCCCTTATTCTGAGTTTCTGTCTGAATTCTCAGAGTTTTTATCCCAGTTAGTGCTGAGTACAGATAAAGTCATTGTAGTGGGTGATTTTAATATTCATGTAGATGTTGAAGATGACAGCCTAAATATTAACTTTAATTCTATATTATATATATTATTATATTTTTCAATGCGTACAGCACTGGACAATGTTGCCCCTCTGAAAAGGAAGATAATCAGTCAGAAGAGGCTGGCTCCTTGGTATAATTCACCAAGGAGAAACTATCTTTCTGGAAAGATAGTTTAACAATGTATAAGAAAGCCCTTCGTAAAGCTAGAACTGCTTATTATTCATCATTGATAGAAGAGAATAAGAACAATCCCAGGTTTCTTTTCAGCACTGTAGCCAGTCTGACTAAGAGTCCGAGCTCTGTTGAGCCAGGTATTCCTTTAACTCTCAGCAGTGATGATTTCATGAGCTTCTTTATCAATAAAATTGTTTTTATCAGAGAGAAGATTAATGGAGTCCTTCCCACTATTATCAGTGATGTATCATCAAGTACAGCAGCTTTAGAAGTATCTTTAGAACCTGATTTGTATTTAGACGGCTTCTTCCCAGTTGATCTCTCTGAACTAACAACAGCAATAGTCTCTTCTAAACCATCAACTTGTGTTTTAGACCCAATCCCAACCAGACTGTTCAAGGAGGTTTTCCCATTAATTGACACTTCCATATTGGATTTGATCAATCTGTCTTTGTTGACAGGATATGTACCTCAGCCTTTTAAGGTTGCTGTAATTAAACCTTTACTTAAAAAACCTACTCTTGATTCAGAAGTGTTGGCTCATTATAGACCTATATCCAATCTCCCTTTTATGTCGAAAGTTCTTGAAAAAATAGTTGCAGCTCAGCTTTGTGATCACTTACACAGAAATAATCTGTTTGAAGAGTTTCAGTCAGGATTCAGAGTGCATCATAGCACAGAAACTGCACTGCTGAAAGTTACCAATGATCTCCTCTTAGCCTCTGATAGCGGACTTGTGTCTGTGGTTGTCCTGTTGGATCTCAGTGCTGCATTTGATACGGTCGATCACAGTATCTTATTACAGAGACTTGAACATGTTATTGGGATTAAAGGAACTGCATTAGGCTGGTTTAAGTCATATTTATCTGATAGATTTCAGTTTGTTCTTGTAAATGAAGAATCTTCCTCACACACCAGAGTAAGTCATGGAGTTCCTCAGGGTTCTGTGCTTGGACCGATTATTTTCACTTTATACATGCTTCCATTAGGTAACATTATTAGACAGCATGGCATAAATTTTCATTTCTATGCTGATGATACTCAGCTGTACTTATCTATAAAACCAGATGAACCCAATAGGTTGGTCAGACTACAAACATGTCTTAAAGACATAAAGACCTGGATGACTCAGAACTGTCTGCTTCTAAATTCACACAAACTGAAGTCGTTATCTTTGGACCTGAGCGCTTCAGGGAGAAACTGTCTAGCTATGTAGTTACTCTAGATGGTATTTCCTTGGCTTCTAGTTCTACAGTGAGGAAGCTTGGAGTTATTTTTGACCAGGATCTCTCCTCTGACTGACATATAAAACAGGTTTCTAGGACTGCCTTTTTTCACCTTGGTAATATTGTTAAAATCAGGAACATCCTGTCTCAGAGTGATACAGAAAAACTGCTCCATGCATTTGTTACTTCAGGATTGGATTGCTGTAATTCTTTATTATTGGGCTGTCCCACATTTTCTCTGAAAAGCCTCCAGCTGATCTAAAGTGCTGCAGCCAGAGTTCTGATGAGATCTAGCCTGGCATCGTTGTCCTTTTTTCTGTCTTCTCAAACCCCAGCTGGTTGAGGCAGATGGTCACATGCAGTGGTTCACTCCATCAGAGTCTGGTTCTGATGCAGGTTTCTTCCTGTTCAAAGGGAGTCACTTCCCTCCACAGTCGCCTTGTGTATGCACAGGTTAGGGGATTTAATTATAGAGAAGACATGTAGTTGTGTGAAAAGAAAAAAACATAATTGATCAAGATTTTAGATATGGATACAAAATAAAGAAAATAAAAAACACCTGGTACTCAACAGATCTTGAAATTAGGTAAATACAACCTCAGATGAACAACAACACGTGTCATATTACACCGTTTTGTTTTCTATTGAACAAAGTTCACCAAAATGCAGAAACACAGTGTGTAATACGAAGTACATCCTTATTGCTGTATTTAAAAAAAAAAAAAACTAAGAAGCAGTCAGCTACTGCTCATAAAATGAACTCAATGAATTTTTCATCCGAAAGTGTGATCATGTCTGGAAAAGTTGTTGCAGCCATATCAACTATATTCCAAGGAAGAGCGACATCAGCAATGAACTTCGACAAGCGGTTGTTGCGGCTCTGGGAAGGGTTATAAGGCCATTTCCAACTATCCGGAGTCCATCTTTCTTCACAGTTCACCTCAAGATCAAACTTTGCAATGCTCAGAGAAACTGCCTAAAGCTCAAGAGTTACATCTTAGCCTTCAACTTTCATGTAACTATTCATTCAAATTCAAATTCACAAAACCTTATTTATCTATTTAAGGAGGCACGTAGAGCAGACATAGAATACAGTTTCAAGACATTCAATGTCAAAATGAAATAAGAATAATAAGACAAGTAGTAAAGGAGGGGGTTTTAATGAAAAACTGATTTGTTTATAGGGGCTGCCAGAAAATAGAATCTTCTCTGTAAACAAAAACATCGCTGCAGGGTTTAGGTTTGCTAGCTGCACCTGAACAAACCATAAGGCTTCTGAAAAGTCCTCTGGAAAGACAAGACCAAAGTGAAGATGTTTGGGCTTAATGCACCGCGCCATGTTGGATGAAAACCAAACACAGGATAATCATTATAAATGCCATGATGGCTGGATAATAATTTGGGCTTTTCTTGCAGCCACGGGACCTGGGTACCTTTTCATCATTGAGGTAACCATGAGCTCCTCTGTATACAAGTTATTCTCGAGTCAAATGTGAGTCTGTCTAAGAGCTAAAGGCTGAAACTGGGTCACACAACAGGACAATGATACAAAGCACAGCAGCACATATACAAAGAGAGAGAGAGAGATGTCAGTGTACTTGCAAAACAATAGAACAAAAAACTAATTCATATAGAAATGATATATTACAATACAGTGGAAACCGCTTATAGTGGTCACGGATATAGTAATCAACCGCTTATATGGATCAAAAGGCTTGGGACAGAATCATTTCTATACAAATGCTGTCTAAATAATTCGTTTATAGTGATCAAGAAATCCGCTTATAATGTTCATTTTTGGCCATTTTATGAAAGTAAACATGTGCAAAAATAATTTTAAAACTACATATAGCTATTTTATTTTTTACTCCCTTGATTCCTTTCTGGACGTCTGCTTCTGCCTCGCTAGCTAACGTAACGAGTTGACACCGGGCAGCAAGCGCGCGAATCATGGCTGGAAAAAGGAAGTCATGGAGGAGCATGTGTCCGAGGATGGGTGCTGGAGAGCGGATTGAATGCGCGTGTGACCACTGGAAGCTCCAGGCTGGTTCTTGTAAGATGGGAGGCCGGTGTTCATTGGATTTCTCCTACTTGTCGAGAATTGCTACTTTGTGGTTTTGCGCATGCGCCAAGCCGATTTTCTAAGTTTCGTTTTCACGCCAAGTAGCACAAATCAACAGAACACCGGCACGGAGGAGCATGGATCCGAGCAGGGGTGCTGAAAGGCGGATTGAATTCAAACTTTATTTTCTGACTTGTAAGAAAAAAAATGCACCGGCGGCACAGCAGAGAATAAGTTACGTACTGTATTTGAGTTAGCCTACAGTATGTCTGCGCAGTACTGTATTTAAATTTGCATGATAATAAAATTCAGTAAAAGCTGAAGCTATCCGTTTTATTTAGTTTTTCTCATTGAAAAACGATACAAATGGCATTTAGATGATATTCTCCATAAAAAATAAGTGAAATACCTGTACTGTAATACAACTTCGGTTTTAGTAATCAACCGCTTATAGTGTTCAAATTGGCTCTGGACCAACGTGATCACTATAAGCGGTTTCCACTGTATATCCGTTTTCACCTTAGCGAGGGGACACAGCATAGCACCCTCACAAGTACTGCCCCAGTGTCTTGGAAAAAACCCAAAAACTAATGAAAACACATGGACTTATTGGATATGCCTATTGGTACTGAGAGTAGCTCTCAGATAAACATCTGGAACAGCATCACCACCCAGCTTCTCCATCCTTCCTGTGTATACTTCCTCTACATCTTCCTGAAGCTCCATCCAGCAGTTAGGAGTTGGTGCTTCATGGAACATTTGAGCTGACTGACTTTTGTTTTTCTGATGCTAGACATGGCGCCCTCTACAAATTCAAAGCAGAAATCTTCAACCATGGTGCTCATGGTTGATTTTGATTATGATCCAGTTAAGCATAAAAACACATTATAGGACATGCAGACTTAAATAGTGGTTCGAGCGAACACTAATCATAGAAAATTTTACAGTTATCCCCAGTGCTGCTCTGTATCTAGACTCAACAAAACCACTAGCAGTCAACCCGAGGCCACCAGCTCATCCAGGGATGCATCAGAGCTTTGCTGAAGATTCATTTTCACACTTCCATAACAAACCAGTATAACCCTTGGCCACAGCCATCATGGTCAGAAGGGGTGAGCTGTAGCGACGATGTGAAAGACTTAGCTGGGGTTTCATCACAACCTCCCCTATGTCTCCCTTATAGCTTCATGTTTCTGCTGACTGAGGCTCTGGTCCAGCCAGGTAATGCTTCTATCAGCCCAGACTAAGCACACCTTCCACATTGGTGGTCCGTATGGGTCTGGCAGCTCATCGATCCACTCCGGTGAAGGATCCCTGCAGGAGGCCATAATCAGGCACTCTTGTCCTTGTTGGGTTCAATTAGCGGCCTACTCTCCACCACAGCTCCCAACCTGGATTACTGAATGAGCTGCTTTTTCCCCTTTGCCCTTCTCTCCCCTTCCACAGCAACTGTTGATCATTCATTAATTCATAACTTCATAAATGTAGTCCAGCAATGTTTCTCTGGTGCAGCAGTCCCCTTTATCTTGGCTAAACTCTTGGAGTTACTGCTCCTTTTCTCTCCTTTCATTAGGAGAAAGAAACACACAAAAAGGGATTTTAATTTTTTCACACTGGAAAGACTAATGCTTTTATCATGTGACTTCTCCCCAGTTTTGGTAGGGGCAGATGAAAGCTCAGTAGACTTCCACACCCATATTATGGGATTCATAGTATGAGTTTCATTTCTAATTTCAGTTCTTGAACATTAATAGATTGTTGCAATTCAGATGTTTACAGATCTCCCCAGGCAGAAGACAAAAAAGTTAATCCCCAGTTTTTACCTGCCTGAAATGTCGATACTCATATTCACTGTTTGGCCTTGTCCTAAAATTCAAGCATGCTGGATGGATATTCTACAGGAAAATAAAAAAAGTGAGACTTTGCATTTAAACCGTGTCTTTGCTGTTGGGACGTCCATGTTAGGATTTACTTGTTGGTCCTTGTTCTAACAGACTTTTTGACATCCACACATAGGCTGTTGGAGCATCTTCCTGTGGTGGATAAGTGATAAGCAAACCACTAAAGCAAACTGGCACAGGATCATTATGCAATGCTTTCCTCTTGAATATTTAACCTGCTAACTTCACTCCTTAAAGGGACAACTCAATACGGCTAAGACACCTGGGCTGTGTTCGAAACCGCCTACTACATACCACATACTTGCAAACGGCATACTCATCGATCAGACAGTAGTCAGAGCGTTTACCCACAATGCACTTCGCTCCTGCCCGAGCCGAAATCAGCCGGCCTGAAGCTGATTTCGGCTCGGGCTATAAACTCTGTAAATATATAACTTTAGCAACATTTGAAACATTTTCAGGCGAAAAAGTAGTCGTTTAGATCCACAACATGTTGAAAATCTGACAAAATATCGGCTATTTACAATTTTGTTCCCACGAATTCGGCGCTACTAAAGCTAGCTGCAGTGAGCAACGCACTTCCGGTTATTTTCACAAAATAAAATACCTGTTACCTTTTATCATAGGGAAAGCCATTACGATACAATTGGTGCTTTTGTTTTGAAAACAGGAAGTGAACCTACCCTCGTTGTAGCTAGGTTGAAACTGCCGTTTTGACAGGAAATGACGATCGGCGACGTCACGTTACGTTGCATCTTGGGTAGTTTGAGTATGAGTAGTAACCTCATGATGAATACTCAACATTTCGGCGAATCTAGTATGCATCTAGTATACATCCGGGAACTTAAAAAAGTTCAAGTTAGTATGAGTAGTAGGAGAAGTAGGTGGTTTCGAACACAGCCCATGTCTTCTTTTCTGTAACTCCATGATGGCTTCAGCATTAACAAGCATTTTGCCTTAGTTGTACTCCTTTTCTATGGTTTAACACTTACAGCAATAAGGATCCTTTATCTTTTTCCTTTATTTATATTTATTTATTTATGTATTTAGACCTCTTTACTATGTATTTTTCCCACTTTTCCTTGATGAGTGTGTTACAAATGTGGATGAAAACATCCCCACGCTGACTTATGTTGCTAACATGCATCTGTATTGTTGGAATGCGCAGCCCGCTGAGAGGTTTCTGCTTTTGTCCTTTGCTCTGTGTTCTTATTGTTGTACTTTTTGCCCTCTCTTTTGATGTAAACGTGTAACTGCATGTAAAATGTAAAACTAAATGCATATATTTGAGGCTCAGAGGGGATAGGATTCATCCTAACAGGAAGGGTGGCTAAACGCTTGCAGCTAATTTGCAGCGGGTGTTGGTGTCCGCCTCTCTATGAGCCTCACTGTTCACATTCCTCGCACACACCAATGCCTTCGGCCCTGCAGTTTTCCACCAAGCCCGCCATCACACACAGGGTATAAAGGGCATACAGAAATAATCTTCTTTATGAAAAATCTTTGCTTTTCCCTTCATCTTGTTCTTTGTGTGAACTGACTCTGCTAAATGCAAGGTCTTTTATTAATAAGTCACAGACATCCCAAGTTCCAAAAACTCATTTCAGGGAGATGCTTATCGAACCCCGCCCTCCCACCGCCTATTTAATTTTGGGGGTCTTTAATTTTGCCTATATATCAACATATTAAATTGGGGATTTTTTAAAAGGCTTAGACAAGCTGGATATAGATAGTTAGATACTGTAGCTGGCTAGTTAGATATAGGCCTACACAATTTAGTAACTAAATGTGTATTGATACTTTAAATAAGTCTTTGATACGTTTTGCTTTATTTTATAACAGCATTTAACCTACAGAAATAAAATGCAGATGATGGCGCGTTCAACTTAGCCTACCTCCACATTTCTTTTACAGTCATTAAAGTAATACTATGTAACATTTCTACCTTAAAATAACAGCTTGAAAAAAATTGTGCGGCTAGAATGAGTTTTAATATTACGATTGGCCTGTCTCCTATGCCCTTCGGGGGTCTGAGTTGGAAAAACTGCGCCATGTAACTTTGCTGGACCGGCCCGGTAGCGGCCCGGGAGCTGAGCGGAAGTACTTCGACTTGCTTTCTAGCACACCTACCGCAAAAACAAATAGACCCCTCTCACGCTCCCAGGTACATTTGATTACTCTTACCTTCTCGGTCGACATAGCTTGCACCTTCTGACTCCTCGCCGGTTCGTCAACAAACGTGAAACGTGAAACGTGAAAGCGAAAGGGTGTTGTATTTACGACAGTGTAACCGTACATTACCTCCAAGCCTGTAGGGGGAGCTCCATAGTGGGCTTTTTGAGAAGTTACATTGTATTGCTTTAAGTCCGCCGTGGGCAATACTGAAGTCACTATTGCATACAGTGCACCTTGCCACGGTGTCATCATTCTTCACCTTCACTAGACATGGATATACTTTAGTATATTCTACTGTAAAATGAGTCTAATATTTTAGTTTTTTACTCGAGGATTCACCTTCTGCCATTTCGCAGGATGCACAGTTTTGAGTGGTAACTTAGGTGACTGTCAGAGAGTAAATCGAAGCCCTCCCACAACGAACGTTTTTGGCTTATTTTGCTGACTAAACCAATCAGCGCGCCTTCTGACCAGCAGTCGCCTTGAACGCTGGTTGAACAGAGTATCGCTTTGGACAGATACGCACAGGTTTCACACCTCTCCCCACACCCCTCTCTATCTCGTGCCTGCGCAGTCGAAACGCGCATGGTGCACGAGTTATTGTATTGCCTGCAGACTCTCACTCGCATTAAAAAAAAAAAAAAACACTCCCTCACATAATCTAAAATCCGGGATATTTTATCCGACTCGCGGGCATCCGTGATTAACTATCAGTATCAGGGAGACTCCCGGAACTTCCGGGAGACTTGGGATGTCTGCTAAGTCATTTATTGTTAGCGATTTTATCTGGTTCACACGCTGATTTTGGTTACCTCTCTAAAACCTGGCTGAAGTTTGAGGAATTTAGCCAGAACATGGAGTTATGCCCACTAGAATATGGCTTCTTTCTTTATCTTAATTCAGCTTTGTCTAGTGGTTGAGGTATTGCAGAAAAGTAAGTTTTTATAATTGTTATATTAAAAATATTACTATATCAAAAACTCCCACTGCGCTCTTGTGGGCTCCAGCACCTTCATAAGTGTTAAAGTCTTTATGTTTACCACTGGTGGTAATTTGTATGATTGTGTATCATCTTTCCAAATAAACTGCTTTCTGTTAAATTATTGGATATTAAAAGTATTTCTTTATTTTCGGTCACATGAAAGATTACGTAGGACACATTGTGAAGCTGTGACATATCGAAGCTTCAAAGCTTTTGGCATGAATTCCTTTCAGGTGGAACATGGAAGCACTGTGGCAGCATTGCTGCATGCTGGTCTTTGGTTGGAGAGGATTCGGAACATTTTGGTGATTTGAGATTTTTTTCCATACTTGCTTTAGTACCAACTAAATCACCAGTGTATTTAAATGTGACTGAAAACACGTCTTTGTCTTTCATTGCAAATATTTAAATTAGCCATGCGGTGTATGTGTACGCCTGCATTGTACTCAAATGATTTTTTCTAAGGCAGGAGAAATTGTTGAGCTAATTTTGTTTTTGAATAAAAATTTGAAATGCTTCCCGATAACAGCTCTCCCGTGTTCTGTCACACAAGCATTTTCACTAAACACATTAACCTCTTCACATTGTCATTGACAGGAAAATTTTCCCAAACACCAACGTCCCTGAAACACATTGAAAACAGAACATGCATTTTATTACAAATGATGAGCATACATAAGTCACTGTATAGATAAACAGCCATTTATAAGAATATCCATTACCATCCTACTGTTACTGGAAAAACATTATCGACTCACAGAGTGCACTTGTGAAATGCACGCACGTCATTCTTTGAAACAAAGTGTTGCTATATACGCTGGAAGCACGAGGTGCAGCCCGAGTATGAAAGTGTTGGAAGCCTCCAGGCACCTATCGGCACAATGTGCAGATGCTTCAAATCGCTTCGTCAAGTTTCATCGGCACACCGCCACTGAAATCTTTATTCTAAAAGTTATCTCTTTGTCTTCCCTTACTTTGCTTGCACCTTCAATGGCCATATTTACTGTGAGCTATGGCACTTTCAAAGTTAAATATGTATGTATATAAGGAAATTTCAAAATATGTATGTCCACTGTTTTGATGACCTTTACAGACTGACTCATTGTTTGTATGTTGTTCATCTAATAAGTTGAAAAAGTCATGTTCGTCAGGATTCCGTTGAACAAAAGACATTTTCTAAAATAATATCATTCTCTGGCCACATCGAGATCTGAATCCATTTTAACCAGGAATACAGTCTGAGTCAGTGGCCTAAACACTATTGACCAAGAAAGTTCCAAAGATATTAAAATTCTGATACCTGCCTCACAGCTGCAGGTGAAGATTGATAAACCAGCATCCCAGAATTCAAGTGGGGAGAGTAATAATTCATATTTGCACATTGAATTCCATCTTACAGTCGGCCAGTGTTACTGTCACCGCCTTTGTCATCAGCCTCCAGTCGAGCAAACACTTGTCACGGTCCTGACTTCCTCGTCTCCTTCTCAGAGAAACGCACACGGCGGCTTTGTCACATTGTCATTCAACAGGCCAGAGAGAGGGAGAGGTGAGAGAAATTGCTCCTTTGCCTCTATGCACTCTTTCTATTTGACTAGTCTTTGGTGTGAATCCACTCAATATTCTGGGTTTGGAGCGCCTGCTTCCCAGATCAGTGAGCACTCAACTGAATATTAAATTGAGGTCTGTGTTTGGCATGGTCGAAATGGAAGTGCTTCATGCCCCAAAAATCAAATAATTGAAGTACCTACTGAACCCAATATATGTGTGTATATGTATATATTTATATACATATAGATATATTACTAAAATGAAGATACTGTGGATTGTTGCTGCAGTGAAAAGGAGCACTGCACCGCACGGTCCTCTAAGTCTGTCCATTTCACGAGCTTCACTCATTATTCAGAGCCAACTAATTGCTCCTGATATTTATGGTGAAAATAAACTATAAGCAAACTGAAATACAGGTAAGTTATTCAATTTAACTACAATACATGGAAGCAGATGTGTTTAACTTGTAAGGATGCTAATTTTGTCAGATGAGTGTTGGAGCAGAGCAGTAGCCTCAAAAGGTTTTCAACGATTATTCATACATAGTCTTCATGAGCCTCTTTTGGTCAAAATTTCAGACTTGTTTTGTCATTTCACCAGAAACAGAAAATATATGAATGAAACAGCTTTATTGAAAATGTGGCTGAATTGACATACAAGAAAACTGGTATGAAAAACTGGCACAAAACATTGTAAAAATTACATGATGACAATGGAAATGATCTAATTATTATATGATGTTACTCCAGCATCTTTGAGTGATTTTTATTTTTTATTTTTTAGGATTTAGCTACTTTCCATCTGGGGAGATGAAAACATGTTATTCGTCCAATGAGACATTGTGGTTAGCTGTGATTTGCTGGTTGGTTGAAAAACTCCCCAATTGTTGTCAACCTAGTATTTTAATTTAGTAGAATATAGTATAGTAATTATAGGTATGGAACTCACCTGTGCAAAAGTGAATTAATAACGTGAACTGAATCAGTCAAGAAATGTTTGTTAAAAGCTGATTTGTCAAGACAAAAAAAGCTGTCCAAGAAAATCAAAGGAAGGTCATTTATTATAACAAATACAACCTTTCCAAAGGCAACAAAGCAAGTCATCACACATAAATAAATCCTTGTTTCAACTGTTTGGATTTAAAAAAAAATGTTATTACATTTTCCATTTATCAAGATATTTATAAAACACTATTAGCCAAGAACTATTAAGACCCATCCAAGGCATGGAAGAAAACAAGCTATGAGAGAGGCCTCATGAGAGGTTAGCAATGAACTGAAGCCTGTGTCATACACTGCATGCTCAGTGGACAAAGGCCGAGACTACAACAAGACAGATGTTTTTTCTGATTTGCCTTGACTGTGTAGGTACAGAAGAAATAGGGAAATAAATAGATGAGGAAGATACAGCCTTTGAGCTGTAGCACAAGGGGATGTCTACAGAATTCAGGAAGGCCAGAAGTGCTGGAACAAGGCTTTATCACACGTAGCTAAGTAGCATTGTGGAGTTACAGTTAATATATTCCATACCTTGACCTTGTGAAAAGATATTAATTTTGTTTTTCTTTCAATTTTTTTTCCACGTCATTTAGTGGTCATACAGCCTTTAAATAGTGACTTTAACTTATCAGCACCTAATCATCGGTTTGTTAGGGTTGTCATTGCTAAGCATGATTAAGGTAGCATTTATCTTGAAGCACTGGTTTGCACGAGTACAACTGCACAGCAAGGCTTGTACTTCTGTTCTCCTTTTAAGGTGACGAAGGATAGGTTGCGTAGAGGCTAGCGAAAGGATCATTAGGTTCAGTTATAACATAACTAACCCGCGAGGGCAACATTTAAGCCGATGATGGGAATCCTATAAGCATCCTATAAGCAATCTTTGCATGTTCGTGTACTGACTGCCACACTTTTGGTTAAAACATGATGCTCTTTTGAACTTTTTTGGTTCCCTTAGCTAATTAAAGCAGTAACATATTCTATGCATTCAATCGAGTGACATTACAGTGATACACAACATATTTCAGTGTAATCACCCTTGGGATTGATCAAGAGGATATCTAAATCCTCACTACTGACAATTAGTTTTAGTTTTTTCCACATTTAGAGTCCACATCCAACATTTGGTCCCTGGTCACCTCATGAAGCAGACAAAGAAAGTACTCATTCAGTGAGGTTAGTCTTGTGCTTATTTTTTGTCATAATTTGTAAGTGGTGAAAAAAGTATTCATTGATTTCATTGAGTGCTAAAAACAGCACTGTAAAACACTCCCTCACTGCTATTCTTACACCATTAACTTTAAATCAAATTATACGGCCAAAGAATAATGACCAGCGATTTTGGCAGGAATCGCTTAGCCTCTTGGATGTAGGCAAGGTTTTTGTGATCCGTCCAGACAATGAATGGTTGCTTGGCCCCCTCCAGCCAATGTCTCCACTTTTCCAATGCCAGCTTGATGGCTAATAGTTTCCGGTTTCCCACATCACTGGAGACAAAAGCTGGGAGAAAAAGGTGCAGGGATGAAGCTTTCCCTCTGTGTCTGACCTCTGAGATAACACTGCCCCCACTCCAGAATCGGACGCGTCCACCTCCAGGACAAATTGCTGCTCAGAGTTAGGTTGGGGGGGAATGGGTGCTGTAGTGAACCTTTCTTTAAGGGGACCTTCGGGAGACCAAAGGAAGGAAATGTTAGTGGAAGTTAGTCGTGTAAGTGGTAAGGCAATTGTACTATAAATGCGAATAAACCGGCGGTAAAAATTAGCAAACCCAAGGAACCTTTGCTGCTTACGATTAGTAGGTATGGGCCACCCTGTATCTTTTCTGGATCGGTCTTCTACTGCCCGCTCTGAAAGATGTAGCCGAGAAATGATACTGAGGAAACATGGAATTCGCACTCCTCCTCCTTTATGAACAGACGATTCTCCAGAAGCTTTTGGAGCACTCAGGGGACGTAGATGCGGTTTTTAAGTGGGGGATCTGGAAAAGATGAGGATATCATCCAGGTACACAAATACAAACTGGTTAAGGTAATCACGAAGAACGTCATTCATAAGAGTTTGGAAAACAGAAGGTGCATTGGTGAGACCGAAAGGCATGACGAGGTACTCAAAGTGACCAAGTGGGGTTTTGAAAGCGGTTTTCCACTCGTCCCCGTCCCGAATATGGACCAGGAGGTCGAGTTTTGAGAAGATGGCTTCGCCCTGAATAGATTCCAAAGCGGATTTGATTAATGGCAAAGGATATTTATTTCTGACTCTGATTTAGTTTTAATCCTCTGTAGTCGATGCAGGGTCTCAGTGATTTGTCTTTCTTTTGAACAAAGAAAAAACCTGCTCCAACTGGGGATGAAGATGGTCTTATGATACCGGCCGCCAGAGAGTCTCTGGTGTACACCTCCATGGACTCTCTCTCCAGATGAGACACATTGTAAAGTCTGCTGGAGGGTAAGGAAGCTCCTGGAACAAGGCCTATGCCGCAGTCGTAAAGGACGGTGAGGGGGTAATGATAATGCTTTTTCTTTGCTGAACACTGAACCAAGATCATGATATTCACTAGGAATAAGGGACAAATCAACAGAGGGCACTGTAGTGTTAGATGGGGTACAAGGTAACGACTGAAGAGCTGACTTGAGACAATTGGCGAGGCAGAAAAGGCTCAAACTCTCGATACGATTGTCGGACCAGTGAATATAGGGATTATGTCTAGCCAACCAAGGAAAACCAAGAATGATGGATGCATTGGAAATGGGGAAGAGATAAAACTCAAGTCTCTCGGAGTGATTACCAGAAACTATTAGGGTGAAGGGTCAAGTATTGTGTGTGATTGTGGTGAGTATATCTCCGTCCAATGCAGACACAGAGATAGGAACAGGTAGCTTCTCCAGGGGAAGTCGGAGCTCCGAAGCCAAGGTGGGGTCCAAGAGGTACCGCTCGGAGCCTGAGTCGAGCAGACCGGTGAGGTTCTTGGAGTTGTTACCAACGAGAATGGTAACCGGCAGCATTAATCGTGGAGGAGTCTTGTTAGTAGTGCAGCCCACCAGTACTCCTGCCTTTACCGGTGGGCTCTGTCTTTTGGGCGGACCGGACAGGCAGAGAGGTAATGATCTTTGGCTCCTCAGTAAATGCACCCTCTTTCTCTCATGCGACGAAGACATTCCTCTGATGTGAGTCTGGTCCGTCCCAACTGCATCAGCTCGGGGGTATCAATGTTAGGGTTAGGCTCTGGTGTGGAAAGAACGGGGGAAGGAAAGGAAAGATTAGATCGTGGTCCACCTAAGTGAGAGCACTCTCCCTCCTGCGCTCCGTTAATCTGTTGTCGATGCATATGCCGAGTTATTCTGTCCTCCAAAGAGGATGGCTAATCTCTCAAAGCAATTTGGTCCTTTACTTGTTCGTTCAGCGAGTTAAGGAGTATTCCTTGGAGAGCATGTGGCAGCCACCCAGTCTCTGCAGCCAAAATGTGGAATTCAATAACAGATTCGGCTGCAGACTGGTTGCCCTGTCTGAGACTCGACAACCTTTAAACAGCATTAGACTCACGTAGAGGGTGATTAAACGTCCTCCTGAATTCCTCCTTGAAGGTGGTAAAAGTGTCAATGGAATGTTGTTGAAAAAAGGCAAGAGCTCAAACTAAAGCCTTTTCCCTCAACAGTGAAACAATAAAGTTTCTGGCAGCATCAGTGGAAAAAGAGCACGGTGAACGGGCGAAAGCCAAGGCACACTGCAGCAGGAAACCTCTGCTGGTGTCCTCGGAAAAATGGTCCGGAGTTGGAAAAGCTGCGTCCTGGATCAGTTTTCCGGCGTGACTTCCTGGCTGGGAGGAGGTGGCGCTGAGGAGCTAGCGGGTGACATGCCTGAGGAGGAAGCAGAGAAGCGGTCACGAACTTCCATCAATACATTAAACATCTGGGTTAAATGTTGACTGTTTAAACCCTGCTGTTCATTTAGCTGCCGTAGCGCCTTTTCATCCTCCCCCAGCATGATGAGGAGCAGGTGTGATGGCGGGAGCAAACCAGGCTCCGCCCAAGGCTCTCGGGAACACCTGCTCCGCCCACCTCAGACTCGAACCCAAAACACAACACAGCCATGCATGATTGTGACAACATATACTGATGTAAATGTAAAATAGATTTCACAGTTGTAACAAATGGAGGTAGAGCTCATTATTATATCCATTAGATGTCAAAGTGATTATTAATTGACACATTATTTTCTCAGCTGACTGATTCATCTAAACCCAGAGTGGCCCCATCATGTTTGATTTGTCCAAATAGTTGAACTGAACAAAAGTGATAAAAATAAATGGTAAGTTTAAACATTTTAAAAATATGATCCTGTCAAATTATATTTTTACACAAAATAATTAACAATAAAATGATTATCAGAAATGGTGTCTTATGAGGAGAAATGACTTTCAAGTATTTCAGCTCGACTTCTATGTGAGATTTAATAGCACTATAAGTTCTTTCTGTCTAAATCAGAAAACTAACAAATCACTAAAGTTGCCAGGTAAAAAAACTGTTGTTGAGAATGATCTGGGAGGTGGATAGCAAGTCAAGTTATCAGTGGGAGCTGTAAATTAAGTGAGATTTTAAGGTCTGTTTAAGCACTCATTTAAAAAAAAATATATATATATTGTTGAGAATACTCCAGTTAGCTCTAGCTTATTTGGGTGCACAATTTTGCGCTTCATACTCTGCTTCAACCACCGGAAAGAAAGATATGTGGCAAATAAATGGAACACAGACTATTCATTGTCATGATTTTTGGATGGTGACCCATGATCTGGGAGGTGGATAGCAAGGCAAGTTATCAGTGGGAGCTGATTATTTTTGTTTTTGCCTGAAGTTTCCCCAACGCACCAAGACGTCTCAAAGTGTCTTAGGGCCATTTCAGACCGGGGCGGGAAAGCGTGGCGGAACGGAAGCGATTTTCACCGGCGGAGGCGAAAATACATGGAAACAGATCTGTCCTTGCACACCGACGCGGCGGTAGTTGGGCGGTAGCGGCGCGGGAGACGCCTCCGTCCCGCGCTGCTTTTGGAAAATAGAACTCGAGCGGAATTTGGACGGCAGCGGCCGGCGGTGTCCCATTGAAATGAATGGGGAAATTAAACCAGCTATGTATTCATGTCTTTACAATTCGAACTTCTTATTGAAACGGTCAGATGATGACCACCCACCGGTTTTCGGAGAGGTGCCCAATGCATTTCATGGCAACTATGCAAAAATGATCAGCATGCTCACAAATGTTATATATTCACAACGATCTATGTTTTGTTTGTTTCTACATTTGCTTACAGTTGTGAAATTGACTTCGGCAGTGTTCCCCTTTTAAACTGTAGCCCTATATTTAGTTTGTGTTGACCATGAAACTTCAACACACAATGGAAAAGTAAGAGCACCAATTCTTTTTTTTTTTTTTTTTTGCAAGGCTTCGATGTCGTCCGATATGGCACAAATGCACCTTTCATGTAAATTAGGCAATGCGAAAGGCTCGCAGTGATGGACATCAAACGAAGCATTTTAAAACCGACCTACATAACCTTTGATCTATGACATTTCTCCCCCTAAACGGCCGTGGCTATTTGTCACAGCCTGGAGTTCACGCAACAACACCCCGTATGTATTGTAGACTTCAATCACGTGATTGGGGTCATCTTGGCCCGCGAACCAGGAGCAACGATGGACGACCTCAAGCTCATAGAGGAGGTGGAGAAATATCCCTTGCTGTATGACCAGAGGAACCCGCACTACAAAGTGCCATCAATAAAAGTAAAGGCGTGGCAGGAGATTGCCAAAACCCTCAACATACCAGACTGTAAGTTTTTTTTTTGCTTGTTTAATTTAGGTTACCTGAAGCAGGGTAGCGTGCTGTCGTCTTTTCACAGTAGGCCCAGCATTAATTGTATGGACTGAATGACTACCAGAACGAGTCTACACGTGTTAAAAAGATGGCGTTTCCAAACACAGCAGCTGTGGTGTCCGTGTTGTTTTTACATTTAATTAACCCACCATCATTTCTTGTCATTTCACAATTGCATGTAATGTAACTTCTATTTCATTTAAAATTATTTGAGATGAAATGTGGTGTATGTGCCAGCTGTATTTTAATAAATCAACAACCCCTGGAATGTTGATTTCAAAGATGAAGCAATAAGCTTAGGCTATGTGCCCCGTTTACCTCACCAAGCTCTATTTGCATTAATTAACTGAATCGCAAGTTTCTCACAAATTGAAGCATTTATTACACAACATATATTTACATATTTACATAGGTTATTGTATTATCCCAATCGAACTGGATGCAGATTACTTGGTGCACATTTACGTCATGCTGTTGGGACGGCAAACCCAAACATGACTGTACAGATTAGACTGAAGGACACAGCAGTGAGGCAAACAACCCCCAGCCCTCCCCCCTCACCAGACTCTTTACTCCACATCACCCAAGGTCTCCAAAGGATGTCTCTATCCCAGCCAGGACTCCAGCGACCACCATCAACCGAGAAACGCAGGGCACCCCCTCCTCCTCCTCTTACATCATCTGTCCTGGCAGAGCAGGACACAAGGGGATGTGCAGGGTGTTCAAGGAGCAGCACAACATCCAGAGTTCAAAACAAAGATAGTACTGTTCAAAACAAAGATACCATGCCATGATGTGTTCAGGGTCCCTGCTATAGAAGTCCGACTTCTGACAGCTGTTCTGAGAACAAGCTGGGACCCAATAGGCTTCCTGTTTTAGTTAGCAAAAGAAGGAATCGAAAACAGTCAACTTCCAGGGTGAATCTATCTAATTTGTTAACGGTACCACGTACAACTCAGAATACAACAGAGACCAGTGTAAACTCCACAAAGCTAGCCTTACTTAATATTAGATCTCTGTCCAATAAGTCACTGTTAGTTAATGACTTCATAATTTCACATAATTTAGATTTTCTTTTTCTGACAGAAACATGGTTAACAGAGAGCACAAGTGCTACTGTTCTTAATGAAGCAGCTCCCCCAAACTTTAGTTTTATGGATAAATGCCGAAATGGTAGGAAAGGTGGGGGTGAAGCTGCTTTATTTAAAGATACATTCCAGTGTAAAGAGATCTCATTTGGTGATTTCACTTCTTTTGAATATCTGAGTTTTATTTTAAAGGGTGTTCCTAAAATCCTGTTCTTAATCATTTACAGATCTCCAGGATACTGTGCAAGTTTTATTGATGATTTTTCTGAATTATTGTCTGTTATTTCAACTGATTTTAACCATTTCATCTTGACCGGGGATTTTAACATTCACATAGATAATATGACGGATGGTAATGCCAAAGAATTTTCTTCTGTGCCGGACATGTTTGGTTTGTGGCAACATGTAACAGAACCAACTCACCTTCGAGGTCACATTCTGGACCTGGTCATTTCTAAAGGTGTTGATATTTCTTCTGTTGTTGTTACTGATTTGGCCTTGTCTGACCATTTTTGTATTTTATTTGATTTACATATTACTCAGAATGTTCAAACAACCAGCTTCTCAGTTAAGAAGAGGCAAATCAATGAGAAAACAAGTGCTCAGTTTAGGGAGGCCATAGCTATGTTACCAACAATGAGTGCAGAGTCGGTTGAAGGAATGCTGGATCATTTTAACTTGAAAATTTTTAATGTAATGGAAGCTGTTGCACCGATAAGAATCAAGAGCACCTTGATCAAACAGAAAACACCATGGAGAAACACCACTACGGTAAAAAACCTGAAAAGAGAATGCAGGAAAGCTGAACGTAAATGGAGGAAAACAAAGCTTCAGATTTACTATGAGCTGTACAAACAAAGCCTGCGTAGTTATAACAATGAGCTGTGCAAGGCCAGACAGCTGCATTTATCTGAAATGATTAATAAGAATGTCAACAATTCTCAAACTCTGTTTGCTATGGTTGAAAAACTCACAAATCCTCCTAAACAGTCAAACCCAGACCTCCTTTCCACTGAGAAATGCAACGAATTTGCCAACTTTTTTAGCCAAAAAATCAAAACAATTAGACAAAACATTCACGCAACACAGAAAAACAAGAAAACTAATCTGTGTCTAAAACCTAGAAATAACTCTGACGTTATGTCACAATTTAATATTGTTAATTTAAAAATCCTAGTGGAAACAGTTCGGCATCTGAAATCAACAACTTGTTCTCTGGACATAATACCATCCGACTTTTTAAAAACTGTTTTTACCTCAGTAGAAAGTGATCTCCTACAAATAGTTAACAGCTCACTGGCATCAGGCATTTTTCCCAAGTCACTAAAGACAGCTGCCATTAAGCCACTCCTAAAGAAGAGAACTCTAGACGCCTCTATGATGAACAACTACAGACCTGTCTCTAATCTCTCTTTTATATCTAAGATTATTGAGAAAGTTGTATTTAACCAGCTCAACGACTTTCTGAATGAAAGTGGAAGTCTTGATAACTTTCAATCAGGCTTCAGACGTCATCACAGCACTGAAACAGCTCTGGTCAAAGTGTTAAACGACATCAGGTTGAATACTGATTCTGGTAATGTTTCAGTCCTGGTCCTGTTGGACCTCAGCGCTGCGTTTGATACTGTAGATCACAGAATCCTGTTGCACAGGCTGGAAAACTGGGTTGGACTTTCTGGAGCGGTCCTTAACTGGTTCAGGTCCTACTTAGAAGGCCGGAGTTATTTTGTTACAATTGGCAGCTATGAATCTGAGCGAGTGGCCATGACTTGTGGAGTCCCCCAGGGGTCAATTCTTGGACCTCTTCTGTTTAACTTGTATATGCTCCCTTTGGGTCAGATATTGCAGAACTTTAACATCAATTATCACAGTTATGCAGACGATACACAACTTTATGTGTCTCTGTCACCGGACGACTGCAGCCCAGCAGACGTACTGTGTCAGTGTCTGGAGGAAGTAAACACCTGGATGAGAGAGAATTTTCTACAATTAAATGAAGACAAAACTGAGATCATTCTGTTTGGTAGCAAAGAGAAGAGGGTCAGCGTTGGTAAATATCTTGAGACTCGGAACCTTACAATCACTGACCAGGTTCGTAACCTCGGAGTGTTGATAGACTCAGATCTGACTTTCAGCAGCCACATCAAAGCTGTCACCAAGGCAGCTTTTTACCACCTCAGAAACATCAACAGAATTAAAGGTTTCCTCTCCCAAAAAGACCAGGAGAAACTCATCCATGCATTCATCTCCAGTAGACTCGATTACTGTAATGCTCTTTTAACTGGACTTCCCAAAAAGAGCATTAAACATCTGCAGCTCATCCAGAACGCTGCTGCTAGAGTTTTAACCCGGACTAAGAGATCTGAACACATCACACCAGTTTTAATATCTTTACACTGGCTTCCAGTCAGTCACAGAATAGATTTTAAAAGCCTGCTGATGGTTTACAAATCCCAGAACGGTTTAGGCCCAAAATACATCTGTGATATGTTCAGAGAATATAAACCCAGCAGAGCTCTTAGATCCAAGGACTCAGGTCAGCTGGTCCAGTCCAGAGTCCAGACTAAACATGGAGAAGCAGCATTTAGCTGTTATGCTGCTAACAAGTGGAACAAACTGCCAGTGGAGATTAAACTTTCAGCAAATGTAGACATTTTTAAATCCAGGTTAAAGACATTTCTGTTCTCATGTGTCTATGCATGAAATATCTTTTAACTTATCTAGACTGTTGCCTGTTTTTAAATTCATTTAAATGATTTTATTTGTTTCTTTTTATATTCTTTTATGTATTTTTAATGCTTCTTGCACTCCCTGCTGCAATGCTTTTATTTTATGTAAAGCACTTTGAACTGTTTGTACATGAAATGTGCTATATAAATAAATTTGATTTGATTTGATTTGATTGTAAGGGAAATGCCGGGGGGTTCTGGGTGTTTTATTTCTATGCAGTCCTCTGTGGAGTTGAAAAATGCAGCATACTTCTCCCTCACTGCATACGCATCCCTGCTGCCCCTGTGTCCACCCATGTTCCTGTGGGCCGGTAATCTCTGTCCCATTTCTTCTGCCTCCTCCAGCAGCCGTTGGGCTTGAGCAGGGGTCATCAGGTAATTGTGCAGTATGCAGGCTGCCATCACCACTGTGTCCACATTGTCAGGCGACAACTGTATGCGCTTCAGCACCACCCTCCACCGGGCTGTGAGGATGCCAAAGGCACACTCCACAACTTTCCTTGCTGTGGACAGCCTGTCATTGAATCGCTCACGCCACTGTGGCAGAGCCTGTCCCGTGAATGGACGCATTAGATATGTCTTGAGTGGAAAGGCTGCTTCCCCCACCATGACATAGGGAAGTGGGCCCAGGTGTTCTGCATTTGGCAATGTGGTGGGTTGCGTCACGTTCAGTCGGTTTTCAGTCATCCCCTTCCCTAAGGTAGAGGAAGCAAAGACACCACCATCGCTGGCCTTGCCGTAGTCTCCCATCTGGACGGATATAAATTTGTAGTGGGCATCCACCAGGGCCAGGAGCACGACCGAGAATGTTCCTTTATAATTGAAAAAGAGGGTTCCTGAACGGGGAGGTGCATTGATGGCCACATGCTTCCCGTCTATGGCACCCAGACAGTTTGGGAAGCCCCACCTGACCCAGAAAGCCGTGGCTATTTCTTTCCAACGCTCCTCTGTCGCTGGAGGGAAAGCCATGTCCACCATGCACCTTTCGATGGAACTGCAGGTATCATGGACAATCTGGCTGACTGTGCTGATGCCAAGTCTGAACAGGAAGGACAGGCTCGTAAATGTCTCCCCAGTGGCAAGAAATCTGTGTAAAGAATGAAAAAGTCAAAGTGAAATGGAATTAATGACATTCATTATTTTTTTTGGTAACAACAGATAATGATTGTTCAAAGCGGTGGAAATCACTGAGAGATGACTTTGTGAAGAGCAGGAGGAAGAGACCGGTGAGTGGGTCAGGGGGAGGTGTGAAGCCGTGGAAATATGAATCGCAATGGCCTTCCTGTTGCCACATCTGGCTCCCAGACCGTAAGTGTAGACCCTCATTGTATTTTGTGTGAAAATGAGGCTATATGGTGTTCACACTTCTCATCTTATGTAATTAAGTATATTACTATATGCTTACAATTAAAATATTGTTGTCTTTTGACATTTACATCATTCAGGTCTATAAGCACCCTGCACCTTAACCCACCAGTGTCCAAACATACCATGGATTCATTCAACAGTGAGACTGTGGATGAAGACTTTGAGCCCCTGACCGAAGAAGCAGCAGAGAGACCATCCTCTGCATTGGACCTCAGGTCTAGCACGAGTCCCCATCCCTCTACCCAGTCATCCCCTCCCCTGCTGGGCTAGATGAAGAATTGCTGAATATAATAGGCACAGCGCCGACCATTCCCCCACCACACATCCCCTCCGCAGATGAAGAAATGTATTATTTTGCGATGAGCCTGGTGCCCAAAATGAATAGACTTTCTTCTAGAGCCAGAGCCCAGGCTCAAGTACACATTATAGACTTCCTCGCTGACCTGGGGGAGAGGGCCCGGGCCCCACCACCACAACAACCATCGGCTTTCGGCGCATACCACCGGCCCTCAGTACCAACTCAGGCCCAACTCAAAGTTCCTTTCTCGATGACCTCAACGACCCAAACCTACCCCAATATTACAGTAATTTGTGAATTTGTGATGGCCTTAGTTTAAATGGTTTTGTTACTTTTTTGTGTTTTACATTTTGTTATTTAACACTTTAAGTTATTTAAGTAACTGTTATGTTAAAAGTTGTACATTAAGGGTAAGTGTACAACCATTGTGTTGTTACACCTTTTTTTTTTTACATTTGTTTATTTCACACTTAAATTATTTAAATAACTTGATGTTGGAAAAAAGGGTATGCTGGTTCACTGTTTTACTTTCTTTTAACTTTGTTATTTCACCTCATTGTTACGGTTTCAATATTTAAATCATGTTTTTATTCTTGATACTTTGGAATAACCACTTTCAATAAAAGTAATTTTATTAACATGCTCTCCGAATTTTTTGAAAAGGTGATTTACCTCAGTGTCACGGCAAGCCTCTGTTGAGGTTCAGTGGCCGCCCTGTAGTTTGTATTCTGCCGGGTCAAATCGGGTCCTATAATCTGCAGAATTTTGTCCATCTGTTCAGCAGACATCCTGAAGAAACGCATGTGCCTCTCAGAATCAAGCCGTAATTCTGCCACCAGAGTGTAGAATGCACCAAATTCTCTTCTCCTCTGATTAATGGGGTGGACCCACCATCGTCGATTTCTTTGGCGACAGCATCTTCTTAAAAATAGAAGGAGCGCTGCTGCTCTTCTTCTGTCGAAGTACACACGATGGTCTAGAGTAACATAAATGAAATGAAGTTATCAACAATAATAAACCAATAATGTAAAACTTCACTGCGGAGTTATAAAATAGTCAACTCGGAGAGGCAAAGACAAAACTTACCCATTTCGCTGAACAAGTCTCTGGTGATAACTGTAAATAAGCCAGATAGCTTCTGTCTCAGAGACACCTCCCCCAACCCCCTCGTAGCCTAGGCCTACCTGGGATTTACATGACAAAAGACTTGGGAGGGGGTGGCGTAAAGAAAGCCCACCATCGCACACCAATCTGCAACAGTAGCCTACAAATCATCTCTGCATCCTGATGATATAGCCTAGATACAGTTGCATTTATAATTTTGAGTAGCCATAGGGCTACGAAAACAACGAGAAACTTGTAGGCCTAAATCTACTATTGTTATGTTCGTTCGTCTGTTCGTGCTGCAATCTTGCGACCTGCCACAAGGTGGCGCCACCTCAAGGTGCCAAAGCCAAACAGAGCCAAAGCCAGACAGAATGCATAGTGCGCGGATTGAATGCATATTGCGCGGATTTGCTGTAATTAGCACAACAAAAGATTGCAACGGCAAGCCAGTGTGCATAACTGCATATAGCGTGCCCAAAGCCAGACAGAATGCATAGTGCGCGGATTTACTTGCACGGCAAGCCAGTGTGCATAACTGCATATAGCGTAATAATAACGGCGAACACTGCTTCCCGACAGAACACTGCTTCCCGACAAAACATTATAATAATAATGATATTAATAATAATAATTAATAACGACAAACACTGTTCAATAATGAATAGGGAGAAGGGAATGCCTCTTCTGCTGACAGCGCCAAAGAACAACTAGCCCACATCAGGAACGTATGTCCATACATGGCTCGCTATCCACAGGTAGGTTGGCAGTTGGCGGAGGTCTGTACTCTCTGAGTGCATTTATAGTTATTATTGTTATTGCATCTATATGCGCAGTTAAATACATAGTCTGTTGGATTTACAGACAGGGCTGGAGCGGAACTACCGCGGCCGCGGACTGTCCGGTGTAGAACAGAAGCCAAGTAGAACACACCGCCCGATAACCGGCGTTAAGACTGCCGTCGTCTCGCTGCCGCCACGCCACGCTCTAGTCTGAAATCCGCCTTAGAAGTTGTTTAATTGGCATGTTCTGAGAGAACGGCCCTGTGAAACTGTTCATTTAAAATGAGGGAGAGGTTTCTGAGAGAGCACAGTAAAAATCCGTCTTTTTAAGGAAAGCACAAAAAAAAGACATCCACTTCGTATATCTGGTGTGGAACATGGTTTTTATTCTATGCATATATTGTGTAAGTAACTGGTTAACTGTGTATGTGTGGCCTTGGAGAGGACATATGCGTACAAGTATGAGGTAACTTGCCCATTGCTACATACCATTCAGTCCTTGTACAACCATAAAAAGAGCTCGGTTTGCATTTCCAGAAATACCTCAGATTTAGTTCCAGTGGATTTGACCCCACCTTGTACTGTTTATAACTTTTAGGGACAGAATTTCTGTGACTATATTCTATAGGTGCATCGGTACACATTTACACCCACATGCATGCAGCCTTTCACACACAGTGGTAGGATTGCAATATCCTGCTAATTGGCAAAAAAGCTCAAATGTACATCTAACTCATTGAGACTTGCTTGCCAACACTGTTTTATTTCCATCCACCCAAGGTAATCAATGGAAAAAAAAGGATGGTCGTATTTGAAAAAGGCACAAGTAAGATCTAACTCTGTAAGAAAAATAAAGGCTGTCAAGAAAAATAAAACACATGAATCCATACAGGAAAAAGAATCAAACAGCAGATTCGTTCACTGTTCCACTACACTGAAAGAAATAACAAACACATAAGGGATACAAATGGATGAAAGGCTCTTTGGTACATGGTAACAGAAGAGGCCCACTCTTAATTTGGCTGAATTGAACAAGCACACACATAAGAGGAAACATATTGAATTGTGTAAAGTAAAGGTCACGGTTTTCATTGTACAGGAAGGAGAAAGCCCACCTTCAACCTGCTTTCCAACTTGTTATGTATCAATTTTTATTCAGCAAACATTTCTATTTGACAGTTGACCTTATCTCGGTACACTGGAATGTGGGCGTCAAAGCGGTTGATCGAAATCAAGTTCATTTCATGAGTTAATTCCCTGCTAAATGTCAGCTAAAATGCTGATCAAAGGTTTTCATTTTCACTTTTCTTCCGTTCGAAATAATGCATCCCACCTAGCCACTTATTTTAATAGGTTTTCATGTTTTTTTCCCAATGGTTACTGATTATTACTTATTACTTACTGAAAAAGTCATTCAGTTCATCGACTAATTTGCAAAACTGCACAAAGGCTTTCTACACAAGCTTCATTTTAAAGTCACAAAAACATTCACACCAGCTAAAATTGCCGTGCAACTTTGCAGAAAATGCACTTAAATAATTGAGTATTATTTAAGCCATTAGAAGCATGCTGAGTCCTTGTTATGTAAATGTGTAGACAATTTGATCTAAACTTACTCCAGAGGGGTGTTAAG
This sequence comes from Odontesthes bonariensis, assembly GCF_027942865.1. Taxonomy (NCBI): domain Eukaryota; kingdom Metazoa; phylum Chordata; class Actinopteri; order Atheriniformes; family Atherinopsidae; genus Odontesthes; species Odontesthes bonariensis. The sequence goes on along the minus strand of NC_134517.1, from coordinate 3,060,524 downwards.
GAGAAGTATAGATGAGGCAAGACATGATAAAAACATATCAAGGATTTCGTTAACCGCAGGAAATTACTGGCGGGTGATGCTCCATAACAACTGATTTTGTGTTGATATCAATACTGCAACATATTCACAGCACTGTAGGGCACTGAAAGGAACATGCAGGACAGCAGAAAGAAGATATGAAGGAGCAACTCTTACACACTAGTTGCTAACGGATATTCTGGTTGATAAACTGCTATTTTCACTCTTTGTCTAACAATGCTTCTGAAAAATGATCTGGGAGCTGCATACAGTCTGCAAGAAGTCACAAGGACATGTTACAGTTGAGGACATGCTTATTTTTTGGATTTAGTTTGAATTTAATACAATACATTTCATAAAATTAATTAAGCTATTTCTCTGAGAATAGGTAAAACACTTTGTCGATGGTTGAGAATTACCGAGCGCAAACTGGGATATATACTGTACCACAAAGGCCCAAATCAGCTGGTAAATCTTTGCTTTATCAGCCAGTTTTCCGGTACTACATCCCAGCAATATCAGAGTAAGTAAACTACTTATTACAGTCCTTAATTCATGGCAAACCTGAGATTTTAAAATTGTAGAGCAAAATATATTCCAAATTCTATCCAAAATACAGGATTCCTGGACCTCCAAATGATGTCCGCATGTTTGGCAACAGTGAAAAGTCATGATTTAAAAAGTTCTAAGGATGCTGTTACGGCAGCTGTTCTGGGGGTCTATTTTATGACTATATGTTACACATACATCCAAATCCACAGTGTCAAGCAACATCACATCACATGTTGGTGCACACTGGAGATAAAAGATATAAGATGTTCAAATGTCTCAACCAATTCCAGATGACAAGAGACATTCATGAGTTGGCCTGTCCAAACATCTTTTCTCAATGTCATGTATTGACTAATTCTGGCTGTCAATGAAAGTGCGGATTGTGAACAGTTAGAAGCTAGAGCAGTCTTTTCCTGACCATCTCCAGATGTCAGTGGACGTCCATGAGCTTGCCTGTCAAGATGTCTTTCTCAATATCCTCCTTTACAGACACAAACTGCTCCTTTGTTGCGCATCAGGTCAGGAGTGAAAACACAAAGGTGTTATGGGGGGTGTGAAGATGATCCACTGTTGATAAGGCTCTTAGAGACACAACAGTGCTGTCATGTACTTACACTCATCAAGCTGTCATCCTAGAACTCGCCACTCTAACCAACAGTGGCCCTCAGCTGACACGGGCTACATGTACACTTTTCAGAGGTTCCTTGATATAATGCATCATGTACATAAATGCCTGTGAAGATGTCAAAAGTTTTTATCTCTCATCATTATCTTTGATCTATAAATCAAATGCTGTATATTTTCACAGCATATTTTTTAGTGTGTATATCCATCCATCCATTTTCTATAGCTGTTTAATCCAATTCAGGGTCGCAGGGGGGCTGAAGCCCATCATCATGACCGCTGATGATGAATAACGACTAAATACTGTTGTTTGGGTTTTTTATACTGTAACAACAAGTAAGTATCTTTCAATTCAAATCAATACTAAATGTAATATTTGTGTTCATGTGACACATCTTGAGATTGAAAGTACAAACACATTTATATGTCACATTTAGATTTCCTCACAGAAACAGGTGTAATACCCGTGGACTTATGGATGATGGCAGGTCCAACCTTTAATGTTTTTACGTAATGTGGTAATCTTAGATAAACTCTCTGCCATTGTGAGTGATCAATTTTACTTTTCAGATTAGATTTTCCTACAAACCTCTGGGATCCATGATGTTATAAAAACTGGAAAACATTTCTGAAATATAAGATTAAAGAAGATGGGGAGAAAGAACATGAGGAAATCCACGTCTGAGAACCATTTCATGATTTTAGACAGCCATATGCACACAAAACTAAGAGAACAGACGCATTCTGAATACTTCTCCAATGTTATCGTTGGAGACGATCAGAGATTTGAGTCCAACCAGAAGAATAAAGTGGAATCTTGGAATTTGTTCATTTCAAACAGCAGGGTGAGCATGTGTAACTGATGCTCAGCATACAATAGATGGGAGCATGGGTGGGGCCTGGGACAATGCAGAAATGGTTTCCAGATGACAAACATTTCCTTTGATCATCCTCTGTTGGTAGTAAATTTGCAGTGTCTCTGATGGTTTCATTGTGTGTGGGTGGGTGGGTGCGTACGTGTGTGTTTGTGTGTATATATTCATACTTTCGGCTTACCTGGACCATATGTCCAAGTTTCCTTGGGAAAGACACTGTACAACACATCTATCGGTGTGTGAATGTGTGTGATAGAGAAAGAAAAAGCACTCTGTAGCCTCTAACACTGTGTACACTAAGATGTGGCGTATGAGTGTGTGTGTCTGAATGGGTAAATGTGGCTTGTTGTGGAAAAGTCCTTTGTATGTTTATATATGAACAGTATATATATATGTGTGTGTGTGTGTGTAATTACATTTTGTGGCATTTAGTAACTACTTATTTCATCATCTTTATTGAAGCAAATAACCGAATGATGACATTTCTGACACGTTTGACCTCCATCACACTACACAGCAGTGGTGGAGAATGACACCTGGTGGTTGGAGTCACTCCATCCCTCCCAGGGTATCTGGATCTGTTTTCAAACTCTGTCTTAATTACAGTTGAAGAGCAAAAAAAGCAGAAGTGCTCCTCTGTGTGAGAAATCTTTATTCATAGGGGCTTAGCTGTGACTGGCGTGGCCTCAAGACATCTCAACCTCTCTGCTCAAGAAGCCCTGCCAGATGTTATTGATATTCACAAATAGCAAGAATTTGCCTCTTCTCAGGGGAAAAATAAGAGTCTACATAACAACAGAAGAGAGGCGACTGGTTAGGTTGCTTTACTTGTGCTGAATAAATACAATTAGTCTGTGGGTTGAGGTTTCAGTTCGGCATGTGTGTCTTTTGAAGAGACAGTGCATTCTATTGGGTTGGCTTCCTATGCATCTCAGTGAAATGGCGCATAGAAAGGGGCTTAATATCCCCTGACTTCTTGGGTCTTGATTAGGATGCAGGGTGCAGTGCTTGATTGAAAATGGGCATGAAGGGGGCTTGCAATGGAGCAAAATTGTACATGATGAATGTGTGCCACATCCCTCTCCTTGCTTCGCTACTCACATTTGCTTTCTGTTAGACTTGTTTGTTTTTGTTGTCTCTTTTGTTCGGGCAGAAAATCCACAGTGTATGCAGCTGTGGACTGTGGTTACACGGATAGCGAATAATGATCCACCAAACTGCACACAGAGTGACTGTCTCAGAGGGATTGATGAGAGGGGGACAAGAAAAGGGAACACACACACGATATAAAAATAAGCTAAACGGATGGCCAGTTGGGGCCAATCATCCAAATTAATGAACAATGAATTGACAAGCAGCTCATTCCGAATGCTGGAATAAAAGAGCTCACCTTCAAAGGCAAGCAGAATGAACTTGCTATTTTTTTTATATTCATATAACAGACTTGAGGCTAGTCTATCAAAAGTCCCAGTCCTGTGTGTGTTGGTGTGTGTGAGCTTGGGTGTATTATCAGGTGGAGAGCCAAGCCCAAGTAGTAGTCTTTCAATTACTCCTAAAGGGAGGTGGGCATTGGACAAAAATGACAGATGGATACTTTGACTTCACTTATCGAGGTCTAGTGGTCCAGAACACCTTGAGAGCCATTCTGGTTCATAATAAAACCCCTCCTGTTATAATAGCAAGTGGTTCTGAGAATAAACAGGGGGCATAAATACATAAATATGAAAATGTAGCCTTGGGTGAACACCTTCATACAGGGGTGCCCCTTTGACCTGTGCACATGGTCTTCAAAACACGCTGCCTCTTCCTCAGTGACGCCCACCTCCCAGGGCTCACAAACCCGAAGCAGCTGGCGGTCCATCTGGGACTCATCAGTCGCCCTGGAGAGCAGAATCAGTCCACATCGCAGCAGACTGGGCATCCGTTCTGCATTATCACCACAACCTCCTTTTCCCACTGCTGCCCTGCCATGCCAGCACCCACTATTCCACCGCCTGCTGTCCCAAAGCCACAGCAAAGACCTGTCTCGCTCCATCATTCAGTAGACTGTTGCAGCTAATATTCTTATTTAGATCATTTACAAAACAACTCGCATGCTGAAGCAAGCAAGAGAATGATCAGTAATGACTGCGGCTGTCGTCATAATGAAAGAATCAAAGACAAAACAAGGGCGCCAGGAGTTTGTATGAGCTCTTAATGATAGTTATCAGATGTTACTTCTGCTGCTGAACACTCACAAAATGAGACTGAAAAACTAAAATGGCAACTTTCAATAAAAATTTGAACTAATCACTAAGGTGCATTTCCTTCCACCATTTGTTTGTGAAAAATAGGAGCAAAGTAAAGCAAACTAAAGATATCATCTGGGATGGCTGATATTAAAGCATTACTCTGGATGCCCCTGTAGCACATTCAGTGGTACCATCGTTATTAAATGGCTGTGACAGCTCAGTTTTGTTTGTCAGAGGAACAGGAGCACCACTGACCAGCTAGTGCTACTTAAGTTTGACAAGTTTTGTTTTTAATACTTTTTTCATCTAAAAATACATTTGCATTACATTTTGTCATGGACTTCACTCAAACGTGTATATAAGCTGCTAAATAAAAGCAAATATGGTTGTAAAATAAAGGCGACAGAAAAAGAGAAAATCTTGTGACCAGCTAAAGAGAATCTCGTTGTCCTTTTTCTGCGATGAGCCCATTGTGTTATCAGCCCACTTCATGATAATCTTTGATACGATGACTTGTGCACCGTCAAAAGTGTAAAAGGAGTAAAGGAGTAGGCTTAGCACACAGCCTTGTGGTGCATCAGTACTTAATGTAATGAAGGAGGAGGCATGGACCTGTTTTGACTCTTAAGAGGATAGTTTGGAAGGACGTTTTTGACCCTTGGGTGGGAATAGAGAGGCCGAAGCATTGTAGTTTACTGGCAAGAATGTCTGTAATGATAGTATCGAATGCATAGCTGTAGTTAATAAAGAGCATTATCACATGGCTCTCTCTGTGTGGTTGAGTGCTGTGCGGGTTGCTTTGGTGGTGGCATCTTCAGTGGATCTGCTCGCTCTATAAGTAAACAGAAGTTTGTCGATTGCGGGAGGGAGGCTAATTTTTATGCGAATCAGGACTAAAAGCATCTTTGAATCAGTGGTGTGAGTGCAATCTGTCTTAGTCATTCAGATTGGGATCTGTGAAAGATCTATGTAGAGATCAGGGCAAGCTGGTCAACACATACCTGGATTACTTTGCTCGGTACTCTGTCGTTCCCAGCTTTTTTAGATTTACTGGCATTGGCACATGCCTCACATCCTGTTCCTGCAGTTTGAAGGTGTGGCTGTTTTTGGCAGGTGAAGTCAGACAAGGCAATGAGATAATTGGCTCAAGCCTCAAGCCAAAGGAAGAAATGGTTCCTTGGCATCAGTATCCACAGTGTTAGTTGGTTTTGTGCTGTAACCTTACCGTGCTCTCTGTGAATCATTGTGAGCCAGACAGTCATGCAGAACTGAATGACATGTGTTACTGTGTCAAGCTATTATCAGGAGACCAATGTGGACCGCTAGTTTAGGGACCTTTGCTCTGTAACCCTGACCTGCACCAACCAGATGCTCTGCTGTGAGAGGGACAGAGACTTTCCTTACGCACCGTAGACCGTGTGGAGACACCAAAGCTGCCAACAGGTAAGGTAACGGTAGCTAATGAAAGCTCTATGACATACACAGAGTGATGTTTGAAACCTCAATTTTAATGTAGCTATATTTTTTTCTGAGCAGATGCTTATATCAGAAGTTTTATATGACTGATTGAAAGCAGATTATTGCTGGGAAGCCTGCAAGTCAACATACTCTTGTGGACTAAAGCAACCGATATCCATCCATCCATTTTCTTTTTACCCGCTTTATCTAATTCAGGGTCACGGGGGGGCTGGAGCCTATCCCAGCAGTCATTGGGCGAGAGGTGGGGTACAGTCTGGACAGGTCTCCAGTCCATCACAGGGCCACACAGAGACAAACCAGACACACAACCAGCCACACTCACACTCACACTCACTCTTAGGATCAATTTAGAGTCACCAGTTAAAGGGGAACTCCGGTATTTTCAACATTAAGCCTCTTTTCTGAGTTGTCTGCAATGTTTTAGAACCCCCCTCACCGCTTTTTTGATGTTTACTGCTGTCTCCGGTATTTGCCTAATTTTGATTCTTCTCAACCTGCTTCAGAATGGCAAGTCATGCGCATGTCTAGAAAGGTCCGTAAAAGCACCATAAACGTCCGGTTTCAAAATAATCAACTCACCGGAGTGGTTACTGGTGTGCACTGGTAATCCACATCAAATTTCGTGGCGAAAAGTTGCTTCTGTCGTGTTTTATTTGGCAGCTCGTTCATGCTCGCACTATTTTCTTAGCGGTGGCGGAATAATATCAATGAACATCCAGTAGAAAATGTGTACACGTAATCTTCATGGTGTAGCACCAAAGTACATCTCTGTTAGAGCCATATGAACCAACTGGGACTCTGAGAACCTCAGGGAGGGGTCTCCTGCTGGTGCCCAGAGTCAGGACTAAACAAGGTGAGGCTGCGTTTCAGTTTGATGCTCCTAACATCTGGAACAGTCTTCCAGAAGATGTGAGACAGGCCTCAACTCTGACAATGTTTAAATCCAGGCTGGAAACAGTTCTATTTAGCTGTGCATATGACACCTGAAAGTGTTTTATCTGCACTCTTCGCTTTTAATTTAGTTAATTGATGATTATTTATTATGTTTTTTGGAATGATTTTATTTGCCTTCTTGTGATTTTATGTAGCTGTAAAGCACTTTGAGTTGTGCTCTACAGATAAACTTGCCTTGCCTAAACTTTGATGGCAATTCAAAGCTTTTGAGAGTGAAGAGATTCTTCCCAGTTCAAATTCAATTCAATTCAAATTCAAAAATACTTTATTTATCCCAGAGGGAAATTAAATGTTGATGTAGCTCAATTAAATCAAGGAGTTATTATAGATGCTGATGGCTGTGGGCAGGAATGATTTCCTGTAGCGGTCCGTTTTGCATCCAAACTGAAGAAGCCTTTGACTGAAGAGACTCTGTTTTCCTATAACAGTCTCATGGAGAGGATGTTCAGGGTTGTCCATAATTCTCTTGATTTTATGCAAAATCCTTCTTTGCATTATTGTCTCCAGAGGTTCCACAGTCGTCCCCAGAACAGAACCAGCCTTCTTTATCAGGTTGTTGAGTCTTTTCAGGTCCCTGGTTCTGATGCTGCTGCCCCAACAGATGACGCAAGAGGAAATGACGCTCTCAACAACAGACTTGTAGAAGATCTGCAACATCTTGTTGCAAACCTTGAAGGACCTTAGCTTCCTCAAGAAGTACAGTCTGCTCTGTCCTTTCTTGTCGATTGCTTCACTGTTGTGTCTCCAGTCCAGTCTGTTGTCCACATGAACACCAAGGTATTTATATTCCTCAACCACCTCCACTTCTTCTCCCATGATGGAAACAGGGTTTGATCTGACCCTGTTTCTCCTGAAATCTACAATCATCTCCTTTGTTTTGTTAACATTCAAGATGAGATGATTGTTCCCACACCATGCCACAAAGCGGTTCACCAGCTCTCTGTACTCAGCTTCTTGTCCATCTCTGATACACCCGACAACTGCAGAGTCATCTGAATATTTCTGTAGATGACAGGAGTCTGACTTGTACTGGAAGTCTGAAGTGTACAGAGTGAAAAGGAATGGTGAGAGTACAGTCCCCTGTGGTGCTCCTGTGCTGCTCATCACCTGGTTAGACACACAATTTTTCAGTCTGACAAACTGTGGTCTGTTTGTCAGGTAGTCATTAATCCAGGTGATTGTGGAGGCCTCCACCTGAGTCTTCTGGAGTTTCAGACAAAGCAGATCAGGCTGGATTGTGTTAAATGCACTGGAGAAATCAAAGAACATGACCCTCACAGTGCTGCCTGCTTTGTCCAGATGACAGTGGGTTTGTTGAAGCAGGTGTATGATAGCGTCTTCAACTCCAACTCCATGGCGATAAGCAAACTGCAGGGGGTCCTGATATGTGCTGGTTTGCTTACACAGGTGGGTCAACAGGAGTCTCTCCAGGACCTTCATGATGTGGGATGTCAGGGCAACAGGTCTGTAGTCATTGATGACTGAAGGGTGAGTTTTCTTTGGTACCGGAACCAGACAGGATGTCTTCCACAACAGTGGTACCTTCTCTTGGGTCAAGCTAAGGTTGAAAAGGTGTTGCAGAATCCCACAGAGCTGCTCTGCACAGGCCTTCAGGACTCGGGGGCTGACACCATCTGGACCTGCAGCCTTGTTCCGGTTCAGTCTCTCCAACTGCCTCTTCACCTGACTTCTAGAAACAGAAAAGTGGGAGGGGGAGGCAAAGGGGACAGCAGCATCTCCTGATTGGGTTGAAGACAAACTAGTGGAAGCAGAAGAATCCATGACTGAGGTGGAGGTGGAGATGTTACAGGAAAGCTGTGAGTCAGAGGAGGGTGGGATGTCTCTTTGGCTGGGTACAGGAGGGGAGGATGGTGAGCTTGTTCCTGAACTGAACCTGTTGAAGAATGTGTTCAGCTCATTTGCTCTGTCCAGACTTCCATCCATCCGATCCTCCCTCTGTTTGAGGCCTGTGATCTTCTTCATTCCTGACCACACATCTCTGATATTGTTCCTCTGCAGTTTACTCTCAAGCTTCTTTCTATACACCTCCTTGCTCTCTCTGATCTTGACTTTGAGCTGCTTCTGTATACTCCTCAGTAACTCCCTGTCTCGCTCCCCAAAGGCTCTTTTTTTCTTGTTCAATAGTTCCTTTAGCTCACTGGTGATCCAGGGTTTGTTATTAGGGAAGCATCTCACTGTTCTGGTGGGGATGGTGTTGTCGACACAGAAGTTTATATAGTCAGTCACACACTCAGTCATGGCATTAATGTCCTCTCCATGTGGCTTACAAAGAGAAATCCAATCGGTTGCATCAAAACAACCCTGTAAGGCTTCTTCAGCTTCCTGTGACCACTTTCTAACAGTCTTTTTTTGTGACAGGTAGTCTCTGGACAAGGGGTTTATATGCTGAACAGAGAAAAACAAGGTTGTGATCTGATTTACCCAGGGGAGGTCTTGATTTGGAAATGTATGAATCCTTGACATTTGTGTAAAACAAATCCAATGTCTTGTTTTCTCTGGTAGAGCAGCTGACAAACTGTTGAAAAGTTGGCAGTGTAGCAGAGAGTGAGGCATGATTAAAATCACCAGATATTGCCACAAAAGAATTGGGGTGTTGTGTCTGTATCTTAGCAACAACGGAACTGATGACATCACATGCAGTGTCGGCAACAGCTGAGGGTGGAATGTAAACAGCCACCAAAACAACACTGGTGAACTCTCTTGGCAAATAATATGGACGAAAACTTACTGCCAATAGTTCAATGTCAGGACTGCAGAGACGACTCTTCACAGTAACATGTCCTGGGTGACACCATCTGTTGTTGACAAGCACTGCCAATCCACCCCCTTTCCTTTTCCTGCTACTCTTTAAATCTCGATCTGCTCGTACAGTCAGGAAGCCCGGCAGAGAGACGCTGGAGTCGGGGATATGATCCTGTAGCCATATCTCAGTAAAACACATAATGCTACATTCCCGATATTCTTGCTGAGTCCTTGTCAAGGCTAGAAGTTCATCCAACTTGTTAGCTAATGATCTTACATTGCCCATGATGACGGATGGCAGAGATGGTTTGAACTTCTTCTTTCTTTCTCTTCTCTTTGCTCCTGCTCTGCATCCACGACGTTCTATTCTCCATAATAATCATTTGTGTATAGTGGGCAATAAAACAGTAACCTAATCTTACTTTGCAATCTCTCATTTTCCATCACAATTAGCATTGATGCTTCAAATTCAGTGTCATGGAATGCAAAGAAATCCCCAAACTCAGAGCAGGTCTTTAAAGCCCCTGTGGTCCAGTTCATGTGAAAAAAGGACTGAAAGAGTTGTATTCATATCCTCCAGTGCCTGGCTGATTTATAACTGTAAAAACTGAACTGCCTTTTGGATTTTTTCCTCACTTTTCATCACTGAAAACATTTTTCAAGGTTCTGTTTCTGACTGTGTCACAGAATGAAAGTAAAAACATGTAGAATGAGCAGTTGCCTTAGTCTTTAACCTCTCAATCAGTAGCAATTAGCAGAGCGTACTTTTTCTGTTGGCACAGGAGTGTTGGAACACATGATCTTTAACTCTGGGTATGTGTATGAGTGGAGTTTGGGTTTCAATATTTCCCCACGTACATCCAGATGGAGTGTATATCAAAGGAAGTCATGTAGAACCAGAGAAAATAAGGAGGTAAAATGCATTCCTGGTGTGCAATGACTTGAGCTCTGCCGAGCATGGCTTTAAAAGGTCCCTGCAGTTTTCCGGTTCTTGTACTTTGATTAAAAGTTGTTTACTCAATAAAAGGCTGCATTCAATGATTAAAAGACGCCTGCGACGACAGTATGGCCCCTTTGTTTAATCAGCTTGGTTGGAGATTAAAGATGCTATCAGAGAAAAATCCTCTGTTTGAATCTTCGCATTGAACAGACATTTATTCACTTTTAAACCACCCTCTGTCTTACGTTTATGTGTCTGTCTTTCACACAGATTAATACTTTACCAGAATGCCTCCTATCATCTAACTCAAATGTATTTTTTTGTTGGGATTTTTCTCATATTCTGCACACCTTCTTGAGACTGTTTCTCAGTTGGGGTATTATTCAAAGAAACTGATTCTTGCTGTAGAATCCCAAAGAGAGTCTTACAGCATGCATGAAAGCTATCTTAAAACGAGAGGTTAGCCTCTGTAGCGCAACAGCGACACTCACTGCTAAAAAGAAGCTCGCCCAGTTTCCTTGACTTCTCTCCTCCATTTTGCCATCAATGCAAAGTGTGTCCCTTGTTATAGTTGAGCAACACAAATAAACTTGCTGGCTCTCAGGCCCGATTCATCTTTTACACAAGAGTGCTTGTTTTGTGGTTTCTCCAACTCCGGCCACGCACAATTTGCACTCTGCACTGCTGCTGAAGAAAAAAAAAAACAGGCAGTGTAATAACAGCAGCTTTTTCTCTTCTTTCAGCCAGTGTGTTTTCCTTTTCTCTAAGTTACATGAGTGACAGAGCTGTAAAAGATGTTTATTTTTCATTCTGATTGAAATTACCTGCAGGTATTTCAAAGAGGAAAGCAAGAACGGGGACGGAGCGGTTTAAAGGCATGGTGGATAAATGAAGGTTTAAAAAGAAGTCTGTTTTCCTGACACGGTGAAGATGGCACCCTGCACAGGCAACTTGCTGATGGAATTTGCAGCTACATTTGACAACTTTCACCTCTGAAAGTCTTTTGGCTGACTGCAATGCATTTACTATGTCCGCATAGATGGAAGATGTTGGCAGAGTTTATGGAGGCCTTTAGTGAGGTAAAGGGTGGCTACAGACATAATGTGGGATGGACTGTTCGCTCACTGTTGGACAGCATGAAAACTATTACTGACACAGATGTTGCACACAAACTACCTCTTTAAGATAAAGGAAAAGGAAGGCTATCTGACTTAGATGAAGTATTATATTATTGGTAATGTATAGGTGGCATGTTAAAAATAATGTCAGTGCACAAAACTGCACCAAATAATCCACAATAACCTGAAACTGAGCTTTCCAACAGGAGCAATAGTCCCAGAGTAAATCATTTCAAACAAGAGAACAGAGGAAGGGAAGGAGAGGGGGTTTGGTGAGCCTAACCTTCTGAACTTCTCTTCTTCGTGTTTCCCTTCATCTCGTTCTTTTCTATCCCTTCTTACAATATTTCCGTCTCTCTCTCTTCATTCACCAAGCTCAGAGAAAAACTTATGGCTACATGGAGAGTGTTTGCTGCTTAGAAATAACTGGATGTGAATGCCATCTAAGAAAAGTGTGGCCTCAACTGTTCTGATCTGAACATCTATGCATGAAAGTACGTTAGATCCATGCTGTTTTCCAATGGTTTACAGAATGGGTTCTTTGCCACCACAGGCTGAATTTAAAGACACGGCTCACAGAATATTCAAAGTAAAGAACAATAAATAAATAAGTAGAAGAAGAAGGAAGAAAATCCAGTCCTAAACAAATGTAATTGTTTTCAACCATGCATTGTGACGTGTGTGGGTTGTGCACCATGAAATAACAGTGTGTGGATCTATAAAAACATTTCTGTGTAGACTCTTTTTGGAGAAAAGACGTATGCACACATCAGGGCTCTGTCGACTGAACATGGACTTCCATGCTTTCACCTTTCCACTGACTTATGTGGAGATTTAAAGAGGTGTTCATTTATGCTTAGTTGCTTCCTTCTGCGAGTGGCCAGTCTCTCCTCATCTTTCTGAGTGGCACTGCAACTCTTGCTTTCAGCACAATGCAGGAGCGGCAGAGTTTAAAGGCAGTATTTTCAAATGGTAATAGCCAAGGATGCCTTTAAATACAACCATGTCATCAATGTGTCACATGATTGTGTAATCTGACAGGGGAATAGTCTCAATATGCAAGCTATTTCTTTCACCATGCATGTGTCATTGCAACAGTTTCTGACTGAATGAGGCTGTCAGCAGTGGAGGAACTTTTTGATTGAACCTCCTGAAAAGCCAGTTAGGAATCTGCCATGGCCTTACAAAGACTGGAGCATACTCATTAAGCACTGTCCTTTGGCTCTCCAGTTCTCCCTCCTTTCATCAAAACAGCATTTTCTTTGTTTTGAGGAATTTGTTTAATTTCCAAATGTGTAAAAGCTTGTCAGCTTAGACGTTCAAGCACCTCAGGACAAATAGAACACTGTTATTTGGTGAGAAAATAGTTCTGACTATAAATCCATGTGAGTGTTAGGCAGCTGTTAGCTGCACAGAGCACTGTAGGAACTGGTGCCAGCACCTTGTATTTTGGGGACTTTGGGTATTTTTTGCTCAAGTCTGGCCCTACAATACTTTCTCCAAGAAACTACCCAATTTTGGTCTATGTGACTGTATAGCTGGCATCAGAGCTGGCTAGGGGCAAGTGAGGAGGTAAATGTCCGTTTTCTCCACATTTTCTGCAGAGTTTTTTGACCCAGCCCCTGAGTAAAATATCCAGAACATCTGCGGGTAAGACAATGCATGAATGCGTCGGCAAATATTCTGAAGCATTTGCTGCAGCTGTTTGAGTGAGTGTGTGTGCTGGTGATTTTTACGCTGCCTTCCTCTCGCTCCACACTACTGTGGAAAGGTACAGATACATGCAGTACTCATATCAACACGATAAGCCTCCTATTCTGCTCTCAACATGTTGTAAAGAAAAAACAAATTTCCACGTGCTGGCCCCTGGGCTCTCTGCACACCTGCCCTCCAGGGTAGTTCCATCTTGGAGAGTGTTTCCAGCAGAAAGCCTCTCGCTGGGATGTGCTGGTCTGAACATAACTGTGGAAAAAGACTGGATCAACTGGTCCAGATATTCTATTGAACATATGTGATGTTCATGTGTGAAAATAGCTTTACTGTGAAGTAAACTGTGAGACTGAACTGTGAGACTGAACTATGTGCTACTGGTTTCTGCTGAGTCCAAAAATTATAGAATTAAGTAGGTCAAAAACTAAAAATGTGTTTTTCATTCAGAGTATTTTGATGGTTTGTAATGAAATCGAAAGATAAATGCACAGATGTTAATGTCTCTGCTCAAATGGCCATGATTCCCATGTTCCAGCACTTCATTACACTATAACGCCATGTGCTATTTAAGGAGGATTATTCAGAATGGGCTTTTAAAAGAAGTGAGACAATATCATAAACAAGTTCAGGCTGTGAACTTAAATGACCTCTTTTTTAAGATATGTGACTTGAACTTGAATCTTGTTTGAACACTGGACATGAACCTCCTCACCTGTTCAAGGAGAATATTTAAGACGCTCTTTAGCTCAGATATAAAAGACTGTTGATCAGATCAGCTGAGTGTTCAAAGACTTCCCTCTTCACTTTAACTGCAGTCGCTTTTCTATCAGTTGGTGGATGAATTATTTGCTGGATCGGTCTCTGTTGGTCACTTCACTGATTAAGTACTTTTGGAATTTGTATCAAAACACAAATATATGAATAGGATAATGGAAAGGTTCTCAATATTTCAAGGTTATATAATAGCACTGACAGGGATTCCCTCCACTACACCAGCTTTGAGACATCGAAGTATTAATTATTTCCTGAAAAATAATCTACAGTCGCAATTCAAGGTCTTTGAGGTTGCATTGGGGTTTTACCAGATGCTAACATTCTTGCTAACGTGCACTTTGGTTACAGATAATACTAATGACGGCGTGAAGATGATTTCTGAATTCAGGTTTCCTTTGGCCCCAAATTCTCAATTCAAATGAAGAAAAACTGCCAAAAAGTTAGCTTTGGCTCTCTGTAAGGACCAATGTTATAAATTTCATTTGTTGACATGTATTATAGTTATTTTCCTAACTGCTAAGTGTTTGCAGATAAATGCTGACCTGTTTTGTAAAAATCTGTGGCAAACATTGGGGGATAAATGCGGAGAAGAATTACCATACTGACAAGCTGAGTCTTTGGCGCTACTAATCCAGAGCTTGGCACCACGAGTTAGGCTTCGCTTGAAACTGATGCTTGCACCACTGTTAATCACAACATTGTCTGTGTGACTCAGTCAAATGAATTTGCAGCCTCTCAAATAACACACTGAGACAGATATGCAGTGAGGTGACAGTTGCACATTAGGACAGTCCTCTGGCATTAACATCTTCCCAGCATGAACATCTCATAAAGGGGCGCAGGTTGCTACCACACTGGCGGCTGTCCTGGCTGGCACGCGGAGGCCAGTGGGATCAGCGACACCTCCTTGCAGTCACTGTGGATCAGTCTCCATGAGCTGATCAAAGGCATTTGGCTCCTGCCATGCGGGGTGCCGATTGCTTCCATGCACTCACTGACACCACTCAGCTTGGCTGAAGATACCCTAATTAAAATGGAGTGTATGAAGAGAGAGGGGACAAAGAACCTTCAATGTATGCTTAAAGAAAAAGACCAACAAAATAAGAAGAAAACGTAATCAATACAGATATTTCATATGGATATTCCAACAGTGTATAAAATGTGCATATGCAGCATTGTACATAGAGTTTGGCACTCTGAGTACACATAGTGATTGTGACTGATTAAAAATGACTTATTATTAAAAAAGTAACTTATTAGTAATTTTCTATCTACACTGTTATATTAGAAATCTATTACTGATGAGATTTCATCTGCCTGCACATTTTTTGTAAAATTATTAACAAAATTCACATAGTTTGAATTCCTTGATCCCCATACATTAGATTATTTTTTTTTTGTACACATACTTCTCAATAATGTGCCTTAAAGGTGATATAGTGTCTGTCACTCCTGTTGATAGACAACAGAGCATCATAATATCAACCATATAATTGGCTATGTTAGGGGTAAGGGTATGTGTACATTTACAGTTAGATTTCCTTAGACATTATTGCAATTTCAAATGAGTGTGTTCATGAACAGCATTCATATTTTTCAATCATTTATAGGTGAACAAGGCCATTTTTAACTTTTTTTTAACTAATGTGAAGTGAGTGTTGCTCTTTCTAACGGCAATGACCAACGTTAGGCACCTGCCTCAGAAGGACTGACTGTGTCTCAGTTTCATACATGAGAAGTGGAATATTTGGAACTCTACAACACAACAGGATACTGAGAGCCTCAATGGGACTGTGAAGGACAACTCTAAAATAAAATGCAAAACCAATTACAGAAGACACCAGCAAGTACAGCATAACCAAGCAGATCTTTCTTTGCTAAGGTGTGGGAAAGGCAAGACTCCCTCAGCAAAATCATTACCAACAGTGGCTGTGAATATGGGTTCTGAAGTGGGGCAATTCAATTTGATTTATACTGCGCCAAATAACAACAAATGTCCTCTCAAAGCACTTCAAAGATACAGTCCATTCATCAGCCACCTGCTCTACATGAATGTTTCAAGCGTTACAGCAGGTCTGAGTGACACATTAACCCACTGATCCACCTTGCAATGATATGCAGAAAGTATATTGCAGAGTAGATCAACATGACTCAACGGCATCAAAGACTGGCAAGTTGGTCAGAACTATAGAGGCTGAACTACCACAGAACAACATAGCAGATGTTCAAGAAAGCCACAAATAGTTGGTGTTTCACAGACAAAAAACAATCGGGAGGAGGCCACAAAAAAGTCCACAACTTTCTACTAAGAGTGAGACAGGCCTCAGCTCTGATAATGTTTAAATCCAGGCTGAAAACAGTTCTGTTTAGCTGTGCATATGACACCTGAAAGTGCTTTACCTGCACTCTTCGCTTTTAATTTAGTTAATTAATGATTATTTTTTATGTTTTTTGGAATGATTTTATTTGCCTTCTTGTGATTTTATGTAGCTGTAAAGCACTTTGAACTGTGCTCTACAAATAAACGTGCCTTGCATTGCTTGCTTTACCCTGCCAGTTATAAGATGCTGAACCTTGTAAGAAGAGGAAATAGAAACCTCTGACAATATGATGAAAACTCCTCACAATGCATCAAGGGTTTCCCCCAAAGTCCATCACTCTGAGGTGAGTGTCAGAAACACGGTCCACGACAAAACAATAAAGATCTAGGAATACATCAGCGAGATGGCCTCCAGTGAGGAACTGCTGAGTGAATACATCAGAAAGCTGGAGTCCAGTAGGGAGAGGTGGAGTCATCATGGACGTATAAGCCTTTGTGCTTTAACGCCACTGCGCTATCGACAGATTCAAGAAGAGGTTTATATCAAAAAGTCCTAAAAGTGTCTAGAAAAGTCTGAAAAACAATATGGAGCCATTGTGAGTGGTCAACAAACTGCACCAGAAGGCATGACGTAGCAACATCAAAAGGCAGCAACATCAAGAAGAAGAAACACAAGAAGCTCAAAAAGTATCGGGTGACAGAGGAAGTAGAAAAGATGTGAAAAGTGAAGGTGAACTGGCATTGGTGGTCATCGAAGCTCTTTAACCCCTAAAGCTGTGGATTGGCTCCAACAGATCCTAGGAACAGCATCAGAGATCTCCATCCAAACAAGCACTGCTCTAGGACTTCGGAACAGCAAAGTGTGGAACCGTCGGGCTTCCAGACTGGGTCTGCATCACATGTTACCACTCACCCTGTTGCAACCCTATTGCTGGAACAGACTGTGATGTTAGATGGACATTCTGCATTTGAGAAAGTGTACTGACAAATCAAACAGCTGTCTGATGCAGAACGGCAGTGTCAAAGTTCCCAATATCCCCTCACTGGGAACCTTTTGAGGTTTGAGTTGTTTTATAGCTTTACAAAGGTCTCTATTCTGGATTCCTGTCCATCAAAGAGTTTACTTTAAAAATACTGAGCTTTGTTTATTAAGCGTTTAGGTCCAAAATACATCCGCATCTTCTGGTTATTATGGATCTTCTGGACATCCTAAAACATCAGGAACAGGTTTGCTTCCTGTTCTCAGAGTTAGAACCAAATGTGGGGAAGCTGCATTGAGTTTTTCTACATAGGGAGCAAAATTCCAGAGAACTGAAGGTCTGCGTAAACTTTTGCTTCTTATAAATCTAAACTCAAGACTTTCCTGTTTTACCAACGCATTTAATTAATTTTTTATTTTTATTTTTTTTAACTGAAAGGGTTCTCTGGGTACTGTGGCTTCCTCCAAACGTCCAAATGTTAGGTTAATTGGTATTTCTAAACTGAGGCTGGGACAGAGTGTGAGCGTGCATGGTTGTTTGTCTCTGTGTGGCCCTGGGATGGACTGGTGAATTCCCGAATTGGATTAAGCAGGTATAGAAAATGGATGGATGTACTGTTATAACTCTGACTGCATTCTGTTTAATTGTTTTCTGTACAGTAAATTCAGTTTTCATAGCTTTTAGGTTCTATGTAAAGCACATTGACTCAACCCAACTTTAACAAAGCCTAAATATCCTTTTAAGTTCTGCAATTGTATTTGCAAAAACATCTGATCATACTGTTTGTCCACACGTATAAACACAGAGCCCAGTTTCTTCATTGTTTTTTCTCAGAGTAACCTTTAATCTTTCATTGCCTCTCAAAGCACTACTGTTGCTCTGGGATAAACCCTTGTGTCCTAACCTGTGCTCACTGAGAGAGCCACCAGCATACTATCAGTGGCAATGTGGGTCTCTGCATTAGGCTTTCAGTTTAATGGAGAAGTGGATTCGCATCACTAAGCATGGCTAATGGTCTGAATGAGAGCAGAAAGAAACTATCTTGAGGCCATCCTGAGACATTTACATTCCCCAGAGAGCCAGAGTTTATCAAATTTCTATTTAAAATTCCAATAGCACATTTAGGGAGGGGAGCAGTTGCCATAGACTGAGCTGTTTCAGGTAACTGGACTTTTTGTTGGTCGTTAAGCAGGAGGAATCAATATCATATCAAGGGCCAGTGGAATACCTGACAGTTCAATTTCACAGCAAGCCTGGAAATCAATACCTTTGGAATAGTTTTGGACTTTACCAAAGGCGGCCCACTGGAGTGAATCCATGGTGTCATTAGCCCAGGTCACAGCATGCATGGTCATTACACTGTGTAACAATAAATGTTCATAAAAGATGACACACACTATCCGCTTGTGCTTGACTGCAGCCTCTAATTGAAGTATATCCATTGATGAGGGAGAGCAGGATCCTGATCGACTGGCTGTGCAGCCCGTTTGTAATTTACAATCGAGACAATGCAGGGAATATCTGGCTTGTCAAGCTTTTCTAAGAGGTACAAGGAACAGAAAATTGAACAAGAGTTTGTCAAGCAGAAAATATTTTAAACTGTTTAACTTGTGCCAGAGTGCCTTGGGGAAGTATTGTTTACCCTTAAAATACAATGGTTGTTAAGGTTTTTTTTTTCCTATAGATAAATAACTTTTGTTTTTTCAAAAATGACAGATTAAATCAACAGATAAAAACACGCAGGCAGTCATCATGTTTGTTACTTATTCCATCCATGTATATAACTACCTGTCAAATACAGAAACAGACCTTGAGTAAAAACATTGACCTTCAATTTTTAACGTGGAAAGAGGTAAATCTCAGCAATAAAAAGGCATGACATCATATTTATTATATCTATTGTACTACAGTTTAGTAACGGACATTCATCAGTATGAGTTATATTTTTAATTTTGGAGATTCAAATTGAAATAAAGGATAGGAAGGTCCCAAAAAAAGGACGCTTTCTTTTATTTACTGACGCACACATGGAATGATTAGTGAAAACATACCATTAGAACCAGGCAGAAAGATGCCACAAGCAGCCCTGGATTACATGGGGCGCAGTGGTTTTGGCTTGTTTCTGTTTTTCCTTCTGTGGATGTGTAATGAGGTGACGGGGCAGAAAATAGCGAAGCCAAAAAGTAATGGCTAATATTCTGAGTAAGTCAAATAAATTTCTTATAGATAATGTATGCAAGCCACAGCTAGCATACATTTTTTTTAATGAATAGTTCAGAAGACATTTTCACACGATGCATATCTCTTTGGAGTTTCTATATCTCCTTGAACACTAATTGAACTCTTCAAAGATCATGTGCAAACATGACATCAGTTTGTAAGACAGAAACAGAATTATGAAAATTTTCCCTTCAGTAACACAAGGTGGCAAGTAACATAAATTACACTGCGGTAGAACATGTTTGGAAGCCATGGTTTCTATGGATATCTGAAACTAGTTATTTCCAAGACATAAATGTAGAGGTTTCGTAGACGAGTAGCATCATTTCTGGGATTCTGGCCTCAGCATAGATATTCTCACTTCTTCCATATCCTCTGCTTATATTCTACAGCGAGGTTTGAAGCAGTGGTCCAAAATTGTCAGTTCTCCTCTCAAAAATCAGAGTATTCATTTGGAGAACTGGGTATCAAACAAAGTTAAAATTTTAGATAGCTCCGAAAAAAAGAAAAAAGCTGATAGTATTTTGTGGTGAAGATTATCTCATACATCAGGACTAGGTTGTACCAGGCAAATGGTAAACATACTTACAGTATGTAACACACAGTGCTTCGATATAAAGTCCTTCCAAATAAGCATTAAAACAATTAGAAATGTCTTTAAATCTGCCAAATGAAAAAATACAGTTTAACATAACTGCTATTGGAGGTGCAAACAAGCAAATGTTTTTTTATAGACATCTATAAATGTGTAACAGAGTATATATAGTACAGTATAATATGACTAAAGCTAGAGTGAATTGGACTGGATTATAATTGCATTACACAGAATAGTAGTTGATAAGAATATTAATGATAATAGTTGGATTGAACTGTATTTCACTTCAGCGTGGGAAAAATAATCTCCCCTGGATGCCAGAATCTGCAGCCAATTTAAATAGCCACGTAATGCTGAGATGAAGAAGAAGTGGATTACTTTAGTAAAGAGAGTTGAGAATCAGATTCTTGCTTGGCATGTTGAAGAATCATGTTAACAATCTCATACTGTGGTTCTTCAGGGACAGTATGTGCACGTAATTACTGGAGTTACACACCCAGGAATTCTTTTCGTGAAGAGCAAATGCCACACCACTGTGCATGCTTTGAATCACTTTGTGAAAATAACTTACTGCAGAGCTCTATGTGATCTAAGCTTTCAAAAGGCAACTTCATGGTTTCTACAGTCATGTCCACACTGGGTTGTTAGCTCCAGAAAGTGGTTACTGTGGACTTTCAAACATGATGGTGTCCCCCTGTCATCAAAAAGTCCAAAGTGAAAACAGTATGTCCAACTGCTTAATGAGAAGATAAGCAGGGCATTAAATGCAGTATAAACACGACAGACCCCTGCTGCACAAAGTGTTGGCTTTGATATTCTTCACTTCAAGGACCCTGTTGGACGCAGCTGTGTAAACCACGAGTTGGCTTTGATGGAGCTAATGCTAATGGAGTTGATGTCTACTGGAAGATAAAAAAATGGATTCAAGTGGAAATAACAGAATCAAACCATAAACATATCCAATCCCTCACACAGGGTTCTTTTTTACATCCTGTAGGTAAGACGTTGAACCTAAGTCATTACTGTGGGTGGTAGAATCACTTACTGTTCGAAATGTCCTCAGACAAACCAAGTGGCGCATGTGATTTTCACAGGAAATATGGGAAGTTTTATAGGCTTGGGGCTATTAGAGACCTCCGGCCTCGATACAGTTCAGGTATAGATTCCAGACGTGTGTCTGTTGAATTACATTTTAGGAATGTTTTAGAATGCCTCAAAGATGCTAATAGCATACGCACTTGACTTGTTTATCTTAAGTTGTTTTCTTTCTGTTCAAAAGATGAGCCTCCACCGTTAATTCCCCCTGCTGCCTTGCACATTCTTCCAGCAGCTCAGCCCCACCACAAAGCTTTACTGGAAGTCTCCTCCATAATAACTGCTAGCGCAGAAACAAGAGTCAGAAGGATGGGATGAACGCTGTAAAAACAAACCTCCAGAACTAAACCTTGGAAATAACAAGCAGCTGAGGACAGTTAAAAAGAAGAAGTGAAATATGTGGCTCCTTCATGGTTGAGTCAGAAAATGTTCCATCTCAACAAGTTTTTTTATAGTAGAGCAGTTAAACTGAGAGAATATTTAGTCTGAGAAAGGTATCTTTAGTCACATGTTCTTGTTGCATATATAGATTCCCTTACACAAAGAACAAGGAGGATGAAGTTTTAATCTTTTCCTTAATCATCATTGGTAATGTGAGATCCCAACAAAATGGACAAGGGCTGGTAAGGACACAGCTGGAATATCAGGACTGTGTTTCTTTGAGACATGCTGGAGCTCGCTGTAAGGCTAACACGGGCTGGGACAGCAGGCAGGGTGGGAAGAATAAAGGAGTTGCAAATGTGGCAGTCCTTGTTTTACCCTCAACATGTTACTGAGAAGCGGAGTCATTGTACCAAACTAAGTTGAACTGTTCCATGTTGTCTATTGAGGGAGTCCATCTGCATTACCTGCTAACACTGCTCCAGATGTCTTCAGCTGAGTTGTTGCCAAGCAACACTCCTGTGCTTATGGTGATCTTTGGAGACTACAATTCAAAGTTTTTTAATCTAATTCTGTTTTTTATTTAAGAATCCTGTTATAATATTGTTGTTGCATGCTTATTTTATCATATCTTTTATTGTATTTGGACATCCAGTGCGGGCAACAAAGCAAAGAATTTCATTGTACAGGGAAACACGTTTCTAACTGCACATATGATAATAAACCTTTGAATCTTGAATCTTGTTTAGTTTTTCTCTATAATTCATACTGCATTAATATACAGTATGATATCAGTAAAAGTTTTCTACATCAGTATAAAGTATATCTAAAGCATAATAAAGAACCATTCAAAATGTCAAAACGTTTAAGAAAATAACATGAATCAAGATGCTTTGAAGTTGGATCATTTTTATGTGGAATAAATAGAAATAATCTTTTGAAATATCCACCTTTGATTCTTAAGAGATGAGAAAGTTTGTCTGGACGCTTGGAATCAGAAATTCTAGGTGTCCTTTAAGGACTTGTCTGTTTTGTACAATGATTTAAGGTGTGTGAAATTTAGTTTGTTAAATTTGAATGTACAGTAATTATACAGAAAAATATCAGACAACTTCTGAATCAAACTGTGGGTCCAGTCACTTTTCCACTCAGCAGTGCCTGGTCCAAGCTTCTCAAGAGAATGATGCTTTGGCGTATGTTACAACCTTGATATTCTTTGATTCTGCACTGTCGGTCTCTGTTTGAGACGAGGCATGTCCATACTCCAGGCTATGTTGGATGAATGGCATTAGTAGTGGCATTATTAGTTACAGCCTTTTTTTATTTGTTTAAATCATTCAAAATTGGGACAAAATTAATGCTACTGATGACAACCCCATGAAAAAAAGTTTTTTCAGTGCAGTTTGTTGAACGAAAACAAAGTTGGAGATTTTTCAAATTTAAATTGAGATCTGCAACACACACATTGAAAGGGTTAAAGGATTTATTCCATGTTGTACTTGAGATGATACAAAGTCTGGTTGACATTAATTTGGTTTCAGTGTTTATCTCATGCAGTTCCAGGTCCAGACTTTTAAACTATGAGCATTTAATGAACACTCACATTTACTGCAAGTTGTGGAAAATACTTTTTTTTTTCTCCTAAAATAAACACAACTATGCACTTCCACAAAGGGAAGCAATCACTGATATTCGAAGAAGAGTTCAATTCCACCTCACTCCTCCTGCCATGCATCTTGTGTAGCTGGTGATAGTTAAATAAAAAATAAAAAAGGGTAAAATTGTGCATCTAGTATCAGCTTTTCTTTAAATAAATAAAAGCTAAATTTGCTCTTTGCCCCCTGTTCAGGACCTCAACATCCTTATGTTGTTTGAGTAAAAACCTTACTTCCATTACATCAACGGTTGGAAACACTTTATGCCAATTAATCAGTCTGAGCCCAGCTCAGTCCAGCTCTGCTCTCACAGCTTTCCTGGAATGTTCAAGTTGGCAATTATTTTGCACTTGTGCAGCAAAACTGCTTGGCTGTTAGACTACTATTTCAGCTCTTATAGAAATCCTGTTACATGCATTTACTCTATACCTTCACTCCATAGGAAATGTTAACAGTCCATAATTGAGCTGCAGTGTCATATTCATTCTTTGTAAAACAGCTAGTTACAATCATCAGAATGTTCTTAGTGGCTGGATTTTTCCAGCCCAGAAGTAGACTGGATGTCTAACGCTTAGTTCAGCCCACTATGTCCTGTCACTTCAGTCAACACTCAACAAGCCATAGGGTCAGGCTGAGACCGTCTTCTTTAATGAACCAACAGATAATGGCCTCAGGGCCCCAGGAGAGACAGGACACAAATTGCCAGGTCCTTTGACTGGGATTAGTGGTAATTACTGTTAGCCTAAGCAGATCAATGGGTAGCAGCAAGGCACACAGAGGCCACTCTGTGTCACACGCTAGCACAATATCAACACTCATAAGGGAAATAATGAGCCGGGTCTCCCTCCGTCATTCCCCTTATTGTGTCTTGATGGAGCTCAGATTTGATGTGAAAGTGAAAACTTAAAACACCCTGATAGTGGAGACTGCTCTGAGCTTTAATATGTAGACTATGTTGATGTTATTTTCAAACTAAAGGAATTATCATTTCAAACATCTTTATCTTTACATTTCTGCTGTTATTGATGACATTTTCTTTGGTTTGTTTGGTTCAGTTTGGGGTATAGCGATGTTAGCACTGTTGATTCACAGCGAGACACTTTGTGTCCCCAATGATTAGTGGTTCTAACTCAGCCCTGGTGGGTTTTTAATTAAAGTTCTTTAATAAATACAAAGACATGAAGACATACACCTTCATTTAAACCTGACACACACTGCCACAGACAGCCCATGGCTCCACACAAGTTAAAAAAGAATAGGATTTAACTGAGAAAGAGCTATTTAAAGGAACTTTATGGTGAGAGCTCACCGACCTATCACCTGAACATTATCTCCGTCGTCTCCTCCCACTGTGTGAACATGCCACTGGTTATTTCGTTTGGCTTATTAATTGAGCAGGTATTTAAAAGATTAAAGATACACACTGTTAAAATGTTCTCTGTTTATTGTTATTGTTTATTTATTTATTTATTATTTATCTGTTTTTCTCTGTTTGTTTAACAAACAGAGAAAAACACGGGCTGCACGGTGGTGTGGTGGTTAGCACTGTTGCCTCACAGCAAGAAGGTTCCAGGTTCAACACCCAGCTGGGGCCTTTCTGTGTGGAGTCTGCATGTTCTCCCCGTGTATGCGTGGGTTCTCTCCGGGTACTCCGGCTTCCTCCCACCGTCCAAAAAATCATGCATGTTAGGTTAACTGGCATCTCTAAATTGTCCTTAGAAGTGAGTGTAAGCGTGCATGGTTGTTTGTCTCTGTGTGGCCCTGTGATGGACTGGCGGCCTGTCCAGGGTGTACCCTGCCTCTCGCCCATTGACTGCTGGGATAGGCTCCAGCCCCCCCACGACCCGACCGACGGATTCAGCGGTATAGATAATGGATGGATGGATGGACTGTTTGTTTAACAAACAAACAGTAACGTCTCAAAGAAAGATAAAAAAAAGAGCAAAGGACAGGGGAAATTTGCACAATGGACAATACCACATCAACACTGCTGTCACTCATGTCGTATATGGTTCATAAACATACATTTCTTTATCAAAAAGAACTCTTCTCTCTTCTCTTGTCATTTGTATTCAACCTCCACTGACGGGTTTAGTACACAAACATCATTTCATTTGTGAGTTTCACATTCAAATTCTTTTCATTACACTCTCCTTTCTTTGCATGATTTTTCATTTTAAATTTTGTACTGCAGTACCAGCTGTTCAGTTCAACTCAAATCAGTTTTATTCATATTCAAAAACATTTTACAGTCCAGTTCCAGCCACTTACATATAAATCCAACTCATTGTAATCTAACGATGAAATCTAATTATAACCCTTTAAAATCAAATTAATTAAAATCCAAATCAGTCCAAATCATATAACGCTGATGAAAAATAAATAGAATTTAAAAAAATCTGTCTTTTTAAGAAAATCAACAGATGCCATCAAATCTTCTCTTCGCTTCAATCCCTCATCCTGAGCGTGCACAAGGCAACAATAGAGAAGAAAACTCCCTTTTAACAGGAAGAGACCTCCATCAGAACCAGAACCAGAACCAGAACCAGGAAGGGCGGCCATCTGCCTTGACCAGCTGGGGGTTGAGAGGACGGGAAAGAGGGGACAACAAGCACCAGGCCAGGGATACCTGCTGTTCTGTCATCATGTCATGTAAGACTTTAATGATGCACTTAACCTGCTCCACAGATTGGGAGACCACCAAAATAAGACTTAAAGGGACAACCTCAGTCCTGTCACTACGCTGGGCCCCTGGCAAGAAAGCCAGTAAGTTTGAAGCTGATCAGATGAGTGACTATAAGTTATCAACAGACACATGTAGATTCCTTCATTTATTAGTTATTATATTATTTAGTGACTAAAACATTGAAATACAAGGACTACGTGTAGAACATATTACTGTACTGATGAAATGGATGTGCACAGAATCTTTGCATTTGTAGAATGAGATCAAACTGTGTTGATCACTGAGTGTGTTACAGAAGAACAAGAAGAAACAAACCAGATTTTTTTGAAAGGCCAGACTGATGGAAACAAACAGTAACCATGTTTTGCAAGCATTATAGTCTTTTATCTGTCTTATTCACACAGTGCTGTCTCATGTGTTCAACTTGTCCTCCCACAGCTGACACCAGGTTTCAGGTTTTTGTATTTCCAAGACGAGAACAACATAGTGCCATTACTGTCCCTAATTACACAGTTAACAATCCAAATGAAAGTATAGAAGCATATGTATAGCATAGAATAAAGGTCAAACATGCATTTTAGTGGACCAAACAGTATGGTTTAGGGGGGTTAACCTTGCTATAAGTCTATATTGTCTCTTCAGGAAGATTAATCAGGATGCCTTTAAGTAAGATTGTTCGACAAAAAAAATGTCTGTTTATCAACACATGGACACATGGTGTCAAAATTCACACAGTTCTCTTTAAGCTTTGAGGGACCTATTGCTATGGTAAAGCTGTAAGTGGCAGTTGTTTCTGGTGGTACTGAATGCCTACACATACTCATTCACAGCTCATTCACTGTGGTCTCTTATGGCGCTTTTCCACTAGCTTGCTTCGGCTCGGCTCGGCTCGGCTCGGCTCGGCTCGGCACGCCGTACCGGCAACCGGCACGATTTTTCATACCACCTCAGCCCTGGTTCCAAGCGGGCCGAAGCATTACTAAAATGTTACGTCAGCCGACTGCCTTCCACTGATTGGGCGATGAGTGTCGTCACTGGAAGCGTCATAACGCAGATAATAAAAGCTAGCGTTAGCAACCGTTAGCTTACCTCCAAACGTCGTCTTTTTGAAGCTCGTAACAAAATTTTCCGGTACTTTTCAATACTGTTTTGTCTGGCGGCCAGGAGTCTTCTCTGGCTCTCTTCTCTTGCCTTCTGTGCGACAAAAAGCCACAGGGTGAGCAGCAACACGCGCAGCCGTGTTACGACGACCCCGCCCACGTCGAGGAGGCACGAAGTGTAATGGAAACACAACCAAACCGAGCCGTGTAGAGCCGTGTAGAGGTAGTGGAAAAGCGCCATTAGACTGTCCTACTCCTGAAAATGATGCTCCTACCAGCCACAGCAATGCACTGCATCCATCGGATTCAGAGAATGTGCTATCGCTTGTGGTTCTATGTGTGACGTGTCAAAATGGCATCCGTGCGTGTGTCAGTCGTACAGTAGAAACCTACCGAGTAGTATTCATGCAATGTTAGTGCCTTAACCCAACCAGGAAGCAGCAACGTTTCATCATAGATTTGCTGTGCTTCCGTGTAACCAAGAAAACTGTCAAAATGCCATCATTTAGGCTGAAGGCTGCATTGGAAATGAAAATATCTTAGCCCTGACCCGCAGGTCTGAGCTCAACCATTTGAAAAATATCTTCAGCTCATTGGCTCGGTCCAGGCTCACATCACTCTGATCTTATATCATCTTGTGATCTTTTATTTTAATTCTTCACCACATATCTCTCACTCTGCTCTGCTGAAGCTTGCTTTCTACATTTCTTTCTCCACACATCCTTGCTCTCTATTATCTTCTTTTTCAGCTGTTTTTGAACAGTCTTTTTTGATAGGCTAATTATTTGACAATTATAGAGTATCATATATTAGATTTAAGACAGAAGAAGCGTTACAGTCCCCAATAACTCCCTGTTTCCCTGCCTGAAGGCTTTTTTCTTCATGTTAAGCAACCTCTAGGCCATTTGTGATGCAGGGTTTATTTCTGAGAAAGCACCTCACTGTCCTTGTAACAATTATATTCTCCACACAGAAAAGTAATGCAGTCTGTCCACACAGATTTCATCAAGCTAAAATAACTTATACAGAGGGCAGGTTAGATTTAATATTCTCTGCATTTTGTTTATGAAGAAGCTGCTTTTCTTTTGTTTTGTTGCCGAGCAGTGTTAAGGCCACAGGTGATTTATTCTGACAAACGTTAGAACCGTACATAGGTTCAGAATGAGAATATTATCTCAGATCAAATTCCAAAAGGAAAATTGCATCAGTAAAATTATTTACAGTTAAGTCAAACGTAAAGGATGCCAAATCTGGCTACACAGTGGTCAGTGATATTTTTGGGGTTATATTGGGGCTGATAATACCTAGATTTTTTAGTCAGATAATTAGTCCATACATAAAGAATTCCAACCTTTTTATTCTGCATTTTGTTCTGATTTAAAGACATGGACCACCGTGCTGAGCACATAGCTAAAACAGAAGACAATACATAAAATATTTTCTAGTTTTTTAACATGTTAGCAATCTTTTGCTGTTCAACCTGTTTAATGAGTGGATGGAATTGTCTACAACTAGTTTTCAAGGTGGACAATGGTGGATCTAAAAACAAAATACCTCTGAGTCACTCGCCTGTGTGGACAGTGAGTAAAATAGGAGAGGTGATTGGATTGTTTGGCGGCACAGCTTGCACCAATTTCCAAAGTTAATGGGAAATTTCTCTTTCCTTCCTCGACACATCTCTGGGGTCCCTGGCAGATGCAGGCAGTTGCTGTGGATAGCCCAGCGGTTTTCGCAGGCTGCAGCTTTGGAGGTAAACAACAACTCTGATCCAGAGCTTGCTCCATCTCAATGACGTCCCAAATATTTTCCACTGATGTGGGGTTAGTGGGAGAAGCAATGACTGCACAGATAACAAAAACAGACAAGCCCAGGGTGGTGGGTGTGTAAGTGTAACAGGACAAACAAGTTCGACCTCCTTGTGAGGCAGAATGACCACCACCAACCATCAATCTATCCACTCTTGTACCCAAAAGCCACAGAAAAGACATTGAGTTTTTCTGTGATCACTTAAAAATAAAAGCAACTTAGTTTACAGAATGCAACTCTGTATGGTTCTGTTTTGTACTAGCTATATCTTTATCTTTATTTTGTCTATATAACCATGCCAACTGTGACCTTTGGAGGTCTTTTCAAAGCAGGGCTGACCCACAGCCCATCTTATTGAAAAAGGAAGCTGACAAATGTGGCAGTGTTCACACATAAGCTTCTATTAATCTCCCAAACGATGTAAGGCCTAATGGGAAGAGGACGTAAGAGAGGACAGCGCCACTGTCCGCTCTTCCTTCAGGACACCGGCAGAGAGTAATGTCTTTTTTGCAATCTGATAACTCCTTTCTCCCGCTATTTCCTGACACCAGCCACAAGACAAGGTACCTTTCCCTTTCATTCCACCCCCAGTTTATATCACCGACATTGTTCATTCCCACGGGGTTATTCATCTTTTCCTGTCCTATTTTTTTCAGTAGATTTTTTACAAATCATTTTTCTTTTGCTGGACTGAAACGGTCCACAACAGACTGTCACATTCTACCACGGCGTCCAACAGGGAGGTGCTCCAACATGCTGCCAATAAATGTGGCGCTCCAATCCTCTACTCAGGAAAACAAATAGCACACTTCCAGAGTACCACCTTGTTGCTGAGTCCTGCATTCAGAACAAATCTTAATGCAAATGTATAATTAGCAATTAATCAAATGTTCTCATTCTGCAGGAAAATATTAAACGCAAATGATATATGTGTCCTCCTAACAGAATGTCAGTTCTGATGGAACAACGAAAGCAAAATGTTCCGTGGTGCTGCTCCAGGTAAAGTTAGTCTTTACTTGGTGAATCAAGAGGTTCCTCCAAAGCAGTTGATCTAGCAAATGAATCTGGGATTCAGGTAGCTCAACAGCCAACCAGAGCACAGTCACGACAATTTGCACTTTGCCTTTAATTTCTAACTCCATGAGTTCTGAGTCTTCATGTTGTTTGTCCCCACAAGTATTAAATATTGGGTAGTATAAGAAATGCCAAGAATAAAATGAGCTGTCAGAAGGTTACACACGACTTCAGTCCAGTACGCTGCATAAAATGTATCTCACATCCTTTCCTCCTTGTTTCCCTGCCAGCTGGAACATCTTATAGTTTAAATACCAAAAGATAAAAGGAATAAGAAATCAATCTGCTGAGATTTCTGGAATGACCATAGATACGACAGCCTCCATTAATATGACAAATTATATGTGTGTGTGTGTGTGTGTGTGTGTGTGTGTGTGTGTGTGTGTTGGGGGGTATGTTGTTGCCCATCCATGTGGCTTACACTGGAAAATGCAATAATGATGTTTCAGCAATATAGAGACAAAAACCCTCCAAGTCAGCGACTTCTGACTCCAAGGCCTGATGAGGGCTTCGATATGAGTTCACCGGTCTGCCGGCACCTCTGCACCTCTCCCCGTCTCATTAAAGTCGGGCTGATGCAACCTCACAGAAACAAAGCCTTCCTAATGGATGGTCTCAGGGCAAACACGGGAGGATGAAGATGTATGAGTCGGCACTTGACTGATGCACAATGTCACCACATCTGATCTCCTTCACGAGTGAATAGTGCCAAAGTGCACTCGAAACTTTTCGTGCAGTTTAACCTCACTAAGGCCAATTTTGTAAATGTCAGGCCAAATGTGCCGCTCCAGCAAAAGCAGTGAGAATATGACTGTGACATTTGCTGACATGTTGGGACACAGAAAAACCTCTGAAAAATCCACCTCTGGCAAGAATTTCTTAACCTTCCACCTGGGCCTTGATACACTGAAGCCCGGCCCTGTTCGGGGATGAGAGCATGTCTCCTGAGCTGAAGGTTAAATGAACTTTGTCCCTCTGACTCACGGGTTATTTCTTTCACTGAGAATATCAGTGCAATTTTCTTTTTTTTAAATGTCAACCCGCTTGCACTCGTCACATATGGCATTTTTCTTTCTTTTGAAATTGGGTTTGTAACTAGTTTGCAACTTCTGACCATTTTTCAAGGCCGCCTTTGTGGTAGTACCCGTCGGATCCACTCAGTTTCCCGAAAGCATTAATGCTGATCGTCCATGTTTGGGCGTCCTGGATCGCAGTGAACACCTTAACAATCAAATTATTAGCTAATTTCTAAAAGTTTAAAGATGATATCTTTTATAATTTAAACAAGAATGCTTTCATTTCAACACATTTTCATCATAGCCAAATACTTTGGCTGTGGTAGGTGAAAATTATTAAGCTTGAAATCACAGACTGTTATGAGTCTTTCAGTTATTACCTGAGATCATTTTTCTTTACTTGAAAAGACATGTAGGTTTCTGAAGCTGCTCCTCTGACATCTGCTATAAGCCCTCAGTGATAACGGAAGCGTTGGGTCCACAGGAAATCCTCTCAGCTCGTACTGGAGAGAATTGTTTCAGAGAACTATACGGTTGCAGATGCCATTTTCTCTACAGCTGCTTTACACATATTGAGATTTGTTTTCAGAATTTGCTGGGATTTGATTAAATACATTGTTGAACCCATTCCCTGCTTAACATGACTGTTATGCTTCACGTCTTGGTAAGAATCTATTCATCAACATCTTGTGGCCAATCACTACTGTTGATCTGGCTTTTAAGGAGGAAGGAGGAGAGGACAGAAGGTGCTGTTCCGTTGACTTCCAACAATCTCTGGAGCGTTTTGAAAAGTCGATTCACTTTTTGCCTCCTTTTGAATGGTTAGAATAGAATAGAATAGAAAAATACTTTATTCATCCCCCAATGGGGGAAAAAGGTTAGGGTTGGAATTAAGATGGCACATAAAAACCCTGAAGTGGCTGATTACACTGAGTCAGCAATCGCTTAAGCTCTTTGAGATGATGAATTTTAGATGTGATTTGTTTTGTTATGAGAAAAGGTGCAATAATCAAAATCCAACATGGTGCACATGTCTGGAAGCCCCCCCCCCCCCCCCCATCTCTGTGATTCATCCTTTTTTTTTTTTTCCACTGTCTGCATATCAATGGTTGATGCTAAAGTCTGGCAAGAAACCCTTTTCTTATATATGCATTTTAATCTTGCATTTTTTCTTGTGCAGAGGTGCTGGTGATGGCGAGTGTGTCCTTCACCAGCCCCCTTTGACCCTCTAATCTAACAAGCCTTATTGATTCAAAAAGCCTTGATTTAGTCAGAGAGGACTAGGATCGCCGACAGTGGAACACAAAAAGACAAATAAAGACAATAAACAGACAACGACAGGTGTGTGTAAGGTGTACTGTGGTGCGTATAGATGAGTGTGTGGAAGTTTGGGTTGTGGTCTGTCAGTGATTGATCCTTAAATATCAGCTGTGGAAAAAGCATGAATAATAGCATGTTGATGTCAGAGTAGCTTCTCATTGTTGCCTGCGGGAAGGTGGAGCTGGATCATCCAACTCAGCTCACATCCAGGTCAGCCATGTTGTTATTTAAGAAGCCGCTTCCATGTTGAGCAGAAGTCAAACCGGGAGAGGAGAAGGCTGGCACAGCTCCCTGTGTGAGTCTTTCCTCTGCATGTTGGTGTTTTCATAGAGCCTGAGATTCTTGATGAATACAGATACATTCTACCATGCCACATTTGAGTGTGGAGGTTTCTGCAGCTCATGTCAGTCAAATGCAATGATCTAATATTATTGCTAAGTAGCTGACATTAGTTAACTGCTTGCTTGAACTTAACTATAAAAAGGTCAAATATGTTTGGTTTTCATCCTCTGTTAAGCTAAAAGTTGACTAAAAAGTGTATTACAACAAATTTGGACATGCCATGAATATTTCCAGTCATTTCGATTTTTAATCTTGGGTACCCCAAGATTAGCTCTGCCGCCATCATAACGCCAAATTTTGTAATCCGAATCTCAGAACGAGGGAGAGCTCTCTTTAGTGGGGAGTCTCTGACTGAGAAGTAGGAACTCCTGGAGGCTTGCTGAGGGCGGGGAATGTTGGTGGGTAAGGGTTAGGGTCTGTAAACATCTTGGGTTTACATTGGTCAAGAAGCTACATCTCAAAAACCAAAGACAAACTTTGACAAACTCTATATTGTTGAGTATTAGAACAAACTTGAATCCAGCAGGACATATGAGCCAGAATCAGATCCAGAATATGAAAGTGCAAAAACAACAAAGATTACAGCCACACATCTGTTTGGTAAATATGCTGATTACCTGAGATTATGAATGCTATAGTTGCTGCCACACTCCTGCACTGCCCTACCTTAGGTTAAATTGCTTAACCTTGTGTTAATTTGCTAATTACTATTCTTTTTACCCAATCTGTGGAGTGCATGGAGGGTGGTAAATGCAAACAATTGTTGCGTGTGAGAGTAACTGTGTTCTGAGCGATTGTAGTGGAACAAATGGATGCCTTCTAATGCCATGATGAACAAATGTTAGCTCACCTTTAATGTCTTTCAACTCATTGTACTGATGATGGGCTAAAATACGTTCACACTCCTGATGAACGAATGAACATTTCAAACAGTTTCACCGACAGCTGGAAGTTCCAACTTGTGACTTTTTAGTGACGGAACAGTCGAGACTTTCAGCTTCAGTCTCTCTGGGAAGCTAGCATCCTATTTGGCTCTTTTTGTCTGTTGTCCATAACGTGTTGCAAACAAATTCAAAATGTTCCCCCTCAACAGAAAAATTATGAAAAAAGTCTCTAACTGGGGCATACTGCTGGGAGAATTTGACCATAAAAGCAAATCCTGCCTCTCATTCACTGTGGCACGAGTGAAAAGGGTGCAGAAAAAATGCAACATAACACAAAAACATGCCCACTTTTTCAGCTTTGTGTGACGTTTAAGATGATAAGACGTCGTTTTAACTGTGCAAATAATCCAGAAAACATGGAAAAGTACGCCATAGGGCCTTTAAAGGGACACTATGTTAATTTCTTCCCTCATCTAGTGGTGCAATATTATTTTGCAAAGTCGAATGAATTTGCTCTGTAGCGCCTCGCGTTTTCAAATGTGCGTTGCAACTTCTTGAACTACGGCAGGCGGTATGTGTTAAGATTCAAGAAGCTATAGATTCAGACTCAAGGTCCATACAAACAAAAAGACATCAAGACACACAGTACAAAGGATTACAGAACACACATACAATAACACTATAAATACGATGACAGATAACATGTCAGATAAAATAAGTTGACATAGCCTTTAGTGTGCAAGCAATGCAATTAGTCATATTCCGGGAGTTACCGGAAGTGACGTCGACGCAGCGGTAGCGTTAGCAGCAGTGTGTAGTTGCTATCTGGAAAGTGTTCTTTTAAATAAACTCCCGGTAAACTTACAAACTTTCTAATGCCTTGTTTTGTGAGTTAAGAGCCTATGTGTACTACGGCAGAAGTTTGGTAACAATCAATGCATTATTAGTGGGATAATTTACGAGATAAAATCTATTTACCATTAGCGCCATTAATAAGCCATTCGGCGGAAATGACGTCACAATGACGTCACTTCCGCTTGCAGGCCTGGCGGGGAAATCGCGATTCGAAGTGCTTTATGTCCCTCTCGGCACTTCGTCGTTTTTCATAGACTGGAAGGACATGGCAGCCTCCATAGAGCTTGCCCGCTCTATGTAGATACAGACAAGTTATTCTTCACTCATGAGGATAAGTGAGATTGTTGACAGAGATAATTTTACACCAATGAGGACTAATTTATGAATGAATATGTTGATTTGAGCTAATAAAGGACTTAATATATTACACAGTGTCCCTTTAAGAAGATTGTGCACCATGAAATTGAATCTTAAAGGAATAATCCGGAGTAAAATGCACTTTAGATCAATTTACAGGATGTTGGGAATACATACGTTGAGTTGACATCAAAATCACATCATTCGGATGTGTTTTGAGAATTTCGATTTGACCGTTTTTATCCAAAAGTCGTTAGCCTGGAGGTGACGGGGGCATATTATGTCACCGCTACAAAACGCTATTTTTATACCTCTTCTACAGCTCCAAACAACATAACACTTACGTGGTAGTGACTAGAGGGTCCCTAAAGCCAAACCGAAGTGTCCCGAGGTCTTCATGTGGTCAGATATAGAGTCCAGAATGAATTTAATCAAGCCAGTACCTGCTCTCAATCAGAGCCTCTTCCGTCAACAGGAGGCTATCTCACGCGAGACATCACGTCACGTGACATTTCAAAATTCCAACCTGTTAGTAAGCTAGGCTTTGCTGTTGCATACAACTTCATTTCACTTTCGAAAGAAATACTGGACTATGTTTGTAAAAACAACGGCAACGAAATTGTGACTTTCCAGAGCGAGTTACTCCACACTCGGCAGTCAACTACGGACTCACGTGACGTGATGTCTCGCGTGAGATAGCCTCCTGTTGACGGAAGAGGCTCTGATTGAGAGCAGGTACTGGCTTGATTAAATTCATTCTGGACTCTATATCCGACCACATGAAGACCTCGGGACACTTCGGTTTGGCTTTAGGGACCCTCTAGTCACTACCACGTAAGTGTTATGTTGTTTGGAGCTGTAGAAGAGGTATAAAAATAGCGTTTTGCAGCGGTGACATGATATGCCCCCGTCACCTCCAGGCTAACGACTTCTGGCTAAAAACGGTCAAATCGAAATTCTCAAAACACATCCGAATGATGTGATTTTGATGTCAACTCAACATATGTACTCCCAACATCCCATAAATTGATCTAAAGTGCATTTTACTCCGGATTATCCCTTTAAACAAACTTCACAGACATAATGAGCACATCAACCCGAAGATATTTTGAGGTCAATATTAATTTGCAGTAACAGTGAAACCTATGGGGAACGGGAAATCCACCAAATTAGACAAATGAGATCCAGTTTTCATGGAATATACTGTACAAGAAGACAGTAACATGTAAAAGTGTGTGTAAAAGTTGTGTGGACAGTATGCCTTGAATCTCCAAGCACTGTGTAAAAGTTAGTAAAATGATGCTTCTTGTTTGTCTGGCTTGGATTAAAAAAAAAAAACAGATTCAGAAAATGATAGCTCAGTCAGTACAACAACTTAAAAGCGACTGAATACGTGAATTGGCATGACACTGACTTATAAGAAAGAACATCTTGTGAACGGCTTGAATTGTGCTTTTTCACTCTGCAGCAAAACTTTGAATTCATTTTGAATTCTCTCCACACACTTGGGCCACAAGTGACCCCATTTCACAGGCAACCTGCAGCATTACAGCACAGGCCAAGCGGTGCGGGGTGTAACCTGCTTTCCTCCATTCCTCTGCTTGTTCTCTTCGTTCAGCTGATGTATGTAGTTCTGTTCTTGCTGGGAACACTGCTGTGAGCTCAAACAGCTCATGACTTGCTCAGACGCATCCTTTACCTACTGCACTGACAGAATCACAAGATGGTGCAGGAGCAGGGACTTTTGTTCTACTGCAGCACAGATTCTTTGAACAGAAGGAGTTTTATTCGAAATATTTCAACTGATTTGGAGGGGCCAGCTTCTTTTCATCAGGGCAGAAGATAAGATTGATGCAGAAAGTTAGGGTCAGTTAGTCAGGTGACAGCACATATAGGCTGTTGTTTTCTGGTCAAATTGCATTTGCTAAAAGACATTCCCAGTGACAGATGAGGTACAGTGACCTCTGGGGATGATTAGAAAATATCATTATATCCCAGCTGTGGGACACTAACTGTTTATGACTGCTGCTGATTCACTCTGTCACTATGGTGCATAACCTTTCCATGTATCATCTTCTCTGTGTCCACAACACAAGGTGCCATCCACGTGGAAAAATCTGCTTTGCCAATTTGCCATCTCCCAAGATTTCAACTTCAACTTTGATCAAGACGCCGAGCTGCTGATGGGAGCAAAGTGCTGCAACCTGAGCCTCTGCCCGTGCAGAAGCCGGAATGTCTGTCAGACAGCAGAATGATTTGTTATGCAAACCATTATTCATATCTGACAACATAGCGAGTGGCTACTTTGGTATTAATGGCCTCTCAAACTGGTAGAGTCTTATTGATGTTGACAGCCACACCTTTTGAATAGCCTGCTCATCACACTGGTCTGTGACATGACTAATGAATGGAAGACTGATGGGGACGCAATCTGTATGCACATTTATTTTTGTGCCTGCTGCATGTGAGTGAGAAGCTTGATGTACCAGGAAATGTTTACACATTTATCATTATCCTATAATTTAATCTATATTTCCAGTTTATAGTTGTCAGTCACAGGATCCATGTGTGCACGCAATTCGTGGAGCTTTGTGAGACTCGCTTATTTCGACTCAACCCGACGACTTGAGACAGCATTAGTTTTACACATGCCAGAA
This sequence comes from Odontesthes bonariensis, assembly GCF_027942865.1. Classification (NCBI taxonomy): domain Eukaryota; kingdom Metazoa; phylum Chordata; class Actinopteri; order Atheriniformes; family Atherinopsidae; genus Odontesthes; species Odontesthes bonariensis. Next base: position 3,023,143 of record NC_134517.1, on the reverse strand, counting down.
TAAAATGACTAAACTTGTTTGTCTTTTGAGGGAAATTTATTTAAAAATCAAAACAAATAAAGACTGAATCTTCCAATAAGTCTTATGAATGTTGCCAGAGTGTTACATACTTTATAGTGTGCCATAGCTTCCTGAACTAAATTAAAGCCACGACACTTCACTTTGACTACTTCATCCATATCCATGAAATTCAGGATACACTCTTCAAAACTCACATTTTCAAACTTTTATTTTGATCTCTGCAGTCTTAAAACTTTCCATTTTCCCTGACTTGTTAACGTAGATGTCTGAGGCAGCCGGAAATACTCTGATGGACTGTAAAGCTCAGAAAGCTTTTTCTGGACATCAGGACAACCTGATTTTTTACAAAGCATGTTTCTGCCATCAACTGGAATGACACTATGATTTGCCTTTGGGATTGGTCTGATATTTTCACTTTAATCCCAGTATTAATGCACATCAGAAAATAGTCCAACAAATGGATCAGTTTCCTACTGTAGTACTATGCTAACAATTGGTGTCTCCCAGAATCATAACTCTTTAACATAAATATTTGGTGGGAAGGAAAGGGCTTGGTTACTGCTGTAATCCCAGATAATTCCAGGAATTCCAGATTTGATCTAATGTTGACATAGAAACCCAATTAAGAAAATCTGGGATGCCGATAAAAAGTAAAACAGAGTTCAATGATTTGCAAATCTCCTAAACCAGAATCGCATCCACAATCGAGCATACCACAAACAAATCAAATGTTATCATCAAGTCCCAACCGGAAAATCAAAAGCACAAAAACAGAACTGGTCAGCGTGATGGTAAGAATGGGAGCGACAAGTAGGCACAGCATACACACTCACAAAGGGGAGAGGGAGAGGCGAGCCATGTGTTTTTAATGATGCTAACTTATGCTTTGTCACATCCCATATGTATTCTCAAGGATATCTTAATCTTTTAAATGCATATCGATGTGTAAGGACAGAGAGTGAGGAAGGTGTATTTCATATGGAAGTCTTTCATCGAGAGGGAACAGTCAAGAGGGTCCCAAAGGAAGAGTTGTGTTGGAAGAGAAGGGAAATCCTTTGAAAAAAGAAAAAAAAACACTAAACAAAGCAGAACATGAACAAACAAACAAAAAAACACAACCTGAGCTCAAATTTCAAACTAAAACGCATCGCCATGGGACAATTAAGCTTCATGGAAATGTTTGCAGTACACACAAACAGTATGATATCATTTTTCAGTTCATCCCATTAAAAAACAGGTACTCCTGAGTTTGCATTAGTTTATGTGTTTGCCGTGTTATCTTTATTTTGCTTTAGGGAACATCATCATTTGGGAAATACAGGACCATGTACATATTTACATTAATTATCAACATGAATATTTCAGTATGTTCATATCCTTATTCCGGAGGAGCAGGATAAACCTTATCATTATAATGATATCATCTTTAGAAAAAACATATTGTGTCAAACAGCCCACAGGCTGCAGTACTCTATGATTTGACTTTATGAAAGGAGAGACATGACTTCTCTCTTTCTCTCTCTAATATTTTTCCCTGGCCTCCAGGCGTGTGAGTAGGGCAAAAACAGGAGAGAAATATCATTCTTTCAAGGTCAGTCAAAGCAGTATGCAGAGCCTTAAACAAATTAATCCCTTACCTCTGGGGTTTGGGTACCATCTATCTGAGTTGTAATATGATAAGGGGGACAGGGTGTAGAACAGGGAACCAGCAGGTCCTCAGCTCAGCCAACATGCACTCATTTCATCACCTTACACTGGCCCTCTCCCTATTACACCCACACCTCAACAGACTCAAGGTGACTGTGCTGCAGATACAGGAAATATGAGAACAGCTTATTCTTCCTGCTTATCAAAACTGCTCCAAATTTAGGGGATCTTCTGTAAATCCCTGTGGCTGATGTGCAGTAGCAGTACTGATACACCTACAGCAGTCAGGATGTCTCTCAAGGCTTGTGGAGCTGTGGAGAGTACCAATGTCTCAGAACAGAAATCCCTCTCTGACATGCAGATCCCGAGCGGCTGAGCTGATGTAGTGAGTAGAGATTATGGCATAGATTTAGGCATGAATGTGGCTTGGACAGGGGAGTAAAGTAAAGTAGTTATACCCAGCACACATTGATACTGGTTGCCTCTGCACTCTGAAGGAATGGGAGAAGAAATCAAAGGAAAATGACAGATCAGCAGACGGGAGAGAATAGGATGATGTATGGCAATCTCAATGGCCGTATGGCATTTCCATCAACCCATAAAGACTTAATGGAGAACACGTTGTCACATGAAAGAAAGAGAGACAGGAGGCTAAGAATGCAGATTGCAAGATGGAAGCTAACTGACAGAAAAGAGGTGTTCAGGAAGGGAATGGGGTTAAAGGTCCCATGGTATGGTTTTCCATGTTTTCAAGTGTTTAAAGAATATAATGTCACCTTAAATGTCACCCATAGCTCAATAAAAGAGATATACACAAGTTTTAATTTCCTCTTTTTTTCAAAAGGAACTCATTCTATCCAGTAGTCTTGAACTTCTGCTCTCAAGAGTTTTTATTCTGCACCCTTTTACACAGTTAGTGGGAGGCAGGGTTTCCTTTTGTGGTCAAATTCTCCAGGAATTGTGTGCCCGTCCACCCATTGGAGCCAGAACATGCACATTATTCACCATAAGGATTTTAAAAGTGGAAGTTATCACGCTGTGAGGAATGGGGGATCTGACTCTCATGGTTATCCACTGGTTGTTTCGGATGTGTTTTCCTGATCCGTAGGTTAGGCTGGGCAGGATTGTCTTCGTCCTCCTGGGTGGAGTCCGGGGCCTCTCCTGCTGACGCACCTGCCTCTAAGCTCGTTACCAGACCTGCTTATAAGGACAAACCCTGTCTTTGCCAGATTGTCAACTTCCTCTGCATGGTAATCAGGCCGATCTGTTTTTACTCCCAAATTATGTTGCAACCATTGTTAACTGACTTTTCCTTGTTCCTCCTAGTGTTGCTCCTGTAATCTGAATGTGATCACTTACCTGAGACACCTGGCAAGCCACCTTCATACAAACCAGCTTCTATGATCGTCTCAACCTGGAATTTTCTTTTCGCTTACCGACCTGCCTGCTCACCCTCCTAAGGCCCCGGCGCTCTCTTCAGACAACCAGTGACCCTCCCTTAAGGCCCCCTTGAATCTTAAACACAGTAAGACGAAACTGTGCGTCAAAATAACTAAGGTCGGATTGAACTTTGGATTTATACTCACCTTAAACCATGGAGCTAACCAACTTCTCCTCTCTAACCTGATGTTTGGACAAAGCCCTGGATCCGCTGACTACACCACTCATGCCACCAGTTTCAATAAACCTTTTACCGTCATCACTATTTCCATTGTGGTTTGCTAGAGAGACCAAAATCTATTGGCCTCTCTAGCCGGGATATTGCTGGTACTTTTCATTCATTCTAGAAAGGGTTAGAAAACAAAATGAAATATAAATCATGTTGCTCGCTCTGATATTAGGGATCCGATTCTGACTCGAACACTTAGAGCTGGATCTTGTGTGTTCTTATGCTTGAAAATGTAGAATTTATCAGTCAAAGTCTTTTTAATTGATTTATTTTTTTATGTGCTGTCATAGCTTCCCAGCCAGCAATTATAGAAGTTCACATTCACGAGTCATCGTCATCCACTTTCCCGCTCCTTTGGCAAACCTCCAGGAACTCAACCAATCATAGGAAACTTTAGCCAAATCTCTTGGTCTCATGAGGAGGTTTCCCCCAAGAGAAAGCTCTACCCTGTTCTGAACTAATTACAAACTATTTAGAAATATGAAGCTATTCTAGAAGTGCCTGAGTTTAAGAATGAAAGGATTGGAAATGATCTTGGCTAATCCACTTTCACAGCACACAGTCAGGTGAAATGAAAACGCTTGTCATATATAAAATGCTGAGAAGATGAAATCATATTAAATTCAATAATACTTTATTATTCCCTGAAGGAAAATTACATTGATGCAGTATTAAAAACTATTAAATATATGCTGTTGTTATAGAAAGATGAATAGATTAAAACTATTAGATATAAATAAGATGACAAACATGGTTGAAGTCTGGTGAAGGTTAAGGTGTGGGAAAAATCTTCAGAGGTCATCATCAGTGGGTTATGGCTTGGCAACAACTTGGCACACGATGTCATACACGGCATTGGCAGGTGAACTCTGACTGTAGAAATAAAAATAGAAAATACTTTATAAATACTTTTTTTCCATGTGGGGGAAATTCAAATTGTCATGTGGCTCAATGCAAATAATTACAATGATTGTATATAGAACAATATATAGGCAAACTGGAGGGGTTCAAGAGCCTCAGCAACCTGCAGTCTCATGCGACGGACAAGGAGCTGTAGACAACATAGATAGAAACTGTTTCCTCATCAGGCATCCAAACTTATTCATTCAAACTGCCAGCGAGCTCACACCTCCCATGACAATCAAGGGAAGAAATGGTTCAACTCTCGTCCACCATTCTCCCTACTCCATCCCTGCTCTGCATCCAAGATGTCTCCTCTTTAACTCGTCCTGCTTGACGGTCTTATTCTAGGCATTACTTAGACTTTGGACAGCTCAGTTTGGTGCTCCAACAAGTTAACAACTTTCCCGTTTCCATGGTTGCGCATCATAACAGATTTTTAAAAACTGCCATCAAAAATCATTCCAGCAGCAGAGCAAATCTGCAGTTTCAAAGAAAACAGCTCAGTAGAAAACCTCGAGAAGATGCAAAGAAAGTATGTCCAGTATGTTCAGAGCTTCTTCAGCAGGCTGCCATCTTTCATTTCCATTTACATCTTCAGTGTTTCTCCATTTCCTATGCACTCCAACCACCCATGAGAGGATGACTGGATGGGCTGACTCAGTATAGGCCAAGGGACCCAGAGGCCAAGGGAAGCCTTTATCAGAGTCTTTGTTGGAAGTGATGACTAGCAGAGTTAACCCCAGATAAGTGCAAATGACTCAAAATACCTAGACAAAGAAGTGAAAACAAGTACAAAGTACCGCAAAAAAGAATCAAGTTGGCTAGTCACAGAGAGGTGACATTACCTGAAAGTGATGCAAATAAAAACAAAGACAAGCTATCAAGGACAAAGGACTGCAGGCCACAAAATGACTGAGAAAAAAAAGAGATGCATTATAAGATAAGAAAAAGCAAACAGATGCTAAATGAAAGCAGAGAGAACCAACATGACCGGAAAGAAAGGGCAGTAGACTGAACCCCGATGTTCCCAGTGGCAGGTGAGCACACCAGTGGCAGTTTTTCTCTCACTGATGTGTGTGCGTGTGTGTTTGGGGGGGGCTGTGTTTGTGTGTGTGAAAGGTGAATAAGAAAAAAAAATGGCAAAATGCCAATAGCTCCAAAAAGAACACAAATGGAAAACAGCCTGAGTGACATAAGAAAAAGACCAGGTGTAAGTACCAGAATCGAGGGTGTAAGAAAATGCCCAAAGGACATTAGTCTCATTATCCATTCATGGCCCTTTCCTAGCTTTAACTGTGAGCCTGTGTGAAGGCATCTCTGTCTTCTCAAGTCTAGTGCATTTCACACTTCCTGCTATCATTGCTCATCAGCTGTAGGGAAAACATCAAGCAGAGCAGACTGCGAGATATCACCAAGCCACTGATGGATGTCAGACAGCTTGAGGGAGCATCACTCTTGCTCACTCGTGTCTGCTTAGTCTGCTGCAGTCCCTCTGAGGTTCATCATTTTGCTGTTTTTTTAAAAAACTTTTCAAATTCACCATGACATATAAGGGGCTAAGCTCATATGGACAGATTGGGAAGCAGCATATGTGTGTGTTCTTGTGTGTTTGAGAATGGGAGAGTGGTGAGATGTGAAATGAAATTGACTTCCCCATGCAGCAGATGGAATGATTCCTATTCCAAGGTTTGAAGTGACAAAATCAAAACTAATGAGGAAACAAGATTTGCATGTACAAACTGACTCAAAAGAATTTCACGCTGAGCCTGGATGGAGCTGCAGTTTCTTTTTTGTTGTCACATCTTGCTTTGTTAACTAAATGTGTGATGTGTGTGTGACTGTATTTATGTGTGCATTACTTTGCAAATGTAGTCTATGTAATCCACGTACACATATTTGTAGCCTTGATGGTTGACTGCCCTTGTCTTTACATGCAATCATGCACAGACAAGTCTCACACATCACACTATCTTGGTGCCAGAAAGTGCAAATGAGCACACGGGGACTCAGAGAAATGGAAATGGCGTCGATGTTGGAGGAGTGACATATTGAACATAAAGAGGTATGGGATATTCAGAGTATCGGAGCCATAAAACAAGAGTGTGGAAGCTATCACTCTCCACTCTACTGTCACTGTTAGCGTAAATATCTTGCCTCCGGGGTTTAGAGGAGATGTCACTGGGAAAAATGCAATGTGAAAACAATGTCACCTCAGCAGTTATATACCCTTACCGTCTATATAAACTAGAACGCTGTCTTAAAAAGAGAAGCAATGTTGGCATCCAATTTGAACTGCCATATTTTATTTTTGCACTTTTCAAATTAGCATTCTATCATACAAACACCGTCAACTCACTGCAAGAGGTTTGATTCCCGGCTGGTTCTTTCTGTGTGGAGTCTGCATGTTCTCCCTGTGTATGCGTGGGTTCTCTCCGGGTACTCCGGCTTCCTCCCACCGTCCAAAAACATGCATGTTAGGTTAACTGGTGTCTCTAAAATGTCCTTCGGAGTGAGTGTGAGCGCGTGTGTGGTTGTTTGTCTCATTTGTCTCTGTGTGGCCCTGTGATCAACTGGTGACCTGTACAGGGTGTACCCTGGCTCTTGCCCGATGACTGCTGGGATAGGCTCCAGCCCCCCCACGACTCTAAATTGGATTAAGCGGGTATAGAAAATGGATGGATGTTTTTTTTATTTTATTGTGGATACACTACAATATCTATCCAAAGTACACTTTCTGTATGCAGCATTAAAGATGTTGAATTTACTTGTAACATTGTAGCATTTCACCAAAGTTATTTAATTGTTTTCTTTTATCATCAAAATGCCCACTTTTGACAGCCATGGTGTTGCCAGCATCTAACAAGTAAATGAAAAGAAATGCAAACAACTTAAAGGCTATTCATTGTCCACAGTTTCACTTCCCATTTCCATGCTGAAGGTATTGAGATTTTCCTGCTCATTTGCCTGAAGGTCTTTTGCAAATTCCAGGCTCTACTTAAAACAACTGATCCTCTGTTTAGGGTCAGGCCAGGCATTTTGGCCTCATTCACCTTGTTGTTTGCAGCTCTTTTTGATTCTGGAATTATAGGCTACATACAGGCTGCACAGTGGTGTGGTGGTTGGCACTGTCGCCTCACAGCAAGAATACTGTTGATTCAAATCTTGGCTAGGCCTTTCTATGTTCTCCTTATATATGAGGGAGTTCTCTTTAGGCACTCCAACTTCCTCCCGTCATCTAAAAATGTGCCAGTTTAATTGGCGATTCTGAATTTATCTGACTTTTTTTGTTTAGTTTTTTTCTCATAAACTCGCTCTACAACGCTCTACACGACATCAATATACCACCGATGGGTTAGCTGCTCATTTTTCACAGTAATCTGCTTGGAAAACCAATTTCCTTGAATTCACGTGAATGTAACTTTGATACTTGCTGCCTTTGCAAATATTTTTTGCATATCAGTTACATACCCCATATGGCAACAGCACTCTCCTGCAGTAGCAGCCTCCCTCAGCAGGACAGCGGTAGACCACATAAAATGACTTAAGAAGGACTCAAAGCAAATGACACAGAGTTTGAGGTGTTCTCCTGACCTCAAAACTCCTAAAATATCACTCTGAGACCTTTCCCCTGTACCCACAGGGTCCAATGGTTTGGTAATATCCTGGTGCCATGTACCCGAAGAGGCTCTTTGTCCACACTCTGACAGTTCATTAGGAGTACCTCCACAAAATTAGGTTGCTGGTTAGTACATTACATCTGATCTACGTATGTTAAGAGTTGTCATTACCACTTGATCCTGTCAGAGTACCTAAATTCCACAACACATCCGTACACATATAGGTGTGTGATTATCATTCATCAATTTGTAAGAAGCTGCTGTGTTTTAAAAAGATAAACAACAGCAACACTAGCAGGATTAACACTACTCAGAAAGCTTTTAAGCTATAAGCTGAAATTGAAAATGCAGTTAAACCAGTGGTGTGACCTAGATTGAGCTGCACCAGTCCCAAATGCTAAAAATCATCCACTTAGTAATTACATTTCTCAAAAACTCATTATGCAAAACATTTTGTGCTAAAAAAAAAAAAAAAGACTTGTAGGAAACAGGACTGTTTAATTACCTCGAAGAAGTAAATGATAAAGTGGAAAATCAAAGAGGTCCCGATAATGTAGATGACAAAACTCAATTAATTCAACTTATTTCCATGTCTCATTTTTAATTATCACTGCATCAGCAATGATAGAGGAAACATGACAAGCTTACTGTGCAGGTGTGATCTCAGTCCGCCTTGTCTTTGTTTAATTACCACCACCGTACGAAGAGCTGTGACTGCTCATCTATTCCTGCACTCCCTCGTCACCACTTTCTTTCACTGGTTTTGGCAGGAACTCCACTGGAAACTGCAGGGGGAAGTGCCATGGGGTGAAAGCGGGGCAGATGCACGTTTCAACACAAATAGCATACAGACTTGCTGAATCCACACAAAGAAGGCGTAATTACTCTGGTGTGAACTTCCTGCACATCTGTTGAGTAGAGGTAGAGCGATGCAAACACTGATGCTGCCTTCTGATTAGATCCCTGTAGGAAACAAGTGAGATTCTTTCTGCTGTCTTCAGTTTCATTATTTAGGAGAAGCATGAGTTGAGCTGAATTGGTGTTACATCTAAAACAGTAGATAGTGGATGTGATATAATTAGAATCCAAGACTGGAACCTGATATATTGATGAAATAATCAAATTAAAAATTAAAAATCAATATGTCAAAGAGGGAAGTGACTGTAAAATGCATCTAGAAACTAGACTGTTTGTTTTTTATTTATTTGTTTGTTTTCACTGTTCATACAAAAAACATCTCCCAGCTACAAAACAAAATCTCTAAAGACTTTGGTCAGAATACAAAAGGGGAATATAAGATAAGACAAGATATACCCACATGGTGGAAAAAGAATCTCTCTGAATCATTCTTCTGATTAGTGCAAGAAAAGATTCTGAAGAGCAAACCCATCCCCAATGTTGTCCTTCAATCAACCAAGCATTGAAGCATTCAGTCATGGGGCCGAGTCTTCATCACTGCATCACCAATTACAATCTTACTCAGAGATTTAGCCATTTACAGTCCCGGTAGTAACTCAATCATAATAAAGCACATTTTGATACATAAGGAATTTGGGAGGCAGCTGGGATGGACTCCAGCCTCCTTGTGACCCTGAACTGGATAATGCGGGCATGGACAATGGATGGATGGATGGATGGATGGATGGATGATTGTTCAGGGCTGCACGGTGGTGTGGTGGTTAGCACTGTTGCCTCACAGCAATAGGGTTCCTGGTTTGAATCCTGGCATCCATGGGTTCTCTCCGGGTACTTCCTCCCTCCGTCCAAAAACATGCATGTCAGGTTAACTGGTGACTCTAAATTGTCCCTAAGAGTGAGTGTGACCGTGCATGGCTACATGTCTCTGGGTGGCCCTGTGATGAACTGGTTACCTGTCTAGGGTGCACCCCGCCTCTCACCCAATGACAGCTGAGATATGATCCAGTAGGCTACCCCTGCAACCCTAAACTGGATTAAAGCTGCCGTCGGCAGGTTTTCAAAATTCCGAGTCTAAAGTCGGAAAATTCGAACTGATACAACTTTCAGGTCCCTCCCCCAACCTCTAACAAGCTCCGAATCGCCCCCCAAACCCCTCCCCCTCTGTGGACGAGGTTGTGCACGTGAGTTCACACCAGTCAGTGTGAGTGCACACAGGCTGGGGCAGACTCACGCTCAGCAGCCTGTGCACAAGCTGTGATTGACAGGTAGGATTCCTCCACCCTAACTTGATTGGTTAAAAACAGCCGGGAGCGCTCGGTTTTTGCAAGCATGATTACAGGCTTCAGAGGGAGCGACAGATTTCGTTATTTTTCCTAAACAGCCTATTTAATATTCTACTTCCAGAATCCCATGACAGTTCAAGCTAATATGACAAAAAAAAAGTTGCCGACCGCAGCTTTAAGCGAGTATAGAAAATTAATGGATGCTAACTGTTGTTTTCTGCCTATTTTTCAACCAACAAAAACTGGCCATGTTGCATCCCTATTATCTATTACAAATTGTAATCCTTGTACTCAATTCCAGTTCAGAATTCTGTACCCTCACACATCTTCAAAGAGATCTCCATTAATTTTTCCCTTTACTGGTTCGTGTTCAGTTGGAAAGCCAGCTAAGTTCTCCTTCTCAACTCAACATTTTATCAGAAACTCTCTCCTATTAGTGGTGCCCATTGTTTCCTGGTTAGGTTTAGTTTAGTTCAGCTAAATAGAGATGAAAACGGGTAACAAAAAAAGAAAATTGATGAATTGACAAAAATTATATTGCTCTGCCAAGGAACAAGATAAGCAACACTGAACTAGACTTAAAACTGACTCTTTTGTATAACCAACACTCGAATTCCTTCACATTGCAAACTGCCTGTTTGGACTGAGGGGATAAGCTGAGTTTTGTTTTCCTGAAATGTAATGCCAAACTAAAGCACTGATTACATTTTTAAATACATTCAGATGGGCATTCATTGTATGGAGTAATAGTCAGTGGGTGTTAAAGGTAGGGTAGGAGATCCTGGATTTTGAGTCCAGCGAAGCTGCATTTTGAAAATACACAGGTAAAAAGTCCCAACCCTTTTCTTCACTTTCTTCCCGAAGGCACGCCTCTAGAGTACATGAACGCGCACGAGCACTAAGGTGCACGAGCGCTGTTCTGATAGCAAGCATCGATCGTTGCCGTATTTAGTATTTAGTTTATGCTAACTATACGTTTAATAATGCTAGGTGCTAGCCAAGCTGGCTCTAGTTTAGCTTCCTGCCAAGCTTCTGGACGTGTAATTCGTTCACGGAGCAGGGTACGCGCACAGGGGGGGGGGGGGGAGGGAGGAGCAGATTGCAGTTTGATAGACGGCATCAGTATCCAATCATTGTGAACGGTCCGTTCACAATGATTGGATACTGTTTTTCCTAGATTGTACGTTCTAGAGGCCACTAAAACTTTTCATATTTGTGTCAAAACTTTAAATTAATTGGTTGCAATGGGGGTGTGAAGAGTATTTCAAGCAATATGTAAAAAAATGTTCCAGAAAAAGATCCCCTACCCCGTCTTTAAGTAGCCATATTGTTCATAAAGCTGTTCAGCTCATTTTCATTTATTTTTTTCTACTGTACTAGGACAGAATTTAAGGGAATGTCATACAATATGTGCAAACAAACATATCCTGAAGGTTACTTGGATCCTTACAATATGGTGCATCAATTAATCTAACTACCCAAAATTTTAAGCAGCATCGTGTCCACTTCACATTGGCTCTTTTCTCTAGACCTAGACACAGAGAGAGACATGTAAAGGTCGTATGACCTTCATATGATCCTATGTTCTGTTGTACTGAAGAACATACACACCAACAAACAAGGACACAGCCCAGAGAGTCACAGCTCTGATTAGCTGAGTGGACATCGAGCACTCCATTTTATTTCTTCTCCTTACCTTCCACTTAAAAACAAACTCACTTACACTAGCATACATTCATCTTATGCTGGTTGTGTGTCTTTGCAGTGCACAGACAGTGAGGAAAGGTACCAAGCATGTAGCAGCTGACAGGTACAAGTGGCAAAAAGGGCTGTAGCGTTGGTGGTAGCCAAAACTTGCTGCATGGAAGGAATTCGGCAAAGGCCACGGAGAAGGACTTTCAACTGGTCTCAAAAATGTTCTGGCAAGCCATTTGTTGGCTCAGAAAGGCAAAGCAGGGCCAGTCCCAGGTGTCCCTTAGCCTAAGTGGAGAAAACTGCTACCCATACTGGGGTGAAAGGAGCACTTTCAGGATCATCTTAATACAGCTAGCATGTCCTCCTTTGAGAAGGCAGGACTTGGGGGAAGACTTCCCCATCTTAGTTAAAAAGCTTCCTGGAGTAGACCAGATTTTCCCTGAGATGCTGAAGGCTCTGAACATTGTGGGACTGCCGTGGATGACATGCCTCTTCAATGCATGTAGGTCTGGGACAAAGGCTGTGGAGTGGCAGACCAGGGTAATGTCTTCCATTTTTAGGATGGGGCAGAGAGTGTTCCAACAATTGGGGGATTGCTCTACTCAGGGAAAGTTTCCTTCGGGGTGTTGGTAAAGAAGGCTTTGACCAATTGTTAAACCTCTGATTCAGGAGGAGCAGTGTAGTTTTGAACCAGATCATTATCCTCGCGGAGTAACTGAGGGAGCCATGGGAGTTTGACCATCCAGTCTACATGTGTTTTGTGAACTTGGAGAAGGCTACAACTGCCCTTAGGGATTATGTGAGGGGTGCTATGGGGATAAGCAGTTGCTTTTATGGGCAATTAGGTCCCTGCATAATCAAATCAGAGCTGTGTCTGCATCTTTGGCACAAAGTCGAGCTTGTCTTCAGTGCACGTCAGACTCCAACAGGGCTGCCGCTTGTCATCGATCCTGTTTTGTGGTTTTTATGAACAAGATCTCAGGGAATAATCAGGAAGAGAATGGTGTCTGGTTTGGGAACCTTGTAGCTCCACTTTTTCCAGATGATGTAGTTCTTTTGGATTCTTCAAGCCATGATCTTTAGCATGCAGCTGAGCTGTTTGCAGCTGACTGTGAAATTAAAGTCAAGATGAAAGTCAATCCCTCCAAATCCAAGGCCGTGGTTCTCAACTGTAAAAATGTTCTCCCATTTGGTCACAACTACTTAACAACCAGAGCACAGCTTGTGAGTCTGAATTGTTGTGGGTCTAAGGTGGTCAGCAGCACAAAAGCACCACACTCTATGCTAACCATTTTTTATCAATGAGGGCACCGCACCAGTTGAATCTTGTGAAGAGGGTGCTGGGCCAAAAAAACACACTCTGGATTTACTGGCCCATCTTCATCCCAACGTTCAACTGTGGTGATGAGATTTCGGTAGTGAAAGAATGAATGATGTGTAGATAGCATCTGAAATAAGTTTTAGCTAAAAAGAGCTTGACTACCCAGAGGGAACTCCAATTAGAGCTGCTGCTCCTCATCATCAAAGGAGTCAGCTGAGGTGGTTTGGGCATCTATAGGACGTCTCCTGGTTGCCTCCCTTTGAAGGCTTTTCAGGCATGTCCGACTGGGAGGAGGCCCCGGGGCAGACCCAGGACTCGCTGCAGGGATTATATGCCCCTTCTAGCCTGAGAACGCCTCGGGATCCCCCAGGAGGTGCTGGAGAGTGTCGCTGCCAATAGTTTAATGTCCTGACAGCAAATCACATCCTTCACCGTAACATGTCTGGGGTAACACCACCTACTGTTTACACACAATCACACCCTCACCTTTTCTCTTGCCACACGTCTTCAGGTCTCTGTCAGCTTGCACAGAAGTGAAGTAAATCCACACAGGTAGCAGCTACTTTAACTTGCTGCCTCTCAATATGGCAGATGCCTCGCTGACTGAAGACTTACAACAAGATATACCCATATAGGTGGAAAAAGAATCTCTCTGAATCATTCCTCTGATGAGTGCAAAAAACCTTAATTTGATTTTGTGAGTCTATTTAATTCACATACTGACACTTCAAACTCCATTAACACAGGCTGCTCATACTAAACATTTATCCTGAGCTTTTTCTTTTTCTTTCATTCATTGTTTTGGTCTGGGCCCTAATAAGGAGCTGTTAGCAGCAGTTGCTATTGGAAACCATGCGTACTGAGACCATCTCTGGGATGAAAGCTGAAGAATGAGGCACAGATGTGATGTGATAGCTAAGAGCCTCATGAAGGTCTGAAATTCCTGTTTGATTTAGATCATTTTAATGGTATGAGAAGAAGGGGCAATCAAATCCAATCAGGCAAATCTAATTCATCATACAATGGATGGGTCTAAGGATCATTACAAAATGACCAACTCTGGCTGTGCTGTCTCACTCACTGTGCATGGAAACAGAACATGTTTAGTAGGGAAAAGAAAACTTGCTGATATGTAGAAAATGTGACATTTACAAAACGCAACTCATGCCTTCTGCTTCATTACCGAGTCATATTCTGCATTCACGGCCAGCTGTATGTGACATGAATCCATGATGAAGTATACGGATGTGAGCCTTTTCCTGCATTTATAAGAACCAACACAGCTTGAAAGAAAATCGGCATCCATAGCTTCTGACTGTGTCATCATGAAGGGATGAAAAAGCTGAGAAAAACAAAAAGAAGGAAGAGAGTGAGAACAGAAAACTGAATTCTAATCAGACGAGACTGAAGAACAGAAGTGGTAATCAGCCACAAAGAGTGTGGTGCATACAGCATGTTAACACACACACATGAAAGAGCTCCCTTACTAATTTGCACTTTTTACAGCTGGCCCACTAAGGATAAGCATTGCATTTTAATTCATGAGGAATACATTTTCACTAGTAAGGGTTTTACCATCACAGAAAGTTTGAGTCACCTGCTCATTTAGGCTTATGTGCAAACCTGTTGTCGCTGTCTCTCACCATGAGTGCATACCTTTAGCATCACCAGAGGATGAAACCAAATAAATAATCTTCCCACAGCAATGGTACTGTATCACAGCTAACTTTCCTGTTAAACCTTTTTAAAATGCTATGACACACATCTACATATGGAGGATTCCATGTTTAAGCTAGCTAGTACCATGACCATGATAAAAAAATTTTTTAAAAACAGGCTAATTGAGTTATTCCAAAGAAATAATAATAATTGTCATCATTTGAATCTCCCTCACAGAAAGACCAGCCTAATTCTTTACTGTATCCCGTTCAATGGATAACAGCCGGTGCAGCAGAATCCTGGTCCAGGAAGCAGCAGGAAACAACAGCTTCCTATTCAAAAGCTTTGTATGCCCTAACACCCAAATCAGAGCACAATGCTGAATCTGATTTTAGACTTAAGATGCTGAAGGTGTTTAACTCACATATATGATAATATACGTATGATGGCCTTAGAGATTTATAAGTAGATAACAGCAGTCCTAAATCTACATTAGAACCTATCTTCCCACTCTACCATAATGCAAGCCTGATGTGGCATTTTACCTGACACCTTCATATGTAAGTGTTATTATCTTCATTTCAACTACTTATCTTTTTGTTATTATTTTATTTTGGTTTGCACTCACATTGAAGGACCTAAAATCCAAATCAGTAGAATAAAATACAGTACATGTTACGTGAGAGGTAAAATAGCTTGGATTTATATCAGGCTTTTCTAGTCTTATTGATCACTCAGTATACATACAGGCATACAGTATGCATCACAATATGTAAAGCACATTTCCCTCTATTATACACACACACACACAAACAAACAGACACATGCACACACCAAACTTTCATTGTGTGCATTAATACTAACTTATTAGTCGCAGTTGCCCAAAAAAATTGACAATTTAACAAGATGAAAAAAAAGAGGACGAATCAGCTATTTGTGGCAGAAGAATGCTGCACAAATTGATGAATATAGCAGACAATACTGTCAACCCTCTACTAAACATATTGTTGAAAAAGCCAGAAGCTTCTTCACCTCTGCTGCTACACAAAACTGTACAGGATGTCGTTCCTGCTGGCAGCAATAAGCATATACAGTGGCGGCTTCAAGTATTCATGAAACAGGAACTATCATAAGAATAAGGAAATATTAAGAGAACATAACACAACCTTTTTTCTATTATAAGAATGAACTATTATCATTAGTAGGAAAAGGAAACAGGAATACACAGTTATTTGACTGTATGATAATGTTTTATTCAGGTTTGTATACTGTTGACGAAGAGCGCTTTCACACCAGAATAGTTCAGGGGTTCAAAAAAATTCCAATCTTAAATTGGTTTGGTTCACTTTCACGAAAGTGAACCAAACCGCCTGGACAACGTCATGCAGTTACAACAGCTCCACTGACCAGGAAAGAAAAAAGCATCAGGAAGTAGAAACCAGGTGAAGCCAATAGGTTACAAGCAAGACCTGGATGACTCAGAACTGTCTGCTTCTAAATTCAGACAAACTGAAGTCGTTATCTTTGGACCTGAGCGCTTCAGGGAGAAACTGTCTAGTGAAATAGTTACTCTTTCCTTTGATTCTAATAGTACAGTGAGGAACCTTGGAGTTATTTTTGACCAGGATCTGTCCTCTGACTCACATATAAAACAGGTTTCTAGGACTGCCTTCTTTCACCTTGGTAATCTTGTTAAAATCAGGAACATCTTGTCTCGGAGTGATGCAGAAAAACTGCTCCATGCATTTGTTACTTCAGGATTGGACTGCTGTAATTCTTTATTATTGGGCTGTCCCACATATTCTCTGAAAAGCCTCCAGCTGATCCAAAATGCTGCAGCCAGAGTTCTGATGAGAACTAACAGGAGAGATCATATTTCTCCAGTTTTAGCTTCTCTTCATTGGCTCCCTGTTAAATTCAGAATAGAATTTAAGATTCTTCTCCTCACATATAAAGCTCTTAATGACCGAGCTCCATCATATCTTAAAGATCTCATTGTAAGATATTTTCCTAACAGAGCACTTTGTTCCCAAACTGCAGGTTTACTTGAGGTTCCCAGAGTTTCTAAAAGTAGAATGGGAGGCAGAGCCTTCAGTTATCAGGCCCCTCTCTGTGGAACCAGCTGCCAGTTTGGGAGGCAGAGCCTTCAGTTATCGGGCCCCTCTCTGTGGAACCTGCTGCCAGTTTGGGAGGCAGAGCCTTCAGTTATCAGGCCCCTCTCTGTGGAACCAGCTGCCAGTTTGGGAGGCAGAGCCTTCAGTTATCAGGCCCCTCTCTGTGGAACCAGCTGCCAGTTTGGGAGGCAGAGCCTTCAGTTATCAGGCCCCTCTCTGTGGAACCTGCTGCCAGTTTGGGAGGCAGAGCCTTCAGTTATCAGGCCCCTCTCTGTGGAACCTGCTGCCAGTTTGGGAGGCAGAGCCTTCAGTTATCAGGCCCCTCTCTGTGGAACCTGCTGCCAGTTTGGGAGGCAGAGCCTTCAGTTATCAGGCCCCTCTCTGTGGAACCAGCTGCCAGTTTGGGAGGCAGAGCCTTCAGTAATCAGGCCCCTCTCTGTGGAACCAGCTACCAGTTTGGGAGGCAGAGCCTTCAGTTATCAGGCCCCTCTCTGTGGAACCAGCTGCCAGTTTGGGAGGCAGAGCCTTCAGTTATCAGGCCCCTCTCTGTGGAACCAGCTGCCAGTTTGGCTTCAGGAAGCAGACACCCTCTCTACCTTTAAGATCAGGCTGAAAACTTTCCTTTCTGATAAAGCTTATAGTTAGGGATGGCTCAGGTGACCCTGAAACATCCCATAGTTCTGCTGCTATAGGCCCAGACTGCTGGGGGAGCTCCCATGATGCACCTCTACTCCCTCTGCTCTCTTTCCTCTCCATGTACATGTGACATCATTGTTGTCATTAACTTGTGTTTCTCTCTCTCAGCAGGTATCTGGCCTGGTGTTACGGTGCTTGTTGTCCCCTATTTTCTGTCCTCTCAGCCCCCAGCTGGTCGAGGCACATGGCCGCCCTTCCTGGTTCTGATTCTGATGGAGGTTTCTTCCTGTTTAAAGGGAGTTTTTTCTCTCCACAGTCGTCTCGTACACACTCAGGACGGGGGATTGGATCAAAGAGAAGTTTCAGTGCAATCTGTTGGTTTGTCTTAGCTTGGAAATTGTTTTTGAATTGACTCTATATGAATTAATTGGACTAATTTTGAAATCAATTAATTGGATTATATTGGATTATTAATATTATGGATTATATTGGATTACAATGAATTGGATTCTAATTGGCTGGAATTGGATTGAAGTGCCTTGGGATTACATTTGTTGTGATTTGAAGCTATATGAATAAAATTTAATTGAATTTACCTCAATTAAAACTCTGCTCATTGATTGGCCAGGACTAAAAACGGAAATCCATCCCCTTCAGCCAGCTTGTTCACAGCAGAAACAAACAAGCGACCGTGATTTATAGTCCTCTGATACATCAATAAGGAACTTCACGCTGTTGGCTTGGTTTATTTTTCTACCCAGAATGCACTGCGCTCTAAGTTACTTCCTTTCCTTTTCAAGCGGACCAGAGTTCGCTTGTTTGGCCCGGTGGGAGGAGTTTGGATAAGCTTTCACACCTGCCTAAACAAACAGGATAATCTGAGGAAACCAACTCTGGTCCATTTCAAGTAGACCAAACAGTTCTGGTGTGAAAACATCCCTAAAGCTCAAATATTGGGAATCATTACCAAATTTGAAGAGGCAAAATTGGTCTCTTTAGGTCAAGTGAACAGCTTCTGTGAATTCAGCTCGAGTTAAACCCAGAATTCAGGTGGTTGGTTACTCACCATTGGACTATGGAGCATCTGCAGATAAAATCGTGTTGGCTAAATACACCCTGAGAGAAGGGAAGGGGCACATCCTGTTCTGGTCTGGGGGGCTTTCGAGTTTTGCCATAAACTTGGTTTAGCTAAAGATGAATTCTTATGATCACACTAATGGGTTGACTCAGACTGATTTTGAAATGTAGAAATGGCTTTCTCCTCATTTGCCTCGCCCCTTCATTAAACTTGAATCGCACTTTTGAGTTGTTTTGCTAGAAATAATTCATCCAGGGATCACGTCGCTCTGACTGCATAAAATCTAGATGTTTTGACATTGATTTTCTGATGAAACTCAAAAGAGTCAGATTGAATTATAGATTTGCTGCTGGGGTGCGTGTAACCATTTCATTTGATGGTTGTGTATTTTCATGTTTAGATTTGTGTGTTTGATGAAGTACTATATAGATGAAGTATATTTTAGTTGTATTGAGTTGAGTTGATTTGTACGCATGGGAAGAGATGAGGGATGGAAAACAGATGGACGAACAGACAGGTGAATGGATGGATGATGGATGGATAAAAGTCTGCTCATGTACACGTTAGTGCAGGATTCAGGCTCTGCCAGATCTGCTAAATACATAACATGAGAGGACAGTTATCATCATGGACACTGCGGGTGTTAAATGTCAAAGTAACTTTGTTTTTATGAAGCTTTAGCAAAAGTTCTGATCCACTCTTTCTTGGGTTTTTCTACTCCTTCACTGCCCTCCCCTTCTTTCCCACACTTTCAAACCTTCCACATTAGTAATGACATCACTGCTCTGGTCCAGTGGTCTTCCTGCTTCCTTTCTCACACAGCCAATCAGTTACTTTTCCATTCCTTTTCAAATTCAACTGCTGCTGCCATTCTCCTTCCAGGCAGTGTGTGTGCATCTCGCACTGTTTTTTCTAATGTAACAAATTATTTGACTACCATTATTATTACTATAGATATCTATATATATCTATATATATAGTTGCATTAGCTAACAGGCAGCTGTTTCCGTCCTGTTCACTCTAACTCTTTATAATGCGATGTGCATCAGTGTTATGTTTTAGCTTGTTTTGATTGGGTTGATTCCCCCAAAGGGCCAAAGGTCATCAATCAACCTTTAAATGCACAAGCTTCTCCTCATGAAGAGCATTACTGTTAAACAAGGTAATATGATCACTTTAAACGGGAGCTCTTAAATGAGGATGTCTAATACGTTTTGGAGCAGTTTGATAACCACTTGCTGAGAGCTCAGCTCCATCTCTTGCTTCACCCTTTGCTCTTCAGAGGGAGGGTTTTAAGCTCTTTAAACGGCACTGTGGAAGATCATTTTACCTTTGACTTCCAAATCTGTTTATGCTCTATCAGTCTTCATACATGCACCATCACCAGCAAAATGCTTTAAACCCATTGCATGGAGATAGAATAAGTTTGCTGGCAACTCTAGTTAGTATATTGATGATAATTAGTTTTGAAAAATTCAAGCTCAAATGCTCCCAAAACAGTTTTCTCGTGGTATAAAGCGAATATGACGAGCCACTTTGATGTGATTTGATCTATCATTTATGCAGACATAAATAAGTCATCCTGACGATTGACTGATGCTTCTTTATCTTTTTACCGGCTTTATTCCCACTTGCAGTAGAAGTTGTCAGCAGTCTACATGTTTTCTCTCTCTTTTTTCTTTTTTACGGAGTGATTGGTCCAAACAGAAGTTGAGGAGTGCTTACTATTAAGTCTATACACAGTCAGTAGAGCAGTGGGTGTATCTGAGAGGCGCTGTTTTCTCTCAGATTAACACATTTGCCCTGTGGTGACAGATGGTTCCATTTCAAGCCCTGCTCAAATACGGCAAAGACAGGCCCGCTGTCCGCCTAGCTGAGTGTAGTTTCTGCAAAGACCTCCACAGCGACCTAAAACTGCATAGATCTCATGAGTGCACATGCGTGTGTAGGGCTGCTTCCACAGACTTATTTAAACAATAACAATGCCGTGGTTATAAATCTTCCCATATAGACCTTGACTTTGATTGTGAGACCGGACAAAGATTATTTTGCTAACTGCTGCTTCAGGGACTTTGCTGACATTGGTCTCCTTAGTCAAACACAGGCAATGTTTTCATGGCATGAATTGGTTTGACTAGCAACCACCTTTTCCATCAAATTGGTTTCCTTCCAAAAGGCGCTGGAAGTGAGACTAAACAATGCCCATCTGCCAGATGGGGGACCTTTTAAATTTCTTTTACAGGAATCTGTCTCCTTGATTCACTGGCATTATATGTCTTGCTTTGAGCACAAGAAGAGACTTTTTGTCTACCTACCTTGCTGTCCTTTGATTATTTTACAATCTTTGTGACATTGTACTTGTATAATTTTTCAGTCTTTGCTTACTAAAAGCACAGGTCCCTATCCATCCATCCATGATCTGGAACAAGCAGCTCGCTCATGAACAAAAACCTGCATGTCGGGAGAAAGGAATTCTGCTTTAAGGAATGCAATAGGCTATGTTTCTCCCAGCAACCATGACATGTCTCGGTTGTTATTTCATATCCATTCTTATTCCTCAGGAGCATGTTTGTAAATCCCACAACATTCTCATCCAGTTGAAAAATCTACATAATTGAATTACTGATATGCCAAATGAATTTGCAGCTTATGTTTTAATCATTAGGGCCCTGAAGTGAATTGACTTCAGGATAATTGACAGACAGATAGACTTGGCTGCTCGGTATGCATCAGGAAATGTTTAAAACTGTGTTAAAAATGATCCGATCCAAAAGAATTACATGAAATAAACATAATCTCTTTAACAATGTGTTTTGTTCTGTAGTGGTGCATGTTCTTCCTGTGCCTGTGTGGGTTTTCCCTGGGTGCTCCAGTCCATAGTGATATCAATCTGTTATTATATAATATATACTGTAAAATTCACAGTCTACAAACAGAGTTTGTAGAGTTTTTAATGACTTTTCAGTGACATGTAAAATTTCAGCCACCAGCAACTCACAGTCTTAAAACCTGAACAAAAGACACAGATGGCTTTTGCAAATGTCAGATTAGTTTTCTTCTCTTTGTTTTGCTCAGCTCTACAAGTTGCTCTGGACCCGATCGATAAAATTTGATTGAAGCAGAGACATTCAGTAAACTGTAAGAAAAAAAAATATTTTTTCCGTCTTTTTCTCATCACCTGACAAAAATTTTCTCATATTTTTGAAACCTCAATTTATAGATTTGGCAATCGATTAAAAATCCAGCAGCTTTGTTTCTGCTTTACTTTCAGCCTGTTTTTGTGAGTTTCTTGGTTGGACTGGGATCTCAGCCTTACCTTTCAGCCATAAGATGAGCTCCTTTCTGCAAAGTCATCTTTGAGAGTCAGACTCTCCTCCTGACCAGCCGCAGTGTGAACTAAAGATGGTCTCAAAATTTTCACAAAGTATTCATTTTCTTTTTTTTTTTTACTTGTTAAGTCTGTGTTCGAGGATCAGGAAGGATGGAATTTAATTAGCCATTGATGGGATATGAACTGAAAGATGCTGACTGAGAACTTGTTTCTTTGTCTCTCATTAAGAAGCAACTCCCTCAGCCTATGCACCATTGTTCTTCCCCTACGCCTGCACCTAATTGGAAGCCTTTGATACAGTATGAACAGAAAACGGGACCCAGTTGCTGTGGATTCTCTAATGCACCCTCCAGTGGCTCTCACATTGATCACTTTCTCTGTGAAGACTGCATATGGGCTCAGTGTGGGCTATCATGAAAGACAATGCGGAACAAGTGGAAGGGAAACTCAAAAGGAAAAGAGAGACTTATTTCAATGTTGGCTGCCCAACACCTGACCGCTCTCTGACAGGCATACTAATGAGATGCCAGCTGTAACACAAATAGATCTGGGACATTTGCTTGGCAGTTGAATAGGAGCAACCCTTTGGTTGCTTACATTATTATACACAACGTGCATATGCTTACATTATATATGAGCTGTTACAAGTACAACTTCAATCATCCAAGACCGGCTCTGAAGGTATATGATTTTGAATTTCGTGTCATTTGCAGCCTGTGAGGTATCAAGGTTCTGGGCATTTCTTGTTTTTCCATCAGTGAAATTTCCCTGAGCAGCTATATTCTAGAGGTGGAGCAGCATGGGAGCGGAAAGCTGGACGTTATGGAGATGTTGCACATGGGCAAACAGTCTCTAATTTTGTAGAGGAGAGTGAAAAGGCTCTGGTCATTGGGGAAAAGGTGCCAAGTGCTTGTCCACTGTAACAGGATATGTGCCCCCCATCTCCACCAGCCCACACAGCCCCCCTGTCGCAGTTTCAGGGGGGAAACAGCCCATTTTCTGAAATAGCCTGAAAGGATTTTTTGGACAGCTGGAACTTGTAGAGGAACAAATTCAATTGATAGATATATTCTACCATATAGAAAAGAATTGAACTCTGAAAATACTGAAAGGCGGAAAACATATTTCTTTTTTGATTAATTTTGATTAATTTCACCATGATGTATTTTTCATTTATGTGTTGTTTTTGGTTCTATTCTTCATGCTCACTTTGCTTTTTGCATGTCACTGTGTGAACTTCTGCCCTCTGAAGTAAAACCTAGTTAGCACTGCTAGATCATCGCAAGAGGGTTCCTGGTTGAAATCCCAGTTGGTACCCTTCCGGTTGGAGTTTGCATGTTCCCCCCGAGCACTCGTGGAATCCCTCCAGGCACTCTGGCTTCCTCTCATTGTCCAAAATCATGCATTACAGGGTAACTAGTGATCGTAAATTGACCCACGATGTGAGTGTGAGTTGGTTGGAAAGTAAAAACTAAGATAATAAAGTATTTTTTTACACTACCCTGAAAAACCCTTTTTGAAAGTATAGCGGATTATTAGCTGATATGGAGTGATAAGTTCCAGTACTTTAACAACAACATTAAAAAGCAGGTGTTAAAAGTAGGACTCTTTATTCGAATCAAACTTCCAGCAAAGCAATTTGGTTTAAAAATATAAACAGGTGTGATCTCACACTTTTACAGTTGAAGCTCAGTTAGCTACTGGGACAGAATAACCAATCCCTGGAGAGAACAAACTGAACTCTTATTCTGAAAAACAAACACAAACCGTTCTCAGGAATGTGAACAACCAACTGATATTTTTCGGCTGAGGCACGTAATAAGAAAATCCCAGAGACGGGAAAACCCTTCCAATGTGTCAGGATTTATTTCGTTCCATTTGTTTTTAGGGAAAATTAGGGCTCTTTTTTCAAATCAACTTTCCAGCAATGTATTTCACAAACTGCTTTAAAAACTGACCTAATTTCTGTGAACTCATCTGTGAGGCATAAAGCTAAATTTATTTCAGACAGAGCTCAGATTATATTGGGTACGACTCTGCAGGACAAACCACGTGAAGACAAACTAAAAGAAATATTCTAATTGGCGCTAAACATAATATGATTTTAATGTTAATCTGTAAGAAAGCATTAACAGTTATAAAGATATATCTGTTATAGGTTGATGTTTTTCTGGATTCTCTGACTATTTTGATGAAAATACTGTGGATGGAAAACAAGCCTACAAAGTGCAAAACGGTTGGAGTATTTCTTGGACTTTGGTCTTGGGTTTCTGGGTTCATTGTTTTATTTTCGCTTGAGTTATTGCTTTGCTGTCAGGTTTTCTTCATTTTTTTTCTAGTCTTCACTTTGCTTTGCCTTTATTTGCTTTCCTGGGTCTTGTCTCCGTTTTGTTTTGTTTCTTGTTTCATACTCTCACTCATTGTTTCCTGGGTCCCCATGTTCAGGTTATCAGCTCAGCTGCCACACCTGCTCAAAGCTCTCAGCTGCAATCATTCAAATTCAATTCAATTCAATTCAAAAATACTTTATTTATCCCAGAGGGAAATTAAATGTTGATGTAACTCAATTAAATCAAGGAGTTATTATAGATGCTGATGGCTGTGGGCAGGAAAGATTTCCTGTAGCGGTCCGTTTTGCATCCAAACTGAAGAAGCCTTTGACTGAAGAGACTCTGTTTTCTGATAACAGTCTCATGGAGAGGATGTTCAGGGTTGTCCATAATTCTCTTGATTTTATGCAAAATCCTTCTTTGCATTATTTGTCTCCAGAGGTTCCACAGTCGTCCCCAGAACAGAACCAGCCTTCCTTATCAGGTTGTTGAGTCTTTTTAGGTCCCTGGTTCTGATGCTGCTGCCCCAACAGATGACGCAAGAGGAAATGACGCTCTCAACAACAGACTTGTAGAATATCTGCAACATCTTGCTGCAAACCTTGAAGGACCTTAGCTTCCTCAAGAAGTACAGTCTGCTCTGTCCTTTCTTGTAGATGGCTTCACTGTTGTGTCTCCAGTCCAGTCTGTTGTCCAGATGAACACCAAGGTATTTATATTCCTCAACCACCTCCACTTCTTCTCCCATGATGGAAACAGGGTTTGATCTGACCCTGTTTCTCCTGAAATCTACAATCACCTCCTTTGTTTTGTTAACATTCAAGATGAGATGATTGTTCCCACACCATGCCACAAAGCGGTCCACCAGCTCTCTGTACTCAGCTTCTTGTCCATCTCTGATACACCCGACAACTGCAGAGTCATCTGAATATTTCTGTAGATGACAGGAGTCTGACTTGTACTGGAAGTCTGAAGTGTACAGAGTGAAAAGGAATGGTGAGAGTACAGTCCCCTGTGGTGCTCCTGTGCTGCTGATCACCTGGTTAGACACACAATTCTTCAGTCTGACAAACTGTGGTCTGTTTGTCAGGTAGTCATTAATCCAGGTGATTGTTGAGGCCTCCACCTGAGTCTTCTGGAGTTTCAGACGAAGCAGATCAGGCTGGATTGTGTTAAATGCACTGGAGAAATCAAAGAACATGATCCTCACAGTGCTGCCTGCTTTGTCCAGATGACAGTGGGTTTGTTGAAGCAGGTGTATGATAGCATCTTCAACTCCAACTCCATGGCGATAAGCAAACTGCAGGGGGTCCTGATATGTGCTGGTTTGCTTACACAGGTGGGTCAACAGGAGTCTCTCCAGGACCTTCATGATGTGGGATGTCAGGGCAACAGGTCTGTAGTCATTGATGTCTGAAGGGTGAGTTTTCTTTGGTACCGGAACCAGACAGGATGTCTTCCACAACAGTGGTACCTTCTCTTGGGTCAAGCTAAGGTTGAAAAGGTGTTGCAGAATCCCACAGAGCTGCTCTGCACAGGCCTTCAGGACTCGGGGGCTGACACCATCTGGACCTGCAGCCTTGTTCCGGTTCAGTCTCTCCAACTGCCTCTTCACCTGATGCCAATAGTTCAATTCCCACAGTAATTAAACTCTGGGTTCTTACTGTCATTGTCAGATCCTCACCGTTGGTTTGTGCTCAGTAGTGCTTTTTGTTCATGTTCAGGTTTTTGTTTCCCCGTTTTAGTCAGGTTTTTCTCACAGTTTAGTTTCATGGTTTTCCAGCTTGCCCGTACTTTTTGTTATATTTTCAGATAAATCAACTTCAGTTACCTTGAACCTCCTGTCGTCCATCTTTGTCCACATCTGGATCCTTTCACCATGATCCACCCTGATGAGAACATTTTCTGTGATCTACCTTTCCTCTGATCTCATTCCCTGTTGGATGTCAGATGGAGTGGTTCAGTCATATATGAGTCAATTCCAAGCCGCTTTATTACCTGGGTCAAGCCATGAGGCACAACTGAAATGTTAAGCATGCAAATGAGCTAATGTGTATTCTGTTTTGTAAGGAATACAGTGTTTGTAATGAATTCTGCTTGGAGGACCCCAGGGCAGCTGGAGCGTAACATCAATTACTCTCAGAGGATGCAGATGATTGCACAGACGGGGCTTTGGATGATGTTTGTGAGAAGTGGATGATGCTTGAACATAACTTTATTTAATGATTGAATCCAAAAAGAAATATCACACAAACCTATTGGGCCTTGGAACCTGTTGAGTTCTGTTAAGATTTGCTTAACTGGTTAGGAGTTGGCTCAAATAGTCATCAATAATCCTGCATCAAGGTACGTTTGGAAGTTCACAGCTTGGCTCCAGCCAAGTACAGAACCTGTTAGCCAAATGTGCTGCTCCACAGGTTTGTCTGTTTAGCAGCATGTACAGAAAAATGTGTGTATTTCATTTAAAAGAATTAAACAAAAAAGAATATTGTGAAAAATATACTTGTGAAAACATGAACAGATTGAGAAACATGTCACACATGCAAGCAAATTTGCTTAGTGTGGACCACACATTAAAATATGTACAAACACACACAGCTACACACACACACACACACACACACACACACACACACACACACACGATGTGGCATGGGGCTCCTTCCTGCCTCCAAAGTAGGTTTATTAGACGCACTCCAGATAGACTATCTGTATTCTGTCCAGTAAAAATCACTGTCAGTGTCACTCAGAGCTGTGGCAGATTGCACGTAGCCATACATAGTACTACCCTGGAGATACTTTTAGATCTACGGGATTTGCTGTAATATTACAAAAGACATTTTTACCATTTCACAGGTGATGTGGAGAGAACCAAATGTAGAAAAGGTACATCTTACAAAATGAAGGTAAGAGCACTGAAAAGTTTTAATGGCGATCACATTTCAGAGCAGATTCCTGTATTGTGGTTGCTTCTGAGATTGTGAATATACAAGGTGACATTGACCTGTGAAGTGCAGAAAGAGGGTCGGCTAATATCAGGCTTTCTTGCAAATTTGCTTGTAAGTGTGATTTTGGGATGATAAAGCATAAGAGTGTTTGAAGAAAATCTCCTTGGCTTTTAAATGTCATCCAGACAAGTAGCACTGGAGTGTTAGCTGAATGAATGTTGTTGTCACATAGAATCTATGGAAGCCCAGAAAACCTGGACCAGGAAGTGGACAGAGGGATGAAATGAGAGGAGAGGGAACACGCTTTTTCCCCCCCAAACAGACCAACTATGAGCATGAAGGGACTTTTTTTTCACAGTTTTTTTTATCATTTGCTATTTCTCGTCTTTTCCTTTTCCTTATTTGTTCTTCTCTTAATCGCAGGAAAGATGAAAAGATCACCTGGACGTGAACATAATGTGTGTGTGTGTGTGTGTGTTAGCACATACTTTACAACAAAAATAACTTTATGATCCTACCACGAGCAACCAAAAGTTATTTGTTGCTGGTGCTAATTATTATTTAGCATTGAAAATGAAACACAGACATTTTATTCAGGAAATTTATTGATGCAACTTATACAAGATTCTCCGTCAGTAAATGTATATTGCTTGCTTGTTTTTGTATTCTTTTAGATCCAGGTTTCAGGTACCATAACTGCCTTTCATGGGCTCTGACCTTGTCCTTTTAATACTGATTTTATATATCTATATTCTATCGGTGTGAGGTTATTTTCAAAGAAACATTTCTATTTAGATTCAGTTTTACATTAATTTAAAAATTAAATTATTATTCATCCTCTACCAGTGACACTGGAGCTCTAGCCTTATATGCTAATAATAATAATAATAATAATAATAATAATAATATTAATGGAAAATAATAATTATAATGCTAAGTTGCGCTAGTAGTAGTTTTATCATAGGATGCAAGCACAGCTTTAATCACCTCTGGTTTTAAAACTTACATGAGCAGAGGGAGAAAGGATCATGATTGTATTCTTTCCATGAATTTGACAACTTATTCGACAGAGCCAGATGAATTGAACGTGACAAAACTACAGAGCTGATCAATTATATTTCACCAATAGCAACAATAAAGCTCACTCTGTATCTGTCTGTCATCCTGTTTTTTCTCTCTAGCAAAATCTGATCTGATGTTTACTCGTACACTTCTTCCTCACTTCCTCCATAGTCTTGTCTTGGGTCTCTGCATCTGCCACAGTGTTTTTTTTTTACCTTATATTATGGATAAAGTGTGTTGTCATTTCATTGAGGTGAAGTGGTACCATAAAGCAAAGCTGTGTCGTGTTGGGCAGGTACGTCATGTCCAGGCACTCAAGGGCACTTTCAGGCCTGGGAATGTACATAACAAAGGTTGGTGTACTTTAAAATGAATCAGGGGCACATGCTCACAAAGTTCTTCTTCAGTATTTAACACACCTGTCTTGATCAATGAGATCCTCATAGGAATGGATTTCCGGTTGATTCATAAATGAACAAACAGGTGTGTGGAAATGAGGAGCAAGTGTCTGGTCCAGGTTTCATTTTAAGATATTAAAGTAAGGTATTGTAGAAAAATATTACAAGCTACACTAATAACAATGACTGTTAACGAAAGGTATTGAATTAACTACAGGCCTCTGTCTCTATTTGAGGAAGTACGGTATATCAAAAACTCCGAATGCCCCTTAATCCTGAGAGAGATGTCATTGATATTCTTTCTATCTAAAAAAGACATAAGAATAATATGACATCACAATAAACCTGCCAAAAAAGGACATGCAACCAGTTCTCAAAGACGAGGCAAGAAAGCCATCTGAGAGAGAGGTAATTGGGGTGAAGGTAATCCTGAGAGAGATGCAGAGCTCCGCAGCATCACTCACTTCAAACCAATTAAAGCTGGGCAAATTGTGGTGGTGTTGATTTTGACATATATCGAAGATACAGACAAACATTTATCCTATGAAATATTTTGAAGAAATGGTTAAAGACATGGAGGCACCTGCTTCTGTGGTCCTTCCAGAGCTTTGGTGACAGTAAAAGCATGGTCCGACATCAGAGAATTAAACAGAAATACAACTTAATTTACCTTGATGTGCTTATATCAAGACAAAAAATAATCACATAAAGATTCATGAAAACAAATTTCATAAAAATCTAACCACAAACAGCCTTACATTGCTTTTATCCAAGGCTGTAGGAATAAATGCCAAGCAGTGGAGTACAAATTCAAAGATATTACAGTAAAATAGTGCAAAATGAGAATAAAAATGAAAAAACAGTCAAAAAATACAGAGAAATGCAAAATACAGCAATAATTAGTACTTTCTGCAAAATATAGCTTGTAATTAAAGTAATTGAATGGCTTTGCAGTAAGTTATGTTAATAAAGTGGGGTCTTTTCATTTTGATGGCAGTGAGTCTTTTGCCTGTTTAGAGAGTTATTACAAGGGGGTGTGCAGAGTATGTTGAGCCCTGTATTTTTAGACCTTTGCAGTGAATGCGGATCTAGCAGATGTAAGAGACTGGGGAGAGGTTGCAGCTGATGGTTTTAGAAATGGAGCAAACAATGCTGCCCAGCTGCTTCTTCTGCTGAGCTGTGGAGTTACAGACGCATACAGAAATAGAAAAGTTGAGCACTCTCTGTCGTTGCTTTGTAGACTGCAGCAGCTCTGCGGCACATCAGAAGAGCCTGTGCTGCTCGCTGGAGAGACAAAGAATTGGATTAAATCTTCATATACCCTTTAAAAATTGTATCGACAGTATCAGAACATGTTGCATTACCTTAATCTAGCTCATAACGTATGTTTTTAATATATCAAAAGTATGCATGAACTATTAACTGTTGACCAAGACTTCCTAAGTGAGGGGCTTTGATTAAACGCTGGCAGCGTATCAGTAACTGTACTCACAGACACTTGCAAGCTGCCTTTGTTAGTGATCTGACCATATTAGGGGAAAGACTTTGTCAATATTGAAACGTTTTTCCATGTGTTTAACAGAAGAATCATTTCTATTACAGTGATTTTTCTTCCTTTTGTGTAGTGTCTGAAGTTACATGGTCTGTGAAAGTTTTAGAGACACAATGATGACTTAAGTCAATATTTTACAGTTGTGTGTATATAAGGTTTCTGTTTAGATTTGTTGTGGTTTTACAGTTCATTTCCAGTGCAAACCTCAAACTTTGATTGGATTAGCTTCGTACTGTGGACCTTGCAAGGTCATACCAGCAATGATGATTTTATCAATTGAACAAAATGAGTTAGCAGAGAACATCCATTACTGGACTCTTTTATTACAGTTCACATAGTCTGGACATAATGTTATTTTTTGTTATGAGTATGATTTTAATGTTGTAAACTAAGTTACTTCTTCAGATTTCAGCCTTTCAGGGCCATGCTTTTTCCACACTAAATACTGCAGAGGCCATAAAATTCTTCTTACTGACATGGGTCTCTGCCAGTCAAAATCGTTTAGCTGATTATTTTCCAGGGATTAGGGGAATTTTTCCCTTAGAATGTAATAACCTCCATGTATTTTAACCTCCTTTTAATCAGCGGGGAGAAGTAACAATCATTTACATCTCTGAGATGGAGAGCGCTGTTTCTCCATCAAGCCACGGTGTTCTGCTTATTTATCTAGCATCTAAGGCTCTCCTGGTTTATTTTATTTCAGTGAAACTTCAGCATATGCCCAAATTTCTGTGGAATGGCTCATCAGGCCCCTTTCTTTTGTAGCAGATGTGGAGAAGTGCATTGGAGGTGGTTTCAGTGCGTACCAACTGGGGAAGTAATATGACTGCTCTGGCCTTAATAGTGGAAATGTTTTAGATGAGCAGCAGTTGTTTCATTTAAAGGCGTGGTGAGAGAATGATCAGGGGAAATGTAACATTTTTATTAATACTACAGTTATCAGTTGTTTGTTTCTGATTCTTTATGAAGGTCATTTGGAAATTATTGTTTGAAATAACAAAACATGTGTTAGGTTCAGAATTTCTTTACTCAACTCTACAAAAAAGACAATATTTTTAAATGATACACACATTCAAACCTTCTATAAAGGTAGAATGTGTGGTGACAATGGACACACAATTTTAAATAAATCTAAGCCTGAAATGGTGAAAGTGAAGCAATTTATTTTATAGATCATGCATCCGGTGTCACTGTTCTTGCTAAACATGTCTGGACCACTTAAATAAATGGCCCCTACTTGGCAAAACATTTAACACGTCTTTCACCACTAGTGAAAGGTTTGGCAGATTTTTAAAATAATATAATCTTAAATTGCACGGTGTGCGGTGTTCCAGGGTTCCAGATTCAACTCCCAGCTGGAGCCTTTCTGTGTGGAGTCTGCATGTTCTCCCCGTGTATGCGTGGGTTCTCTCCGGGTCCTCCGGCTTCCTTTCACCACCCAAAAACATGCATGTTAGGTTAACTGGTGTCTCTAAAATTGTCCTTAGGAGTGAGTGTGTGTGTGTGTGGTCGTGTGTCTCGTTTGTCTCTGTGTGGCCCTGTGATGGACTGGCGACCTGTCCAGGGTGTACCCCGCCTCTCGCCCAATGACCGCTGGGATAGGCTCCAGCCCCCCCGCGACCCGACCGACGGATTAAGCGGGTATAGAAAATGGATGGATGGATAATCTTAAATTAACGGCTATTGGTCTTGACTGAGATCTTTCTTACTTCCCAAATATTTCATGGGACTATGTTTTTAGGTCATGTTTGGTTTTAGATCACGTTTTAGTGATGTCTTAGTTTAGTTCTTAGTTTTCACATGTTTTAGTTTCCCTGCAATTAGTTTCATTCACGTCACCTGCACTCATTTCCATCAGCTGCATCAGTTCCCCACAGTACTTATGTTCCCTGTTTGCCTTCAGTTTTTGTGAGATCCTTGCACCATACTTATGCAACATCACGCCACATCAAGTGTTTCAAAGTTAAGTATTTATCCATGCCATGCTAAGTTGTTTTTTGTTCCTAGTCTTGTTAATGTTTCATTTGATTCCACAGTTTAAGTTTCTTTGTTATCCGGCACAGCCGCGCCCTTTGTTTGTTACTTTGTTTTTGTAAAATAAATCAAGTTTGCTTTTTGAAGTCCGCATCCGTGTCCTTCTCACTCACCAACCCTTTTATACCCGGTTACACAACAAATCACCTCTTTATAAATGTTTTCAAACAGTTTGGCCATTGAGCAAGCTGTCTTTTCGTGGGCAATATCTGGGCATAACCAGACATAACTTCAGTATTGTCAGGTCAGGCAATGAATTAAGGGAAATGAGTGGAAAGGGGTTATGTGTATGCTGGAATAACTTGGAAAAGTCTGAAAGTGAGAATCTGAGCTTTTCAAACGTTAGCTTATAAATAATCTTTTCTCTCCTCTATTCATTATAAAGTATCTCTATGTGTGTCAGGGGATAGGTGAGCTCCCAGCTGAGCAAGATCAATCTCAGGCTATTAGGGTTGTGAAGGCTGAAGCCCAGCTAATTGCAAAAGAGCGCTAAGTGTCAGGAAGGATGCCAAAAGTTGCTGATAATGATGTGACTCTAGACTTGTCTTATTGTACTGAAAAACCAAAAATCGCCATTTTTAGCTATGGAAGCTAAAACTCAGGCATGGGAGGAATTCTTCAAGGCCGTGGAGAAGGACTTCTGGTTGGCCTCAAGGATGTTCTGGCAAACCATGCGGCAACTCAGAAAAGGAATGATGGGCCCATCCCAGTTTATGCTTGGCCTGCATGGGTAACTGCTGATCCGAAGTGAGGATATTGTCAAGTGATGGAAGGAACACTGAGAATTTCCTTAATCTGGCCAGCATGTCCTCCATTGAGGAAGCTGAGTTTGAGGTCTTGGGAGAAGACCAATCCATCACCTTGGCAGAGGTTGCTAGTTAAAAAGCTTCCCAGTGGTAAGGTGTCAGGGTGGACAAGCTTCGCTGATGTTGAAGGCTCCAGGCACTGTTGGGCTGTCTTGGTTGGCATGCCTATGTGACATGGAGGTTTGAGACAACACCTGTGGAGTGGCAGACGGTTCCCATTTTTAAGAACGGGGGATGGAGAGTGCATTCCAATTACAGGGGGATCACCGGAGCTCCGACTGATTATCAAACCTTGGATTCAGGAGGTTTTTCGCCCCTGCAGATTAGTGGAATCCCTGCAGAGGTACTGTCGGGGTCACACGAGTTTAACTATCCAGTTGGCATGTGTTCTATGGACTTGGGGAAGACGTACAATCATGTTCCCTGAGGGATTCTTTGGGGAATGCGGAAGTAAGGGTACCGGAGTTGCTTTGGCACGCTATTGAGTCTTTATGTAACCAAAGCAAGAGCGGTGTCTGTATTCTTGGAACAAAGTCATGCTCATTTATGGTGCATGTTGGACACCTTGATCATGTTTGTGAGTTTTCATGTACAGGATCTTAAGGTGTAGTCTGAGAGAGGGAGGTGTCTGATCTTGGAACCTCAGAATTGCTTCTCTGCTATTGCAGACAGTGTGGTTCTGTTGGCCTCTTCAAGCAATGGACTTCAATGCGCACCAGAGTTTGAAATAGCTGGGATCAAAGTCAGCCCTTCCCAATCTAAGGCCACGGTTCTGAACCAGAAAAAAAGTGGAGTGCTCCCCACAGGTCAGGAATGGGTCTCTGCCTTTGTTTGCATCACTTCATCAGTTTGGCTTCCAGATATTTCCATAACCAAAGTAACACATGGCTCAGTGTCTGAGCAGTAATAGGTACGAATGAATAAGCACCAGAACATTGCAGAGTAATATGCTTTCAAAATGCAGACTTATTCTTGCATCATCGTAGACAGAGATGCTGTAGCTGTAGATACAAAATAATTTGACATAAAAGAAAAGATTATTTCACTGAGCTTGCTCAGTATGATTTTGTTCCCTATTGCTAGTTTTTGCAATTTTTTATTGTGGACACAATAAGTAGTTGCAGCTCTGGCTTTGTTAAAAGACTTTGCTAATGTAACTGAATGACAAGTTAGAAATCTTTCTCATGTGCTTTTTTGCCTCTCATTTGAAATGTTATTTTTTCTCCATCAAATATTCATGCTCCCTTTACATAGTCAGTGTTTCTGCAACTTTTCAAATCTGAGGTTATTCTTTCATTTGTGATTCCAGATCTGAGTCCACCAATTAGAACAAATGAAAAATTATATTTCACAGATGCATGTCTGTCACATTTGTTAAAAAAAATTGTGCTTCTTTATTGTTGCTTTCATTGTTATGTCTATATATGTCTGTCTACGCATGAGTGACAAGGTCCTACGAAGGAGGCTGTAGGGGAGAGGGTGTGTGGGGGAGGAGTTCACATTACCCACTCACATGAGACTTCAGTTCAAGACCACCATTAGGAAGCTTTTTTTTTTTTTTACTTACTTTTCATTCAATCACTGTTTCCTTTGATTTCACTTAGAGATTCCTTTGTTTGTCTAGAAAAAGATTTAGTTTAAAATTCACTAGAAAACCCGTGAGAAACCAAACAGCCACAAACACAGAAAAGGAACACTAAATACATACATGACAATTTCACAAGGAGCACAGACCACAAAGAGATTAGCAATATTCATATACTGACAAAATTATTAAACTGAAAACCACAAAGCTACTCAAAATGTTCAAAATGTTGTGTTGATGGAGCTTATTAGGTTCAGTCATTAACATAGGCTCCAGTGAGGGTGAGTAGTGGTCAGCACACAGCCTGGTTTGAACAGTGCAAATATATTGTCATTATAACAAACTAAACACTGCTTCCATTGCTTGTCAGAAATCAATGACTATCAAATAAACAAATAAAATAAAATGATATTGTCTGCCTTCCCATCACAGTCAAATATGTATATTTATTTTGTACCCCACACCTGAATCAAACAGTAATCAGTTCATTGTTCCTTTGCTTGCTCTCATCAGGTCCCCAATCCTTCCCATGCCACATACGGGCTGGCAAGTCTTTGATCTGTAATAGCGAAGTGTTAAATCTGTTTGATCTCTTCGATTAGCCCACAACGTGGTGTCTAGACACCATGACCCACGGGTAACGAACTCCCCTTTGCTGCTTTGGGCCTGTCTGCTCTCTTTGTCTTGGCTCTAATAATCCCTAAGGGATGTGTTGCAGTGTGTTTAATTGCACTGAAGTGTGTTTAATTGCACTGTCATTAATTATTATTATAATCTAATTATTGTTACTTGACATTCTAGATAGATAGATAGATAGATAGATAGATAGATGAGTAAAGGGAATTTCAATCTAATTAAAAATAACCTTTTAAATTGTTACTTATTTTCCATTCGTTTTAGTTTAGTTTGCTTCTGCTTCTGCTAAGTTAGTCGATGCAGGCTGTGTAAAGGATCTACAGTTAATCAGAAAACTTTATTGATCCCCAGGGGGAAATTCTTTCTTCATCCTGGCAGTCATAATTTAACTGTACCTTATATGTTAAGAGTGGTTGTTCCAAATGATAGTCGGACATTTGAAAGGGGTTAGCGTGTCACAGCTCCAGGGCTTTGCGGTGACTGGTGAAAGAAAAATGCAAATCTTTCAATCGAGGCTAACGGTACACAGGAGGAGCAAAACAAAGTGTCAAACTGTGGCGGAGTGCCGACTGAATACTTTATGACTTGTAGAAAGAGCAGCAGCAGGTTCCCACCGCTACAGTAACAACTGTGAAAAATTTAAATCCTCCTGCCTTTCCCACTCAAAGTGTGGAGGATTAAAGTCCAAGAGGCACTCCTGGCTACCCGCTGGTACTGTTTGGCTCTCCCACAGGACCCAACATACAGGAACCATTCAGAGGGTGACCATTCTTAATGCCTGACTTATGCCCATGATGCCATTTAAGTGACATCTGCACAGCAATCCTCTTTAAACTGCTTTTCCATCATTCTTTCCGTCCACTCTGGCTTCTTTTTTTTTATTAGTCTCTTTTATTAAATCTAATCAGAATGACATGTCTCACTTATTTCATCCGTCCTTTGTGCTCCATTTTCACCATCTACATTTGTGTGGTGCCTCCTCCCCACTGCGGTATTGATGTGGCATTATGTGGCCTGGGACTTATGAGAGGTAGGCAGAGAAAGGAGAAGCAATAAAAATGAGTTTTTAGTACTTAACAGAGATGAGGACCCACCAGAGTGCCTTTACTCCCCCTGAGCTTCTTTTCTGTTGCTATGCATGTAATAAGAGCACATTGTTTGAGAGCAAGAAGAGATCCAAGCTAGTCCGTGTGCTCTTGTACAGTATGTGTTGGATTTGGCAGTCAACAGCATCCCTACTGGTCATTCCCAGAGCTGATCACTGGAGACGATCAAAGATGGATTTTTCTTCTGATAGAGTTTCCACAGAGCTGCCAAATTGATGATGTAAATGCTGTTGGGTTGAAGTGATGTGCCCCAGTTATTCCAGGGATCTGTGCTGGTGTTTATTCACAGACTGATTGACAAGTTCTAAATATGACCGGGCCCATGGGGTAACAGACACATTTCCATCATGGACACATTTGTTGAAGAACCAAGCCTCATGTAGTATAGTTTAAGGGTACTTAACTTATGTACAAAATTCGTCTTTCTTTGTTCACACTCGTCAGAGCTCTAGAATAAATGCAGAATAGCAAAATAAACTGACGAGAAAATGATTGATGATGGCTCAGCAGAGCATGTGTAAATCTCAGAGAGGACATCTCTTTCCACATTTAAAAGGAATTCTATTCATGGCAACGACTGGGTCCAAGGTCACAAATTGAAAACATTCCATTTCAGTGTTTTTAACCATTTAAAAGGCTGCACAAGCAACGTTTGATGGTATTAAGAATTAATTTGGTGTTTCTAGTGAAGCTTCTATCTGATATCCGAAAGCCTGGAGCCAAAGAGCTGGAATTAAAGTAACAGATAGAGGAAGGAAAAAAACAGAGAACACTGTCAGTCCTGTGTGCGAAATGGAAGGTACACAGAAGTGATCTCCAAGCATTTTGTATCTGGGCTTCCCTAAGAGCTGCACACACTCCAGTGGAGTAAACAATCTGAGGAAATAAAAGCTGGCTAAAAATACAGTTGTAGAAATGTTCTAGAAAGAATCGTACCATTTGTCCATTTGTCTGATTGTGTTCATCTATTATTAATCTCAGACAAATGCAAGCAAGGAAAGAAGTACTGAATGCAGGGACGGAGTTGGACAGTTGATGTCACAGAAAAAGCCCTTCGAGTAGCACAGATGGTAGTTTTTTTTTTTGTTTTTTTTACTCGGGAACTAGGACAAGAACACAAGTTGTGTTAAGAACACACAGAACTCAAACAGCAACAGAAAAGGCTTCGGTTTTTCCCCACTTATTTAAGAATAATAACTTTTAGAATGTTAATGCAATTCGAGACAATGCTCATGTCCTTATGGTCTGTCATCAGAATGTAACCACAAATTGTTTTTGATTAATTAAAAAAGAAATAACTATATGTAAAAATTAATTGAAAACCCTGAAAATACATAATATATTAACAGTTTGTGGAATTAAATGTGTTAATTTATTTTCAGAATGAGATTTATTTCCATGTAAATATTTTAACTTAAAAATACTTAAAAATGCTAATTGTAAAGGTTAAAAAACCCCACAAACATTTAATGTAAAATTTTATTAGAAAAAGGCCATTTTCATAGTACACTTTAAATTCAAATTGTAGGGTACAGTGCCCCTCCACCACCACCTTTTTAAGATTATGCTTGCAGGCTTAATTTCCACCTGCTAGCTGGAGCTGGAGCTAAAAGCAGTCGCCTCGTGCACGCCCAGGATGGGGCATGGATCAGAGAGAAGTTTTGGTGCAATCTGTTGGTTTTCTTAGCTTTGCTACTTTTTCTTTTCTAATTTGGAAATGAATTAATTGGATTTGATTGGTTTATGATTTTATTACAATGAACTGGCTTGATTGCATTTCTGAAGTGCCTTGAGATGACATTTGTTGTAAGTAGGTGCTTCATAAATGAAATTGAAGTGAATTGAATTGTGGAGAGTGATGTTTCTTACAACATATTCTCAACCAAAAAAAGTGTTGATGATGCATTATTATGAAGCACAGCTGCATTCAAGTTGTGTTAGAAATACATCAGCAGCCGTCTGCTCCTAGCCCCTATTCCTCAATACAGTTAACACTATATTGGCCTAGTGAGTGGGGGGGTGGGTGAATAAAGAGCGTTTGAAACTTTCCATTGGAATACACAAGCTCTGAAGCTAGCATAGTCATCTGCTCTTGAGCTAACTGGCTAATCCTGGTGACAGTGTCAGAACTTGTAGTATAAAGATAGAGAAGAAAAAAATGAAGTTTATAATTCTACTGATGCGTGCTCTAATAAACATAGTATGTGGTCACTGACTCAACTAGCAGTGTGGATACAGTGAAAATCCCATTTCCCTACATATGGCAGTTAATTGTGGTTTACATTAATCGGCCCAGGCTCCCAGCTGTCACACACACATAGAATGTGGATGTTTCAACAAGCACGGATAACATAAAAGAACATATGATTGCATGTAAAGGTGGTACCGAAAAGGTGGTTAAAAAAAGAAGATGCTGACGGAAGCACTGCAGATGACATGGAGGACTCAGACAGCTGGGGTCAAAGCAGCCAGCACGGCCCCCAGAGACCAGGCAAAGCACCACTCCTGGCATATTCCATCAGAATTAGGCAATAACTTTGTGTTTTTCTCATTTTACATATCACATATTCATGGTTTACCCGTGGCTTGGGTTTCTGTGTTTTTACTTTGCTCGGGCTCTCAGGCGAAGTGGCTGCTTTACTTTAGATCAGATTCCAGTTTTGAAGTGTTTTAATGATAAAGACGAAGAACCAAAGCATGTCAGAGAGCGAGCTTACCAAATTTATTATTACAAACCTTGGAGATCAATGCGATCATTTTCCATATTGTACATAGTCACATAGTTTTAACATTACAGAAACAAACGCAAAAAAAGAAAAAAAAAGTTCACCGGGTCAATCTTTACGTCTTAAAAACAAATTCAATGAATTCCCTATTTTCTTTTTTCAACATACTAAACAATCCTTTTTCTCTCCTTCCAATTACAGGACCTGCATATCCCAACATTTCTCTCACACACGATGCCCGATGTGGAATGTTTTTGTGGAATATGATGCGCAGTCTACTGGCTCTTATGTTTAATGTGCTGTGGCCGGAATATGTTGCTCAAACCAACAAAAAGGGTTTGTTTTCAGGCACATGACAGGAGAAGAAATCATTCATCAAACTGACACATTATGATGCCGTGGTTTGAACTCCTGACCACGTATGAACTTGTTTTTTTTTAAATGTGAATTAGAAGGAATTATTCCTGTATATCAAGCATTCTCTTGGAAGAAGAATTTTTTTAGATATTGATATTTTAGTATATAATTATCATGTTCTAATGTATTCAAATGGTAATACATGGTGCTGTGAATTATGATCTGATTAATTTGATTATAATTCAAAACAAAAAACGTATTAGTTGTTATCTTTAGCATTAAAACACACACATAAATATATATACATATATACATATAAATATATATATATATAAATATATGAGTACACACATGTGTACATATCTTTGAATTCTAACATGCATTTTTTTTACATTTCAGGGATCCATCATTTACAAGCTGAAACAAGTGACAAACAAATTGTTTATACAAGTATAAACAAATATAAGAAACAAATATAAGAAACAAAACTATAATTCAAATATAATAAAGTCAAAAGTGCATAAGGTGAGTTAATCTGATACAAACAAAATTAACATCCAACTCTGCTGAGAAAAAAAACAAAACACTGATCAGACAGACCTGTCCGATTCAAGAAGCTTTTTGTTGCACATCAGAAATAAGGATTGATGGAAGGGCTTTTATCCCGGCACACTGCTGTAATTTCTTGTACTCAATCCCTGCCACTGGCAACAACTGAGTGTCTGGAGGCTTCGTTAAAGGGTCAGGGTGCCGGGATTATCTGAAGGGTAAAAAGTGAACGGGGAGAATAGTCTGCAGCTCCCCCGTCCTCTTCCCCTTTCTCCTCTCGCCAATGGCTTCCATCCATAAACTTATGCCAGCTGTTGCCTCACGCTAAAACCAGCTTAAGAGAAACAGACCTAAAAGCCCCAAGAGCAGCTTCATTGTGAGGCTATTGCGCCACCACCGGCTCTGGCCAGGGACTGGCACTGCAGCACTCATTTCAGCAAGGCTTTTGATTAAAATGTTGGACACAAATCACACTGAAATCCCTCTAAAAACGTAGAAACTCTGAACCGCATCCAATTAAAAAAGCATCAGCATCATTTTCCTGTCATAAGAAAATAAAAGCAAAAGCT
This sequence comes from Odontesthes bonariensis, assembly GCF_027942865.1. Taxonomy (NCBI): domain Eukaryota; kingdom Metazoa; phylum Chordata; class Actinopteri; order Atheriniformes; family Atherinopsidae; genus Odontesthes; species Odontesthes bonariensis. Next base: position 2,982,593 of record NC_134517.1, on the reverse strand, counting down.
ATGGAAATGTGAAGTGAGCATTTTCTGGCATTTCTAAGAACCTTTGTGAAAGATGTTGTGACAGCCGGAGACGTTTGTGTACTTTATTGGCAGAAAGCTGGACAAACAATAGTTGTGTGTTCTGTGGATTCAGGCTGCCTCAGCGTTTTCTGACTGACGATAAAATGAGATGTTTGTGCGTACTAGGGGCCCGACCTTCTGTCTGCTGGACTCTTTGGCCTCTTTGATTCTGAAGAAACGTGGTTATGACTCTGGCTGGAAATTTGGGCTTCAGGATTAATCTAAGACCATAAAAAAGTTTCCCAGTTCCCATATCCTATCTGAGCGGTCTCTGGTTTTGTCTCTGAGGAAAATGAACAACTATGAGTGAAAGAAGACGTGGATGGACAGAAAATGATTCATGGCATCCATCCATTTGCAAATCCAGCAGCAGGGAGGGTGGGTGGCTGTGGGAAGGGGCCGAGAGCTCGATGGGACCAATGATCGGAAAGCATGTGACAGTTTGGGGGTTAGGAAAAGTTCTGTTGGACAGACACATCCCGAGTTCAAGCAGGGGTTAGTGTGGCAAGGAGACGGAGCTGCGGCCCCCCCTCCTCCATTTCGCCTCCACTCCAGCAGCATCATCACCACTGTGCCAGTTGCCGGCACCATCACAGGAATCTGCAGAACTCTAAATGAACCCTGACGAGTTTGCCCGTGCTATGAGGTTAAGATGTTTTTTGGATAAGTTGTGTGTTAATCCTGAAAAAAAACAAAACGGGGTGAATCAAAGGCCACACAAACCTGAAATAACGTCTGCCTGTTTCAAACTATCAATAAATTATATTTAAAAATCCCAATAAACAGCAGATGATACTTCGATATATAGAAAATACAGCATGCCAACTAAGACTTACATTTATAGTCATAATTAAAGGTTAAGAACAAAATGATGTATACATATGCAAACGTATCTATAGCATTAGATAAAATACTTTAAATAAAATAAAATCTCAGGTTTTTACATGCATATTGAAAATAGAATATAACAATTTTGAATAACTTTCCAAATGCATTGCAGAGATGTCAGTATTAATTTTATATTTCACTCAAATAGTTTCATTTTAGTTCAAATGGTCTCTTCAAAATAATGTTAGGTCCTCTCACAATTTCGGCTATTTTTTCAGTTTACCAGCACATGTGAAAACATGGATTTATCGTTAGCTTTAATTACACACGAATGAAGGGCGGCTTCAGGAATTACAGATTTTTAACAGAAAGCTCTTTTTCAAGGAACCGGAAAACTGGTTCAGTTTTATGTGTCAAAACTGACTCAAAAGTTTTGACACATAATATATGAAAATAAAACAATCTTTAAATAAAATCTATACATACTCAATATATGAAATAAATATGAATAATAAATGTGTATAATATTCATATACTGTCGTAATAATATAGATGGCATGCATTGCAAATTATATAACATTAATTTTACAATTAATTTTATAATAACATTACAATTAATAATTAGATTTTTTAATATTTAACATGAAAACATCTAATTTAATCATACTAATTTATGTGTTGAATTATAAATCTACATATGCTGTGTGTATGTCTTTGTTCGATAGTACTCATTGAATATATTATAAAAAAAATACATCTTTTTTCTGTGCTTGAGAGCATTTATTCAGGTCTCTGAAGTTAGTTTAAAATCACAACCCTGCTATTAACATCAGTTTTTATTATTTACATGACTGGAATTAAATAGGCTAAAATACTTTACCAGAACTTTGCTGTTTGATGTCCTGATAAAGATATCCGACATCTAATTGGCATAATAAACTTCAACAAAATGCAGATGAATGGAGCAACGATGAAGTCCAGAGATTATAAAGCTGAACAGGAGAAATTTTGATTCTTTTTTATTTAGAATCAATAGAAAAAATAAATAAATAAAAGCAAGCATAAAGAATGGAAGAAAACAAATAAACTGATATTGATTAATTCAACTTCCTGTTCATTCAAAACATCGCCAGAATAAGCATAAATATTTCCATCCGATCCATCATAACCTTCGTCTGAAAGCTTTGAAAGTATTAAAGTAATAAGTACTTATTATTATTATATTATTATTATTACAGCACCCATGTTTTACATGAATTTAAAAGCTAACTTCTCCAATCTAATCATTTCCATAGCTTCAGTAATCCAGTGGTTGCTCGTGGAAATTCAGTTCATTAATATATTTTTCGTCACCATGCGACAAGAAAAATGACATAAAGATAATTTTGTCTTTTGCAGATATTAACGTAAAATCATGCAGTATACATGACTGAATATCAATGTTTGAACTGATCATGGTTTTCTTTGTTGAGCTTCGGTTTGATCTCATAACCTATGAAGCTAAATGCCTTTGCTGGAATTTGACGTACGCCGTCTGCTCTTTTGTCCATTTTACACGTTTTATATTCTATATTCTGTTTGGTTTTTTGAAGTTTTTTGTTTGAACCATGAAAGGACTGTCCCCATCCATTTCACAGCACTGGCAGTAAAACAAAAACTCTACTGCAGTCATTTAAGTGTGTTCAATATTTCAGTTGTTTTTCTGATGTTATTTTCTAAAATGTCTAAATTAAATTGTTCATGGCCGGGAATGCTTTGTTTGATCACATTCTGTACAGTCATTTGAATATTCCCTTTTAGAGATTTAATAATTAGCATCCATTATGTGCTTCAAGGTTTTTTGTGCATGATACAAATGTTAAATGATGTCTCATTTTGGACTTTTTATTCTCTATTTTGAAAGTGTTTTTGTTTGAGCTAAATGTCCCTTCAATGGAACATCTAGCCTTTTTGCTGTGCCATATAAAATCAGAATTCATTTTATTCATCGCGTAGAACTAGTTAGGTGAGCAGTGATGGATGAATTTTAGAACAATTCGCAAAGAGATTGTGCCTGAAAAAAGGATCGGAACCGGCCAGCCGACCATGACCCCCGCTGTAAACATGAGAAAAGTTTGGAGAGTAACAAAAGAAAGAGTACTTTTCTATCAGTTTGGTGTGGGAGCTCTCGGGTATTCACAATATGATCTCTCATACCATGATAACTAGCTCAAAGGGTTATAAAGTAGAATAATTCTCAAAAGAAAAGAGTCAACTGGGTCCCTCAGCTTCCCGGATGAAACAGGAACTGCTGCACTGTCTCTCATGTTAACTGAAGCCTGTCACAGACTCAAGGAAATGGTGTCAGTTTGGGTTAAAAAGATGATAAAAATATATCTAACTTAAGTTAAATCACAGTTCATTTATTTTCCCCACTCATGACAAATGTTCCTGAATTATATGAGAACATTATATAAGTCACTATTCAGCCTAGATTTTTACAAAGCCAAGTTGTGTTTTTCCAATTTAAAATTTTTTTTTTTTTGAAAATTCAACCTTATAAATACGGGATTTAAGTTTCTGTGTACACTAAGATTAAAAGAAACACTGATGATTTAGAATGAATCTTAGGTGCATTGCACTTTCCTTACTACTTATTTTATCGTATTATTATTATTTTATTTTTTTTATTTATATTTTATCTTATTTTGATGATAAATGTCTTGTATTCTATGTCTGCTCTATGCGCCTCCTTTAATTAAATAATTATAAATAAAGTAATTTGAATTGAATTTGATACTGTATTACAGTTGTGAATAAAATATATTGTAGTTATATTGATATTCAAATTCAGAATATGGTTATTGTTAATGTTTTTCTCATGGTCTGATAAAAAAAAAGAATCTATATATTTTTTGTTTAAATCCCTTTTTCTCGTGCCAGAATTTGGGTCATACATCTTCTCGACCCGGACAGCGGGACACGGCACATATTAAGAGATAATCAGAAAGCCTGCCGAGCGACTTGACTCTCCATACATATCTGTGTGTGGGAGGGGTGGAGCAGTGATGTTAGCTTCGACCTAGCCCCAATAATCTCCCAAATATGGAACACTGGCCTCGTCCAGTCGCACGGTCGCTCTGCCTAGCTCCCATAGATACAAGTGGGTTCATCTGGAGTTCATCATGGCGGCCACGGTGGAAGATCGACTGAATGTGACGGCGCGATGGCGGTCATGCTGAACTTTGTTTTGCTGCTGAGCTCTTCCTGCAGTCTCTTAGTAACTGTCAGCGTGAAGGTTTTCATTTTCTGTATTCGTTCAATTTCATCACTTTTATTGTCTGGATATTTCTTCAAATATACTCCGATACTGATTTCCTCCAAATGTTTTTCTGTGCCATGAGGTCACACACAAAACAAACCTGTAAAACCTAACCAGAATAATCTGTAATAATCCTGCTTTTCGGTGCAGTATTTGACTGGACACTGACTGAGCCCTGAATTTAAACCCATCAGCCAGAACAGTCCATGTTAGATGCCACAGATTCCCTACATCACCCTTTGTGCCCCTCTCCGGCCTCCACGTGATGCTGAACATGTGAAGTGACAGCAGGAAGGAGGATGTGTGCGCTCCTGTCTCGTGTGAAAAGTGTACAGAGTCCCCGGCACATTTCTCTCCCCCGTGGCAACACCTTTACCACGGCAGGGGAAGGCCACGACTCAGGCCCAGGCGGGCCGTGAATCCTCCATCTTTCCATGTTGTCAAGCAAGGATCTTAATGGAATAACTTTACCAAGCCGTGATGAGTTGTCATGTTACCGTCACGGGTTGTTGTTCTTACCATTAAAGCCATTTGATAGACCTTAGACATTTGTTGGTATTGAGAGCTTTTATGCTCCATTAACAAGCATCTTTGAACATAATCAGACAGTAACGTGTACATGTCGGTGCATACATAACAGACCTGGTGATGGTACGATTAGACAGGATGTAGCACCAGTTCAGACGGCTCGTAAAAATACGTATAATGTGATTTTTTTTTTTTTAAATACTTATACGATGCATGTTGCATTAGTTGCAACATTTTCAGTATAATTATTATAAACCGTATTTCATGTTTTTGTTTTAGCTGAAATAAAAATATGTTTCAATTATAACACCATTTCATATTGAAAAATATCTAATTTTTCTTTCAATCATTTTGCAAAGGGATAAATGAATTTCTAAGATAATTTTATTCTTCAATTAAGACGTCCAAACATCAGGATGTTATAAAAGCAATAATAATAAAAAAATGTCTCTATATGAGAGCGAAATTTTAAGTTTCTCAGGAACTGTTGATCATTTCGTATGTGGCTGTAAAACTATTACCGTACTCCCGCCCTCTGGTATTCGCATAGCATCTGGGACGAGCCCACAACCGACATGATTTCAAATGGGGCTATTTTTTCTAAAACTCGTACATGTGATTGGATGAAGAATCTGTCTGTCATCTTGACTGACACGCCACTGCAGCCACTCAGAATGACTCAACCCGTGACGTAGCTCAGAGCTTACCTGACTCCTGCCCTCTGGAGCATGAATGGGCGGCCATAACGCCGCCCATTCATCCAAAGTCCCACCCAGCGATTAATGATTGGCTCTGATTATTTTCTAATCGGACGAAACACACATGACTTCCAGGCTCCTCAGATGGTTGTGTGAGGAAAGGGAACGCCCCCGCGTGTAGTTGGTGAATGCAGCCAGATGAGTCAGATTAGTAAAACTACTCCACTTCACACAAATCTTACATTCATTTTACTTTACCTCCCCCTTGTAACTGGTCAAGTTCAAACATTTTAAAAATATACTAAGAAATATATAATAAAGATATATAAACTCAACTATCATAAATTCTATTTTAGGGAAATAAATCTGTTTGTATTTGTTGTGACTTTAAAGTCTGTCGTATATATTTGGCAGATAGAATAACTTTTCGCATCAAAAGTATGCGCTTAATTGTAATATTAACTTATTTCTGTGTTTAATGACAAAGGCTTTGCATCTTGATTGTCTTCCAATTATGTATATCAAGACAACACACGTATGAAAAGTTAACTTGTGCATTTATTCAGCTCTGACAAGCACACCTGCACAGCGAACAAGACAATCTGACAGAGAATCACTGCTGAGTAAAAACAAACTAGGACAATCGTGACTCCAATTGTGTCTGACAGTCTCAGCTCATGATATGGAAATAATTTAGTTTTGAATAGATCCCCAAGTTTATTCAGAACGGTCTTAATGTGCTTCAGTGACTAAACTCAATACAGCTCAATCAAGGTTCTGTGCGATATTTCACTAATGATCTGGACCAATGGGACCCATTGAGCATCCATTGTCTTTATTTCAAAGGCGCCTCTCATCATATCTGTATCAAGGCGCCTGCCTGGTCGCAGAGCTTTCCGCAGCGCCAAGCTGTTATGTAGGCTAGCTCCACAAAAGCGCTTTAATCCAGGAGTGGAAATAAATAAATAAAAGTGTTTAATGAAAGGTGAGTGCTCGGTCAGCTTGTCTGCACAGCCCACACACACTGCTTCAGTTCTGTCACATCCCAGAGCAGCCATGAGCACTCTGTTGATCTAATGTGGAGCGAGTGTGCCGTCTACCGTACAAACCGGGCGCCGACGAGCAACCACTAGCTGAACCTGCGTCCTACAGCGTATAAAGCTACATACCCAACCACACGGACACACAAACATCAGTCAGACCAACTGACCCTGGAATCATCGTCGTCCATGTGTTTACATGTTGCTGCCAGAAAAGATTTCTAAAAAGAAAACTTCTACAGTTAGATATCATGTAGATTTGCCCTGATAAAACATGACCGGTTTATACAGTGCAACCCAATTTAAATGTCAGTTTAGTATTTGTTTCACAATGAATGATTTCAGAGAATAATTCTTAATATGAAATGAAAATAATGCTGGAAAAAAACCAACATTTTTAACTGTTTCTGAAGGAAAGACGAACTATCCATCCATCTACAACATTTACTGTAAAGGCCGAACCTTTTATTTTGTTTTTCAACAATCTTTCCGTCTAAAAAGAGGACATTGATGCAATTTAATTAGAATATATTAAATTATGAAACTAATTTCATTGTAATTTTATAAGCTTTAATGCTTTAACATTTTGTAAAATAATTTAGTTTTGAAACTAATTTCTGGTAAGAAAGTTTGTTTGAAATAATTAAAACTCTAGTTTCATAACCGCCATGACCGTCCTGTCTAATGATTTTGTTATGTAATACTGCTTGTATAATACAGTGAACATTTTAAAAAAGCGTTGAGCTATATATTAGCTGACAGTACAGCAAGTCCCCCATACGTGAGGATTTATAGGATGGAAACCGTAGATGCCGGCTCTCCTTTTACACCACATTCCACAGAATTTAGGACCCAAACTTTTCTAACAACTTGGTCCCTCCACAGCTCAGATAGCTTGGAAATGCATACCAAAGGTGGAGTAAGAGGTGTTCACCTGTTGAATCTTTGGTCGCCTTCGTGCAAGGTTAAGAGCCAGAGGCTGTCATTGGTATGAAATGTGAACTTTCCTCCATACAAGGCCAGGACATGGAAAAGCACCGGGGGGCAACGTGTCAGAGAAAATACTGCTCCACTCCTGCGATTGAAGTGTGGACCTAAAGCTGTGATGGAAAAGGGCAGAGCAGCTCTCTGGCAATTGGCAACTGAAATGCTACACGCATGGCACTCTGAAAGTGCATTGCCTTTTTCCACACATCCCTTTCAAGCCTTTCCAAAGCCCACTACAGCAGTGTTGCAAAAATACATCCCCCTGCATTTGACTGTGATCCCCCCCCGTACTCCTGTCGAACACAACTTTCCTCTTTGTGTCTGTCTTTCTCCCTCTTTCCCAGAGTGACCTCCCGATGAACAACAACCCTCGCCAACTCAAACAGTGAACAACACTCACCGAGAAAGTCTTTCAGAACAGAAAAAGCTAAATATATGTTAGTTCTTTTTTATTTAAACATGTGTCACTTTCATCTTAAAGGGAAATGTTGAATGCATTCAAGGACTTCGTGTGCACACGCATTTTATCTATACGACAAAACGCACCCAACAATACCATCTGAGATTCTCTGGGTAAAATATTACAACACATTGCATCAAAATCTTATAATATAAATATAAATCTTATAGAAATAAGAAAATGAAAAGAGTAGAAATGTCATAGCTAACCGTGTATGCTTAAGCTAATGAAAATCATTCATAAATTTACCATTGATCTAAACCAATGTTCTAAATTCTAAATGTTAAAAAGGGAAATTTTTGGAAATATTAAACATTAGCAGAGCGATTATTTGTCAGTCGCAGCAAAAATACAAACGTTTCTACTCTCGGGAAGGCTGTCATGAGCCAGTCATCAAAACCGTGAATCTATTTTTATTCTCAACATCTTAAAGTTTCCAGTTTTCATTTCAATTCGGATTTTTCATTTTTAATTTGAATGTAAAAATGTTTAACAACAATAATTACTTGTGGACTTGAAACTATGCTGGAAAACAGCAGAGCATCTGTCTAAGACCGAAATGTTCCATGTATAGCACTCTGAAAGTGCATTTTCTTTCCCACACATCCACTTTGCACCTTTCCAAAGCCCACTGATGCAATGTTGCAAAAGTATTTCATACATCAAGGGGGGAATTTGACCGGACCACATTTGAGTGTTTTTTTCCACTCCAAGAAGTGGTGTTGAACACCACTTCTTTTCCATCTTTTCTGCTCTCAGTGAGTGACCTCCCAGTGACCAGCCACCCTCTCAAACACCGTAGGAACGCCACACTGAGCCGCACCACCACTCAGAGGGACGAAAGTTCGACCGATAGAAAACGGATTTATATAAGGGGATCGTCAAAAAAGGTTCAATAATTACATTTATATGAAAAAGACTAGATCTGTAACACTGTAAAAGCTTTTTGCAATTATTCAAAAGGTTTTAGTCGACGTGAAGACAACAAATTGTATTTCATTCTCATTGTGTCTCGTGTTTAAAAAGAAAAAAGAGTCCTAATAATTTATTCTTGTTATATCAAAGGCACTTTTAGCTTTGTATAAGTTATAGAATACTGACAAAAAAAGCTTTAGAAAATGGCCGACAGCCTGTAAAAATGAATACCACTTTAATTTGATTTTTTATTCTTTTCAAGGTGAAAATAAAACATTTGTGCTGATGAGAATAACACCGTAGTTTGAATTTTTTTAAGGCGATCTAAACTTGGGTACAAAATTCTGCAGTTAAATTTCGAAGAAATGCTAAATGGGATTTTTTTTTTACTATACAGGAGTGTTTGGTTATCTTTGAAATGTATGGAATATTCTTATTGTTTGAAACATTATCAAACTATATTTCTTTGTGAAGCTACATGAAAAAAAAAAAATCGGTGCATATAACATTAGACTGCACTTCTATTGTATTTAAATACATATTATTTTATAATTCAATTAAATTAATTTTTATTTATATAGTGCCAAATACAACAAATGTCATCTCAAAGCACTTAGATAATAAAGTCCAATTCAAGCCAATTGGAATTCAATTAATTGTAATCATAATTATTCATAAAATAATCCAATTCGTTCATATAGAGCCAATTCAAAAACAATTTCCTAGCTAAGGAAACCAACAGATTGCACTGAAACTATATTATATTATACCGTTATGTTTTAGATTTCAAGTCATAATGTATTCTTTCTCCTGTTTTTGCTCTGTTCATAGTAGATGGCATCTTATGCTAATACGAGCCGAGCGCTGAACAAACGAGGTTGAATGTCCGTCTGCCTGAGGTCTCAACAGCACGCACACATACAGCTTTACCTGGTTATATAAAAGTAAGGAAGAGCCTGTAATGTTCTTGTGGATACTGTTGCCCTATAGCTCAAGGGCCACTGCACTCTGCAGCACATGCTGCCCTACATACCAATGAATGAACTCGATGAAAAAAGTGCTGTTTTTCAGATCCACATTCCTCTGTGTATCATGTGTAAAACTCAGCGTGAGTTACTATGATATAATACGCCCTAGATTATAAGAGGGACTTCGAAATGATGGCCGGTGGACTTTGTATTTCCAGGCTTCTTTAAAGCAGCCCTGATGAAATACGATAGCATGCAATCATGTAGGTACGGCTTGATGATAATTGGCAACTTCAGGATGCTCTCCTGGTGTCTGCGGCATGGATCCTTTTCTGCTGCTGACAAACATCTGACTTTTGACCCTCATCTCATATCAGCCACTCATTTTTAAAGCAAATGACACAAACCGCCAATTTAGGTTGATGAAGGAGAACAATGATGAATCATAATGATGGCCTGTGAAATGAAGAAGATTTCTGGGCGCTACTTCCACGAGATGATTCATGTCGGAGCCTGGTATGAGGTAGCATTTGTGTGATCACATGATTCTTCAAGGTCGAATATAGTTTGGCTGAACTGTGTGTGACAGCACATGTTGGACAAGTAAAAGCAAAAGTACCCTTTATTTTATTTTACTTTAGTACTTTCCCTCTTGTACCTTAACTGTTGCACAGCAATTTCCCTCGGGATAAATAAAGCTTTTTGAATCTTAAAATAAATAAATAATAATCACATTCTTTCCATGATTTAAAAAGTCCTTTATTAATTACTCATTTTTATCAGGGCCTAAAGCGTTCTTACTGTCATTTCTGCAGTTATAATGAGTGGTTCTTACAGGTAAGCAGAAAGGCAGTTACTCGTGCAGTATTGATTGAAACACATTCGTCAGATTCAATAATTAACTGCAGACAAACTCGTGCTACAAAATCTTGATTTAAAAAGTGTAATACAGTGTCAGCAAACACAAAAGAGTTACCATCACGTGCTATTAGAAGCGCTGTCAGTGGTAACAAAATTATATTATTATCCGTACAGTGAAAAAATGTTTTATGGAAAGAAAGACTGTGCTATTACAGTGAGAAATAACAAGACAACATGGGTGACTTATCTGAATGGACAGACGCTAGAGGATAAACTAAAGAAAGATGGAGTCCCAAGTTTCAGTGAGAAACTAGGTCAACTGTTCTTAATGGGACTGAACTTTTGACCTGGCTGAAGTGGAGCTACTGTTTCAACCAAATCCTCTTTTCTGACTAAACTCGACCATCATTATTTCATCTAACACGTAGAAATTGTTGCTGCTTTGCTTCTCTTAAGGGACTTTCAGATAACTAGTTGGAAAACAAAGGTGAACTGGGCTGCCGAGCGCAGAGACGTATAGGATTAATCATTATTTCTGTAATGCAGGAGAAGCTGTGAGTGAGATCAAATCAAATGAAGTGGTTTTTTTTACATAAATACCTTCATCTCCTTTGCTGCTGGCATTGTCATAACAGACGGAGGCTTAGATTTTTCTGTATTTATTTATTTATTTTGCAAGGCTGTTTACGTCATTTCCATTCCGCCTTTGACCTAATTTCTGTCCACAGCAAACCTCCATTTAATAGGGGCAAACGGCTTCTATGTGTGCACAAGAAACAAGATGGCGGCGTACGGTACCTTGTGTCTTGCTCATCTCTGGCAGTTCTTCTGTCTTTTAGACAAAGACTGAGCCACTGTCACGACATTTCTGGTCATTTTACATGAATTCCGCACATTTGCAGGATGTTAAAATTTCCTTCATAACTACTCCACAATAAATGTGAATACCAATAGAACAATAAAAACAAATTTTAGAAAAATGCACTCCGGTAGTGTGTCCGTCTCTTGTGTTTTACTCGCTGTTTTTTTTTTGGCGAGTTCAAGCCCCCGTTCACTCTGCAGTGAGGCTCATAATATCAGATTGCACAGCCGGTCTTGGCCAAATGTGAATTTTATACTCTAGTGAACACAGGCTTTACACTTTCATTAGCTCACATTCTCCTCAGCAGTGCAAATGCCATGTCATTGGTTGAAGATGGGGGAGGAAGAGTATGGGTTTTTATTATGTCTGACAGGGTGGAGGAGGGCGAGGGGGCGGGGCAGGGAAAAACAGCTTCCGGAGACTTCACCCTGAGACATGGAGTACACATCTCAGCCCTTCTGAAGGGGGAAACTCGATTTAAAATCGGCCTCAATATGCACATATTGCTAAAATATCAAACAGAAATAGTGCCGTATTGGTATGAACCCTTCTTGGTATTTCAATTAATTTCCCTAAGACAGTCTTTCAATGCCTCGTGGCCGGTAGCTCTGTGGTGTAATTTTATCCGTAATGACAACAGGGTCATTTTCACCCCCAGCTTTATTTCTAATGACAATAGCGTCTTTGTGTGTGTTGTTATCTAGTTGCTGGTGGTACCATAATCTAAACCAGGGGTTCCCAAACTTTTCCATGCCAAGGCCCCCTTAAACAGTATTATCTTCTGGCCCCCTTTGCAAACCACAGACAATGCTACAAAATATGTAAAGAAACATCAACTTTTACAACGTATTTTCTTTCTTTTCCTCACGGACAGCAGCTCCCTGTGTGAATGCAGCCTGACTAAATGCTCTTCTTTACGTCTAAAGAAGTCGACCGTTTTTTCGGACTCTGCCAGATGTTTTTGTATCAGGTGACGCTGAAGTTTCGAAGGTTTTAAACACTCATTTGAGAGGGTCTCCAGACAGAGGACGCATTTCGGGCAATGGTGGCCATTTTTCTGTATGGCTGTAAAGCCAAACATGTATGCTGCCTCGTACTTTCTGATTTTAGTTGGCCAGTTCTTAGGGTTTTTTTGCAGCAGTGTCCTCCACAGCAGGGCTGTTGGTCTGTTCCTTCAGTCTCTTCCAAGTCAAAAATCTGTTCATTTTGGCTAAGCTACCTACACGCTAGCTTGAGGAGCAGAGCAGCTTGAGAACAGGCGCAAACCGCCGGGTCTACGATGTTTTGACTGGCAGCCAATCAGAAAGACAAGCATGGCAAATAACTTTTCAATATGATATATTATTATAAATTGTATTTTACAATACTGATTAAAAAAATGTGACTATTTTTTATAATGATGTTTTAAAAAAATTTGATTCTATTTTTGCATTTTTTTCTTATCTTCCCTCCAATTTTCTGAGGCCCCCCTAGTGCCCCGTGGTGGCCCCCACTTTGAAAACCACTGATCTAAACAGTGTCCCCAGGCACACCAGGGCTCCTTCAGGCCTACTGCACCCCATCGTGGTCGTGGTGCTGTCTTCCATGCTGGATGGAGGTCTGGGACAACACCTGCGAAGGGGCAGACTGGGGAGGGTGGTTCCCATTTTAAAAAGGAGAACTAGTGAGTGTCTTCCAACTGACTCTCGGACCCTCGATTTAAAAGGATCAGATTCAGTTTTAATTGTGTCCCCTTAGGGCAATTAGTGCTGCAGCAAGTAAAAAAGACATAAAACATAAAGGACATAAAATTAAAAGTCTAAGATGGAGGGATAACAACAGCAGTAGCAGCCCCGACAAAGGAGCAAAAGTGTGAATGGTGCGTGTCATCAATTTCTGCCAACATCAATAACACCACATGGAGACAAGAAACCAAAACAATATCAACCAATCAGGTACGACTCCTCCTGCCCTGTCCTGAATTCAAAAGGGACGAAGGAGTGCTTGTGCCTGTTACTGTTCAGAAGGCCAGAAGGCAGGAACTGGAACTCAGAATGTAAAGGATGGCAGCTGTCAGACAGAATGGCATCAGCCTTCCTGATTATCTGTCTGTTAAACAGATCCATAAGTGTGCGCTGTTCAACTCCCAGAATCGTGTTGCTCGTCTTTATCACTCTGCTCAGTGCATTTTCTGACCCTGTGATAAAAACCAGCAGAGGAGAGCAAAGGTCAGCACAGATTGAGTATATGATCTGGAGCAGTGGGATTTTTGCCCAGGTCATGGAACAGTGGACCTGCTGAGGGGGTGATGGGAGTTTGACCAAATAGTCTGAACTGTCTGAACCCCATATATTGTAATAGAGGCAGTGTACATTGTCTGGATGGGAGCGCGGTGCTTCTTTGGAGTTGTGGCAGTGAGCGTTGTCCTAATTTCTGACTCTTTTCCAGCTCTGCTGACTGTAGAAACCTGGAAAGGGAACCAAATCATAGTTACATGACATGTTTCTTTACCTCCCTGGAAGTTAGCTGGTCTGCAATGCCACCATTTTGCCTTGAGTAGCCTTGAAAATGTTTGCATGCATCAATGTACCGGTCATTAAACCGAGACCACGGGTGATCATTTACTGTCACCTGAAAACTCTAGTTTTTAAGTTTTTAAATTAGCAGGAAACCTCTTCAGCTTGGCTTTGGTTGACAGTATTTGTTTATGGCTCCTGCCTGTTAAAATCATGTCACCTCTAAAACCTTTCCACATGTTTCAGCATTGATGGGGCCTTTCCAGCTGTAGGAATGAAAGGACCCATACCATCAGAGATGCTGGCTTTTGAACTGAGAGGTGAAAACTAGCTGGTTGGACCCCGTCCTCTTTAGTCTGGAAAAACCAACATGCATGATTTCCTTTTAGATTCCCCATCTTCACTTTTAAAAGACTCTGCCTCTCTAAGGTGCTTTTTACACCCAATCATGTTTCTAAAATTTTGCTCGTCAACATGCTGCAACGTACTCCTCAAGCTACTTCTATATTATTATTTACCTGCCCTGCCCCCACTTTTTTTAGATTTATTGCTGTGATGAAATTAAAGATAAACCAATAGTTATTCCAGAAATAGTAAAATGTCTCACGTGTTCTCATGTGTTTTATTGTAAAGATTGGTTCATGAGATTTATAAATCCCTGCGTTCTGTTCTTATGTTTTTGGAATAGGGTTGAGCAAATAAAAGCCCTCCACCATCCTGCACTGTACCTTCCAGTAGTTCTTCTAAATGAATCAAAATCAAATCAAATCAAATTTATTTATATAGCACATTTCATGTACAAACAATTCAAAGTGCTTTACATAAAATAAAAGCATTGCAGCAGGGAGTGGAAGAAGCATTAAAATACATAAAAGAATATAAAGAGAAACAAATAAAATAATTTAAATGAATTTAAAAACAAGCAACAGTCTAGATAAGTTAAAAGATAGCGTGCAGATTTCATGCATAGACACATGAGAACAGAAATGTTTTTAACCTGGATTTAAAAATGTCTACGTTTGGTGAAAATTTAATCTCCACTGGCAGTTTGTTCTCAATTACATCATTTAGTTGACTTTACTTGATTATTAGTATAGCTACGTTTTAACAGATTTTACTAAGTAAAAGTTCATTCTATTTGTTAGTACAAGTACTAAGTTGCTTTTAAGAAAAGTGGTTTGCATGCTTTTTCTGAGTAAGGTTAACTAATTAAATTTGTATGATGTTTAGTTGTTGATACTTCCTTCATACCAAATTATGATATCGATCGCTTGTTTAAAATAACGTGATTTTAGAGCCTCTCTAGTGCTACCCTCTTTGTTGTGTCATAGGCTTAAAATATACACAAAAAAAAACAATGTTCATCTCGGGTTCATGATGTTAGAGATTACATGAAAGAAGAAGTATTTTTTTCTTTGTATTTACCAAGTAATTCACAAAGCCAGGTGAACAACATCAAACAACAATGGAACAGAAATGAAGACGAATGACACAACAGGTTCTCAGAGGGAAGCCATTTTGCATTCGTGATGTGATTTCAACATTTTAGTAACGATGCTGAATAAACCCAGGGAACATAAACTAATTTAGGTACGTCTGAATTTCAGAAGGTTTTTTGTGTTAATCAATAGATATACTGACATAAGACAGAATGTCTGGGAGCCAATTACATGGGGAAGATTAAAGGAAATATCTTTTTTTAACCATTATTTAAGATTATGCAATCAGTTTAACAGCATCTGTTAAAGTCATATTAACCCTTAAAGATCGATAACTTTTTTAACCATTGGTATAACACGGTTAAAATATGGTGAAATATTTTTTTCATGTATAATTAATCACAAATTGGTTGCAAATTTTTTTGGGGGGAAGTGATTGTGTGAACAGCAGGGTGTAGCTGTAGAGAAGACGCTACAGCTGAGAGGTGCATCCATTGGTGCAGCTATTTCTACCCACTTAATGGTATCTCAGCTGTCATTGGGCGAGAGGCAGGCCGGGTTCCATGACAACTGTTGTCCAAATGCTGCTCACCATATTCAGAGCTTCAGCAGTGAGAACTTTTAATCTACAAATCAAGCTTCATTCAAGTTTTGTCCCAGCTTGTCCAGCTAAGACAGTTTCTGTTTCCAACAAAGCTCTGAAAATCATTAGAAGTTTATTATTTTTACTTAATGAGGTAATAACTATCCATCTGAAACAATTTGACTGATGGTTACATGGCTTCTCTCAATAATTGAATAATTATTCAATAATTGAAAGTAAACAGGGAAGCTTTTGCATTCCTGATCTGCCTCATTAAGACAGACTGCTCTCTGAAACATATTTTCTTCTCTCGAGCTGCTATGGTAAACCTTGATCTGACACCGATGCCTTCATTCATTTGTGTCGTTTTCAACAGTCTAATTCGTTTTCCGGCTCAATGTTGTAATATTACTGAATTCCAAATTACGATTAATCCATAAATTAAGCACATATGTGGATTGGTAAAAGGGGGTGTTAAGGGTGAAAGGGTGTAGGGAAGAATGAAAATTGTTAGTGTCAGTGCTCCCCCTGAGAGATGAAAGCAAATGCTGGATGTGTCTTAAGCTATTAGGGTAAAGAGTTGTGTTTTACCTCACCCCCCTGCTCCCTCTCTGCGAGACATAGACGGACAGAAAATACGCTCTCACTGCCCTTTTCACTTGAGAGAATTAACTTTCACTCAGGCTCTTTCAAACTGCAAGGCTAGGTATTTGTGTGACTTTTGCACTGCCATGTTTCCAATTAGCGGCCTGCTGGTCTGTGGAGCTGAGGGATGATCTAACAAGATGCTGACATCTTTCCAGGGATCCGCCAGGCTGGTAGGTGACAGCACAGAGTTGCCATCCTATTGTTCATACTCATCTCCTGCATGCTGTTATTTTGAGATAAATTCTCAGGTTCTTTGTCCCACCTGAAACATGGAGGACAAGGAGTTGTGTGATCAAACTGTGTGGCGTTCCAGGATGAGAAGGAGATGAGTCACTTTTTCTATATGGTCTGTTTCCTTTTTCCTCCACTCAGTGCAGAGTTGCAGGTTCATGTGGAGGACAACATTTAGAGATTTGAATGGACCCGAAATGGAAACATCTTCGGGGCACACTCTGACTTGTCAGTTTCATTTTCCTTGAACGGATCCGATGAGTGCGGCGTGTTCATCTCACAACAGCCTTCCTTCTTGCTTTTAACTCCAACTTTACCATTTCTTACATCTCTTCCCCTTCCTTTATCTTTATCTCTTCCTTTTTATCGGGGTTGGCACCCCCACCACCCTCTCCCCCTGCACCACTCACACACACACGCGCTTCGCCCATTGTCAGCAGTGCAGAAAGCAGATTTGCTCTTTAAACTAATGGCCCGTTATGTGAAACAGACCTGATTACGGTCTGACAGAAGGAATTAAGGCCATTCAGGGCCAAACGAGCGCGCCAGCGTTCATGACCTGGCACAACCACTTAGAGTGAATTTTATTTATACTGCTCTCAGTAAACATGCATCTGATATATGAAGGACTTGGAGGGAAAGAAAAGAAACACAATAAACTTGACTTTGGTGCTGTGTCATATTGATTTGACTTCTTCAGAAGGATTGTGTGTAATTTAGCAAATTAAGCACGGGAAAGAGGGACATGGACTTTTTCATTAAATTCTGCCCATGAAACAGACTTTCCATAAACAGCTAATGGGAGCGTGCTATCTACTCAGCCAGCTTTGTAACAGCCAAACAGGACATTTGAAGTTTCATATTACGGTTGTCATTATTTCAGAAATACAGTCTCTGAGTCTTCTTAGTAGCAGTTGTGTTGAAATATTCAGATATTCACGGTATATTCAGACTAGAGCTTTTGTTTTCCCTTTCCTTAAAAGGCTGAAATGTAATTACTGGGATACAAAAGAGAATAACAAGAGTAGAATAATGTGTCTCTGATTTTGTTTTCAGTTCCTATATTCAAGTAGAAAATGATTTGGGCTGTGGTAACGGATTGCTGGCTTTGGTTGTGATGTAGTAGATTGGGATCTTTTTGTAATTCTGTCTGTTCACATTCTATTTGTATTTAATAATAAATATATACAGTGATTATTTGCAGCATCTCACATCAGCAGGTGTTGCACATAAAATCGAAAATCCCTTGGTGTTCAGTTGCTTATTGTTGAATGTTTATAGTGTGAGTATTTTTTATTGTGTGAGTATTTTAATTGGTAAATCACATTTATAAAAGGAATGTAAAAGAAATTCAAAGATGTTATTAATTTAAGATATTTTGCTCAATCATTTGCATTATTACAATTAATTTACCCTCCATAGAGTAAAGTAAGTGTTTTATTATTTTACAGTGAAATTTAAAATGTAAAAATATTTTAGGCGTTTTCATGCTTTGTCCATTCTGTGGCAAATAAATGAAATGATTGATCTTCTTTGTTGTTTGTTTTTTGTGCTGTCATGGCTCGCGAGCTAAGGGCAGCTCTGTTTTATCTGAGCACTTTAATCAATGTCATCATTCATTTACAATGCTATGGCATAAAAATATCCTTGTTTATAATATTAAGTTTTACACTGCAGTGCTGTACCAAGGCATACACGTTACAACTTACACTTTTTAGCACCGTTTGCAAAATCTACAGGAATTCTTTCAACTTCTTCTTAAATAATTAACTCCAGTCTTGTGGAAATTGTCAGAAAGAGTACTGCTGTAATTGTAATTGAAGTTGTTTTAGCTGGTGCGATTAACACATATCTTAATACTGCATATATTTTTTTTCAAAATTTTTTTCCGTCATACAATTTCTAGCAGAGCTATATTAGAGTGGGGCTGCATGGTGATGGAGGTTAGCACTGTCAGCCCTCAGCAAGAAGGCTCCTGGTTCGGATCTGGGCTGGAACCTTTCGATGTGGAGTGCATATGCTCTTCCCATGCATGTGTGGGTTATCCCTGTGTACCCCAACATCCAGTGACAGTCCAGAAAGACGTGTGTGAGGTGTTGGCCCTGAGACGGACTGCCAGTCTGTCCAGGAGGGACCGTTCCTCCCGCCCTGGATGGATATGATCGATTTCCCAAATAAACAGCACAGTGAGTGTATAAATACACAGACAGCCTGTATTTGGCTCACAATATACATCCTATGAAATACTCTGGTTCATATGTTTCTGACCTTGACATTGTTAGAAGCATAATAGTTAAGAACACTCAAAAGAAAGGAATTAGGAATTCGTAATAGGATGCCTACTAGGAAAGCCAAAGGGTTGTGGTCACTGTAATATGGTTTGGGTTCAAATCTGTCTCCAACAAATTACATTTAAAAGCAGTCAAATAAGAACAACAGGGAAGCTAAAAAAATGTAAGAATGCTTCGATTTAGGCCATAAAGAAATGATTTTAGCATATTTGGAAAGAGATTATATGTGCTGATAATATGTTTTCTACCAATATATATCGTATGATCACCATATGCCCTTTGTGGTCTGTTACAACTCGAGTTCTCTATCAGTGGCATCGGAGCCATGCTTTTCTGAACAAAAATCTCTGAGGTTCTACCTTCTCAGACCGGTAGCCAGAGCTGGGAGTTTGTTTGTCAACCTCCAGGGGCTCAAATATAAAAAGATTGTTCTTTTTTTAATGCCGGGTGATAGCAACAGAAATACACACACATATTGATATATATATAAAGATATATATATATATATCTATATATATATAGATATACATATATATAAAAGGTACTATTTTGGGATTAATATTTATATTATTCATCTAAATTCATCTCACTATTGTATACCAAAATCTTTCATATTGTATTAGGCTCAATGTTTTTTGGATACCTTATTTATTTCCCTTAAAGGTTATGTAAAAGCATGATTAATGATCAGCTTAAAGCTGATTAAACATTGTTGCTTTGATACTGAAAAACACAGTTATGTACTTAAGCCTTGGACCAAGATCTTTTCTAAATTTAAACTAATTACTTTAAAGTCTATATATAGATTTACTTTCTAACCCATATACCTCATGTGGGCTGATTGGTTCATTCACTCATGATAAAGGTTGTTGCCTCTTGTCGTTTTCCTATCATGAGTTTTATGTTGCTCCATTGTCGGATTTTATTCATATGGAACTATAATTTTCAGGGAACAGGATTATGCCATCATATTACTGCTGCACTTGCTCAAAGAAGAGGTGCACATAAACGTCCTAATTGCATGCCATATCCACCATCTTAGAAATATTGTTCGTGTATACCTTTTGCCCTCTCTGACTACAACAGTAATCCAATAAGTTTGGGTTAAAGAAAGAGTGAAGTTCTGTAAACTTATGTCTTTTATCAGTTGTATTTGTTACAAAATGGACACTTGTTCTTCACCATAAAACAGTGTAAAGCAGTCATACAGGAAATTTGTCCCTTCTTTTCCTTTGAATGTGTCTTTTATTCATTATGGTAAGGCTCCATATTCAGACTGACAACGTTCCAAAAGCCGTAAAATAAAGTTGCCAGAGCAGGCAGACGGTATTTTGGTATGCAGCAGGATCTTATGGGAAGCCCCCCTATGGTAGAATAGCTCTGCATTAAAGGGTTGTAGGTCACATGCTGTCACTCCGCATTCATCAGCTCGCATCTATGACCACCAGTAGCAGTAGAAGCAGGGTGAGCTTTACAAAAAAAAAAAATAAACAAGAAGTAAAACAGTGGGACAATGTTGGTGAGGTTAGCAGGAGGGCAGTCATGTGATGCTGTGGACCCAACCACTGCCCAGTGACCTCACAGATCTGCAGGTGTTGAAGTGAAAGTGATGCGACCTTCTGACCCGCAGGCATAGATGAAACATGTCGGAGTGCCTCTCGTATGCAGTGCACAAGTACTTTATCTACTTCATATTACCATGTACAGTTTGATAATATGTAGTACTTACAGTACATAACCACACAAACATCAGCTGTAGTAAGTTTGGATACATTTCAGATACTAAGCAAGATGTTTAAATTACATTTTCAGCTGCAGCTCATTTTATAACAGAGTAATTTTCAATACATAAATACAAACGGTCACATTGATGGTGAGCAATTAACATAAAATGAGTTGTGAGTTTGGCTTGGGGGTAATTATCTGTGGCCCACAGATCCTCTGAGCAGAACCTTTGTTTCCTCTGGCTGGCTGCTTTAGGGCTGGATGAATGGGAGCTGAAATCTACCTCTGTGAAAACTGCTATGTTGTAAAAGTGTTTCAGGCTCAGTTCTAGATTTCATTTGCTTTTATAGCACATTTTTGCATACATGATTAATCTGGTTCCACTGGAAAGTTTAGTTATGTCCTTTTTTGAAGGTTTTTTTTTCTTTTACTGCTCTTGCTTGGTGTTGCTAATGAGGGAACTTGTGCTGCTTCTTCTTCTGTACTTACTCACTGTACAGTGAATCAGTTTAAATTATAGATGAAAAACAAATTGCAAGTGGACACTGCATTAGGATATCAGCTAGATGCCTGTCATATTAGAAAAAATATTTTTGGGATCTGCAGAAAGTCCATGCTCACAGAATTTAAGCTGTGATGTCTGCTGTGAAAAGGCTCAGGAAATAAAATCTATTTATAAAGAAGCATAAGTAGTAGGTTAACAAGGATGAAAATATTTCCAAACCTGGTGCTGAACATGGTTGCACCAGAATCAAAACATTTTGGGACAGGGGAGTATGAAATAAAACACAATAATAAAAATACTGAAAAGTAAATTTGAAAAAATACAAAATCAGAATACAGCAAAAAAAAAAAGAGCAACAAGTAAAACAAATACTAAGAAAACAGGATAATAACATATATAATATAACTATTCATTTGTACCTAAATGTTGTACTGATCATGAGAGAAACAGTCATATTTATTCAATCTGTATGCTGAATTTCCTTTGGCTACATTTCTTCCTCAAAGATGATGGTACAGCTGTCACAAGGTTGACTTACAGGACCCAATAAGCAGACTGTGGATGGGAGGTGAATCCAAACAGGCTTATTAAGAACAAGGTTCTTTAGTTTTGTTTTGTTTTTTTTTGGGGGGGGGGGGACTGGTCCCTTGCAGTATCCCATCGCCATAAACTAGCTAATTAAAGAACAAAGAAATTGTTTTATTTATACCAAAATCACAAATCTTCACTTTTACACTAAATTCTGCTATATTTTAAAATAAATTGTTTTAGGTATGCAAAGTCTTGTTGTAAGTGTTTGTGGCAGATTTTGCTTGGGGGCTCCCATTTAAAGCACAGCCATCATGATGGATGACAGAGTTCCATTCAGAGCCAGCGTGTTCCTGCTCTTGGTTTTATTGAGCCCCACCATGGAAAAACCCTCTCTGCATCAGCATTTCAGTGTGGCAGAAATAATACCAGTTTGGCAATTGTAGATAGCCTTGGGAATCTGCTCATACCAGTCACCTTTGAATAAAATTAACAACGGAAGCCTAATTACACTTTTAATTTTTCATTAAGTTGCTCATGTCAAAGGGTGTGTGCTGAATATTTAGGTCTACTACTCCAACGAACACTTTAATCGGCAGGTATTGGTCTTTTACAAAGAGTAGGAAAACTATAGTAACTAATAAAAGATTCAAATAAATGAAGATATGACCTGCTGATGATCCTGACGGTTCTCTTCCACCTCCAGCTCGTCTACAACTTCTGCACGCGTGCTTGCAGCTGAAAGCTATTTCAGACCTCACCCGGCAACAAGAAATTCTGTTTTCTGATTGGCTCAGAAATTCTATTTTGTGATTTGCTGATGGGTAGCTAAATCAAGACAGCTGTACCAGAGCTATTCTGAGCTGTACGAGCGCACAGTAACCTGCCATTGACTTGTTTATAGTATAGGCCATTAGAATTTCTGTGCGATGAAGTTGATCATTTCTCAGCGTGAGAAATGGCATGTGTGGCGTGTGAGCGTGTGAACTTGTTGAAATGCGTGTGTTTCACGCTCATTGCGTGAGACTTGAGAGCCCTGCGTTACATTGATTTAAATGCAAACAAGTGGAATGAAAACAATGTGTGTTATTAATTACCCTACCTTTTCTAAACCCAGAATGTTGAAAATGTAACATGTAATCCAATTATTATTTAAGTAGGTTAACCATGCCCTGTCCCTCGTCGTTGTGCAATGTGCATCTCCTGAATAAAAGGAGAGATGGATCGCGCTTTTGAACTTCTTTTAGTTAGGCTTTATTTCTTCTCAGTTGTTTTCAGCAGCAGGAGATCATTATAGCTTTTATATTAAACACGTTTTTAGTTAGCGGGACTGCAACTTATCACCGCTCCTGCCCGCTCCCGCACTGGGCACTCCCCCTCCCGCCCGCACCCGCAATGAGCTTTCAAAATGTGTCCCGCGCCGCACTGCTTTACGTTGGGTCCCGCGGGAGTGCAGGGCTCTAGGGTGAAGTTCCAGGATGGAGATGAAAGACGACATGAGATAAGTATTTCCAGGAGGGATCTCCAAACTGATAGATGCAGGCGTGGCTCAACGGATGGAGAATGACATCGGGCGAGGACGTAATCAGGAACTGGATTTGCAGCAGGCAGTTTTACAAGACGGCATTCCTGAGAAACAAGGAGAATGCTCGGTTAAACCAGAGAACAGGGGAAGCATCAGAAGACTATGAGGCAAATACCACTGTGGGTTAAACAACGATCTGGCCCTGAGTGGAGGTAAGACCAGGGTTGATATGCTGCAGAATTGATGAGCTCACTGGAGAACAGCTGTGTCAGGAGAACCTGTCAGAGCTAAGTTGCCAACAGAAACCGGTTTGAGCTGAAATCCTAGGAAAGTGGGATGAACCATCATAGAGGGTAGATCATCGGACTTTCACTACTGATGTATTAATGATTTTAATAATCTAAAATAGCTCCAAATATCATGGAGACAACTTCCTGTGTTCAGTTCTTAACAGAATATGTTTAGAGGATGACCCGACACTCTGACTTGTTGTGTAGCGGTGGCAGGGGTCTTTCGGCGATCCATGAATTATTGGTTCCTCCCAGCTGTCCTGAGAAGTACAGCCTTCATTTCTCATCATAGTCTGCAGCTACAGCGTAGATGGTCCTGAACCAAAGGGGTGGTAATCTCTTCCGCTTGGATAGGAAAAAAAGAAGGTCGATACCCAAGAAATGCTTCGAATGGTGATAGTGCTCACAATTTGAGAGAGTTGTGGGATTACTCCACCCAGCACAGAGGGTCGCTCCAGGTGGAAGGATCAGCAGCAGCAACACGTTGCATGGCTGACTCCAGATCTTGAAATGTCCACTCCACTTGGCCATTTCTCTGAGGAAGAAAACCAGAACTGAGACCAACTGTGGCATCTGAGGAATGACAAAAAGCTTTCTAGACCTGAAAGATGAATTGGGGTCCATGGTTGAAAACAATGTCCACCGGAATATCATGTGGACTGAGGATGTGTTGTTGAGTGATAAGATCAGCTGTTTCCAAGACTGTGGGTAACTTGGATAGAGGCTTGAAGTGAACAGCTTTGGAGAAACAATAGTCTAGAGTAGTAGGGATGTTTGTGTTACCCTTTTATGGAGGCAGACCAGTGATGAAATCCAAGGATATGTAAGACCAGGGTCTGCTGGGTCTGCGGGCCCAGGAGTCCGTCAGGTGGCCAAGTGGAAGTTTTACCTCCAGCACAAGTAGGACAAGCCACGACACTCCCTCAGATCCATCTTCATAGGTGGCCACCAAAAACATCTCTGAAGGAGAGAGACTGTACGTCCCATGACCCCTTTAAGAGGATTGTTTCAAGGCACATATCTGGGGAAGGCTACAGAAAAATTGCTGCAGCATTGAAGGTCCTAATGAGCACAGTGGCCATCATCCATAAATGGAAGAAGTTTGGAACCACAAGGACGTTTCGTACAGCTGGCCGCCCGTCCACTCTGAGCGATCGGGGTAGAAGGGCCTTAGTCAGGGAGGTGACAAAAAACCTGATGGCACATGACAGCCCGCCTGGAGTTTGTCAAAAGGCACCTGAAAGACTCTCAGACCACGAGAAATAAAATTCTCTGGTCTGATGAAACAAAGATTGAACTCTTTGGCCTGAATACCAAGCGTTATGTCTGGAGGAATCCAGTTACTGGTCATCACCTGGGTGATACCATCCCTACAGTGAAGCATGGTGGTGGCAGCATCATGCTGTGGGGATGTTTTTCAGCAGCAGGAACTGGGAGACTAGTCAGGGTGATGGAAAAGATGACTGCAGCAATGTACAGCGACATCCTTGATGATAACAGAGCACTTCAGAGTGCTCTAGACCTCGGACCGGGGTGAAGGTTCATCTTCCAACAGGACAAGGACCTGAAGCCCACAGCCAAGATAACAAAGCAGCGGCTTAAGGACAACTCTGTGAATGTCCTTGGTGGCCCAGCCAGAGCCCAGATCTGAACCTGGTTGAACATCTCTGGAGAGATCTGGAAATGGCTGTGCGCCCACGCTCCCCATCCAACCTGATGGAGCAGAGAGGTTCTGCGAAGAAGAATGCGGGAAACTGCCCAAAAATAGGTGCCAAACTTCTTCATACTCAAAATGACTTGAGGCTGTAATTGCTGCCAATGGTGCTTCAACAAAGTATTGAGCAAAAGCTGTGAATACTAATGTAAATGTTTTATTTTTGTTTTTTATTATTAATTAATTTGCAAAAGTTTCAAACAAACGTTTTTCATCAGGTTATTATGAGGTATTGTGTGTAGAATTTTGATCTAAAAGATTGATTTAATCTATTTGGGAATAAGGCTGTAACAGAGGACATTGTGGAAAAGTGAAGCGCTGTGAATACTTTCCGGATGCACTGTACAGCGGGGCATTGGTGAGGCTGAATGGCATGACTACATACTCAAAGCATCCAATTGAAGACCATCTTCCACTCATCTCCTCTTTGATTGAGACTAGATAGTAAGCATTTCAGAGGTCGAATTTAGTGAAAATGGTGGATCCTTGAAGGGCATCGAAGGATAAGTCGATCAGAGGTAGAAGCTTTGGTTATGAACAGTGACCCTGTTCAAACCCCAATAGTTAATGCACGGGCTAAGGGATTTGTCTTTTTTGCTTATAAAGAAAAATCCAGCTCCTAATGGTGAGGATGATGGACTGATTAAGCCAGAATTAAGAGACTCATTTATATACTTCTCCATGGCTACTTTTTCAGGTTGAGATAGATTGCATAAGTGTCTGCTCGGTAACGAGGCTCCTGAGAGAAGATCTATGGAGCAATCCATAAGGTTGATGAGATGGAAGGGAGAGAGCTTTTGACTTGCTAAAGACTTCTGCTAAATCAAGATATTCATAAGGTACCGAAAAGAGATCAGGTTTCATGGTCTCACTGCTTTGGGCATCAGATGGTGGCAAGGCAGATTTTAAACAAGTAAGGTGACGTTTGGTGCTCCAGCTGTAAACAGATCCTGTGTCCCAGTTTATGTGGGGATTATGAGAAGCTAGCCACCAAAGACTGAGAACTAATGTCGATTCAGGGGAGGAGATAAGATTTAGGTTGATGAATTCTGAACGATTTCCTGAGAAATTGAGTTTGAAAGGGACTATTGGATGAGTAACACAAGCTATTAATCATCCATCCAGAGCATTGGCAGAAATGGGATGATTTTTTGGGATAATGAAGTTCCAGATTAATGACTCTACAAATGCCTGGATTATTGACTACTTGACAAACCGACCACAGTTTGTGAGACTGAAGGGTTCTGTGTCTGATAAGGTGGTCAGCAACACAGAAGTACAGCAGGTGACTGTACTCTCATAGTTTCTCTTTATGTACATCTCAGACTTCCAGTACGCCATCAGTGATCTCCAGAAATACTCAAATGAATCTGCAGTTGTTGGGTGTGTCAGTGATGGACAAGAGGCTGAGTACAGGGAACTAGTTGTCACTTTGTGGCTTGGCGTGAAAACAATCAAGTAATCTTGAACACAAACAAAACAAAAATTATGATTGTGGATTTTAGGAGGACCAGGAATAAACAGAACACGGTGTCCATCCTAGCTAAAGATGGCGGAAGAATACAGTTTTATGTGAATTTACCTAGACAGCAAACTGGACTGTACATGCAACACTGAGGCTATTTACTAGAAGGGACAGAACAGACTGTACTTCTTGAGAAAGTACAATAAGTACACCTTGGACTATACAGTCTTAAGAAACATCTGCACCAAGATGTTTTTTCTGCAAATCTGTAGTTGAGAGTTTAATCTGCTTTGCAGTCATCTGTTAATACACCACGGCCTCTGAATTTCCAGCCACAAACATCACAGTTTCCAGGCTCAGTTGACAACCATGATCCAATGAAAATGCTCCAAGTTTAGAGGTTAATTCTGTTTATGTACAGTTTAACAGTTCGTCCTCAAATTCCCTGCTCCTCTGTAAAGCATATTCCTGACTCCTCGGTGACACACACACTATCATTTCTATAAATTTTCATCATTTTAAATCTCAAATTAATTTACTACTGTTTCTATCCATAACCTTGCTTTATTTCCCACCTTCATTGAAATTTGTCACCGTCTTTTATTTCCCTGTATATTAAGATTATAGAGTAAATGTCAAGGTTTTCATTGCAAGATTATTTCAATTCAGGAAAACAGAATTCTGTGCTATTCAGTTCAGAGTCTGGAGCTCTTGTTCTGTGGAGTGACATTTGTGTGAAAGATATTCAAACGTCCTGACAGGGATACAAAATTATTCCAAAATTTCAAAATTATTATACTCGGGTGCGAGTTACACAACAGAAATTTAGAAAAATGCTGTATGAGTTCATGGAAAGTAATAGGTAGCCTGCTCCACCTCCAACGAAAAACAGGTTGA
The DNA here is from genome assembly GCF_027942865.1 of Odontesthes bonariensis. Taxonomy (NCBI): domain Eukaryota; kingdom Metazoa; phylum Chordata; class Actinopteri; order Atheriniformes; family Atherinopsidae; genus Odontesthes; species Odontesthes bonariensis. The sequence continues at coordinate 2,954,749 of NC_134517.1, read as the reverse complement.
AATTAAAGTTTCAAAACGACAAAACATTTTTAAAAAACACCCTGTAACTATAACATGGACAAAATTTCCTCTCAGAAGAACTTTTTTTAAAGGTTACCCATTGCATTATGAATTTTAAATCAAAGAGGCATGCAGTGTAATTGGTAATTGGGAAAATGGTGACAGGTGAAGTCATCCAACAAACGGAAATAAGCAAACTAATACAATTGGGTTTGTACACTAACGGCACATTTATGGTTGGAGGCTTTTAGGGACAGTACTAACGGTAGGCTGGCAAAAGCCTGATTCCACTTACTCTGGTGTGTACTAAAGCAATTGCCAACATTAAAAAAAAGTTTTTACAAATATCAGTATTTCACTGAGTACGATGCATTCAGACATACAGTCAAGCCCGAAATTATTCATACCCCTGGCAAATTTTGACTTAAATGTACTTTTATTCAACCAGCAATTTTATTTTTGACCGGAAACAACACAGGCATCTCCCAGGAGATAATACGATGATGTCCAAGAGGCATCATTGTGGAAAAAAATATTCCTCAGCTTTTATTCACATTTGAACAAAAAGTGGCATGTCCAAAATTATTCATACCCTTTGCAAACTGTCACAGTCTATGGGAAAATCCAAAGTTCTATACCATTCCAAATAGTCCAAGCTGTTTTAAAGCATCCTAATTACCCTGATTCATTGGGAACAGTTTAATCAACTCAACAGGTGAAAAACAGCAGCTCTCTGCAGTTGGCTTGTGGACAGTCATCATGGCTAAGACAAAGGAGCTCACTAAGGACCTGCGGCTGTGCATTGTGGCTGCTCACAAGTCAGGAAAGGGCTATAAGGCCATATCAAAATGTTTTCAACTTCCAGTGGCTACAGTGCAAAGTATTATGAAAAAATACAAGAAGTTCCGCACTGTGGAAAATCTCAGAAGATGTGGTCGGAAGCCAAAAGTGACACCTGTGCTGGCCAGGAGGATAGTGAGAGAGGTGAAGAAAAATCCAAGGATCACCACCAAGGCCATCCTGGTGAATCTTGGCTCTGCTGGTGGCAACATCTCAAGGCAGACAGTCCAACAGACACTGCACACTGCTGGGTTCCACGGACGCAGACCAAGGAGAATGCCACTTCTCCAGAAAAGGCACACAGAAGGCCGCTTGACCTTTGCAAATGCTCATCTGGACAAAGAAGAAGACTTCTGGTGTTATGTTTTATGGTCAGATGAAACAAAAATTGAATTGTTTGGCCACAATGATCTGTCCTTCATTTGGCGTAAAAAAGGAGAAGCCTTCAACCCTAAGAACACCATCCCCACTGTCAAACATGGTGGTGGGAACCTAATGTTTTGGGGGTGTTTTTCAGCCAATGGACCAGGGAACTTGATCGCAGTAAATGGCACCATGAAAAAAGAGCAATACATCAAGATTCTCAACAACAACATCAGGCAGTCTGCAGAGAAACTTGGCCTTGGGAACCAGTGGACATTTCAGCACGACAACGACCCAAAACACACTGCAAAAGTGGTGAAGAAATGGTTAGCAGACAAAAACATTAACGTTTTGCAGTGGCCCAGCCAGAGTCCTGACTTGAATCCAATGGAGAATCTGTGGAGGGAGCTAAAGATCAGGGTGATGGCAAGGAGACCCTCCAACCTCAAAGAGTTGGAGCTCATCGCTAAAGATGAATGGGCAAAAATACCAGTGGAGACATGCAAAAAAGCTGGTCAGCAATTACAGGAAGCGTTTGATTGCTGTAATAGCCAATAAAGGCTTTTCTAGTAATTATTGAGAAGGGTATGAATAATTTTGGACATGCCACTTTTTGTTCAAATGTGAATAAAAGCTGAGGAATATTTTTTTCCACAGTGATGCCTCTTGGACATCATCGTATTATCTCCTGGGAGATGCCTGTGTTGTTTCCGGTCAAAAATAAAATTGCTGGTTGAATAAAAGTACATTCAAGTCAAAATTTGCCAGGGGTATGAATAATTTCGGGCTTGACTGTAAGTTACAAAAGCCATACAATATATTTTTAAGATCAGGACAACCAAAATTGATTTTATGCTTATCTTTCTTTTAACTGGACATGTATTTTTGGCAACAAAATGGTTGCAGTTGTTCAATTACATGGATATATGTTTATTCTCGTTTGTATATTTTATTTCAACACTGTCATGTGATGAGGGCAGAGTAGTGGTGCAGTAGTTAGCATTATTGGCTCACAGCAAGGTTCCTGGGTTAAATTTTGTCTGGGAGTCTTCAAGGAGTTTGCATGTTCCTCTTGTAGCTGTGGAAGTGTTGTCTGGGCACTCTGGTTTCCCACCACAGTCAAAAGAACATGTATGAACACGAATTTGTGGGACAGCCCAATAATAAGGAATTACAGCAGTCCAATCCTGAAGTAACAAATGCATGGAGCAGTTTTTCTGCATCACTCTGAGACAGGATGTTCCTGATTTTAACAATATTACCAAGGTGAAAGAAGGCAGTCCTAGAAACCCGTTTTATATTTGAGTCAAAGGACAGATCCTGGTCCGAAATAACTCCAAGGTTCCTCACTGTAGAACTAGAAGCCAAGGAAATACCATCTAGAGTAACTATATAACTGGACAGTTTCTCCCTGAAGCGCTCAGGTCCAAAGATAACGACTTCAGTTTGTCTGAATTTAGAAGCAGAAAGTTCTGAGTCATCCAGGTCTTTATATCTTCAAGACTTGCTTGATTGGTTGGTCAGACTACAAGCATGTCTGGACATATGTGGTTTCATCGAAAATTTATACCATGCTGTCTAATAATGTTACCTAATGGAAGCATGTTTAAAGTGAAAAGAATCGGTCCAAGCACAGAACCCTGAGGAACTCCATGACTTACTTGTGTGAGGAAGATTCTTCATTTACAAGAACAAACTGAAATCTATCAGATAAATATGACTTAAACCAGCCTAATGCAGTTCCTTTAATCCCAATAACATGTTCAAGTCTCTGTAATGCTGTGATCGATCGTATCTACTTCCGCTCTTCCCTGTCACACCTGTTTCATTCTCTTATTGCCTCATCTGTTGTCCATATGTGAATCCCCCCCTTGGTATATATTCCCCAGGGTTTCAGTTTTTCTTTGCCAGACATTGTATGTGTGGCGAGGAAGAAAGGAACTTAATAAAACTAGTCTTAACTAAAGGGAAAACAAAGAAAAACAACGCCACCCTGGGAATTGCACCCAGAGAATTGGATAGTGTAGTGGTGAGATTGCCACCTTTTGTGGAGGTGACCTGGCCTAACAAAACAGAAAAGATGAGGCCACCAACGAAATGCCAGCACCGCCAGCACCGGCCACCAGCAACTGCTAAAGAAAGAATTACAACAATTATTAAATGCAGAAATAAATAAAACAAAAACAGAAAAAAAAGTAATAAACCGATTAAAAAACAAACAATTAACAAAAGTAAAGGATCCAAAGAAAATACAAACTCAAGGCTAACAATTTATACAAAAAAAAAAAAAAAAATGAAACATTCACACTGTTGAATAAAAGCCTAAACCCAGCTCCAGGAATATATGCCTTTTTCAACCATCTCGGAGGCCAGGCAGACAAAGACAATGTGGCTGCAAGGTAGTGGCAAGACACAATCGCGCCGAACGAGCAGCAGAGAAGTTGAAGAAGATTAGACACCAACCAAAGCATCAGCAGTTCCAGTGAGCTGATTGCAGTGCCCTGTATAAAAAAAACGCTATTAGCAGCGCTAAATGATCAGCAAATGGGCGGGAGAGAGCTCGGAACCGCTGGCGTTCACCGAGGTAGCCCATACAGCAGCATGAAGAGGGGCAGGGAACAGCACCTAAGCAGTCACCCTATGGCACAACAAGCACCGCGATGAAGCACCGGGCAGCCATACTTGTCAGGCCAAATGATTTTTGACCCGGAAGTGAGTCCGGTGACAACAGAAACACAGAGGAAGAACCTGTGGGAGGACCGGCGCTTTTATAGTCGCCACCTCGGTGATTGGCCCCAAGCAGCACTCATGGCAAGCAGCTGTAATAACATAGAAGGGCACTTCTATGCTGCTACATATGCATGTGAGTATGTTGTTTGTTCAGGTCATCCGTGGTCTCCCGTGTGTCCGTTTCTCTTTTTTTATTTAGTTTTTTAGTTCAACTGTGCTTGCTATTTAGTTTGCTCATCCAATCGTTGAGCTTTTTCCTGGTTCATCTGCATTCTGGGTCCTCAACATCCCGCTCCACCTCTACTTGTGACATCACTGTACAATATTAGCACATGCACATACAGTAGCTCGTAGCTATTTAAAATATTTTAATTTGATTTTTTTTCCAGCTATATCTGTTTTATTTAAGTGCAAATTTCTTATGATTACTTAAGAATTAGAATTAGACTCTGCCAGGATTGGTTTAAGTTCAAGGAAACAAGAGCTCATCTCTTTCCTCCAATTGGCCACCCAGAAAAGCTGGCCAGAATGTCACCATAAGTGGGGCAACTGACCCAGAAAGTGATAGGGGGGGTCCCAAGGTAAGAGTTGAACACAGTCATTTTGGGCCTCTAATCATCCAATCTCTGGCAGATGTTTGGTCACAGACAATGGAGTTGATGACATGAGACTTGAGGAGCAGCAATGGATAATCAAAGACGGTACAAATCTCAGCTGAGACCTATTTTCAACATAAGTGGATGGTGACCATGTGGCCCCTGCTGACACTGAGGTGGAAGGGAGAAAATCGTTTGCCTTAGTGATGGATAGTACAACTGGATGGTATATCACATGGACATGATATATCATGTAGATGGTGATTTTAATACAACAGAATTCAGGAGATGACACCATGGAGATACCTGGCAGAGACAAAACACTACCATATCCTCATTTCCATCTGTAAGACAACATTTCTCTGCTTCAAGCATAAAATAATTTGTTGTCTAAATGATTTTTGTTTTAGTGACTTGTATATAATTTAATTATCTTTGGTAATAAATTAATTGAACCTTGTTCTAGAAGTATACCAAAGGACACTAAATGTATAAATTGTCACACAGTTGGACATCTATAAAGAGACAAAGGTCTTGAAAAAGGTTTTGACAATCTAACTAGTTTGGAGTGAGACTATAGGTAATTATATCTTGAACTACCAAGATGTGCCACAGGAATTCCATATCGGTTGACAACTTTATACCAGACAAACTATTCTGTGTGTAGCGAGTTCTTTGTTTTTTAACATTTAAACTTATTATGGCAGAGACCAGACTTGAGCATTTTTCTTTTTTTTAACCCCTTGTCCTGTCCGGCATTATGGCAGCAGAATTGTAATCTGAATACCGTTTATGCCAAACACATTTGTTATGCCAAGGGAAGCTTTATGAATGTAAAGCTCCCCTTGATGCCCATTATTTATCTATTTATTTTTGTTACAATACTTAACATGTGATAGTGCCAAACCGGACCGGGGGACAGAGAGAGGGGGAGAGCAGAGGAAAAAAAAGGAACAGAAATATGAAGAGACAATCATAGAAAGAAATTAAAAACCACACAACCAGCTGCTACACCTGTAAAAAAAAAACTGAAGACAATCCACGGCTTTTGTGGGGAATCCAGCCTTAGAGCCACCAGGAGCACCTGGAAGCAGACAAACAGAGAACAAACACACAAACAAACAAACAAAAAAGCACAAGCAGCAGCAATCACATATAGTACAACTGTGGATACAGATGACCTTAAACCACAGGACAACACAACAACTGCTTAGCGAGCATGCTACTGGGCTAATGAATGTGTGTTTTGAGTGCACACCACCCCAGCAATCAGAAGTAGGCCAAGAGGGCCCCCAGACCCAGGCCCCTAACAGCCCCCAAGGAGCACAGAACCCGGAAAGGAAGCGTCTCTGAATACAGGCTCAAATATAGCTCCATGGCTGGTTGAAGGCAGAGTAGGTGGGTTGGCTGGATACATGCCTGTAGAAGAATCAGACAAACAATTGTGGATATCTTTTAACAGGTCAAACACTTGGTTGAGACGTTGATTATTAGAATCTTGTTGCTCATTCAAAACCTGCAGAGCCTTCTCGTGCTCCCCGAGCATGACTCCCTGGCTGGACAGGGCTGACAAAAAGGCGTCTGCTGAGTCCATTCTTTTGGCCAGCTTGTGCTGTCACAGCTAGGTGACTGGCCGCCTGAAAATACGTACTCAAGAGCAGACACTGAACACTAGGAGGATCGGAGTAATGATAAGTTATTAATAAGTGGAGTGAGAGCTGAATCCAGGACTGTGAGGAAGAAGGTTAGGGGGATTTTCCAGGTTGGAGAATTGTCTGAAGTGGTTGGTTTGTCCTTACTTATTTTCCAGAGGGAATCCAAGATGGAGGGGAGGGTTATGGCTGATGCAAGGTTCTGAGTCGGCGGTGGGGCGAGAAGGCAGATAAGTGGAAGAGGCTGATGAGAGAAATCCAACCATAGACGGCAGTACAGGCATGAGGAAACCAGTACACGGAGAATGGACAAGGAAGACGACAACTGGAGAAACAAGGCAGGGTAAGCGCTTGGGAAAACTCGCAATGAGAAAATGATTCGGTCTAATAACCATAAGGGTTATGAGACAATCTGGCTGGTTGCTCCTACAGCTCCTATAAAGGTGTCCTTGGGGCGGTCGGTGGCTTAGTGGGTTAAGCAGCCGCCCCATGTATAGAGGCTGCAGTCCTCCCTGCAGCTGGCCCCGGTTCGAGTCCCGCACCGGACGGCCCTTTACTGCATGTCTTCCCCATCTCTCTGCCCCCTGCTTCCTGTCTCTCTCTCCAACTGTCTATCCATTAAAGGCATAATCCCCCCCCCCCGCCCCCCCAAAAAAAGGTGTCCTGATGAGGGCAGATGAGAAGCAGGTGTGACAGCAGGAGCAATCCAGACTACGCCCAGGGCTTCCAGTAAATCTGCTCAGCCCCACCTAAGACTTGGAAACCAAAGCAAAAACACAGCCAAGCATGGTTGTGACAGTTTCACAATTAACCTTGTTTTCTTCTCAATAAAGTAAAAATGTAGAATGTTCTCCCCGTGTAAGCGTGGGTTCTCTCCGGGTACTCCGGCTTCCTCCCACCGTCCAAAAACATGCATGTTGGGTTAATTGGTGTCTCTAAATTGTCCCTAGCAGTGAGTGTGTTTGTGGTTATTCGTCTCGTTTGTCTCTGTGCAGCCCTGGGATGGACTGGCGACCTGTCTAGGCTGTACCACGCCTCTCGCCCGATGACCTCTGGGATAGGCTCCAGCCCCCCCGCGACCCGACCGACGGATTCAGTGGGTATAGAAAATGGATGGATGGATATAGTAAGACTTTATTTTCCACCAAAATGCAATTTTTGGCTTAAAGATATACACAAGACAACTGTATAAATCAGGTATAATAAATAATATAATAAAAGTTGCGTATCAGAAAGGTCATATGCGTTTAAAAAAAATGTACTCCACATCACTCATGTTGACTGATTTAAACTAGTGTTGCACCGATACCGATACCAGTATCGGGCGGGGCCCTGATCGGCACTAAAATGGTGGTATCGGTGAGTACCAACAAATAGGGCACCGATACCATTTCCGATACTTGTATGACACTTGAACGTCTCCCGACACTCGCTACACTGTGCAGCTATCGCTATTGGCCTGCTCCAGACCAATGAGAGCGGGCCAATAGCCGCTCTTAACCAATGCCGGGGCAGCTTTTTCTATGTGTGAGGAGCAAGACGTGTGGCGACACGGCACTCTTTCAGCTGGGGAGGGTGTTGTTCGCAGTCATCTAGAGCTGCCGGCGACGAAGACAGCTAGCCAGGGGGAGTTTGCAGCGCGAGTGTGAGGAGGGGAGGCTGGGTGCTTCCTGTAGTCAAAACAGCGTCCACGATAGAGAGTGCTGGGCCGCCATCGCTCCCTGTGCGGTCGTGACAGCGCACTACCAGCTGACAGCCATCTTCGCCGTCCAGCAAAGCCGTTACCCCGGGGAGTTGGATGGCGGCACAAGCTCAGACCCCGGTGGAACGTCTCGCCAAGTGGGCGAGTTAAGTATTCCTCTCCTTTTAACTTTGTGTTTTAGTGTTTATTTATAGGTCGGCCTATTGTTATGTGGTATTGATTGGTGGGGTTGCGTGGGGAGGAGTGACGGGTCTGTGGTTAAACGGGCGCCATTTACTGCAGGTTAGCCGCATGTTTTGTGGTGTGTTGACTCTGTGTGCTGTGTTTAAAGCGTGCCTTAAAGCCAGTGAAGCTAGCCTGACTTGTGGTGGGTTTTCATTCCGTGTGCTGTGTTTAAAGCGTGCCTTAAAGCCAGTGAAGCTAGCCTGACTTGTGGTGGGTTTTCATTCCGTGTGCTGTGTTTAAAGCGTGCCTTAAAGCTAGTGAAGCTAGCCTGACTTGTAGTGGGTTTTCATTCCGTGTGCTGTGTTTAAAGCGTGCCTTAAAGCTAGTGAAGCTAGCCTGACTTGTAGTAGGTGAGGCGCGGTGAGGCGATTGCCGCCGCGCAAGTGAAAATATGCGATTCGCGCGAGTTCAAAAAATCCAACTTTGGCGAAATATTCGCGTCAGACAGCCTATCAGCGTTGAGATTCTGGACGACAGTGACGTGGAGACAGATGGACAGGGGCTCCGCAGCTGAAATGGAGTCGTGTCTGTGACATGCAGATGGGACTGCAGATGGAAATTAGCTTCTAAACTACAATCTGGTGCAGGTCATCTCTTTACTTTGTAATTAATGTACTTTGCACATGGTCCCTGACTAAATAAAACAAATAAAATTAAAAAATTAAATCCAGGAGTTCCGTCTGGATGACGGCCGCCTCCAGCGGCACCCCAGGCCCACCAGAACCCAGCCCGACGACCCGATCGGGAGGACCGGCGCCGCGATCTCTCAGCAGGACACCAACCACAGGCGCCCCGCAGCTGAAACGGAGCCGCGGCCCAGCTGCGGAGCGCCTGCAGCCGGCGTCCCGCCGAGAGATCACGGCACCGATCCTCCCGAGCAGGCCACCAAACTGGGTCCCGGCGAGCCCGAAACACCGCTGGAAGGCGGTGAAATTATCCGAGCTGAATGCACCACCGGATGATGTAACTGACCCAGACACGACGGCGTGTGCGTTTCAGACGAATCTCGGACTGCCACAGCAGGTACAAGGACGCGATGGTACTTATATCAGCCATGGATAGCCCCTTGAGCTATTCACTCGTTTTTTTACTCGCGCGAAGGAGGCGAGTGATTTCAATTTACACCCGCGGCAAAAATCGCGCGAGTAACGCGGTGCGATGGTGTGAACGCACCGTTAGCCTGTCGTGTGTGTCGCGACCAAGGAAGCCTGCGTTCCCAATCCTTCTCTCTCTCCATTAGATCGGAGCCCCCCACCCCATGTGTTTTATGAACTTGTAAACTAATAAAGATTTTACATTTTACATCCAAGTAGTATGCAGCTCTTCATATATATATATATATATATATATATATATATATATATATATATACCACTATTTTTAAAAAAATAAAAAATAATATATATATAAATTTATTTATTTATTTATTTTTTTTTTTTTTTAAAAACAGAGTGGTATCGGTATCGGGGCCAAAAAATGGTATCAGTGCAACACTAATTTAAACTTATTTTAAGTTGCCAGTGGACCGATTTAATGCCTTTTACAGCTCAGAGGTTTCAACCGAATTTGGGGATCTGCCATTAATTATTTTCCTCGTTAATAAAATTTGAAGTACTTTGTTGTAATTTTTACAGTTTATGTGAACCCGCAGCATAGAGAGGTGAATGTGACAGTTCGTGTGCAGCGTGGACCCAAAAGGCAGGAGATCAGGTGGCAGTTCAAACAGAGGTTTATTCAAAACCAAAACTCAAGAAGCCATTGGGTGTAGCAGTATAGGGGTGGGGGTCTGGCTAGACTTCCTAACAGGGATAAACAACTCAAACGGGCTGCTTCAGGCGGCGTTGCAGGCGGCGTTGGCTGGAGGCTGGCTGGAGGCTGGCTGACAGCGAGGCTTCAGGCATGGCTTGGTAACTGAATCATCGGGCAGTGGTGTGGAGGTGAATCAGGCTTTTCTGGAGTGGTGTGATGATTGCTGGATTGAACCCAGGTGTGCTCTGTTGTGCTACTTGCTTCTCTGGAAATTAGGTCAGCCCGAGCCATCACCTGCCCTGCAGGACAGACAGGAAAAAAGGAAACAACCCAAAAATATACACAGCCATAACCTATGTGGAAACAAAACGAAACAAAACAAAAACCCCAGGCCATAACAGTGAAAGATACAACCCCAATTCCCAAAACGTTGTGATAAAAGGTACACTAACAAAACTTCAATCCTTTGCTTATTTTCATAAACCAATATGTTAAGCAATGGAACATACAAAATATCAAATGTTCAAAGTGAGACATTTTACTATGTTATTAAATAATTTTCTCTTGTATTTGATACAAATTCTACAACTGAAACGGTCATGTAGGTTTTTTGTCTGTACCCTTCCTTAGGACTCATAATGTTGCCTCGTAAAGTGCTGCCCTTACAACCATTACAGGTAAAATACAACTAATGTAAGCATTTCCATATTACAGAAGGTCGTTGTCCTCAACACTTTATTACATTTTACTTTTTTCATTGCCTTGTAGGGTTTAGACAATAACATTGTTTGGTTGTGGACACCAATTTACTAGGTTTTTTTTGGTCAAAACAACATATTACTGTTACATGTTACTAAACTTTGTCACTTCCTGGTTGCCTTAAGTAAATAATATTACTTGGTTATGGTCAGATGTCAAAACAGCTTGTATGTATGGGTATGGTTAGAAAAATCATTGTTTGAGCTTTATACAACCATCACTACACAGTTTTACCCTTCACACGCTTTCCACATGAGACCTAATTATACACTGAAACAAACTTTATTGTAGATCTAAATTGCAAATATGCACTCGGTGTTGACCCTTTCATGTGATTGACTGTTTACATCCAACAGCAGTTGCTCGGCTACACAATCCTCCTCTTCTTTGATTCCAACTACGTGTTCTGAAAGAAACATTGATCATTCAAATGATTTCACTCATTATATTTATAAAAATCACTGTTATATTACATTTGACACTCAATGAAACAGCTGTTAATGATTTTCCTCTTTTTCTGCCTTCATTCTGCATTTCTTCCCATTCATGTGGAATTAATTTCTTCGTTTAATACAGGATTTTACCTGTGTTATGGTGTGACGCTGCATCAACTCTGTATACCCTGTATGCTCCCTTATGGATGCTCGGAAAGACAGATCTCTGAAGATGTACATGTGGATGCTCTATGATCAACAAAACATTTGTGTTCAATAACATCACTAATAAGTCTAACAAATTAGAGTTTTTGTTTGTGACTGGAACATGGCAGAGGGACATGAATTGTATTTAATTCACTGTGCTATGTCCTGAGGGACATTTTATGGACCTCATAGAGTCTTATTTTACTCAGAATGTGACTGGCTCTACAGACATGGAGGACATAGTTTGGGTCTTACTTTTCGTGACGATACATTGTGGGTTTAAATTAGGTTTAGATCTTTTGTCAGGTTGCCATATTTACAAGAATTTTATCATATTTATTTTTTCTCTCCTTCTTTATTAACAAGATAAATAACATTACAGCTAACAATATTCTGTCCTCTTCCACCCCAATAGTCAGCAATCATTCTTATTATTTAAATGTTTACAAAAGTGAGAGAAAGAGACAACAAAAATACCCTTAAACCAGTAGTTCCTTCATTTCCATTGACTCTATTTCATTACAGTTTTTATATTCCCAATATATTTTCTGCATTATATAGTCTTTTTAATTGTCTTTGTTAATCTACATCCATTTGTGCTTTACAAAGTGCAACACTTTACAAATAAGTTGGGACTGATGCAATTTAGGGCTATTTATCAAGTAAAAACAATTATTTTTTTTTTTTTCAAACAGATGATCTCTAAAACTGAGTGCAATCATGGTTTGGTACTAGAGCAATACCCATGAACTATTTGAGAAGCAATACTAAGGAGAGTATTTCGAGTCACACAATATATGTGTGACACAATCTCATGTTCCTCAAAGAAAGATTAGAAGATATTTGGATATTTTTCTCCCTATTGTGCATTGTTAAAATATTTAAGAAAATTTAATCAATTTCAGTACATAAAGGGCAAGGGGATGGGGCTAAGCTAGATATCTGTGATTTCTGACCCCACAGATGGCACTGAATTAAGAAAAGTCAATTATTAACAGCTAATATAAGCAGTGTAAACTTCTCTGGGCTCGGAGGCATCTGGGATGGACCGTCACAGGGTGGAAACGTGTATTCTGGTCAGACCGATCAGTATTCCAGATCTATGTTGGAAGAAATGGAGCAAAAGGAGCATCCAGACTGTTGTCAGCAACCAGTCCCTGTAGCCAGGCTCTGTGATGGTATGGGGTTGTATCAGGGCCCTCGGCAAAGCTCATTTCCACTTCAATGATGGCAGCATTAATACAGAAAAGTTCACTGAGATTTTACAGCAACATATGCTGCCTTCAAGACCACATGTTTTCCAGCGACGTCCATGCATTTTTCAACAAGACAATGCAAGAGCACATTCTGCACACATTCCAAAGGCATGGCTGAGGAAGATGAGGGACTGCCTGCCTGCAGTCCCCATTTGAGACTTTACAAGTGAAAAATGTTAGAACTGCTACACTATTAAACATCCTAAGAGATTATTTCAGGAAAAAAGGGAGAAAATAATCCCTGAAATGTTTAATTATTATTAATTTCCATCCCTCCATCATCTACCGCTTCTCCAGGGATCGGGTCGTCGGGGCAGCAGCTTGAGCAGAGAAACCCAGCACCGCTCCATTCGCCCCTCATTCATGAAAAAGACCCTGTGATACTTGAACTCCTCGACTTGGGGGGGATCTCATTCCCAATCGGAAGAGGGCATTCCACCCTTTTCCGGCTGAGGACCATGGTCTCGAATTGGAGGTGCTGATTCTCATCCCAGCCGTTTCACACTCAGCTGCGAACCGCTCCAGTGAGAGGTGAAGATCAAGGCCCGACGACGCTAACAGAACCACATCTTCCGCAAAAAGCTGAGACCCGAGGTAGCCAAACCGAAACCCCTCAACGCCCTGGCTGCACCTACAAATTCTGTCCATAAAAATTATGAACAGAATCAGTGAGAAAGGGTAACCCTCACTGGAAACAAATCCAACTTACTCCGGCAATGCGGACCAAACTCTGACACCGGTCATACAGAGACCGAACAGACCCTATCAAGGGGTCCGGCACTCAATACTCCCGGAGCACCCCCCACAGGACTCCCTGTTCGACACAGTCGAACGCCTTCTACAGGTCTACAAAACACATGTAGACTGGTTGGGAGAACTCCCATGCACCCTCCAAGACCCTGCTGAGGGTATAGAGCTGGTCCACTGTTCCACAGACAGGACGAAGACCACACTGTTCCTTTTGATTCCGAGATTCGACTATCCGAAAGATCCTCCTCTCCAATACCCACGAATAGACCTTACCAGGGAGGCTAAGGGATTTGATCCCCCTATAGTTGGAACACATCCTCCGGTCCCCCTTTTTAAAGTTGGGGACAACCCGCCCGATCTGCCAGTCCAGAGGCACTGCCCCCGATGTCCACGCGATGCTTCAGAGGCATGTCAACCAAGACAGCCCTACAACATCCAGAGCCTTGAGGAACTCAGGACGGACCTCATCCACCCCCGGGGCCTTGCCACCGAGGAGTTTTTTGACCACCTCGGCAACCTCAGCCCTAGAAATGGGAGGCCCCATGTCCAAGCTCCCCAACTCTGCTTCCTCATCGGAAGGCGTGTCGGTAGGATTGAGGAGGCCCTCGAAGTATTCCCCCCACCGACTCACGACGTCCCTAGTTGAGGTCAGCAGAGCCCCGCCCTCACCATACACGGTGTTGACGGTGCACCGCTTCCCCCCCCGAGCCGCCGGATGGTGGACCAGAAACTCCTCGAGGCCGTCCGGAAATCATTCTCCATGGCCTCCCCGAACTCCTCCCAAGCCCGAGTTTTTTCCTCAGCAACCGCCAAGGCCGCTTTCCGCTTGGCCTGTCGGTACCCATCATCTGCTTCCAGAGTCCCACTGGCCAAAAAGGCCGGATAGGACTCACCTTCAGCTCTTTCCACACCACTGGGGTCCACCAGCGGGTTCGGGGGTTGCCGCCACGACAGGCACCGACCACCTTACGGCCACAGCTCTGGTCGGCCGCCTGAACAATGGAGGCACGGAACATGGCCCATTCGGGCTCAATGTCCCCCACCTCCCCCGGGACATGGTTGAAGCTCTGCCGGAGGTGGGAGTTGAAACTCCTCCTTACAGGGGATTCCGCCAGCCATTCCCAACAGACCCTCACAATACGTTTGGGCCTGCCAGGTCTGACCGGCTTCCTCCCCCACCAGCGGAGCCAACTCACCACCAGGTGGTGATCCGTCCAACAACAAAACACCACTCTGATTCAGATCGGGGGGGGCGTTCCTCCCAATCACGCCCCTCCAGGTCTCACTGTCATTGCCCACGTGAGAATTGAAGTCCCCCAGCAAGACGAGGGAGTCTCCCGTAGGAGTACTCTCCAGTGCCTCCTCCAGGGACTCCAAAAAGGCTGGGTACTCTGAACTGCTGTTCGGTGCATAAGCACAAACAACAGTCAGGACCCGTCCCCCCACCCTAAGGCGGAGGGAGGCTACCCTCTCGTCTACCGGGGTAAACCCCAATGTGCACCTAAATGAAATAAATGAATGGGCTACCATTCAAGCAGTTTTCCCTGTAATATTGTGATTGCAAAGGACTACATTTAAACTTACACTTTTGCAACTGCAGCGGTGTTGCACTTATTTCTAAAAACGTATTGAAACTCGCCGTATGAGCGCATTAAGATTTCCAATTCGAGGTTGGTGAAAAACTTAGCCCCTCCTCTTCCCCGTTGCCATGGTGACTCGTCGAATCGGGGCTCCATTGATGCTGGCTTTTTAAAGTTGTGGCGCACACGCAAAACTCAAGGTGAACCTACTCAGAGTTGATTAAACTCACTCAAATCAGCGTTTCTGGAACCGAAAACTCAGAGTTTTCTATCTCAGAGTAGATCAACTCAGAGGTCAGGAATAGACTCAGAGTATGTTGAACCTGCTTTGTGAAACGGACCCCTGGAATGCAAAAAAAGATGTTCAATAACAAATTAAATGTTTTCATACTGTCTGCAAATAAATGAAAAATAAATAATAATAATAAGAAGAAGAACAATGATAAGAATAAGCGTGACTTTTGTTTAATAGAGCATTCCAACTTTGTACAATTTGGGGTAGTAATTAGTCATAACATACTTAAGTCCAAAAGTCTTGAATAAGCATTTGCTTTAATGTCCAATTTTGTTTGCATTATCAAGAGGGGAAATATTTGTTTTAACAGCACCTTCACAGAAAATGATTTAAAAATATTTGCTAGTTAACACATTTTAATGTTAAAACAAAACATAGGTGAAACCATGCAGACATTTAAAAAGACCTTTCTTACTGTTATCCCAGTTGCAGATCTGCAGTCGGTGATGCTGCCTGAATTATTTATCACAGGGGGACAGTGCCAACCAGATGAGCGATATTCAAATAGGGCTTTTGTTAAGGTCAGGCTTAAAAGGAACAATGGTACTGTTCCTGTTTTAATTTCCTCAGTAGTGGCATTGAGCAGTCATATGAGCAATATCTAATTTATTTACAGCTTTATGAGATAGCACAATTCAGCTTGGAAAAGTTAAAAGTCAGTTACTTATGAGAGACTGACAACCAGATACTTACATTTGTTTGCAATGGGGTAACTAACTACGAGTGAGTCTGACAGGCTAAGTCTGTACATAGCTTGATATTTGCAGGGATAACTCAAACACCTGCTTTCACTCAATAAAGCTGAACATAAAGCAGTGCAATGCAGGCTGGAGCAAACAGAAATCTGAGCAGTTTGCAGTGATAGATGGCTTAAGGAATCATTTTGGCATGGAAATCTCACCGTGCCTTGCATCTGCTCTCCAAATCTTATAATGTGGATCTTTTGTCCAAATGTGGTTTTCCAAACCGAATAAAAAGAGAGCCCTGGTTTTGCTGTGTAAAGGTGCAATGTAATTCAAACTGGATGCAGAAGCACCTTTTATGTCTGGAGGCAGTCCGCCTCCGCATCTGCAGGTTCCATCTCCATGTAGCCTTGCCTAATTTGTTTGTCATTACTAGCTTGGCTTTCATCTGTGGATCATGAGCAAATATGTCTGGCAGCCCAAACCTCAGTGTTAATGGACTACTCAAAGCCTTCTCTCCAGATACCAGCCAATCCAGAGAACCCCATGCAGCACGCAACTGTCGACTCTGATGTCACCTTGGGATTCTTTTAGAGAAATAAACAAAGAAAAAAAGTGTTCATTAGTCAGCCTGAAGCTAGGGATAAACTACTTTCCTCTGAGTTTAACTAGTTTAACAAACTACTTCTCTGCCAGGTTTGTGTCTGACTCATGGCTCTTGGATGACACTCTTTCCATTTTCCTGTCGGCCATTAGATGTGGTTGTGAAATAAACAATACAAATGTCTCTATATAGGATTATTAAACATGGAAATTAATTCATTCTGATTAAAAATGGAACTACAGAGTTTTGTAGTGGCTTGTCATTTACATTGGATTCTAGGTTTTTTTGACATTCCAGGTGATGAAACAGTTAATTTAAAGATGCAATCTTCATTCTAACACCAACAAGGACATCATGAGAATACAGAAACAGATGACAATAAAACAGATAAACAGACAAAACGCTATGGATGTTCTCAACCTTTTAAGGTTCAAGGCTGAGAGACCTCATGATGTCATCCAGCCAAAGTTCTCAAAATTTGGTAGCAGCATGACCACGATTTAGAATTGTTTCTGAGCTGACCTATAAGTACCCAGGTCCACTAAGCAATACAAATTGACACGTACAAAAGCAAGCAAAGCCATGCCAACCAGATTATCTCAATAAAGGACAAAACTTCTGCAAGTTAGGCCCCCATTATTTAACTTTAAGTAGCTTTACAGATAGTATTCTCCAACAAACAGACAGAAGGTAATTAAAAGAAGTTGTTCTTTGAAATTATCTTACCTTTACCTCAAAGAGTTTTACTTTAGATCATCATTAGATGAGGTGACTAAATGCAACCTGGACTCAAATTTGACCGATGATTGTTCATCAGAATAAAACATGTAACTTACTCTGCAACCTAAAACAGCTCTATTTCTTTCTATTTAAGTAGTTGTGTATATGTGGTCTTAGATGGGTGCTTGTACTTCATCTGTTTTATGTACTGCTCTCAGTTAAATTCAGAGATTTTATATCTCAAGTCAAACTAACCACATTACTTTAACCAAAACAGAGTTGGAAATAAATGTGATGAAGCCAAATGCAGTCAACATAAGTGCATCTGCCATGATAACATTTGCCAAAAGTAAAGTTTCTTGCCAAATAAAGTTATCAGAGGAAATGATCCAGATAAGCATTTTGCCAGTAAATGAGCTGAGATCTTCATGTACACCAGAGGTTAAAGGTTTGCTGTGTAACTTTTGGTATGTTTTATTCCATAACTTCTTAGCTTTGGGTTAACATTACTGGAACTGTAAACTTACATCTGGACCATAAGCTAATCCCAGGATATATATTGTTTGCTTCGCAAAAAATATATTGAACATTATGTTATGTTTAATAACATATTAGAGGACATAACATATTAACATATTAGAGGAGTTTAAATAGTTTAAATATGAAATACACTGCCCATCTAAAGAAAAAGTCACCACCTGGATTGAACTAAGCAAACAGGTTAGAGGTAAGGTAACAGGTTTCAGCTGGCACCAAGTTATTTCACCCAAACTGATGCAATGAGCAGCTTCTCATTTCTTAAACAACCAGGTCAGAAAACACATCCTGTGGTCGTGGAAAAGATGTTCATCTGTGTCAGAAGGTCAAATTATTGGCACCAAGCACAGAAAACATCTAAGGAGAATGATGAAACTACTGAAACTGGGTTAAATCTGTCCACGCATTAATACAAACTGGAAGGATAGAGGGGAACCATCATCTCTGACGAAGAAATGTGGTCGGGAAAATAATCTTGAACGATCGGGATCAGCGAAAACTTAAACATTTGGTGACATCAAATGGTAAAAAAACGACAGTAGAACTCACGGCTTTGTTTAATAGTTGAAGTAAGAACATTTCCCTTCATCACTACAAGGTCTTGGTGAAAAACTAATGCAACTCTGGATGGTGATAAATGTTGTGAGCTCCAACGGAATATTAGAGTGGGACTTTTTTTTGGCGGGCAGTGTATTAATTATGGCTTGGCCCTTGTTTTATTTGAATTTTCATAATAGATACGAAGACCCATAATATCCTGCTCCAGGATTTAATGAATGAAGGCCAAGGCACTTATTCAACAACTTAGGGTACTTGGGCTTTTCTTAATTGTGATCAGTATGACTTGTCATATTTTTCAAGAATGCCTCATACAGTTGCCTCAAAATGAATCTTTAGCCTTGTTCCCACTCATGTATGTGTTCATATGTGAGTCTGCAGGAAACCACTGTTTTCCTACATGGAGCTCTGTAATCAGAGGAGAAGTATGAGAAACACGCTGATGTTTTTTTATACCTTCAGCTTGACAAGCTGTGACGTCACACTTCACACTCCCTGATTTCAACTGTTCTTTTATTGTGAAATATGTGCATCCATACCATACCACTTACAGGACTGAACTGAAACATTGTGACATAAAGGAATCAAATGGCGACTTTGATAGATCCAGTACAACAGTGTTTATTTAATTGAATCAAGCAAAAAGAATAGTTGGGACTGCAAATTTCCATCTTTGGTATGCAAAAAATGTAAGAACATCCTCTGTTTGGTTGGGTCAACGCCACTCTGGGCCATAATAAGAGGCTGGGCTTTTAAATGAATTCCCACTGAACCCTGGCGCCAACATGGCGTTTGACAGCAGGAATCAGAGAACCTTCCACCATGTAAGAAGAGCTGTCTTTTGAGGAAAAATTGTATTCATCAAGATCAAAATCAGTTTGATAATATCCTGCCATTGTCAAAGAGACCAAAATTCAGAGAGCCCATCAGTGCCATTGTGTCACAGGTAATTCTGGAGCGCATTGATGTTTGATTTTCAGTCCTGAGTGATTTTAGAGAAAAGCTATTTTCTGTACAGATAGTTAGTTCACATAAAAGGAGCCAGAAACTGCAAATGAAATGAAGTGATTGGAATAGAAATACTTAATTTTTCCCAAAGGCAAACGTTAATGAATTTTTTCTTTTCATTTTTATGTCATTATACATTCTAAGCTGTCATTGTGTATGCTAATTGTTGCTAGCAGGAATGACCACCTGTACCATTCTGTGTTGCTGTGGAGCTGAAGAAGCTGCTCTGATACACCCACAAACTGCAGTCATCTGAGTTTCTCTGGAAGTGACAGGACTCCTGTGTTCCTGCTGCTGCTGTGCACCTTCTCATATGCACAGAATGAACAAACTGGGTGATCCAGATGGTTTTGAAGGCATTCACTTGTGTTTTCTGCAACATCTTACATAACAGTACAGGCTGAATTGTATTCCGATCTGACCAGCTCACTGAGTGACATACCTCCAACAAAGGAAGTGAAAGGTTTTGGTTCATGTTGGATTTTTTTGAGTTGGTCGCATTTCTAGATCTAGAAAGCCATTCCTTTTTTGTATGAGTTTATTGTTCCCATTGCTCAGCCTGAGGAAAGCATGTCAGAAAGCAGAGCGCCCCTCCCGCTTTGATCTTTTCTTTTGGTGTGTCCTTTTTTTTATATATTTTCTTCCAACATTTTTTATGACTGCTTTCAATCCATTAAATAAAATTCCCAGAGATCTTTTAGATCTATTCATGCATTTGTGTTTCCTATATTAATCCTGCCATGTTCTATATTGTTGGAAATGTTGTGACCTCGACTGGAAACAACATAAAGTTCTTCAGGTTTGTACATTGCTGAAGTGTGCAGTATGAGTTTGTAATCAACCAGCCATTGGCAAATCAGATACCTATGCAATGAAATGGATACAGCAGCTTCATCAAACAATAATGTTTATTTCATTATTTAAGAAATTAATTAGACTTCAATCCAAACAGAAATAACTGCCATCAGAGTGGCAGGAACTCTAATTGTAATGTGCACTGCTTTGAAGAACATTGACCATGAATGCCTGAAAGCAGCACTCTGTGGAGCTGTTCAACTGTGATAGACATTTAAATGAAGCTGCTTTTGTAATTCATGGTTCCATAAATGTTTAGAAATTCTTAGCAACTGGAGGGGAGACTTTTGAAGGAAGAACTTACTGAAAACTGAGCTGATGGAGAAACTTTCTATTATGCAGAAAACTGTGGCTATTTTGAAATTTGATAGAAAGTACAGCCGTACGTCATAAGTCTGTCACCAGTGGAGAAAAACAGGGTGTTGCGATAAATTGCTTTAAGGAGTCTTTGGGCTGAAGTGGAAACATACATATTTGTGCTTTCATATGTGGGGAAAGGCACACATGAGGAAAAGGTAAAGACATCAGATAACTTTTAATGTTATGTACGACATAAAAGGAATCAGTTAGTTTTAAACTAATGTCTAATAATGTGTCTGAAAGACCATATTATGTAATTTACTTTTTGGGGTTTTTTTATGGAGGTTTTTTTTTTGGATGCTTTGAATCAAGTCATTGATAATTATATTAACAGCCCATCTGGTAATTTCTCGTTCTGTCTGTTTCAAATAGAGTGCTGCCTCAGGGAAGGAAGATCAGCCCATCTGATATCTGTTGTCAACATTGTCCCATCTGTAGAGAGATTTCTTTGGAGTCTGAATGTTTTGATGATAATATCAACCTTTTGATAACTGAATATGATTAAAATATTTACATTTAATGTGGTTCTTAAAGGCCTAAAGTTTCTGAGGTTCAGACATTTTCAAGACATGGGAGATTTTTACTCTCAAAGTGAAAATACAATATTGCAAAAACTTTATGTTAGGTTCTTAATTCACTTACATAATTATGATGTCTCCATGACAATATGCCTTCCATTGAATGGTAAATTAAGTCAAACAATTTCCATGGGAGGGAAATAAAGTCAGGCTCAAATTAAAGGTATATTGAGAGGTTAATCTATGTAAATAGAAACAAAAAGCATTTTAATGTGGCTTTTTTTCTCTTTTGTTGAAGAAGAAATGATACCTCCACTTCACTGCAGCTTAGCTAATGAAGATGACGCACACCAACTACTAAGGTTATTGCTGCTCCTTTCTGAAAGATGAACATCATTGTTCCCACATTACTTTGTTAGCTGAAGCTTTCTAGCTGAACGGTTCCGTTCTGTAACTCATCAACCTGCAGCTGTGTGGATAAGGTGTGTTTCCAGCACAACACCAGCCCTCTGCACAATGGATGCCCTCTTTCAGTAGTAGCTTGCCCCTTGGTCTCCTCCCTTCAGCCTGGCCGAAGGAGAGGTGTTTCAGGGGGTGAACCAACAGATATTTTGACCAAAGCCTGTCTCGTAAAATTCAGTAAGTGATAACTGTTGTGTTGGATTTACAATCTACAATTACCCACTGACAATCTAAAGGAAAATATTTGTGGTGCTGTGAGATAGGTTTGACTGCATCATTAGCCACAATCACACGTTGGTTGGGCCTATTTGATGCAAAAAAAGACGTCTTTGTTAACCCGCCGCTGTTCCTCCTCATAGTTCCCCTACGGCTAGCCAATCAGAGGAAGATGAGCCCCACATCGCTGTGTCCTTACACACAACAAGCTGGTGTCACGGAATCAGCTGAGTGACAAGCTCTGCCATGACGGCTTGATGTGTGTAGGTACACACGAGGCAGGATCTTTAGCCTCTGTTTCCACCTGCCCCGCCAGCTCAGAGGCTCTGATCAGCCCTGAATCCTTTTCCTCTTCTGTACTTTCACACATGACACGCACGGTGCATAACTAAGCGCATCGTGTCTTAAAAAGGCAGATATGAAAAAGGCTTTTGTTTGTTTACAGTCTACAGATGATGTGATTTCCACAAGTAAAGGACACGTTTTCTTTTCATGAACACACAGAGTGATGAAAAGGTGAAGGTTGACGGGAGACGCCATTTCTGAGCAATGATAGAAAAAGTAGCTGTAAAGATGTACACATCTGGAGATATTAATGAGGTCAGCCACTTCGATGGGTTAATGCAGAGGGTGGGCCAGGCTGTTGTCTGCCGGAGGAGAGGAACACATGACATTTGCTTGATTAACCTGTGCTGCTGGTGACGAATCAGACTCCTACCATCACGGTGAGAAGTTGCTGTAGAAGTTGGCTGCTTCAGCTGGTGCTAAACCCATCATCAGAGGAGAGCCTGTCGGCTAGTTTCTTCCTCAGCCTGTCACATTATGGCTCGTCTCCTTCTTTTAAAGCTCACCGTGTTTCTTTAGCAGCATATCTCATAGCAGAACATTTGACATGTTTCAGAAGAAGCTGTTGGTGAATTTTGTGAGGGCTGTGTAACTTCTTCAAGAGAGTTCAGATCAAAGTGTGAAGAAATACAATGAAAATATCACTGGCTGCTGTGAAATTCAAATGTAGGCTTGAAAAGAACATTCCCCAGATTCTGGGAATATTAAGTAACAGTTTCAGGCTGCCACTCTTCCAGAAAAACAAAAGAAAAAGAAAGAAGGAAATGTATTAAATCTTACATGAAATGTGTTCACAAGCAACCCCGGAGTTGTATTAAATAAACCTACATACTGCCAGCACAGCATTACTGTTATTATTGGCCGTTATCAGTGGTATCAAACCCAGAATGCTTCATGTTGATTCGGTTTAACGTCGTGACTGTCTGTTCTGCTGGGGTTGCATTATGAATTTTTTTTTTCTTAAAAAACTACAAAAAAAAGGGCTTTTATTGGTGTAGCCAATTCACATTTATTTGTAAATCCAGGGATTACTCATCACAATGGATTCGATGCTCAGTCACTTTTGTTCTTTCACCACGCTGAATGTTTTCATTGTCACGTGACAATGCATCCTCCCTCCTTCATTACTTGGCTCATTGAAACAATAGATCACCTTGCTCTCCTCTTCACATTAGCCACCTCTGCCAGGTCCCTGCTTATCTGACAGGTAGCAGCTTCATAAAGCTGATTGGAAAGGCAGACCTGCGCTCCTCAGCACTGGAGATGGCCTCTTCAGTGGCCATAAATGACAAGTTGACTGACAGCCTTGGATTTAACCCTAATTACACCTGGGTATAAGAAGCCTAAACATACCATTTATAATGAAAGCCCTTCTGCCCAATAGAGCCAGAGAGTTACTTTCTGTCTGCCGAGAATCTTCTGTCTCTTTTATATTCTGTCTTTGAGTCTTTCATACAATACATTATTGAAAAAAAATGCTTGCCATAAAAATGAAATAAACAGCTTTATGGGGGCAGAAGAAGCAGAAAATCCTGCAGAGTTTGTGACAGCTCAGGAAACAGATGTTGAGCTGAGCTCGGTGTTTTCGGCTGTTGTTCTAGTTGAGTGTCTGATGATCACATCGAAATCCTTCCCTCCACTTCTCATATATAGATGTAAAATAAAATTGGCAGTGCTTAATCTGTCATCTGCTGTTAAAGCGGTGCCGCTGCAGGAGAGATAACGTTCACAAAGAATCTGAACTTCTCTCTTTGTTCAGGACCTCTGTTCTTCCTTTTACCCCCGTCATAAATCCCTCTGCTTTTCACACTTTCTGTTAGCCTTCTCTTCCATGTCATCACAACCTTTCCTCTCTTTCTCTTCTCACATCACACTTCCATGCCTCCCTCTCTCTCTATTCATCACTGGCAGAGTGATCGTAGCCTGGCAGGGCCTGGTGGCTTCATTGAACAGCGTCTCCTCACCTTTCTTTTTATTCAGCCGCACAGCCTGTACCTATCGCACCCCATTTGTCCTCATGTTTGTGCACCTATTCTCCTCCAGTTTCTGAAGACTCATGGAACAACACTGCTCTATGCTGCTACAAATCAACACAAATGCATTGTGCACGTATACACACATACGCACATGAGCATGAAGACTTTCTGGACCACATCATATTGCATCACGAGGGAGCGAATGTTCTGGCAATGTGCATGCATCATATTGATGGTGTTTATAGAAACTAACCTGGCTCGAACTCTGAAAGCTCTCGCATGCCTGTGATGTTACAGTTTTCAGAACTACAATGATGCAGAGATAGAATTCCCTGCACATACTGCATGTAAGAAATATGTACAGACAAACATAAAATACAATGAGTAGTGTGGAAATATGATCACACATTACGAACAAGACGTGTAGTTCACACAGCTCCAAACATACAGAACTGCACAGAGAGGCTTGTGTTAAATCCCTTACAAAGTTATGAATGACGCTCTAATGGCAGAATAAATTGTCCGAGGAGAAATATCAATTTGGAAAATTGCTTGAATTCTCACAGGCCTGTTTCATCGTGCTTAAGGGATCGCACAGAAAGAGGGAATGAGATTAATATCTCTTTTTACTTTGGAGGCAATTGCATAGATTATACATGGTCTGTCATTCCAACAACTCCCATTGGGTCTTTTATTTGTCTTTAAAGGTGCTGGCCAACAATGACCAAAGGGGAAGATGTGTAATCAGTCAGAAGCTTTCAAGAGAAATGAACTCAGTGTTTCCTGTTGATTTAAGTTAATGGAAAGCAAAGCTATTGGATTCTGTAATGGTTTGGGATGTAGGTTCTTTCCCACTAAATAATAGCCTCTTTACTGCCACAACATGTACAACTTAAACAACAAGTCTTTGGTATTTGGCGACGGCACATGAATGCAATATGCCATAAGTCTGAGGAAATGAACAGATGTAGCTATTATCTTCACTCAAGATGTGCACAACCCATGAATTCATGTCTCAGTCGCTTACTTTTCTGTTTTTTTCCTCCAGGCTTTTGTTGCCCAACAACAGCTTAAATTAGATCACCATCCAGTGTTTTGCTCTGATGATTAGCTCATAAGCTACTACAGGCACCCATGTTCACTGAGGCATGAGTGGAACAAGATACAGAGGAGAGAATGACTAGCTGTCATGCACAAAGCCTCCAACAGCCATCTGTTTCAGCATGTAAAATGACTCTGTGTGAGAGCCTACAACATATCCCATGGGCACCACATTTTCTAATTGCTCACTTAGGCTATCTACTGTACAGCAGCACCACATGTCTAAATGGCTGAAGAAAGACAACTCAGGTGGCATAAGTCAAATGTGTTTCCACATTCAAAGAGAAGCTGGAATAACTTTAAACATGTTACTGATGTGTAAGAATCATGAATTTTAAGCCAAAAATTGAACGAGGGAGTGAAGCAATAACTTAACAAAGCCACTGTTTAGTCTTATTACCTAATCTATGAAAGATTCTGGCCTGACCTGCAGGGTTGGCACCATCCCTGATTTGCTCCACTTACAGTGGAGCAGTATAATACGGTATAATACAGTAAATTATACAAACAAGTTAGATTATGTCCAATAAGTCACATTTTTGCTCCTTTTTCTTCTTTATTTTTCTTAAAGCACCTTGTGAAATTGACCAAATCTTTGGACAATCCTTGGCTACGTTTTGTCCTGTTTTAAGCAGAAAGTGCAACACCATGAGAACCTTTTTCCTCCCGGCATGAGAGAGGAACACTGCCCACACAGCAACTGACAAAAAAAAAGAAGCTGTGCATGAACAATAATGTTGTGGTTTGTTAACCAGACCAAGACATTGTTCTGTGTCGCTTTCAACCTCCTCCTTCAGAGACCATATTACAGTTTTACTGATGGCACAGCACAATCTTCTTCAAACAAATTCAATTTCAGTTTGTCAGACTTTATGGATATCATATGAAAATTAGGATTTAAATTAGAATTGCAGTTGAGTAGTTCACTAAAAACAGCTTAAATTTCATTCTTGTTAACAAGTAGTCTTGGATAAATGGTGCTTTTTCTGTAGTTCTGCCCATTAGCTGTAAATATCTCAATTCTCTCAGGATAACTGGTAAAGTTGCATGACAGAGATCAGTTTCCAACATAAATGATGTTACCTGCCGAATCTATTGAAATATTTTGCCCCTCTTACGCAGAGAATATTTCATATATTATAAATCCTTTCAGGTTGGAACAACTGATGCTGCTCATCTCCCTGCATCATCCCGCAACTGGGACTCAGTTTTTGTTCCAGATCTTGATAAATATGCAAGATTTTTTTCAATTTTTCTATTGCCTTTGATACTTAAAGGTGGGGTAGGGAATCTTTTTCTGGAGCATTTTTTTACATATTGCTTGAAATACTCTTCACAACCCCATTGCAACCAATTAATTAAAAGTTTTGACACAAATATGAAAAGTTTTAGTGGCCTCTAGAACGTACAATCTAGGAAAAACACTATCCAATCATACTGAACGGACCGTTCACAATGATTGGATACTGATGCCGTCTATCAAACTGCAATCTGCTCCTTCCTCCCCCTCCTTCCCCCTGTGCGCGTACCCTGCTCCGTGAACGAATTACGCGTCCAGAAGCTTGGCAGGAAGCTAAACTAGAGCCAGCTTGGCTAGCACCTAGCATTATTAAACATATAGTTAGCATATACTAAATACTAAATAGGGCAATGATCGATGCTTGCTGTCAGAACAGCGCTCGTGCACCTTCGTGCTCGTGCGCGTTCATGTACTCTAGAGGCGTGCCTTCGGGGGGAAAGTGAAGAAAAGGGTTGGTACTTTTTACCTGTGTGTTTTCAAAATGCAACTTCGCTGGACTCAAAATCCAGGATCTCCTACCCTACCTTTAAAGCAATACAATGTAACTTCTCAAAAAGCCCACTATGGAGCTCCCCCTACAGGCTTGGAGGTAATGTACGGTTACACTGTTGTAAATACAACACCCTTTCACTTTCACTTTCACGTTTGTTGACGAACCAGCGAGGAGTCAGAAGGTGCAAGCTATGTCGACCGAGAAGGTAAGAATAATCAAATGTACCTGGGAGCGTGAGAGGGGTCTATTTGTTTTTGCGGTAGGTGTGCCAGAAAGCAAGTCGAAGTACTTCCGCTCAGCTCCCGGGCCGCTACCGGGCCGCCACCGGGCCGCTCCAGCAAAGTTACATAGCGCAGTTTTTCTAACTCAGACCCCCGAAGGGCATAGGAGACAGGCCAATCGTAATATTAAAGGGATAGTTCGCCTCTTTTGACATGAAACTGTATGACATCCCATATAGCAATATCATTTATGAACATTGACTTACCCCCCGCTGCGTCCTGTGAGCCGAATCCCAGCTGAGTTTTGCGTTCCACGAAAGTAGTCCGGCTAGTTGGCTGGGGTCAAAAAAATAAAGCGTTTTGCTTCTCAAAAAAATATCCGTTCAAAAGAGTAATACATTTGCATCACAAAATGTTGTCCAGGAAAAAGTCAGACCTCGCTTCGCTTGGCGCTATTTTTGCCTCCCTTGATATCAATGCGTCCAATGTAAAACTGTGCAGACCGAAGAGCATACCCAGCAGTCCCCTGCTTCCGAGCAGTAAACACCGTAACAGGTGCGGCTATCGCTAGGTGGCTAGGGAGTGCTCGGTTTGCTCTTCGGTCTGCACTGTTTTACATTGGACGCATTGATATCAAGGGAGGCAAAAATAGCGCCAAGCGAAGTGAGGTCTGACTTTTTCCTGGACAACATTTTGTGATGCAAATGTATTACTCTTTTGAACGGATATTTTTTTGAGAAGCAAAACGCTTTATTTTTTTGACCCTAGCCAACTAGCCGGACTACCTTCGTGGAACGCAAAACTCAGCTGGGATTCGGCTCACAGGACGCAGCGGGGGGTAAGTCAATGTTCATAAATGATATTGCTATATGGGATGTCATACAGCTTCATGTCAAAAGAGGCGAACTATCCCTTTAAAACTCATTCTAGCCGCACAATTTTTTTCAAGCTGTTATTTTAAGGTAGAAATGTTACATAGTATTGCTTTAATGGTAAATATTGTCATGTGACCGTGTTTAAGTACTACAGAGTGCTTTACAATGTGTTCTGCATTCACAAAAACACTTACACAGTTTATTTTATTATGCAGCCCTAATTCCAAAAAGGTTGGGATGCTATATGACGTGTAAATGAAAATAGAGCAATAACCTCCATGTCTGAAATATTCCATCCACAATAGAACAAAGTAAAATGTGTCACTTTAAATAATTTAAATGTTTTCTATGTCCTGAAAAATATGGCCTCATCTTGAATTTGATGAAAGCAAGACATCACAGAAAATGGCCATGTTTACCACTGTGTAGTTCATCTTCTTGTTATCTGTTTTCTTGTTTAATCTCCTGTTACAAGACTCCGTGTTTTCTGCTCTGTTTGTGCCTATTTTTGAGAACAAAGATCATTTCTAACACACTGTTTTAGCCGGAATTTTGTTAAAGTCCTTGAACGATTTCTTTTGGGTAGATGAGTTGAGTTTATTTCTCCAGCTTGAATACAGTGCTAAACGTGGTGCTGCATATTGGTGTGGTGCGAATCAATACTTATCAAGGTATCGATATTTGCGATCCCAAACATGTCCATTTTAAGATTGATACTTTATCAAAAGTATCGATATTTTCACAAGTGTGCAGTAATTTCATAACAGCTACTTTTTTTGCAGTACATAGTTATTTCACCATTTACAGGACCCATTTTCTGCTGGTTAGCAGGGACTAACTTACATCTCCTTCTGCCTGTGAGGGGAACTAAAGCTGAACCAATACTGAAACTCTAGACGCATGGCGGTTAGTTTAATGGGATGAGAATGACAGAGCAACAGTGTAGTCATGTGTGGAGCTTTTTTTACATCCGAAAATAAAAACTAAACGCTACATCAACGTAGGGTTAGGGTACATCTGGACTTGTTCGTTCTACAGGTCAGTTGCCATAATTTAAAACTAATAAATAGGTTCATCAGTAGATCATTTTGTTTAAATTTCTCCTATCATCATTTCTTATCTTGATTACAACTGAAAATGCTCTATAAATACAGAATAAGAAAGATGATCTAAGTTCTGGTGACATTGGGTGGCTACAGTTTGAAACACTCAATTTTTTAAATTCTCTTCTTTTAACACATGAAGCTTTTGTAAAAAGTATCGGTCAGTATCGACAAAATCACCTTTGGTTTTACTTGGTATCGGATCAGAATTAAATTAGTGGTATCGCACATCACTACTGCATATATGATATATGTTTTAGTTATGCTGCTAAAGCCTTTGAGTAATGTTAACCACTGAAAGCCTTGTGTTGAGTCTGATTGGGGTGCTCAAATATAATAATGATGGCTTACTGGTATGACCACCATACTATGTGAATCTAATGGGGCTATAGTGTCTCAGCTCGTGAGGTCAACATTAACATCAGAGAGGGAGAATTGTTTTATCTATTTATTTTTATTTATTTATTTAAATTTTTTTCTCTGGTTCTCTTACTTCTTTTTTATTGATGAACTCTACTGTTAAAAGCTTGTCAAGCTGAATGCACAATTAGTGATTCCAATGATAATGAAAGTTACATAGATAAATATGGTTGTGTGAGTTTGGCAGGAAACAAAGTGCATATGTCTCTTCGCACTCCGCGCAGCTCGAGATCTTATGACAACAAAGTCACCTACGTGACGCCCCCACCATAGATAGTGTCTAGTAGCCTACATCCAGAATCTTCTTGCCCAAGAAAAGGTTCAGAGTGACCAGCAGTCATCCAGGAATGCACAGAACCATAGTTACCTACGTAACCTCCATTCTGTTTCAGTTCTTACTGACTGCCAGTGGCAGTGAACAAAGTGGATAGCTCATACCATATAACAGTGTCACAAGGAACCGATACCCACCCAGTTGATGCCAGTGGTAGGACAGTCGACACCAGCGCGTGCCCAGATGCCACATTAAGGCGGTATAACCTTAATCGCATGCAAAACAATCTGAAAAAAAAGTGGCTGCTGTTCATACATAGTCTTTCACTAACATTTGTAACATTGTCCTCAAAGATAGTTTATTCACTGACCTTGTATATCCTATGAGATTGGGGGTAGATGTAAGATGCATCCTCCTTCGTGCAGCTGACAAAAACAAAGCAAAGCTGGCTTCATCTGCAGCAGGTTGAATGCCAGGCAGGTTTTAGAGGTCAGAGCTGAGCAGAGGGGGGGCAAACTTTAAGATTCGTGGAAGCTTACACTGTAAATCCGAATGGATCATTGAGTGAGAGATTTTCAAACCGAGAGGGCCCGAAACCAAAGGTTTGTGCTTCTGAATTTTTGAGTTGGTACTGACAGTAAGTGAAGTGTTTTTTCTATATGTCCCCGTCAATAAGACGTCAGGAAATCTACTTTGTAAGGTCCACTTTGATAAATAAAGGTATACAATAATATAACAGTTCTGCGTATTATCACATCATTAACAGTGTTATATAGGTTCACACTTCTCAAGAACTAGTTCAAAATTCAGTTCACACAGATTAAATATGAATAATTTCAAGTTTATAGTTCACCACTTGAAATGCTGAAGGATGAGTACAGTCCTAGGAGAAACTAGTTCATGATCAATTCTGACTTCTTTGTTAGCTTCTCTGAATTATTCTCTTTATACATTAATGGTACATACTGCTATGAAGGACTAAAATGTGGGCACCACAGCTTTCTGAGCAGATGTAAGCGGATCTTTGATATATTCAGTTGATACAAACTAGAAATCAAAACGTATTTTAAAAAAAC
Organism: Odontesthes bonariensis; assembly: GCF_027942865.1. Lineage (NCBI taxonomy): Eukaryota > Metazoa > Chordata > Actinopteri > Atheriniformes > Atherinopsidae > Odontesthes > Odontesthes bonariensis. The sequence goes on along the minus strand of NC_134517.1, from coordinate 2,923,906 downwards.
ATGATGTTTTAGTGCAAAGCTCATTTCATTCGATTGAGTTTAACAGAACGCATCTGACCTGTGTAGTTTTTGCCATTTTAAAAACAGTTTTACCTTCAGAAGTCAGATTCATCATTCAAATACTTCTGTCAACTTATAACAGTAATGGCTCTAAATAATCATAAACTGCAAAGCTCAAATCAGTTTACATTTATCATGCATCAATCAAACAAATATATTTAAAAAAGAACTCTGAAGCAAGGAAGCAGCACTGCGCTCAACTACATAACAGCCAATGTGGGCCCTGCCTGTCACAATGCATGCAATGTATGCAAGATTACTATTTAGTCTGAAGCCAGCCATCCTTCCTTTCCCACTATCTGCAATTCAACATTTTTGCACACTAATTAAAGCATATTAACCAGCAAAGGGCCAGTGACAAATGCTCCAGTTGCACAATTAAGAACACACTAAGAGAGATTAACTTAAGCTAACAGCAACAGTAAAATATGTCGAAAAGAAACTATTGAAACAGACCTGCAGCTTCTATCATCAGTTTAGAAGATGATGAACAGATGATTTAAAGTTAAAATGCCTCTTGGTGTGCCGGAACAATTTTATTTTAGATGTGTAGAATTAGGTAGCAAAATTCTCATTCTCGCAGAAAATTACAAAAAGTGGTGTCCTAAAACAAAAGCAAGTTTCTGGAGCAAGCTATAAAGGTTTTTTTTTTAAAAAAAGAAAAGGCAAAGCAAGGGCCTGCCCACTTAATCTGCAGTATCTGATAGACAAATTTGCATAGGGGAGAGCACCTGTAATGTATGGTAAATTGAACCTTTGCATTGGCCTTTCCTGCATTTTCACAGACTCTGTTCTCATCCCCTTCATCCAGTGACACATGATGATATATATATCATATATATGATCATATATATCTATGATTGTGCTTCCACACCAGATTTTGTCATGCATGGCTTGCTGGGTTTTCTCTTCTTTCATGCATTAGGTTAAACATGACTAAATAAAGTAGATTGTGCACTTTTTTTTTTATTTGACTTTGGTTTATAGAAACCAAATGCAACCAAATACAGATAAATGCAGATGTCAGGAGGCTGTGGGGCCCATGCTTCAGTTCCCCATAGCACACCAGAGAACTATGTACAATATAAAGAGCTCATTTAAAAAAGGAAAGTACAAGTGACAAATGTGGGTGAACTAGTTCATCATGGGACTGTTCACAATTTCAAATGGCAAATGATGAACATGAGCTTGTTATATTAACACATTGACTTCCAAGTCACGTAAAACTACGTTTTTACTGCCCATGCGTTGGCTCCCACATGGTAAAAATATGTTTTTACGGGTTTTTTTATGGATTCTGAATCTATACATTCTAATGCACATTCTGTGTGATTTTTGTAATTATGTGATGAACAGAACTGACATAGATGGCAGTCAAAAACTGGTGTCATCATCTGGACATTTTGATCATTACGCCAATGGCTTTGCGTCAACTCAAGAACAATTTTGATAACGCTGCATTGATTGTTGTGCATTTCCGCATTTTGTCCAATGGCACGTGTCGGTTTCCAGAGGGTGACGGTAAAGTAACATAAACAAACAACAAGAAGGAGAAGAAGACACGCGACAAGTCTAAGGAGGCGGTCTTATGAACAGGTTAGCTTTGCAACATGCGACACGACGCAAATCCTCTGACCCGGATATGTAAGTATCTAAAGTGCGACAGGCTGAAAGAGCGCACGTTTCACAAAAGCCCCGATATCTCAGTTTGTTGTTGATTTTGGTGGATACCCGCCTTGGTTTAGCTAAGGATAGCTCGCTAATGGCGGCACCTAGAGACACGCAAAGAGTTTAAAGTCTCAGCTTTCAAACGAGCCATAACATGTTTCAGTGGCCCTATCACATAATATGCTGTGACTGTACAAAAAACGTAAAAAAAAAATGGTTTAGAACGCTGGGATTCTACGACATAATTCTGTAAAAACCGCCGGTATTCAATGTGTTAATATGTATGAAATTAATTTTGAAATAGTTCTTTTGAAGTGTAACCTTGCAAAAAACCTTAATCAATCAGACTATTTATATAGCACTTTTCATACAAGAAAATGTAGCACAAAGTACTTTACAGGACAGAAGCGAAATAAAACAAAGCAGTGAAACTCAAGGCCACATACCAACATTCACACACACACACATCTATACGTACACATGCACACACACACAAACACACACTTAAACACACATCTATACGTACACATGCACACACACTGGAAGGAAGGTAACTGAAGCGCTGTCTTACTGTCAGCGAGTTGCAGTGAGGAAACACCAGAGACTGGGTAAAACCAAATAAATAAATAAATTAACATCAACAACTAAAATTATAAATAAATATGCTAAATAAACAAACAGACGAAAAAATTTAAACATATGAATAAAAGGATAGAAAATAATAAAAACTATGAATAAAATGAATCTAAAAAAGTGGGTTTTAAGTTTGCTTTTGAAAATGTCCACACTTGCAGCTGCTCTCAGGTCTTCAGGGAGGCTGTTCCACAGGCGTGGGGCATAATAATAAAAAGCTGCTTCACCGTGAGTTTTAGATCGAACCTTAGGAATGAATAAAAGACCTCTATCTGAAGACCGGAGAGTTCTGGATGGCTCATAAGTTAAAAGCAAATCTGATAAATAACCAGGACTACGACCATTAAGAGCATTGAAAATCAGCAAAAGAATTTGAAAATCAATCGTGAAGCACACAGGTAACTTTAAAACCAGTGTAATGTGAGCTCTCTTGCTGGTCTTTGTCAGTACTCGTGCAGCTGAGTTCTGTAGTAGCTGTAGTGGCGCAATACTCTTTTTTTGGAAGACCAGAAAGAAGAGCATTGCAGTAGTCAATCCTACAGGTAATAAAAGCATGAATTAGTGTCTCTGTGTTGGCTTTAGAGAGAAATGGACGCACTTTGGCAATGTTTTTAAGATGACAAAAAGCGTTCTTGGTGATTTGTCTGATGTGGTGTTCAAAGGATAGGTCTGAATCAAAGACCACACCTAGATTCTTAACCTTATCAGATGGTTTTAGAGCTAGTGCTTCCAATTTAAAATTCAGTGTTTCCCTCAGTGCTTCAGGACCAATAACCAGTACTTCTGTTTTGTCCTGGTTGAGATGCAAGAAGCTTTGTGCCATCCAAGACTTTATATCCAAAATGCAGTTAAAAAGGGCATCAATTGGCCCTGTGTCATCAGGAGACACGTTAATATAAAGCTGTGTATCATCCACATAACTCTTCTGATGACATCACCAAGTGGCAGCATATAGAGATTAAAAAGAAGTGCACCTAAAATTGAGTCTTGGGGGACACAATAATTCAGTTTATAGCTCATAGATGAACATTCATTAAAACATAAAAAGCTCTCTGTTGGTAAGATAGGATTGAAACCAACTATAAACAGTACCAGATATACCAATCAGGCTGTGAAGATGATTTAAAAGTATTCCGTGATCGACAGTATCGAAAGCTGCACTTAAGTCTAATAGAACAAGGACTGCAAGTTTTCTCATGTCAGGGTTATATGTAAGGTCATTCACAGCCTTAACAAGTGCAGTCTGCACTATGTTTAGCTCTAAAACCAGACTGGAATTTTTCATGGATAGTTTTGGAGATGTTAAAATCATTCATCGGATTAAAATCAAGCTTCTCTAAAATCTTACTTAAAAACGGCAGATTGGATAACGGTCTGTAATTATTGGGGTCTAAAACATCCAAGCCATTTCTCTTCAGAAGGTTTTTTTTTTTTTTTTTTTTTTTCCCTTGTCCAGCATTATGGCAGCAGAATTGTAATCTGAATACCATTTATGCTAAACACATTTGCTATGCCAAGGGAAGCTTTATGAATGTAAAGCTCCCCTTGACGTCCATCAACTCCTCATTTTTATTTATTTATTTTTGTTACAATATTTAACATGATGGACTGCGATGGACTGGCGGCCTGTCCAGGGTGTACCCCGCCTCTCGCCCATTGACTGCTGGGATAGGCTCCAGCCCGCCCGCGACCCGATCGACGGATTCAGCGGTATAGATAATGGATGGATGGATGGATTTAACATGATATGATAATAGTGCCGAACCGGACCGGGGGACAGAGAGAGAGGGAAAGCGAAGAAGAGAAAAAAAAGAACAGAAACATGAAGAGACAAACATAAAAAACAATGAAAAATCCGACAACCAGCTGCTACACCTGTAAAAACAAAACTGAAGACGATTCACGGCTTTTGTGGGGAATCCAACCTTAGAAGCACCAGGAGCACCTGGAAGCAGACAAACAGAGAACAAACACACAAACAAAAAAAAAACACAAGCAGCAGCAATCTCATATAATACACAGGTGACCTAGGACAGTACAACAACTGCTTAGTGAGCATAGTGAGCATGCTACTGGGCTAATGAATGTGTGTGTGTGAGTGTGTGTGCATGAACATGCAATACACATAGATGGTCCCACATAATAACCATGCTTAAATATCAGTGTATAGTGTCACAATCCCCCCCCCAGCAATCAAAAGCAGGCCGAGAGGGCCCCCAGACCCAGGCCACCAACAGCCCCCAAGGAGCACAGAACCCGGGAAGCCCACCATAGGGACAACCACGCATCCCCCAGAAGACAGCAGAGGAAGCTCCCAGACAGAGCCCCCACAAGCATCGGGCAGAGCCCCCCCCCGGCGACCAGAGGCGGCAGCCTACCAGCCCCGCCAGGCCCCCGCCACCCAGACATGGGCCACGCGCCGGAACTGGCCCCCGCGAGCCCGAGCGCCACCAAAACCCCCCGGCAGGGGCCCCGCCCATTACCCGAGAGGGCCAGGCGCCCCAGACAGCCAACCGCAGTGGGCCAGCGCCTGCCCCAGTGCCCCTGGGCAAGCGCCCCGGGAGTCAAGACGTGCCCACAGGTGGGTGAGGCTGCGAGCAGCGGGGAGAAGCAATGCCCCCCCCCATCAGGAACAGCACAAGCAGGCCAGAGGACAGCAGGACCCAGACCCAGTCACCCCATAAATCATATAAGACAAAAAAATAAATAAATAAAACAAAATAAAATAAAATAAAATAAAATAAAATAATAAATAAATACATACATAAAGAAAAAAAAAAAAACACATCCACAAACACTCGCACAGCACATGCATCCATCCCCCACCTCCGCTGGAGTGTGGCGTAGCGGGCACATCCGGGGGCCAGCAGCCCCCCAGCCACCACAGACCCCGAACCAGCAGGACAACTCCTCCTCCTGGCCCCCCCGCCCCAGGCAGCAACCAGGCAACAGGGGTGCGGGAAGACCCCTCCCCTCTCCCCTCTGGCTCTCTGACATTTTCTAATAGCGCGCATTTAAAATTGAGGGGCAAGCAACCTTGTGGAACTGGGAGCGTGGCCCTCCGGGCAGCCTACATACCCAAAGAGCCCCGCCCACCAGATACCACTCAGTGCTATCGCCCCCCAAAACCAAGGACTGCAAGTTTTCTCATGTCAGGGTTATATGTAAGGTCATTCACAGCCTTAAAGGGATAGTTCGGGATATTTGACATGGATCTGTATGGCATCACCATAACCAGTGTCGTGCATTCAAACTGACTTACCCCAGACAGTGTCCTGTGAGCCGAGTTTTTGTCCAGTGTTGGTCAAGGCGAAAGTAGTCCGGCTTGTTTGCTGGGGTCAAGAAATTAGCGCGTTTTTCTTCCCAAAACAGTACGTGTGCTAAAGAGTGATTTATTTCATCACAAAAACCGAAGCCGGCAAAAGTAACTCCTCCTTATCACTTGGGCCCTATACTGTCTCATTGTGTATCAGTGCGCACGTCATTCTGACCGCGAGCTGTGCGCACGAGTTCACTTTGTTTACTGCTCGGGAAGATGTCTGACAACGAGAGCGACGAGGAACATATTGACTTCCGTTCAGAGCCAAGGGGGTATCTTTATGAACCCGTTTATACTGAGGAGGAAGTTCGCCACATGGACTTAGATCGGGCAGAAAGAGAGAGGGTGGACAGAGAAGTGATGGAAACAGAAGCTGGAGCCACTGCTGGAGCTGCGATACCCAGGGTGGCCGACAAATCCTGGTGCACTTGTTTGAAGTGCGAAGTAATGCAGACAGAGGTGGAATGTTACTGCTGCCACGAGTGGGATTTAGTTATGCCCCAGATACAAAACCTTTCCATAGATGAGGATGTCGGCGGCCGCGGGACGGCTGCTGCCTGCATCACGAATAACGGTGACTTCCCTGCACTCCTGAATGCAGGCGTCTGAGAACTTTTTTCCATGTTCCCAAGATCAACTGGAAGAGGCGTCCCAGACCAGCTAGACCCGATGGCCAGTTGTCTGCAGAGTAAGTGTTGAGCACTGCCAAAGAACAGAAAGACTCGTGCGCACAGCTCGCGGTCAGAATGACGTGCGCAATGATACACAATGAGACAGTATAGGGCCCAAGTGATAACGAGGAGTGACTTTTGCCGGCTTCGGTTTTTGTGATGAAATAAATCACTCTTTAGCACACGTACTGTTTTGGGAAGAAAAACGCGCTAATTTCTTGACCCCAGCAAACAAGCCGGACTACTTTCGCCTTGACCAACACTGGACAAAAACTCGGCTCACAGGACACTGTCGGGGGTAAGTCAGTTTGAATGCACGACACTGGTTATGGTGATGCCATACAGATCCATGTCAAATATCCCGAACTATCCCTTTAACAAGTGCAGTCTGCACTATGTTTAGCTCTAAAACCAGACTGGAATTTTTCATGGATAGTTTTGGAGATGTTAAAATCATTCATCGGATTAAAATCAAGCTTCTCTAAAATCTTACTTAAAAAAGGCAGATTGGATAACGGTCTGTAATTATTGGGGTCTAAAACATCCAAGCCATTTCTCTTCAGAAGGGGTTTAACCAACGCGGTCTTAAAAGAAGAAGGAAAATAATTTGTGATGGTCAATAAATCCCCATCTAAAGAGCCATAAACTGATTTAAAAAAAAGAAGGTTGGAATGGGATCTAAAAAGCAGGTTGGTGCATCAACCAGGACAAAACTTTCTGGTGTTTCCTCACATACAGACAGATGCTCTGAGACCAGGTTCTGGGCTGACTGGAGCTGAACGAGATCTGATCTGATGTTGTCGATTTTGTCTCTGAAATTAACTGCAAATTCCCCACACCTCTCACTGGACGAACAATTATTTATATGATGAAAAATAGGATTAACAAGATGGTCGATGGTTGTAAATAAAGTTTTAGGGTTGTTACTGTTGTCATTGATCAAATGTGAAAAGTAGGACTGTCTTGCAAGTCAGTCTTCCTCCATTTCCGCTATGCTACACGGCATTCCCTCTTTAGTTGTTTAATTGTTTGATCTTTCCAGGGAGGTGTTGGATTTGATTTAATCTTTTTCATTTTTAGTGGGGCAGCAGTATTAAGTATTGATTTTAGTCACTTCAGGAGTAAGATAGCGCTTCCTCACCGTTCCTTCTGCAATATTTTCCTGATTATAACCATTGACAGAAAAAAAAAGATACAAGAATGATAACACAATAACACTAAAACAGGCTGCTTTCTGTTTGGGTTTACACAATAACATGACAAAAATCTGAACTACTTGGTTAACACTCTGGAGTCTAAGAACCCGCCGGTGGGATTTTTGACACATCTCCAAAAACACATCTGTAACTCTGTGAGTTTTTGTCATTCAAACATATAAGTGACACCATTAAAAACCTTGAAACTTCTACTTTTCAAATATATATATATATATTAAAATAAATTATATAGCTGGCCCTTTTTAAAGAGAGTGAACAGAAATCTTTGGATTTTCTGTACTCTCTGAATGCAGCAGCCTCCTAGGCCACACCTATCGCTATTCACATGTAAAGTACCAGGTGATTGAGTGGCTATTCACAGGTGAGAACACGCCCCATTCAACAACAATGTCCTGCCCGAGACAGACAATTATCACATGGAGAGTGACAGGGGGGTGGGGGCAATCAGGGGTGTTACACACCCATCTAATTAGTATTCAACTAACAGAGACACTGCCTTGAGTTACAATTACTTTTTTACAGTTTGTGTGAAAACAACAAAACATTTCTGACTGCACTTTTTACTTTTATGCAGCCAACACTTTTGTTTACAAGGTTCAACCTTCAAAAGTCTTGGCTAGATATATTTATAGTGTGTTTTCTTGCACTGTTTGAAGACCTCTAAAACCTGTTTTTTTGTACAGTTGTGTTTACCCTCAATTTAAATAAAACTTGTTTGTATTACATTCACTTCACTCTCATATTGTTTTTTGTTAAGCTTTTCAGAATACAACCATATGTGTCACTTTTGCATAGATGTTTACAGATAGTTGAAATACTTGAAAATGTCAAGGTGTTGCAAACCGCCTCAAAGTCTCTGAAAGGCCTTAGACTCCAGAGGGTTAAAGCTGAAAATATAATCACTCAGACTAAAATTCCTCATTTGTACCATGCAGCAGTCTTCCTAATGGACCACACTTTTACACATCACATACAGTTCTTTTAATGTAATTATAAGTGTTTTTTGCCTTTACGAGCAAATGACCCATGGGATTGTTTTGTGGAGGAGGACAGTCTCTTTCAGACACTCAAATATGTGTATTCTCTCAAGCACATGAAATAGATGTTTTTTTATAAGTCCCTTTTAAACTACCGGAGTAAGAAACCCAATTGAGGTACGGGTAACGTTTCAGGGCTAGCAATCAGGAGTGTTTGTCTCGTCTGACGATAGCATTTAGCAATACTGTCATGATTCAGAACTAGAACACACGAACCCAGCGGGCAGACTCAGACTTGGGCTTGGCAGAGCAGTTTAAAGTGACTTTTATTCACAGTGAATAAGCAGAAAGTTGACAGGTATGTGCTGACTGACGGTACACCCATGTACAGGTTCCAGGCCTCCTGTTGGAGAAGACAGATTGGTAAGAGGCTAATTTGGAGTGGTATGAAGAGTGAAAAGAGGAGAGTGCTGTTTCCTACTTTTGTCAGTAGCAGGCAGCAGCTCAGCAGAGCAGGAACTCTGAAAAAAGAAAAAAACAGGCTCAATCAATACAGGTTCTCGAAAAACTCAGCTTTACTAGGAAAGCGGCCCGTGTTCACCATAACAGTGACGACAATCTGGCAGAGAAGAGCTGCAGCCTCTGTTCTGATAGAGCCCACTGCTGATTAGGAGAATAACACACAATTGCCAGCAGCCAGAGGACTCCGTCCATGGAACTTTCCACTTGAAGGATCAGCCCAGCTCTCCACCTTGAAGTCAAACAGAAACACAGAAAACTCACTGCTCTTGACGAATACATTATTAGCTTTGACTGATGTTGACAAGCGGAAGGCTTATTATCCATTTTCACTTCCTTAAAGCTGCCGTCGGCAGGTTTTCAAAAAACCTAGTCTAAAGTCGGAAAATTCGAACTGATACAACTTTCAGGTCCCTCCCCCTCTGTGGACGAGGTTGTGCACGTGAGTTCACACCAGTGTGCGCGCACACAAGCTGGGGGCAGACTCACGCTCAGCATGGAAGACGTGGTTGGTGACTGTTCTGGTCAGATAATAGATAAATAATAAACCCAACGTGATTGGTTAAAAACAGCCGGGAGCGCTCGATTTTTGCAAGCACGATTACAGGCTTTAGAGGGAGCTACAGAATTCGGGATTTTTCTTAAACATCCTATTTAATATTCTACTTCCAGAATCCCATGACAGTTCAAGCTAATTTGACTAAAAAAAAGTTGCCGACGGCAGCTTTAATGGCTTCTTTGCTCCTTTATTTCGAAGGAAAGACAAAAAAAGGCTGTTGTTGTTGTAGCTGTTTGTTTGTTTTCTTTTCCTTAAAGTAATAGTAGAGAAGTTTATGAACCATTCTCAGACTACTTTTGAAGTATATATTTACTTTTGTTATGCACTTCCCAGGCCTGAAACTACCCTAAAGTACCTGGGGGTGGAGATACCGCAGTTTACTACTTTGGTTTCCAGCCCTGCACTGCATCGTTTTTGGGGCTTTTGATGGCATCTCCGTGGCCTTTTCAACATGACAACAAATAATGTTTACTACACATGCACAGGGCTCATGGGCTCATGGGATATTTCTTTTTTACGACAGTGATGTTACATCCCATAGCTGTAGGGGGAGCCAAAGAGCAAAATACTTCTCCAAATTGTAACACTGTGACAGTGTAACCCAGGGGTCGGCAATTAAGTTTGGACCCGGGCCAAATTTTTTTCGGACATTGGCATCGTGGGCCATGGCTTTTGTAATGCGCGGGGGGGGGGGTATATCATTTATATTATTTTATATTATTAATTACTATATTAAAATAAACATTATTTAAATGCATTTAATTTCATTTCATTAAAAACGTTTATTTGCTTCTGTGCGCTGTTTTTATGCCGCCTGCTGCATCTCCTGCCGTCTCTCATGAAGCAGGCGACTCGCCTAGCAACCTGCCGTAACTAATGTATACAATTATTTCTTCTTTTGGATGACGTGTAAATGATTAGCTGAACATTGCTATATGCTAGTTATCAATGCAAAATGTTGTTGTCGAAAACCTTGAAAAGAAAAACTGATTCAGAATGCAGGACCTACAAAGAAGAATGGAAGCAGAGGTATGCATTCATCCTGCCTGCATTTATTAATGCCAAACCATCTCATTTGCAACGAGGCGGTTGCTGTTTGTAAAGCCCCATACACACACGTCGCTGCTATTTACTCGCTCAGCGAGTGAAGTCAATAGAATGTCTATGTGTTCACGCGAGGCGAGGAGTCGAGTAGGCGAGGAGAGTACAAGCGATGCGATGTGGGCGGATTCCGAGATGAACATATTTCAACTTCGAGCGACGCGAGTAAAGCGAGTAGCCAATTAAAATGCAGAATACAGATTATTGACAGGTGACGTTCCCCCAGTGTTCTCCAAACAGTGGCCACCCAATCAAGTCAGCAAAAGCACCCAAGCGAGTGGCGAGTAGGCGAGTGAGCGAGTAGCGAGTAAATAGCAGCGACGTGTGTGTATGGGGCTTAAAGAATACAACATTAGAAGACACCACGAGACAAAGCATGGCCACTTCAAAAATGCTTATTCTCCCGGGACAGAGGTGCGAACACAGAAAATTAAAGCATTGGAGGCTGGATATGCACGCAGCAGCAAGATCCTAGTTCAGTCACTCACTGAGCAGCAAAAGGTTACAAGTGCGTCCCTTAAAGCAGCATGGGTTCTTACCCGTCACAACAAACCATTTACGGACGCAGAGGTTTTTAAGTAAGTGATGGTGGCTGTTTTGGAGGAGCTGGCTACTGATAAGTCGATGGATGGGGTGATTGCCTCAGTGAAACAAATGCCGCTCTCGGCGAGGTCAGCTTCCCGACGCATAGAGAGCCTATCTGACGATGTTCGCGCATCAATTATGAGTGGCCTGAGTCAGGCCAACTACTTTTCAGTTGCCATTGATGAGAGTACAGACAACACTGATATTAGTCAGATGTGTGTCTACGTGCGTTATTTTGATGGAAAGGAGTTCAGGGAGGAGTTGTTGGCTCTAATTCCATGAGAGGGAAACACCACTGGGGATGTTATGTTTGCCAAAGTGGAGGAATTGTTTAAACTACATGCACTACCATTTCAGAAAGTAAACCTGATCGTGACAGACGGTGCACCTGCCATGGTTGGTTGCCACAGAGGTCTGGTGGCCCGAGTGAAGGAGATAGCGCCCCAAATGCACGCATTACATTGCCTAATTCACCAGAGTGTTCTGTGCGCCAGACTCAGTGGCGAGCTGAAGAGTGTTATGGATAAAGTGATGCGAGTCATTAATTTTGTCTGGGGTGCATCAAGCACTCAGCACCGTCTTTTCCGCCAACTTGTTACTGAGTCAGAGGCCTGCTACGAGGATCTGCTGCTTCACAATGATGTGCGCTGGTTAAGCAAAGGAAAGGCACTGGAGCACTTCTGTGCGCTACTAGAGCAAGTTAAAGCCTTCCTGCGAATGAGCAAGATGCGTGTTTCAGACGACCACCTGGCTTTTCTGGATGATGAAATGTCCATCCCAAACATCGCGTTTTTAACTGATATTTTTGGCCAGCTGAACCAGCTGAACCTGCAGCTACAAGGGAGAGGGAAAACCATTGTGGACCTGATCAAAAAGATGGATGCGTTTACAAGGAAGCTGGAGTTGTTCCAGTCTGATCTGTCAAGTGGAAGGCTCTTGCACTTTGCAACATTAAAATCACTGGGAGGGGGGCGAGTGACAGGAATAATAACTGAATTCATTGAAAAGCTACGGGCCAACAATACTGCGTCCCAAAGGAAATTGTTGGCTTTGTCCGCGACCCATTCTCCATCCGAAATGAGGAATTCTCCGCACTGGCGAAAAAAACCATGAGCTCGTTAGACAAGATTCAAGATTCAAGAGTTTATTGTCATTGTCAAAAAAAAAGCCAACGAAATTTAGTTTGGAGTACAAACACAGTAGTAGTAGATCCAAAGTGACAAAGTGCATCAAAGACAAAAGTGACACCAGTGCTTGATTCCCTCCTTCCCCCATCCCGCTTACAACAAAGTGCAACAGAGTTTTAGGTGCTTGCTAGACGAGGCAATGTTTCAGTTGGAGCTCATTGATTTCCAGACAAGCTCCCTCGTCCGTGATGCGTTTAGTGCGCATTCCGTGTAGGATTTCTGGATCGGATGCTCAGAGGAGTACACAGGGATTAAGAAACTTGCCCTTTATGTGCTGACGATGTTTCCATCTACCTACACGTGTGAGTCAAGCTTTTCGTCAATGAATGCAATCAAAACTCATGAGAGGTCTGACCAATACAAACATAGAGAACTGCTTGAGGATAAAAGTGACATCCCTATCGCCCGACATCCACAAAATTGTGACCGAAGGGAGGAGTCACTTTTCCCACTAGGTGAGTACTGGCCTTTATAAAGTCTTTTAAAAAAAAAATAGGCCTATGCGTAGTCATATTGTTTGATCTTATTGACGTTGTATTTCCTCTTTTTTCTGTCTTTATTCAGGAGCAGCGCAGATCCGTCTCCCAGCGCAAATGTGTATTCATCTGTTCTTTCCTTTTTTTTTAAAATTAGACCATTTCATATTTGAGCAGACTTTGTTATGTCATTAATTCAATGAGGCTATTTTTTTTTTACCTTGTCTGTTGCAAGAGGGAGACAGGACACTTTTGGTTTTGGCATATCGGCCTACGATTACGCGCACTCCCGTGCCAATTACCGTTCCGACCTGTGCGTCAAGGATAACTGTCTGCAAGGATGTTCCATCTGGAGCAGACTTTGTTATGTTATTATTTTAATGAGGCAATTTTTTTTACCTTGTCTGTTGCAAGAGGGACACAGGACACTTTTGGTTTTTGCATAGGCCTACGATTACGCGCACTCGCGTGCCAATTACTGTTACCGTTCCGACCTGTGCGTCAAGGATAACTGCAAGGATGTTCCACCTATTGCTTTTGTCACGTTACTTATCGTCTACACCTCAATAAATGTTACGAAATTGATTGAATTGTTGTAGGCCTTTTTTTTAAACATGGGGTTTGACATTTTTTTAAATCACATTTTTTAAACAGTAAATCAACGTCATCTTGCAGGCCAGATAGAATTGATGGCGGGTCAAAATTGGCCGACCACTGGTGTAACCTATTATCTTAGTAATCATGGACAACAGACAAGTAAACATAAGTTTACACTCATCAAAGCAAAAGGCATGGATAGACATTTTTTAGCAGAAATTAACAAAAGGGAAACTTTTTATTGACAGATAGATCCATTTTTTTTCTGTTTGAGAACCATTGCCCTGTACATTGCCACTGTCATCCTGGCAGCTTATACTCAGCCACGAACAGCTCCAATGTGCGCTGAAGGTTCACATCATCTGGGAAAAACTGAGATGCAACCCTGAAGTTCCAAAACCAGACACCATCCTGTCCACAACTAGGCCCTGAAATCCTGTCCTTGAAAATCACGAACAAGATCGGTGACGACGGGCAGCCCTGGTCGAGTCCAACACGCACTATAAACAAGCCGAACCTAGTACCAAGAACACAGCTCTTGCTTTGGTTTTACAGGGATCAAACAGCTTACAAAAGCGATTCCAGTACCCCATACTCCCTCAGCACCCTCCCATAGGAAACCCTACGGGGAACACTGTTGCAATCCTTTTCCAAGTCTACACTTGGAAAAAAACACATGTAGACTTGATGATCAAACTCTCATGAACCCCTCAGTAACTGCGAGGGTAAAGATCTGGTCCACTGTTCCACAACCTGACGAGAACCACACTTCCCCTTACGGATTTGATGTTCAACAATCAGGGCTTTCAGCCCCTGGTAGGGTCACCCAAGGCAAACAGATCCTAGATAAGGGACCAGATGAAGAACAGTTCATAAGACCCCCCATGACGAAAAACAGTGTTGGACAACGATTTCCTTTTCCCGGACGCAGGTCACAGAGGCCTCCACCTGGAGCCAGGCCTGGGGTTGGGGCCCGGCAGTGAGCGACTGGTAGCCGGGCCTTTGCCTATGGGACTTGGTCGGGCACAGCCCGAAATTATGACGTGAGTCCCCCTTTTGACAGGCTTTTGACAAGGGGGTCGGGTGCAGTGTGAGCTGGGTAGCAGTCGAAGGCGGAGACCTCGGCGGTCTGATCCTTGGCTACTGAAGCTCTTGGGACGTGGAACGTCACCTCTCTGTAGGGGAAGGAGCCTGAGCTGGTGCACGAGGCTGGGTGGTTCCGGCTAGATATAGTCGGACTCACCTCAACGCATGGCTTGGGCTCTGGGACCAGTCTCCTTGAGAGGAGTTGGACTCTCTTTCACATGGAGTTTTCCATGGTGAGAGGCGCAGAGCAGGTGTGGGCATACTCATTGACCCCCAGCTGTGTGCCTGTACATTGGGGTTCTGAATTTTTATGAACAGCATTTCTAGGTACAGCCAGGGCATTGAGGGGGTCAGTTTTGGCTAACTCAGAATCGGGTCTCTGCTTTTTGCGGATGGTG
Organism: Odontesthes bonariensis; assembly: GCF_027942865.1. Taxonomy (NCBI): domain Eukaryota; kingdom Metazoa; phylum Chordata; class Actinopteri; order Atheriniformes; family Atherinopsidae; genus Odontesthes; species Odontesthes bonariensis. The sequence continues at coordinate 2,908,853 of NC_134517.1, read as the reverse complement.
TGGTTCTGTTAGCATCGTCGGGCCGTGACCTCCAGCTCTCACTGAAGCGGTTCACAGCCAAGTGTGAAGCGGCTGGGATGAGAATACCGGTCAATCTACGTTCCTACCCTATGTTCACGAGCTGTGGGTAGTGACCAAAAGAACGAGATTGCGAATACAAGCGGCTGAAATAGGCTTCCTCTGCAGGGTGTCTGGGCTCTCCCTTAGAGATAGGGTGAGAAGCTCGGTCATCCGGGAGGGGCTCGGAGTAGAACCGCTGCTCCTCCGCATTGAGAGGAGTCAGATGAGGTGGCTCGGGCATCTGGTTAGGATGCCTTCTGGACGCCTCCCTATTGAGGTGTTCCGGGCCAGTCCCACTGGGAGGAGACCTCGGGGAAGACCCAGGACACGTTGGAGAGACTATGTTTCTTGTCTTGCCCGGGAACGCTTCGGTGTCCCCCCGGAAGAGCTAGAGGAAGTGGCAGGGGACAGGACGTCTGGATTTTTCTGCTCAAGCTGCTGCCCCCGCGACCCGATCCCTGGAGAAGCGGCAGATGATGGATGGATGGATGGATGGAGAGTTCTGAAAGGATGATGTAACACAGTGCCTGTATAACAACTTTTTTTGAGCTTGTTAGTGGAATTGATTTTTTAAATATGTTTAAGTTTACTTAATACTATGGATTTCTTCAGTGTACATGATTTGATTTGTGTCTGTTAAATAAAGTGTCAAACAATTAATAAATTATAGATGAAAGTTTTTATGTTCTTATTCCAGTTCAGAAAATTTTCCAACTTTTCTGGAATTAAACTAGCATTAAAGCATTTTATTTTCCAAACTTTCCATCAAATTGGGATGGAGACCCATCTAGTATTAAGAGATAAAAAAAATTACGTTATAAAAAAGGAAAAAAACACAAACACAAATAACTTTCACAAATGATGTTTGCTGTTAAACAAATGCATTCTGGATTCCATAACTCTATCCACAGGGAGAAATAATAGAGATATTAATATATCATTTGCCGTGAGGGTATTTACAGAAACATTAACAATTGTACATAAACTGAGACATTTGTGAAGCTGAACGTTCCCTGAGGCAACGTGATTATGTAAGTCTATTTGTTTGGTTTTGCTAATGATGTAAAGCCCTCTCTGGCAAAAACAAGGATATTGGAGAATAATTCAAAACAGCGTATTCAAGTGTCAAGTTCATAAACAATTGCCAGTGGTGCACATTGCTCCTGTGATTAGTTGGTATTGAATGAGATATAATTGTGACATATTATTTACTGTGTGTAGGTTGTCTGTGTATCTCAAGAGAAATATTATCTCTGTTTTATTTCACTCAGTTCTCCCTTCCTGCTGTTGAAGTTGCAATTGAAATCACACTGGGCAGTCTGAATTAGCAACAACAGGGAACTCAACACATTGGATATATGAGCAGTTGATACAGTGCTTGTAGTAGGAATGGAAGATTAAGATCCAATATGAATGGCATATATTTCCAAACGTTCCGGTAACTTCAAAGCGGGTACAGGAAATAAGTTCAGTTATCTTTAAGGTCATTAATGGAAATCTTGAATTATTTTCTACACTGTAGATCAATTTTGAATATTTCAAAATCACGAGACAATTTGACAATATGACAAAACAGAGTAAATAACTTTTATACATAGATTTATATATACTGTATATATATATAAGTAAATATAAATAAGAAAATTAAATTTAAAAACACAACAAACCACTATCCAACAGTGTCAGTTAAGTCAATAAAGACCATCCATTTATTTTCTCACAAAGGCATAATCTCTCTAAAATAAATAATCTCTCCGTCTATCTGGATCAGAGACTAGACTTTAGACTGCGTAACTTTTTTCCGAGTGAAGTCAACGAGGTCATGCATCAAGAGAGACAATAGTTAACTAATATGCTCACTCGCCACCAAGTGGTCAGGGGTGTGAATTGCAATATATTAAAATGTCAGATTTTTCGTCACCGTTTTAAATAGCGACGGAAAATATTTGGTTAACGCGACCCCTTTTCTGGATAGATGGATGGTGGAACCAGCATAAATGTTCAAAAATAGTTGGTCCAATTATCATAAATTGGCTAAAAGAGCTTTTGGCATATGGAACATCACCTTATCTGCAAACAGGATTTAAGGTTGCCAGTAAATGTCCGGGATGCAGACACCCTTTCCACTTTTAAGACCAGGCTTAAAACTTTCCTTTTTTATAAAGCTTATAGTTAGGTCTGTTGAATCTGATAGTGTGTCTTGTTCTGCCTCCACCTCTGGCACCCTCTATACTTTCATTACCCCCTACCCGAACCAGGGTTTGAATCCCATTCCCGCCTATCTTACCTCTTTTATTTCTCCCCCTACCCGAACCAGGGTTTGCATCCCCACCCCGCTGTGACTGGTGTGCAGTTGGTGAGAGGCTGAGGTAGCTTGTGGCTGTAAAAAGATGGTTGTTGTGGTGTGAGGAGCAGATCTATATAGGGAGTATAGGGAATTACTCACTGAGTCTGGTCCTTTATTTATTTATTTTTTCGTTAGCACAAGTTTCTTGTGTTTACCTTGAATAGGGATGGCTCAGGTGATCCTGAAACATCCCATAGTTAAGCTGCTATAGGCCCAGCCTGCTGGGGGGCCTCATCTGTCACACCTTTCTTCACTTTACTCTCTTTATGTATATGTGATATTATTGTGGTCATTAACTCGTGTTTCCCTGTTCCAATAGATATCCTTTGAATGGTGTTACAGTGCCGCCGCCGCCGCCCCCTCCCCCCCTTTCTGTCTTCTCAAACCCCAGCTGGTCGAGGCGGATGGCCACCCTTCCTGAGTCTGGTTCTGCCAGAGGTTTCTTCCTGTTAAAAGGGAGTCGTTTCTCTCCACAGTCGCCTCAGGCACGCTCAGGCCGGGAGATTGGACCGAAAAACATAAAGTTTTCAGTGTAATCTGTTGGTTTTCTTAGCTAGGAAATTGTTTTTGAATTGGCTCTATATGAACGAATTGGATTATTTTATGAATTATGATTATTATTAATTAATTGAATTCCAATTGGCTTGAATTGGACTTACTATCTAAGTGCCTTGAGATGACATTTGTTGTATTTGGCGCTATATAAATAAAAATGAATTGAATTGAAGGTTAAAGTTCACTTATGCAGTACGTCCCATGTATAAAATTTGAAATATTATTATTCAACATGCTGCCAGGTTGGAAGCATGTGCATGGGTACACACATTGTGCTCAAACATGCATACCAGCCTTTTTAGGGCAGGCAGAGTTATAATTTGTCCTCCCCTGAATAACGTCCTGTCTTTGGTTACAATGACAGGATAATACCAAGCCTTATGGCTGTGTGTCCTTTGTTCCCACAGCCATTAGGCTTTTTAACAGTGACTGCTGAGTTCTTCTCAAATTGATTGAGTGATTTTTTTTTTATTTATTCATTTATTTAGTCATTTATCATTATTATTATTAGTAGTAGTATTTTTATTAGTATTGTTATTATTGTAGTTGTGGTTAATATACAATCATTGGAAATATTTAGAATTTTTTTTGAGCTACTTGACTAATTTGAATCTCCCCCATTGGGGGATGAATAAAGTATTTTTCTATTCTATTCTAATATGTATATCATGCCCTTAAAGTGTGAAGAAAAAATGGTGGTATGAAGAGTAAAAAATTATGAGACATTATGAGGCATTAGTGTATAGGGGTCTGATGAATGCTTGCACTTTCAACATGTTGAACAACTACTCAGTAAATGACCATCGTACTCTGCATTACTGTTTAACTGACTTGGCTAATTCAGCTCTTTAATTTTGACATTCATGAGTCATTCAGCATGTAGCATTGCTCTGAACTTGTTAAAAAGATTCATAAAAGCAGAACTTATGACAAATCTCTCTTTCACAGTAGTCAACAGCAGTCTAACGTCCTATTTGTGACTGTGCCAAACACATAATGCCAGTAACTATATTACGAATATTTTACAATAATAAAGAAAATGTCTTTGATGTCAAACATGAAAAGTTTGGCTTCAAATATGTGACCATCCAATCATTTTATCAATAAAAGTATTCAGCACCCAAGTCTTTGGCTCTCTTTTGTGGTGCTTTAGGAAAGAGTCATTTAATTTCAAAGCTGTCATTTTGTCCTTTCTCCTTTTTTCTGGGGCCCAGGGGTGAAGTCTTACCTTGAGTGACTTTGGAGGAACGGTGACTTTGTCTGTCACCTTCAAACTCCACCTCCCACACCAAATATATGGGAGTATAACTGCCCTTAGCCCTCCTTACTGCATGGAGGCCCGAGGGAGGAAATAACAAGCCGAGGACATGTTTGAAGGTAGGCTGATGTATCTCTAATAGGTTTGTGAGGGTACACAGGTCACGATGCTAGTAGAAGTATTATTCATGTCGATCATTGTGTTGCCTCGAAAAAGATCTCAAACACCCACACCGGATAGCACAACATTATACATGAACTTCCTATACTTGTAGCGATAGTCTTCTTGGATTCAACTGTTGTAACTGCTCCCTTTCACTTTAAGCTCATACATCTGTAAAGTTTGAAAAATGCATTCTTGAGCCAGTCAAGTCTTTTGCAAGAAAATACAGTTGCTCCAAGTGCCCTGCTGTGTAAAGTTCATGCTGTCTGTCTTATTGTAAAATGACTCGGTTTCTCATGTGAAAATAATTATTTCTCACCACAAAATAAGTGTTATCAACTGCAGGATAAATATCCTTAAAAAAAGATGGATTATAGCTCAATTTAAGATCATCTGGGATTATTTTGTGGCCGAAACACTATGAAACACTATTTTGGACAACACTATGCCCAAAACAGTTAATGATCAGTTCACTTTGCAGTTTTCATCAAAATCAGACACACAGCTTTGACTTGTTCAGAATTTATGATATTAGAAAAGGAAATATCAAAATTTGAATTCCCAGTATTTATTCTTACTTCTACAATAAAACAGGCAAAATTGTTTAGTATTACTTACAAGCATAACAGCACACAATCAGCACATTTACACAAGACTATGAAAAATACTAATTGTGTTAGTCTAACCAAAACTAGTCTTTGAAAATGCATGTCAGCGTGTAACTGCATGTCAAATGGAAGCTCTCAAAGCTAGACTACCAGATAATGCAGCTTGAAGTCAAATCACTACTGCATATATTCCCTCTACTAGACTCAAATGGGCTTGGGCACACCACACGTTCTATAGTTCCATCTTTTTGCATATTTTTGGTAGAACAGGATAGTGTAAGTGTATATTAATTCAGCCAAATTCCCAATAAAGTTGCTCTCAGTCGATGGTTGCTGGGATACTCATTTGTAGAGTCCTCTCTACAAATGTTAGCTAAGGTTAGCACTGCTCTGAGCAATCTGCTAGCCATTGTAAGCAAACAGCAGAAGAACTATCCAGACGGTGTTAAAAAAAATCAGAGCAGGAGATTTTAACCAGGTATATTTAAAGACTGTGATTCCACACTGGATCGTGTCTATTCAAACATTGAACATGCATACAGAGCCTTCACTCTCCCACACTTAGGACAGTCGGACCACCTTTTCCTGGCAATGACTCCTGCTTACACCCCTCTCATAAGGTCAACGAAGCCCTGCACAAAATGCATTAAAATCCTGCCTAAAAGTGACCTCACTTGGCTTCAGGACTGCTTTGAAAACACTCTCTGGGATGTGTTTGAAGAAGAGGACATGGAGAAACACACAGAGGCTGCCCTTTATTACATCAAGTATAAACAATTTTGCGACTGAAAAACGGATCCGGCCCTCCCAACCAGAAACCCTGGACGACTGGCAAGGTCCAGGAACTACCTGGGACTACTTAAGAGACGCAACACAGCCTTTTAATTTAATCTTCTGCACAGTGCAACCACAGCAGATTTAAGGGGGGGGGCATTAAGGAGGCAAAAGTGGAGTACAGGAAGAAGATTGAAGCCCATCTGGAGGACAACAACCCCTGCAGGGTGTGGCAAGGAATACAACAGCTCACCAACTCCAAAGGCAGCCCCAGCAATACCATCACTGTGGACGTCTGACTGTGTGAGGAGCTAATAGGTTCTTTGCTTACTTTAAGACAAATGGCCCTATTGCTGTGTCCCTTCCTGTTCCTCCCTCCTCCTACTCCCATGCTCTCTCTCTGCAAGAAATTGATGTCAGACGTGTGCTGAGGTCGGTGAATCCAAGGAAGGCTGCTGCTCCTCATGGAGTGCTTGGTAAAGTCCTCCGGGCCAGCGCGGACCAGCTTGCGTGGGTCTTCACCAGGATCTTCAACTTTTCCTTGTCACAGGCCCACATCCCATCCTGCTTGAAATCTGCTACCAAAATCCCACTCCTTAAAAAACCAGCCTCTTCCGATCTCAACATCTACAGACCAGTTGCTCCAGTTGCTCTCACTCCCATTCAACACCATCATCGCGGACATTCTCATTACTAAACTGGGCACCAGGTGAGAGCCCCCCGAGATGCGAGTCGGCATACAGGGATGAGGTCCACAGACTATCAGCCTGGTGCTCAGATAATTACCAGTGTCTGAACGCTAGTAATACAGAGGAGATGGTTTTGGACTTCAGGAAGAAGCTTGACTTGGACCCAGCCCCACTCTACATCAACTCTACATGTAGAGAGAGTGGAGTCCCTTGACTTCCTTGGGGTCGTCATGTCTGACGATCTCTCCAGGTCAATGAGCAGCACGGCCACAGTGAAGAGGGCACATCAGAGACTCCACTTCCTCTGAGTACTCCGGAAGAACAACATGGAGAAAAGGCTGCTGGTGTCATTCTACAGGGCTGCAGGTTAGTCTGTCCTCACATATGGTGTGGTCCTCAGGTTGCTCTGCTGCAGATAAGAAGTGTCTCCAGAGAGTGGCAAGGACTGCGGAAAAGATCATCGGCTGCCAGCTGCCATCTCTGGAGGAAATTGCCACCACACACTACCTCAGCAGAGGAAGGACAATTTTATCAGACAGCTACCACCCTGATCACCATCTCTTTGAACTGCTGCCCTCTGGCAGGAGACACAGAGCAGCCAAGGCTTGTACAAAAAGAATGAAAGACTTTTCCACAGCCATAAGAATCCTCAATAGTCACAGCCAAAAACCATACTGACACACACACAGAATGTTTCAGTCACTCCTGCACCTCATTTTATCTGTACATATGAGGAAGAACTCTTTATCACTTGAATCATTCAGGTCTTGTTGACATGTTTGTCCCTGGGTTATCTGTCCCTCAGCCAAGACAAGTTTGAACTCCAGGTACTGGAAGGTGTTATTATCAGCTCGTTGCAAGACCTGGCTGTCTTGTCAGTAAGTGGTCAAATCAGTGAAGTGAAGTATGGTGAAAACAGTCCACTTCTTGTCCGGCTGGACATTCTGTGGAAGCTGAGCATGTGATCATACATGTCAATATAACATCAACCCATTTTGATGTTATATTCCGCAACCACTGCAGGTCTTGGGACTTGGATTTGCCTCTGTTGTTTCTTTGATCATCTGGAACAGGTATCCTGGGGGTCAATTCCATGGGCTGTCGATGCCATGACAACAGGCCCGTTGTCCATCCACTTGATGTTATTTCATCAGGTGTCCGAACAATCATTTCTGATGACCCTCTTGGTTTTGTGCTCGGGACGTTGTCAGCAGTGAAGTGGCACTCTTTTGGGATTCTGTTCTTTTGAATTGTTCCGGTAGCAAGCAGGCCCCTTTCTCGAAGAGCGTCAAGAAGACTAATGGTAGTAAAATACCGCTCAAAGTAGACCAATGATCCTCTGGGAGAGTGTCTCAGTCAAACGCAGGACTGCATTTCCACCTATTCCCATCTGTCGGACTTGAGTGAAGGTGTTCTTTCCTATGTAGATTTCAAAATCCAGAACTCAGCCACCTGGACTTGCAAGAACGAACACCTTTAAACCCTTTGTATTCGGCTTCCCAGGCACAAACTGACAAACTGGACAATGGCTGCTGAATGGAAAAATCCTCCTATACCACATGCTGGTTAGTAAAGAAGGACAGATCCTGAATTAGTTTTTTGTCAATGTACTGCAGGAAGTACTGCTGTGGGCTCCAATCACTACGGGTCATTAGGGTACTGTCATCTGCAATTCTGTGTTCTTCCAACACAGGCATGAACCTAAGATATAAAATAAAATAATGTAGCAAAACACTATTTAGCAGAATCAATATCTTAAATCTTTCCTCGGATATATAGGACAGTTCAACTCTTTTACACTATATTAAGAAATAAAAGTTAAATAAATTTACTGGACCAAATTTCTGTATGTTATCAAAAATCCCAGATCCCTACATGTTGGTTTTGGCCCAGACATCAGCTGGCTCTGTGTCTTTCTCCACTACATCTGGCCCTGCATCTTGGTCATCCTCATCTGGTTCCTCATCTGGGTTCTCACCCTCCCCTGCCTGGCTCACTTGAATCTCATCTTCTGAAAGATCTATGTCTGAATATCCCTCAATGATTCTGTTGAGAATTCTCTCTGCCTCTGTCAGAAAGCTGTCTACTAGAAAAAATAAAATAAACATAAGTACAAAGTCCTGACGTGCACTACAGTACACATTGATAAATTACTAATTTGCCCTTTGAAACTAAATAAGATAAGTTCTGAAAACTCACTCAAATTACTAAATAGATCTTCATTTTGGAAAATGAATCAAAATATACAACTTAAAAACATTTAAATATAAATAACACACTTACCTTTCTTTCTTAGATAAAATGTGCTTGTCAGGATGGCAGCCATTTTGAACAGAGGCCACACCCCCACACGTGACATCATTTTCCTCTCTCAGAAGCATCAGGACTTAGCAGAGTGGTATGTGTAGTATGAGAGATATAAGCAAAAACTAAATGAAAAATTAATTACCGGATCTCAACTCAACTTTATTAATAAAGCCCTTTAAAACAGCCGTGGCTGAAACAAAGTGCTGTACATGAATAACAGCACGAAGTATAAGGCATAAAACATAAGAACAATGTAAAAACAATAATAAACAATAACAATATTAAAACAATAATAAACAATAACAGAAACAGAGTCTCATGCTGGGTTAAAAGCCAGGGAATAAAAATGGGTTTTAAGACGAGTTTTAAAAATGGACAGTGAAGGGGCTTGTCTGATGTGCAATGGGAGGTCGTTCCACAGTTTCGGACCGGCAGCGGAAAAGGCTCCATCTCCTCTGAGCTTCCGTTTAGCCCTCAGTACCTCCAGGAGCAGCTGATCAGCTGACCTGAGGCACCGGTAAGGCGGGGCGAGTCCATTTAAAGATTTAAAAACAAATAAAATTTGTTATCCATCTTAAAATGGACTCTAAAATGCACAGGCAGCCAGTGGAGGGAGGCTGAAATGGGAGTAATGTGCTCAGGATATCAGGAGGATAAGGTCGATACATTTATGATTATTTATGAATATTTAATATGTATATTTCATTCCCATATATATATATATGTATATATATATATACATATATATATTTATATATACAATATGTCTGATTGAACTAAAAAAAAAAGTTTTTTAAATTATATATATTAGGTGTATATATATATGTATATATATATATATATATATATATATATATATATATATATATAAATATATATATATATATATAGTTCAATCAGACAGAGTTGCTGCTGACAATTTTCGTTATAAGCTCTTTTGCAATGACAATAAAAGCTATCTATCTATCTATCTAACCCACCCTGCAACCCTGCATAGAATAAAGCAGTTATGGAAAAGGGATGACCATTTCTTCTTTTTTAACCCTTAGAATCTCTGAAAATGCTAGATAAAAAGACTAACAACTGAGAAAGTGAAGTAATGGCTGAAGTTGCGTTTTTAGTGGTCGCAAGCAAACAATCTGGCCATCACAACATCAAATATTAACATGAAAACAGAAAACTGCACAGATAACATGCAGTCATTTGCACATTCTTCATGTCCACACTTTACTTACTGAGACTCACACATACACACTGACTCACACCTCTGTGCGTACACAGATCAATATTCATGACAGCCCACGACAAGTGTGCAGTCAATGCAAGCTCATATTACCATGGATAAACACAAACACCCATTAACCATGTCTTCCTCTTCAGTCACACTGTTGCAATGCATCAGGAGGCTTGTTCACACTCACTGCTGATGGAATCCAACACCGGCTCCAAAAACATGTCATCCCCAGTAACTGTGAAAGCCTGACTTTTTCTTAACACCTCAATCAACATTTTCTTCAAGTCGTCGTAACATATATGATACTGCCACTTGGGTCTTTGTGTGAACACAGTATGTTATTGGTACAAATATCAGTACAGCAACTGGGTGAAAGCTATCTGTAAATCTTTCTTAGTTTCACAGTCTTACCTTTTATAACTGCACAGTAGATGCAGATGACCAGAGTCATGAATAACAATAAAACATAACAAAAATACTAAGTCAAAATATAATGAGATTCATACAATTTCTTCAGTCTTTTTTTTATTCCTCTCCACTTTATTTTTGTGTAGGCTTTCCCTGAGGAGAAATGAGAAAAAAGGTCTCAGAGCGTTTCATTTGTGTCTCTCAGACAACTCTCTATGCAACCAAAATGAGAATATTGCTTATTTCTCCAATGTAACCCTTTTTTTCTCCTGAACATAGAAATGCAAAGACTACCTTTGAAAGTGCAATCGTTATCTCATCAAATAAATCCCAAACTTCCTCAAAGTTTCAGCTCCGACAGAGAAATCCAAGAACTCTCCCGATGAAATCAATTTATTCTCACTGAAAATTTTGTATCTAATACTTAGCTTACATGAAGCAAAAAAAAGAGCGCTCTGCAGGCATTCACCTTAGTCTCATTAAGACTCAAGTTTATGTTTGTGTTGCAGTTTACAAGATCCCAGCCTGAGCGTAGAGCTGGTAAGTGCAAGCAAAAGGGATTTTTTACTTTTCAGACTGAGAAACTGGGGCAGGCCAGACAGAGCTGGGAGAGAGAGCTGACATAAAGAAGGTAACAAGAATGACTGTTAGAAAGAGCGTTCAGTCATCTAGTTATCAGCTGGTGACACACTGATCTAATGATAAATGTAGACTACACTGGAAAAACATACCGCAGCTTGATGAGGAAGATGAAAAGCAGGTGTTGGCAGCTGTCACCAAGGAGACCAAGATCCACTCCCACAGCAGACACACACTCAAAGATGTCAATGTTCGATGCTAGCCTGTCTAAGATACTCATCTCACCCACCTCCTTCAATAAATATCTCGGGGACAGTTAGCCCCAGTGTTCAGCTTGTTTAGTCTTTTCCTGACCTGCTCTGTACACCCCCCACCACAGCGTAAAAAGGGTCTGTGAAACATATCCAACAATGACTGTATCATCTTCTGGAGGGGACAGTTGTTTGTACTGTCGGGGAAGTCAGATGTGTACAAAGTGAGGAGGAAAGGACCGATTACTGCACCCTGAGGAACCCCTGTGCTTCAACACATCATATCAGACAAACAACGAGCCTCACACACAGAGCTCAGTTGATGCAGGTGAGGTGCTCTGCAGTCCATGCATTCAGGCAGGATGATGTGCTGAAAATCTCACAATGCTCTCAGGTGCTAAAGGTGAGATTAGATAGATGACTGCATCATCTGCCCAAATTCCTGACTGATGTGAAAACTGCAGAGGGTCCAGCTGTGAGCTCACCAAGGATCAAAGATGACTGAGTATAATCCTTTTCATGGTCTTCATTCGATGAGAAGGCCAAAGGTCTGAACAGTTTGGCTCCCTGGTATGAAAAATCTTTGCTACTGGAAGCATATAGGAGATTTTCACAGAACTGGGACTGAGCCTCAGAGGCTCTTTGCATCTTTTTGTAAAAACAGTACAGTGTATTTGTACATTGATTCAGACAAATTTACAATAAAAAGTTGCTCCATTGTTTTGTAAAGCTTAATAACTTTCTGCTTCTAAATTCAGACAAACTGAAGTCGTTATCTTTGGACCTGAGCGCTTCAGGGAGAAATTGTCTAGCTATATAGTTACTCTAGATGGTATTTCCTTGGCTTCTAGTTCTACAGTGAGGAACCATTTCTGACCAGGATCTGTCCTCTGACTCACATATAAAACAGGTTTCTAGGACTGCCTTCTTTCACCTTCGTAATATTGTTAAAATCAGGAACATCTTGTCTCGGAGTGATGCAGAAAAACTAGTCCATGCATTTGTTACTTCAGGATTGGACTACTGTAATTCTTTATTATTGGGCTGTCCCACATATTCTCTGAAAAGCCTCCAGCTGATCCAAAATGCTGCAGCCAGAGTTCTGATGAGAACTAACAGGAGAGATCATTTTTCTCCAGTTTTAGCTTCTCTTCATTGGCTCCCTGTTAAATTCAGAATAGAATTTAAGATTCTTCTCCTTACATATAAAGCTCTTAATGACCGAGCTCCATCATATCTTAAAGATCTCATTGTAAGATATTTTCCTAACAGAGCACTTCGTTCCCAAACTGCAGGTTTACTTGAGGTTCCCAGAGTTTCTAAAAGTAGAATGGGAGGCAGAGCCTTCAGTTATCAGGCCCCTCTCTGTGGAACCAGCTGCCAGTTTGGGAGGCAGAGCCTTCAGTTATCAGGCCCCTCTCTGTGGAACCAGCTGCCAGTTTGGGAGGCAGAGCCTTCAGTTATCAGGCCCCTCTCTGTGGAACCAGCTGCCAGTTTGGGAGGCAGAGCCTTCAGTTATCAGGCCCCTCTCTGTGGAACCAGCTGCCAGTTTGGGAGGCAGAGCCTTCAGTTATCAGGCCCCTCTCTGTGGAACCAGCTGCCAGTTTGGGAGGCAGAGCCTTCAGTTATCAGGCCCCTCTCTGTGGAACCAGCTGCCAGTTTGGGAGGCAGAGCCTTCAGTTATCAGGCCCCTCTCTACCTTTAAGATCAGGCTTAAAACTTTCCTTTCTGATAAAGTGTCTCAGCAGGTATCCTTTGAATGGTGTTTGTCCCCTCTTTCCTGTACTCTCAGCCCCAGCTGGTCGAGGCAGATGGCCGCCCTTCCTGGTTCTGATTCTGATGGAGGTTTCTTCCTGTTAAAGAGAGTTTTTCTCTCCACAGTCGCCTCTGCTCCCTCTAAACCCCTTTTTAACCTTGGCTCTCTGGAGCCCTATAAAAAGTGCTGTTATGGACTGAGATTTTAAATTTAACAAGCAAATCAACGCTGTTGTACAGAAAAGTTCCTCAGGTTGGTGAATCCTTTGGGCTGTGAGGTCTAAAGGGTCTGGTAGGTATTTCCAAAGCACAACTGGGCCCAATTCTGATCCACAAGTGGTCTGTGATGTGTTGGCAGTGGAAATATGAATGGATTTTAGTATAAACAGGGAGTTAAAAGGCAGTTTAGAAGGCTAACGGTACTTTGTGTTCAAGAATTTATACACAAAACTCCTTAATGTATATATTTGTTGCTTCTACAGTCACTCAGAAACATCCTGCTGTAGTCTTCATTGTGAGGGTTTGTGACGCTGCTCACATTGATATTCAGGATCAAATTCTGGCTCAAACGTGAAAGGCTGGATCTTATCATCGTCAAACTCGAAACTGCAGCATGTATCTAAAAGTCTTACTGTGTTTATGTGTTGTCGTATCGTCCTAATGTGACCATCACAAGTCACCATCATCCCTTTTCCAGCTCCCTTGGCTAACCTACAGGGATTTAACCAATCAGAAGACACTTCCTGTAAATCGTCTCTCAGAAAGGAAGCTCTTCCTCCTTTTGAACTAGTTCTAAACTATTTTGAAGTATACAAAGCTAATCCAGATGGACCCAGACTAAGAACGAATCTGCCACATTAGTCACACTGTTACATCTCTTTCTCATAGAAGACTGAGTGGTCAATAAGGGAGGACATTTAGCATATCGTGGACGAGAGACGTGATGGATGCTGGGCTAATACTCGTACTTCTCCGTATTCTATTATGAAGTAGGCTTTTATTCATCTTCTTCAGTTTTTTTCTTGTAATTTGCTACAATTCTCAAAGGTGATTGGACTGCACTGGTGTATTATTCTGAATCCTCAGAAAAAAAGTTGATGTCAGCTGAGAACAAAGGTCATGAGCCATGACAGATAGTAATTGCTATGCCAAGCATGTGCCCTGACAATATATTGTCACACTTCATCATTCTTTGAAAATGAAATACTTTATTTACAAGCATGGCAGCAGGACATAAACTGATTTATAGTTATGGGGGATGTCAAGGATAGTGGAATGTCTCCATCTGTCTCACTACTGGATGATGCATTTCCAAAGCAATAATTAGCTCTATGGTGGCTGTGAAGTCTCATTCTCAGGCCTCCACTCGCAATTCATGTGATGGCCCCACATGAGCAGGAGCAAAGTCTTGATCAGGTAGTTCTATTAAGACAGGGTTATGCTGTTGTTTGCTGGTCACAGAGAACTGAAAGCTGTAGTTCTTCGTAAATAAAACCCATTTATTTTGTCATGCCTTTTGTTAATTTGCCATCTGCCAACAACCACCAGAGGTTAAAGTAAAAATAAAACAGTTATTACTTGTTACCCTTTTTTCTACCTTTATCTGAATCCACCGGGAATTCAAATTAACTGCCGTCTCTGTGTGATAGCAGATTGCTGAAAGCTGTTTTTATCTCAAGAGTGCCCACAAGAAACAACAACATAACATATGGAAATCAGCCTGGCACTCTCTGGTATATTGATAAGCATTCCAGACACCACTCATGTCAAAAGCACACTGCTGCAAGCTCTATCTGACAACTGAGCTTACTTCAGATAGACATGTCTTCAAACTTTCTTTACCCGTTGTGTTGTATTTTTAGAAATGTGCTTTTCCCTTTTCAACAGTAGGTTTGAAACATTAAGGAGACATTGAGCTATTAAAATGCAGTGAGTTTAATTATGCACTGTCTTAAAAGCATTTGTGGAAGAAATTCGTTTCTAAAGATGGATGAATTTGTTTGCATGTTTATGTAAACAGATAGAATGCACCACTTTTATCTAACAAAGTACCTCAAAGTCAAAGCCACGCAGTGTGGAAAACAAAAGTGGAGTGAAAAGAGGAGACATGAATGAAATTTGAGATGCACAATGCTGACTCCAAATGAAGCATGTACACACACCACGTTGTCATATCTTCTGACAGCGGCAGTCATAAATACTTAATGCAATGTGCTAGTGAGAACATGAGGATGAGCTTTTACCAGAGGTGCAGCCAAATCTGACAGGACAGGAGTCTGCAGAGAAAAGCTAACAGCATGGCTACTGGGTGCTAAGTGCAGCAGGGAAGCCGGCTGTAGGGCAGGGTCCTGCAAATACATCACAAACACATAGGCATGCACACATGTGCCCGCACCACACTTTAAATGCTTCATAAATGACTTAAATCATTAGAGGAGGCATTTTAAAAAGAAACCAAATTAACATGTTTTTTAGATTAACCTTCAAAATACTCAAGATATCTTTTTCTTTTATAACAGGGAAAATTCTTCTATCTGCAGCCTGCCACTGTTTTTTTTATTATGTTGCAAATTTATTATGGGAAGTAGCGATGTCAGGTCTCTGCAGTGAGATAAATGTGATTTCCATTCAGCCTCAGTTTGAACCCAGCAGTGTAAGTCTTGAAGACATTATTCAAAATGTACACCCAGTAGAAGTAGATCAGAGAGGTGGAAGAGAGGAACAAAGTCTGTGCTCTGTGTGCAACTGCTACCTTTCAATGCAAACGTTTCATCTGTGATGCAAATCTGATCTAGTTTTCATGTTTGAACTTTGATTTATATGTTCTTTAAGATTTGAATGGCGATTTAAAGTTAAGAGAGAATGCCTGTCAACTACAGTATGACTGAGGCTTGTATGTGAGTCAGTGAGAGCCAGCCATGGCTCATCAAAAGGATACAGTAATGCTACATATTGCGCTTTTCTGCCACTTTCACCTCGTCTATATAGTGTTACAGGCTATGCAGTATTCTTTTCTATATCACACACATTATCACACAGTTGGATGCATGGGAGGCAAAGTGCCATTCACTATCTTGCCCAAGGACATTTTGATATGTGGTCTGGGGAAGCTGGGGATTGAACCACTAGCAGGCGACCTTTCTCCAGAGCTGCAGCCACCCCAAACCACCATAATGTCAAATAAGATTCAGGGTCCTTCATCAGCCCCTGTCTTTAATTCAGTGAGAGCACTTATTACAGTGCTAATCTCCCCTTATTTAGTATATCTTTTGCTTGTGTAAAATCCGTGCTTGCTCATCAACCGGCAGCACTTAGAAATGGAATGGGAATATTACGCATGACATTTTGTAACAGGCCCATATTGGAACAGGTAAAACCTGTGAACCCTTTCCTGTTAGCACAAGTTGACAGATCCAAAAGATCAGGGAAGATATGTCAAGAACACAGCTGCAGGTCTTTTGAAGTCTGTCTTTGTCTGGGAAGACTTTCTTTACTTTCCCTGTTTCTTCTTGACCAGAAACTCCAACCAAACCGGCACCATGTGGCACTGATTAAATATTTTTATCGCGGGCCAGTAAAAGATTTTCATTCATTAAACACTATGATGCTAACATAGAAAAAGAAAGGGGAAACTAACTGTAGTTGCACTGAAAAACGTAGAAATGTACAACTTTACAGCTGAATGAGTTCAAAATGAATTCTTTTCTCACCAGTTATTTGAAGATGTTTGATAACTATTCATTGCTGGTAAAACTATGTTACTTTGTGAGTTTTCTGATGCTTACTGTGACACTGAGTCATTGTCTCTTGGCCACTGCTGGTTAATATATTTTAACCCATTTAGGCCTAAAACGCCTGGAAAAGAATGCCTGTAAAACCTATGGGCGATTTCAGAAAGACCCCCTAAAACCTGAAGTTTTTCTGGAAATTCAGCAATTGTGTCAACGCCTACTAAATTTCTCAGCCTTTGTAGTAGATAGAAACAAAATTCAAAAAGTATTTGAGTGCTTACACCTGTGGCTTTCTTTGGAAATTGAGTTCAATAAAAAAAACAATAATAAAATAAAATAAACTTCGTCTCGGAAACGAGATGCGGCCAAAGCTCCTCAGTAAAAATATGATTAAATGCCTGCAACGGTGTGGCATCTGCAGGTAAATCGACTTTCACCCCTGGTGTGCGGTTGAAATCTCTCCGTCGATTACGGTGGTAATTGTCAGTCTTCCACTCACATTCAAACCCTTCAAAATCATCCTCGCCGTTATCGTCATCTTCAAACATATGTGCTAGCCATAAATCTGCATCAATTGGGTCAGCGCGTTCATCAGCATCATCAAAGCCAAGAAACTCCTCACAATCGCTACCGTCTGAAATGTCTTCCCACTGAAATGTCTTCCCACTGAAAGTCCTCCATGCTTGTTCGATGTAACTCAACTTCAAAACAATGACACGAGGAACATGACGACACTCTCACGTGTCTATTATAATGCATTTAATTGGCGCAGAGGTCAATAATTGGTGCAAAACAACCCTTATACAGGAAAAAAGACGTGTACGCTTTCCCGGCCTTAAAGGTAGAATAACGCAACAGCGCCCCCGGCTTTAAAGGTAGAAATGCGGCAATGCTTTAAATGGGTTAAGCTGAGAGTGAAAAGCTGGTAATGCAACAGGCAAGAATAAGACAGGCTGCTAACTAACCAGTGAGCTTGAGATTACCATTATGGGCAGGCTGGCTTTTGACCATCATGCATTGGGGTGTGGAGCTGATTTGTTTCATCTTTTGATGTTCTTTGTCCTGACGAGTCGGAGCTCTTTTAGTGGTGTGAGGAGCACCTACTGGATGGGTGGTCATAATGTAATGGCTGATCAGGGTGGGACTTACCGTAACCGTGGCAACTCTGCAGTATGGTCTCACAGACAGGCATGAAATGAGATCAGCTTCTTAACACGAAGAAGCTTGTCGTTTTCCATGAGAGCGACAGCGAACTTTGACACGTTCCTCGCATCTGTCTTGTGTAGTTTTCTGAAGTCCTGCTCGTTTCACATATTTATGTGAGACCTGACTTCTGCTCCTGTGAAACATCAAAGCACCAGACTGAATTTACTCGGGGTTACAGATTAATATTTTACAGCAACAGATTGTCAGGGAAAGTAGCACATCAAGTGTATCAGCACATCAGCAGAACATCCTGCATCACTCACACCGGATGAATTCAGCCACATTACTCTGTGCGGGCCGATGCATTTAGCAGTGCTCACAGTCCGATACAAAATTCATGCAGCTATGAGCAGAAGTCAGAGGAAAGAAGACCTACGGTCGTGTTGTGGGAATAGCACTGGAATCTAATGCCATGTGTAGACAAGCTCTGAATGTAAGTAACTGACAAACTGACATCAGCTGAAATTAAGATGTCAAAACATTTTTTTCATAGAAAAGGTAACCTGTTAAAAATGTTTTCAAATCTGGGTACACCAGCTGAAAAAAAGCTTTCAGATTGTCTTAAGCTAGGTGCTCTGGAGGCTACTATGTATTCTGATCAGGTCTATCTACCACTCGCTCTCAGGAGATAAGTCTGTAGCTACGACAACATGATGGGATGGCATGATACTACATCCTGCAGGCTGGCCTGATGCAGGCTGGTGGAATAACTCGCCATCAAAGAGAAACTATCCTTTTGCTGTGCAATGTGCTATTCAGCTGATTTAGCCATTCAAATGAAAATAAACTGTTTTAAAACTATCTGCTTACATCATCTATTCAGACTGCTGGGATTGTATTTTAGGTCCAAAGCTTAGATCACATTTCAAACGGGTCATCTGTAAAGTTACCACAGGTTCCTAACCACAGATAACATGGGGTGAGCAAGGTTTTCAAAATGTGATTTACACATGAAAAAAATCATGGAAGCTTTTTTTTTTCTGTGTGAGGATGAAGTGCAACAAACACTGCTGGTACAGACAGAGGTGTGCTGCAAATACAGTGAAAATAAATAACAATTACATGCAGCAGCGCATCTACAACAGCTGACTGATGCGTTTTAAGAGTGTAACTCACGCATGCACATGCACATGCACATGCACATGCACATGCACATGCACATGCACATGCACATGCACATGCACATGCACATGCACATGCACATGCACATGCACATGCACATGCATGGTCCTGAAGCAAACATCATACTTTACACAGACACTCTTAAACTCTCACACAAACTGAATTACAAAAAACATACATCTAAGTTAAGTTAAGTTGACTTTATTTACACCCGAAGTTAGATTTGGTCCTCTGCTTTTAACCCATCCAGGTTGGCACCTGTTGACACACACATGCACATGCACAGGGTCACACACTCAGAGACAGATGCCAACCTGGAGTGGTGGGCAGCCATGAAGCGCCCGGGGAGTATGGGGGTACAGTGCCTTGCTCAAGGGCACCTCAGCTGTGACAAGGAGGTGGACTGACACCCCTCCAGCTATCAGTTCCACCAAGCGAGAGTGGGAATCGAACCGCCAACCTTCCGGTTATTGGACGACCGACTCTAACCACTGAGCCACAGCCGCCCCCATACATCATTTTCCACAACAAATGAAACAGTCTGGTGCGCTCGACACACGCCTTTGCACACATATTTTTATTTAGTCAGTTCCAGAGCCACCATATGGGACATGACGAACAGTAAACAGGTGTTCCTGTAAAGCCCAAACTGCAGCATCTTCAGTGAAAATCAGCGTGTGCGCCTGGATGTTATGTTAACATCAATGCCGAGCCGAGCTGGAGGCGATAAAAACATGCATCTGCGGCAGTCATTTGACGTGGAACCGAATGCCAATTTAACACGTTCAAATTGTATGTCACAAGTTCACGTGCCTGCAAATGAGCACAGTAGTTTACCAGCGTATCCATTCAGATATTCTCACATCCTCCACCTGCCAAACCTTTAAACATTGTGATTCTTTGTTTGCCACTAATCTGTTTGTTCATGTAAAAGGTTAAACTGTAGATATAATTGAGCAGAATATATAAGTGTATGAAAACGGATGTGATAATGTGGGAGGGACAGGTCAGAGTCGGTGCTCATCCATGTGCTCTTTAACAGCTTTTCATTTTCAAGGCAAAGCAGCCATGTAGTCTGGAGGGCAGCGGCCATATCCTGCAGAGATTAGACAAATTAAAGCAGCACTTAAAGTATATGGACCTGATTAGCCCCCATAATGAAATCAAGCCTGACACACACACACTTGTGCACACTCAATTCCCTTTGCCGCTGATCTCGCTTTGCTCTCCATCGAGCCCATAAAGCATGATTCTGAGCTGCTCACACAGCTTTGCTCTCACTCTCACCAAGCCAAAGTAAAAAGTGCTCAGGGAGCTTGTGTGTTTGCCCAGACACATGAAAAATTAGAGGGAACATTGGTGACCAGTCCATCATGCCAATGGCAGCTGGGATAATCTCCAGGCTGTAGCCCTGCAACCTTTAACTGGATTAATAGAAAACAATAACTATTACATAATTGATGTATAAGTAAGAATCATAGCTATACAGGGATCCTGGATTGGTTGTATGGAGGATATTGTCTGGCTGCTGATTGACTGACTGAATATGCTCTTTGCCGTACTCACAAACTGAACATATTCATGATCTCACAGTAACACAAGCGCACAGAGAAATATCATATCATGAAGATTTTCAAAGGAAAGCAACCATGTGTTCCCCAAGGTAAATTTTGAGGAAAAATATACAAATTAATTCATCCTTAGAATTACTTACTCAAGCAAGAAATAAGCTAGGTTATCAACACTGCTCTCTGTTTCATAAAATATGCTGTAAAAGGTTAGCCTGGGAATTCCCATGCTGCTTTGCGCGCGATTTCATTCACACTGCAAAGGCAGCCTGGAACCCACCGCTCTTATTTTTGCCTGAGTTAGGGAACCAATCACAGAACGGCGGGGGCAGCAGGACGATGACGACGTCTATGCGCGACACCGAAGCTTGTAGAGTGTTAATCCAACATGGCAGCGGACACAACATTACCGTTCGATGCAGCCTTAGAAAGTGTTTTAAGTAGCTTAGAACGCAAGTTTACTTTTAAAAAAGAGCATCGTCTTCTCATACACAGTAAAGCGTCTTCTTCTTCCTCATCGAATTTCTGTCGCTCTACATACGTCATCTGGTATAAGTGATACAATTGGCTATGAATCGCGCGCAAAGCAGCATGGGAAGAACCAGACGCCATTTGATAGACATTCGTAGCGCCCAATAAACAGCTCTAGGCATTCGTAAACAACGCCTCAAATACGAGAAAATGCACACCTAGTTCCAAGACCACCATGGATGCGTCAGCCAGGCTAGTAAAAGGTAAAAATATTAAAAGTTTTCTTGTGATGAGCCACCCTGGATCCTATTCTGTTTTTTTTTCCATGATGATGCTCTACAGGGAATAAAACCATAATTGATCAAGCCCAGCACTGAATTCTCATTCCAGTATGCTATCAGCATCTACCATCTATCAGAACATTATTGAATTAATACATAGTGTATCTGAATTTATAGTCCAAATTGATATAATATTGAGCCCTGCAGGTAGATTCTAATTATACCCACAGCAGAACTTAAACAAATAATATTTGAACGACTGTGAGGGAAAGAGGAGCTGGAGCTTTGCTCTCTCAGAGTGAGTGTTTGTGTGTGCACTGTCTGATAATCTCAGAACAACAGAGAACTTATGAGCAGGAAGTACCCCAGTAAAAACTTTGCTGTCTTCACATACTGCTATATTAAAGTTTACATTAGTGTTTTGGAGCTTTAAAAGCTGACAGATAAAAGAATGTGATGATTTAGTTTTTATAGTCTATTTTTCACAGTGCAAATCTAAACTACCCGAGTTGACACTTTCTCTGAAGCTGTTTTGATGAGTGATTTTGATATGGTAGACCAACAGAGTTCTGGGGACAGGCATGCAATGACTAAGCAATAGAAAGTAACACTTCAGAGACAAATCTGTAAAACGTACATCCTTGTTCACGAGGTTTCCACCTGTGTGGTGTGATACCTCCTGTCAGTTGCATTGCTGCAGATGACTGCAGGAGGGCTAGGAAAGCTTTGTGCTAAAGCTTTGTGCTAAAGCTTTGTGCTAAAGCTTTGTGCTAAAGCTTTGTGCTAAAGCTTTGTGCTAAAGCTTTGTGCTAAAGCTTTGTACAGTGGCGTGTTTGTGTTATTGAAAATAAATATGGGATGAAAAATAGAGATTGCTAACTAACTTCAGTGGCCTGCATATTTAACGCTGTAGCTTAAACATGTCTTTGGTAATGGAGCAGAATAAATAATACAGTTATATTTTTGTGAATGGGCTAATTGAGCATTAGACCAAGGCATAAACAAAAGTCTCTGTCAGTGCATGAATACACCCAAACTAAGATACTTTGCATTGATTTAATCATACTTTCTCATGAATGCATTCACACAATCATGCCCACACGAGCAGCATCAGCTGTGTGAAATGACTGTGTCGCATTGCAATCCAACACCATTCACATCCACAGCTGCACTTATGCTGAAAAGCAGTCTGTCGTCGAGCGTTTTTATTTGACAGCTGTTCCAAAAAGACTGCAGTCCTCTCTATTGCTTTTTTATTATCAACGTGTAGTTTTTTTCAACATGCTCTGACACTTGGAGGGCTTAAAGGATAAAGGAAATAGCATATCAGTTTCTCAAGCTCTGTGAAAATGCATGTAATGCTCTCTATAACCCCATTGTTAATGGAAACAAATCCAAGATCCACCGCAGCGCAGGCCTCAGATCGCTGGAACTTTTATGAAGTGACGCTCATTTGGATGCCTCCTCGCTGTAGGTTCCAACTCTTACAATTTCATTTTGACCTTTCCATAAATTCACACCCGTTTTGGAGCCAGAGACTGAGTGGAGAAAGATCTTTAGTATTTCAAATGAAAGGCTGTAATTGAAAGACTGCCCGGAGCATAGAGGAGAAATGATAGGATATTCATTTTTTATGCTGATACCCCTGAGAAACACAGTGATAGAAGCATGTAAGGACATCCTTTGTGCTCACTGCAGGAAAAAAGCTAGAGCCAGTGTTCCATCAGCCCTCCCAACATATATAGGACATTATGTACATAATGCAAGGTGGTGCTCTCTTGTATTTCTCATGCATGAAATTGTTCCCAATAAATGTGGAGATTGGGGGGGCAGGGGTGGGTGGTGTGGGCTGGGTTCCTTCATCGGCTTTTGCAATTAACTAAAACCACACAGGAGAGCGGCTGCCCTCCTCGCCACACAGGAGTAATTTGAGAAAGTTAGCCTCAAGGCTGTCCTTTAACAAGCTCACCCAGATCGCCATATAGTACACTACTCTGGAGACAGCTGGCTTTAAGTGGCTTCATGTCATTCTAAAGACCCACTGACAAACACATACAGACCCATTTAAATCCAAAGCTCTGAAAGCTGCCATTTTAATGCAGCAACCACAATATGTGCAACCTGCTTTTCAAGCTTGTAGCACTGCTGCACATCCAAAAGTTATTTGGAAAAGACTGATGTGCTGATGTGAGGTGAATGCAGTTGAACTGTTTCCACAAGGAAGACTGTCAGTGTATTCTGGAGGCAGCTGGCTCTGTTCAGGCCATGGGTTTGTTAGCTGGCTCTCAATACCTTTCAAGAACATCCCACGTATGAAGAATCTCTGCCGTGTTGACCAGTTTCCTCCTCTTCTGCTGCACTGCTGCTTCTTGGTTCTTCCATTTGTAAGAAGAAACGTCGTCTCTCAGACTAATGATCTGAAGAGGAGGAGGAAGGGGAGAAAGACTAACTCTGAAGTGAAAGAGAGATCAAAAAGGAAATTGTTTGCTGAAAAGAAAGAGGGGCGCTCCAAACAGGAATGGTTAGTTTGATTTTGCAATTACACCCCCAACCCCACTAGCCCCCGTTATCATGCGCTATTTGAAGTTAATTGGAGTTGAACATTCTGGTGGGGCACTGACTCATATTGACCTTTAGGAGAGCACCATTTGACCACATACCCCGGATGCCCCCCGTGTCAATCAGTCATGCAATCCATCCACGTCAGACATCAGACAACAGATGTTGCTTCCTGTCGGCTCCATCTGACCTGTCCACCACAAAGAACATGCACAGAAGCATTTTCACTGTGAATGGAGTTCACAATTTTACTGCACAGAAGGATACATCCATACACACAGGAGGATACATCCATACACACAGGAGGATACATCCATACACACAGGAGGATACATCCATACACACAGAAGGATACATCCATACACACAGGAGGATACATCCATACACACAGGAGGATACATCCATACACACAGAAGGATGCATCCAGTACACAGGCACATGTTGACATGGGTAAACACAAATGTTGAGCGTTTTTATTTGGCAGTCTCTTCACAGTCAAACACAGGACCAGGACAACCAACCCCTTTTTGCTTCATCGAGCAGCTGCGTGAAAGCCTGATGTAATTAACCTGGCCCAGCCAAGCCCTATAATGCAATAGAAACTTAAGCCCAGAGATCACTGCTGATGGAGAACTAATGCTATCCCTCTAACCCAGCAGATGACCAGGGTGCATTTTAAAGAGAAGATTTGATTACCCCCTGTTTGTAATTGGCTAATGTGTGAAATTGGAAAGTATGTGAGAGAGCAAGAGGGGTGAGAAGAAGAGCAAACAAGGACGAGACAGAGAAGGAAAGAGTCTCTGTTAACTGCAGATCCAATCCACCATAAAATGGAAGAAAAATTAAGAAACCTGTCAATATCATGAATACTGACAGGATTTAGTTGTGGTGGCCTGGTATCAGGCAGTGGTAAATGTTTTTGTCACCTTTTGTCTTGACTTTGTCCACCAGCGTCATGCCAATAAAATACCCCTTACAACTGAAACTGAACTATATTGAATTGAGGAACTAAGGGGCAGATGGGAAATTGAATGAATTTTCGGTGCCTTTTCAATCTCAACTGTCTCATACTGTTTCCTCCCCCAAGAGCCTTAATTTCCCTCAGTCAATATTAATCTCTTGCTGGTGACATTTGCAACACCGTATTTAGATTAGATTTCCTGATTTGTCTCACAATCTGCAGCACGGGCTGTGTCATTCTACACTCTATTTTTACAACTTTTAGATTGCCTGTCCTTTAGCAGTACCACTGCTGAACCCTTTGCTTCCACACAGATGGTGTACGCAGAGATAAGTAAGAAAAAACACTATGCATATGATTGAAAATGAAGAAAATGATTTAGATTCACCTTTTATCAAGGCCACTTCGGTACTTTGTTGTCTTAATGATAGAAAAGTTAAAGAGACACTGATTATTGATTTATTTTCCTCCATAAAATTTGGTTTTCTTATAAAGAGAACTAAAAGTCTTCCAGACATTTTGTAAAAAGTTGAATCTATTTCTTTAAATACCTACTGTGGTGTGTTAAGAAGTCCTTTTTGACACATTTCAGCATGTCAACATTTAATACTGTCAACAATATCAAATGATCAAAACCAACATGATACCAATCATTTTGTAATAATTCACGCCGGCCCTCAGCACAAATACAAAAAAACTACTTATTTTAATGCCGAAAGCATGATTTGATACATTTCAGTAACAATAATTAGGATAAGACAGGAGCCCTCAAATATCCTGAAAGTTTGATAGTTATAATAAAAAATATATCCCCACTTTTTTTTTCAGGTATGCAGAACAATGACCTCTCTGCATTTTTGAACATTTTATTTCACATTTGCTTTTCAGTATGTGTCATTTAAACTCAATATGTTATAGTAACATGATAGTTACACAATATGTGGGGCGATAAGGTCCGTACACAGACATGACTGTGAAAATGCAAGCATCAGCCTTCATCCACTTGAGGAAAATAACCAATACAGCAGAACATCATAATGACAGAAATCCGCCCATTCATCAAAATGAGGAGCAGTGTAATTTCTTCGCTCATCAAGCACCACTGACCCTCTGGATGGGAGAACTTTATTACAGTTGGCACTTTTGTGAGCGGTGTAGAATTATGTGCATGTAAGGTGTATAATACCTATTTGCCACTCTGAATGAGCAAACAAAATCCACAAGACGGAGGTACCTGTACCTATAAAATGCATTACATAAAACTGCAGAATCACTCTGGAAATAGTAAGCTTCATGTTGGATAATTGAAAATTAAAGGGACATGAAATGATTTTGTTCTAACTAATAACACTTGTACTTGGTAAAGATAATTGTACTTGTTTTTACAGAACTAAAAGATAAATGTATGAATTGGTAACTAGTTTTCAGCATATTTTGATAATAAAATGATAACTATTGATAATATAATAATTTATAAATGTAATAGAATTAAAGCTCCCGAGCAGTAAAATACATTAGAAACAGTCGCCACATTATAGGGATTTATATATAAATTAATGTCCTTAAATACATTTTGAATTCACTCAAAGTTCAAGAAAAAATTTGTTTCCAGAGAAATTTTAAATGTGTATTCCTACTTTTACTTATATAATGATCTGTTCTACTGAACTCTGATCTTCCTTACAGATTTAATCCAGTTCAATTCAGTTCATTTATAAAGCGCCAAATCACAACAACTCTTATCTCAAGGCACTTAAATGATAAAGTCTAATTCAAGCCAATTAGAGTCCAATTCATTGCATTCATAATCCAATCAAATCAATTTAATTAAATAAAATAAAAATTGTCCAAAAACAAAAACTCCCTTTGAACAGGAAGAAACCTCTATCAGAACCAGAACCAGAACCAGGAAGGGCGGTCATCTGCCTCGACCAGCTCTTTAAAGAGCTGCATTGGCATATTGATTTATTCCTTCCTGTTGTTGTTCACATGTAACACATATAATACATATGAATTGATCAAACAGTTTATCTTGCCTTTTACACATAGTAGCTTGTCAGGTCACCTGTTTTGGGCTTATTTTCTTTAACCAATTCAGGTAAAGTTTTAAAATTTTGTATACCATGGAAAGTGGTCCTCATCCGACCTGACAGGTCGCTCCTACCAGGTCACACTGAGAGGGTCTGTGTCGAAGCCACGTAGGCTCACCACTGGGGTTCCCCAAGGTTCGGTCCTGGGTCCTCTTCTTTTCTCCCTCTACACATCATCTCTTGGTTCTGTCATCCACTCCCATAACTTTTCCTACCACTGCTATGCAGATGACACCCAGCTGATTCTGTCTTTGCCCCCTTCTGACACCCAAGTGGAGGCATTGCTGTGTGCCTGGCAGACATCTCGGGGTGGATGTCGATGCACCACCTTAAGCTCAACCTGGACCAGACTGAGCGTTCGTGTTTCTCCCAGGGAAGGGCTGCCCGTTCAGAGATCTGGCCATCACCATGGATGACTCCGTGGTGACGTCAACCCGGACCGCGAGGAATCTGGGTGTGATCCTGGACGACCAACTGTCGTCCTCGGCAAAAATCGCATCAGTGACCCGTTCCTGCCGATTCCTCCTCTACAACATTTCTCTGTTCTGGCCCCCCGATGGTGCAACGATCTCCGACTGATGTCAGGACAGCTGAGTCGCTGCCCATCTGTGGCCGCAGGCTGAAACCCACCTCTTCAGGAAACACTACCCAGATCCGCCCTCTGAGGACATCACCTGCTTCCTCCCAGCTTCTTACGCACTTATTTGTTTCCTAAATTGTCTTCCCGTCTAGGTACCTAACTTACTGCACTTACTCTAGCACTAGTTATGCTCTTAGCTGTTTGGTTTTGGAAGGAAACGCAATTATGATTTCTTGTGACCTGAAGTTTTTTTGCCTACCAATGTGGAACACACTTATTGTAAGTCGCTTTGGATAAAAGCGTCTGCAGAATGACCGATTGTGTCAAATAATTAAATCATCGTCATTCCATGTCTGTCTGTTGGACCAGATGGCTTGTTTGACAAGTTGATGACTCAGCCAGATGAAATAGCCAGAGGGTGCCTAAAAAATATGTTTTCTTTTTCACATTTCTTTTTTAAAGTAATATTAGATTATTCATAAATATTTACCCCAACTGAAAATTCTTGGTATAGTTTTGTCTAAACCCAACCGAACGGTGCCTGAGAAGAAAACAAGCAATATCTCGGTTTAGGCAAAGAACATTCCTATTGAAATCGAATGAAAAGCTGTCTATCAATGCATAAGTGCTGAGTATTAGCCACATTTTGGGACAAGTTGGCCAGCAAGGCATTGTTTTCCTGAGTTCTTCATGTAAAATCTGACAGAAACAGTGGTGTAAATCAGTGGTTTCAAATTATTTTGGCTCCTGTTTAGACATTTTTCCATCAACTCCAGCTCTGCATGGTGTTGATTTAAGCCCCAGTTGTTGCTTCCTTCAGTGAATATGTCTCTGAGACATGCTATTTGAAAAATGTCAGTTATTTCAACAGTTGAAGACTCCTCTTTTTTTCCAGTAGCTGCACAAAATGAGCACCCACGTGCCCATGTGTCACCCAATGAACCTCTGCACATAACACAGTGTTTTATGCACTTCATTGTCAAACAGGCTTTTGTAATCCAGTCAACATGTGATTGTGATTTCATATGATGTGCACAAGTGTAATATAATCCTCCACCACAGGGGCCAGGTACATTACGATGCATACACATATGAGCATCTTTTCCTCGAAACAAACTGGTACTTTTAAAGGAAGCAAAATGTGTGCGTCTCTTGCATTCCTCAGATGGTGCACAATAATTCAAAACAATGTAACCCATGAAATGAACATTATGCTGTGTCTGATTTTTAGATATGGTAAAACTGAGTTTCTTTACTGTTGCTCTCAATATTATGCCTATTTAGTTGTGGTGCAAAGGGTGTCTTGATATACAAATGACAATTTCAGAGGAGTGTCTGCATCTAATCATAACTAGAAGTTGGATTGTACATGTGCAAACAGTGAATCAAGTGAATGTTATTCCTATATTTGTGTTCTCCTCTTTGCATCATGTCCACCTGCAGAGGCTCCCTATACTGCGGGTCGGACAATGAAAATGTTAGTGGCTACAATTGGTGCAAAAAAAAAAACTGTCATACTGTAAAGCAAAACAGTATCATACTGGGCAGGAAAACCAAAAGGAATGGAAAGTTGTGAACTACTATGGGCTCCAGTGCAGTTTCAGGCTCGGGAATGAGTTTGCTGTACTTCAAAACGAGTCAGAAACATTTACTTTCATGGCTCACAACGTCCCTAGTGTTGCTTTGATGAGGCCTGACCAGGTTCACCTAAAGAGGAAACACAAAACACGATAAAGGTCACCAGCAAGGAAAACATGTATCACACATGATCATTTATAAGTCACGTCCATTAAGATGAACATTGGCGGAATGTTGGCTTAATAAGAATGCAAACACCTTTAATGAGCTAAAACTTTCACTGCAAGAACTCTACTGTTTTGCAAAAGTAATTTAAGTGGAGGCAGTCCAATACTGTTGGACTGATCTTTCCTGGAACCTTGTTTAACACCAAGGCACATAAGTAAAGGGGAGTCTGCTAACTCACATGGTAGAGATCTCTGATTTCTGAAAAAATGCTGACACACACAGTAACTAAATACATTTTCAGTATCTACCCACAATGTCAGTCACGTCAAGAGCGTGCATAAACACAGGCACACTCTCAGCAATTTCCTCCTTCAATCTGCAGTCCATTCAGTGCAACAGTGGTGTGCCAGTGTGAGGTTTATAATAATGGGTCGGCTGGTAGGTGGCAGAGGGGGGTTGACGGAATGCCTTACATGTATTAGAGCAGTACAAGCTCACTGATGAGGCCTGCTGAGAGACTACTAAATGGCCTCATCTGGGTGTACAGGCTCACTCATTGCAGTGGGACTTGATGAGAGGGGGATGTGATTCATGTTAGCTTTCCAGCGTAGATTTCTCTATTTCCCATTTCAGTCAATCCTTTTTTTCCAAATGAGGCTGATGGTGGAGGGACAGGGGGCCTAGGTTTTGAGTTACACCAGATGGCAATAATTTGTCATTTTACTTTTGGGCTCCTTAAGCAGAGACGGGAAATGGCAGAGAGATGTTTGACCGGTACAGTAGGAGTTGAGTTAAAAACTCCAGAAACTTTACCTACTTTGTTCACCTATAACTATGTGACAGAAATTCAACACATCAGCATCTGTGTTCTTATTTGCCAACGTGCTTCTGGAAATGGCCTCTGCATACATCCCCCTTACTTAAAACCTTACCATGGAGGAAGTCAAGGGTCAAATGTTTTTTCCCTCATTCCCCTCGATGCTGACCATTCATTCAGAAAATCAGATGCTAGTGTCCGCAACACATTTGTTACCCTGCTCTTGGTGTGAAAAGCTCATTCATTATGCCTTCATTAGTTGCTGATATCAGCACTTATACAGCAAGTGTGAATGCCAAAAGACTGGAAAGATCAGCTTTGTTATCAAAGTTAAGGGTCTGCGATAGTTGATCATCCACAGGGGCTTATAATGTAAATGTTATAAACACAGGAAGCAGATAAATACCTTAATAACGTACTGTAAGTGTTAAAGGCTGAAAAAGCTTTTATTCACTGTCTTTGTAAAGTAAACTGTATTGGAAATCAGCCAGTTGTGATTTGCTCTAAATGTACGGTCGTCAGTTGTTTGGCAGGCAATTCTACAAAGTGTTTTCTTGACAGGGTTACAAATTACTGTACGCCAACACTAACCCTAACCCTCTCTAAATGTAGAGAGTCACATGCTGACAGAACAACTGCAGTCCACAGCTTGTAGTTATCACTTTATTGGACACATTAACTTTGCCCTAAATATAATCTGATGAGGCTACCGAAGGAAATGTTAATGTTAATGCTTGACAAAGACCTTTAATGCTTGTAAGTTTAATTTCTCTCAGAACTGCAATCATCGATCTGCTCATTGTGTGAGAGGAAGACGAAGGACATCAGTGGAGTCATTTGGACACAGACTGTGGGAAACATCGTGTCTGTACAAAGTTTCATGGCTGTTCACCCTGAAAGTAGCTGCAACATTTTTACCAAAGAATCAAAATCTCATGGTGACACAATAGGAAAAAATGGAGGTAAAGGCCAACAGAGCTTGAATGGAAAGGCACTGACTCAAAGCCAGAGGCTGGCTTTCATGCACGGAGAGTAACCTGTAAGAAAATATTAAATCAGTTTTCCATCATGCCTTGCATTTGATTGGTGTGATGCAGTTTTCTACCATACCTATTGCAACATAGGTGTGATTTGGAAATAAAAACTTATAAATAACCCTTATCTTTCTAATAATATTTATGACACACATGTGTACATGAATGAAATGAGGTTTTGATTTTAAGTTGCTGGAGGCAACTCCTATCAATGCATAACCTTCATGTAAGTAGTAAAGTGCTGTAGATGGACACTGTTCCAACACTTAATGACCAGCATGTCTGTTGTGCGTGACTGAAACAGCTCTGATACCCTGAGGCATGGACTGCACAAACCTTCTTAATTCAATTCAATTCAGTTTATTCATTTAGCACCATATTACAACAAATGCCATCTCAAGGCACTTAAATAATACAGTCCAATTCAACCCAATTGGAGTTCAATTCATTGTAATCATAATCCAATGAAACCCAATTAATTAATTTCAAATGAATCCAATTCATTCATACAGAGCCAATTCAAAAGCTAAGGAAACCAACAGATTGCACTGAAACTTGTCTTCAGTCCAATCTCCCGTCCTGAGCGACGTGCACGAGGCGACTGTGGAGAGAAACGACTCCCTTTGAACAGGAAGACATCTATCCTTGCATAGACTCGTTCTGTGAGAGATGAATATCAAACGAATTGTATGAATCCTACAAAGGACTGTTGACAGTGAATAAGTGTTTACCCCTCGATGCTTTGGCAACATGGGACTATCGTGAAGATGTAACGGTGCGGGGGCATTCAGGAACGACGAGCTCGGGTGTTTTTGGAGAAGGTCGTTTAGAGTGCAGGACACATTATCCCTGCCTGAGATAAAGGAGGTTAACCTTATAGGAGTGAGTGGGGTTAGGGTAGAGGATGGAACTGTCCAACCACTAATCTGTCACGCCCTCAATACAAAAGGCCATATCCAAATGCTTTAATGTCTCGCTCTTTTCCGCCAGATAACAATTGTGGGCTAATGGGTTAATCAGCTTTGATTTTGAGCTTGAGTTTGGGGAAAACATGAATCCTCTGTAATACAAAGACAACGTGCGTGACCCTCCCTTCCAAAGGTGAAGGATGGAGGTGTAAACATCGTCTGGCAGAATAAACGGACCTGGCATGGCATAAAGTTCACAGACAGGGAAAGGAAGCAGTCAGCGCAGACAAAAGGCTGCAAACATCGGTCATTGAGAGGTTTTTGGGTCAATCTGAATTTATCTGAATAATGACTTATATCACTCAAAATATTATGCCAACAACAATAAAAAGCTTCTGGACTTATTTTATATGGCATTTTCCTGTCAACAGCAAGAATCATTATCCCGTGTTAACATGTCCCTCATGTCGGGGTCATTCAGAGTTCACATTAAAATGTGCAATGAGCTTATGACTCAAAAATAAAAAATGAAATAAAGCACGTATAGCCTGCGAGGTTGAGTGAGCTGGTTCGCCCCCAGTAGATATTACATTTTATCCTGCTCCAATTAAGATATGTTACCCAGAAAGTCCAGACAAATCACCAATTTCACTGTGAGCTGTTTGAGATGAAGACAGAGGAAAGAATGGTTCCAGCCACACCGTTATAGTGATTTATTTACGCAATTCATCTTAAAAAAGTAGAAATATAATTCATATTTAAATATGCAAATTAGAAAGCAACATTACCTTATAGATACTTTACAGTAAGTACAGTAATTTAAAGATTGATCTTGCTTTTTGTAGAAAAATTGAAGCTTTGCCAGTCGTCCATGTGAACAATATAAGAGGTCAAGAGATCCAAAGACTTTGTCAAATTGGTTAAAAATTCATAGTGGAATGAAAACGGCTTAAGTGTTGCCGTCAGAGCCAGCAGAGCGCTGTCCCCATCTCGTCTCTCACACGGCCCCCCAGCAGGAACACAAGCGGCACAGCACTCGCACAGCATAGACCTCTGAGTGCTGAGGATTCATTATTTAGGAGAGGAACATGGTGAGGATATTCAGTTCGGAAGAATTCATCTGAAAAAGGAGAGATTGAGCTTTATTTTTTGCCTTTGAGTTGTAATGGAAGCTCGCAAGTGTAAGATGTTGATGCACTTCACATGCAAGTGAATGGCACAATTTCATTGGCTATAATTCAGGAACTACACCAGCAAATGTCATGAGGCGATTCCCTCTCATGTCAGTGATGGAAATAAATCTTACTAAATGTTACTGGACCCCACATATTAGTCAGAGCCGTGAATCACGGGTTTATAGTTTGTTTAAGATGCTGTTGTGACAAAGCAGTAATGAGTGGATGCATTCACATGATGAGACTTTTTTACATGAAAAATCAGGTGAAAAATGCTGTAAGTGACACATTTTACAAGCAGAATCATATTATTTACCACATTCTAACAGACCCGTCTTGCTACCATCAATCAGGTCGGGTTCAGCACTTGGAACAAATTTCACTCTCATTTTTATTTTGTGAATTTTTTTTTTTTAAGCTCGCCAAATTCACATAAGAGCCATCCAGCTTGTTTCTACTCCCACTAATCCCTCCATTTTAATGCTTGTCCACATTGGGCTTGGCCACATTAAACTGATGATTAATGATGTATTGATTGGACTGTTTTCTACCACTGAGCCAAGGTGCTGAGTTGACAGCACACTTGCTTATCTGAGCCACCCAGCTTGCCAGAGGAGAATGTTTCCTGCAGGGAAATAAAAGCCTGCTACATTATGGAGAGCTGGGACACATTTGTGCCTTTTTGTTTTGCAGCTGCACAAAAACTAAATCCCTTGGAAATTTGATTTTGTCGTCGCGATGGATGCCTCACACTGTCATGTGAAATCCATCTTTTTGCTGCTTATCATCTGCTTATATACTATTCTTTTCACACACTTTAATACTGAATGTTGAAAACTAAACATTATCAAATAAAAACAAATCAGATTTGACTGTTTTCATTTGTCGTGTTCGTTTGTCTGATAGAAGATGTACGAGCTCAGAATTTATTAAATGGTTCAGGTGACACAGCGCTGTGGACCCATCTCTGCCAGGCAGTCATATCAGATAAACGCTTCCACTCTTTTATAAAATAAACTTTTACATCGCCATACAAACATGATGTAAATATTATTGGTCCAAACGTTGGGGAGAAGCCGTGGACCAGACCTGGCTTTCCCTGATTGGTCCTTGGTCTAATGTCAGCCTCGTACTCCAGCTTTGCTCCAGTCAGATGTCTTCTCCCTGTGTGGGAAAACTCCTCCCTTTCTCCCCGTGTCCGGTACTTTTCCACTGGAGGCTTCATCCCACCTGTTTCGACTCCCCCTGTAAGCATGTAGCAGTTTTTCTCAACACTGGACTCTTTAACTCTTCACACCGTGGGGCTAATGCTTGTTCCCTTCAAAAAAGAGTGCATCAACTCTGTATAAGCACAATGCATGAATGTGTACAGTGAAAGCTCACATTAAACCCTCAACAAACTGCAAATATGTTTGTTTTCCTATTTCTGAAAAACAATCAAATAATTTAAGACATAAATTGTATTTTTTTTTCTAAAAATCTCTATTTATCTATCCATCTACAGTATCATACAGATTTCATAATGCCTGACCCACCTCATCCACCTGGTCAGAAATCACAGCTGCCAGCCACCTCAAACAAGCCCCCCTGAGAAAGGGAAACTTCTGTGTTCAATTAACTGTTTACAGATACATTCGGTTCAAAATGGAGTACTTTTCATTTGTATCAAACTGGACATTAATTCACTGCGTTGTGCACATTTGATGCAAGTACATACATTAAATGTTCATACATTGTGAACCATTTTTTACGTGTATCACATATAGTGTATATTCTGTTTACATTTTATAAGTGTCAGAAAATAATTTCAAAGAATTTTTCTATAAGTTTTTCAGAAACTATTTATTTAAGACTAATTGGAGGGTACTTGCATAGTGGCTGCTCTACTGTTCTGATTGGAGCTTACTGTCCTTAAGAGTTTTAAAGATTCACTTATATGATCAGGTTAGCCAGAGGTTATCACATTGTGATGTAGGAACAACAAAAATCTTTGAGGAGTCACAGGAGGTTGTCATTACAATTCTATTCATAGGAACCTTTCCAAAATACTAAACCTTCAAAAACAGCTCCATCCCAGATCATTTTGTTCATTTTGACAGGTCAACAATCAAACTGAGACTTGTTCGTAAGACTTGCTGCAACACACACACACACACACACACACACACACACACACACACACACATCTAAAGGACAATCTTTTTAGGATTCATAGTTGGAAATGTGCAACAAAATCTCAGACATCTGGCATAAGCTCAGGAGGTGGAGCAGCTGTCCTGTAATCAGGGGAGCCTCAGTTCTATCCCTGAATTTATGATTTAACATCATCTCTTGGGCAAGATACAGAGCCCCCCCTCCCCTCAATCTGTGTCTACTTGTAATGTCACATAGCTTGTAAGAGGAGATTTGGTTGAATGTGTAATACAGTGTCACTCCACAGTTTCTTTGCATTGATTAACTGAAATCTGTTAAAAAAAATTGATGTTTTTTTGGGACGTATGTTGTTGTTATGGGCTGCACGGTGGTGTGGTGGTTAGCACCATCGCCTCACAGCAGGCTGGTCTCTTCTGTGTGGGGTTTGCTTGTTCTCTCCGGGTACTCCGGCTCCAAAAACATGCATGTTAGGATAATTGCTGTCTCTAAATTGTCCCTAGGAGTGAGTGTGTGCATGGTTGTTCGTCTTGTTTGTCTCTGTGTAGCCCTGTGATGGACTGGCGACCTGTCCAGGGTTACCCTGCAGCTCGCCCAATGACTGCTGGGATAGGCTCCCGCCCCTCCGTGACCCTAAATTGGATTATGCGGGTATAGAAAATGGGTGGATGGATGTTGATATTGGTATTTCCTAATGGTATTTGATGATGCTGGCCAAGCAGGTGATGTTGACAGCCCTCTATCTATTTTCAATACGCTTTACCCAATTCAGGATTGCAAGGGGGGTTGGCCCATCCCAGCTGCAATCAGGTGAAAGCTGAGGTACACCCCAGAGGAGGTCACCAGTCCACCGGGGGTCCAACACAGAAACAAACAACCATACACATTCACTTCTACGGCCAACTGCTACGGACTCACAAATTACAGCGCTAACCACTATGCACACCCCCTCAAATGTTTCTTTGAAGAACATGAATTCTTCTGCCCAGTTCTGCTCCTTAAAGCCTTTCATGGATGCTGCTTTTGTAGTATACCATGATCAGAATGGTTTTGACCCTGAGTCGGATTAAGTCGGTATAGAAAATGTGTAAGAATTACCGAGTTGTTTTCTGTGTTTTTCCATCCCAAAGAGGGGACCAGATGCTTAAAACTGTGCCAACAAATTAGTTTTGCCATATTTATCTCAGTGATCTCATGAGTTGAGAATAGATACAGACCCTTAATTTGTCATTTGCACATGAAGACACTCTTTCCACCAAAACTATGGGGATGGTAATGAAAGCAGTAAATGAGAAGCACAGCTTTACCGAAAATAAAACTGAGACGGTCGTTAGTCAGGCAGAGAAAAATTGAATTGGTTTTAATTGTCAATCGGTTTGTAATCCCAAAACCGCTGAATTAAAAACATAAAAATGTGTATGTTCAGAGCAAACAACCCAGCAGAGGTAAAATAGAAAAGGTTGGATGATAAACCAGTGGCCAAAACACACATGAATTCACACATAAGCACAGTGGAGGATGACCGACAACTCAACTGTAACTCAACTCAATTTAATTGTAACGGATGAACGCACAGCCTGTACAGCATATGATTTAGTTCACGGATGATCAACAGCAAGGCAGATATGTACAGATGGATCCTGTTATGTTTGCTGTCTATGAGACAACTTTGTAAAAAAAAAAGAAAATCAAACCAGTCTCTTAACTCTTTCGGTGCCAAAGACGTCTATAGACGTCAATTGCGTTTTTTAACGGAGCGGGCTGGGGGACAATCTAGTGGAGTTTGTCACTAAATCTTAGGCTTGTAAACACTAAACAGAGAATATACTGGCAAAATTACCCGCAAGGTGGCAGCAGTGCCACTTTGCACAAAAAAAAGAAAAAGCGTGTTTTCTCCGTTTTTTGGGTCAAACAGCTGTTTTTGGTGAAACCAACCTATGTTCTACTGTCTATTACTAAAGGACTGAAAATGGTAGAAACAACCTGTTTTTTTCCTGATGAAAGAAGAGAGTCTACTCTTTCGTTTGGTAATTTCGGTGTGTACATAGTCATAAGACACACTTTTCTGTGGGTCTTGGAAAATCAGTCAAAATACTGTAAAACACTTGGCAGTATGGGTGTCTCTGAACTGAAAATGGCTGGCAGCCAATGAGTTAAAGGTGGGGTAGGGGATCTTTTTCTGGAACATTTTTTTACATATTGCTTGAAATACTCTTCACACACCCATTGCAACCAATTAATTAAAAGTTTTGACACAAATATGAAAAGTTTTAGTGGCCTCTAGAACGTACAATCTAGGAAAAACACTATCCAATCATACTGAACGGACTGTTAATGATGATTGGATTCTGATGCCGTCTATCAAACTGCAATCTGCTCCTCCCTCCCCCTCCTCCCCCCTGTGCCCGTACCCTGCTCCGTGAACGAATTACGCGTCCAGAAGCTTGGCAGGAAGCTAAACTAGAGCCAGCTTGGCTAGCACCTAGCATTATTAAATGTATAGTTAGCATATAATAAATACTAAATACGGCAACGATCGATGCTTGCTGTCAGAACAGCGCTCGTGCACCTTCGTGCTCGTGCTCGTGCGCGTTCATGTACTCTAGAGGCGTGCCTTCGGGGGGAAAGTGAAGAAAAGGGTTGGGACTTTTTACCTGTGTATTTTCAAAATGCAGCTTCGCTGGACTCAAAATCCAGGATCTCCTACCCTACCTTTAAGTGTTTCTTTTCTTTTTAAGATCTCATTACAGAGGTCTTCATGATGCGTGACACATAGCTGCAGTTATTTATAGCTCCCACAGTTACTAAATACATGATGTAAATACATGATGACAAACAAAATCAGGGAAAAAATAGTTTTCATTTGACAATCTAAGGGAAATTGTCAGATTAGCTTAACAGTAAGTCATGTGACCTCTTCTTTTTCCACCTCATATCAGAGTTACATTGCTTTAAAAACATGTGATCTGAAGATTGTGTGAGGTGGGCACCATGCTTTCTTCCTTTATAAATACCCGAGTAGTCTTTGTGAGCAGGAAAAGGAGTGGTGTTTTTTCTGTTTGCATCCTTCATGCATCTATCCACAGCTGTTCTGCCAAAACGGCCCTGACCTTTCAAGGCAGGTACTCCACAAGACCTTTGGAGGTGTGCTGTGGTATCAGCAAACGGCAAAGCCCTGCAAAGCAATGTTAGAGCATTTACATTTGGGCAATTCAAGTTGCTATAGACATGTCATGGAATCAGCCTGTGAGTTTTGTTGCCAGTAAAGAAAGAGAAAAAGAAAATCCCCAATGTGCTCTGTGTCTCTTCTGTTCACCCATTAGTGTGTGTGCAGCTCCCTCAGCCAGCGAGACGGCAGTTAGGACCACATGTTATGTATGTTCTCACATTACATTTGAATTGTGGGTGTAAAGGAGCATTGTTGTGAAATGTATCTTGTGCCCACATGATAATTTGCACTTGCAGCCTAAGCACAGCTCCACAACAACAGCATCGAGCTAAGCTGCTGCTCCGAGGAAAGTAATGAACATGTTGCTGGTTCTGTAGTGAAGGAGATGCTGCGAACAACTGCAGTCACTATCTTTCTGTTAGCTCACTGAGAAAGTCCCCAAAGCTTATCAAACCTTACACATTAAGCCCCATGTGTTTTGTCTTATGTTTCTTCGTAAAAAGTTGTGTAAAAGGCATATTGCATCTGTCATTCCTGTAAGAAGCCGAGTGAGCTTCATAACTGTAGGATATGTAATGAGGTACTACATTTAAACGTAAATGTTGTTTGATATCATAGTGAAAGTTGAGCAGGAATTGCAGAGGGGTATGTATTTGGCAACACAAAACAGTCATTTAGTAATGTAACGTGTTACCTTTTAATGGCAGTTATCTGATACATTAATGTTACTTTTGAGGGTAACACTTCCCAACACTGGGGATCAATTGAAAAGACATGATTAGAGGACTCTTTATATCATGTAAACTGCAGTGGGGCCTCCATGGATTGGGCCCATTTTTTCTACCAAATCAAACATACTCACTCGAAAGATCAGGCAATTTGGAGGCTAGAGCTGTGTTCGAAACCGCATACTACTCCTACTACTCATACTAACTTTAACTGTTTTAAGTTCCCGGATGTATACTAGATGCATACTAGATTCGCCGAAATGTTGAGTATTCATCATGAGGTTACTTGTCATACTCAAACTACCCAAGATGCAACATAAACGTGACGTCGCAGATCGTAATTTCCTGTCAAAACGGCAGTTTCAAGCTAGCTACAATGAGGGTAGGTTCACTTCTTGTTTTCAAAACAAAAGCACCAATTGTATCGTAATGGCTTTCCCTATGATAAAAGGCAACGGGTATTTTATTTTGTGAAAATAACCGGAAGTGTGTTACTCACTGCGGCTAGCTTTAGTAGCGCCGAATTCGTAGGAAGAAAATTGTGAATAGCCGGTATTTTGTCAGATTTTCAACATGTTGGGGATCTAAACGACTACTTTCTCACCTGAAAATGTTTCAAATGTTGCTAAAGTTATATATTTACAGAGTTTAGAGCCTGAGCCGAAATCAGCTTCAGGCCGGCTGATTTCGGCTCGGGCAGGAGCAAAGTGCATTGTGGGTAAACGCTCTGCATACTGTCTGATCGATGAGTATGCCGTTTGCAAGTATGTAGTATGTAGTAGGCGATTTCGAACACAGCCTATGTCAAAACCAGGAAATCTTTCCCATGTATCATTGTTGTACTGTGCCAATGGGCATTGTCTTGCTAAAAGATGGAGGGAAAATTCATGGCTGTGAAGGGGCGTTAATAATGTTAAATCAACATCCATGTAGATCTCACCACTGTAGTTTTTCTAGCAGATCATCTTATCAAAGGTGTTCAACCTTTGCAAACCTTCTTTTCCTGCAGTTTGCATCCTGCTGCCTTCACTTTAAATAACACCCCCCACACAGTCCACTGGTGTGAAAGTATAACCTTCTTCCATCGCTTCATAGTGCAGGTTTGACACACACGTTCCCATTGAAGGTGCTCTCGGTGACGTAGCACACAAAGGTCAGCAGTGTAACTTTTACTCGTCTGCGTCTCCACAGCTTCACATACAGGAAGCTGGAATACTCATTCTGAAACCTTGTGCTCATAGTCACTGTTATTTTGTGTTTGTCTGTCTTTAAGCAGACCCCTTCTTGAGAGAGATCTGTCACTATGGAGTAGCCTTTTCTCCCACACATACATCCATAAAGCTCGACCCTGTCAAAGGCTCGCTGATTGAGCCTCCTCAGACCACCTTTGTAACATAACCTCTTTATACCACAAGACATGTAGATGACCGAGTCATCCTGCCATCTTTGCTTAAGTAATTTTTTTCTGCTTCTAACACGTGTTTAGGAACTGACACTTGCTGCCTAATATATCCCCCTCCCCCTGGTGCTATTTTTAATGGTTTGGTGGTTTAATATTGTCCTCCTTTTCTTCTTTAATTTCTAATAACACTGGATTTCTTATTTGACTGAACACCCTGTGGGAAATGTCCTACGTTGTATCTAGTCTTTTTTTATTTTTAGTTTGCCCTTCCCACTCATCATGACAATGTGCATATACAGCAGCCATCAGCCTGCTCTCTCTTGACCTTTACCATTTTGAATAGTACATTTTAACCAGGGTAGAGTAAATTACCTGCGTGGAGTTGACATTTCCATCTAATTTTCACTTTGAGGCAAAATTGGTATCTATCCACTTGCACAGGATAAAAAAAAGCCTGATG
This sequence comes from Odontesthes bonariensis, assembly GCF_027942865.1. Taxonomy (NCBI): domain Eukaryota; kingdom Metazoa; phylum Chordata; class Actinopteri; order Atheriniformes; family Atherinopsidae; genus Odontesthes; species Odontesthes bonariensis. Next base: position 2,867,707 of record NC_134517.1, on the reverse strand, counting down.
TTCTCTTTGCATTAAAACATTTTCTCCCCCTCTATTCACCTACTTTCTATTTATCTGAGTCACACTTGCTTTTTCTCCAGCACAACCTTGTTCTCTTTCATGAACCAAGTGATTTTTTTTTTGCAACAATTACCTACTTCATATCCTTACCTCTCTATCCCACAACCTGAACACTATGCAATCTCATGTTTCACCTTGTATTTCATTCTGTTCCTCTCCCCTTTACACCCTAACCCTTACGCCTGATTTGACACTCGGCTTTCTTGTGTTCTTCACCTTTGATTTGCTTTTCCTTCTCTCCGATCCCCTCTCTGATTGGCTTATAAGTCTCATTTTGGAAGGCCTCCACAAGTCGCTGCCTTCTCATTTCCTGGTGGCAAATGGCTTTTTTGCCTATTTGGTCAGTGATCATACGGAACATTCCCTGTGAGGAACACTGATTCCTATCTTCTCCACAAATACAGTCAAAAAAGGTGGGACAATTTTGAAATTCACCTTTTTAAAAGCCTATGTTTTTACTTACCGTCTTCCCAATTTAAAGGAGTGTTTTTGACTTCAAAGTTAAAGGTTAGTGATTCTCTGTGATATATAAGTAATTACCTGCATCCACCTAAGGACCACTGGGAAATGGTTTTAATGTAAGCATGACGCTGGATACATTGAGAATGTGCATATATGTGTGTGTGTATATATATATATATATATATATATATATATGCACATAGTGTTCACTTTTGATGGAAGTTTGGTCTACAGCTCTGATTCAGACACCAGACAGCAGTATTCAGTGGAAGAGCTCACAGGTTCCAAGATTAAAGTGGGAGTGTCAGATGAATAATTCATGGTACTGTGCACCTTGGATTTATTCCCCAGGGTCAGAGTGTCTACATCAAGTTCTCCTGAAACATTGTGAGGCATCTTAGGGAAGATACTTGGTTGAACTGACTGGAGCTGTGATGGAGCTGTCATTTCATTAGACTAGATTAGATTAAACTTTATTGTCATTGCACAGAGTACAAGTACTGAGACAACGAAACGCAGTTTAGCATCTAACCAGTGGTGCAAAGAAGCAGAAAGCGTTGAAAATGTACAAGTGCAGTAAGAGCAGAATGGTAATAAACTGTGACTAACCATAAACATAAGTATGAATATATACAGTATGTACAGTAAATATGTATGTGTATATACATGTAAACAGTTAAAGTTGCAGAATGAGGTAAAAGACATGATAAGTACAATGGATACACTACGGACAGATAAATAAATCGGTCAAAATGAGTAAACTATAGATGAAAGTACAGCAGTAAACAGTTTAATGCAAATGTTCAGTGGCTGGTGGAAGGAGCGTGGCCGTCAAGGCCAGGGTGGAGGGGTGAAGTACAGCCACTGGAGGTAGGTGTGCAGGGGGGTCATGGGGGCTATCGGTCAGTGACAGAGCTACTACCATACCACACCAAGATGCAGTTGGTGAGCATGCTCTCAATGGTGCAGCGGTAGAAGTTCACCAGAATCTGAGGGGACAGATGGGTCTTCTTCAGTCTCCTCAGGAAGAAGAGGCGCTGATGAGCCTTCTTGATCAGGGTTGAGGGTCCAAGAGAGGTCCTCGGAGATGTGGACACCCAGCAACTTAAAGCTGGCGACACGCTCAACCTCCGTCCCGTTGATACGGATGGGGGTGTGTGTGCTACCTTTGGTTCTCCTGAAGTCCACCATGAGCTCCTTGGTCTTCTTAGTGTTTAGGGCCAGGCTGTTGTCGGCGCACCACTCAGCGAGGTGCTGAACCTCTTTCCTGTAGGCCGACTCATCGTTGTTGCTGATGAGCCCAATCACCGATGTGTCGTCTGCAAACTTGACAATGGTGTTAGAGCCCTGTACAGGTTGTCACGCCATGGACTCATGTCATGAGTTTTATGTTTTAGGTCATGTTTGGTTTTTAGTCATGTCTTAGTTTAGTTTTCATGTTTCAGATTCAGGTCTTGTGTTTAGTTCATGTCATGCCATCAGCCTCACGTCCCTCACTTGTGTTTTCCCCTTCAGCTGCACTCAATCCCTAATCACCCTCCACAGTATTTAGTTTCCAGGTTCCCTTTCAGTTTTTGTGAGATCCTTCCCCGTCACCATCCACGCCACGCCACAGTTAAGTCTTTTGCCATGTTATACCATGTTATACCTGTCGTTTTCGTGTAGCCGTAGCCTTATAGAAAGAAAGGAATGTGGAAGTCACATGCAGGGCTGTAGTGGTCAAATTAGAGGTGGGTAAACTATGAATTTTTTGATCAGACAGACCGTGACGCGACGCAACGCAACGTGACGCGACACAGCACAAAGCAACGCAAGGTGTCGCGAATCTGTATGGCTGTCCTGGCCATATTCCATGACGTTATCAGTTAAAGTCATATTAAATCAATGACAGTCAACAAATGTGTTTGTAGTTTGTAGTTTATTAAATTTCAAATTTCAACAGTAAAGAAAAGTATGTGTAGAGTAAGAACTATCTACAGTAGATATGGTGTGTGTGTGTGTGTGTGTGTGTGTGTGTGTGTGTGTGTGTGTTAGTATGCATGCTTTTTAAAGTAGTGCCCAGAGGGCCTCCTTGTCCGCTACGTCAGGTTCTGCCTTACAGGGGCGTGTTCTGGGGTCCATGGCTCCCCTGTGCTTCACCAGCCAGGACTTCATTTCCAGGACACCAAATTTATTTTGGATTACAGTGAACCTTCGTTTTTCGCGGGGGTTACGTTCCAAAAAGAACCCGTGATAGGCGAAATCCGTGAAGTAGAAACCTTTTTTTTTTTTTTTTACAATTATTATACAATTATTATACAATGAAATACTGCATAAAGCATTGAAACCAAAGAACAAAGCCGTTTTACAGGCCCAAGCATTTGTTTAACAAATAAAAGTACTGTATAAACGTTTTTTTTTTTTTTTTTTTTTTTTTACAAATAACTACTGTAGCCTACTGTAAAATAATCATTTTCATCATCAAGACGAACTGAAGGCTTCAAATTGCGGAGATCAGCACCGCCCCACCGCGACCCGAGTCATTGGATTAGAACGGGAGAAAATGAAAAATTATTTTGAAAAAAAATACAAAGGACAGTGGGACAAATAGTGACTCACGTGTATTTCACTGCTCTTCTGACTGAGCCGCTGCCTTTGCTCTGTAGCGTTTTTTTCTTCTAAAGCCCGCGGTGCAGGTGTGTTTTTTTCGAGAGAAGAACATAGATCGGTAGTTGTTGTCGCCCTTTTTTCTTCTGGGCAAAAATATTTATATATACCGACATGCCACCATCGATTATGTTTGAGAACTGTAATGAACGTGTACGTGTACATATTAAACCACAACGTTATTGACACACAGGTAGAGAAGAAGCGGAGAGACCGTGAAAGGTGAACCGCGTTATAGCGAGGGTTCACTGTATTCCAACGGCAGATTACAAGGCGCAGGGAACTTTGACGTGCGTAATTGCCATTAAGAGCTGCGTAAACGCTATTTAGAGGTGGGTAAACGCTATTTCCTAAATTCCAGAGGTGCGTAAACGGCGTTTACGTGCGTTTACCCTCCACTACAGCCCTGGTCACATGGGTCATGGAGCTGCAGATAGTTCCAAACCAGCAGTTCCAGCATTGAACACGTTCATTCTGTGTTTTTTTAAGTATTTTCTCCGGTAAGTTGATGAAACAACATTTTTTGGCATTGTGAGGCATTAGCTGACTGCTCTGTAACAAATGAAGTTAACAGTGTTATTTTATGTAGCCGGTTATAGTTAATTAATCGTGTTAAGCAGCTAGTTGTAGTTTAACTGCAGTTAGTTAATGTGAGCAAGACTTCAGTCACTGTAGACTGTATCAGTCTGCCTTTAATTCCTGGTAGTGATCTATTTCAACTAGAAGCCATGTTTAGCTTTTGTTCTGAAAGATTGATGTGGTTAACTCAGTTAGTTATACATCCTTTGAGAGACAATGCCTCAGAGAAGGCAGCATAAATGTGGATATTACAAGTATAGTAAGTATATGTGCAAAACCAAAAATGTAGTGATTACAATAGGCTAGATATATAAACTTTTTTCTTGTTCTACCCTCAACATTAAACACTAAAACTAAGATAAAATAATTATTTAAAGTAATCTGAATTGCGTTTTCTGATTTAGTCTGCTTTGCAGCATCTGTTGGGGCAGCAGGATCAGAGCCAGAGAAGGAAGGCTGGCTCTGCGTTGCACAAGTTAATGATCATAAAGAACAACACTGCCCACCCTCTACATAACATAGTGTGAAAACATTGATCAGGATGAGGCCTCTTCAACTACAATATAACAGAGGAAGTCATTCTACCAGCTGACCAAATGCATCATGAAAGCTTAGAATGATTGTTATATAAGAAAAAATAATAATTAAAACAACAATATCATTTCTTTTTGGGAAGTCAAGCATTTTTTTTCTATCTTAGGCTGATTAATGATTCGGCCTACCATTGACACCTACATCATATAATTTACTGACTTTCAACATTCCTTTGCAAATTCTTTAATGCTTGAAAGTAGTGTCGAAATGATTGTGGAAGTTGGAGCCACTTTTGTTTCGACCTTCTAAATGTTCATGTGTCTTATAGTATTTACAGATATTTGCCAAACCACACTCGCGGGAATATGGATGATGGTTTCTGCTTACCACCAAAACATATATGCTATCCATTCATCATCTTTTTTTTATGCATCTATACATAAACAGGGGTTTGTGAATGTTTGACTGTGAAACAACAGTGCAGATGGTCTGTCAGTCCTGCACAGGATGCAGCAAGAACACATTCAACCTGTTGACAACATCTGCAGGTGAACGTCAGCGAGTGAACAATTCTGCCTCTTTGAACACTCCCAGATTAATTTGCTTGAGAAACTAAATGGATGCTTCAGGCCCAGCTGCAAAGACAAAGTATACCTAATTTCTACCTTACATTGTTGATTTGCCTCTGAAACCCTGTCTCCATAGCAACAATACCTGTGAGTCATAGATGGAACGAATTGGTTGACTTTCTTAAAATGGCTGGTTGTTACACAATACATTTGGGGAAATATTTGTTTGGGGGATAGAAACACAAGAACATTTTTGTATTTCAAAGAAAGATGCAACGCCTGTGCCTTGATTTGTGTAGGATTTATTTAGTATTTAAAAATGGGAGGTGTAATGCTTCTACACATGAAGTCCAAATTGGGAAGATTTAAAAGTAACTGCTTACTTAAGTGAAGTGAAATAACAAAGCTCAGTGGATTGTGGCTAAGGTGTGGTGTTATTCTTGCTTGTGGTATAAACAATTCAAGTTTCAAGTTTCAAGTTTATTTATTTAACAAAGGGACAGCATATATTACTCGCATTTAAAACAAAATGCAAAATATACAAGATTGTAGCCATAAGGCTAATTTTCATCTTTAGTCCCTTGACAGGTTTGATGTTCCTTAAAAAAGAAATAAAAAACAAGTATTGCACACAATTGTAAAATTAAAAAGTCAAAGATATCTTACTCATTTTAAAGTAAATAATACAAAATACAAATACAAAGTTCAATGCAACAATAAGTTAAGAACAACTGCCAGTACCAACTATATAGAATTATGTTGACAGTATTGTTTATCCAGTAGCCATGATTTTACCTGTTTACTAAATTAATTTAATGTTGGCAATTCTGTAATTGTGCTGGGAATTATGTTCCAGGTGTGAGAGTAATTAGGGAATTACCCTGACATATCCCCAGGTTTGGGATCTAATATTTCTTTCTTCTTATAAAACCCAAAGGCACTGTTTTAAGCTGATGATACAAGCTGGCTGCAGTTCCAGTTTAGATACAGTCCATATATCCATTCATTGCTTCTGAAGAGTGCAGACGTGTCTCTGCTTCCTCCTGCTGCTTATCGCTTTATTTGCTTTTAAATCATTTTACTTCTTTCCACAAGTCTTGGATATAATTTTATTCTTTTTCTTTTAAGTGAACCAAGACTTTTTAAAATCATTTTTATTCTTTTTACATCTTATCTGACGAGCCAGCGACTACAATCCTTTCAACATGCCCTGTGAAAGCTGTCGGATATATCAACAAGAAATTTGGGCGCTACAAGTAAGGATTTTTGCCTTAGAACCTGAAATGGGACTTCATGAAACGCTCCCAATGGAATCCAGTGGTAAGAAGTCCACATTTACTTCCAAAGGAAAGGGTGAAAAAACTGCTACCTCCAACTTAAAGTTAAATGATACTGTGTATTTTCCAAGACTCTGTAAAGACATGTATGATGGACTTGGTGCTAAGCCGAAGAATCGTCAAACTGTTGGTATCAACAGAGGATATGTAACATCACCCGGAATAAAGTTAACAAACAGATTTTTACCACTGTCAGAGCCAAATGTGACTGAGTGTAACAGACAGAGAGACGGTACAAAACAGCAGATGGACAGAGAAACAGTGCCGAGTGTCACGGTCAAAGATACTCTTGTGCTTGGAGACGGAGCCATATCTAATATAAACATAAACAGAATGGTTACATGCAGCTATCCAAGTGCCACTGTCTCTGACATCACAAGATTACTTCCTGAGGTACTGGCAAAACACCAAGGGGTGAAACAGCTGATTGTGCACGTTGGTGCAGTGGACATCAGAGAGAATCAGTCTAAAATCTTAAAAAAAGACTTTGAGAAACTGTTTGAGAGTCTTGATAAAGTGACGATACCAACATTCATAAGTGGACCTCTCCCAAACATCGACAGGAGGATCAACAAATTCAGCTGGCTGCTTCAGTTGAACACATGGCTGTCCAAAGTCTGTGAGTCCAGAGGACCTCATTTCATCGAGAACTTTAATCTTTTCTGGCAAAGAGATGATCTCTTTCAAAGAAAAGGCCCACACCTGAACAGAGGTGGAGTGAGACAACTGACGGATAATCTTCTCCACGCTCTGAGGCATCAGAAGGGGCAAGGACCAGGACCAGGACCAGGACCGGGTCCTGTGCTGCCGCCGAGAGAGAAGACGAGCCAGAGAAGAGCTCCTGCCTCGCCACCCAAGGACCCAGCAAAGGATTCAGCCACAGCAGCCACAGCAGCACCTCCAGCATCCCGAACACAGGATTCAGCAGCTCCACCATCGTCTTCACCACGGGCCTCACCACAGGCCTGGGACCCACCTGCTGCATCTACACCCTCCAGAGATGTTTCACCATCGTTCTCTTCTCCACCGTCACCCAGGAGATTTCCTGATCACCTTGAAAGCTTGGTGAAATCGGGGATTAAAATGGTTCCTCTCATGCCAAACATGGCAAGATCAAGAATTCTATCCTCAAAGAATCATTGAGCCCCTCTCCCTCCCCAGCCTACTCCATCGACCAAAGCCCCCCCAGTTTGGCCCCCACCACCGGTGCCCACAGCTGTCATTTCCAACAGCGTCAATGCTGTTGTCTAGGACGCTAAGGGCCTCTGTGTTGGTAAACACCATCTCAACCAGAGGTCCAAGGATGGAGTGAAGAGAGGGACAATCAGACTGTCCAATCAGAGAAATCTTATCCATATCCCTTGCAAGAACACAGCATCCAGTTCAACTATAACTAATCTCAAACACGCAGTACTCAATGTCAGATCTTTAAGTAACAAATCATTCTTAATTAATAGTTTTATTTCCTCTCACAATCTTGATTTTATGTTTTTAACTGAGACGTGGCTCGACAAAAACACAGCAAATGCAGTCCTGATTGAGTTCTAGTCTACCTCACTTCAATTTTGTGTCTGAAACACGAGAAAACCCAGAGGGGTGGGGGTGTTTGTGCCATGTTCAGGGACAATATACCCACCCACAAGTTGTCATTTGGGTTTTTTTCATCATTTGAGTATGTGTCATTCAAAATGGAGATAAAACAATCTTCCATACTTTATATCACCATTTATAAACCACCACAGAATTGTTTTATTGATGATTTTACTGAACTACTTTCAATTGTGTGCACTGCTTTTGACTATTTAGTCATAACAGGGGACTTGAATGTGCATGTGGACGTAGCGCATAACAAGGAAGCTAAAGAGCTCACTGCTGTCCTTGAAATGTTTGGTCTAACTCAGCATGTGACTGAGCCCACCCACAGCAGAGGGCACACTCTAGATGTGCTCATTTCAAGGGTGTTGTTATTTCAAACGTGAATGTCGTCGATGTTGCTTTATCTGATCATTTCTGTGTTTTCTTCGACCTATCTACTTTACCCAAATCAGCAGCTGGGTCTGCAGTTGTTCGGGGAAGACTCATAAATGACAGAACAGGGACACAGTTTATGGAAATGATTAGGTTTGAGAACACCCTGTGTTCTGATGTTGATGATCTGTTGAACTCTTACACATCAAGTCTCTTAAATGTTTTGGATACCATTGCTCCTGTCAAGGTTAGAATGGTTAAAAGTAGGCAAAGGGCGCCATGGAGGAAAGAAGAGTCGGTCAGGGCACAAAAAAGGGAGTGCCGGAGAGCCGAACGGAAATGGCGCAAGTCAAAGCTCCAGGTTCATTATGAGACTTACAAAGAAAAGCTATGTGTGTTCAACCAGACTTTGCGTAGAACAAGGGAGAGTTATTTTTCTGAAATCATCAAAAACTGCAGCAACAACTCTCGTGTCCTGTTTGCTACAGTAAACAGATTAACAAACCCTCCAGTTTCACTGCCTTTAGAACTCATTTCTACATCCAAGTGTAATGAGTTTGCAACATTCTTTAATGACAAAGTTCAAGGCATTAAAAATGCAATAATTTCCACAACACAAATAACTACTCTGCAGCCAGCTGGACACCTAGAGCTGACACATTTCACACCTGTTACTGACAAAACAGTCGAAGAGATCATCTGCAGTCTGAGTTCATCAACGTGCTGCCTTGATGAGTTGCCCACTAGATTCCTAAAGTCTGTGCTGAGCAGTTTGTTACCACAACTCGCTCATCTAGTCAACATCTCACTCCAGACTGGAACATTTCCAAAGGCCTTAAAAACCTGTCATTAAGTCTCTTCTAAAGAAGAGCAATCTTGATGCCACAGTACTGAACAACTACCGGCCCATATCAAACCTGCCATTCTTAGGCAAAGTCCTAGAAAAAGTTGTATACCAACAGCTTAGTGACTTTCTCCTGTCTAACAATGCTTTTGATACTTTCCAATCAGGCTTTAGGCCCCACCACAGCACTGAGACAGCTCTGATCAAGGTGACAAACGACATCCGCCTGAACACAGATGCAAGTAGAGTCACAGTCTTAGTTCTGCTGGACCTGAGTGCTGCCTTTGACACAGTTGACCATGTGACCTTATTACAGAGGTTAGAAGACTGGGTGGGAATCTCTGGTCGTGCTTTAAACTGGTTCATGTCCTATCTGGAGGACAGGAAATATTTTGTTGAAATTGGTAACTGTGTCTCAGACCAAATGGCTATGACCTGTGGGGTTCCCCAGGGGTCAATCCTGGGACCCGTATTGTTCAATCTGTACATGCTTCCACTTGGCCAGCTAATACACAGCTATAATGTGTCCTACCACAACTATGCAGATGACACTCAGATCTACGTGTCACTGACGGCAGGAGAACACGGGCCTGTAGATACATTGTGTCGCTGCATCGAACAGATCAGTGTGTGGATGCAAAACTATTTCCTCCAGCTACACTCAGACAAAACTGAAATCATTGTCTGTGGCCCACAGAAACAAAGAGAAAGGGTTATCAGTCACCTTGAGACTCTCTCTCTAAAACCTAACTAACAAGTTAGAAATCTCGGGGTAATATTGGACTCAGACCTGAACTTTAACAGCCACATTAAATCTGTAACATCAGCAGCTTTTTACCATCTAAAAAACATTGCCGAATCAAAGGAATAGTGTCTAAACCAGACTTAGAAAGACTGATCCATGCGTTTGTCTCCAGCAGGTTAGACTACTGTAACGGCCTGCTCACTGGGCTCTCTAAACGGGCTATAAGACAGCTGCAGTACATCCAGAACGCTGCTGCTCGAGTCCTGACTAGAACCAGGAAATACGACCATATTAGTCCAGTGCTCAGGTCTCTGCACTGGCTTCCTGTCGCTCAGAGAATAGACTTTAAAACAGCTCTGCTTGTGTACAAGTCTCTTCATGGTCAAGCGCCAAAGTACATCTCTGACATGTTAAAGCCATATGAACCAACTCGGGCTCTGAGAACCTCAGGGAGGGGTCTCCTGCTGGTGCCCAGAGTCAGGACTAAACAAGGTGAGGCTGCGTTTCAGTTTTATGCTCCTAACATCTGGAACAGCCTTCCAGAAGATGTGAGACAGGCCTCAACTCTGACAATGTTTAAATCCAGGCTGAAAACAGTTATATTTAGCTGTGCATATGACAGCTGAAAGTATTTTATCTGCACTCTTTGCTTTTTAATTAATTAATGATTATTTTAATGGGTTTTTAATTTCTTTATTTTATTTTTTATTTCTTTTTAATGATTTTATTGCCTTCTTGTGATTTTATGTAGCTGTGAAGCACTTTGAAAAGTGTATGAATTGTGCTCTAGAAATAAAATTGCCTTGCCTTGCCTTGCCTTGCCTTGCCTTGCCTTGCCTTGCCTTGCCTTGCCTTGCCTTGCCTTGCCTTGCCTTGCCTTGCCATTATCAATACACAGATGTTAGCAGGCCCGCCGCTCCGCATACGCAGAGTATGCAGAGCACGTAGGGCCCCAAGTACCTGGCGGGGGCCCCCAAAATTAAGGTTGTAAAAAAAATGTCATGATAGTTATTATATTATTACATGAAAGAAATTATATAAATTAGTCATGAACAGGCCCAGCGTTTTTCTTAATTCTGTGCCCTATTACTCGATTCGGGCAAATTAGATGCGTTTACCTTATCTATAACCCCCCACCCCCCCACCCCCCCTTCCTGAAATGGTACAGTCTTCAAAGTTACCGCATCGGAGGTGGTGGAGCATCCTCCTACCTGACGTTTTCCGAGTTATGCCCGTTAAGAGTGAAGAAGATTTAGAATGTCAAGTAAAAGGCCACATGATTCTGGCGCTGACAAAAGAAAGAAAAGAAAAGGGAGAGATGACGCTCGTGCATCCCTTGCTGGTAAGTTCGTGTTTTTGGTGTAATTGTTTTGCTAACCCAACGTTCAGTGATATTGCTGCCAGCTAACCTCAGCTAACGTCAGCAACCTAGGCTTGGTTAGCGTTTGGAGTTATGAACAAAATCTACTAAATGCTGGCGACCGTGTGTAGAGTTTGTGTAAAGTACAGCACTGTCACACGCTGAGTGGCGTAGCAGGCCGCCAACAGGTGTGACGGGAATGATTGACATCTACCCATCATTCCCCTAAAAAGCGAGAAAAGTTAACAAGACAAACGCCGTAATGGCATAAAAAAGAAGTTATATTAGTGGCGCGGAAAAATGGAGGAAGAAAAACGGCCTGAGGACAAAGGTAAGGCATGTGTTGGGTGATGTGGGCTGGATAGCTGGAGGTGGGACGTTTTTTGTGTTTATTTGTCCTGCTAGCTAGCCTCGGATAAATGTTATGTAGCTGGCTGGGATTTGTTCGTTATAAACTCGGCTTCAGTGTTTGCCTCATGAAAGTTTGCTTATATAAGATGAGTATGACAGTCAGTCCTGCCACGGGAATGACTGACTGACTCCAGTTTATTCAGATTCTAGCAGGGAGGGAGGCATGTTGTTGTCCTGCTCTGTCATTGTTCAGTGGAAGTTGTCTCTCAGGTATTTGACACGATTTTGGCATTACTTAGGATTCATTTACTAAGTTTGCTGTGTTATTTATAGGCCTCTAATTAGAAGTGTTCTACTGTTAGTTTTTTAAGTGATATACAAATATTAGGCATCCTGTTGATTATTTTAGAATATTGTGGCAGTGGATCATTATTCTTAGTTTTATTACTTTAACTAGTACAATGTGTAGATAAATGCAGAAACTTCTTAAAAGTGACAACTTCCAAAACTCTTTTGTTCCTCTGGCCATCAGGATGTACAACAGCTTTAAGTGATGGCGCTTCTGTATTTCCCTGGTCACTTTATATTTCACTTAGGTCTTATTTCACTGGTCACTTTAGATTTTTAAACTGTTTTTTTTAAATAGTTTTTTAAATTCTTAGATTGTTTTTAAAGTGTTTATAATTGTATAAACATTTTTTATTGCTTTATGTCTGCTACTGGATGCTTGAATTTCCTTCGGGATCAATAAAGTATCTATCTACTTTGTAATTGGGTACAATCTTTAAAGGGACGCTGTACATTACAGTTTAATATTTTAAAAAAACTCAAAATATTTTATTTATTGTTTTCTTTGCATTTTATATTCTTATTAGTTTCACTTGCCTGAGTGGTTCAACTTAAGATGTTTAATTTAAATTCTAGCCTGTTTTGCTCATGAAGTGTAATAGATCTTAGTGTTCCATCTAAAGGGTTAGGAATCTCTTCATTGTAGTTTGACAAACTAGGGGCCCCCAAACAGCATCTTGCTTAGGGCCCCCACAAAGCTAGAAACGGCCCTGGATGTTAGTACCTTTTGTAATACTTTTTTTATTTAAAGCAAAGTCTGAAACAGAGAGCTAAGAAGCATGGTAATTGTTCTTTGGACCAGGTATTCTTTGAATTGATCAAGTCAACACCAATAAACCAGAGGGGATATAAGTGTCTACCTTTTTTTATGTTTTTGTCTTATCTGTGAATAAATAAATGAATCAGCCATGTAGCTGGGTTGGATGAGAAGAAGTAACCATCACAGAGTGAAAACAATTCACCAATCCTTCTCATTATTCCTAAGCCTTTAATGTTGATAAAGCACAGAGCAAAATAGCTGAATAAATAGTTAGAGAATAAAATACGTTTTGAGTCTCCCGGTTCATGGAGAACTCCTTCACTCAGAGGGTCGTGTAGACGTGGAGAGGCACTCCTGCTTCGTGTTGCTGTGCTCTCTGGATGGAGACAACCTTCCATCTGTTCAGCATTTTTCATGTGGCTTGTGAGGTCAGTCACAGCGAGTATTCAGGACCAGCTGCCTTTTGACAACCAGTTTTCAGCACCTGGATTAAGTCCACTGATTGGGTTTCTTAGTCACATTCTGGTCCATTTTGTGAATTGCAAAATATTCGTAAACTAAGCTAAAGAAAAGCAGAACGCAGCAGTTCTGACTCTGACTACTTTGAACCCCACACACTATCATTTAGTTGTGGCATGAAGAACTATGACTGACAGTGAAAGGAACGCATGTCCACTTCCAGATCTTCTGTTTGTGAGAGAAACTGCAGGAAGTTCAACATAGTGTCCATTAACATGATGGTAGCACAGTATGAAGAATGTATTTTAATGTTTTTAATCCCAACCAATTGGTCATGATTTCTAACTTTAAACAATTGATGTTATTGGCTAAATGTAACCAGAGAATGACAAAGTGGCATCCATAAAAAATGAACTATTATTGAACTGGGTTGTTGTTAACCCCTTAACGCCTATTGTCACATATATGCTACAAACCGTAGCCGCAGGGCCGTAACCAGGATTTTTCAAATACCGAGGTCAAATATTGCGATAAATCTTATTTGACAAAAAAAACATCCTAATATGGTGACTTTTTAAAAAACAGTTTGGAAACGGGAATAAACAGAGGTAAATCACAAGTCCATCAAGGAGGTGAATATGTAGGTGAACAAGTTTATTATAACAATTTGTGATCACAAAAGTAGAGTATTTGAGTGAGTGAGTGAGTCAGTGAGTCCATCTACCCTGTAGAATGTTCCTTTTCTCCTCATCTGTGTAGGAAGTTTTGTATTTATAGCTTGCCGGATCATGGATGGAAAAACTTGTACTTGGACGTTCTTCATCTTCACCTGTCATTTCCCCATCTTTATCTCCTGATTCTGTTATTTCTTCCTCTCCTGACTCAGTTCTTCCCCTTTCTTCCTCTACTGACTCTCTCTCTTCAACTCCCTGATTCTCATCCTCTCCTGTGTCATCTGTTTTAAAATATCAGCATCACCATTAATATTATTGTTATTATTATTAGTATTAATATTACATTACTACTATTACTATTGTCACCATCATCACCATGCATGTGCATGACCCACTAAAAGGTCAAATGAATGAGTTGGGTTATTGGTCTAACCGATGTGCAAAATTTTAGACACCATTTGCAATAAAATCCAAATGGTTCATTAGGAAAAATGCAATCATTTTACCTAAGTAACTGGTTGAATCCACCCACTAAATTAACATCGTAGAATGTGCCAAACAGACCACAAGATGTTGGCTGTATTTTAGATGTCTCAATTCAATCCATTCACTCAACACAGAGAAGACATATGTATCATGCTGGGCCTGACAACTAGCTAAATGCTGGTAAAACTTGGCTTCATAATGCACCATGAGCAGCACAACTAACCTCAAGTTTGTGTCATATGAGAGAGTACACGGGGTATTTCATTCTGTTATTTTGCCCCGTGTGCATCATCAATTGTTTTAAGTAAAAGAAAAATATAAGTTTCTAACCCAGTTTCTATTAGTCTGCTTTATCTACATGTAGGAAGCCATATAGCACTGAACTAAACTGTAGCTAGTGAGGCTGAATGACCACTAGCTACAGTTGGCACAAAACTGTCAAGCCCTGATTAAAAAAAAAGTTAGCTTAGCGGTATAGAAAATGGATGGATGGAATTGAGAGAGAGATTTGTGTGCAGTGTGTTTGTGCCGACTGGAAAACGAAATCCTAACCAAGGGGCTTTGTGACTGTTGCTTGAAATGCTGAGGACAATGATCTAGCATCCTCCTATTCCTAGCCGCGCTTTGAACGCATATGAACATTATGAACTGTCACTCATTCTCACTGGCGATTGTCGAAATGAACTCACCTCCTTCTCTCTTTCTTTTCCCCTGGCCAGTTGGCTTTCCAAAGCTGAGTTTAGATTGTTTAGTAGATTTCTTCATCTTGCTTCCATTTCCTAGCTGACTTTCGTGGCGAAGCTGCGTAATATGATAAACATGTTTCCAATGTCGGGTGGCGTATTTTCGCTCAGTTTTAAAATATAACGTGATAATAAAGGGATTATATGGACTTTATTTTCAGAAAAACAAATGAGAATGCATGCTGATCTTTCCACCAATCAAAGTCAGAACGATTTTCATCATATATTAATTTGACATTTCTCTGAATAGAAAAATAAAAATAAAAAAAATAAAACACCGGGGAAAATATCGAGGTCATGACCTGTGTGTCCTCAATGCTGGTTACGGCACTGCGTAGCCGGAGTAACCGTTGACTCCAAATTGACCAGGATGCCTGTTGTCGCAAATTTGCAACATACCAAAAATTCTATTTATTTTCTGTGCAAAAGTGAAATGAATAATCTCAGCATTATTTATCATCTACTTAAAGGCTAAAACACACACAAAACATTTTTTTTATATACAGCTATATAAATTCAGGCGTTAAGGGGTTAACTGTAACTGTTGCTGCCTAACCACAGTGAAATACTGTTATTGGTTGGTTGAAAGCACTTAGCAAACTCGTGCTTTCCATTACCCTCATTCTCCCTGAGGAAGACTTTGTGACTTGTTGTTATAGAAAGACCTTCTTAAGGTCATTGTAGTGGCACTTTCTTTCTTGAATTTCCAAATACCACTTAGAGCTGCAGACACAGTAATTTCTTCACGCGCACAACATGACAAGTTCTGAAAGTTTAGGTGTCTTTACTTAGAAAATAAAAAGGTTACAAAATCACTTACCACACGGTAAGAACACTATATGCTCCCGTGCCTAGCGAAGCTCTGACTAAACTGCCTGCTCGTTCTCAGTTACGTCAATCAAAGGGAGCGTCATCCAACATTTTTTATATCAATAATCATTTTCTTGAAATTAGTAATTACACATGAAATAAGAATGAAATAAAATATAAACTGCAACTATAAATTGTACATATTTTTTCCACATTCAATATTTTCTGGTTTATGGCTCTTACATATCCGACCCCTAATTGGGTATACTGTAAAATTACGCAATTGTGGGAATTGAAAAGACCAGAAAGGTGCGATTTTCCACAGAATATACGCGCTCGAACGTGGTGTTTATTCAAGCTCCAGAACAGGTAAGAAACATTCCAAAATGGCTGACGAAAACCAAACACAAAACGTCATCGAACATTGCGGCCACTTAAAGGGGCCAAGACCACCAAGTATCACAAGTACAGAATGTGAAATATGCTGCTTATGTAGATGTTGGTGAATTATGTACATTATAGTCACTACACACGTCCCCCCAGAATTCCCCTCATAAAAAGAAAAATAGAGAGTCAGCGGGGAGGCGGATGGATCAGACGGCCACGACTGCTCCGCCGCACAGGTGACTCAGGGGACTCCACTGTCGGGGCAGTACAGGGGACCTCACCATGGAGTAGGGGAGAGGCCTGGAGCGGGGGTGCCCCGGAAGGGCAGGAAGTCAGGGGAGCAGGCAAACCTGGGGGGCATCCCCGTCGTGGGCGCTGAGCCACCTCAATGGGCTTGGCCAAATCCACGTGAGCCGGTTTAAGACGGTCAACTGAAACCTGTTCCCGTCTCCCACCCATGTCCACCACAAAATGTTTGACCCCTGCCTCCAGAACCCGGAAGGGGCCCTCATAGGGTGGGCGCAGGGGCCACTGTGGGCATCGGGGCGAATGAAAACATAGTCAGCTAATTGAAGGCCGGGAGGGACGTGGGACTGGGGAAGACCGTGATGGGAAGTGGGGACTGGTGTGAAAAGCTGTGTATTGTCCAGCAGTGTGGACCGCTGAAGAGACGCAGACCAAGGAACAGTGGTGCTGGCGAAAAAGTCCCCGGAACCTGCAGTGGTTGGTCATAAACCAGTTCTGCAGATGAAGACCTACGTCTTCTTTTGGTGCGGTTCTGATGCCAAGCATAACCCAAGGAAGTCTGTCGATCCAGTTCCCGTCTTTGAGGCTGGCACGCAGGGCAGCCTTCATCGACCTATGGAAACGCTCACAGAGACCATTAGCTTGTTTGTGATATGCAGTCGTGCGATGGAGTTTCACTCCCAGGCCTTCAGCCACCGCACTCCAGAGTGCAGAAGTAAACTGCACACCTCGGTCAGAGGATATGTCAGAAGGGGTACCAAAACGTGAAACCCAGTTCCTGACAAAAGCCCGTGTCACCTCCACAGATGTAGCAGACGAAAGTGGCACAGCTTCTGGCCAAGGAGAGGTCCTGTCCACCATGGAAAACAGGTAAGTGAAACCATGAGAGGGGGGTAGAGGGCCGACCAAGTCTACATTGACATGATCAAAGCGTCTCTCTGGCACTCGGAACAGCATTAAAGGGGCTTTGGTATGGCGGTGTACTTTGGCACGTTGGCACTCAAGACAGGTGTTAGCCCACTCCCTAACATCCTTTTTGAGGCCGCGCCAGAAAAACTTTGCTGCAACCAGCCTCTGTGATGCTTTCGCACCCGGGTGAGAAAGATGATGAATGGCATCAAAAACCTGTCGCCTCCATATCATGGGGACAATAGGCCGGTTGCCTGTGGAAACGTCACACAGGAGTGAGGGGCTGTTCTTGTCAAAAACCACAGCCTGTAGCCGCAGCCCTGTAGTAGAGGACCTGAGGAGCTGCACATCAGGGGCCGTGGTCTGGTCTGCCGCCATACGGGCGTAGTCCAAACCCAAATGGACAGCCCCTACAACAGCCCGGGAGAGGCAGTCGGCCACATGGTTGTTTTTTCCGGCCACATGTCGCAGATCTGTTGTGAACTCAGAAATATAGGACAGCTGCCGTTGCTGCCGTGCGGACCACGGTTCGGTCACCTTGGCCATAGCAAAGGTTAACAGCTTGTGGTCCACAAAAGCAGCAAAAGTACGACCTTCTAGCAGGGAACGAAAATGTCTGATGGCCAGATAAAGACCAAGCAGTTCCCCGTCGAAGATGCTGTACTTCTGCTCACTAGGACGCAACTGTCGACTGAAGAAAGCGAGCACCACTCACCCACTGCTCATATACGCCACCAATGGCGTAGTTGGAAGCATCCGTGGTGATTGCGATTGAGGCTGTGGGTGAGGGGTGTGCCAACATAGTAGCGTTTGCCAGGGCTGTTTTGGTGCCAGTAAAAGCCTGAACCCTGTCAGGTGTCCAATCAACGACATGTTTTGGCTTCTTAACTTTCAAGGCCCCATACAAAGGCTGCATCAGCTGAGCAGCTCGGGGAATGAAACAATGGTAAAAATTCACCATGCCCAGGAACTCCTGCAGGGATTTGACTGTGGGGGGGCGTGGGAACTGTGCTACTGCTGCCACCTTCGATGGCAGGGGAACTGCATTACATTACATTACATTACGGTCATTTTGCAGACGCTTTTAACCAAAGCGACTTACAATAAGTGCGTTCAACATCGGTAGGCAAAAGAACTTCAGGTCACAAGAAATCATAAGTGCATTTCCTTCCAAAACCAAACAGCTAAGAGCAAAACTAGTGCTAGAGTAAGTGCGATAAGTCAGGTACCTCAGCCTCTCACCAACTGCACACCAGTCACAGCGGGGTGGGGATGCAAACCCTGGTTCGGGTAGGGGAAGAAATAAAAGAGGTAAGAAAAGCAGGAATGGGATTCAAACCCTGGTTCGTGTAGGGGGTAATGAAAATATAGAGGGTGCCAGTGGTGGAGGAAACAATAAGTGCGAAAGGAACTAGGACGGAGCAGGTGATGTCCTAAGAGGGCGGATCTGGGTAGTGTTTCCTGAAGAGGTGGGTTTTCAGCCTGCGGCGAAAGATGGGCAGCGACTCAGCTGTCCTGATATCAGTCGGGAGATCATTCCACCATCGGGGTGCCAGAACAGAGAAAAGCCGTGACCGTGTCGATCGTGCGCAGGGACACCTGAGTGACGGGGCAGCCAGGCGCCTGGTGGCCGCAGAGCGAAGTGGTCGGGCGGGGGTCAGATCCAGGAGAATCAAGACAGAGGAGAGAGAGTTAGCTCGAGCAGTTTGGAGTGACTCAGTTACTGCTAGGAGGGCCGTCTCAGTTGAGTGGCCCACCTTGAACCCGGACTGGTAGGGATCCAAGAGGTTGTTCTGATGGAGGTAAGAGGACAGTTGTTTAAAGACAGCACGTTCAAGAGTTTTGGACAGAAAGGGTAGAAGGGATACCGGTCTGTAATTCTTGATCTCTGAAGGGTCAAGAGCTGGTTTCTTTAGAAGAGGAGTGACTCTGGCAGTCCTGAAAGCAGAAAGAAAAGAGCCTGATGTCAAAGATGTGTTAATGAGGTGGGTCAGGTAAGGAAGAAGATCAGGTGCAGCAGAATGAAGGAGAGGGGAAGGGACTGGGTCAAGGGAACATGTGGTGGGGCGGCTGGATGTTACAAGGTGAAGGACCTCATTTGCAGAGAGGGGAGAGAAGTGGGACAGAGAGGGAGGTGAGGGAGAGCGACAGGTGTGGGTGGTGTGGACAGCTGGGAGGTGAGGGAAGGAAGATCGGATATCGTTAACCTTCTTGTCAAAGAAGTCGGCGAAATCGTCAGGGAGGAGGGAGGAGGAGGGGAGAGGGGGTGGGGGTTGGAGGAGGGATGAGAAAGTTTGGAAGAGTATTTTGGGGTTGGAAGCAGAAGTTTGAATTTTGTTACAGAAGAAGGCAGTTTTTGCAGCAGAGAGAGAGGAGGAAAAAGTGGAAAGCAAGGACTGGAAGGCAAGAAGGTCTTCAGGAAGTTTACTTTTCCTCCATTTGCGCTCAGCCGCCCTCACGCTCCGCCTCTCAGTACGCACTGAGTCCGACAGCCAAGGGGCAGGTGGAGCTGAGTGTGCAGGCCTGGAGGTGAGGGGACAGAGTTTGTCCAGAGAGGAGGACAAGGTGGAGAGAAGAAGATCAGTAGAAGTGTCAGGGGAAAGAAGAGAAAAAGATTCAGGGGCAGGCAGAGCAGAGAGAACAGAAGAGGAGAAGTCAGTGGGGGAGAGAGAGCGGAGATTGGGACGAGAAGATACCAAGTGGGTGGGGGGAGGTCGGGAGGGAGGAGAGGAGAGGAGAGGGAGAGGGTGTAGGACATGAAGTAGTGGTCAGAGAGATGAAGGGGAATGACAGAGAGGTTGGCGCTAGAACAGTGCCTGGTGAAGATAAGGTCCAGCATGTTGCCAGCCTTGTGGGTAGGAGGAGATGGGGAGAGAGCTAGGTCGAAGGAGGAGAGAAAAGAAACAAGAGGGTGAAGCTTCTCTGTCTGGATGTTGAAATCACCGAGAAGGATCAGGCCGGAGCCATCATCAGGGAAGTGAGAGACAAGAGTGTCCAGCTCCTCCAGGAAGTCCCCAATAGGGCCTGGTGGGCGATAAACTACAGCGATGGTGAGCTTGACTGGGTGAGAGACAGTGACAGCATGAAATTCAAAGGAGGAGGGAGAGAATTGCAAGAGGGAACAAAGAGAGTATTTCCAGTCCTTGGAAATCAGCAGGCCAGTACCACTGCCCCGCCTCGCAGCTCTGGGAGTGTGAGAGAAAGAGTACACATCAGACAGAGCTGCGGGCGTGGCAGTGTTTTCTGGGGTGATCCAGGTCTCTGTAAGAGCAAGAAAGTTAAGGAAGAGCATGGATGCATAACCTGAGATAAACTCAGCCTTCTGCACAGCAGACTGGCAGTTCCACAGCCCCCTTGCCACCACTTGCTCAACATGAGTAGAGAGAAAAGGGTGGATGAGGTTAGTGGGGTCCCGGCCTCTGGGTCTGACCCTGTATCTGCGTGGTCGCCAAGACCGAGAGGAAAGAACGGGATTGAAGCACATGGTTTCTTGAAAAATGGTACTTTACACTTACAGGGACTGTCCAGACGAAGATCGTCCTTGAGGAAGTCGGACTTGAAAAAGTCAGGTGCCTTTGTATGAC
The DNA here is from genome assembly GCF_027942865.1 of Odontesthes bonariensis. NCBI lineage: Eukaryota > Metazoa > Chordata > Actinopteri > Atheriniformes > Atherinopsidae > Odontesthes > Odontesthes bonariensis. The sequence continues at coordinate 2,846,846 of NC_134517.1, read as the reverse complement.
AGCCTTCGTTTGAAGACTGACGCTTGAAAGCTGACGCTTCCAACAACAGGAGTTGCTTTTTACTGATTCACTAATTGCTGATTGTCTGCAGGAGTGCAGATCCCTCCCACAGATTAAAAGACAAGTGGCCACTCAGGGCTGAAGCTAGTTTCAATGGGGCTGTTATCACACAGTGAAAACAAGCCTCCGGCAAATTTACTGCACCGGTCTTAGTGACTCTGTGCCCCAAAAAATCAATGGTGGAAAGGCCAAACTGGCACTTGGCGGGATTGACAATTAGCCCATGACGGCTGAGCCGTTCAAAAAGCAGGCGGAGGTGTGTCAGGTGCTCAGATCTCGACGTGCTTGCTACAAGGATATCGTCCAAGTACACAAAAAGAAAAGGCAAATCACGCAACACAGAATCCATAAGGCGTTGGAATGTTTGAGCTGCGTTTTTAAGACCGAATGGCATGCGCAGGAACTCAAACAAACCGAATGGTGTGATCACTGCCATTTTTGGAATGTCCAGAGGGTGCACGGGCACCTGATGATATCCCCGGACGAGGTCTACCTTGGAGAAAATAACCGTACCCGCCAGGTGTGCCGAAAAATCCTGCACGTGTGGGACAGGGTAGCGGTCAGGTATTGGGTGATCCATTAGCTGCTTCCATGGGGGGGGGCCATGGCTGTCGGCAACCACGTCCAGACGAGATGCGGGCAAAACGCTCCTCTGTGCCCCAGTGTCGCAGAGGAAACGCCGTCCGGAGATGGAGTCATGGATGAAAAGCAGCCTGCCTGTGTCGCCGACGCTCAGGGCCACTAATGAGCGCCGGCCCTGGCGTTTCCCGCCCCGCTGAAACTGCACGGGGACCGGCATCGCTTTGCCCTGGCTCCGAACTTCACATGGTAGAAACACAAGCCAGGGGACTGCAGCCGGCGAGAAGTTGATGCAGCAACAAGAGCGGAGTCATCCAGCGCAGCAGCTGCGGTGTGCGCAGGTAAGAGGGCGGCCACACAGTGATGCTGACTTGCCAGGTGTTGGCCAAGGTGACGTGGGGAGGCAACTGCCGCAGGAAAAGCTGATTAAAAAGGAAATCCGGCTGGTGGTCACCAAGGAGATCCAGCATTCTGTCCATAAGTTCAGAGGGCTTGCTATCGCCCAACCCTTGGAGGGAGAAAAGTCTCGCTGCTCTCTCAGTGTCGGAAAGTTGGAAAGTCTTTAACAAGTGAGATTTGAGGGCGGTGTACTTCTCCCTAGCTGGAGGATCCTTCAGGAGGCTCACCACTCTGGATGCTGTTCAGCTACCCAGGGCCGACACGACATAATAGAATTTCGTGGTGTCCGCGGTGATGTCTCTCAGGGCGAACTGCGCTTCGGTCTGGGCAAACCATACTGACGCCGATGATTCCCAGAACTCGGGGAGCTTGAGGGTAACAGCGTTTGCGGTCATTGTTGAGTTACTGGATACGTCCAGCAGACTAACGTCGGGGTCACCAGTGTGGGAATTGAAAAGAACAGAAAGGTGCGATTTCCCACAGAATATACACGCTCAAACGTGCTGTTTATTTAAGCTCCAGAACAGGTAAGAAACATTCCAAGATAGCTGACGAAAACCAAACACAAAACGTCATCGAACATTGCGGCCACTTAAAGGGGCCAAGACCACCAAGTATCACAATTACAGAATGTGAAATATGCTGCTTATGTAGATGTTGGTGAATTATGTACATTATAGTCACTACACAATTATCAATTAACTTAAAACTAAGAGCCATCAAATCAAGACTATCAATAAACTACAAATAAATAATCTTTAAATAAAAAAGTCTTTTTTCTCTTTTCTTTTCATATGGCTTCTTGCAATAAGAATAGCTTATGCACAGATCTCTCCAGGGTGCTGTTTTTTGTTTGCATCTTCACACGGCGTACAGTTCCACTGGAGTCAGGTAGGGTTTGCACTATTCTTCCCATGATCCATTTGTTGCGCGGAGATGAACTGTCGACTACTAGCACTACATCTCCATGTTCAAAGTTCCTTTCCTGTCTCGTCCACTTCTGGCGTTCTTGGAGGAGGGGGAGGTATTCGCGAGTCCATCTGCGCCAGAATAGATCCACAAGATATTGTACTTGCCTCCAACGTTTTCTTGTGTATAGATCATCCTGGTTGAAGATTCCTGGTGGCAGGTTAGGCTGGGTCTTCATCAACAACAGGTGGTTGGGGGTCAGAGGATCTAAGTCGTGTGGATCATCTGACACGCTGGTTATGGGTCGGCCGTTTATGATGCTTTCAACCTCACAAAGAAGTGTTTGAAGGCTGTCGTCTGTGAGGGTCTGTTCCTTAAGCAGGGCGCTGAGAATCCTACGAACTGAACGGATCTGTCGCTCCCAAATCCCTCCTTGATGTGATGCCGCTAGACTATTGAAAATCCACTTGATGCCCTTCCTTTGCATCGTTTTCTCAATTCCTTCTTGGCACCAACAAAATTGGTGCCATTGTCGGATTGCATTATGGAGACCTGTCCTCTTCTACTTACAAAGCGACGGAGGACATTGATACAGGCACTTGTGTCCAGACTGTCAGCCACCTCAATGTGCACTGCCCTGATGGTGAGGCAGGTAAACATCACACCATACCTTTTGACAGTGCCCCGGCCCCGTTTCACTTCAAACGGGCAGAAGTAATCAATTCCAACATTGGTGAACGGTGGCTTGTCTGGTACAAGACGATCTTCAGGCAGAGGTGCCATTTTCTGTTCACCAACTCGTCCTTGTAGTCTTCTACAGACTGTGCATTTGGATATGAGCTTCCTGATGGTGGAGGCTGCTTGTGGGATCCAAAACTTCTCTCTTAAAGGATAAGACCGTTTTTTTGACATTGGGCCCTTGATTTCACATTATAACATGATGTTCTACTCACCCCTGCTTGTTGTTGGTCATTTGGAGCTGTTCCGAAGATATTCGAGAGGCGTCTGGCTGCTCTCTTGAGATATTCGGCCATGAAATGGTTTCCTATGGGCAAGTTTATACAGGCACAAACTATGCTGTTTATAATTTATTAATTACTGTACACTAGCACTGATAACGTGGAGGTGCGTCGCTTACTTAAAAAAATCCGGGTTACTAATTTTGAATTTTAGCCGAATGAATAAATAGGCAGCAGGTCTGTGGGCTGTCTGTGGTAGTAGCACGACGATGACGTCAGTAACACCCACTTTACGACAAAAATTCAAAATTACAGTAACCCGGATTTATTTAAGTAAGCGACGCACCTCCACGTTATCAGTGCTAGTGTAGAGTAATTAATAAATTATAAACAGCATAGTTTGTGCCTGTATAACCTTGCCCATAGGAAACCGTTTCATGGCCGAATATCTCAAGAGAGCAGCCAGACGCCTCTCGAATATCTTCGGAACAGCTCCAAATGACCAACAACAAGCAGGGGTGAGTAGAACATCATGTTATAATGTGAAATCAAGGGCCCAATGTCAAAAAACCGGTCTTATCCTTTAACTGTGATAACATGTAGTTGCGCCCACAGTGACCAATCTTCTCATGGATGTCACTCAGGATGAGAAGTGCAACTCTTGAATGTTTGGACAGTATCTCGGGATGTTTTGTGTCCGCTGGCATGGCAGATTTAGCTAGCCGTCCTCCTACCCTCAGAATGCCGTCTTTCAACATGGGATCGAGTCTGTGCAGCTGGCTGCTTTTCTTCACAGGCTTGTTCTTGCAGAGTACGTTAATCTCCTCAGGAAAGCATTGGGCTTGGCTGTACCAGATGATTTCTGCTTCTGCCGTCGTCAGCTGTTCCAAGGTAAGTGCTTTCTTTTCCATGGTACTCCTGTACTTTTCTATGCTTTATTGCACAAGCAACGTCTGCTTCGCTGGATCCTTTTCGGTTTGACTGATCTCACTTTGAAACTCTTTTCTTTTGATTTTCAGGTTGATCAATACTTCTCTAACTTTCATAATCCATGCAGTCGCCCTCTTCAGTCGGTTCCAACTGTCGTAGTACTCAAGTAACTTGTTCAAATAATCAAGCTTTTCTTCCGTTGTGATGGTGTTTACTGTGACACTTTTCACCTCTCGGTCATTCTGCATGCTCTGATTCAGGTTGTCTGGTCTCTGTGGCCATTCACTTTCTGGCTATGAAAGGAATTCTGGGCCATTTATCCAGTCTTTATCTTCCATGAACCTTTTGGCTTTCATGCCCCTGGTTGCCTTGTCAGCCGGGTTCTGTGACGTTCTGACGTACCTCCACTGCGATGGTTTAGTGGCCTCTCGTATGAGTGTGATTCTATTTGCAACGAAGGTCTTGTAGCGGGCAGTCTCACTATCGATGTACTTCAGAACCATCGTGCTGTCAGTCCAGAAGATTGACTGCTGAAGTGGGATCTGCATCTCCTCTTGCAGCATCCTATCCACCTTGACTGCAACCACCGCTGCAGTCAACTCTAGCCTTGGCACGGTAATCTGCTTAAGTGGGGACACTCTAGACTTCCCCATCGTTAAGGAACAATGGATCATGCCTTGGTCATTCACCAGAACGAGGTAAGATGCTGTGCCATAGGCAACCTCGCTCGCATCAGAAAATTGATGTAACCTGGCAACCACTGTGGTTCCAAAGGCCTGAGGTTTGACACATCTTCTGATGCTAAAGCCTGAGAGAAGAATGAGATCTTCCAGCCACTTGCTCCACTGTTCTGATCGTGAATTACCGATCTCTTCATCCCATCCTAGCTTTTCTTTACACAAGTCCCTCATGACAAGTTTAGCAGGGAGTATCAATGGGGCCAGGAAGCCAAGAGGGTCGTAGGTGGAATTTACGACAGAAAGAACACCTCTTCTTGTCTTGGGCTTGTCCTGTGGCTTGATGCTGTACGTGAACACATCATCCTCTGTGCACCATTGTACACCGAGAGCTCGTTCTGTCGGCAGGGCGTCCTGTGTGAGGTTGAGGTCTCTCAACTCTGTGGCTCAGAGTTCTGCAGGAATGGAAGACAAGACTCTCCTGCTGTTGCTGACCCACTTGGTGAGGGTAAAACCCCCTTCAGCACACAGTTCTTGAAGATTCTTCACTAAGAAGACTGCTTCCTCCTCCGTCGCCACTGATTTTAGCTAGCCGTCCTCCTACCCTCAGAATGCCGTCTTTCAACATGGGATCGAGTCTGTGCAGCTGGCTGCTTTTCTTCACAGGCTTGTTCTTGCAGAGTACGTTAATCTCCTCAGGAAAGCATTGGGCTTGGCTCTTCTGCTGTTCTTCGTAGCGCATAGGACGCAACACTAGGGGAAGACGTCGCTCCAAAAAGATGTACCATCATCCTGTACACTTTAACAGGTGCACTAAGATCACCAGCCGGCCACCACAGAAATCGCAACAGGTCAGCGTCTGTCTCCGGAACTCTCACCTGATAAAACATGGACTCTATGTCCGCCATCACAGCCATTGGTTCTTCTCGAAACCTTACTAAGGCACCAATGAGCGTGTTGGTTAGGTCAGGTCCCTGCATCAACTGACCATTGAGCGACACATCCTGGAAGCTGGCATTGCAATCGAAAACAACCCGTATTTTCTTTTTCTTCGGGTGGTATACCCCGTGGTGTGGGACCAGGCAAGCTGATCTTGAGGAACTTCCATGGCGTAGCCTTTTCCCAGGATACTCTCCATAAAGCCTTTGTAGTCCTCCAGAAACTCTTGGTTCCTTGTCAACTTTCTTCTAAGGCCAGCAGCTCGCTGTTCGGCCACACAGCGGTTGTTGGGCATTTTCACACTCTTGTCTCTCAGTGGGAGCCCCACACTGTAATGTCCATCTGTGAACCTGGTTGTGCTTTGCACTGATTCCATGAACAACTTGTCCTCTTGTGACATTTCCTCTTTATCATCGTATATACGCTCCGGAAAATCTGTGTTATATTACTGTATAAGTAGCTGTTCCACTTCCTCAACTGCAATTCGGTTAACACTGAGAGGAGCTGTCTTGACCCTGACAAGCGGGTTTTCATTCATCACCGGACCATACACCATCCAACCGAGAACTGTCTTTACAGCATAGGGTCCTTCCTCTTGGCTGTTAATTACATGCCAGGGCTCCATTGTTTTAGAGTTGTTGGCGCCAATGAGAAGGCCTACACTTGCATCGATACATGGTAGATTCAATTCATTCAGGTAGGACCACTTCTGCAGATGTTGCTGACTGTGGATGTTTTCTCTCTGCACAGGGATGTTGCTGTGTGTGAAAACTTTGGGTAGCCGCAAGTACTCTTCTCCATCAAGACTACACACTTCAAGGTCTGTGAGCAGGTAGCTGTTGATCAACTTTCATTCCTCTGCTTCGTTCTGACCCATTGTGCTCAAGGAGATCTGAGTTGGCCTTCCCTTTTCATTCAGCCTCTTTCTAAGGTCCTCAGTACAGAACGTGGCGGTACTCCCGGGATCCATAAATGCATAGGTCTCTATGAATCTTCCACTGCTGCGGGACTTCACCTTTACAGGAACCACAGGTAGTAGACAGTCTGTTTCTCCGGCCCCAGTGTAGCCACACACTTCTTCTTTGACAGGACATGGAGTCGCAGACACCTCTTCCTTCTGAGCATTACCCTGTTCTGGTACAGAAGTTGCATTCTTAGCTCCTTCGTTCGGATGAAGAATGTCTGGGTGTTTTCGTGGACACTGTCTTCTTCTTACAGTTCTGGCTAATATGACCTTGTCTCAAACACCCCAAACACAGTCCTTTTGACTTTAAAAAGTCAATACGTTCCTGGTTCGTTTTCTCTTTGATCTTGTTACAAGTTTCCAAGGTGTGATTTCCTTGACAAAATTCAATTCAATTCAATTCATTTTTATTTATATAGCGCCAAATACAACAAATGTCATCTCAAGGCACTTAGATAGTAAGTCCAATTCAAGCCAATTGGAATTCGAAATAGACATGGAGTTTCAAAAGAAGTTCCTGTCTTAGATGAGCTTGCTTGCTTCGGTGTTGCAGCTGCACTTTTCTTTTCCACCGCCACATTGGTTGCAAAGCTTGATCCTTTTGCTCCACTCTTGACCACTTTCCCAATTCCCTTGCTTTTTCCTGCAAGTGGTGGGTTTTTGCCTTGGAGGTCTCCAAAGAGTGGATCCGTGGCTACCTTAGACTGTCGGTAAATGAAGGCGACAAGGTCAGCAAATCTTGCTCTGAGCTCTCTTTTCTCCTTGATTTAAATGCTTCATTGCGCCAACTTTCTCGCATCTTATAAGGCAGTTTGGACACCACCATCCTCATATTTGTAGGATTATCCATTTCCTCCATCGATTCGACATCTTGCAACGTGTTGCAACAACCATCCATCCATCCATCCATCCATTATCTTCCGCTGGTCCGGGGATCGGGTCGCGGGGGCAGCAGCTTAAGCAAAGAGACCCAGACGTCCCTGTCCCCGGCCACTTCCTCCAGCTCTTATTGGGGGACCCCGAGATGTTCCCAGGCCAGCCGAGAAACATAGTCTCTCCAACGTGTCCTGGGTCTTCCCCGGGGCCTCCTCCCAGTGGGACGGGCCCGGAACACCTCACCGGGGAGGCGTCCAGGAGGCATTCTCACCAGATGCCCGAGCCACCTCATCTGACTCCTCTCGATGCGGAGGAGCAGCGGTTCTACTCCGAGCCCCTCCCGGATGACCGAGCTTCTCACCCTATTTCTAAGGGAGAGCCCAGACACCCTGCAGAGGAAACTCATTTTGGCCGCTTGTATTCGCGATCTCGTTCTTTCGGTCACTACCCACAGCTCGTGACCATAGGTGAGGGTAGGAACATAGATTGACCGGTAAATCGAGAGCTTCGCCTTCTGGCTCAGCTCCTTCTTCACCACGACGGGCCGGTGCAGAGCCCGCATCACTGCAGACGCCGCACCGATCCGTCTGTCAATCTCCTGTTCCATTCGTCCCTCACTTGTGAACAAGACCCCGAGATACTTGAACTCCTCCACTTGGGGAAGGATCTCATTCCCGACCCGGAGAGGGCATTCCACCCTTTTCCGGCCGAAGACCATGGTCTCAGACTTGGAGGTGCTGATGGTCATCCCAGCCGCTTCACACTCGGCTGCAAACCGCTCCAGTGAGAGCTGGAGGTCACGGCCTGACGACGCCAACAGAACCAAATCGTCCGCAAAAAGCAGAGACCTGATTCTGAGGTCGCCAAACCGGACCCCCTCAACGCCCTGGCTGCTCCTAGAAATTCTGTCCATAAAAATTATGAACAAAATCGGTGACAAAGGGTAGCCCTGACGGAGTCCAACCCTCACAGGAAACATGTCCGACTTACTGCCGGCAATGCGGACCAAACTCTGACACCGGTCATACAGAGACCGGACAGCCCATATCAAGGAGTCCGGCACTCCATACTCCCGGAGCACCCCCCACAAGAGTCCCCGAGGGACACGGTCGAACGCCTTCTCCAAGTCCACAAAACACATGTAGACCGGTTGGGTCTAGGACGAAAGGACGAAAACCACACTGCACCTCCTGAATCCGATATTCGACTATCCGGCGGATCCTCCTCTCCAGTACCCCCGAAAAGACCTTACCAGGGAGGCTGAGGAGTGTGATCCCCCTATAGTTGGAACACACCCTCCGGTCCCCCTTTTTAAAGAGGGGGACCACCACCCCGATCTGCCAGTCCAGAGGCACTGCCCCCGATGTCCACGCGATGCTGCAGAGGCATGTCAACCAAGACAGCCCTACAACATCCAGAGCCTCATCCAGGACGGACCTCATCCACCCCCGGGGCCTTGGCACCGAGGAGTTTTTTGACCACCTCGGCAACCTCAGCCCCAGAAATGGGAGGCCCCACGTCCGAGCTCCCCAACTCTGCTTCCTCATCGGAAGGCGTGTCGGTAGGATTGAGGAGGCCCTCGAAGTATTCCCCCCACCGACTCACGACGTCCCTAGTTGAAGTCAGCAGAGCCCCACCCTCACCATACACGGTGTTGACGGTGCATCGCTTCCCCCCTCTGAGCCGCCGGATGGTGGACCAGAATCTCCTCGAGGCCGTCCGGAAGTCGTTCTCCATGGCCTCCCCGAACTCCTCCCAAGCCCGACTTTTTGCCTCAGCAACCGCCGAGGCTGCGTTCCGCTTGGCCTGTCGGTACCCATCAGCTGCTTCCAGAGTCCCACTGGCCAAAAAGGCCCGATAGGACTCTTTCTTCAGCTTAACGGCCTCCCTCACCACTGGGGTCCACCAGCGGGTTCAGGGATTGCCGCCACGACAGGCACCGACCACCTTACGGCCACAGCTCCGGTCGGCCGCCTCAACAATGGAGGCACGGAACATGGCCCATTCGGGCTTAATGTCCCCCACCTCCCCCGGGACATGGTTGAAGCTCTGCCGGAGGTGGGAGTTGAAACTCCTCCTTACAGGGGATTCCGCCAGCCGTTCCCAACAGACCCTCACAATATGTTTGGGGCTGCCAGGTCTGACCGCCTTCCTCCCCCACCAGCGGAGCCAACTCACCACCAGGTGGTGATCAGTTGACAGCTCAGCCCCTCTCTTCACCCGAGTGTCCAGGACATACGGCCGCAAGTCCGACGATACGACTACAAAGTCGATCATCGAGCTGCGGCCTAGGGTGTTCTGGTGCCAAGTGCACATATGGACACCCTTATGCCTGAACATGGTGTTCGTTATGGACAGTCCGTGACGAGCACAGAAGTCCAACAACAAAACACCACTCTGTTTCAGATCGGGGGGGCCGTTCCTTCCAATCACGCCCCTCCAGGTCTCACTGTCATTGCCCACGTGAGCATTGAAGTCCCCCAGCAGGACGAGGGAGTCTCCCGGAGGAGCACTCTCCAGTGCCTCCTCCAGGGACTCCAAAAAGGGTGGGTACTCTGAACTGCCGTTCGGTGCATAAGCACAAACAACAGTCAGGACCCGTCCCCCCACCCTAAGGCGGAGGGAGGCTACCCTCTCGTCTACCGGGGTGAACCCCAATGTACAGGCGCACAGCCGGGGGGCAATAAGTATGCCCACACCTGCTCTACGCCTCTCACCGCGGGCAACTCCAGAGTGGAAGAGAGTCCAACCCCTCTCGAGGAGGCTGGTTCCGGAGCCCAAGCCATGCGTCGAGGTGAGTCCGACTATATCTAGCCGGAACCGCTCAGCCTCGCGCATCAGCTCAGGCTCCTTCCCCAGCAGAGAGGTGACGTTCCACGTCCCAAGAGCCAGCTTCAGTAGCCGAGGATCAGACCTCCAAGGTCCCTGCCTTCGGCTGCCGCCCAGCTCACACTGCACCCGACCCCCATGGCCCCTCCACAGGAGGTGAGCCTGTCGGAAGGGGGACCCGTGTCGTTCCTTCGGGCTGTGCCCGACCGAGCCCCACGGGCACAGACTCGGCCACCAGGCGCTTGCCGGCGGGCCCCACCCCTGGGCCTGGCTCCAGGGGGAGGCCCCGGTGACCCACGTCCGGGCAAGGGAACACGGTGTCCATTTTCTTTGATCATCATAGGGGTTTTTGTGAGCTGTTCTTTGTCTGGTCCCTGATCTAGGATCTGTTTGCCATGGGTGACCCTACCAGGGGCTTAAAGCCCCGAGCAACATAGCGCCCAGACTTATTGGGGCACGCAAACCCCCCCACCACGGTAAGGTGACAGCTCAAGGGGGAGTTGCAACAACCAGTTAGGAATAAAGCATAGGTCTTAAGTGATTTTCCGTCTTCAGGCTTGATTGGCGGCCACTTTAAAGCTTTATCAATGTAAGCGCTTGCAATCACCAACTCATCTCCATAATGTTTCTTTAAGAGTTATTTTGCTGCTTTGAACCCCTTGTGTGATGGCATGTGTTCACAGCTTCGAAAAAGCTCCTGTGGTTTTCCTGCAGTAAACTGTTGTAAGTAATACAACTTGTCTTGTTCACTGCCCGTCTTCTGTTCAATGGCTTGTTCAAAAGCTCTAATGAATGATCTATAGGTAAGTGGATCACCCTTGAACACTGCCACCTCTTTCTCAGGAAGCTGAGCATACTGTTGTTGCTTAACAAGCATCTCTGTAATAACATTTTGGTTTTCCATTACTTTCAGAAGGCCACTCATGCTTTCATCATGCTGTTGCATTGCAGTGTTTACTGTAGCAACCTGACGTCTTACATCTTGCAATGGCCTGAGTGATGCCTGGCTTCTGTGAGAAGGCCTGCTCTGGGAGAGAGGGACGGAGTTTTCCTCTTCCTTCACTCTTGCACCACCTGTTGGATGAAAGCGCATGTAGCTGCTCATGCCATCCTCTGATTTCTCATATTGTTTCAGTATTCTGACTTTTGCTCTTTTTTCTGCAATAGCTGCATCTAGTTCCAACTTCTCTTTAGCCGCTTTGATACGCGCTTCCTCCATTTCTAACTCTTGTTTCCTTTCCAAAATAGCGGCACGTTCCACTAGACCAGAGAGCTTGGCTTCTTCAATAGCACGAACTGATGCACGAGAAGACACGACAGTTGAGTGTCCAGCGTGTGAGCCCTTCTTGCTATCTAGCTTATTGGACTTATGGCTCACTTGTGACACACTATCATCAGGGTTTATCTCTTCTTCAGCTTGTGACTCTTGGTTTATTTGTTGTAAGCTCAATGTCTCCTGCTCCATCCATTTTTCAGTTTCTTCAGTAAACTGTCTGATATCAATCATTTTAGGCTCAAACCAGTTGTTAATATCTGCCTCTTTCTCATCTTCAGGTAAAAGATCTCCTAATTGTTCAGTGATGGCAATAAAATCTTGGAGAACTGGATTAAATTCTTCCTCCTTTATCTCTTTCACTGTTGGCAAATTATCAGATAATGTGATTAAATTGGTAACTTCCCTCCTTAAAGTTGTGAGTCGAGCTAGAAATCCTCTTCTGGTGCCAAGTAGCCTGTGCAGTTTGTCCTCAATTGCCTTCTCAGTTAACTTGACTGGCCGTTTGGTGGCTATTTCTTCAGTTTCAACATCAACATCCGCCATATTTCTTTTCTCAATAAAGCTGTGCGCAAACTGTGTGCATAAGAATCAAAAGTATTCCACTAACACTTTTCTTCATCCAATAAATGCTTTACAATTTCCAAAAACACACGGAGCTTTCAGTAATCGGTTTCGGGCTTCAATTAACAAGTTAGCATGGATCTGCAAGTTACTGAGTAGCTGACTAGCATTAGCTTCTTAGCTCAAACAGCAAGTCATTCAGTAGCTAGCTAGCAGTAGCTTTTTGGCTTAATTTAGCTTCAAACTAGCACAGTTTGTGGATTCCTTCCATCTAGCAAAACGGTCTCTTTAATGGCAATTCGTCCTTTCATATTTCCAGAGACTGTCCTTTTTCCTATGTTAATTCAGAAGGCTTACCACCTCGTTTGCTTTGAGTAAATCCTCTCCAGAATGATGCTCCAATCTGACACACCGTTCAGAGGTGTTAACTGCTAGTTGGCTCCTTATTAGCATCCAAAAGTTCGGTTTTCAATCACTCTTAGTCCATTCGTGAGCAGTTTTCTTACTAAATGTAGTGGCACTTTCTTTCTTGAATTTCCAAATACCACTTAGAGCTGCAGACACCGTAATTTCTTCACGCGCACGACATGACAAGTTCTGAAAATGGCATCCATAAAAAATTAACTATTATTGAACTGGGTTGTTGTTAACTGTAACTGTTGCTGCCTAACCACAGTGAAATACTGTTATTGGTTGGTTGAAAGCACTTAGCAAACTCGTGGTTTCCATTACCCTCGTTCTCCCTGAGGAAAACTTTGTGACTTGTTATAGAAAGACCTTCTTAAAGCAATACTATGTAACATTTCTACTATAAAATAACTGCTTGAAAAAAATTGTGCGGCTAGAATGAGTTTTAATATTACGATTGGCCTGTCTCCTATGCCCTTCGGGGGTCTGAGTTGGAAAAACTGCGCTATGTAACTTTGCTGGACCGGCCCGGGAGCGGCCCGGTAGCGGCCCGGGAGCTGAGCGGAAGTACTTCGACTTGCTTTCTGGCACACCTACTGCAAAAACAAATAGACCGCTCTCACGCTCCCAGGTACATTTGATTACTCTTACCTTCTCGGTCGACATAGCTTGCACCTTCTGACTCCTCGCCGGTTCGTCAACAAACGTGAAACGTGAAAGCAAAAGGGTGTTGTATTTACGACAGTGTAACCGTACATTACCTCCAAGCCTGTAGGGGGAGCTCCATGGTGGGCTTTTTGAGAAGTTACATTGTATCGCTTTAAGGTCATTGCAGTGACACTTTCTTTCTTGAATTTCCAAATACCACTTAGAGCTGCAGACACAATAATTTCTTCACGCACACAACATGACAAGTTCTGAAAGTTTAGGTGTCTTTACTTAGAAAATCAAAAGGTTACAAAATCACTTGCCGCACGGTAAGAACACTATATGCACCCGTGCCCAGCGTAGCTCTGACTAAACTGGCTGCTCGTTCTCAGTTACGTCACTCAAAGGGAGCGTCATCCAACATTTTTTATATCAATAATCATTTTCTTGAAATTAGTAATTACACAATGACATGAAATAAGAATGAAATAAAATATAAACTGCAACTATAAATTGTACATATTTTTTCCACATTCTATATTTTCTAGTTTATGGCTCTTACAGTCATTTTCTCCCGTATTTGGTAGTTGTGGTTGGACAACTTCTCCGCACATGTACAGCAGTTTCTTGTAAGCCATTTTTTTTTTTTTGATGGAATATAAAGAGACTTGAAAGGCGACAAAAAAAACTCAAATTATAAATATGAATAAAGAAAGCAGTGCAAGCACACTAGCAGGATTTTGTGAAGTGGTGTGGGGGTAACTTAGCATCTGAAATCTGGGGACACAATGATTGCTGTGCTTGGTCTTTTACAATGTTTTTGGGGATTTCCTTTTTCAGAGCGCAAAACTTTGAGAGGGGAGGATACAAAGCAAAAACTGATTTTAATAATATGATATTCCTGAGAAAACCTGGTACTTTTAATGAAATCAAATTCAGCTAAGAAATTAAACCAAACACAGAAAATTACAAATTTTATGATACAAAATTACATAAGAGGGGCTGCATAGTCCTCCCCATGAGCAGTCACCTTACCGTGGTGGGGGGGTTTGCGTGCCCCAATGAGTCTGGGAGCTATGTTGTCTGGGGCTTTAAGCCCCTGGTAGGGTCACCCATGGCAAACAGATCCTAGATGAGGGACCAGACAAAGAACAGCTCTTAAAACCCCTATGACGAAGAAAACAGTTGGACACCGTGTGCCCTTGCCCGGACGCGGGTCACCGGGGCCTCCCCCTGGAGCCAGACCCAGGGGTTAGGCCCGCCGGCGAGCGCCTGGTGGCCGGGTCTGTGCCCGTGGGGCTCGGTCGGGCACAGCTCGAAAAAACTACACGGGTCCCCCTTCTGACGGGCTCATCACCCGTGGGAGGGGCCATGGGGGTGCAGTGTGAGCTGGGCGGCAGCCGAAGGCGGAGACCTCGGCGGTCTGATCCTCGGATACTGAAGCTGGCTCTTGGGACGTGGAACGTCTCCTCTCTGCTGGGGAAGGAGCCTGAGCTGGTGCGCGAGGCTGAGCGGTTCCGGCTAGATATAGTCGGACTCACCTCGATGCATGGCTTGGGCTCCGGAACCAGCCTCCTCGAGAGGGGTTGGACTCTCTTCCACTCTGGAGTTGCCCGCGGTGAGAGGCGTAGAGCAGGTGTGGGCATACTTATTGCCCCCCGGCTGTGCGCCTGTACATTGGGGTTTACCCCGGTAGATGAGAGGGTAGCCTCCCTCCGCCTTAGGGTGGGGGGACGGGTCCTGACTGTTGTTTGTGCTTATGCACCGAACAGCAGTTCAGAGTACCCACCCTTTTTGGAGTCCCTGGAGGAGGCACTGGAGAGTGCTCCTCCGGGAGACTCCCTCGTCCTGCTGGGGGACTTCAATGCTCACGTGGGCAATGACAGTGAGACCTGGAGGGGCGTGATTGGGAGGAACGGCCCCCCCGATCTGAATCAGAGTGGTGTTTTGTTATTGGACTTCTGTGCTCGCCACGGACTGTCCATAATGTGTGCACTTGGCACCAGGACACCCTAGGCCGCAGCTCGATGATCGACTTTGTGGTTGTATGTCCTGGACACTCGGGTGAAGAGAGGGGCTGAGCTGTCAACTGATCACCACCTGGTGGTGAGTTGGCTCCGTTGGTGGGGGAGGAAGCCGGTCAGACCTGGCAGCCCCAAACGTATTGTGAGGGTCTGTTGGGAACGCCTGGCGGAATCCCCTGTAAGGAGGAGTTTCAACTCCCACCTCCGGCAGAGCTTCAACCATGTCCCGGGGGAGGTGGGGGACATTGAGCCCGAATGGGCCATGTTCCGTGCCTCCATTGTTGAGGCGGCCGACCGGAGCTGTGGCCGTAAGGTGGTCGGTGCCTGTCGTGGCAGCAACCCTCGAACCCGCTGGTGGACACCAGTGGTGAGGAAAGCCGTCAAGCTGAAGAAGGAGTCCTATCGGGCCTTTTTGGCCAGTGGGACTCTGGAAGCAGCTGATGGGTACCGACAGGCCAAGCGGAAAGCGGCCTCGGCGGTTGCTTGGGCTTGGGAGGAGTTCGGGGAGTCCATGGAGAACGACTTCCGGACGGCCACGAAGAGTTTCTGGTCCACTATCCGGCGGCTCAGGGGGGGAAGCGGTGCACCGTCAACACCGTGTATGGTAAGGGTGGGGCTCTGCTGACCTCAACTAGGGACATCGTGAGTCGGTGGGGGGAATACTTTGAGGGCCTCCTCAATCCTACCGACACGCCTTCCGATGAGGAAGCAGAGTTGGGGAGATCGTAAGTGGGGCCTCCCATTTCTGGGGCTGAGGTTGCTGAGGTGGTCAAAAAGCTCCTCGGTGGCAAGGCCCCGGGGGTGGATGAGGTCCGTCCTGAGTTCCTCAAGGCTCTGGATGTTGTAGGGCTGTCTTGGTTGACACGCCTCTGCAGCATCGCGTGGACATTGGGGGCAGTGCCTCTGGACTGGCAGATCGGGGTGGTGGTCCCCCTCTTTAAAAAGGGGGACCGGAGGGTGTGTTCCAACTATAGGGGGATCACACTCCTCAGCCTCCCTGGTAAGGTCTATTCGGGGGTACTGGAGAGGAGGATCCGCCGGATAGTTGAATCTCGGATTCAGGAGGTGCAGTGTGGTTTTCGTCCTGGCCGTGGAACAGTGGACCAGCTCTCTACCCTCAGGAGGATCCTGGAGGGTGCATGGGAGTTCGCCCAACCGGTCTACATGTGTTTTGTGGACTTGGAGAAGGCGTTTGACCGTGTCCCTCAGGGACTCTTGTGGGGGGTGCTCCAGGAGTATGGAGTGCCGGACTCATTGATATGGGCTCTTCGGTCTCTGTATGACCGGTGTCAGAGTTTGGTCC
Organism: Odontesthes bonariensis; assembly: GCF_027942865.1. Lineage (NCBI taxonomy): Eukaryota > Metazoa > Chordata > Actinopteri > Atheriniformes > Atherinopsidae > Odontesthes > Odontesthes bonariensis. The sequence goes on along the minus strand of NC_134517.1, from coordinate 2,830,505 downwards.
GCATTGCCGGCAGTAAGTCGGACATGTTTCCTGTGAGGGTTGGACTCCGTCAGGGCTGCCCTTTGTCACTGATTTTGTTCATAATTTTTATGGACAGAATTTCTAGGAGCAGCCAGGGCGTTGAAGGGGTCCGTTTTGGCGACCTCACAATCGGGTCTCTGCTTTTTGCGGACGATGCGGTTCTGTTGGCTTCGTCGGGCCGTGACCTTCAGCTCTCACTGGAGCGGTTCACAGCCGAGTGTGAAGCGGCTGGGATGAGAATCAGCACCTCCAAATCTGAGACCATGGTCTTCGGCCGGAAAAGGGTGGAATGCCCTCTCCGGGTCGGGAATGAGATCCTTCCCCAAGTGGAGGAGTTCAAGTATCTCGGGGTCTTGTTCACGAGTGAAGGACGAATGGAGCAGGGGATTGACAGGCGGATCGGTGCGGCGTCTGCAGTGATGCGGGCTCTGCACCGGCCCGTCGTGGTGAAGAAGGAGCTGAGCCAGAAGGCGAAGCTCTCGATTTACCGGTCAATCTACGTTCCTACCCTCACCTATGGTCACGAGCTGTGGGTAGACCGAAAAAAAAACGAGATCGCGAACACAAGCGGCCGAAATGAGTTTCCTCCGCAGGGTGTCTGGGCTCTCCCTTAGAGATAGGGTGAGAAGCTCGGTCATCCGGGAGGGGCTCGGAGTAGAACCGCTGCTCCTCCGCATCGAGAGGAGTCAGATGAGGTGGCTCGGGCATCTGGTTAGGATGCCTCCTGGACGCCTCCCTGGTGAGGTGTTCCGGGCCCGTCCCACTGGGAGGAGACCCTGGGGAAGACCCAGGACACGTTGGAGAGACTATGTTTCTCGGCTGGCCTGGGAACGCCTCGGGGTCCCCCCAGAAGAGCTGGAGGAAGTGGCCGGGGACAGGGACGTCTGGGTTTCTCTGCTCAAGCTGCTGCCCCCGCGACCCGATCCCCGGACAAGCGGAAGATGATGGATGGATGGACGGATGGAGGGCTGCATAGTGGTGTGATGGTCTGCACCGTCGCCTCACAGCAAGAAGGTTCCAGGTTCAACTCCCAGGTGGTTGGAGTCTGCATGTTCTCCCTGCGTATGCCTGGCTTCTCTCCGGGTTCTCCGGCTTCCTACCACCGTCCAAAAACATGCATGTTAGGTTAACTGGTGTCTCTAAAATTGTCCTTAGGAGTGAGAGTGAAAAATGTGAAGAATTACATAAGAATGAAAACCTTGCGACTCAAATTGCACCAAAGCTTTTAACAATACTTAACACTATTTCTGGAAAGTCCTCATGTTGTTCATGAGTGTAGAAGGAAAGAGTGATATTAAACTGCAATGAGGCTCTTCTAGTGATCCTGTATCAGCAGGCTTATTTTCACATTTATCTGTTGATTAGAATGTTTCAAGGTTGAGTAAAATACTTATTTGAATAATGCCGGCAAGGAGATCATAGAAAGATCTTAATCAAATATGAGAGGAACAACCAATCACTCTGCTCGCTGTTGTCACGGGTCATGAGAAAGAGAGAGAAGAGAGAGAGGTTGAGGACCCAAACGCAGGACTTCTCAGGGGAGGAGACAAGGACGGGGAGTTTTGACCAATGATTTTATTTAAAGAAACAAAAAGCACTGCCAAGGCAGGATGTGAAATAACCTACTAATAAAAACGGCAGGAAGACAGATGGGACAGAAACAGAGGCAGGAGACATCAATGAACTGGCACAGAACAAAGGAAACCTGGAGGACATATACTGAGGGAGATGATAGCAAATCAGGTTCAGGTGTGGCAATCAGATCTGAAGACCAGGTATGCACAGGAAGTCAAACTGCTGAATACACAAGGGGGTAAACTCCACAAAACAAAACAGGAAACAAGGAAATTAAAGAGTAAAAAGCCAACCAAGAGACCAAAAGACCAGAGAGCTGTCATTTGTCTCGTGTGGTTCAGTTTTTTTCTTTTGTCTTGTTTTGTCCAGTATACAGCCATCATGTACTGTAAATATTACCAGTTATTATCGTTTTTAATCGAAGGCTGACTGGTCCTGACCAGTAAATACTGCACTCAGCAAAGAAACCGAATCTACAATGAGAAAATAGAATTGCTCATTTGTGCTTAATTACTCCTGAGACACATTTTTGAGTCAATTAACACCATTAAACAATGCGTTCTGTGTGTGTTGCTCCTGCACCAACAGTAAATCCCTCAATACTGACCACCAGTGCTTGCTTTATTAATGCTTACACTGCACGAAAAGAGGGATTTGTGTCACTGTGGACGGCAGTGAACTTCCGCGAATTTGCCTAATTTTCGGACGCACCTGGGCGCTTGCAGGCAGACAAACTTTAAGTTTGTTGAGCGAGAAAATCGTCGGAAACGAACCCGACTCGCGGCGGGCTCTCACAGCGGGGTGCTAATGGCCCAGCCATTAGCACCCCGCTGTGAGAGTGCCTGGACCTCTCACTGGCCTCGCTGGTATTGGACAAAAAAGGCACGTGATTACATAAAAAAGCTCCTGTAAAGCTGTCCGCCCATTGGCCAATAAGGTTAATATATGCATACTTTATATGGGCATATCATTCAGCAATTATGATTAATAATTGTGATTATGATTACTAATATTCCTGGGATGTTTGTGTACTTCATATATTCACGTCATTCTTATAAGCTGCACTATGACTAGGCTAATGCAGGCATGAATGACGGGAATCTATTGAGGAACTGAAAAAGGAAACTTTTTTTTTTTTAAGCGCTTTTATTGCCACACCACACAATGTACATAATAATAAGAATCATGTTGATAATAAAGAATTGAAAACTATATACACACACTGCTGTAGCCTACAATACACACAATAAGCCTAAACGCCGCCGTTTGGAATCCGCATTCTTCGCATTACTCCGGTCCCTGCAGGGTCTGCGGGAGTTGTCAGACGTCCTCATCCTGGATCAGAAGCTGGCTTCTGGGAGCTGTTGGAATAACCAATAAATAATCAAAACATAGTCTATCCATGCACAGCATATTGACAACTTGTCTATAAAGTAACAAAAGTCATATTGACAGCGTATATGTTCTTACTCCCTTTCACTCTTCTGTGGTGAGACTGTGAGTATTTCGGGTTGGCTTCAAGACGCGCCTGTAGCACAGCACACAGGTCCGTCACGCAGCTAAAAGCAAACAACAAGAGGAATGAATAAAATGACCAGTGCTTAAAAGTGTCAGTGCCAGCCGTGGTAAAAGTCAGCGCCGCTCACCCTCGATAGTGTCCCCGTCTACCTCTCAGAAGTTCGGACTGTTTGACACCGCCTCCTTCAAGCGACTCGTTACATCCATATTGTGAGGTGACAGTAGCCTGTAAAAACAAAAGGCCTATGGTTAATAAAAAAAAACTGCATTGACGTAACGTAACATCGGGTCCAACTCAACTAGATATTGGGAGAACATTCACTTATTCTTACCCTTGACCTGGATTATAATGCCACGGTGAGTTATGCAGGCGGCGAACTGCTTCCTATAAATTGAAAACACGAAATACATTTTTTTTAAAAAAGCAACTCACACTGGTTTTCACGTGATGGACACAATTAAGTTGAGTTTAGCCTAAAGCCACAGTCAATAACCTACTCTTACCGCGATTTTCGGATTCTGTATCCGCCTTCTCTTGGGGGTGCGCTCTTCAACTTCTCTGGAATGTAACTTCAGTCCGTTCTCGACGGCCATCTTGCCTCCAACCTAGCGAATCTCTGGTCGATTCCCTCCAGAACCCTCTCCACGACCGTGTCCACAGTGCTGGCCACCATACGAGACATCCCGGTCATAGCATTCAACAGGACTTTCATTTTATCTGCCTGTAAGCAAGTGAGTAAGTAAGTTTAATATACAGCACATTTAAAATCAGCGAGAACTGTCCCAAGTGCTGTACAGTGTCAACAAGACTAAAATTAAACAATCAAATGGTCATGTGCAAGTAGAAAAAAACACACAAACCTGTAGACCCGCAAAGAGTTGCTGGGGAGTTGAAAGCAAGTCGTCTTCCAGCCATTGTATTCCGCTAACCAGGGCAGTTTTCACAGTACGGGACCTCAGCATTTCTGTCTGCCTTTCTGCCGCCAGATCTGCTCCTTAAACTTTTTGTTTACACTGCACGACACAATGTTTCTCATACGTGATTGAACGAGAGCTTATGCGAGCCGTTAAGCTCCACCAATCATATGCGTATACGTCATTACACGGAATACTCGCGAGACAACCTCCCGTCCTTTTGCTATTTAATGTTGTCTGACCACAGCTGGCAATTTGCACTGTTTTGACACAAAAATGGACTCTGCAAGGACAAAGAAAAGACCTCGGCGATATTGTGACCATTGTGACACCGAATTAAGCCATACACAATAAAACACTGAGCGCACTGCACATTATGTATACAGGCCAGATTTCTATATTTTTATTTCTATTTTATTTAAGAAACCTTTTAGAATATTGCTGTTGCATGCTTATTTTATCTTTATCTTATCTTTATTATTATACATTTGGACATCCAGTGCGGGCAACAAAGAAAATAATTTCATTGTTCAGGGAAACACGTTTCTAACTGCACAAATGACAATAAACCTTTGAATCCTTGAATCCTTGAATTTTGCCCACAAAAAGCGGTATTACAAAAGAGGTGTTTGGGAGAAAAAAAAACAGATATGCATCACCTGTCACCAGCAGACAGCGTGCACCTCTTCTTTTTCAAGACAACACAGCAACAAACTTGGCTGGAGTTGGAGGTGATAGTGATGAACGTGTAGAAACAGGCCTGCCCACCCCCCACCTCACCTCACCCCACCCCACTTGAAAATGACTGTGGCAGCTCCTGACCTGATCACTTGCATTTACATATTAAAGGCTCTCCTAAGTAGGGGAGGGGAGGGGGGCATGGGGGAGCAGTTGCCAGGTCAATTTGCGACAATTTGGGCCAAGTTTTCACTTTTACCACCGCAAATGCAGGGGCTTAACATATGCGGACATGTAAGGGGCCACATACATCCACAAATCCCTCTTTTCATGCAGTGTTAGCACGCCAAACTTGGCTTTCTTAATGAAACATTTCTGTTGAAACATACTGTGCTTCAGGGTTTTGTCTCCAAGCGTTTACAACAACTGACTCTAAGTGCATCACAGAAATCACTTCATAATGTTTCTGTTATCTAAGCAGTTAAAACCACTCAGTCCTCTGAGTGTACAAATGAAATGATTACATCAGTGGGCCATTAAATTAGGTATTATTAAAATGTAGCATTCAAAATATTAGCCACCCAAAACAAGAGATATGTTGGGGGGGGCTGCAGCTCATTCCCAATCAGCCCTGCATATAAGACTGATATCTTATCCTGATCTCTTGTTGCCAACCCTGTCTGCCTGTCTCCAACTTACCTGCCTTCCGGTGAACTTACCTGCCTTCTGTCCCGACCATGTGCTCTGCCTCAGCGTCTCTGGTGTCTGTATGTTCTCCTGTTCCCGGCTCCGGCTCCTGCTCCTGGCCCCGGCTCCGGCTCCTGCTCCTGCTCCTGGCCCCGGCTCCTGCTCCTGCTCCTGCGCCTGGCCCCGGCTCCTGCGCCTGTTCCCGGCTCCTGGTCCTGGCCCCGGCTCCTGTGCCTGGCCCCGGCTCCTCTGCTACTCACTCCTTGCGGGCACCTCTGCACCATCGGCTGGCTCTGAACACCTCGCCTCCCGTAAGGCTCGTCCCTTGACTCCGGGCTGCTACAGAACTGAACTGTACGGGTCCGAAGGCTCAGGTTTCCTCCTCTGTTTGCCGGGTTTCATCAGCTGCTCAAGCTGCTGTTCTGCTGGTGTGAAAATAAAAGTCATTACCAACCGTTCCTGATTTCCAGTGTGGTGCTTTTGGTTCCTAAATACACCTGTTACAGTATGTGTTTGTCATTTTTGTTTTTCTTTTAATCCACAATCTCTGGAATGGTTACATGCCGCCATTCCGCCATTCCGCCATTCCGCCATGAATGGCGAATTCAATGTTTTATTAAATGTGCCGTCATTCCGAAACTTTTTTTTCTCCTATGGTCAGAATGGCAATATTTATTTTTTTTTAAACATCCCTCCTTTCCGACAATTCCTTTAATAGCTTTTTTTTTTTTTTTAGAGGAACTCCACAACCTCCCAAACCAACTTTAATATATTATTATCAAAATTCCCTGAAAATTAAAATATCAAAATTCAGGTGTTAATGTAAATGGGCAAGTCTGAAACATGTTAGATGAAGCAGAAACACGGTGTCAGTGATCTGTCACAGCAGCTAGCTGCAGAGGAGCTCTCCGCAGAGACCATATGGCATCATATGCCATCCATCCATCCATCATCTTCCGCTTGTCCGGGGATCGGGCAGCAGCTTGAGCAGAGAAACCCAGATTTCCCTGTCCCCGGCCACTTCCTCCAGCTCTTCTGGGGGGACCCCGAGGCGTTCCCAGGCCAGCCGAAAAACATAGTCTCTCCAACGTGTCTTGGGTCTTCCCCAGGGTCTCCTCCCAGTGGGACGGGCCCGGAACACCTCACCAGGGAGGCGTCCAGGAGGCATCCTAACCAGATGCCCGAGCCACCTCATCTGACTCCTCTCGATGCGGAGGAGCAGCGGTTCAACTCCGAGCCCCTCCCGTATGACCGAGCTTCTCACCCTATCTGTAAGGGAGAGCCCAGACACCCCGCGGAGGAAACTCATTTTGGCCGCTTGTATTCGCAATCTCGTTCTTTCGGTCACTACCCACAGCTCGTGACCATAGGGGAGGGTAGGAACATAGATTGACCGGTAAATCGAGAGCTTCGCCTTCTGGCTCAGCTCCTTCTTCACCACGACGGGCCGGTGCAGAGCCCGCATCACTGCAGACGCTGCACCGATCCGCCTGTCAATCTCCTGCTCCATTCGTCCCCCACTCGTGAACAAGACCCCGAGATACTTGAACTCCTCCACTTGGGGAAGGATCTCATTCCCGACCCGGAGAGTGCATTCCACCATTTTCCGGCCGAAGACCATGGTCTCAGGTTTGGAGGTGCTGATTCTCATCCCAGCCGCTTCACACTTGGCTGCGATTGTGAGGTCGCCAAAACGGACCCCCTCAACGCCCTGGCTGCGCCTACAAATTCTGTCCATAAAAATTATGAACAGAATCGGTGACAAAGGGCAGCCCTGACGGAGTCCAACCCTCACAGGAAACATGTCCGACTTACTGCCGGCAATGCGGACCAAACTCTGACACCGGTCATACAGAGACCGAACAGCCCATATCAAGGAGTCCGGCACTCCATACTCCCAGAGCACCCCCCACAAGAGCCCCCGAGGGACACGGTCGAACGCCTTCTCCAAGTCTACAAAACACATGTAGACCGGTTGGGCAAACTCCCATGCACCCTCCAGGATCCTCCTGAGGGTAGAGAGCTGGTCCACTGTTCCACGGCCAGGACGCAAACCACACTGCACCTCCTGAATCCAAGATTCAACTATCCGGCGGATCCTCCTCTCCAGTACCCCCGAATAGACCTTACCAGGGAAGCTGAGGAATGTGATCCCCCTATAGTTGGAACACACCCTCCGGATTCTCTTTTTAAAGAGGGGGACCACCACCCCGATCCGCCAATCCAGAGGCACTGCCCCCGATGTCCATGCGATGCTGCATAGGCGTGTCAACCAAGACAGCCCTACAACATCCAGAGCCTTGAGGAACTCAGGACGGACCTCATCCACCCCCGGGGCCTTGCCACCGAGGAGCTTTTTGACCACCTCAGCAACCTCAGCCCCAGAAATGGGAGGCCCCACGTCCGAGCTTCCCAACTCTGCTTCCTCATCGGAAGGCGTGTCGGTAGGATTGAGGAGGCCCTCGAAGTATTCCCCCCACCGACTCACAACGTCCCTAGTTGAGGTCAGCAGAGCCCCGCCCTCACCATACACGGTGTTGACGGTGCACCGCTTTCCCCCCCTGAGCCGCCGGATGGTGGACCAGAAACTCTTCGAGGCCGTCCAGAAATCATTCTCCATGGCCTCCCCGAACTCCTCCCAAGCCCGAGTTTTTCCCTCAGCAACCGCCGAGGCCGCTTTCCGCTTGGCCTGTCGATACCCATCAGCTGCTTCCAGAGTCCCACTGGCCAAAAAGGCCCGATAGGACTCCTTCTTCAGCTTGACGGCTTCCCTCACCACTGGTGTCCACCAGCGGGTTCGGGGGTTGCCGCCACGACAGGCACCGAACACCTTACGGCCACAGCTCCGGTCGGCCGCCTCAACAATGGAGGCACGGAACATGGCCCATTCGGACTCAATGTCCCCCACCTCCCCCGGGACATGGTTGAAGCTCTGCCGGAGGTGGGAGTTGAAACTCCTCCTTACAGGGGATTCCGCCAGCCGTTCCCAGCAGACCCTCACAATACGTTTGGGCCTTCCTCCCCGACCAGCGGAGCCAACTCACCACCAGGTGGTGATCAGTTGACAGCTCCGCCCCTCTCTTCACCCGAGTGTCCAGGACACACGGCCGCAAGTCCGACGATACGACCACAAAGTCGATCATCGAGCTGCGGCCTAGGGTGTCCTGGTGCCAAGTGCACATATGGACACCCTTATGCCTGAACATGGTGTTCATTATGGACAGTCCGTGGCGAGCACAGAAGTCCAATAACAAAACACCACTCTGATTCAGATCGGGGGGGCCGTTCCTCCCAATCACGCCCCTCCAGGTCTCACTGTCATTGCCCACGTGAGCATTGAAGTCCCCCAGCAGGACGAGGGAGTCTCCCGGAGGAGCACTCTCTAGTGCCTCCTCCAGGGACTCCAAAAAGGGTGGGTACTCTGAACTGCTGTTCGGTGCATAAGCACAAACAACAGTCAGGACCCGTCCCCCCACCTTAAGGCGGAGGGAGGCTACCCTCTCGTCTACCGGGGTAAACCCCAATGTACAGGCGCACAGCCGGGGGGCAATAAGTATGCCCACACCTGCTCTACGCCTCTCACCACAGGCAACTCCAGAGTGGAAGAGAGACCAACCCCTCTCGAGGAGGCTGGTTCCGGAGCCCAAGCCATGCGTCGAGGTGAGTCCGACTATATCTAGCCAGAACCGCTCAGCCTCGCGCACCAGCTCAGGCTCCTTCCCCAGCAGAGAGGTGACGTTCCACATCCCAAGAGCCAGCTTCAGTAGCCGAGGATCAGACCGCCAAGGTCTCCGCCTTCGGCTGCCACCCAGCTCACACTGCACCCGACCCCTTTGGCCCCTCCCACGGGTGGTGAGCCCGTCAGAAGGGGGACCCGTGTCGTTTCTTCGGGCTGTGCCCAACCGAGCCCCACGGGCACAGACCCGGCCACCAGGCGCTCGCCAGCGGGCCCCACCCCTGGGCCTGGCTCCAGGGGGAGGCCCTGGTGACCCGCGTCCGGGCAAGGGCACACGGTGTCCAATATTGTTCATCATCATAGAGGGTCTTGTGAGCTGTTCTTTGTCTGGTCCCTCATCTAGGATCTGTTTGCCATGGGTGACCCTACCAGGGGCTTAAAGCCCCGAGCAACATAGCTCCCAGACTCATTGGGGCACGCAAACCCCCCCACCACGGTAAGGTGACAGAACATGGGGGGGGGGGGGGGGGGGGCATCATATGCAATATTAATAATTACAATTACAGACAGCAAAAACAGCTCACCTGTGTCGGACGTCCCGGTGCTGAAGATAAAACCAATTTCATATATTAGGCTACCCAAAATGTATTATCATTAGTTTTAAATCAATAAGTGAACAGTGTTTGTCGCTCCTTTTTGTGTAATAAACTATCTGAATATCATTAATTTGCTTTTGGAGTGCGTTTTGAAAATGACTGCGGACTCATGACATCGTCAGGATCTGACGGTATCCGACACACCTACATGACAGCTGTTACACACACACACCAGATTTATAGTGAAATAGTAACAACACAGCCCTTATGGATGGATCCTGAGTGCCATCATCTTTTATTTTTATTTTTTAAATCCGAAATAAGCCCACATCCACCTGATCCTCCCCTCTGACTGTAGATTTGACCCTTAAATCATCATTCAGTATCAATTTAATATCATTCAAATATCACAAGCTTTGAAGAATAACAGGCAGAGAGAGAGGGAGAGGCTTTAATTACGCTTTTAAAGACTGTATCACATCTGTCTTAAAACATGTAAAATGCATGAACAGAAAGAAGGGACTGTTATCTGTTGAGTAATGCACATATGGAAATGTCGGAAAGGTGGGAGCCGCCCCTCTGATCTGGAATACTGTCCCACATTGTGTAACTATAAACATTTGTTTTTTTAAATCCCTTTAACTAAAGCATTTGCACAGTCAAAGAAGCTTTTAATATCCTTCAGAGCAAGTAGTTAAGCAATGCTGCTACACCTGTTTTCCTGTTTTATGGTATTAAAAGAACTGTTCTCATACCCAGACATGAAGACAGATGCCACCAATACAGCAGAATGAATCGGTGGTCACTGTGTAGTCTGTTACTTTGGCCTAATATCCCCACTGAGGACTCAAATAAAGTGAGGGAGGGTAAATGGTGACAAGTGTATTGAAAAAGGCAAATTAACTTCCCACAATGACGCAGCTTATAAAGAGAATTTGGAAAATGTGACAGGAGGGTTTTTTTTGGGGTCCATGCTGTTGTGCTGTTACTAATGACATCTGCAGAGCTGACACGAGTAGCCAGGAGAGAAACTGGCAAACATTTAGATTGCATTTCAGTCAGTGTTGCGTAAAATGTAAAGTTGTAAAATTTTCCCCATGGTCACCCCAGAGGAGGGGAGAAATTGTGGAGTAAAGAGAGCGAGTGCAGAGAGAGAAAATAAATTAGGTCTGCTTGTTCATGTATGGTGTAATGTGAAAGGAGCAAAGTCAGCAGCATTTCTCCCCTATGGCAAAGATGGAGGTGCTGTAAAGAACACTGTACCCTACTTCTGAAATAAATTCAGCCCATTTTTCCTGGCCGTATGACATGTCTGCTCTTCTGCCTGTGTTTTCCAAACAGTTCACATACAGCACATGCACAGAAACATCCATCTTTACAGCACACAGAAGCACATGTGGAAATGCACAGAAAGTAAAGTAGCTTTTTTGGAAAGAGCCGACCATTCATTTGTTGAATATGACTCAAGGCCGCGGCTTTTGAAAGAAACATTAAACGTCTGTGATGCGTTTTACTTTACTTTCCCAAGAAAGAGCCATCGGTGTCACTGCTCGTCAACCTTAATGACCTGCTTGACAACTGATGATTAAATAAAAATGTTGTCTTTTTAATTCATAGAGAATTTGAGTTGGAAAGGGAGGAGAAGAAGTTGGCTAATTAATTAAAGAAGAGTGGAAAAAGTATAGTGTCATTGGGCTTAGAGATCACGTGCAATGACATCCCACACGCTACATTTGGGAAACACTTCATAGCAAATTTATGGTGATGTCATCACACTAAGAAGGATACCCTGCATCAGTTTAAGCAAAAATACCAAGTCCTGAGAAACCTGATGTGTGCTACAACAAAGACTTTTGCATCACATTTAATATGAATACATGAAGATACGACCAAGAATACATCCAACTGAAACACTGTGAACGTTGTGCAGGATGGCACGAAAAAATACGGATTTCTTCTTCATCAGCAGAAATCCATAGTTTTCTGTTTCATATTTCACCTTTTTTCTGAGAAACTTTGTCATGAGCCACTCTTTTTAGTATGAGTGTCCGTGTGATGTGGCTGAGGTTCTTTGCTCTCTGGGAGGTTCCCGGTGCACAGCTGATGGCATTTCCTCATCAACCACTCTGCTTCTCTACCCTGGCTTGATCTCCACTCATCACCAAATCGTCTTGTTCCCCACTGTCGTAACGTTGGCCGAATTCCTTAGTTGAGATCATTTTCTGTACCTGATTCAACGCTTAATCTTTGTTTTCTGTGTCTGCTTAGAAAGTTCCTGCTGATAGCCACCAGCTGTGCCAGCCCGAGGATTTAAACCTGCTGTTGCTTCGAGCTGCCACATCCACAAGTACTCACCTGACTGCCAGGATCCACCTGGAGGCCTGAGTTTCCTGTAAAGACTCACCTTGATGCCCGGTTCCTGGTGCCTGTCTGGAATTCCCTGGCTTAATGAAAAGACTGGATCACCTGGGTTCCCAGCTTACCTGGCAATCTAATGCCATCGCCATCTTGGTAGCTTTCACCTGTCATCTCACTCCCACTGCCTCAGTCTCTCAGAGGTTGCCTGTGATTCTCCAGATCCACCGCACTCTGGAGTTGGATTTACCTGGATTATTGCTAATCATAAATACAATTAATTTAGCTGGCAGACCCTCGAACCGTAGTAGGTGGAGCCCCCTTGGAGATAGCTCTGTTTAGCTCGTTGTAGTAACATACAAAATGATTGGGACCACGTCTGAAGAACGGCACTTTTATTTCCAGCACTTCTCGCATGAATAAAAAAATACAATCCAACACACACGTAGCTGCCCAGTCGCGTCACCTGCCTGCTCACTGCACCAGGAAAAACAATACACCTTCCCAGCATGCGCTGCTGACGTACTACCTGAAAAACTAGTCCCTCCCACATAACAAATCACAGTAAAAGGCTGAGCCTGTAACACTACCCCCACACTGGATGATGATTAAAACCTTAACATCACTCCAGTACTGTTACAAAATACAATGAACAATTCTCAATAAACATTTCCCATGAGTGTCCATTTTTCCCACAGTCCCTGAAGAAATCCTCTGGGGGAAGAAAACAGCATAACACCTTGGCAAATGCCCAGTAAATGTCCATACTTTCTCACCTGGAAGAGAAGTTACTTATCGGCGAAGCTTACAACACAAAAATAGCAAAGTCATTACATTATCATGGTAATCACACTATTTCTGTCAGCAAAGATACACAACGATACTTCAAAGCCCAGAAAAATGTGCGTGTACATATATGACTTCTGCCCGACAACAAACCCTGTAGGAGGTAGTTAGGCTAATTTCCCAGTAAAGGTTAAGTGCATATAAAACATAAAAAATAATCTGCAGCCACAATGTATAAAACTACAAATAACATTCAAATAGGTCTGTGCCTTTACGCAATCTGTAAACTCAGATACCGGTTTAGTGCAACTTATGAAAAATATAACTATAAAATGTAACTGTAAACGGTGTCAGGTGAAATACCTCTCAGTCTTTAGAGAATAACCAGTCACCAAACCTCTCTGGCGCTCTGCGCACTCTCCGGGGTCTCTGTAACAATGCAGAGGGGGGAGGATGGCCCCTGCTGTCGACCTCAGCCGGCTGCGGCATGCTGATGTTGTCAAGATGCTGGCTGCTGCCTGGTGGAGCTGGAGATGATGAGTAGGGGTCCGGTGAAGCTCCCACAACTGCGTCCTGTGTCTCCGATGAGGCGTCCCACAGGTTGAGAGGACCAATGTCTGGCTCCACGATGTCTTCATCAGCTGGGGGTGGTGGCACCTCCACTGGTGACCACGCATCAGCGCTCTGGAAGACCCAACCATTGTCCAGTTCCGTTCGCGAGTAGTAAGGTTTAAGCTTGTCATGATGGACGACCTTGACCTTTGACCTCTGAGTTTTCTGGATACGATAGACCAAGTCATCCAGCAGGCCCACAATGAAGTAGGGGCCCTCGTATGAAGGCAGGAATTTCTTCACCTTGTTCTTCACGGCCTTGGTGCCTTTGATCAAATGCCATACTGCATCCACGACCTTGTATTGGACTTGGCAGATGTTTTTGTCATACTGCCGCTTGGCACGTTCTGCAGATCGTCCCAGCGTCTCTCGGGCAAGCTGGTGACAGAGCTGCAAGCATTCCCGGAGCTGCACGACATAATCTGGGAGGGGGGCGACACTGTCACTGTCTGGGGGCGGGCCCGCAACCAGATCGATAGGCTCAGTGATTTCTCGTCCAAAGAGCATCATATTGGGGGACAGTCCGGTGGAGCTGTGGTTAGTTGCCCGATACGCCATGACGGCATAAGGAATCATCAGATCCCAGTCCCAATGGCACCTGTCAGCTGTAGTGGTCAGGATCTTCTATAGAGTGGCATTAAAGCGCTCCACTTGGCCGTCAGATTGGGGCCGAAATGGAGTGGTGTGTGTCTTTTCAATCTGCAACAGACTGCACATCTCCCGAAACACCGCCGACTCGAAGTTGGTGCCTTGGTCACTATGCAGTGAATGTGGGGCCCCATACCTGCACACCCACTCAGATGCAATCTTGTCAGCCACTGTGGTTGCTTCCTGGTTGGGAACAGGATATGCTTCCACCCACTTACTGAAATAGTCGCTCACCACCAGTATGTAGCGATTATGTCTTTCCGTCTCGTTTAATGGGCCCATCAAGTCGACAGCAATCCTCTCCATGGAGGCACCCACTTTAACTGTGCCCATTGCTGCTCGAGGACTTTTCTTTGGGCGAGCTTTAGCAGCACATTTGGTGCAGGTGCGGCACCACAGTGTGACGTCGTCTTTCATGTTGTACCAGAAATACCTTGTCTGCAGACGAGTGAGAGTCCTCTCCACTCCAAAATGGCCACCCACAGGGCCATCATGCATCTGCTCCATCACAGCAGTGCGATAAGCATGGGGGAGCAGGATCTGTGGATAGAACACTTCTCCTTCGCCGCAATAGAACTGTCTCATTAGAATCCCATTTCTCTGGTAAAGTCTTTTCCACTGTGCCCAATAAGCTTTGGTGGCAGGGCTACAGTGTGCTATGTCAGCCCAAGCAGGTCGCCCACCCCTTCCTCAACCCACTTCCACACAGGTGCTAGGTCTGAATCAGTCATTTGCGCAGCTCTCATCTGCTCATGGGTCCACCCACTGAACAGATCGGCCTGTGGAGATTCACTCACCAGGTGGATGCTGGGATGAGACGAGGTGTAGTCGCGGTCGTCACTTTTGTGGGTGTCGACTACCCCCACTAGAGGTTGCTCTGGGGATCTTGTGATGAGGGCCTCCGCAGCTGGGGTGCCTGTTAGATCGCACTGCACTCCCATATCGTGACACCGTTCGCTGCTGGGGCTGGGCTGTGGCACAGTGCAGGGGCATGAAGCTCTACACGGCCTCCTGGACAGTGCATCAGCGTTCTGATGGTGTCTCCTAGGACGGTGAACCACTTGGAAGTCATACTCCGCCAGTTTCTCCAGCCAACGAGCCAGCTGCCCCTCCGGCTCCCGTAGCCGGGTCAGCCAGCGCAGGCTGCTGTGGTCGGTTCGTACAGTGAATGGTCGTCCCAGTAGGTACTGTCTGAAATGAGAGGTGAACTCTACTACTGCCAGGAGCTCATGTCTGGTAGTGCAATAGTTCTGTTCTGTGGGGGACAGTCTTCTGCTGCCATATGCCAGAACTCTCTCCTCTCCCCCCTGCAGCTGGGAGAGGACAGCTCCTATTCCCCAGTCACTGGCATCAGTATCCAGGAAGAATTCGCCACGGTCAAGGGGGTAGCCAAGAACAGGCGATGATGTTAGTCTTTTTTTTAGTTCCTCGAACCCCCCCTGACACTCGGCTGTCCAGTGAAAGCGTGCATACTTCTTCGTAAGTTAATGCAGTGGCTTGGCTATGGTGGCGAAATCTTCCACAAAGCGCCGATAGTAGGACGCCAAACCAACGAACTGACGCACCTCTGTCACGTTCTGGGGCATTGGCCACTCTGCCACTTTCCTTACTTTCTCTGGATCAGTGGCAATGCCTCTGGCGGAGACAATGTGTCCGAGGTAGGCAACCTGTTCCTGGAACAAGCAACACTTGGATGGTTTCAGTTTTAAGTTGGCCTCACGTAGCCTGCTGAACACCTGGTAGAGCCGCTCTAACATCTGAGTGATGTCCCTTCCCAGGACAATGATGTCATCCAGGTAGACAAGACATGTTTCCCACTGTAGCCCCGCCAAGACTCTGTCCATAAGCCGCTGGAATGTAGCCGGTGCATTACAAAGTCCAAACGGCATCACATTCCACTCAAAAAGCCCCTTTCGGGTACAGAAGGCGGCGGCTTTGCGGGCTCTGGGTGTCAACTCCACCTGCCAGTACCCTGATGTCAAATCCAGCGTGGTAAAATACTTGGCAGAGGATAACGTGTCTAGAGTGTCCTGTATGCGTGGCAGGGGGTATGCATCTTTGATGGTGCGATCGTTTAAGGATCTGTAATCCACACACAGGCGTGGGCTCTGGTCCTTTTTGCGCACCATGACGATTGGTGCTGCCCAGCTGCTGTTGCTGAGCTGCGCGACGCCTGATTTTAGGCTCTGTTGCAACTGCTGGTCTGCTGCGAGCTGCTTATCTTGAGCCATTCTGCAAGGTTGCTGTTTGACTGGAGGCCCCGGTGTGGTCAGGATGTCATGCTTGACGAGGCTGGTGCGGCCTAGGTCAGTGGGCCCGGTGGAGAAAACGTCGCTGAAAGATGTTAACAGCCCAGCCAACCTCCAGCGGTCCTCCTCCGGCAGGTTCACACAGCTCTCAGCATAAAGTGTCTGCAGGTGGTTGGGGACATGATGAGGAGCTTCTGTAACTTTGGAGGGGCAAGGCCCTGCCTCCTCTAGAACGTTGGCAGGCTGGAGGACACCGGCAACAGTCCCCCTTCTCAGTGTGATGGGCGTAGCACCAGGATTGAAAACTCTGATGGGGATACCCGCTACCTGCCTTGCCTGCACAACAGCACGGGCTACAAGCACATGGTGTCTTTTGACAAAGCTCTTAGCAGGGCTTAGCATGAGCTCACCAGCAGCAGTGGGATGGAGGTGCATGGTGCCAGGCACAATGTACTCACGCCCCGGCTCCAACACAGTCTTGCGTGCCACTTTGACGAGGTGCACCTCAGGTCCTGAACTGGTGACGACGCGGGGTGTTTCTTTTCAGAAGAGGGTTATTTTTCCACGGCCATAATCCAGACAGGCCTGTGACTGTAGCAGGAAAGGATGCCCCAAGATAACGTCTGTATTCTCGGCTGTGTCGGCCATGATGAAGTTCACATTAGTCACATGGTTTCCAATGAGGACTGGAGCAGTGATTTCTACCAGGACCGCCAGGCCTCCTGGCCCAACGCCCTGCAGGTCCTCTGCGGTCGATGGTTGGATAGGGGGTCTGGCTTTGGCAGGGAAGTTGTTGTAACGATGGAGAGAAAGTACATTCCTCCGTGCCCCAGAGTCAAGCAAGGCAGCGATTTCTAGTCCATAAATTGTCACCTGCACACACATTTCCTCCTCCTCTTGACGTCTAGCATTCACGATGACTGTGCCTGAGGCAGGTGCTGGTGTGATGTTTGCTGCCGGTGGTTTGGGTCGACAGGGGAAAGGGCAATTTTTCTGGATGTGTCCGATGCCAGAACAGTTGTGGCAAACAATGTCTCTGGAGTCCATTTTCTTAGGCCTGTCAGTTTTATTGGGTAGCCACGTGCGGAGAGGTCTTGGCGCCCCATCTGGTTGTTCAATGCGCCACAGGGCCACTCTCTCTGGCTCCCCAGAGTGGAGCATGTTATCATCTTCACGTACTGTAGCCGCTCTTGTTTTCCGTTCATTAGCACTGGCAGCACCTGGCCGCATTAGCTGTGAAACTGCCTGTGCAGCCCTTCTGGTTGTTTCATACTTGCAAGCTATGTTGTTGGCTCCCGCCAGGGTACGCAGCCTTCCCTCGAGGAGTTTCTGTACCAGCTCAGCGTCGGCCAGGGCATTTGTGAATATCTCTACACCAATGGCATCCTGCTCCAACTCTCCACGATCAGCATATGCAATCGAAACATTTTCATAAATGTCATCTCTCAGCTTTCACCTGGTTTTCTGGTTCTTTGTCTCAGCTCTATGCCAACAGTTGCAGCATACTCTGAGCAAGGTCCATAGGCAGCCTCGATCTCCTCCACGATGCGCTGATAACTCCACCGAGCAGACCGTGGGTTTTTATGGACAATTGCCCCAGCTGCCCCAGCTGCCCCAGTCAGGCTGAACCTCAGCTGCACGGCCATAGTCTTTTCTGTCCAGTGATTGGCTTTAGCACAACTCTCAAACTGGTAGATAAAGTCCTGCCATGCACCAGTCCCATCAAACTGACCTGGCCACAGTGTGGGGATCCTCTCTCTCTGTCCATAATCATATTCATCATCACTGCTGTCCATGGGGCCTCTGTGGCGTGTGGAAGGTGGTGGGAGCTGGGGAGGGGGAGGTTCGGTTCTAGGGCAAATGTGATCATAAATCTGGCCCTGCACTGCATGGCTTGGTGTTACATGTGAGGGCACACAAGAGGTGAATTGTGACACAGTCTGTGGGGGAAAAGGTGCTTGAGCACGGGAAACAGGAGTACTCGTGATAAAACAGTCACTGTTAATTTGGGCATAAGGGTTCATCACTTGGCCAGTGAAAGGGGAGAAAGCTGTGGTGGATAATGGTGCAGCGGGAGTATAGTTGGCTCCTGATGACGCTGCTGACTCACCAAGGGCTCCCCTTTGCTGTATCGCCGCTTGAGTGAAGGGGTTTGTAGATCCTGATGGCGGTGGAGTGAGCAGCCATCCCATGTCCAGACGCGGAGGTAACGTGGGGACAACTGCTCCGTTAGCGGCCTGTGTTAGCTCCATGCTAGTTACGAAGGGATTACTTGGACTCCAGCTGTAGTCGGCGCGCCCGCCATCCGCCACGTTAGCTCCAAAAGTCACAAACGGATTCTTGCTACAACGTGTGTTGACTTCCCCCTCTCTCTCTTGGCCAGCGGTGTTGTTTTCCAAGCGCGTTGCCATTTCACTGCTGAGCGCCGTCTCTTTCTATGCAGTTTTTTTTTTGTTTTCTCTCTTGCTGAATAAAAAACGATCTCTTACTTCCAGACGAGTCTCGGACGAGCCCCCAATGTTGCCAAACTTTAGCTGGCAGACCCTCGAACCGTAGTAGGTGGAGCCCCCTTGGAGATAGCTCTGTTTAGCTCATTGTGGTAACATACAAAATGATCGGGACCACGTCTGAAGAACGGCACTTTTATTTCCAGCACTTCTCGCATGAATAAAAAAATACAATCCAACACACACGTAGCTGCCCAGTCGCGTCACCTGCCTGCTCACTCCACCAGGAAAAACAATACACCTTCCCAGCATGCGCTGCTGACGTACTACCTGAAAAACTAGTCCCTCCCACATAACAAATCACAGTAAAAGGCTGAGCCTGTAACAGCACTCTGGAGTTGGATTTACCTGGATTATTGCAAATCATATATACAATTAATTTGCACGTTATAAATAAACCTTTTAACAATCTTTCAGTTGTGGGTCTGCCTTCTTGGCTCCCACACAACAGCCTTGTAACATTCTGGGCTTACTACGCTATCATTTATGTGTGAAAATGATCTGGTAAAGTAAGTGATGTGCTAAAAAGGGTTTTTAATCACAGTTTGACAGGCTGGGTTCTCTCCCGACTGCCACTGTGCGACAGGCGAGCTGCACTGACGAGTTCGCCAGTCTATTGAAAGGCCAACACAGAGAGAAATAAGACAAACAACAATGCACACTCACTCCTACATTCATGATGGAATCACCCGTTATTCTTTGAATTGCAGGAAGGATCCAGAGTAACCGGAGAGAACCCACAAATGCATGGGGTGAACGCTCTGCGCTCTACAAAAAAGGACCCAGCTGAGATTCAAACTGGACACCAGTTTGTGGTAAAGCAACAGTGCTAAGTACCCCACCATCATGGTGCCCTATGTTACAATTAGCATACATGCAATAGGAAAAACGTATATAACGTCACAAATTTCAAAATGACCTTTCAGTAATAATTTCAGTATATATATTAATTTATATACATATATATTCATTTATATATATACAAATGTGTGTGTATACATATAAATATGTACATACAGTATATATATATATATGTATATATATATATAAATAAGAGCTACAGATCAGAGCTCTGTAACTGCAGGTATACTTCTGGTTCCCAGAGTTTCTAAAAGTAGAATGGGAGGCAGAACCTTCAGTTATCAGTTTGAATTAAGCTGTATCTTTAAAGTGCCTTGAGATGACCTTTGCTGTGAGTTGGCACTGTGGAAATGAAACGTAACTGAATGAAATTGGAACTACAGGCTGAACAGTGGTCTGGTGGTTGGCACCGTTGCCTCACAGCAAGAGGGTTCTTAGTTCAACCCCCTTCTGTGTGATCATGCATGATTGTTTGTCTCTTTGTGGCCCTGTGATGGACTGGCAACCCGTCCCAGGTGTGCACCATCTCTCTGGGTTAGGCTCCAGCCCCCTGCGACCCTGAATCGGAATAAGAAGTGGAACAAACTGCCAGTGGAGATTAAACTTTCACCAAATGGAGACATTTTTAAATCCAGGTTAAAAACATTTCTGTTCTCATTTGTCTATGCATGAAATCTGCACGATATCTTTGAACTTATCTGGACTGTTGCTTGTTTTTAAATTAATTTAAATTATTTTATTTGTTTCTCTTTAACAAAGAGACCCAGACAGGGACGTCTGGGTCTCTTTGCTCAAGCTGCTGCCCCCGCGACCCGATCCCCGGACCAGCGGAAGATAATGGATGGATGGATGGATGGATGTTTCTCTTTAATATTCTTTTAAGTATTTTAATGCTTCTTCCACTCCCTGCTGCAATGCTTTTATTTTATGTAAAGCACTTTGAATTGTTTGCACATGAAATGTGCTATATAAATAAATTTGATTTGATTTGATTTGATAAGAGGGTATGGAAAATATATGGATTGATGAAACAGATTGAAATAGAAAGATTATAAATGCTGAACACCAGAAGCTAAAAATAAGATTACTGATTTATTTCTGATGCATAATGCATGTCATCTCTAATAAATTTGGACATTGAAGTGAAATGGTGGGGAGATACAAAGACAAAATTGGGTTGGGGCTTCTCTTTCATGCCATTCTTTTGGTTTCATACTACAAAATAAAATATGTTATTATTATTATTTCAACCCTGACCATGACAGTAACAAAAATATTTACTTCGTATGACAATCATGATATAACGTAGGTCTTCTAACCTGAATAAAAGACCCTGTTGTGCGTATGATGTCATCAGCCGGCACGGTGTGGCGGAGGTGTTTTTTTGTTTTACGTTTGACGTTCATCTGCCTTAGGTGTGTCTGTGTCAGCTCATCGGGAAAAACTTGAGGGTGCAACATTACCAAAAATGTGTTTTTTGCATTTTGTTTTTATGTTGGAGAGGAGTCAGAATCAGTTTGAAAAATTTTTTTGCTCAGCCAAAAAAATGCAGGTCCAAAGGGGTTAAAGGAAACTTTTGAGAAAAACATGTGATCTGATGTGGAAACACTTATATGAGTCTTATTTCCCTCTTGGTTCTTTAATGGAAAGTACTTTATCGGGCACGTTATGGTTTCTATTTATGGGTTTAAGCAAACAACTTTTATGATCATTTCAATTGGAGAATTGTTGTGTTGTGGGGATATTTCTCATATAAAAGCATCATTAGTCATTCTTGAAAGTTCTATTGTGAGTGAATACCAAAACAATAAATCATATTATCCATTCCAATGGTATTACACCACAATGTGAAATGAATAAGTCACATCGAGAGAAAGTCTGTCAACAAGCAGCAAACATCCCCAAGCATCTCAATGTCCAGCTGTTCATGCATTTGCTCTGTCATGTTTCTTCTAAGTTATTTTGATAATACAATATGGTATCAGTCAGTTACATAACAAATAGCAACTTCCTTCCTGGTATCACGAGGATAAAGAACTTTGCTTAAAAAGATCTGTTGGTGGCAATAAGGTGACAAAATATTCGGAATACATTCGGAGCATAGAGAGTTCAGCAGAAGATATGCAAATGATAAGGTGCCAATTATCATCTTTTGATGCCAGTTTCCTCTTTCTGTCTGTCACCAGCTGTGGGAAGAATCATTTCAGTTGATTACTATACTGTGTCAGATGTTGTCATTAGAGCAAATAAAGAGATGCAGATGAGAGAAATCAATAGGGAGCACAAAGTTGAAAAAAGAAAAGAATTGGAAAGAAGTTGCAAAAATACAACTAAGCGTTGGGGAGTAAATCTGGAATAAGTTGAAAGAGAGGCAGACAAGCAATTTTGAAAAGTTCATTTTTTATGACGAGTGGTGCTGTGTGGGTCTTCAAAGGAACAATGTGTCATAGGGGCAGACAGCACCTTTTCAAGACCTGTCAGCCTGGTAGCATTGTAAGTCACAGTTATTTAGTTTGCTTAGACAGACGCGATGCTAAAGGAGAGGCGAGGAAGAGACAGCATGAGCACAACTGGCTTGAGGAGTGAATGGCTCTGAAATTCAGTGGGCAGCTAAAATGTATGCTGTCATTACAGGGCAGTGAGAGGCAGAGGACCATGCTGTCACTCAGTTACAAATGGTTTTAGTGAATTTGCAGTTGTCCGTCGTACGTTTCTGAGATTGGGTAAATAAGAGCAGCTTACATTAGCAAGTGGATACAAACAAAAACACCGTTGCCTGTTATATTTTAGGCAGTTTTCACCCAAGGACAGAATAACAAAGAAGGAAAGACCAACTTCAGAATTCTGGCCAAGATACAAACTAAATTACAGGTTGTTACTTTTAGTTTTAACACTTGGTAGAAGGACATTGCTCAGTACTGTTAAGATGTCATTTTGTTCATGTGTAACAATCATGTTTTGGTACATTGAGATAGCTGTAGTGAGCCTGATTTACTATCTCTGGCAGCAGGCCAGAACTTATAAGGGAAGCTTCTTCTGTAGCACATTTAGCATCAAGATGCTCAGATTAGCAAAAGTAGGGTTACAATTAGGCTATAACCAATCAGGGAATCATAGTGACAGCTCAATGCATTGTATTAGCCACTTAAGCCTGGTTTATAGTCGGTAACGCAAGACGCAACGCAAGACGCAACGCAAGACGCAAGCAGCAACGCAAGCCCTTGCGCGGTTGCAAGCCCCCCTTGCGTGCTTGCGTGTGTCACCTCAATTTTCTAAACTTCACGCAAGACGCAAGCGCAAGCCACTGGCTGTGGTCGAAACCGCCTACTACTTGATCGATCTGACAGTAAGCAGAGCGTTTACACACAGTGCACTTCACTCCTGCCCGAGCCGAAATCAGCCGGCCTGAAAAGCTGATTTCCCTTAAGCTATAGGCTAAACTCTGTAAATATATAACTTTAGCAACATTTGAAACATTTTCAGGCAAGAAAGTAGTCGTTTAGACCCCCAAGGTGTTGAAAATCTGACAAAATACCGGCTATTTACAAGAAGAAGAAGAAGCATGAATCTATGGAAGAGAGACTTGCCAAAGAGCTCCTGGCGGTGAATTTCCTTTCATCGTAGTAGGCTTGTCATTGAAAAAACCCGCTACTCCACCTACTGTCCTGGCGGTGAATCGCCACGCAGCACACGCAACCGCCGACAAAGCTAAATGAAGTATAAACGTCTCGAGCCATTAACATACGCGCAAGACGCAAGCGCAAGGGCAGTTAAAAGAAGTATAACTCAGCCTTAAGTTTTTGACATGAACTGTTGGTTCTGATTGAAGTATCATGATTTCTTCTCTCTTTCTTCAGAAAAGAATCATCCATAAATATTCTCACACACAGGACCCAATTTCTCCTTTTAGTTACAATATAAGTGTTTTTGATTTCAGAAACTACGAGACACTAGGTGTTAGACCATCCAATAAGTAGTTCTAAGAACTGTGGATGAGGTAGTGGCCAAGAATCTAGATGTAAGGTAATTACAAACAACTGTGAATGATTGTGTCAGCTGGATCCTGTTTCTGATCAATACAAGAACTGGAGATTGGTGTATGCAATGCCGAGCTATTATTTTGTTTTTGTTTAAGACTTGTGTCAGAATGGGGAAACCTTTTTTCCTACTCAACCTATATCTAATTCTACACAATAACAAACTAAAAACATGCTTTTGAATTGTTGTGCAATGAAATTCATTGAAAATAATGGACAGGCATCTTATTCATTTTAATTTAGTTCTTGCATTCTACCTTCCAGGCATTTATATTTAGTATTGTGGTGTTTGGTGCTCCTGGTTCGAATTTGGCCTTGGATCTTTCTTTGGGAAGTTTGTATGTTTACACTGTGTATATGTTGTTTCTCTTAGATTCCATCCCCAATTCAAAAACATGCATATCAGGTTAATTGGTGATTCTAAATTTACCCTAGGAGTGAGTGTGAGCATGCATGGTTTGTTTGTCTTGTTTGACTCTGTGTAAATCAAGTAAATCAAAGGCGACATCTACCCTCATCAGCCAGATGCCCATTGAACATAAACCTGCAACCTTGCCTCTGGGTAAAACCTCTCATATTGCAGAGATGACTTGGCAAACTGGGCGAGCAACAACAAGATTAACTCAATGAAGAGGAGTCCAAGTCTTTTTAACTGGTTGATCCAAAAATAGACACGGAAGTGTGTCCACAGTTAGCAAGCTTTGCCACAAAGGTCAACAATGGAAAAGTCTCTTTACTTGGACTTCATTGATCAAATTAGTGGCCTTCTTGATCCATGTGGCCTGCCTCGTACAAAACCATCAGATGTCACATCATCACTTCGTCTGTTATAATAGACGGTGTATGCAGATCAGCATTGTTTCACTGAAAAATGCAAAATGCAAAAAGGCCTTTATTGAAACGACACATTGTGTGGATGGGAGCATTTATTTCTCTAAGACTTGTACTTTTTGGAATTGATGGTGTAGTTCCAGATGTATAAATTGCAAGTTGCACTTGCACTGATGCATCCCCTTCACAACAGAGATCCAAAGTTTTGAAATGGGGGCCAATCCCTCTCATCTTTAGTCCAGAGAAGGCTTTGTCCATGATTTCCAAAACGTATTTAACATTTCAGTCCTCAGTCCATCTTAAATAAGCCCAGAGAAAATGGCAGCGTGTCTGAATCATGTTCAAATATAGCTACTTCTTTGCACAACAGAGCTTTAACTTGTATTTGTCGATGGCACAGACAACGATTTCTGGAAGTGTTACTGATCTATTGCGGCTGGAGTGATTCTAGTGCAAGATGTTCTCTTGTTTAGTACGACACGTTGTATGAGTAGGGAGTGTTTGTAGAGTTCCAAGTAAACATGAACAATGAGCAGATGCTCCTCAAATCTTTCACTTTGGATTCAAAGTTATATCTAAAAGTATTCCAATTAGACTGTGATTAGCTTGACTGTGGTGGTCATAGTGAATTCAATTGAAACTTTCTTAGTGTAAGAACACTTACAGTAAAGTTACAATATACTTTTATGTCACCCTTCTTTGAAGAGTAAAATCATCAGAAACCTTATGCTACAACACGTATCTCTTGTCATTTCTCTCTCTTCTTCAAACACATGTACACTTTGCTGCTGTGTGGGAAATTACATTTTGTAAAAAGCACTTGGTTGTTGCTTTTTTTGGTAGTTTAGTCCTCACAATGGAGTCTACTAGCATGGGGTCTGTAGCACAGCAGGCAAAGGCTTTCAGATGAAGAAATGAAGGAAAGAAGAGGCCAGTCACACTCTATACATCACCTCACTCAGTGTGAACGTTCCACACATGTCCCTGGCTGAATGTTTGAGCAGACCAGCATGTTGCTGGCCCCCATACTGACAAAATCATACACGCTGTTATTCCTACTTCTGTTTATTGTCAGTGATTTTTCTCTGGATACACTGATGATAGTTTGATTTGAGCCAATGAAAGACAAGGGGATAGTTTTCCACAAATCATAAATTATTTTGATAATGTTCACAAAGTCAACTTCACCACTTTTTTTTTTTCCCCCACGAGACAAGGCCATAGATGAGGGTATAAGTCATCGGGCAGTACTTTGTGATCCTCTGATGATTCTCTTTCACTGTGACCAAATTGTGTCCTTTTCAAATGGAAGCATATTTATTTGAATTTAGACTTTATCTTTTGACCTAGGTGTTTTGAGAATGATATACGTCATGCCCTGATCTCATGAAAAAGTAAGGGGAGTTCTATTTGTATCTGCACATACGTATACAGACTTTCTTTTACAGCCGCAGGTAAAGGGTGAGCTCTTCCTGGTCATGCAGAGAAGGAACAAAATTAAGGCTATTGGAGCACTCAGTAGAGTCTGTGCGCTTGTAGCAGGAGGCTATATCCCTGCTGAAACCAGCAGCTGGTCAAACCAATGATATGTCAGCACTGGTAACTGAGGGGCAAAAGAAGAGGCAATTGAGAAGGTGACTTCTCATTTGACCTGGGTGGTAACTGACGCGTCTAACACTTTGGATCATCTATTGTTTTGGTGGGGAATTAGCATGAAGAGGCTTAGCATTCCTTGGCTGGTAACTGTCATGGAGAGGCTGACAACCTACCAAATCTACTGCCTTGCTTATTAGCTTGCCAAAGCTGACTGGATTATCTGCTGAGTTGGCCCATCTTTATTGTCTATTCAGAGGCAGAATGGGGCAGTGTGCTGCCATGACCCACTGTTGACTTGGCTGTTACTGCAGTCTGTGGCTGCTTCCATATAAAATCAATTGCCAAAACACATATTTGATCTTAAAAGGATCTCCTGTTAAAATTAATATTAAAAATGACATAGCTACATTCTGGTCTTACTCACTGAATAACGTTTGATTCATTTTGGTCTTAGGTTCATCTTAGTATTAGGATGGAATTATTTTGGAATATGGGGAGTTTAATAACATTCTATTGGCTGTCGAGAAGTGAAAGTTCCAGAAAATCCACAAGCCATGATGTTATAAGTCTATTGCAAATAGGTTGTTGCTGACCTTATGTACAATATTTATATTGGCCTGGTATTGCACTGCACAAAATGAAATGGTTTGAATGGCAGCGATTTCTGTAGCAAAAGCCATCTTGGAGCACAGCTAAACTTCAGCAAGGTTAACAAGGATGAAAATATTGTGACATCAGAATATGTGGCCTTTGTTGTTTAAAAAAAAAGAAAACTGGTTAGTGATATTCATTTCAAGACTGACTTACTGACCTGCATTTTCTGTTTACAAAATCAAGGTTTCAAAGTTGCACCAAACTCTGAATGTCAGTCAAACCTTTGTAAGGCAGCATTATTGTGCAATGAACACCACACAGTGGGGTATTGATGGACCAGTGATTTGAGTCAGGAAGTTAGAACAGGGTAACCTTCAGTGCTACTGTACTGTATCAATGGGGTAATGTAGAATGAAATGATGTCTGTCTGAGGTCATCGCAGATGGAATGAGTGCAGATAAAAGAACCACTTCTGAGATCAGCCAAGTGAAGAGAAAACACTCTCACACAAGTTTAGTTTTACCATGTACAGTGTAAAACATGTTGACGATAAAAGAAAAATTCTAAATTTAGAAAATAAACAAAGCAAAAACAGTCGTAGAATGTCCCTACTGATTATAAACCATAGCCTGCTTTCTGTAGATCCTCTGAAATAATAAATGAAAATGGAAATGGAAGGATTTGGAATGGGAATTTCTGCAGGGACAGTGGGTGTAGATTTTGGTCAAGATATCTGCTTTGATTGTATTATTATTATCATTATTATCATAAATATTATTCATCCAGAGGGGTGTTCCATGAAGCTGGATTAATGGAAAGCCTGGCTTTTCTCGATCATTCTGGCTACTTTAAGAGAGTGTTCCGTTCCACCAACATGGTTTATTTGAATGCCCACTAAGTAACCATGGTAACTTATGCCACTGAACTAGCCTGCTCCTGGACAGGCTAACGTTCAAGCTTAGCTTAGCTGTGTCTCAAATAATGTCTGACCAGCTGAAACAGACTCCCGAAAGAAAGTTCCACCTGGTAGAATTCCACGCTCATGTCTTGAATAAAAAACAAAACGAAAAAAAATGCGGTTATCATATCACCACTTTCACTTTCTCAAAAAATCAATAAATCAATCAGTTAGTGCCAGCGCAACGAAAGAAACGCAACTATACGAGTACTGAACATGAAATTAAATTAAAAAGAACATGGTATTCATTAAAACTAATTGATACCTTATCACATCTCCGTCCCACATTTCACAAACACCCGACCTACACCCACCCAGGACCAGACTCAGAAAAATGGGGGACAGGTCCTTTCAGACTGCTGCTCCACATTTACAGTAGCTGATAATGTAAAACAATCTACTGGCTGAAGTATTTGCATTAAGTTCATCATCTCCCTCAGGCTTCCCCAATGTTATCAGTGCACTAGACTGTACCCATGTACGCATCCAGGCCCCTGCTGGACCCGTAGAGGCCGACAGTTTTTCCAAAGCCTAAATGTACAGGTACACTTGGGGATAATTGTCCATAGACTCTGAACTGGATTTCTCATTTTGAAAAACACCACATCAACCCCCTTGAGTAATGCTGAGCAATATTACATTTATGCCCTGTGAAACCTCATCATTGACTCCTATCCTCCGTGCATACACATGATCTGTGATGGAGGTCATTTCATTTCCAACATTGAGGCTAAATGGCCGGGATCAGTTCATGATTCTAGGATCTTACGAGCATCCTCACTGGCACAGAGATTTGCACAAGGCGCAAGAATTTTACTGACCTGAAGGAGTGTACTTTTGAAGTAAGGTGTATATTGCATAGGCATAATTTTGGTAGGTCAGGTGTAGAGGTCATCTTAAGGAATTTAAAGTGCTCGTCATACTTTATTATAGATAGCCATATAAGGCACACATTGCATCAAATTGCCAAGTCTTAACACATG
Source organism: Odontesthes bonariensis (assembly GCF_027942865.1). Classification (NCBI taxonomy): domain Eukaryota; kingdom Metazoa; phylum Chordata; class Actinopteri; order Atheriniformes; family Atherinopsidae; genus Odontesthes; species Odontesthes bonariensis. Next base: position 2,801,822 of record NC_134517.1, on the reverse strand, counting down.
TATATCCATCCAACATTTCTCTTGTTGGATATATATATACCTCCTCACGCCACATCCTGATCCAGGAACAAGGGCGGAGAGGGCATTTCACCATGCATATGCTACAATAAGGGCACGGATAGAAATGACCTTTGGCCAAATTAAATCCAGGTTCATTGCTTAAAGCAATTGCTCAGGCACCATGGCTGACTTCTGACAGAGCCATCTTAAATTAATAGTATACTTCAAATTTGATACATTTTGTCTTGTGAACAACTTTTCAGACTCAAGTCTTTTCTTCCTTGAGTCCCTGCAGGTTCCAGTGCCTGAAAGGACTCAGTTTCTCCTGACACAGTGAGGGACCTATACAGGGACACATATTTCCGTTGGTTCTTATTGTTGTGAACTTTGAGTTAGAACATCTTTTCATAATTTAGCATTGACACAGTAGCAGTTTAAGTTAGAGCAAGTCTAAGAAGGCTAAATGGACAGAGGTGATTTATAATTTTCCAAACGTTTAGGTCATGGCACCCCACTGTGAATATAAATGTATAAACAAATTTCTAACACTTTGCATGAACCGTACAATAATGACAAGTTTGAGTTCAAGTTGTGTTGAATTGTTTAATTATTATTACATGTTTCTCAAGCTGTGGAGAGAAAACAGAATTAAATACAGTTCACACCACGACCTTCTTCTTTATCTGAATTTATACTTACATCCCTCTCCAGTTTCATAATCTCCAACTTGATCCTTTTTATTTTCAGTTTCTTGTATTCCATATCTAGTTTGGTGCTCTCTATACCCAACAGAAGTTTCCGTTTGTACAGAGTTCGGACATCCTGTGATAGGGCAAATATGCCTGTGAGTAACGAAGTATGTAGGCAGTGATAGTAATGTGAAGAAGAAGTAAAGTGTATTGGTGATAAGTAGGCCTATTGGTATAGAATAGCTGGACTGCAAACGCATCCGAACCGTTTCATTTTTAATAATAAATAGCCTACCTGTGGCATTTCTGTGTCTACAGACAGTTTCATCATCGAGTGCCCGAGATGTGCTGGGGCCATCTAACTGCAAACGGAGAAACACTGCAGTTGTTGAAGTAGGAGATCACAGGGATGCATAGTATTTCCATCGAAAGAAAATTAAATTGAATACAACTACTCACACATGGGTTCGGGATGTCCTCTGTGGTCTGGGGATCAAGCAGGCAGATGGTGTCTCCCACCACTGATAGATGTAGGCACACCATCAGTTATTATAATTGAGTGACTGACAATCTGAGGGAAACTGATCCATACCTTCTACATACTGATCCCGCACACTTTTGGGAACATATCCTGAGTAGGTCCCTCCCTCTATTCCTTCCACCAGCGGCCGCTCTCAATTGCTGGTTAGAGCAAGTTCCTTTGCTGATGTGAGATTTTCAGGTGGAGGACCCCCACCAGTGGCAGAGGCCTCTGTCTTTTTTTGGTAGCCACAGTGCAACATATTTACAGCTCAACACATTTCTTCAAAGGCTACTTACCACTCGGAAATATGATCCTGTACTTTACTTTCACTTGCTACCTTAAGATTGCTCCTGTTGAGATGTAACAGTGAAGAATTATTATGTGGGTCACACACTCACGATAATATAGTCATACAGTATGATAATGCGTGTTGATTATTGGGTTATTAAACTATATAAACTGAGCAGGGCCAGTACATGTGTGCTGTACATCTCATACAGAGACAATTCAGAATGCTTTATGTAAACACATTATAACAAAGAGGAGAGCATAAATACATGAGGACTGTGAAATAAACGTGTAACAATTGACAATGGTATGAAACTTATGCATTTAGTCTGTCGGCAGTTGTTTGCCATGCTGTTTCCCTCGCTTTATTGATCACAGCTAATTACTTTTTCTGGTGATGACACTTGTTAAATCCTCAAACAGCTCCATCAGCATTCTTTGTTCAGCTGCAGAGAAAATAACAGATCTTGTCTTGTTCTCCTTTTCTGCCATCTCCGTTTTTCCACCATCCACTCGTCAGGGCTTCCTACGTTCCTCGGGCACTCGCACATAGCCAGGCTATGTAAGCCTCGCTCTGATTAGCCTCGCTTAGATGCAGATGAAATGTCTTAGTGGAACGACTTGAGACTTAATTGGGAGATGGCGTTAATTTAATGCCACCTCACTGGGTCAGATCATCCGATCACATGGCTTTTCATACCAATGTTATGCTGACGATACCCAGCTCCATCTCCCACTTGACGACCACACGATCTCAGGACAAATCTCAAACTGTCTCTCTGACATATTGAAATGGATGAAGGCTCATCACCTCCAACTGAATCTCTCTAAAACTTAACTGCTTGTCTTCCCAGCCAAACCAACCATACACCACAGCATCTGCATCCAAACTGAATCCCTATCTCTTGCTCCATCAAAGGTAGCTAGTAACTTGGGTCTCATGATTGATGACCAACTAACCTTCAAAGATCATGTTGCCTCCGTTGCTCGATCGTGCCGCTTCGCATTTCTAAACATAAGAAAGATCAGGCCATACCTAACCCAACACTCCACCCAGCTCCTGGTGCAAGCTATGGTCATCTCCCACCTTGACTACTGCAACACCCTCCTAACTGGTCTCCCAGCCTGTGCTGTGAAACCGCTGCAAATGGTCCAGAACGCGGCAGCGCGTCTGGTCTTTGATCAGCCGAATAGAGCACACGTCACCCCTCTGTTCATTGAACTCCACTTGCTACCCTTAGCCACCCGCATCAAATTTAAGTCACTGATGTTAGCCTACAGAGTCCTTAATGGAACGGCTCTACTTGAATTCTCTTGCAAAGGCTTATGTCACAACTCGGTCACTCCGGTCGTCACAGGACTGTCATCTAGCAGTGCCTACACCACGCTTAAGACAATCCAGACTCTTTTCATGTGTCGTTCCACGATGGTGGAATGACCTACTGTGCGCTACCAGAACAGGGGCGTCCATCAGTGTATGGCTGAATATCTTCAAGAAACTCTTGAAGACCCAGCGCTTCAGAAAGCATCTCCTATCCTAGCACTTACCCTGTACTTCCTTACCCCCTCTACTGCACTTTATCTTTCTGTACTCCCCTCCAGGGCCGCCGATAGGGGGGGACAAACGGGTATTTTGTCCCGGGCCCAGGAATGGGTCGGGGGGGGTCCAAAAAAAAAAAAAAAAAAGGGAATATGCGCATTAGTCCGCAAATATGTCCAAATGTTTCAGGCACGCACGCCAATCAGGCTGAATTGATTTGAGAATCATCCCCGGTCAGCTGAATGACAGCCAGTGTAACGCGGCTCTGGTTTAACCTTATTTTGTTTAAAATAAGCCAGTATAGACATGGCAACGTGTGAAATTGCCATTTAGATAGAGTTGAATGTAACGAATGGGTTATAAACGTGACGTTTTGGGGTAGCTTGTAACTTTCGTTAGACTGATTTAACTTGACACTCGCCAGATGAATGGGCTCCGCCATTCTCAGAAAGTTCAGCGGACATACACGTGGGTCTGGCGATAAATAAAAGTACCCTTAACATGATTCCCTTGGTCAAGTGAAAAATGGTTGATGAAATGTGCAGTTTATGAGCTCTAAATGAATAAAATAGTGTGAGTTTTATTGTGGAAGGATTTTGAAAGCCATAACTCCACTCTGTCCATATCCAGGCAAAGTGGTAAATAATCCCCTTGGTTTATCCACAATAAATGAGAGGCTGGGAAAGTAGAGGTGGGTGTGGGTGGGTTGCTACGTGGGGGCCCATTCAGAGAATTTTGTCCCGGGCCCAGCCAAACCTGTCAGCGGCCCTGCTCCCCTCTATGCCTGCACTCTATCTCTACACTGTCACCCCTGACAGAGTCTGGGGTGACAGTTTCAGTGTAGAGAAATCTAGTGGTTTCCTTCTATGCAACTTATTGTTAGCTTTGATGTTAGGTGTAATGTAATTTTTTTTTTTAATTGTAAGTCGCTTTGGATAAAAGCATCTGCTAAATGCATAAACATAAACAGTTTAAGTGAGGCTTTCCCGATACAGCCTGGTTTTCTTTAGCTACGTTCGTGGAACACCCCTCAGGTAAAGTCTCATTGAGATAAAAACAATCTCTTTTGCAAATGTTTCCTGACCAAAACAGCAGCAACAGCACAGTTAGACACAAAAGAAGATATTAAACAAAAGATATAAAAAATGAGATCCTTCCCCAAGTGGAGGAGTTCAAGTATCTCGGGGTCTTGTTCACGAGTGAGAGACGAATGGAGCAGGAGATTGACAGGCGGATCGGTGCGGTGTCTGCAGTGATGCGGGCTCTGCACCGGCCCGTCGTGGTGAAGAAGGAGCTGAGCCAGAAGGCGAAGCTCTCGATTTACTGGTCAATCTGTGTTCCTACCCTCACCTATGGTCACGAGCTGTGGGTAGTGACCGAAAGAACGAGATCGCGAATACAAGCGGCCGAAATGAGTTTCCTCCGCAGGGTGTCTGGGCTCTCCCTTAGAGATAGGGTGAGAAGCTCGGTCATCCGGGAGGGGCTCGGAGTAGAACCGCTGCTCCTCCGCATCGAGAGGAGTCAGATGAGGTGGCTCGGGCATCTGGTGAGAATGCCTCCTGGACGCCTCCCCGGGGAGGTGTTCCGGGCCCGTCCCACTGGGAGGAGGCCCCGGGGAAGACCCAGGACACGTTGGAGAGACTATGTTTCTCGGCTGGCCTGGGAACGCCTCGGGGTCCCCCCAGAAGGGCTGGAGGAAGTGGCCGGGGACAGGGACGTCTGGGTCTCTCTGCTCAAGCTGCTGCCCCCGCAACCCAATCCCCGGACCAGCGGAAGATGATGGATGGATGGATGGATGGATATAAAACACAATGTATTCATAATGTTCAGATCAACAAGAAGAAATTCCAGATTCACTCAAGGGATTCTTATAAACCTTTGGACAGTTGATTCACATGGTCAAGGTATTGAAATGCTATTTTTATGTTTCCCCATAGGGTAACAAGCATTAAATAGATTATTTCACTTCATCAAATGTAAATTCTACATTATTTTGAATGTTAATACAACAGCAAGCTACATTTTGCCAAATCACAACACATGTCATCTCAAAGAAAAATGAAAATAGCCAGTAATAGAAAATGGTAAATAGCTAAGAATATTGTTTTCATAGTAAAAACACCTTCTGGAAGTATACATGGTGCATTTGACTATTTTTTTTTAAATTAGGGTTCTTAATGGAATTTTGAAACTGTGATTACTGTCTAATTAAAATGTTCTGCACAGTCGGTGGGCACACCAGTTGCAAAGTACTGATCTTTAATAAAAATTTTCATTCTAACATGTGACCTTTAAGCTTAAATTAAAAGAGTTTTCATACAGAAACTGAGGCTTTTTTGGGTACAGAGGAACAAATAATAAAAAAAAGAAAACAGCGTTATCACGAGTCAATTTATGCTCCATCATATCACCGTCTCACAGAAAAAAGTGGTGTTTTCAGGAATATTAACCCATAACTCAACATTTGCTCCACAGAAGTAACAATTCTTGCTGGTTTTTCAAAGCTTTAAATGAAACTTCAGTCATGCAGAAACCCTTTAAGCCAAGTTCACACTATAAGATTGTTAGCGTTGTCAGATGGATGTATCGTTCACACCACTGATCTGTGGCAAGACTTACAAACCAGATAATTGTTCATCATCATTATTTATCTATTTATTGATGTGTTGAATCTTATGTGAAAAAGCAACAATAGATTCCATAAACAAGTAAATAGAAAAATGAACTTTAATCAGAATTCTCTACAAAGATTCTTGGTGTGCTGAGGCACCCTACTTTCCACCCATTATTTGCAAAACTACCACAACTATTTATGGCTTATGCTATTGCAGCTTCTTAATCTTGTACTGATTTGGTTGTCTGATATTCTTTGTGATTGCAGTATTCCCTACTCAGCTGTGTCAAAGTCATTGCATTTTAATGCTTTCTTTCATTTTCATGAGTCTGCATCATTAGCCTTCGCATCGCTGGCCTGCTCTCTGAGAGCATGGCAAAGCTCTCAGAGAAAAGCTTACACATGGTAAATATTCCCCTCAACCCTTCCAAGAAACAAAGAAAGTATCTACAGACGGATTATATGAGCATCGATTGGCCCTTGTGACCACGTCTGGTCGACACAATAGCACGCTATAGCACGCTATTGATGTTCTGGAATTGCTTTTGAAGGCAGTGAGATTGATGTAATGGTGTGATGGTGGGCCCTTAAGGGCCAGGCTCCTGGTGCTGAAGTCTGATTGACTGCCCTTGGGTCAATCTATTCATTTGCATCCACCCTGTTTGGTCTTTCTTGCTGTGTCCACTGAGCTAACTGACACACAAGGTCCTCTGAGGGGGGATGGAGTCTGCTTCCAAACAGGAAATTGACCCTTATTATTCTCACAGTAGATTTTTACTGCAAACAGGTTAATGTGATTGATTTTGTGTCTGCTGTAACCTGTAAAAACTGATGCAATTGTATACTCTGAGTTTCTATTTGCCAGAGCCTGAAAACAGCTGCATCTACTAACCTTCATTTATACATCTTTATGAACAGCATAAACATCCTTTGAAGCATGTAATACTGTATTACATACTGTAAGTATTCACATACTGAGGGACGCTTATATTCCTGCTAGTGTTTAAAAATATCTTCTCTTCAGGATAATTGAAATAATGTCTAATGTCAGTCTTTGGAGTGAGTCTTTTAATCTGGTTACAGCATCCTCTGATAGACACCTTCTATATGTAAATTTATTCTCAGAAGCTGTATAGTCAAGTAATGTAAACTCAAAGGTTATCAAAAAATGGTCAGATAAGGCGGTGATGGCGGCAGGTAGCTATGGTCGGTACGTCCGAAGTTTGACAGGTGCTAGGAATGCGCCACGAAAGCTGCTTTGTCAGCCTCCAAATAACTCAACAGAGGCACAAAAACTGAAACACGATCAGCGAATGATTTTTAGTTTTTGTGTAGGCTCAAGGGTGTAACTTTGGCTTTGACATTGGTGGGGACAGGGACCTAATCCCCCCACCCCCACCCCCCAAAACTGCCACAAATGATATACCTTCAGTCGGTGTACAACCGAATCAATCAATGACACACATTGATAGTTTACATGTCTGTTTACTTCTGCCATGAAACGGGTCTCCATGAAACAAAACATTACAATAACAGAAAAAATGTAGGCCTACTTTATTTTCAACTATACAGCATTAAGCAGTTAGTCTAAGTGATTTATATTTAAACAATGAACTTTCCTTCTGCAATGGTGTAGGGCATGCTATATGAAAGGAGAACTAACTAAATAAATACTTACATCTTAACATCACTTTACATCTTAACATTACTTTACTCCTCAAGACTTAGTAAGTATTTCAGCCATACTGCAACTGTCATCTCAACTGATGAGCACAAAAATGGGTCTATGTGAAGGAGCCAAACACATGCCTACGTCGATCGTTAACTGCGACAAACTGTTGGCATATTTGTTTTATGTCTATATTATCCAGTATGTCCTGATGAACATGGCATACAGCTGCATTGTTCAATCTCACTTGGGTCATTGTTGACCGCAGCCATGTTTTCAGCCTTCTCAGGGCACTGAAGCTTCTCTCTGCTTCAGCTGATGAAACTGGCACAACTAAAAGCAGCCTGACAAGGCTTTCCACTTCATTAAACAGACCCCTCACCTCAACTGGCATCCCTCTGATAATAGTAGCCACCTCACTACTAGATGTGAATGTATATTTTGACCTGAACATGGCCAACTGAATCTCAAGAGTCTGCCTGTTAATTTCTGGGTACTGATCAACAATGCCATCCACCTTTCCAGACAGCAGAGTTTCTTCCAATTTCTGCAAGACACACAGATCAGGTTGGTTAAACCTATCCTCAAACTGAACAGCTACAGTATCCAGCACCTTGTAAAATTCTGGTCTGTAAGACTCCTCAGGTGTCTTGGGAGTGTGACTGCCTGCCTCACCAGTGTACCGTTTCGGTGGCCGTCTCTGGTGAGGAATCTGAATTGGCTCAAGTTCCAGGGAATCCACCATTTCCACAGCTTTATCGAACACTTTCTGGAATTTTTCCTCATTTCTTTTACCCTGTAGGGTGGATTTGACGCACTCTATTGCTTCCTTCATTCCAGCAATTGTTGCTGTTCTTTTCTGCAGGGACTTATTGAGGCATTCTAGCTCCTCAATGACCTCCAATGCCACTAGAAGCCCAAGCACTGTCTTTCCCTTTGAAAATCTGTCATGCAAACCATTTGCCTTAGCAGCTGAGCTTGACCCACTTGCTGCCATCTCCTCTAGGCTCACCAGCACACTCTCATATTGAGATAGCACGGCTTTGACAGCATTTCCCCTTACTGTCCACCTGGTTGGGCAGAGTGGTCTAAGAGACACATTTGGTCCCTCTGAATCTGCGGCTACAGCTGAAAACATGCCCTTGAATTTGCCTGACTGCTTGCTTAATGTCCCCAGATCATGCACCCACTCTAAGGCATCACGAATTAAAGGACTGGCCTGACATGCAGCCTGTGTTATCAGGTTCAGGCAGTGAGGCCCGCAGTGCACATACAATGCCAGTGGTTGCTGTTTTTTCATTTCTGCCTGTGCACCTGAATACGATCCTGACATGTTTGCTGCACCATCGTATGCCTGACCTCTCAAATATGCCAATGGGATATTCAGCCTCAAAAGCACATCCACCGCTGCTCTTGCTATCTCCACTCCAGTAGTTCTTGACACTTGATATAAGCCCACAAACACCTCATGTGGAACCAGATCCTCATCCACATACCTAAAACATATGGACTCTTGCTCAGTCCCTGAAATATCTTGAGTACCATCTATAATGATGGAGAACTGCTGCACAGACAGAGATCTGAGATCTGTTTGTGCAATATCTTTAACTATACAGGTGCCAAACAACTGTAAAATCTCATTTTGCACTGTTGGAGATGTATAATCATGGTGACGGGACAACCAGTCAGAGAGACAGGCGTCATCCTTGGCTTTATGTTTCAAGTGTTGAAACAGGTTACCATCTTCCTTTCCATGGCCACGCATTGCCAATCCCTGCCTGCTAAGGAACTGTACTGAACCAACAATACTTCTTAAGCAGTGTCTGGCATTTCCCTGCTGTTTTGACCAGGCACTTGAGAGTTGTGAATCTATGGGGGCTGCTTGTTGAGCATGCACTGTGACTGCATGATGATGGGCCTGAGAATTTTGGTGCCGTTCAAATCTTTCAAGCGCATTCTTCCAGTTTGTATACCCCTTGGAGGAGAATGCAGGGTCTGCTTTTTTTGACATAGCACTTTTCTGTACAGTATATGCCTTCACACAGTAAAAACAGAGAACTCCCTTTACTGCAGGGCTATAATGAAGCCATGGGTACTGTTTATACCACCTTTCTTGAAAATGGAGGACCCTACTGGTCAATGTTTGATCTGGGATGGATTTTGGGTCAGGCTGGTTTGGCTTATTGCCAATGTCCAGACTATCACCACCACTACACTGCTCTTCATCACTGCCGGTGTCACTCTCACTGCTGCTCTCCCTGATGCTCACTACAGGTGTGCCAGTTTCCTTAGAAATAGACCACATGATACCATTAGCCATACTGTAACATTATGTGATGATAATTACATGTGACCTCATGATATCACCACCCACATAATTAACTGCATACTTTTTATCCTCACATTAAAAAACATGGTTGTTCTTAATTGACCTCACCTTTGACCCTGACTCTTCTCCTGTATCTTCCCCTGTATCATGTGTCATGATTGCCACCTGATAAAATAATACATTGATACGACGTACAAAAAAACCATAACATGTCAATTCATTTTTTTGCCAAGCATACACCAATTAATCACTTTACATCATTAACCAACATTCATCTACCAACATGAATTGTGTTAAAAATTACTAGTAGTATCAATCAATAATCAACAATAAAATTCACCTGTGCTCCTGTCTCTTCGCCTTTGTCTGAGCTATTACAACATGGCTGAGCTGTCACCTGTTAAATAGCAGTGACATCCCATGAGCATTCACTTAATGCACTCAAAGACAGTAATGAACCATCATCAGCCTATCATTGGTTATGTAACCCATGGTAAATTACAGGACAACTTCGCCAACTAATCATCATTCAACTTCACCTGTGACTCTTTCTCTCCATCGCCGTCTGCCTGTGTTGTAGTGTGGCGTTGTGATGTTGGATCTGTCACCTGGACAATAAAATGGGCCATGAATGCCATTTCATTGAAAAATGTTAGCTAAGGATAGCTTTTTTTTGTTTGTCATTATGCTAAGGTGCCCGCCGACGTTTTACAAAGGCGCCCTCGTGATAAATCTGTCTCGTGTTATATTGACGAGGAGTTATTGTGTCACTGTCACAAACATTCTATCATTTGCAGGACATAATGCAACATTAACATATTGACAGCCATTGGATATTCAACTGCACAACAGTCTCTGCAGTTAGTTGTGCCATCGTAGACAACTTGATTCATAGATAACGAGTTTGCCCTGCTAACGGGCTGTGTTCCAAACGTCATTTCATTAGCGAGTGATAGTGTGACTTACAGATTTCTTTGAAAAGTAGCTCCGTATGTCCACTTTTTTTCTTTTGCCTGCCATCTCACTTGGCAGTCATGTGCCCGTGTCACCCACGTTGCACCAAAGATTCTGGAACGTTAGCCTGCCAGAGTAATTTAATAACGTACCGTGTGGTAACACCACTGATTAGCGCAGTGATAGAACCTACCGAAAAGACCTCAGCTTATTTTTTTTTTGGCGCTCCTGCCTCCTAGCAACCATACACAACCTAGAGTCTCACGTGAAAGAAGGGGAAGGCACAGCCAATCAGATTGGTCGTCAGCCTTTGGCAAAGGACTTTTGGTTAACCCTTTCTTCGCCGCAATGCGAATGAGACGGGAGACCGTTTTTTTCCCCCCAGCCCCAGTGATCAAATTGGTGCGGACAAAACGATAATCGCTGGATATTGGTGGGGACGCGTCCCTTATATCCATGCCGAAATTACGCCCATGTGTAGGCTTGTGCATAACTCTACTTGTGTGCACTACCAAACACTGAGTTAAGACCAGCAATGGCACCTCACTCTGCACTCCTGCAAACGGTAGTCAACATCTACTATATGCAACGTTTTTAAAAAATGGAAATGCCAGTGTTCCCACCACTAAAAGGGGCACTGGCCCATCCCGGACTTTTATCAGAAATATGTACCTTGTGGTGACACTGCTCCTGGCTGGCGATGTGGAGTTAAACCCGGGCCCTCTACCTCCTCCTGATAATGGACTATCGGACAGCGGGGGTATACCTGAGATGAATTCTCCCACTGGCGGAGGTCTGGGACATGGATCGAAACAGCGACCACACCAAGATGCTAGCTGGGCCCTCCGGTACAGTGGAGGCTAGCAAGCCTCAGGTGGATACCAGACGACGGCTAACCAACAGAAACCCGGAGCCAAACCCGGATCCACTGCCTCCAGCTGAAAACTCGGGGCTGTCGGGCGTCATCGGAGTACTCTTTCCACCTCTGCTGGAACAACAACTTGGCCATAACACTCAAGCGCATCCTATCAGTTCAGAATGTTTTTATGACAATGACACAAGTCGTAGAGCACTCAATAAGACTATTTTTAAAAAACGTAAATTCATAAAATTGCAACAAACTCTTAATCATGCCAAGATTATCTGGGACCCGAAATGTAAGCCCAAGGGACTGCTCGGTGGTCACATAAACATTCGAAGCATCATACCAAAAAGTGACCAAATTCACCATTTGCTAAGTGACTCAAACTTGGATTTTTTATTTAATTGTAAAACATGGTTACACAGCAACTCTCCTAGACTATCTTCAGACTGGACAGAACTACGGGAAGGGGTGGAGGGGTATTGTTTTATGTGAAGGAACACCTCAAATGTAACCATATAAAATGGGCTACTGTACACAACATGGAATGTATTGGATTGAAAGTAGTCCTCTCTCCAGAAATGTCTCTGTTGTCCCAGTGGGAATTTACAGGCCACCATCATCTTGTAGTGCTTTCTATGATGAAGTACAGGACATACTGAAAGAGTGCAATTTAAAGACTGAAACATCTTACTTGGGGACTTTAATATAAATTGGTTCGACAAAGTGAAACGAAGGCCTCTGAAAACCCTTGCAGCAAAGTTTGACCTGTCTCAGTTAATAATATGTCCTACTAGAATAACTAACACAACACAAACGTGCATAGATCTTGTTTTTAGTAATAAATGTGATAGGATTCTGAAAACATACAGTCTGCTTACAGGTTTGTCAGACCACAACCTGATTCTGTTCTCAAGGAAGTTGTCTAAAAACAGACTGTTACGCCCACCCATCCAAACAAATGGGAATGTAAGAATACCTAAAAATGAGACTGAGAACCTAAAAGAAGCTTTAAATCAAATAAACTGGTGTGACCATCTGGTCAATAGTGATGCAAACAAAAAATGTGAAGAATTTATGGGAGTAATCAAGGATACTATGGCGCAATTTATGAAAAAGGTTAAACAAAAGCCTCACAAAAGGAACCACCTACTATGGCTTGATGAGAACATATGGACACTTATGAAACAGAGAGACCACGCACTCAAGACATCTCTTAAAACAAACACTATACATGATAGACAGATATTTGTGTCACTGAGAAATAAAGTGGTGAAGGCTCTCAGAACTGCGAAAGCAACATTTTTTATAAACGTAATCAGTAATGCTAGGGGAAATGCCAAAGCGATCTGGACAAATATTAAAAAACTGACAAACAACAGTAACACACACAGAGAAATTAAAGATAAATAACACTGTAGTCCAGGACCCTAAGGATATTGCAACAGCACTCAATACATATTTTATTGATTCTGTAACACATCTAACACAAAGCACTGATTCTGAAGTTAAAAATTTAAGCCAGATGCTTATCAGCACCACATCACCACTTTTTAACATACACATTGTCACACCCATGGACTCACGTTTTTTAGTTTCATGTTTTAGGTTATGTTTTTGTGTCAGTTCATGTCTTAGTTTTCCCTGCACCCTGGTAATTAGTTCACTCACTGCACCTGTTTATTCCCCTCCAGCTGCACCTTGTCCCAATCACGTTCACTCCCTATATATGTTCTCAGTCCTTTTTGTTCGGTGTGAGATTCTACCATTCCACATGTTTCTTACCCCACGTTACCTGACCTTCCGGCCTTGTTTCCCCACGTTCCACGTTCCACGTTCCATGTTTGCAAGTTAAGTATTTATTTATTTACCCATGCCATGTTTAGTTCCTTTTTTTGTCACAGTTAGGTTTTTTGGATCCGGCTTAGCCGCGCCTTTTGTTGTTACTTTGTCTTTTGGAAAATAAATCACCCTTATCTTTTGAAAAGTCTGCATCCGTGTCCTCCCTCCTGACCAAACCTGACAGAAGAATCTCACCAGAGATGGACGCGGCGGACTCAGACCGGTTCTGGGACCTCTATACGGACCTGTGGCGAAGCATTGACCAGGACTCCGCGTTTGCCAGGCTACGAGCGGCTGCGGAGCTCCTGGTCTTTCTATCAGCAAGGCGGGGGCGCCGGGAATGGGACCACCTCCTGGAGGGTGTATGGAACCACGCCGGGACCGTGCAGCGTGATGCCTCGCTGGACGTTTTTGGCTTGGAGCCGCACGAGGTAATTGAGCTGTACGGCGACTCTCCCTCCTCTTCCTCAGACTCCCAGGACCCGCAGCCCCCGGACCCAGCAGCCACAGCCACAGTGTCCAGCAACCCACCAGTCCCAGAGCCGGTCCCAGCCGTTCCCGAGCTGGCCCCGGTCCCAGCCGTTCCCGAGCTGGCCCCGGTCCCAGCCGTTCCCGAGCTGGCCCCGGTCCCAGCCGTTCCCGAGCTGGCCCCGGTCCCAGCCGTTCCCGAGCTGGCCCCGGCCTTTGGGGATGTCTGGGATCCATCCCTTGAAGGGGGGGCTCCCCCCCCCGCCGGATGTCTGGTCAACCGTGGGACGGTCCCCGGCTCCTCCTCCCGCCACGCAGATGGAGGTCTGGGTGCCAACCGGACCACCGCCTGCTGCCACGTCATCGGGGGTCCGGGCGTCCGCCGAACCACCGCTGTCTCCTGCCGCCACGCAGATGGAAGTCTGGGTGCCAACCAGATCACCGCCTGCTGCCACGTCATCGGGGGTCCGGGCGTCCGCCGGATCACCGCCTGCTGCCACGTCATCGGGGGTCCGGGCGTTCGTCGGACCACCGCCGTCTCCTGCCGCCACGCAGAGGGAAGTCTGGGTGCCAACCAGACCACCGCCTGCTACTACGTTATCGGGGGTCCGGGCGTTTGCCGGACCACCGCTGTCTCCTGCCGCCACGCAGAGGGAAGTCTGGGTGCCAACTAGACCACCGCCTGCTGCCACGTCATCGGGGCTCCGGACGTCCGCCAGACCACCGCCTGTTCCTGCTATGCCATCTGCGGTCTGGGCATCCGCCAGACCACTGCCTGTTCCTGCTATGCCATCTGCGGTCTGGGCGTCCGCCAGACCACTGCCTGTTCCTGCTATGCCATCTGCGGTCTGGGCGTCCGCCAGACCACTGCCTGTTCCTGCTATGCCGTCTGCGGTCTGGGCGTCCGCCAGACCACTGCCTGTTCCGGCTATGCCGTCTCCGGTCTGGGTGTCCGCCATAGAGCCTGGCTCGGGCCGGATTTTTCTGTCCGAGCCCGGCCCTCAACCGACAGAAAAGTGCTCAAATCCGACCCGAGCCCGACATTAATTAAAATATTTGTGTCCGAGCCCGCCCGAAGCCCGAGACCAGTGACCAACGCAAGATGGCGCACCCTAATCAGTAAATACACATTGGTGACAGCACACCATTATCCACCATAATCCACCATAATCCATTATAAAACATACACATTAACCCTTTAGGCGCCAAGATTGTTTTTTTGAAAATACTGGATTTTGACATTAATATTTCCAAAGCTGGTGGCTGAAAGGGGGTTAAAGATAGATGTCTACTGTACATTAGAAAAATGTTGCCCATGATCCATAGTTTATGTGGGGTATGAAATTATTGATCTAATTTGCATATTATGACGTCATCAGGTGGCAGCCATTTTGAATCTCATTATGTTCAGGAAATATTGGAATTGAGTGATTATGAACTTGTTTTTTTTAAACTTTTTTTTCTTTTTGTCTATTTATCATCATCTATAATGATCAGGGAACAGGAAAGCAACAATAAAACAGAATAATGTAGTAAAATATTACTATATCATCATTACCATATAGTAGGAAAACACATGCGAAAAGTTGCCTATATTTTTTCAGGAAATGGTGGATATTGACTTGATGTTTGAACTTATTTTCATTTTTCTGTCTTTTACCATCATTCATAAGGAGGAAACCAACAATAAAACAGGAGAAAGTGGTAAAATACTGTCATCATTAGGCTACCATAGGGTAGGAAAACACATGCAAGAAGTGGAAGACATTGAATTGATTTTTTTTTTTTTTAACCTGTTCAACCTTATTCATAATGATCAGAAATGAGGAATACAATAATAAAACAAGTGGTAAAATGTCAGGATCATTGCGCTGGCGGATAGGCGCGCCGCGGCACCGGGGGCTGGATGGAGAGAGCGCATGCTAAAGATACCAGACCCACTTCTCCCACCCCTGATTCCTCGACCAACACCTCTACGGACACTGCGACCGCGTTCCCCACTACCACCCACTCCATTGAGGTTGGATAACGGCACCGAATGAGTTGGAGTGTGTGTGTGTGCTTGGAGAACAGCCTCGCTTCGCATGCCGGCACCATTGCCTTCGGAAGTTTCACCGTGGGAAGCATGAGTACTCGTCCGATCCTCCTCCTCACGAGGTAATAACTCTCCTTCAGAGTCGGAATCGGCAAATAGCATGCTCAATACTTCCGCACGGTTCAACTTCTTACAAGCCATGGTGTTAAAAACTCACTAATAGTTCGCTGACAATAAAAATTCGACTCGCACGTCTCTACAGAAAAGCTCTGAATAACTGCTTCCGTGTCTGAGCTAGCGTGGCTTTTTTGCACTGCCTTATAAAAACACTGTGAACTACAAAATGACTACAAAATGACGTGAGCTTGGTCTTGTTTGAAAGAGTAACATGTTTGCCAACTAGTGGTAGGAGGACTGAACACCTTAAAGCCCGTTTAGTTTATCTGCAGACTGTTTTGTCTATGCTGACGTCATGTCGCAATTCTGCAAATTTGGCGGTTAGAGGGTTAATGGCGGTGCACCATAAGAAATGCACAAGCACTCTTCGACCAGAATAAACACCCATTAAACTCAATACAGAGAGAAAGAAGTTGACTAATAAAACAGTAGAAACTCGAGTGACCAGAACAGTAGCCCAACTATGCTAACCAGAGCTAAATGCAAACCAACATGGAGCGAAGATAGGCTACTGTAAAATATCAGCAAGACCAGTAGTCAATTCAATAACATATTACTGAGTTACAAAGTTAGAAATCACTACAGCAGCCCTGTCATAAATTACCACCAGATCAAAAGGTTTGCATACCGTGAAATGTGCGCATTGTCTCTTTCGAAAGCCAGACTAGCCAGAGACATAACTGTAGTGTTACGATAGTAAAAGTGACAACAATAAAACACTACGCGAAGGACATGACATGATATCAAAATGATGCCACGGCGGACATAATGATTAAATTAAACCTCTATGCCCCTACCTTGTTTTCTTCGTAGCGTCTGTGTGTGCATCATATCTTCTTGGTGCTGCTTTCCTCCAAAGTTTGTTACCATATTGTGCTCTTCTTGCTAGCCCATGCTGCAATGCATTCCTTGGCGAATGCAGTGATTAAACTTCGTAATTTTATATTCTGACTTCAAGAAAGCCTAGAAGGCATACTACAACATACATTAAAAGACCACGCTTTCACTGGCAACTGATACTTTGGCTATTATTAAGAAAAGAAGGTAGGTACTCCACAACTTGGCTCACAGCATCTTCCGTGCTGATTCTGAATCGGCTGGTTCGGAGAGTCGGCGTTCAAACGTTGCCACTGGCAACTCGCTCATGCACACACCACAGATGCACACTGCATGCTGCACGGCATGAGGCACGAGTAGCCTACCAACATTTTCATTTATGCATATTCAATTATTTATGTTTATCAAAAAAACTGATGTTTGCAATGAACTGAAACCTGTCCTCTGGCTGTTTGTAATTTTCACAATGTCTGCTTGCTTTCGAGCCCGACCCGAGTCCGACAAGACATTCTAATTTTTTGTCCGAGTCCGACCCGGCCCGTCGGGTTCCGACCGGGCCCGTCGGGCTTCGGTCGGGTTGCCATACTCTAGTCCGCCAGACCATCGCCTCCTGCTGCCTGAAGCCGGTACCACATACCCGTTTCTAGTCCACAGCCTGACCGGCTTCGAGCCCCTCCCTCCCACCCTCGGATTCCTTAAGGGTCGTCTGGGATCCACCCCTTGAGGGGGGGGCTCTGTCACACCCATGGACTCACGTTTTTTAGTTTCATGTTTTAGGTTATGTTTTTGTGTCAGTTCATGTCTTAGTTTTCCCTGCACCCTGGTAATTAGTTCACTCACTGCACCTGTTTATTCCCCTCCAGCTGCACCTTGTCCCAATCACGTTCACTCCCTATATATGTTCTCAGTCCTTTTTGTTCGGTGTGAGATTCTACCATTCCACATGTTTCTTACCCCACGTTACCTGACCTTCCTGCCTTGTTTCCCCACGTTCCACGTTCCATGTTTGCAAGTTAAGTATTTATTTATTTACCCATGCCATGATTAGTTCCTTTTTTCGCCACAGTTAGGTTTTTTGGATCCGGCTTAGCTGCGCCTTTTGTTGTTACTTTGTCTTTTGGAAAATAAATCACCCTTATCTTTTGAAAGGTCTGCATCCGTGTCCTCCCTCCTGACCAAACCTGACACACATGGTGTCTCAGGCACAGGTCGATAAGGTCATCTGTGGGCTAAAAAGCTCTGGAGCTAAAGATGCCCACGGCATGGACACACTATTTATTAAAACCTATAAGCAACCCCTCCTTTCACCAATCACAACCATTGTTAATGACTCTTTCACCCAGCAGGTATTTCCAGACAGTTGGAAAAGCGCAGTAATAACTCCAATCCTCAAATATGGTGACCCAACAATAACTAGTAACTATAGACCAATTAGTATCCTTCCTGCTATTTCTAAAATAACTGAGAAACTGGTGGCAGAACAACTCACTCAGCACCTAAATAATAGTCATATGCTCAACAGCATGCAGTTTGAGTTTAGAAAACATCACTCAACAGAGACGGCTGTCTGCTTCTTTTTGGAAAATGTTAAATCAAAACTTGATGCTGGCGGTGTTGTAGGGGCTGTTTTTCTTGATTTTAGAACGGTACAGTCAACCATCAGATACTGTTACAAAAGCTCACTTATTTTAACTTTTCTGCTGACTCATTGAAATGGATGGAGTCATACCTAGCATCACGGACACAGTGTGTTAGAGTGCAACATACTACATCAAGCACTTGCATAAACTCTCTTGGAGTACCACAGGGGTCAATACTAGGTCCACTGTTGTTCAGCTTGTATATTAACGACCTGTCTAGTTGTTGTCCTGCATCAATAACCTGCCAGTTATATGCAGATGATGCAGTGTTATACATCCACGCAAAAGACAAATTTCTAGTTGCACAACAGCTAACATCAGTCATGAACAATGTGTGTACACTGCTACAATTCAATTCAATTCAAAAATACTTTATTTATCCCAGAGGGAAATTAAATGTTGATGTAACTCAATTAAATCAAGGAGTTGTTATAGATGCTGATGGCTGTGGGCAGGAAAGATTTCCTGTAGCAGTCCGTTTTGCATCCAAACTGAAGAAGCCTTTGACTGAAGAGACTCTGTTTTCCGATAACAGTCTCATGGAGAGGATGTTCAGGGTTGTCCATAATTCTCTTGATTTTATGCAAAATCCTTCTTTGCATTATTGTCTCCAGAGGTTCCACAGTCGTCCCCAGAACAGAACCAGCCTTCTTTATCAGGTTGTTGAGTCTTTTTAGGTCCCTGGTTCTGATGCTGCTGCCCCAACAGATGACGCAAGAGGAAATGACGCTCTCAACAACAGACTTGTAGAAGATCTGCAACATCTTGTTGCAAACCTTGAAGGACCTTAGCTTCCTCAAGAATTACAGTCTGCTCTGTCCTTTCTTGTAGATGACTTCACTGTTGTGTCTCCAGTCCAGTCTGTTGTCCACATGAACACTAAGGTATTTATATTCCTCAACCACCTCCACTTCTTCTCCCATGATGGAAACAGGGTTTGATCTGACCCTGTTTCTCCTGAAATCTATAATCATCTCCTTTGTTTTGTTAACATTCAAGATGAGATGATTGTTCCCACACCATGCCACAAAGCGGTCCACCAGCTCTCTGTACTCAGCTTCTTGTCCATCTCTGATACACCCGACAACTGCAGAGTCATCTGAATATTTCTGTAGATGACAGGAGTCTGACTTGTACTGGAAGTCTGAAGTGTACAGAGTGAAAAGGAATGATGAGAGTACAGTCCCCTGTGGTGCTCCTGTGCTGCTGATCACCTGGTTAGACACACAATTCTTCAGTCTGACAAACTATGGTCTGTTTGTCAGGTAGTCATTAATCCAGGTGATTGTTGAGTCCTCCACCTGAGTCTTCTGGAGTTTCAGACGAAGCAGATCAGGCTGAATTGTGTTAAATGCACTGGAGAAATCAAAGAACATGATCCTCACAGTGCTGCCTGCTTTGTCCAGATGACAGTGGGTTTGTTGAAGCAGGTGTATGATAGCGTCTTCAACTCCAACTCCATGGCGATAAGCAAACTGCAGGGGGTCCTGATATGTGCTGGTTTGCTTACACAGGTGGGTCAACAGGAGTCTCTCCAGGACCTTCATGATGTGGGATGTCAGCACAACTGGTCTGTAGTCATTGATGTCTGAAGGGTGAGTTTTCTTTGGTACCGGAACCAGACAGGATGTCTTCCACAACAGTGGTACCTTCTCTTGGGTCAAGCTAAGGTTGAAAAGGTGTTGCAGAATCCAGCAGAGCTGCTCTGCACAGGCCTTCAGGACTCGGGGGCTGACACCATCTGGACCTGCAGCCTTGTTCCGGTTCAGTCTCTCCAACTGCCTCCTCACCTGACTTCTAGAAACAGAAAAGTGGGAGGGGGAGGCAAAGTGGACAGCAGCATCTCCTGATTTGGTTGAAGACAAACTAGTGGAAGCAGAAGAATCCATGACTGAGGTGGAGGTGGACATGTTAAAGGAAAGCTGTGGGTCAGAGGAGGGTGGGATGTCTCTTTGGCTGGGAACAGGAGGGGAGGATGGTGAGCTTGTTCCTGAACTGAACCTGTTGAAGAATGTGTTCAGCTCATTTGCTCTGTCCAGACTTCCATCCATCCGATCCTCCCTCTGCTTGAGGCCTGTGATCTTCTTCATTCCTGACCACACATCTCTGATATTGTTCCTCTGCAGTTTACTCTCAAGCTTCTTTCTATACACCTCCTTGCTCTCTCTGATCTTGACTTTGAGCTGCTTCTGTATACTCCTCAGTAACTCCCTGTCTCGCTCCCTAAAGGCTCTTTTTTTCTTGTTCAATAGTTCCTTTATCTCACTGGTGATCCAGGGTTTGTTATTAGGGAAGCATCTCTGCTCTGGTGGGGATGGTGTTGTCCACACAGAAGTTTATATAGTCAGTCACACACTCAGTCAAGGCATTAATGTCCTCTCCATGTGGCTTACAAAGAGAAATCCAATCGGTTGCATCAAAACAACCCTGTAAGGCTTCTTCAGCTTCATGTGACCACTTTCTAACAGTCCTTTTTGTGACAGGTAGTCTCTGGACAAGGGGTTTATATGCTGAACAGAGAAAAACAAGGTTGTGATCTGATTTACCCAGGGGAGGTCTTGATTTGGAAATGTATGAATCCTTGACATTTGTGTAAAACAAATCCAATGTCTTGTTTTCTCTGGTAGAGCAGCTGACAAACTGTTGAAAAGTTGGCAGTGTAGCAGAGTGTGAGGCATGATTAAAATCACCAGATATTGCCACAAAAGAATTGGGGTGTTGTGTCTGTATCTTGGCAACAACGGAACTGATGACATCACATGCAGTGTCGGCAACAGCTGAGGGTGGAATGTAAACAGCCACCAAAACAACACTGGTGAACTCTCTTGGCAAATAATATGGACGAAAACTTACTGCCAATAGTTCAATGTCAGGACTGCAGAGACGACTCTTCACAGTAACATGTCCTGGGTGACACCATCTGTTGTTGACAAGCACTGCCAATCCACCCCCTTTCCTTTTCCTGCGACTCTTTAAATCTCGATCTGCTCATACAGTCAGGAAGCCCGGCAGAGAGACGCTGGAGTCGGGGATATGATCCTGCAGCCATGTCTCAGTAAAACACATAATGCTACATTCCCGATATTCTTGCTGAGTCCTTTTCAAGGCTAGAAGTTCATCCAACTTGTTAGCTAATGATCTTACATTGCCCATGATGACGGATGGCAGAGATGGTTTGAACTTCTTCTTTCTTTCTCTCCTCTTTGCTCCTGCTCTGCATCCACGATGCCTCCTTTTCAATTCCAGTGGGATTTCTGGCTTCAGTTGTCGATATATTTCTTCTTTTCCAATGTTAATCAGCTGCTCCCTGTTGTAAACCACCCTGTTGCTATGGTTATGCATCATAACAAAAGAGCAAAATATACAAAAGTATTGGGAAAAATCAATCCAGCTGCTCAGCATCCAAGGCAGGAAGGAGCAGTTGTTCAAAAAATGCAATTTCTTCCAAGAAAAAACAGGAATGAAATTTAGAAAAAAGAATAAATCTCAATGTGAGGTACAGAGCTACTCCAACGAGCTGCCACCCTCAGCGGCGCATTCTAGAACAACACTCACGTCTTCATCTTAAAGTGTCAAAGACTGTCTGTGTGTATTTATCAAAAAGAGGTACTACTGAACCTGACCCCAGCATCATGGTGCATGGTGAGAAACTGGAAGTTGTTCAAGAGTTTAAATACCTTGGTGTAATAATAGATTCACAACTTGGTTTTAGGCAACATGTTAAAAAAACTATAGGTAAAATAAAATTTAACCTAGCTAATTTCAGGTACATTAGGAATAATTTAACCCTTGAGTCAGCTACACTGTATTTTAACGCAATGATCATGTCACATATGTCTTACTGTCTAACTAGTTGGGCATCAGCTAATGCCACAACCTTAAAAGCCATTAAAACATTATACAAACAAGCACTGAAAATTTTAGATAGAAAACCCAAAACATACCATCACTGTAAAATACTGAAAAAACATAGACTGTTGGACTGGGATAACTATGTTAAATATAATGATTCAGTTTTACTTTACAAACTTCTTCATGGCCTGGCCCCTCCTCCTCTACAGAAATTTATTACAAAAAGCACAAACAGGGTTACCAGAGCCAGTTCCAGGGGTGATTGCTCTATCCCATTTCGGAAGAGCGCTTTTAGTCAGGCTGTATTCTCCCACAGAGCCTCTCACACCTGGAACATAATTCCCAGCACAATTAGAGAATTGCCAACATTAAATTCATTTAGTAAACAGGTAAAATCATGGCTACTGGATAAACAATACTGTCAACATACTGTTCTTAACTTATTGCTTTATTTAACTTTGTATTTGTATTTTGTTTTATTTATTTTAAAATGAGTGAGATATCTTTGACTTTTTAATTTTACAATTGTGTGCAATACTTGTTTTTTATTTATTTTTTTAAGGAACATCAAACCTGTCAAGGGACTAAAGATGGAAATTAGCCTTATGGCTACAATCTTGTATATTTTGCATTTTGTTTTAAATGCTAGTAATATATGCTGTCCCTTTGTTAAATAAATAAACTTGAACTTGAAACTTGAAACTTGACAGGGTTATGACTTTATCTGTACTCAGCACTAACTGGGACAAAAACTCTGAGAATTCAGACAGAAACTCAGAATAAGGGCCAGGTGGACGATACACAACAACAAACACAAGAGGTTTCTGGGATTTCCACTTTGGGAAAAACTGAGAATCAGAGATTCAAAAGAGCTCAAACTAATCTTGGGTCTGGGACTGATGAGTAACCCTGATCTGAAGATAGCTGCCACTCCTCCTCCTCTGCCTTTGGTTCCAGGAACGTGAACATTTAAATAATTGGATGGAGTTTATTTGTTAATGCTAAGATGAGCCTCCTGCTGCAGCAACATTTGTGTAAAACAAAATAATTTGATGATTACCAACCAGGTTATTGTCCAATAAAGACGTAAGCCCTTATCACATACAGGTGGCAGCTTCATAGCAGAAAAAAAAGATTTCCTAACCGCCGTTCCTCTTTGGTCATTTCTACATGCCAGGTGGATGAAGCTCAGCCTCAGATAAACGTGTGCACATACACACCAAGTTGGCTTTGCAGAATCAGCTGTTTGAGTACATCATTGGTTAGAGCTGTGTTCCACAATGCTCTCTGTTACAACCCTCCTTTCCAGCTTGGAGGCATATCATCAGATCAATTTAGAATGTCAACCTCCCATGTGTTTTCACACATGACAACTGCATCGGTCCTGGTTTGAAAGGAGAGGTCCTATATTCAGTCAGCCACATTTAAGTTTTTTTTTATTTCCATTCTGGTGAGTTTTTAGTTTCGATTGATGATTTGCTCCACTTGTGTTTTTTGATTTATTACAGTCAGCGGTCAGGGAGCAGACACAGTCATTATTGGATTTTGGGAGGGTAGCAGCAGGTGGGAAGCTGTAGCGATGAGATGAGCGATGAGTCTAAACACCAGGTTGTCAAGGTTGTTGTGGCAAGTAACCATAAAAATGTGATGCTACTTCTGTTTTCACACACCTGAAATGGAACATCTATTTTATCATAAACAAATACACATGCACATATATATTGGTACCACTTCAATACATATTCCAAGTATTAAAAAAGTGTGCACTGCTTCTGTGTTCTACCTTTCAGATTTACCGCCAACTAAAGGGTTCAGATCATTTGGCTAAACTGTCTGCCCACTTACTCATAACCTGACATTTTTCTTGGTAATCAATGTTGCACATTCCAATCAATCTACACAGATTAGGGATTCCGGGAATATGTCCCCGCCTATTTTCGACATGGCTGAAATGCATCCATAACATTTGAAAATCATTTGGTAACAAAACAAAACACAATGTTGCCCATGTTTTCCGACAGCTCGAAGAAGGTTCTGTTGGCTTAGCTGGCATTGAACATCAGCTTTATCTTTTAGGGACTGGAACCATTGCGTTGCTTACACCTGCTCCTGTATCCCTTGACAAACAAACCTCTAACCATTATAAAAGTGTTCTCTCATTTGATTCTGACTTGAAGAATCAAGGCACCGTGGGTTTAGCTCCCGCACCTTTCTGCTCTATTCACAACACACCTTGTTGAACAGTGTGCATATATGCCAGTCATGACTGATTCCACTCTGTCATAGCCGTAATGACATGCAGGTACACACCTGAGGGAGATCTATTTCCTAACATTTTCTAATATTTTCTTTAGCTACATCAAACTCTCACAGGCTACCTTCAAGTTTTTAGTATGTTCACACAATTTATTATACATATTTAAATTAAAATATTACAGCTGACTGTTGCCTCCATTAACAGTGGTCACAAGATAATTCCCAAGTACAATCTCAAGATACATATTAGTAAGAAAAAAAGAACACAGTCGCCCAGTTTACAGCCATACAATGTCCAAGAGGAAAGAAAGGGAGACATGAAAAATCGTTAACCCACCAGGTCTGTGCTGTAACTCACCATCTTATCATGTACCGCAAAATATTTCAGAAGATCATCTCAATATTTGCAAACCTATCACAAATAGAATTCCTCATTTTTTCCAAAAGGGAACTTGCAGTAAGAGTGTTGCAGTGAGAAAAATTAAACTAATGAAAAAAGATTAAAAGACAAACAACAGAATACTTTAACTAAAAGGCAGGTGCATAGTCATGTGCTCTGCTGGCAGAGTCATTGTTTAAGCAAATGCAATCACATGACAGATCAACTCAGCTCAACTTTATGTAAATAACACCTTTCAAACAAAAGTGCCACGATCTAGGTGTTTTTCTGCTTGTTGTAAAATTTGCCTTGACCTTTTTCCTCGGTTCCCTCCGGCCTGGGGCCCGTTGCACAAAAGTAGGATAAGGGATTAAGCCGGGATATGTTGGCTATCCTGGATCAACTTATCCGTGATCCGGTTGCACAAAAGTAGGATAAGGGAAGTGGGATATGTTCAGACGTAAGTTACCATGGAGATTTATTCTGTGAAGCTAGCCTGCTCCAGACCAGGCTAAGTTCCAGGATCTATTTAATCTCATTCCTTATCTCAGTCAGCGGTCGCCACAAATGGAAACCAATATTTATTCCACTGCCTAGAACATATTGTTAAAACATTTAACTATACCCACTATCATTATTGAAACATTTGTGATCATTAATCACAATCATTTTAGATAACTGATGATTTTAGATGAACTTGCAATCATTAGATAATTTAGTTTCCCACAGACTACACATAAAGTACATAACCATATAAATATAAATACACAGAGAGTACCATGATGTTCCTTTATTGAACAAGGATGAATCAAAGCAAGTAAACCATCAGCTCCTTTCAAAACTGAAGTCACACAGTGCTCTACAAGACAAAAAGCACAGAATCAAAGCATGCAGTTTGAGACAAACTTTGTAAAAATGGTAATACAAATAAAATTGCCTTGCCTATACAGCACAAAAATGCCTCTGCCATTGCAGGCCCAACTTAAATAAACATGCAATATTAATTAAAATAATTTAACACATATTGGTCTCTGACCAGCTGACCACAGTCCAGGAAGATGGCAGGACTGTCCCAGTCTATGAGAGCTGGCACTCTGGGGGCCCTCTCCTTTCTCATTGTGGAGGACAGCACAGGCCACAGTGATATCACATGCCCTGTCTGGGCTGACTCTCAGGTGGTTCAGACACTGAAAGCGTGCCTTCAGTAGGCCAAATATCATTTCGATCCGGGCCCTTGTTCTGGCATGGGCATGGTTGTATGCCAGTTGTGCCTCCAGAGGGTCCGCAAATGGAGTGAGCAGAAAAGGCTGGCATGCATACCCTCTGTCACCCAGCAATACACCCAGGAATTCACCTGTGAATACAAAATGTTACCATCACAACCTCATAAGTAGTGACATTCTTAACACAGCCATGATGTTAAAAGTGGTTATCAATAGAGGTTCTGTGGCTCACCTTGTGATAGGCGCCGATAGATCTCTGAGTTCCGAAACACTCGGGAGTCGTGGACCGAGCTGGGCCACTTTGCCACAACATTACTGATCAAATAGTCAGCATCGCAGACCATCTGAAATGATGAGATGTTAAACCAATTAATGCACATCACAGGCAATGTACAGTGTTCATAAATTAACTTTATCAAAAGTCATGTTCACCTGTACATTGATGCTGTGGAAGTTTTTCCTCTTCACAAAATCCCCCTCATGGCCACCTGAGGGGGATTTTATTTTGATGTGTGTGCAGTCCACTGCACCAATGACATTGGGGAAACCTGTAATACGATGCAATGAGTATCTTACTCTGAATGTTAACATTGTAATTGTAACTGTAATTTAAAAAAGAAAAAAATTCTTACCTGCAATCCTATAGAACTCCTCCTTGATGTCACAGAGTCTTCTATGCCCAGGGAAGGAGATGAAGATGCTTGCAAGTCCTTTAATTGCGTTTTTTTTTCACTGCTAAAACAGTACAGGCAAAGTGTGGGCAGGCACATTCTTAATAAAAAGTTAATGTCCATGTCCATTTTGGTTGCTTGCTTTCGCTTGACTCAGAGCGCGGATCTCGAAAACACATGAGAAGCAATACAGAATCATACGCGGCGGACAGCACAGCTTTATGCCAATTACGCACACAGGCTCCACACGCATCGCGTCTGCAATCATAACTCATTAGGGGAACTCACATTTTGCCAATATTTTAGAGACCCCTCAACATTTCCCAAAACATGTTTTCGGGGGAGTCTCGTGTCAGTTTCAGGGGGTCTCGGATCCCCCGAGTCCCCCGTAGTTCGAACACTGCCTAATTGTGATCATTTCAGTGGAGTGGTGAGTGTGTATTTGTGCACTACTTACGCATTCAGGCGGTCAGCAATGGTTTGCCACGCTTGCTCCCTTTGTTTTTTAACTGTGGCAGTATTTCCTTTTTGTTTTATTTTCTCCGTCACCTCTTCATATGCTTCCATTAATAATTATTGCTCCGCTGGGGAGAAATACGCCGCCCTTGTTGCCATGGTGAATCAGTGAATCTATGATCGATCGTGGGGTCTATTTAAGAAAGCCGTGTGCAGCACTTATCCAGGATCGCTTTCACCTGGCTTAATGAATCCGTGTCTGCTCATCCTGGCTTGGCCTTTGTGCAACCAACTAAGCCTGGGCGCCCATGTTTTGGATTCGTTGAACCTGGCTAAGTAATTCATCCTGGATGTCTAAATCCTACTTTTGTGCAACGGGCCCCAGGTGGAAGCTGGATGGAATACAAAAATACTTTAACAAAAATAAATTACAAAAAAAGAAAAAAAAAAGCCCTATGAAACTCAAGGACAGTACTCAGAAAGATAAAAAGGGACCACAAACAGCAGTTCAATACCAATAATTTGCCACGCCCATGGACTTATATTTTTAGTTTCATGTTTTAAGTTACGTTTTTGTGTTCAGTTCAGGTCATGTCTTGATTTTGAGTTTTAGTTCTGCCATTGGTTTTCCCCTCACTCTGTTAATTAGTTCATTCCCCTCACCTGTCTGTTTATTCCCCACCAGCTGCACCTTGTCTCCAATCACTCTCACTCCCTATTTAGTTTCCAGTCTCCCCTCTCATTGTGTCGGATCTTTGTTTGCTTAAGGGCCGTGTATACTCTCGCAGCAGTGTGTCGCAGTGAGCTTGTCGCAGACATGACGCAGTTATTTTCGATTTATGCCCAATTTTGAAGCGCGGTCTGCGCTATGTTAATTCCACGCCACAACGCAAGAGGGACAATCACGAACAAGCTAGGATTGTGGGTGTGGTGGGTGGCGTGTTTCTCTTCCGGTTACGGAGGTCATTCAACAACAATGGCGACTGGACGAATGCGCACTTTGATTGAGATGCAGCTGATCGATCTAGAAATAGAAGAAATATTGCTACTACTGGAGCTGGCAGAGAGGCGAAAGAATCGTCACAGTTAGCATGGTTAACGTCACCATTAGCTGGTTAGCAAACCGGAAATACGCATGGTGTAGAGCGGATGTAGAGTTGACCAATCAGAGGCCTCCTTTCTCTCCTCCCTGCGACGCTATCTG
Source organism: Odontesthes bonariensis (assembly GCF_027942865.1). Taxonomy (NCBI): domain Eukaryota; kingdom Metazoa; phylum Chordata; class Actinopteri; order Atheriniformes; family Atherinopsidae; genus Odontesthes; species Odontesthes bonariensis. The sequence continues at coordinate 2,773,314 of NC_134517.1, read as the reverse complement.
CGGTGAGTTACAATTTTGGGGAGGTGCACCAGAGTGTCTGAGTAAGGGGGGGGGCATGTCTGCGTTAACTGCGACACACACGCAGAGGACCTGGTTTCCGACCATAAACCGCCCTTTACCCTGCCATTCATGTTTCCTTACCTTACCTACCTGACCTGCCTGCCTTGCTTCCCGTTGTTCCAAGTTAAGTATTTATTTATCTATGCCATGCCAAGTCCTTTATTTATTTCGTCACAGTTTGGTTTTTTGAATCCGGCTTAGCCGCGCTTTTTGTTTGTACTTTGTTAATTTTTTTGTAAATAAAGCCAGTTTTGCTTTTTAAGTCGGCATCCGTGTCCTCCATCCTCACCAACCCTGACAGAAATATCCGACCAAAAATGGACGCGGCGGATTTTAAAACCGCATTACGGCTGGCTGAGGACCTCTGTTCCTGCTTGGAGCAGGACAGCACCTCCTGGAGGAAATTGGACGTGGCCAATAACATAATTGACTTTTTTTTGGAAAAGCAAGTTCTCCAGACCTGGGCTGTGGACCTGTCTCGCATCTGGGGAAAGGCGAGGACTATGCAGCGCGCTGCAACGCTAGACATTTTTGGCATGGAGCCACAACAGGTAGCTGCAGTATACTCATCCCCCCTCACCTCTCCAACATCTCAGTCCACAGAGTCCAGCGACCCAGCAGCAGCCACAGTGCCCAGCGATCCTGACCAAGAGGCCCCAGGGCCTGACCACGAGCTTGACCACGAGGCCACAGGGCCTGACCACGAGCCTGACCACGAGGCCCCGGGGCCTGACCACGAGGCTGACCACGAGGCTGACCACGATGCCACAGGGCCTGACAAAGCCTCAGAGCCTGACAAAGCCTCAGAGCCCATGGGACCCCGGCCCATGGGCTCACTTTTTTGAGCCCCTCCCTCCCATCCCCAGACATTGGGGATGTCTGGGATCCATCCCTTAAAGGGGGGGCTCCCCCCCCGCCGGACGTCCGGCCGCCTGCTGGACGGTCCCCGGCTCCTCCTGCTGCAACGTCGTCGGTCTGGGTGCCAACCAGACCACCGCATCCTGCTGCCACGTCGTCGGATGTCCGGCTGCCTGCTGGACGGTCTCCGGCTCCTCCTGCTGCCACGTCGTCGGAGGTCTGGGTGCCAGCCAGACTACCGCCTCCTGCTGCCACGTCGTCGGGGGTCTGAGTGCCAACCAGACCATCGTCTCCTGCCGCCACGCAGACGGAAGTCTGGGCGCCCGCCAGACCACCGCCTCCTGCTCCCACGTCGTCGTCAGAGGTCTGGGCATCCGCCAGACCACCGTCTCCTGCCGCCCGACGCCGGTACTCTTACGGCATGCCTGATCGGCCACTGCAGCCACGCCACCGGAGTTCTGGTCCCCCGTCTGACCGGCTTCGAGCCCCTCCCTCCCACCCTCAGACTTTTTAGGGTCGTCTGGGATCCACCCCTTGAGGGGGGGGCTCTGTCACGCCCATGGACTTATATTTTTAGTTTCATGTTTTAAGTTACGTTTTTGTGTTCAGTTCATGTCTTGAATTTGAGTTTTAGTTCTGCCATTGGTTTTCCCCTCACTCTTAATTAGTTCATTCCCCTCACCTCTCTGTTTATTCCCCACCAGCTGCACCTTGTCTCCAATCACTCTCACTCCCTATTCAGTTTCCAGTCTCCGCTCTCAGTGTGTCGGATCTTTGTTTGCTTACCCTGCCATTCATTTTTCCTTACCTTACCTACCTGACCTGCCTGCCTTGCTTCCCGTTGTTCCAAGTTAAGTATTTATTAGGGACCGAGCAGTGAAACTGCAAGGACCCTATTGTATCTGTAAGGTTTATTATTAGGCCCGAGCAGCTAAGCGCTGCGAAGGCCTATTGTATCTGCAGAATTTCACTATTATATTATTAGGCCCGAGCAGCTGAGCGCTGCGAAGGCCTATTGTATCTGCAGGATTTCACTATTATTCTTATTCTCGTTTCTTTTCCGCCCAGAATCGCGAATGGGGAGGCCTTAACGTATTCAAAAACTCCCCAAACTTTACCCAAAATTGTCCCCCGCGTGAAATCAAATGATTTTAATGGAGTTGAAAGTGGGCGTGGCCAAACTGCTCTATAGCGCCACCTAACGTGAGATAGCCCGAACCGTACATCGTAGAGATCTGAAACTCGGTATGTAAGTAGATCGCCTCAAATCAAGAACAAAAGTCTCTTGGAGGTATGCTCTAAAACGTACAAGGAGGCGGCCATTTTGGGTCAAAGGGCAAATTTTGGCCATTCTTCATATTTACACACCTCGTAGAAAAATTTTCACGCCCCAGGGATTTTGAGCTACGGACTTCATCTTTGGTCGGTATGCAGTTAAGGGATGGGGGAACAAAAGTTATCAGAAATCTTGAGTTTTTGATCATGTTTAGGGGGCTTGGCCAAGCGGCGAACTTGGCGTACTCGCCAGTGTAAACGAAACGCTATAACTTTCACGTAAAAAGTTAAATCTGTACCAAACTTGGTATGACTCATACATGTTGGATGCCCAATGATCCTATGTGGTCATATGCTGACGTCATCTAAGCTCCGCCCCCTCAGAGCAGGAAGTCACTTTCTTTCCTTGGAAAGCTCCATCTCTGGCCCCCTTCATCTAATCAACATGATCTTGTGTCAGAATACAGATAACAAGTTGGTTTCACTTGCTTTAAAGCACCAACAGTCTACAGTTGAAGGCGTGGCCGTAGTGACGAGGTCTGAGTATGCACGCCGTTACCATACATTTGAAAACAAAATTCTACAGTTTTGAGCCAAGATGCACCAAACTCACTGGGATCGATCCTAATCCGCCCCCCAACAGGTGTGCAGTCCAATATTTGATGGGCGTGGCCTAATGCCTCCACAGCGCCCCCTAGAACATCTAAAAAAATCAGCCCCAAGCCATGCTTTCACCGACAATCATGAAACTCAGCACACCTGTGCATTTTGTCAGGACCTACAAAAAAGTGTCTAGGAGCCCTGGTCCACACCCAACAGGAAGTCCGCCATTTTGGACCAAAGTCGCCATTTTGTCTCTTAAACAGACGTTGTATTTCAGCTCCTCCTACAGCTTTTAACGTGGGGATTTCATACTCACTGAGCAGAGTCTTGAGGCATTGAAGAGCAAAAGTTATCAAAGGTTTTTGGTTACATCACAGTATGTGGGCGTGGCTAAGCGTCAAAATCTGACCTTTCGCCATGAAACATCATGATGGAATAACTTCCACATGCAAGGTCATGGGTTGATGAAACTTTCTGTGTGTCTTAACAGACCAGCTGTAATCACATTCACATCGTCTTTGCTGACGTCACTAAGCCCCGCCCCCTTTGAACAGGAAATGAGCTGTGTTTTACATTACTCCTAAATTCATGCAGGTTTAAAGCTGTGTTTGATGACATTCAACAACATGATGCTGAATCCTCTCGCTGCTGGCTGAAGCCTGTGGGTGTGGCAGAATGGCAAATTCCAATCCCTCGCCGTTTGCATACGTTCGGCTCTAAATCACACATGCATCATCCGATTTGCACCAAACTAGATACGAATGACCTTTGTTCACATCTAAAGAGCCCAATGGGATTATATTGGAGTGTGACTCCACTGCGCCCCCTAGATCATGTAAACAGCTATATCTCCTTGAGACATCGTCCGATCTGCACCGTATTTTTTGTGCATCATTACGGAGCAGCGCTTGACACGTTGGCGTTGTACATTTCTGACGTCGCTAAACCCCGTCCCAACAAAACAGGAAGTGACGGTAACTCCTGTCTGGAAGGTGAGATAATGCTCCAACTTTGAACACGTGCCACTGGTGTCGTACTGTCGTGGACTGAAGGCGATTTGGGAGATTCATCGCACGCTCCGCCCGGTGGACAGGCGCGGGAGACACGTGACGGCGTCGATGACCACGTCGGGGCGGCGGTGCCGGCGGTCAGGCGGTCGCAAGGCCGGAGCTGCGCTTGGCTGCTGTGGGAGAAGGATGTCATGACATTCTCATGACTTCTGGCCTAGTTACATCCTGTGCCTTGTTGACTGGTTCATATGAATATTGTTGATAGTTAGAATGAGCGTGTTTATGATAAACTGCGAAAGCTAGGCGCCTCCAGAGAGGGCCACGTACACTTGTTATGATAAAACGGTATAAAAGGGTGTCACAAGATGAGCTCGTCGGACATTTTGTACATTCTGTATGCATATTTGCTGTGACAGTTTGTTCAATAAACTCCCCAATGGACGGCTGACCAACGCGTGATTCGACTCATTTTCTCCACAACATAATGGTGACCCCGAATTCGTGAGAGTTTGCATCTGGATCCCGGCGGAGCATGTCCTCTGTGCCCCGACAACCGACATCAGCTGTAACAAGCCGGCAGGTTGGATTTTGTTCCTACCATTACGCAGTTGATCTCTGTTAGTGGAGCACAGCTGACGGCTTCTTCCGGCTTCCCCAAATTTAAAAGAACACAGGAGAGAGTACGGATTCTGCATTCGGTAAGCATCCCATTGTTACCTCTGCGCAGGGGGGCTGTTGAAATTGTTGAAATTGTGGGCCAAGAGGTGCCAAATGTTGTAATTGAGATAAAAATTGGGTAAACAGCAGCTTATGTGAGACGTGTTTTGTGAAGCAGACAGCAGTGAGCAGCTGGTCGGGCTATTGTGTTGTTGTAATTTTTTTTGTGGTAATGAAAAAGGGCTAGTCACTGCGCTCCGGCAAGGGTGAATCAGGTGAATTCAAACTGGATTAATTAATAGCTGTAAAGAAGCGGGCAGGTTGTTGAGCAATCGCCAATAGTACTTCTTGCGTCTATCAGCCATCCTTCAATGCATTGGGGGGAGGAATACTGACGGGAGTACGGGGTACACTAGACTCATTAAACATACGTGAAAATCATTTTCATTAGTCAAGGAGTAAAACGAATACTTATAATTGATTGACTGGCGAACATTAAAGTTTGACGGTTGAATCAATAAGACTTTCAAAAAAAAACTCTGAAATGAAAAAATCCAGTTCTATGAGGAGCACATTTTAAGTATATATTTTTATATCATTTTATATATCTGCTTAGAACTCTTTGGAGTTATCCGAGACCTCAGTATAAAGACATTTTGAGAAGAAAATTCAAATTCGTGTATGTATTGACCACAGGAGATTATTATTAAGAGGTCACAGCGAGGCTGATAAATACACGTCAGCATTTGTTGCATTGGTCAAGAAACCATATCACAAGGCTTGTAGGGAAAACACATTTTGTATTCCATATATTGCCGACACCTACATCTCCTGAAAAATTAAAAGTCTAAATGAAAGAAATTGATAATTTAAAACTGTGAAGATTTGAACGGTGACTGACACAAAACTTTGATCGACTGACTTGGTGTGAGTGTGTGTGACCGGTCTCTGTTTGTCTGTCAACGTGTGTGAAATCCTGCTGTTTTATGTGAATCTAAAAAAGAAGAAAAGAAAAAGTTATTTTGTGTGATAAATCAAGGTTCTGACCTAACTCATCTCATCCCTTGACTTTTGAGTAGTCGTAGTATTTTAAGTTACACTCAGATTTGCTTCATTGTTATAATTTGCTTCATTGTCATAATTTGCTTCAATGTTATAATTTGCTTAATTGTTATAGTGGCCACGTTAATAACTTGGGGAAATAAGGTGTTGTTACAGTAATGAGCTGTGATTTTTAAACGCGGTGTGCTGATTCCTTTAATATTGTGCATTGTAATAAGATTTGTGATTTGTGTTGAGGTTCTAAAGTTTTCAGAAGGGAGGACAGCAAGGTGCTGCGCGTTCACGCTGATTGTGTGAGGGCGCGCCGCTCTGTCCTTGAGATTCCTGTGCTGTCTGTACACTGACAGATGTTCGTGCGTAATCACATTTTCTTTCCTTGTGTCTTCCAGGGGCACTTTATGGTTGAACTGTAATAATTATTAGTTTTCTTTAGGTAATGTGCTAATTGCAGAGTTGTTATCAGTCGAGTAATGAGGGTTTCGCAATTCTAGAGGAGAGGTTCTGTCTCTAGTCCATTTGAATGTGACATTCCTGATAAAGAAAGTTTTTCGCTTATGCATTGTTTCTGTAGCTTTTGGTCTGTATTTTCCCTGTCCACAGCGTGTTAAATTGTATTTCTTTCTCTTTCTTAACAAATGCCATTTTGAGGTGAAGAATAGTGCAACTGTTATTTCTGTGTTTGGTTTGTATTTTTTTCCCTGTCCAGCTGGAAAGTTTGTATTTCCTCCTCTTTCTTAACTTGTAACAAAAAGTGTGACAAACGCCATTTTGAGTTGGGGTGTGGTTCAATTGTTATGTCTGGTTCAATTGTTATGCTTGGGAGGAGTTAGGAACAGCCTGGGAAGTAGACTTAGTGGTGTGTTCATATTTGATTGGTTACAATTCACGTGGTTCGCTGGAGGCGGGCTTAGAGGTGTGTTCATATTTTATTGGTTAGAAGTTACGTGTCTCAGACGTGTTTCATTGGAGATAGATTTCAAATTCAATTCAATTCAATTCAAAAATACTTTATTTATCCCAGAGGGAAATTAAATGTTGATGTAGCTCAATTAAATCAAAGAGTTATTATAGATGCTGATGGCTGTGGGCAGGAAAGATTTAGAGGTGTGTTCAGATTTCATTGGTCAAAAAATATTTTTATTTCATTGGTCAGAATTGACGTAGCTGTGACGTGCATTGGATCATCTGGATTGGTGGGAGACATTGTGTGTGGATTGGATTGGTAACATCCGGATGTGAGCAAAGGTTGGGGCAACGCCTTTAGCCTGAGTCACTTCAAACAGAGTAAGCATTAAGTGAGCTTTCGATTAGCAATAAATTAACATTGGGTAGCATTAGTAATACAGCAAGTATTGATTAGCAATCAATAGTATTGATTAGCAATAACTAGCATTGATTAGCAATCACTAGCATTGAATAGCATAATTAGCATTCAATTAGCATTGGTCAACAAGGAAGCTAGTATTGATTAGCAATAAGTAGCATTGATTAGCAATAGTTAGCATTGGTTAGCATTATTAGCATTTTGTTAGCCATAATTAGCATTGATCAGAAATACAATTAGCATTGATTAGCAATAGCAATAAGGCAAATATTGGTTTAAATCTTAATTAGCAATAGGTTAGCATTTATTAGCAACAGCTAGGAAGCTAACATCAATTGGCATTGGTTAGCAAACATTAACATTAGCAATAATAGTAACCAAACTCCGAACTAGAAGTCAAAAAGCTAAATTAGCCTAACATTGAATTAACATTGGTTTAATTTTAAAAACCAACCTAGAGCATAAGCTTTCAAAGCTAACATAGGCTAACCTTAACAGTAGCATTGACAATATCCAATCCAATAATTAGCTGCATCTAAGCTAAATTTAGCCGAGCATTAAATTAGCATTGATTAGAGTTAAATAATTAGTTAATTTAAATTGACTTTGAAAAAAAAAAAAAAAAGGGGGAATAAGAATAATAAATAAGGAAAATTTAGAAAATAAATAAGTAAATAAAAAGAAAAAGTCAAAAGTCAATAGAAGGGAACTAACTAGGTGAAACAATGGATGTAACACCAACAATAACCATCAGCGCCAAACATCCTGAACATTCCAAAGATATTAAAAAGATATCTCTAAAATGGGAAAAACGAACAAAAAATAACGTCTCACCCTGGCCAAAAGGTGGCACTTTCAATGTAACTACCTGTAAGATTATGGAACAAAGGATTAAAGCTTACAAACCAAAGGACAAAAGCAAAAAGAGACAGGAAAAGAGAGAGCTTGAATTAAAAGTTTTACATTTCTTTGAAAATGCAGAGCTATATCCAACACTGCCAGGAGCAGTAAACATACAAGGAGATTCTGAAATAAAAGATCACAAAATATCTCATGAACGTCCAGAACCACAAATAGCTACATCAAGCAGTCATGGAGCTCCTGAGCCAGACGCCGTCTGTAATTCAGATCAGGCAAGGGGACAGCTCCCACAATACCAAAAATCACCAGAACTGGCATCTCCAGTTCAAAAGGCATCTTCTGAAGAACATAAGAGTCCAACAGCGTCAGCACCGAGTTTGATAGAAATGACGCAGGGACAGTATGTGCCGTGGCAGACGCTCGACCTAGGGAGGCTGGTTGCCAGACTGCCGGACATTCACACAGGTGCAAGTAGATGGATAAGAGCTTTTGAACAAGAGACTGTGCATAAACTGTTGTCTGTGGGACACATTAAGGCATTGTGGGCACTGTGTTTTGGAACTTCTACCATGGAGGGCATTTTGAGACACAGTGAGAATGACTGGATGTTAAGCCACCGAGCTGATGGAACTGATTTTAATGCATATCGAGCTGCACTCTGGAGAGCGTTACGAGCTGAGTTTCCTGTGGGAGTGGACCTCAAAGCATTAAAGGGGGAACCACTGTCAGGAACAGAGAGTCCAGCTGTGTACATTGCACAACAATTGAAGAAATGGAGACAAGAGTCTGAGGGAGAAATCTAGAAGAGCCCAGCTTGGGTGACATTGTTCAGAGTTTCCATCAAAGAGGCTCTGCCTGCCCCAGTTCAGGGGAGGCTGGAGGATGTGGTGGGTTTGAATTCACTGTCACATGGACAATTCCGAGACCACTTGGTGCATGCAGTAAACAAATACAGAAAAGAACTGAAACGGAAGGAGCAGGAGGAGGATATGCAAAGGGAACTTGCACGGTTGCAGTTAGAAGAACTGCAAGTGAAGCAAGAAGTACGAAATGAGGCCATGACAGCGGGGGCCGCTGAACAGCCATCACAGGGGCAAGTCCATCGTCGACCCTGTCAAAAGTCAAGAAGAGAGGCACCTGGAGGACGAAGGTCCTCGGGGGCATGTTGGGCCTGTGGCGAGAGGGGACACTTTGTTTACAGCTGTCCGAGAGCACCGAGAAACCCGAGTGTTCGGCAGGACCGTGGCCAGTCCCTGGGGGGCGGAGCAAGTGGCCCGGCAGGTCCAAGGCGTTCCTCTGGCAGAGGAATCCCAGTATTGGTTTACATTGACATATAGAGGTAAGAAGTACACTTACATCAGACATACTCAAGGGTTTAAAAACCGCCCTCAGGTGTGTCATTATTACAAAACAAGACAAAGTTTTTAAGTTAAATGTGTCACGACTACTAAGTTTCTAAAACTTGAATTTAAATATGTCACTATTACTATTACAAAACTATGACTAAGTTTCTAAAACTTAAATGTAAATAGGTCACTGTTACTAGGACAGAACAAAACAAAGTTTCTGAATTTAAAATTTAAATGTGCCACTATTACGAAGTTCTAAAATTTAAACGGAACAAAGTTTCTAATTTAAATTTTAGCATTGATAGCCTAAATTAGAGTATCTATTTAGCCCATAGGGAATTACTGATATCTCTCCATCCCACTTGGAGGGAGTAAGAAAAGCGCCATGTCCAAAGTAAATAAATAAATAACTAATGAATAAATAAGTAAAATTAAAATAAAACAAGTATGATCTTCTTTTGGGAGGATTATGCAATAAAATGCGCTTCCTCTGGAAGGAATCATGAAAAATCCAAAGATCAAAGGTTGAAAGCACAACTGGAGAGGACAACCGAGGCTAAGTTAGCCTTTGAAAATTTGAAACAGAATTAGCAAGAGTCATCCGAAACGGGCAACAAGAGTCTATGAGAAGCCATTTTTCTTATATGTCTCCAATAGACACCATAAGATTTCAGAACTAATAAATCAGAGTAGGTATGTTGTGACTCGGACAGGATGTTTGCAGGTTGTGCATCTTTTGACACATCCATATGTGAGAATACAGAAGGGTACTACATCGGATCCTGCAGATGTCATTCCACGTGAGTTTGAAGGAGAACCACATGAGCGTGTGTCAGAAGCAGTGAGATACATTAAACTGAGACCTGACTTAGAAGCAACTCCACTTGTGCAGGCTGACGTCACTTATGTTGTGCATGGTTCATGTGTGTGATCATTTGGGTGATCATGAGGTTTTGCAGTTGTGAAACAGGAAGGTGGAAAACTTTGTGACGGTGAAGGCTGAGAAGTGTGAACAGCCATGTTCGGCACAGTTGGCTGAACTGAAGGCATTAACGGAAGCATGTCGACTGGTGAAAGGTAAGGTTACGAATGTGTACACAGTTTCTGCATATGCTCATGATATTTGCTATTTGTTTGAAGCAGTTTTGAAGCAGAGAGGGTTCAGGAGGTCAGACGGAAGTCCAGTGCGACATGATGTCCAAATGAAGGAGCGGATTGCAGTCATGAAAATTGAAAATTGGCAGTGTTAAAGTGTCAAATAATCGTAAAGGTAACGAAATGGTCAATAAAGGTAATAACGCGGCTGATGAGGCAGCGAGAGTAGCATCAAAGTCCCAGCTTGCTGTTTTGGCACCTATGGTGCCACTGGAGCCAGATGTCACGCCACCACAAGGATATTGGTCATACATATTGGATAAATAGTCGTAAAAAATTTTTTTGTAAGAGAAGTGATTCATCTGTTTGTCATTCCATCAGAGATTAGCTCAAATAATGGTTAAGTGTTTGTTTAGAAAAGTGCAAGAGGCATTCTGCAGCAGCTGCGAATCAAGCAGCGCTGTGGGGCCGTTTATCATCCACAGAGTCAAGGGATGGTTGAGAGGATCAATGGAACCTGGAAAGTGAAAGTGAATTGAATCTGTGCTTCAACTAAACTAACTAGATGCTTTGCTGCTTGCACTAATGAGCTTTCGTATGCAGACTCATAGAGTCACGTACTAACACCGCATTAAATGCTAACGGGTCGACCCATGCCGGCACCTCAGTTGAGAGGTTCCTTTAAAGGGCCCCCACTTGAGCGGGTGCAAACAGAGTGGACAGCTTACATGAAGCAACTAACTGCAATCCACAGAAATATCTATCTACAGGAGGAGACCAGAGACTCAGGTCTCGAACAGCTGGTTGAGAGGCCAGTGGTGCCAGGCGACCAGGTGCACATCAAAGTGTTCCGAAGGAAGTGGCTTGAGCCAAGACGGAAAGGACCGTACACAATGGTGCGAGCAACGTCAACAGCAGTTCAAGTGGAAGGTAGCAACACATGGTACCATTTGAATCACTGCACTAAGGTTCGGACTAAAGACACAGACGGAGTTAAGTCCGAGGGAAAGGATGAACAAAAGGAAGAGGTTAAGATTTCTGACACTGTGAGCATCCAGGTGTGGGTGTTGGCCGACAGCATGGGCTCAGGAGAACGAAGCCTGGAGATGTTGGACAGGATCCCGCAAACAGGAGAGGCTGGAAGGGTCCCGTGATGAAGCCACCCCGCAGGGAAGTAGCCAGCCTGGGTCAGATGAGTATGATGCAACAATACACACCCACTCAGACCATGCCACGCCACAAACTTTGCCAGCAATACACACAAGAGCTAGTCGTGAAGAGGTATCTGCTAAGCTTGAATTTAAGTTCATGGAATAAACGATTTGAGGAGGTGTGGATCATGGGTCCGGAGGAGGAGACGACCAAATCACCACCTCTGGACGCCACGACAAAGGGGCAATCTGGTAAGATCATGTCAGATTGGGTCAGAAGAAGTTGTTCACAATGGTGGTAAGAATAGAAAGATTTCTCGTGGAAGGCTAGGGGGATTTGATACCATTAGCAGTACAGGACAGAATAATCATGTTAACCCAAGAACAGACGGAGTGTACATGCACAGGTAAAGTCAGGAAAACAGTGTAACTGTGGAAATGGGTTAAGGCAGCACAGGATATGTGGTATAGATGGGCAGGGTACACTACGAGAGGACTGACAGCGACAGAGTGTCTCATATGCGCAGACACTCCAGGAGCATTGCCTTGTTGTTCCAGAGCCACACACCTTCAGGGACTGTGCAGTGGTCCGGCAACGGGAATGCAGAGAAGGTAGGTTCACATCGGCAGAGGATAAATGGTTATTGTTTCCTATGTGTGGTATTAAGTGCAGATTGATGTTTGGGCCAAATAAATTACATAGTTATTTTCAAAATAAGGGAGGGCCACAAATTGGAGTCTTCTTGTGCTGAATTTAATCTGAGTACATCACAGGATGGGCCTCCCACTGATTATAGAGTAGATTACGATGGTGAGTTTGAATGCTTTTGGAACTCACGTAGGTAGTACTACTGTTAAATGAAACCAATATTTATTGGGATTTATTTATTTGGATCAAATTGTGAAAATATAGAAATGATCATTTTAACGCTATATCTTTTTGGGGATCAGACACAGGTGGATAGGTCTTTGGGCACTGGTGAGGAGGAAGACATCAGTTGTGTTAGTGTAGGACAAGGTAAACGGGATGAGAGGTTTGGATGTGGAAAAAGGGAGAGTTAAAGATCTAGTGGTGACTACATCAGGGATAAGCACGTTTACTTGGATGCAACAGGGGAGCCGAGAGGGATTCCTTTTGAGCTCAAAGCACGCAGTGAGATTGCAGCTGGATTTGAGTCTATTTTGCCGTGTGATGCTGGTGGAGGTGAACGGTGGTGGACTGGTCTGTTTGGGATTTTGGGAAAAGGGGGAGCGATGACGGTTAAAGCGGGAATAGCAATATTGTTGATAGTGATAATGGTCTCCCTATTGGTGTGTTGCATTATACCCATTCTGAGAAGGTGTTTGCTGCAAGTGATGTTCAAACAAACAGTGGAAGGAATCTGGAGGCAGATGACCATGCGAGACCAGGTCTGAGGACCAACGCATGGGAGAGCGGGTCAACGAATGAAGGTTACCAACGGACGGTTCACAAGATTCTTTACTCGAGTGTGGAACCAAGTTTAGTCTGATAGGGAGAAGAGATGCTGAAGATCTCTTTGATTGGGAGTGACGTACTGGCGACCTCTCCTCCCAGAGTTAGCTTAGCAGTTCCAGACCCAGCCGGACGGATGGTCGGCCAGAAGCAGACAACACCAGAGTACAGGAGATGGGACGGGACTGGAGGAGCTGCATTACATTGCATTTTATTACTATTGTTGTGTGATAATCCATAATTTTGTGTATTGTACTTGGTACAAAACGGTGATTAACTGATTTGATGGTGGTGTATTCAGTCTATGTGTATTATCAATCAGAACTGATTACTAATATGTGCATTGCCAGTTGTGTCAGTCAACTGTTCGGAGTGCGACCTTGGTAAAGTGGTCGGTCGCCAAGTGGGGTGGGGCCGTAGGTGAGTTTTCCCAAGATAAGAACATGAGTTACGAAAGTAGCAGCCGGTGGGTTTTTCGCACCTATGCACTGCGAACAGTGGACAAGTGTGATGGCAATGTAAGACTTGTAGTGTTGTTGAATTCAATATCGTTTAATTTAATTTAATCATTTAATGTGATTCGAGTACACATATATATATTCCTTTTCATTTATTCAAAATGGTCCCGTTGATTGATATTGTAGAATTATTAGGATGATTTAGTGTTGATTATGTTAATTAATTCTTAATTAACTATGTGGGATGATTTGCTTTCATTTTAGATTATTTCTTTATTAAATCACTGATAAGTGATTTCAGGGGGGACTATGTGGGAGAAGGATGTCATGACATTCTCATGACTTCTGGCCTAGTTACATCCTGTGCCTTGTTGACTGGTTCATATGAATATTGTTGATAGTTAGAATGATCGTGTTTATGATAAACTGCGAAAGCTAGGCGCCTCCAGAGAGGGCCACGTACACTTGTTATGATAAAACGGTATAAAAGGGTGTCACAAGATGAGCTCGTCGGACATTTTGTACATTCTGTATGCACATTTGCTGTGACAGTTTGTTCAATAAACTCCCCAATGGACGGCTGACCAACGCGTGATTCGACTCATTTTCTCCACAACACTGCGAGGGCCATTATCACTGCTTGCAGTTCTTGTGTTATTCATCTTCTTCATCTTTTCCGCCCAGAATCGCGAATGGGGACGCCTTAACGTATTCGAAAACTCACCAAACTTTACCCAAAATTGTCCCCCGCGTGAAATCAAATGTTTTTAATGGAGTCGAAAGTGGGCGTCACCAAACTGCTCTATAGCGCCACCTAACGTGAGATAGCCCGAACCGTACATCGTAGAGATCTGAAACTCGGTATGTACGTAGATCGCCTCAAATCAAGAACAAAAGTCTCTTGGAGGTATGCTCTAAAACATACAAGGAGGCGGCCATTTTGGGTCAAAGGGCAAATTTTGGCCATTTTTCATATTTACACACCTCGTAGGAAAATTTTCACGCCCTAGGGATTTTGAGCTACAGACTTCATCTTTGGTCGGTATGCAGTTAAGGGATGGGGGAACAAAAGTTATCAGAAATCTTGAGTTTTTGAGCATGTTTAGGGGGCTTGGCCAAGTGGCGAACTTGGCGTACTCGCCAGTGTAAACGAAACGCTATAACTTCCATGTAAAAAGTAAAATCTGCACCAAACTTGGTATGAGTCATCCATGTTGGATGCATGTTGATCCTATCATATGGGACCGAGCAGTGAAACTGCAAGGACCCTATTGTATCTGTAAGGTTTATTATTAGGGACCGAGCAGTGAAACTGCAAGGACCCTATTGTATCTGTAAGGTTTATTATTTTTCTCCTCCATTATTCTTATTCTTTGCAAAAGGTATGCGAAAACTCAGAAAATTTTGCGAGCACCACCTGCCAGTCGACGACATGAAAGAATCTAAACTTTATATTTTTGGGAGTCGCTCATTGACTCTGTAGCGCCCCCTACGATAATTAAAAATGGTCCCCGCAATAGAATTAGTTTCGCATGGGATGACGAAATTCGGTACACTCATTCAACATGCCCAGACGCCGATTCCACGCCTTGCATAACATCGAACTTGTCCTACAGATTTAATGCTACAAGCTTCAAACTTGGCCAAGTTATTCTTAAGACATGGGGGGGAAAATTCATGGAGAAACTTTTTCAAACCTCAAAGGGCATGGCCTTGGCGACTTCTCAAAGTTTGATGACTCGCCATCACTCGCCACAAAAAATGAAGTCGCTTATAATTCCCACATACATTATCCAATCTGTCCCAAACTTCATACGGTGAATGCTGGACCCAGCCTGAACACACACATATAAAAGAGTGATATACACCTACAGCGCCACCTGCTGGTGGTTGGAAACGTCTTTTTTTTTCCACACCACGCATTTGATCGAACTCCTCCTACATATTTAATGCTACAAACTTCAAACTTGGCCAGGTTACTCTTAAGACATGGGCGGAAAAAATTATTGGCCAACTTTTTCAAAACTTAAAGGGCGTGGCCGTGGCGACGCCTCAAATATATGACTCGCCATAAAAAATTAAGTCGCTTATAACTTCCACATACATTATCCAATCTGTCCCAAACTTCATACGGTGAATGCTGGACCCAGACTGAACGCTCACATATAAAATAGTGACATCCACCTATAGCGCCACCTGCTGGTGGTTGGAAATGTCTTTTTTTTTCCACACCTCGCATTTGATCGAACTCCTCCTACATATTTAATGCAAAAACCTTCAAACTTCACCAGGTTACTCTTAAGACATGGGGGGAAAAATTCATGGAGAAACATTTTCAAACCTCAAAGGGCGTGGCCGTGGCGACGCCTCAAAGTTTGATGACTCGCCATCACTCGCCACAAAAAATTAAGTCGCTTATAACTCCCACATACATTATCCAGTCTGTCCCAAACTCCATACGGTGAATGCTGGAACCAGCTTGAATGCGTACATATTATCATAGCAACATCCACCTATAGCGCCACCTGCTGGTGGTTGGAAATGTCTTTTTTTTTCCACACCTCGCATTTGATCGAACTCGTCCTACAGATTTAATGCTACAGACTTCAAACTTGGCCAGGTAGCTCTTAAGACATGGGGGGAAAAATTCATTGAAAAACTTTTCAAAACTCTGAACGGTGTGGGCGTGGCTAGGCGGTGAAAATCATGTCATGGCGTTTGTGATTTGAAAGCCATATCATCATCGCAAGGTCATGAAACTTGGCACACATGTCCACCCTGACGACCTCGTACGTATGTAAAGGGTATCGTGTGTGGGCAGTGATAAATGGCTCAGCGGCGCCCCCTAGAATTTTTCAAAAACCCCTCCGCATTGGGGTTATTATGTGCTCGTACGTATGCAGAGGGTATCGTGCGTGTGGGCAGAGCTGCGCGACTATGCCATCCAGCGCATGCCCAACGTGCGCACATCCCAACGTACGCACACTCGGTCCCGCTCACAGCTGCTTGCAGCTTTCTAGTTTATCTATGCCATGCCAAGTCCTTTGTTTATTTCGTCACAGTTTGGTTTTTTGAATCCGGCTTAGCTGCGCTTTTTGTTTGTACTTTGTTATTTTTTGTAAATAAACCCAGTTTTGCTTTTTAAGTCCGCATCCGTGTCCTCCATCCTCACCAACCCTGACACAATTCACTAAAGCGTGGTGTAAAAAAAAAGGAAAGGAAGCAAAATAAAACTGAATGCAGAGCTGAAGTGATTAAAAAAAATAACATGGGAAGTAAAGCTAACCAGTTTAGGGAAAAAATAACAAAAAATAAATTGCAATACAGGCCATGGAAATGCAAACTGAAAACAGAGCAGGAGTTTTACAAAAACAACAAAGCATAAGTAAACCAAGACTAACTCAACAACACCAGAATATCTTAGCAAAAATGTCAACATCACAATCCTTACATCATATCAGGCAGCACGGCAATCATCCCATTCAAAGTGAATGATAAGCCGTTGACGCCTGAAACACAGAATATCACAGAGTCATAAAGTGTGGCCTGTCCAGACCTGTGGATGTGTTGGAATCTATCTGTATCTTCTGAAACTTTACATATAACAGTCGGACTGAATCATATTAAATGCTTTGGATAAGTAAAAAAAAACTGATCCTCATGATGTTGCCTGCGTTGCCCACATGTGAGTAGGCTTGGCATCTCCAACTCCAATCCCTGGCGACAAGCAAAGTTCAGTAGTTCCTGACAGGTTCTTTCTGGTCTACTTACAGTAATTGAGACAATAATAGTCTCTTCATGACTTTTAAGCTGTGGGATGTTTGGGCAACTTGTCTATTGTCATTGACGGAAAGATGGATCACATTTCTCAGATTCAGAAACAAGGCAGTATGCCTTTCAAAGATCTGACATTTTATCCCTGCCTTTGGCTAAGGATGTACAATCCAACATAGTTGGTCAGCTCAGGTATTCTGGGACCTGGGACAGTGCTAAACATTCTCTTGCGCTGAACCTGTTAAAAAAATCATTTTCAGCTCATTTACTCCGTGCAGGCTAAACTCATGCACCAGTAAGTGAGGCATTGGAGTCAGGAATCTGTTTATGCAGCAGTGTCTCTGTGGAAACTTGGACTGTTTTCCTGATAATCCTGCTTTGTCTTTGTCACTACTCCAAGCTCATACATTTTAATGACTAAGAACCTCACATTGCCCATGACAGCCATGGAAAGGGTTGATTTAAACGCCCACCTCCCTGCTCTCCTTGTACCTGCCCAGCATCTGTGACATCTCTTCTTCAGCTTGCAGGAAATACGGGGTCTCCCTCTTTGCATTATTGATTTTTACATTATTCCTGAATATAAACAACTCTCCCATTGGCATGACAATCAATCACAGTAGATTATTTTTCGAAAGATACCAGATACCAGAAGAAAGCTGCATAGAGCACATCGGGGACTCTGTGGGATTGTCTTGCCCAACAGCGATTTACACATGGAGAGTCTGGAAACCAAACCACCAACTGGTGAATGACCATTGACTATTTGTGAGGCCAACCCCAACACACTGCACAAAATCGCATATGTTGACAACATTCTAATGAAAGTTCTTTCATCTCACTTTAAGATACCTTTTGATTTGTTTCTTAAAAAAGAAAAAACTGGGACATAAATAAAGACTTAAATGTCCCAAACAAAGAGAATTTCACTACTTTTAAAAAGAGAGTTATTGACATCTTACTTGACTTTCATAGGAGGAACTTTACTCAGTCAGAGGCAAAGGTAACAGGTCTGGTTTATCTTACTATTGCACATTATTGCAAAGAACTTTGGATTAAATCGGGACTTTGTAGCGTTGACTACACTGAAGGTGAAAACCATTAATGATGCAGAGCCTTGAAGCTGAAAAAGGGGAGTCTTATTGCTGAAGTGATTACTTAAGTGTTTCCTTCTCTCAGCAACTTTGGTGTTTTATCCTCCCTATGCTGGAGATTTCAGCCAAGATATGTCTGTTTTATAAAAAAAAGAGAGAAAACTCAAACCAAGCAAGAGACCAATAACAGCAAAAAGTCATAGAAGGTGGTCCCCTTCCACACTGAAAGGACAGAATGAAAGCTCACACTTTACACATGGTCCTCGTGGGAATTAAGTTCATGAGGTTGTTTTTAGCTTCAGGTAGTTTTTTGGACTCAGCTTTTATTTTACTTTATTTACTCCTCTTTTGATCTCTCCACTTCCCCCTCTCTTCATTGACAGAGTGCAGCTGCTATGTCCACTGAAGTGTAGCCCATGGCTTGATTCAGTCCTGGAGTACATTGTGTTTCTCAAGGCTCTTTTCATTTGTGTGATATCTTCCTATTTAACGTGATGTACACGTGGGGGAAAAAGTTTTTCTTTCGCTCATATTATTCTTGGTTTGCATCGTCGATTTCTCAACAAACTGATGTATTTTTCTTCATGCTTCACAGTACATTTTTAACTGCATTACGGTCATCTCGTGCTAGAGGCATTGGTACACTGGGATGTTTTTTAAGCGTATGAGCACATACCTGAGCAATATTCAGGAGTGAGGGGGGGTACAAGTTAATTATAATTTCAAGAGCAGAGTCTCCTTGAAACAAAGTCTGGGCTCAAAGCGACGATGTCTTCCTTACAGTTTCTGCTCCACACTATATAATAATAGTTGCTTTATTTTACATCAGGAAATTTAAAATTTGAAAGTATTTGCATTCATACACAAGTATCTTCAAAATTAAAAAAAAAAACACAAATAAAATCTTTTCTAAACATTATGCCAGTGGTTTGGTACCAAGATTAGTCTCATGGAGCTGACAGTGAGTTCAAATTCATGTCAGGTTTCCTTTAAACATGAGATATGTGCAAGTATAGCATGTATACTTAAGTATACTGTACTGCATGGTGTCCATTCTGGACAACCAGTATGTATTGTTCAATATGTTGACAAGCATAGAAGGATTCTTTAGTATCTTCCATTCATCCGATCTGTGTAACATTAGTGTTTTTTGCATTTATTCGAAATAAAGTGTGGCAACGCATTATGAATGAGGGTTAGATATTGGCCAATCATCTGAAAATGAAAACAACTTTAGAGAAGCAGGGACATCATTGGTCAAACATCATGACGCCCTCACTGAGAATAAGATGGACGTTTTAGGAAAGACGAAAGAAATTTGTGTTTTAGAAAAGCGAATCAAGAGAAAGCAGTGAAGGAGTGAAGGAGCCTTTTTTTCCTTCTCCAAAACATTTCCAACATTTTCATCCTGAACTAGATCACATTGCACCTTTTATTTCCATTTATTGTGTCTTTATGGCCACAAACTATGTCATTGAACATGTAGCTTTGTGCAAATTCTTCTCTGAAAAAATATCTGCCACCTTATGTTATTTTTAAGATTTACATGTTTAGTTTTTAAAAGACAGATTCTGTTGGCGCCTTTTGATTTAACAAACCATAATTTCACAATCAGGTGCACAATATGGGATTTACTTTAGCTTTTTTATTTAATTATATTATGATCAAGCCAGAGCTTGCTTGGATACAGAATTAAGAATAGTGCAGCACATGGCTGCCATGGCAACTCAGTGCCACTGGCCATTTGGTCTCCAGATGCCTTTGAAATGGTCTGTATGCACCCGCTTCAAACAGCACATCACATGGCGAACCCTCTGAAGTATCCCTGATCTTACCAGTGCCTTTCATCTCTGGCTAAATAAGTCCTTCCTTTAACCCAAGTGGAGGAGGAAAAGAGTGTGAAAATAATCAGGTGCTGGACATTCAGATGTCACAACTGAAAAGAACAATATTTGATATAGAAGTAATGCAAAAAATCCATAATGGTCTTTTGATTTGATTTGCATTCACCTGTGACACATAATGTGTTGCTTAAAATATCATTTCTGTGTTTTTTAACTTGCTATATTTTCAATGAATGTAGCTTTTGTGACTACAAGCTCAGAAAATTCCTCTTTCCAACTCTGTTCTAGAGATTTGGAAATGATGGACATGTGGGAAATGATGGATATGTGGGAAATGATGGATATGTGGGAAATGATGGATATGACGCAAGTAAAACAAGGAGTCCACGAGTTTGTGGTTAAACAGGATTGTGAATGAACTTATCCTGAAACCAGCTTCTAAGTAGGTGTGTTTGCACAGCATCTGCGAGGCTGTGAATAACTTTTTGTTTAGTGTGTAAACATTGTAGAGAAGTAGCAGTACATGATTAACAAATTAATTAATTAATGATTATTTTTTATATTTTTTTCCCCTTTTCTTTGATTGCTTTTAACTGTGTTTTAATTTTTATCTTTTAAATGCCCTGTCTTTATGTAAAGCACATTGAGTTGCCTATGGTATGAAATGCGCTATATAAATAAAGTTGCCTTGCCTTGCCATGAGATAAAAGGGTTTTCTGGATGCATATATACGTATATGAAGTAATAAATACCTGGCAGCTTTCATGAATGGACTTCCAGGCAGGAATTATTTTCACAAACTTGTGTCCTATTTTGTTTCCAGATATTTGAATATCGTTTTATAAATTTGGCTCATAGTTATCTCAGGGTTACTACAAAATTTTATCCCTTTATTATCATATTCCAAGTTTCTGTGACTTTGTTAACTTTATGAGACAACAGTTTAATTTTTTTTTGTTTGTTTTTTTTTAACAGCAAGTTGATGTCTTAAACAAATTTGACTTTTTTCTATCTACTTGGCACAATTTCCTTTGGTCTTATTGAAACGGACGTGTTTTGGTGAAACTGCTGTGTAGCTTTAACACAGCCATCGTCCTCCCACCCATCAATTCTGCAGAGTTGTCCAGGATCCATTCTACCAGAGTTGCTATGGGTGTCAGAACTGAACTTCTGCAATTCTTTATGAAGCCAGAGGGAGCAGTACCATGGCAGGATGACAACCATGGCACCAACTGAACCAACTGACCTGATATGT
Organism: Odontesthes bonariensis; assembly: GCF_027942865.1. Lineage (NCBI taxonomy): Eukaryota > Metazoa > Chordata > Actinopteri > Atheriniformes > Atherinopsidae > Odontesthes > Odontesthes bonariensis. The sequence goes on along the minus strand of NC_134517.1, from coordinate 2,752,110 downwards.
TGTATTAAAAAGCCAGTCCCTATCAGGCCTATGAAATCACTTTACATGCTCTCAACTTTTCTGTGAGTGATTCTTGATCAAATGTGTGTGTATATGTAGGCTATAAGCTACTGGATTCCTAAACATTCTTTCAGGATGAATAAGTATCTATCTATCTAGCAATGTGGGCACCTACTGCACCTATGACCAGGCATCTCTGTTATAGCACTGGTAGCTTGCAAACACAATGTTAGGAACCAGTTACCTTATCGTAATTGGACGAAGTTTGTCGGTGCGTCACATGAGATGCCAGCCAGGACAGGAAAATATACAATGCCGGGACTTTCTGTTCGCCGCCGGCATCCCCACTGCAGCTGGCCATCTTCTTTCTGAGTAAGGGATGGAACAGAGGTCCCAGAATTTCAGCCAGACAACAAACACAGATTAACAGATTTATTGCAAAAAAAAAAAAGAGGCAGAAGCAAACAATCCTTTCACGGGGCTAGGCAGGAGACGATGGTCGAGAGGCAGAAACAGGGTCGGTGTCCAGAACAGATTCCAACGAGGGCAAGGCAGAAAAGGGAAATCTGTGTGGCAGAACGTGATCATGAACAAGGTCAGGCAGAGAGAGAACGCTGGAATCTACTGACACTGATGCTTTCAAAAATCTGGCGTCGTCTGCCTGTCAGAAGGCTAAATATAAGGGCTGATGAACAGGTGAGAGTCATGAGTCTGATTGCTCCGCAGAGCAGCAGCAGGCAGGTGGATGAGATGAACTAATAGCAAACAGGGAGAGCAGAGCAGGCAGACGAATCAGAATCATAACATTCTGAGTCGGACATACTTGTCCCTTACGGACCTCCACCTCTTGATGCACGTTTCGACGTCCATCCCAACAGTCAGTGCGATCTCTCGCCAAGAGTTGTTGGTCATTTGAGCGTCCTTGTAGTCTTTCCTGGACGTCACATAGAGGTTTTCATACCTCTTCAATAAATCGTTCCTCGATTTGCTCCATTTTTTTTAAATGGACACACAGTAAACTCTTTCAAAAATGGCGGTGTTGTTGTTGTGAGAGGAAGGAGCTAACTGACCGGAAAAGTGATTCCGGAAATTATGTTGTTAGCCGACCAATCAAAACCCTTGCGGTCTCCGCGAGTCTCCGTCTCCTCGATGGATAGATAGGAATTTTGGCCGATGCACGCAAGCGGACCATAAATCAGGCTTAAAGGCCTACAGAAAGCTGACACTACACCCAATACATAATGATAATACATGCACAGAGGAACAATAATGATCATTGGACTCTACACCAAAACATTTCATAAACGCATGAAATTTGCGATTTTGAATTTGCCGCTAGGAAACCTTCCTGGAATTCCAGACTGGGGGCGGGGCTTCCGTGTGATGTCACTAGTGCCATGGTTTTTCCTGGCTGCCTCAGTGTTGCCAATTTAGCTAGATTTAGCGACTTTTGGCCATCTCTGGCGACAAAAAAAAATAATCTAGCGACTTTCGGGCTCAATCTGGCTGAATCTAGCAACAATTCAACTTGTTTTGTGAGTGACAAATCAGTTGCCCCGTGACACCATACAAGCCGAGACAGAAGCACTGCAGGACGGTGGCAACCCGGCATTTCCTGTCAAAACCGCAGTTTCAAGCTAGCTACAACGAGGGTAGGTTCACTTCCTGTTTTCAAAACAACAGCACGTAATGGCTTTCCCTATGATAAAAGGCAACGGGTATTTTATTTTGTCAAAATAACCGGAAGTGCGTTGCTCACTGCGGCTAGCTTTAGCAGCGCCGAATTCGTCGGAACAAAATGGTAAACAGCCGGTATTTTGTCAGGTTTTCAACACGTTGGGGATCTAAACGACTACTTTCTCACCTGAAAATGTTTCAAATGTTGCGGGGACAGAGGAAGCAGAGAGACCTGCGGTCGGAACTTGTGTCTGTGCCTCCCTGTCCGCCTGCCTCCTCTCTGGTGAAATCAGCCGGAGCCATCCCGCCGTGTTCAGCTCCCTGCGGTGCGGACACTCAGGGGGAATCCACCTGGCGGAGAGCGGACACACCGCGGGATGGTTGCCCTGAAATCAGCCGGCAGAGCGATCATCAAGAGCCCCGACGTGGACATGATCGCTCTGCCGGCTGATTTCCACTCTCCACCTGGCAGAGTGTGTTCGCTCTCCGCCAGGTGGATTCCTGTCCGACCGCAGGTCTCTCTGCTTCCTCTGTCCCTGGTGGTGTGAGCTGCTGGTGCTGAGGGCAACACACACACTTCGTACATCTACTTGCAATAAAAACTGCACTGAACCCAACGTTTTATATTTCCAAGCGACGTCCCGCGGCACACATCGAAATTTGCCATGAAGAAGCTGTCCAGGTCTGGCAAACTGCTGGCTTCGCTACTAGAACTACTGGTGATTGTTCCAGCAGCTGGCACTCGTGACGTCACGCACCTGTCGTTCCAGTTTGTCAAATTCGAGTCAAATGTGGTGATAGTTTATTGGGCCTAATCAGGACTATCCAGGGGCCTAAAATTATTTTAAAATCATAAAAAAATTCCATGGTATATAAGGAATCGATCTGCTATTTCAGTTTTGTGCAAAAAATCACCTTTCTGTAGGCCTTTAAAGCTGATATCTAACAGTGTGTTTACGTATCGTTGTCGATTACATCAACACCTGGTCCTGTGCAGGTGTGCAGTTTAATGCAATAAATGCAAATGTAATAAAGCTATGTCTCCAGTCAATATCTCTCTTTACATATAGTCTGTTGACCCCACAATGGAAATTGTGATGCATGTGAACCATTTATTACTGTTAACGCCAGTAAACGATTGTTCTGGAAACTTTTACATTTTTATTAGAAACATGGCAATAAACTATTAACATGGAGAGTCAGGACGAGGTGAAAGAAACATTATGCAATTTTGTTGCAACAACGAGAGCCACCTTATCCACACAGCTGTGGGTGTCAGAATTACAGAGCAACAACGAGAAAGCATTGAGCTAACAACGCCATTGCATAATGATGGTGTTAATCTTTGAGAGAGTAGGAGCGATAAGTCTAAAAGAGTTCATCCATCAACTTCCTTATCTAAGCTGTTGCTCTAAGTTCCAGCTAAATGGGAAAGAATGATAATGATTAAAACTTCATTTTCAAATTGTTTCATCATGGAGAGGTGTAACTGAGCCTGTTTTTAGGCACAAGTTGGTAAAAAAAAAAAAAGTGGTTGCTATGCACACACAGTCCATGCATATTAGGTCTATTTGTGACTAAATTGACCATAGGAGTAAAGCCTGATTTATGGTCGGTGACGCAAGATGCAACGCAAGGCCTTGCGCGGTTGCAAGCCCCCCCTTGCGTGCTTGCGTGTGTCACCTCAATTTTCTAAACTTCACGCAAGACGCGAGCACAAGCCACTATCTACATCACATCCGGCGGCGTGTTCATCTTCCGGTTTCATCCCCTAATAAAAGACTGCTGTTTTCAAACATAGACATGTTAGACATATTATGTCTATGTTTTCAAACGCCAAGGTAGAAAGCGAAGAAGAAGAAGAAGATTTTTTGATTTTTAACAAAACATTTATTGACAATGATCCAACAATACAACTTTACACAATCAGGTCACATAAGCTAAATAAATAAATAAATAAATATTTACATTAGTAGCTTGTTGTATATTAGTTCTTGATTTGAAACAGTGCACAGTACATTGTTAAAACCCCACACTTGCAAGAAACTATTTATATCCCCCGTGGCTCTGTGGAAGCAAAACTCCAACCTCAACCTGGCCTTGATGTTGCACTTCCACAGAGCCACGGCATCAAGATGAGGTCCAGTCTGCAATTTATCACGGCGAGTTATATAAATGGACATTTTTGCCAACTAGTGGCTCGACTGTGATGCACACCGTAGATAAAAACAGAATTGGTAAAAACCACGCCAAAAAGGCTAAAAACTCTTGTTAAAAATTGTAAAAAACTAGTCAACCGTACACAATCTATAAAAACATGAAAAACACTCTCGGACAACCTACAAAAAGGACACTCATTTAAAACCCCCGGACTGATGACCGATAAAAACGAGTGTGTGGCGATGGCGCCGTGAAGAATTCTCCACTGGAGGTCACCAGTCCGTTTCTTTATAGGAGGCTTGTACAAAGTCCTCCACTGTGGTTTTTGTCCTCTAAATTTGTCGCTCCAGACACAGCTAGGTCTTTTGTTGAGAGTTCTTTTGTTAAATATCCTTGTACAGTATGTGTACAGTACTTTTGGTCCAGTTTTACATAAATCCATCCCTGGCACGACACTCTGCAGCAGGGGACCATCGTCTTCCGCAAAACCTGGGTCCAGGACCACATCTGGGAACGGGTCGTTTTGGTCAGGCAGGCACTTTTTTGTTGCATGAAGCTCCAGGAGCCGCCTCTCCCCAGCCGTCAGCCGCTCCTTCACCCACTCCAGGAATCGCTGTACCAGCCTGGCGGATCGGACTCCAAGCAGCGAGCCAACCTCCTGGACGTCAGAGAGGTCAGGTCCAGCAACTCGCACGAGACGCCGCAGGGTCACCGTCCCGGACCTGGACAAAACCTCAGACAGACCCGGCACACTGCTGTCGCTGACGTCCAGCCTTGCTCCACACACCAGTGGTTCTTTTAAAAGCCAATACAGAGAATTATGCGTTTTTGCTCTTTGCAGTTTAAAAAGAGCACAGGATTTAAAAACACCCTGATAAAATTGAGGCAACCCTTTTAACTTTAAAAAGCTAAAATTTGTTAAAAACAGAGCAGCATCCAGCCCCAGAAAGTTAACCCGTCTGAGGATACAGCTGGCCACGTCTTTCCATACAGGAGATCCTGTCAGGTATTTTTGTATGAACTGTAAACGAAATGTAGCTGTTCTACTGGCCAGGTGGACAAGGCCCTGGCCCCCCTCCTCTCGTGGTAAAAACAAGACAGATTGTGGCACCCAGTGTAGACCATCCCAAAAAAAGTCGACCATCTCTGACTGTATTTTGACTAATGATCCAGATGGTGGGTCTAACACAGACAGTTTGTGCCACAACTGTGAGGCAACAAGGTTGTTTAAAACCAGCACTCTGCCTCTATACGACATTTGCGAGTGCAGCCATTTCCACTTTGCCAGTTTATTCTTTATTTTTTGCTCGACATTTTCCCAGTTTTTATTCACAATTTCTTTACTGCCTAAAAACACACCAAGATATTTAAAACCATCTGTTTTCCAAATAAGACCTTGAGGGAGAACTGGGAGCCCATCAGTCCATTCACCAACAGCCAGGGCTTCGCTTTTCCCCCAGTTCACCCTCGCAGCAGACAGTGCAGAGAACTTATCTGTGATCTTGGTTAAAATGCTAACATCTTGCTGATCTTTTATAAAAACAACAACATCATCAGCGTAGGCAGATAAAACCATTTTGTTATTAAAACCGGGTAAAACCAGACCACAAACAGTCGAGCGTATTTTCTGGAGGAGGGGTTCCAGGGAGAGTGCGTAGAGCATCCCCGAGAGCGCGCAGCCCTGCCGAACGCCTCTACACACCCTAAAAGGAGCACACAGGCTACCGTTGATCTTCAGCACACTCTCAATGTCACTGTACAGAACCTGGATCTTGGCAATAAGACCCTCGCTGAACCCAAACTTCCTCATGGTTTTCCAGAGGAAGCCGTGTTCAACGCGGTCAAAAGCCTTTTCTTGATCTAATGAAATCAAGCCGTTTTGTAAACCCAATGAACCAGAGACTTCCAGAACATCCCGAATTAGGTAGATGTTATCTACCATGGACCTGCTGGGGACGCAGTAGGTCTGGTCCCGGTGGATGGCCTGCTCCATAGCTTTCCCCAGCCTCGTGGCCAGGGCCTTGGAGAGGATTTTGTAGTCCGTGCAGAGGAGGGACACAGGGCGCCAGTTCTTGATATCCTGAAGGTTGCCTTTCTTGGGCAGCAGGGTGATGACCGCCCTGCGGCAGGACAAAGGGAGTGAGCCAGTGGACAGACTTTCATTGTAGACATCTAGCAGGTCTTTTGCCAGAATGTCCCAGTAGGCCTTGTAGAACTCCGCAGTGAGCCCATCAATGCCTGGGGACCTCTGGCCCTGCATGCCGAGGAGGGCTGTGTGGAGTTCCTGAAGCCCCAGAGGGCGCTCCAGCTCGGAGTTGGTCTCCTCAGAGACCTGGGGTAGTTCATTGCAGAACTCCCGAAACAGTTCCTCGTTCTCTTGGTATTCACTGTGGAATAACGAACGGTAAAACTCCACTGCCCTCCTCCTTATCTCACCCGGCTCACTCAACGGCTGCCCTGTGTCCGACAGCAAAGAGTGGATCTGCTTCCTCTGCCCGTGCTTCCTCTCCAAGTTAAAGAAAAAGCTAGAGGGAGCATCCATCTCCTTGATGTTCTGGACCCGGGACCTGACCAATGCGCCTTGGACCTTGCTTTCCAGCAGGTTTGCTAAAGTTAGCCTTTTAGACTTGAGAGCTTCAATATGCTCTCGATTTCCTGTGGATTCACTAAGTCGTTCTAATTCCACTATATTTATCTCCAGATCTCTGATAGATCCGGTAATGTCACTGGTGACATTGAGAGTGTGCTGCTGACTCAGCAGCTTTATTTGAACTTTACCATGGTCCCACCACTGTTTAAGACAAGTAAAATCAGATTTTCTTTGTCTAAAATCAGTCCAAAAATAACATAAAACCTCCTTAAAACTCCGATCATAAGTTAGAGCAGAATTAAAATGCCAGTAAGCGCTTCTAGGTAAAATGTTTCTGATTAAAACACTACCTAAAAGCAACGAGTGATCTGTAAAAGCCACCGGTAAAATCTGGCAAGTTTTAAACACGTTAAAATGGTGTTTAAAACAATAAAAACGATCAAGACGAGCTAAAGAGATTCTATTTTCATTGATGTGGGACCATGTGTACTGCCTGGAGCCTGCATGCATCCTTCTCCATACATCCACCAGGCCATGGGACGAGACCAGCCGCCGCAGAGCGTGTTGGGCCGCTGGATGCGGCTCTGCGTGATTGCGGTCTAAAAACTCGTTTTCAGTGCAATTAAAATCCCCACCTATAAAAACATAATCCTCAGACCCACAATCACCCAGCCGTTCCCCAATTTTCTCATAAAAACGCTTCTTCTCTGCATTGGTGATAGGAGCATAAATATTAATAAAAACTATACTAAAATGATCAAACTGTGTCTTCACTAAAAGACACCTCCCCTGAACGACGTGTTCAATTACTGTGGAGTTTGGGGTGAAAGCTCTAGAAAAAAGAAAGCCGACCCCTGCACTCTGGGAGGTGCCATGACTTAGTATGACCTCCCCCCTCCACTCTCTGCTCCAGTCTGTTTCCACTAAATGATCACTGTGCGTTTCTTGCAAATAAATGACATCAATTTTCTTTCGCTCTAAGGTTTGATAAATTAAAGTCCGTTTTTCGGCCTCCCTCGCCCCGTTAAGATTCAAGGATGCCATTTTAAAAGAATCCATATTGGGTAAAAGGCTAAAAACTATGTACAAAAAGACTTTAAATAATGTTAAAGTGCTGCTGTGCATCATTTTTCTTGGAGCTGTTTTCTAACCTTTGTCATTATTTTCTTTAACCTGTAAATTTCTGTTTCTGTAAATCCTGATGTTTCTTTATTCCTAATATGATACCTCGCAGACAAAGAAAAAATTTTCAAATTAGGAAAATGGCTCTCAATTTTTATCCCTTTCAGCCCTTTAGTGTCTTTTAAAAATATTTTAAAAGATTCTACAGGGTATCTAGCTTCTTTGCTGCTTGATTGTGACACAGATAATTCACTGCTGTCAGAGAACCAGCTCTCGGCGTCGCTGCTGTCCGACACCTCCTTTCTCTCTGCAGCCAGCTTGTTTGCCTGTTTACTGGCCTGAACAGCAGTCACCACATTCCTCCGTTTGCTTCGCCTCTTTATCGGGGCAGAAGCCTCCAGCTCCATCGCCTCCTCTATCTCACTTTTATCTCCCTCCACTCCAGCACCAAAAACCGACTCTGCACTGTTCTGTCCGTCCACCTGCACCTCTCCTTTCTCTCCCTGATCTCCACACACTAAATGCTCCTCATCCCCCTGCTCTGTCTGCACCCCGTCACCCTCCACTATACTTTCACCATCATTCACCCCCTCATTCACCCCATCAACACACAACACCGTGCTCCCATCTTCTCCCACACATCCACTCATTTTCACACTCTTCACAACTTCTATTGACACCTCAATCTTACCTTCCCCTGGCTCCTCCGCAGCCGCCGCGGGCCCCCCCGCAGCAGCCGCGGGCCCCCCCGCAGCAGCAGCCTCACCAGGTGGGTCTCTCACCTGCTCAGCAGCAGCAGCAGCGGGCTGCTGCTTCGCCGCACTCGGCAGGGCCGGCCCGGCCCTGTCTGGGCACATTTTAATAATGTGGCCCTCCTGGCCGCAGCCAAAACACTTCATGCCAGACGATGTAGCAAAAAGCACATAATCAAATTCGTCAACTCTCACATGAAACCGTAAATTCAACTCTTCATCCCGTCTATTCAAAATCATAAACAGCTGTCGTCTGTGCGAGACAACATGTTTCAGCAGCGGCGACTTGCACCCAGAGGCTATCTTTTTAATGGGCGACACCACCTTGCCATGCCTCGACAGCTCTTTAATCAAGAACTCGTCGCTGATAAACGGTGGCACATTTGACAGCGTTATTTTAGTCGCTGGTAACGTTAGTGGCGTTACCTGTAAAAACAGTCCGTCCACCGAAACGCCAGTCTCCACCAGCTGCTGAGCCTGCTCCACCTTCTCCACAAATAACACAACGGCTCCACTCATCCGAGCCGCCGACTTAATGGCCCCATGCCCAATCACCTCTCCCACCGCCAAACAAACTTCCTCCACGCTGCACGGAGACCCAGCGCCCACCTTGACGCCGTTCCTCCGTGTCAGCGTGGAGAAAGACCCACCACCAGACATCCCAACCACCATGGCGCCGCCACACGCCGGCCAGCCAGGCACGCCCGACGGCCACACCCGAACCGAAAACAAAAAACCCCTAAAAACGTGACAAAACTACAATTAAACAACTAACATAAACACCAGTGAAAAGACAGTAAGAAAAAACAAAGATAGAATATATAATCACTCGCGCTCTCTTTCGCTCTTCTTCCGCTCTCCACTCACCCTCCTCTCACGCGAAGAAGAAGAAGAAGAAGAAGAAGAAGAAGAAGAAGACCTGAACCCAAACCTCTCCATGGTTTTCCAGAGGAAGTTGTGCTCAACGCGGTCAAAAGCCTTTTCCTGGTCTAACGAAATGAGACCAGTATCAATGCCCAATGAGCTGGAGACCTCCTAAACATCCCGAATCAGGTAGACATTGTCTACCATAGACCTGCCAGGTACACAATAGGTCTGATCCCGGTGGATGACCTGCTCCATAGCATTCCTCAGCCTGTTCGCCAAGGCCTTGGACAGGATTTTATAATCTGTACACAGGAGCGACACAGGGCGCCAGTTCTTTATCTCCTGAAGGTTGCCTTTCTTTGGCAGGAGGGTGACAGCAGCCCTGCGACAGGACAGTGGCAGGGAACCCGAAGCCAAGCTCTCGTTAAAAACAGCTAAAACGTCGGGTGCTAAAATGTGCCAGAAGGCCTTATAAAACTCGACAGTCAGACCGTCGATGCCGGGAGCCCTCCGTCCCTGCATGCCCTGCAGAGCATCCTGCAGCTCCAAAAGCTGTAAGGGCTGCTCCAGCTATGCGCTGGTCGCCTCAGAGACCTGAGGCAGCTCACCACAGAACTCCTCAAACAGTGTATCATTCTCCTCGTATGCACTCGCATAGAGGGATGCGTAAAAATCCACAGCTCGCTGTCTGATATCTGCAGTGTCAGTGAGTTCCTGCCCTGTGTCGGAGAGCAGAGAGTGGATTACCTTGGCCTGACCTCACTTCTTCTCCAGGCCGAAGAAGTAGCTAGAGGGAGCATCCATCTCGGAGATGTTTAGGGACCGGGATCGGACCAGTGCACCCTGCACCTTTGTGTCCAGCAGGTTGGCCAGAGCCATCTTTTTAGATTTGAGGACTTCAATACATCCTCGATTTCCTGTGGAAGTGGCAACTGTCTCCAGTTCCACGATCGCAGTCTCCAGGTCCTGTATAGATCGACAGGCATCCCGTGTAACATTGAGAGTGTACTGCTGGCACAAGAGTTTTATCTCAGTCTTACCATGGTCCCACCACTGCCTGAGACACGTAAAATCACCCTTCCTAAGTCTAAAAATGGCCCAAAAAAAACTTAAAGCTTCTTTAAAACCCTTATCAAATGTTAGCGCCGAATTAAAATGCCAGTACGCACTCCTGGGTAAAACATTCTTTAGAACAACATGACATAAAACCAAAGAGTGGTCAGTAAAACCGACTGGCATGATCGTACAGCCCTTAAAAACATTAAAATGATGTTTAAAACAATAAAAGCGATCAAGCCTGGTCGAGGAGATCCTATTGTCTGTCAGGTGGGACCATGTGTACTGCCTGCAGTCTGTGTGCGTCCTTCTCCACACATCCACCAGGCCGTGGGAGCAGACCAGCCGCCTCAGAGCGAGCTGGGAGGCTGGATGAGGCTCTGCATGGTTACGGTCTAAAACCGCGTCTCCAGTACAGTTAAAATCCCCCCCCAAGAATAAAAAATCCTCCGAGCCACAGCAGTTCAGTCCGTCGTTGACCTGATTAAAAAAGCTCTCCCTCCCTGGACCATTGGTCGGAGCATATATGTTTACAAAAAACAGTGTGTGGTGTTCAAACTTTGCTTTGATTAAAAGGCACCTCCCCGGTACAATTTGCTCGACCTCCAGAGACAACGGAGTAAATGTTCTGGAGAAGATGAAGCCTACTCCTGCACTCTGAGTGCTGTGATGGCTTAAAAACACTTCACCTTCCCACTCCCTATTCCAGTCTGCCTCGTTGCTGGCATTGCTGTGGATTTCTTGTAAAAACATCACATCTATCTTTTTTCTCCGTGCTGTGTCAAAAACCAGAGCCCTTTTTCTGGCCTCCCTGGCTCCGTTGACGTTTAACGTCCCCATTTTTAAAATGTTCATAGTAAAGGAGATGTTAAAACCAAAGACAGTAAAATGGAGAAGTAAAACCAGTTCTAAAACCCTCATCATTAAAGTCCGATTTGACTTCTCACTTTGATCATGTGTTTCCTGAGTCTGTAAATTTCCCGATCAGTGAGACCTGAGGAAGCCTTGTGCTGAATAAGGCGTCTCGCTGAGACGTAAAACTTTAGCAGATCTGGAAAACGCTGCTCTAGCCGCAGGCCCTTCATGCCCTTACGGTAGGCGTCCACTATTCCGGCACGTCAAGCCGTATCCAACGCATTCAATTCATTTTCAATGAAATCCGGCCGATCGTTGTCGCCGTGCTCGCAAAGCATGCTGGGATTCCGGCACGGCGAGCGGCGGACCTGCGGCACGTCAAAAAGTTGGGCTCGGCCGGACTTTATGCAAATTTGCCACGGCAGACGGAGTGCGTTATCCAATGACAGTAGATCATGTGATCTCCTGTGTCGCAGCAGCACAGCAGCTCTCCTCGCTCGCAGATCCGGATCCATGGTACAATATGAAATAATGTTCCATTGCTGACGATTTATACACATTAATTTCCCTCCAAAACTCAAATTTTTAGAGGGAGAAACTTCGGTTGGTTAAAATCACAAGTTATTTACTTTCCCCCGGAGCCATTCTACACGCCCCACACACCCACTGTAGTAGCAACACGGCGACAACTTGCATCCAATCCGGCGAGTTACGTTGACGTGCCGGAATAGTGGACGCCTAGCCTTACGGTAGGCGTCCACTATTCCGGCACGTCAAGCCGTATCCAACGCATTCAGTTCATTTTCAATGAAATCCGGCCGATCGTTGTCGCCGTGCTCACAAAGCATGCTGGGATTCCGGCACGGCGAGCGGGGGACCTGCGGCACGTCAAAAAGTTGGGCTCGGCCAAACTTTATGCAAATTTGCCACGGCAGACGGAGTGCGTTATCCAATGACAGTAGATCATGTGATCTCCTGTGTCGCAGCAGCAGCAGCAGCACAGCAGCTCTCCTCGCTCGCAGATCCGGATCCATGGTACAATATGAAATAATGTTCCATTGCTGACGATTTATACACATTAATTTCCCTCCAAAACTCAAATTTTTAGAGGGAGAAACTTCGGTTGGTTAAAATCACAAGTTATTTACTTTCCCCCGGAGCCATTCTACACGCCCCTCTGTACACACCCACTGTAGTAGCAACACGGCGACAACTAGGCATCCAATCCGGCGAGTTACGTTGACGTGCCGGAATAGTGGACGCCTACCGTAAGGCGTCCACTATTCCGGCACGTCAACGCATTCAATTCATTTTCAATGAAATCCGGCCGATCGTTGTCGCCGTGCTAGCAAAGCATGCTGGGATTCCGGCACGGCGAGCGGGGGACCTGCGGCACGTCAAAAAGTTGGGCTCGGCCGGACTTTATGCAAATTTGCCACCGCAGACGGAGTGCGTTATCCAATGACAGTAGATCATGTGTTCTCCTGTGTCGCAGCAGCAGCACAGCAGCTCTCTTCGCTCGCAGATCCACAGCCATGGTGAAATACGAAATAATGTTCCATTGCTGACGATTTATACATATTAATTTCCCTCCAAAACTCAAATTTTTAGAGGGAGAAACTTCGGTTGGTTAAAATCACAAGTTATTTACTTTCCCCCGGAGCCATTCTACACGCCCCACACACCCACTGTAGTAGCAACACGGCGACAACTTGCATCCAATCCGGCGAGTTACGTTGACGTGCCGGAATAGTGGACGCCTAGCCTAAAGCCTGGTTTATAGTCGGTAACGCAAGACGCAAAGCAAGACGCAAGAAGAAACGCAAGCCCTTGCGCGGTTGCAAGCCCCCCATTGCGAGCTTGCGTGTGTCACCTCAATTTTCTAAACTTCACGCAAGAAAAGACGCAAGCCTACTACTTGAAAACGACATACTCATCGATCTGACAGTATGCAGAGCGTTTACACACAGTGCACTTCACTCCTGCCCGAGCCCAAATCAGCCAGCCTGAAAAGCTGATTTCGCTTAAGCTATAAACTCTGTAAATATATAACTTTAGCAACATTTGAAACATTTTCAGGCGAGAAAGTAGTCGTTTAGACCCCCAAGGTGTTGAAAATCTGACAAAATACCGGCTATTTACAAGAAGAAGAAGCATGAATCACTCGAAGAGGTCCTGGCGGTGAATTTCCTTTCATCATAGTAGGCTTGTCATTGAAAAAACCCGCTACTGCACCTACTGTCCTGGCGGTGAATCGCCACGCAGCACACGCAACCGCCGACAAAGCTAAATGAAGTATAAACGTCTCGAGCCATTAACATACGCGCAAGAAGAAAGCGCAAGGGCAGTTAAAAGAAGTATAACTCAGCCTTAAGTCTGGTGCAGGAAGGTCTGGAACACCTCAGCGGGATACAGGTCACCCTCCTGACTGGCGGTTGTCTGACTGAGAGACAGCTCGCTGCAGTCAGACACACCGCCCTCGCTGTCGCTGCTGCCTGCGTCGCTCACTCCAGCCTCCAGCCGGCCGGTTATACAGCCCCCCACAACCTTCACCACATTTTTGCGCTTGCTGCAACGTTTTACAGAAACAAAGTTCTCCCCAGACTCACAGGTCTCCATGAGTCCAGCTTCAGCAGCTAAAGCACCTGGACACGCTGCAGGGAGGACACTCACCTCACCTGCAACCTCACCCGTCTCACACACCTTACCTGTCTCACTTACCTTACCTGCCTCACATACCTTACCTGTCTCACACACATTACCTGTCTCACACACCTTACCTGTCTCACACACCTTACCTGTCTCACTTACCTTACCTGTCTCACACACATTACCTGCCTCACACACCGTACCTGTCTCACTTACCGTACCTGCCTCACACACCTTACCTGTCTCACTTATTGGACCCGTCTCACACGCCTTACCTGTCTCACTTATCTCACCTGTTGCACTTACCTTACCCGTTTCACTTGCCTTGCCTCTAACTTCACCCTCCTCCCTTTCCCCCTCGCGGCTCACCCCCCGCTGGCTCTGTGTCTGCCCCCCCGGACGCCCAGCCGCGGCTCCATCAGAGCCGGAGGCGGGAGCATCAGCCCCCCGCCCCGCGGCACCAGGAGCGGGCCGCCCGGCAGCCGCGGCTCCACCAGAGCCGGAGGCGGGAGCATCAGCCCCCCGCCCCGCGGCACCAGGAGCGGGCCGGCCAGCCGCCGCGGCTCCACCAGAGCCGGAGGCGGGAGCATCAGCCCCCTGCCCCGCGGCACCAGGAGCGGGCCGCCCGGCCGCCGCGGCTCCACCAGAGCCGGAGGCGGGAGCATCAGCCCCCCGCCCCGCGACACCAGGAGCGGGCTGGTCGGCAGCCGCGGCTCCGCTGGAGCCCACCGGAGCGGCGCGGCTAGGACAGGCTTTAATCAGGTGGCCCTCCGTGCCACAGCCAAAGCACTTCATTGTGGAGGAAGTGGCGAACAAAGTAGCCTATAATCGAACCCCTCCACACGCACAATAAATCTCAGATTTAACTCCCCTGATTTATCGTTCAGTATCATGTGTAGCTGTCTGCGGTGAGACACCACATGCGTTAGCAGTGGGGACTTACAGCCCGACAGCACCTTTCTCAGTGGGGAAACCACCTTCCCGTGCCTGGAGAGTTCCTTAATTAGGAACTCGTCACTAATAAACGGGGGCACGTTTGACAGAACGATCTTCGAGGCCGGCTGGGTGAGCGGCATCACCGGCTCGAAGATCCCATTAACCGTGACTCCCGTCTCCACTAGCAGTTTAACCTGCTCCACCTTCGCCACAAACAAGACAACAGCTTTGTTCATGCGGGCAGCAGACTTAACAGAGCTGTGCCCGATCACCTGCCCCACGGCCAGCGCCACGTCCTCCACGCTGCACATGGAGCCGGCACCTACCCTGATGCCATGCTGCCTGGACAGCGCGGAGAAGCCGCCCGCCGCCATTGCGGCTTCCCAGCAGTGCTGGGAAGCACGCCCAACAAACGCTACAAAAAAAACTAAACTAAACTCACAACACACAAGACAAAGTACTCAGAAAGACACAACTAATGAAACATTGAAACAAAGAAAACCAAGAATAGAGAATAAAGATGACAAAAACCACTTTTTCTCTCTCTTTCGCTCCGCTCTTCCTCTCACACACCTCTCACTCGAAGAAGAAGAAGAAGAAGATTTTTATTTTTATTTTTAAACACAACTTTATTTACATTTAATTACTTAAAGAAACAACAGCTCAGACACTAAATCAGGTCAAAAATAAATAACAGATGCAACGACAGCTCAGGCAACGAATCAGGACAGAAAAGGTGCAAACAATAATTTGCCATCAGCTACGTTGCACAAAAGGCCTTTATATGCCCACTGCTGCACAAAAACGTCCAGGTTCCTGGTGAGCCTGTGAAAAGAAAATTCCAGGTTTAACCTGGCCTTCACGTGGAACCTCCACAGCGTTTCTGGGGCAAGGGTCGGCTCACCCTTCAACTTGTCTCTGCGCATTAAATAAATGGACAACTTAGCTTCGCCAACTAAAAAATTAAGGAGAGTACACTTGTCCTTTTGGGTTTTACAATACTTAACGCCACAAATAAAGAGGGGTGCAGTAAAAAGAACATCAAACAAACCAAAAACATGGGTTAGAACATTAAAGAAACTTGATAATCTGCTGCACTCAGTAAAAACGTGGAACAGGGTTTCGGGCAGAGAACAGAAAGGACAGACATTGACAACACTGGGACTAAACTTTGACAAAAAGGCGTTTGTCGCGATGGCGCCATGGAGAATTCGCCACTGGAGATCTCCCGTTCTCTTTTTGAGAGGTGGTTTGTAGAGGACCCTCCATTGTGGCCTCAGCCCACCCAGCCTCCCGGTCCACACACACACCGGCCTGCCGCACAGGCCCCTCTGGTGGATGGCTTTAACGCAGGACGCGTACAGAGCCTTCTTATCTGCCGAGTGCAGGCTCAGCTGTACCGCGCTGCAGGACGTCAGCAGAGGCCCGCTCAGCTCCGCCAACACAGGCCTCAGGTGGATGTCGGGGTACGGGTCCCTGGGGTCAGGTTCCGCCTCTCCCCTGCCGAATGCGAGGAGAAGGCCCCTCTCCTTCTCCGTCAGCCTCCCCCTCCACAGCTCCAGGCACTTCTCCACCAGGCGGAGGGAGCGCACCCCCAAAGCGGAGCCCAGAGCTCGGCTGTCCGCGAGCGCAGGTCCAGCAGCACTCACCAGCTGATGCAGGCGGACGACCTTGGAGCTGCACAGCGCCCCCTGCAGACCGGGCACAGCACTGCAGCAGACGTCCAGCCTGGCACCGCAGACCTGAGGCTCCTGTAACAGCCAGTGCAGAGAGTTACACGTAGCACTTCTTTGAGTGTGGAACAGCGCCCAGGACTTAAAAGCACCACGATAAAAAGGAGGTAACCCACTTAACTTTAGAGAATTAAAATCAGTTAAAAACAGAGCAGCATCCAGCCCCAGGTTATTAACACGCCTGAGTATGCAGCTGGCCACGTCCCGCCACACCAGATCCTCCGGTCCAGTCAGATACCTCTGAAAGAACCGGAGTCTGAAGGTGGCAGTTTTACTGGCCAGGTGGACCAGGCCCTGGCCCCCCTCGTCTCTGGATAAAAACAAAACGGACTGAGGCACCCAATGAAACTTGTCCCAGAAAAAGGTGACCATCTTGGCCTGAATCTGGGCTAGCAGGTCAGGCGGAGGGTCCAGACAGGCCAACCGGTGCCACAATAAGGAGGCCACCAGGTTATTCAAAACCAGGACCCTCCCCCTGAAGGACATCTGGGAGCGGAGCCACCGCCACTTAGCCAGCTTGCTCTCAACCTGGTCTAAAACAGTATCCCAGTTCCTACGGACAATGTCGTTGCTCCCCAAATAAACCCCGAGATACTTGAAGCCGTCCCTTTTCCAGGTCAGGCTTTGGGGGAGAACAGGGAGGCCTTCGCGCCACTCGCCAACAGCCAGGGCTTCGCACTTCCTCCAGTTCACCCTCGCAGAAGACACAAGGGAGAACTTTGTGATGACGGAGTTTAAAACACTCACATCGTGTTGGTCTTTAATAAAAACAACGACATCGTCGGCGTAAGCCGATAAACCTACACTGCTGTTAAAACCAGGTAAAAACAGGCCTCGGACAGACGAGCGTAACATGTGTAAGAGGGGTTCCAGGGAGAGCGCATAGAGCATCCCAGACAGGGCGCAGCCCTGCCGGACGCCTCTACGCACCCTAAAAGGAGCACACAGGCTACCGTTAACCTTCAGCACACTCTCAATGTCACTGTACAGCACCTTGATCTCGGCTATGAAACCAGCGCTGAACCCAAACCTCTCCATGACCCGCCAGAGGAAGTCGTGTTCAACGCGGTCAAAAGCCTTTTCTTGATCCAGTGAGATCAATCCCGTGTTCAAGCCTAATGAACTGGAGACCTCCAAAACGTCCCGAATGAGGTAGATGTTATCTACCATAGACCTGCCGGGCACACAGTACGTCTGGTCCCGGTGGAGAGCCTGCTCCATGGCTCCCCTCAGCCTATTGGCTAAGACCTTGGACAGGAGCTTGTAATCGGTGCAGAGCAGAGAGACAGGACGCCAGTTCCTCACGTCCTGCAGGTTGCCTTTCTTAGGCAGCAGAGTGACGACGGCTCTCCGGCACGAGACTGGCAGTGACCCAGACGACAGGCTTTCGTTACAAACATCCAAAAGATCGTGGGCAAAGATGTCCCAGAAAGCCTTGTAAAACTCGGCCGTGAGCCCGTCTATGCCCGGAGCTTTCCTCCCCTGCATGCTCTGCAGAGCTGCCTGCAGCTCCTGGGTAGCCAGAGGCCTGTCCAGCAGGGAGTTGAGCTCCTCAGACAGCCGAGGGAGGCCGGCACAGACCTCGTCCATCAGCGCGACATTTTCGTTAAAATCACTCTGATACAGTGAGGCGTAAAACCCAGCAGCCCTCTCTCTGATTGGGCCGGGCTCTGTCAGCACCTGCCCCGTCTCAGAGAGCAGGGAGTGGATCTGCCTGCTCTGCCCTTTCTTCTTCTCCAGCCCGAAGAAGTAGCTCGTCGGAGCGTCCATCTCTGTAATGGCCTGGAGCCTGGACCGGACCAGCGCACCCTGTACTTTAGTGTCCAGCAGGTTGGCCAAAGCCATCTTTTTAGATTTGAGGATTTCAATATATCCTCGATTTCCCGTGGACTCAGTTGCACACTCGAGATCCACAATATCAGTCTCCAGATCCCTGACAGATCTGGTGATGTCACGTGTGACATTGAGCGTGTGCTGTTGGCATAAAAGTTTGATTTGCACTTTGCCATGGTCCCACCACTGCCTCAAGCTGACAAACTCGTGTTTCCTCTGTCTAAAATCACTCCAGAAGAAATTAAAAGCCTCTCTGAAAGATTTGTCGACAGCTAAAACCGAGTTAAAATGCCAATAGGCGCTTTTGGGTAAAATAGTTTGTATAAAAACCTTACATAAAACCAAAGAGTGGTCAGTAAAACCAACAGGTAAAATCACACACTTTTTTAAAACACCAACTCTGTGCTTAAAAATATAAAAACGATCGAGTCTAGCCGAGGAGATTCTGTTCTCACAGAGGTGGGACCATGTGTACTGTCGGCAGCCCGTGTGCATCCTTCTCCACACGTCCACCAGGCCATGGGAGGAGACCAGCTGTCTCAAGGCGCGCTGGGATGCTGGATGAGGCTCTGCATGGTTCCGGTCTAAAACTTCATTAACAGTACAGTTAAAATCCCCCCCCACGAATAAAAAATCCTCCTGGCAGCAGCCATTTAAAATGTCATTCATGTTCTCAAAGAAGTGTTTCCTCTCTGCACCGTCGTTCGGAGCGTAGATGTTAATAAAAACCACCTTAAAATGCTCAAAGTGAGCTGTGACCAAGAGGCACCTCCCCGCCACAACATGTTGAATATCTAGGGAAGCAGGAGTGAAGCCTCTGGAGAACAGGAACCCCACTCCACCACTGCGGGTGGTGTTGTGGCTCAGCACCAGCTCCCCTCCCCACTCTCTGCTCCACTCTGCCTCATTCCCAGGGTCGCTGTGTGTTTCCTGAAGAAACAGCACATCAATGTGTTTCATCCTGGCCATCTCAAACACAACCGCCCTCTTTGCCACCTCTCTGGCACCGTTTAAATTAAGACTGCCAATAGTGAAGTCAGCCATGGGGAAGGAGAAGTGGAAAACCAAACTAAGAACAGACAATGAGAAAATCAGAGATAAAAGCCGTGAGCACATCATTAAAAGCCGAGCTGTTTTCGGACTTTGCCCATATGCTTTTTCAGCCTAAACAGTTCCTGGTCTGTCAGGTCTGACTCAGCTCTGTGTTTCACGGTGTAGCTGGCAGAACGGTAGAAACCCTGCAGGTCAGGGAAGTGCTGCTCTAACAGCAGACCCTTCATCCCCTTGGTTAATTTTAAAAAGGAGTGCAGTTCCTCAGCAGGATACACGGGAGCAGCCTGCTGGCTGTGTGACATCACACTACTGTGTGACATCATGCTGCTGTCAGACACCCCCCCCTCACTGTCACTGCTGTCAGACACAGCCGCTCTGCCCACAGCAGCACCCGGCCTGTCCGCCAGCCGCCCGGCCTTGCCACCAACCACCACAGTAGTCACCTTTCTTTTCTTATTGGGCTGTGTGCGCAGAGCAGAACCACCCACAGCCCCACAGGCCACCATCGCACCAGCCTCACAGGCCTCCATCTCGTCAGCCTCAGCTGCACTGCTCCTCACACACAGCACACCCGCCTCACCCGTCACTACACTCGCCTCACCCTCCTTACCCACTGCACACAGGCCCCCAGCGACCTGAGACCCTCCGCAGAGCTCACCCGCCGCCTTACCTGCTCCCTCCAGCACACCTGCCTCTTCCACCCCACCTGGTCCATCTGCCCCACCTAACTGACTCCTCATTATATGTGCTCCACTCACCTCCCCAGAACACCCACCTGACACACCCTTGGCACCTGTTGCACTCACATCCTCCACCAGTTTAACAGCTGACTGACCTGAGGTGTTATCACTCACCTCAGCTGCTTCTCCTCCCACCTCCTCCCTCTCACCGGCTACCTCAGTGCTCTCTGCAGCCGGGCTCCGCACCTCGTCAGCCTGCCGCTTACCTGTAGCTCCCGTGTCTCTCCCCATCGCTGCTGCACCGGCTCTGCCCGAAGCGACCGCCGCCCACGAAACCGCGGGAGCCGCCGCCGGCCCCGCGGGAGCCGCCACCCGCGGCCCCGCAGCCGGCACAGCGGCGGTAATGGCCGCCGCCCGCCGCTCCGCGGGTGTAGCCTGCCCAGCACGGCCGGGACAGGCCTTAATTAAATGCCCCTCCTCACCACAACCGAAACATTTCACAGTGGACGATGTTGCAAACAAAATATATTCGAACTCGTCCACACGAACACGGAAGCGATAGTCCAGATCCTCATTCCGGTTGTTGAGGATCATGAACAGCTGCCGGCGGTGAGACACCATGTGGCGCAGCAGCGGGGACTTGCAGCCGGACAGCACTTTTCGAATGGGCGACACCACCTTACCGTGCTTGGACAGTTCCTTAATGAGGAACTCGTCGCTTATGAAAGGTGGCACATTGGAGAGGGTGACCTTAGTAGCCGGCTGCGTTAGCGGCATCACCGGCTCAAACTGCCCATTAACCGTGATGCCCGCCTCCACCAGGCTGTGCACCTGCTCCACCTTTGCCAAAAATAAAACTACCGCGCTGTTCATGCGGGCAGCGGACTTAACGGACCCGTGCCCGATAACCTGTCCAACGGCCAGTGCAACCTCCTCCACGCTGCACAGGGAACCGGCACCAACTCGGATGCCGTGTTTCCGGGACAGCGCGGAGAAGCCGGCCGCCAGTCGCCATTGCGGCCGGGAAGCGCACCAAACAATTAAGAAAAAAACGTCGAAATTAACCCTACAACACTACACAAAGTACCGAAACTAACACAACTAATTAAACATTAACCAGAGAAAACAAGGATAGTGAAAAAAGGTTAGAAAAACCACTTTTACACTTAGCCTTTCACTCAGCTCTTCCACTCACACTCCTCTCACTCGAAGAAGAAGAAGAAGAAGAAGAAGAAGAAGCAGCATGAATCCACACGCAGCACACGCAACCGCCGACAAAGCAAAATGAAGCATAAACGTCTCGAGCCATTAACGCAAGCCCAAAACGCAAGGGCAGTTAAAAGAGGTATAATTCAGCCTTAAGTGTGAGCGTGCATGGTTGCTTGTGTCACTTGTCTCTGTGTGGCCCTGGTGACCTGTGACTCCCACTGTCCAAAAACATGCATGTTAGGTTAATTGGTGATTGTCCCTAGGAGTGAGTGTGAGCGTGGATGGTTGTGTGTCTTGTTTGTCTCTGTGTGGCCCTGTGATGGACTGGAGGCCTGTCCAGTTTGTACCCCACCTCTCGCCCAATGACCGCTGTGATGGGCTCCAGCCCCCCCGGGATCCTAAATTGGATTAGGCGGGTATGGAAAATGCATTGATGGATGCATGGACACAGTAGATATGTGAGGTATTTAATTCACAAGCATTTTGTTTGCGATCAACTGATGCCTTACAGGACTTTCTCACTTGCCTTCAGTTTTTTGGCTCTGCAGATAAATCTGCTGTTTTTCTGCCTGTAATGACACATTATTTGCTATAAGATGCTCTGCTTCCTTTAACAGGAGCCAGGGAGACACAGGGGGGCACACAGTGGCATGCTGCATTGACCGGACACTGACTGGGATTAAATGCAAATGTCTACATGAATGCAATATTTCTCTGAATGGGCCCTATTGTTCCCTGTAGTTTAGATGTAAATTACTAGTTAGCACATACATCTTTGCAAAAGGGTCATTCTGACAGAGAACATCATGACCTCTAACCACTGAACAGCTACAACTTATTGTAATAGGGTAGACATCAGTAGGATTGTATTTGGAACTGACATTATTCCTCTGCCT
This sequence comes from Odontesthes bonariensis, assembly GCF_027942865.1. Classification (NCBI taxonomy): domain Eukaryota; kingdom Metazoa; phylum Chordata; class Actinopteri; order Atheriniformes; family Atherinopsidae; genus Odontesthes; species Odontesthes bonariensis. The sequence continues at coordinate 2,730,042 of NC_134517.1, read as the reverse complement.
CAATGAGAATCTACCCCTCGCTCTTTACTGAAAAAGAGACCTGTACAAAAGTCTCATAACTTATTGGTGATATTTAGCAGCACTTAAAGAACCAATGAAACTACAAGCTGAGTGCCAGTTGCCTCTTAATATGTGTACATTACCAATAGTAGCTAGTCTGCTCTGACTGGTCACCTTGTCAAATGGAAATTACACTGAAATACCATAAACAATACCTTCAAAATAACTTGTCTTGTCATTTTTGGGCAAAATACAGGTGTATTGGTGGCTAAAAGCACAATACATACCTTAATATACCTTAACAAATGCACTACTCTGTTCTTTTGTGTTACTGCCCTGAAGAAGGCACTCATGCTAAGATACAGACACAACACCCCAATTCTTTTGTGGCAATATCTGGTGATTTTAATCATGCCTCACTCTCTGCTACACTGCCAACTTTTCAACAGTTTGTCAGCTGCTCTACCAGAGAAAACAAGACATTGGATTTGTTTTACACAAATGTCAAGGATTCATACATTTCCAAATCAAGACCTCCCCTGGGTAAATCAGATCACAACCTTGTTTTTCTCTGTTCAGCATATAAACCCCTTGTCCAGAGACTACCTGTCACAAAAAGGACTGTTAGAAAGTGGTCACAGGAAGCTGTTGTTTTGATGCAACCGATTGGATTTCTCTTTGTAAGCCACATGGAGAGGACATTAATGCCATGACTGAGTGTGTGACTGACTATATAAACTTCTGTGTCGACAACACCATCCCCACCAGAACAGTGAGATGCTTCCCTAATAACAAACCCTGGATCACCAGTGAGCTAAAGGAACTATTGAACAAGAAAAAAAGAGCCTTTAGGGAGCGAGACAGGCAGTTACTGAGGAGTATACAGAAGCAGCTCAAAGTCAAGATCAGAGAGAGCAAGGAGGTGTATAGAAAGAAGCTTGAGAGTAAACTGCAGAGGAATGATATCAGAGATGTGTGGTCAGGAATGAAGAAGATCACAGGCCTCAAGCAGAGGGAGGATCGGATGGATGGAAGGCTGGACAGAGCAAATGAGCTGAACACATTCTTCAACAGGTTCAGTTCAGGAACAAGCTCACCATCCTCCCCTCCTGTTCCCAGCCAAAGAGACATCCCACCCTCCTCTGACCCACAGCTTTCCTGTAACATCTCCACCTCCACCTCAGTCATGGATTCTTCTGCTTCCACTAGTTTGTCTTCAACCCAATCAGGAGATGCTGCTGTCCCCTTTGCCTCCCCCTCCCACTTTTCTGTTTCTAGAAGTCAGGTGAAGAGGCAGTTGGAGAGACTGAACCGGAACAAGGCTGCAGGTCCAGATGGTGTCAGCCCCCGAGTCCTGAAGGCCTGTGCAGAGCAGCTCTGCTGGATTCTGCAACACCTTTTCAACCTTAGCTTGACCCAAGAGAAGGTACCACTGTTGTGGAAGACATCCTGTCTGGTTCCGGTCCCAAAGAAAACTCACCCTTCAGACATCAATGACTACAGACCTGTTGCCCTGACATCCCACATCATGAAGGTCCTGGAGAGACTCCTGTTGACCCACCTGTGTAAGCAAACAAGCACATATCAGGACCCCCTGCAGTTTGCTTATCGCCACGGACTTGGAGTTGAAGACGCTATCATACACCTGCTTCAACAAACCCACTGTCATCTGGACAAAGCAGGCAGCACTGTGAGGATCATGTTCTTTGATTTCTCCAGTGCATTTAATACAATCCAGCCTGATCTGCTTCGTCTGAAACTCCAGAAGACTCAGGTGGAGGCCTCAACAATCACCTGGATTAATGACTACCTGACAAACAGACCACAGTTTGTCAGACTGAAGAATTGTGTGTCTAACCAGGTGATCAGCAGCACAGGAGCACCACAGGGGACTGTACTCTCACCATTCCTTTTCACTCTGTACACTTCAGACTTCCAGTACAAGTCAGACTCCTGTCATCTACAGAAATATTCAGATGACTCTGGAGTTGTCGGGTGTATCAGAGATGGACAAGAAGCTGAGTACAGAGAGCTGGTGGACTGCTTTGTGGCATGGTGTGGGAACAATCATCTCATCTTGAATGTTAACAAAACAAAGGAGATGATTGTAGATTTCAGGAGAAACAGGGTCAGATCAAACCCTGTTTCCATCATGGGAGAAGAAGTGGAGGTGGTTGAGGAATAAAAATACCTTGGTGTTCATCTGGACAACAGACTGAACTGGAGACACAACAGTGAAGCCATCTACAAGAAAGGACAGAGCAGACTGTACTTCTTGAGGAAGCTAAGGTCCTTCAAGGTTTGCAACAAGATGTTGCAGATCTTCTACAAGTCTGTTGTTGAGAGCGTCATTTCCTCTTGCGTCATCTGTTGGGGCAGCAGCATCAGAAGCAGGGACCTAAAAAGACTCAACAACCTGATAAAGAAGGCTGGTTCTGTTCTGGGGACGACTGTGGAACCTCTGGAGACAATAATGCAAAGAAGGATTTTGCATAAAATCAAGAGAATTATGGACAACCCTGAACATCCTCTCCATGAGACTGTTATCGGAAAACAGAGTCTCTTCAGTCAAAGGCTTCTTCAGTTTGGATGCAAAACGGACCGCTACAGGAAATCATTCCTGCCCACAGCCATCAGCATCTATAATAACTCCTTGATTTAATTGAGCTACATCAACATTTAATTTCCCTCTGGGATAAATAAAGTATTTTTGAATTGAATTGAATTGAATGCCGCTACACATGGGCCTTGTTTTTAAGATGTCCAAATAGGACTTGTCAATTAATAAAGACATTCTAATTGGGAGTGCCTTAGTCAGAGAATTAAAAAAAAATTTTTTAACTTGGATGTACAATACCTTGGACTAAAGAGCACCCAAACCCAAGAAGCCTACAAACAATTGGGATAAGAGCACGCCATATTCTACAAACTCATACCTTAACTGGTGATTTGATTTCACTGGGGAACTAAACAGTAGATTTGTGCCATCACAAAGACGAAGTGAGCGGAAAGTGTGAAATAATATCCATCTTCCTTAAATCTGAACAGCTCACTGTATGAGATCTTTTTCAAACCCAGAGAGACAATTCAAAGTGCCAGGGTCGCATTTTCAAGCCTTTTTTTTTTTTAATATGCAGTAACTTTAGACAACCAAAGTTTTCTATTTAATATGTCCCAAGTAAGAAAAGAGTAATCTTCAACATTGGGGCACATTTATCTGATGGTATTACATTCTCAGAACATCACTCTACCTCGAACACATCTTCATAGCACACATTTGGCTCCTAATATATACCTGTGTAATCAGTCGGCATGCATTCCAGGTATCTTCTGATTTAGTTTAATTTCTGAGAGACTTGGAGGGAAACTTGGAGGTTAAATTGATTAATGTAAAAAATATTTACATTAATCTTATAGCTTATTTTGAAAGCTGATGTAGATTATTTTTGAGTGAATCCTTGTATTCCCAAATCTCTGCATTGGAGACTGTGTGTGCAAAGTTCAATTCAATTTTATTTATATAGCGCCAAATACAACAAATGTCATCTCAAGGCACTTGAGGTTGAAAGGTTGAAGTTGAAATCATCTTCAGAACCACAAGAGCCACATTTATGGAAAATAAACCAGGTGGACGTAAAGTGATCTTTTTTAAGGTTAAATCAAAGTGTGCATGTCCAAATAAATGAGATTTTAATTGCTAAATACTGAGAAGCATATTTCACATTAAGATAAGCCTACGGGACTGAAATGGCAGAGGGGGCAAATTGAGAATGAGAATAAAAATTGAAAAGCTCATTACATCTTGTATGCCTCATTTGACATACAGCGTTGTCCATGGCACACAGGGTAGGATAATGGCTATGGACACTTGTACTCGGTGAGGATTTGTTGCTTTGCATTTAAAATAACTGCCGAATACAGTCAGTATTTATACATCTCAAGATATTCAGCAAGTTATCCCCCTTCCTGTTAACTTTGTCAACATGTTGCTTCACAAGCAGGATTAAGTGTCATTCGACATTAGCTTTGGTTCACTTGGTTCTTCCCCACCTGTGAGGTATGTACAGGCGCTTCAGGCTGCCCTCTTATCAGTTCCCAGCAGGCTCCATGGAGTGCCCACTTCCCCTCATAACACAGGCCTCATTCAGGTACAAATGTCTATTCACACACACACACACACACACACACCAATTGCTCTCAGTAATACTGATTTATATATTTAACTTAAAGGCCATATCAATACTTTGACTTGGATGCATGAGCAACAAGAGCAGAGGAAATCAATGATGCATATGTGTGATACATGAGTGTGCTGGGAAGTTAGAAACATGAAGGTAAGAAAGGTATTTCATGAGCCTAAACACATGCAGATTTCCACATGTATTTGTAAAGTCAGGATGGAAGTTGGCAAAGTAAACACAAGGAATTATTAAAAGCTACATATAACAGAAAATCACTTTGTGGTTGGGAGCATATATTCAATTCAATTCAATTCATTTTTATTTATATAGCGCCAAATACAACAAATGTCATCTCAAGGCACTTAGATAATAAAGTCCAATTCAAGCCAATTGGAATTTAATTAATCCATCCATCCATCCATTATCTGCCGCTTGTCCAGGGATCGGGTCGCGGGGGCAGCAGCTTGAGCAGAGAAACCCAGACGTCCCTGTCCCCGGCCACTTCCTCCAGCTCTTCTGGGGGGACCCCGAGGCGTTCCCAGGCCAGCCGAGAGACATAGTCTCTCCAACGTGTCCTGGGTCTTCCCCGGGGCCTCCTCCCAGTGGGACGGGCCCGGAACACCTCACCAGGGAGGCGTCTAGGAGGCATCCTAACCAGATGCCCGAACCACCTCATCTGACTCCTCTCGATGCGGAGGAGCAGCGGTTCTACTCCGAGCCCCTCCCGGATGACCGAGCTTCTCACCCTATCTCTAAGGGAGAGCCCAGACACCCCGCGGAGGAAACTAATTTCGGCCGCTTGTATTCGCGATCTCGTTCTTTCGGTCACTACCCACAGCTCGTGACCATAGGTGAGGGTAGGAACATAGATTGACCGGTAAATCGAGAGCTTCGCCTTCTTCACCACGACGGGCCGGTGCAGAGCCCGCATCACTGCAGACGCCGCACCGATCTATCTGTCAATTTCCTGCTCCATTTGTCCCTTACTCGTGAACAAGACCCAGAGATACTTGAACTCCTCCACTTGGGGAAGGATCTCATTCCCGACCCGGAGAGAGCATTCCACCCTTTTCCGGCTGAGGACCATGGTCTCAGATTTGGAGGTATTGATTCTCATCCCAGCCGCTTCACACTCGGCTGCGAACCGCTCCAGTGAGAGCTGAAGGTCACGGCCCGACGACGCCAACAGAACCGCATCGTCCGCAAAAAGCAGAGACCCGATTCTGAGGTCGCCAAAACGGACCCCCTCAACGCCCTGGCTGCGCCTAGAAATTCTGTCCATAAAAATTATGAACAGAATCGGTGACAAAGGGCAGCACTGACGGAGTCCAACCCTCACAGGAAACATGTCCGACTTACTGCCGGCAATGCGGACCAAACTCTGACATCGGTCATACAGAGACCGAACAGCCCATATCAAGGAGTCCGGCACTCCATACTCCCGGAGCACCCCCCACAAGAGTCCCAGAGGGACACGGTCGAATGCCTTCTCCAAGTCCACAAAACACAAGTAGACCGGTTGGGCGAACTCCCATGCACCCTCCAGGATCCTGCCGAGGGTATAGAGCTGGTCCACTGTTCCACGGCCAGGACGAAAACCACACTGCACCTCCTGAATCCGAGATTCGACTATCCGGCGGATCCTCCTCTCCAGTACCCCCGAAAAGACCTTACCAGGGAGGCTGTGGAGTGTGATCACCCTATAGTTGGAACACACCCTCCGGTCCCCCTTTTTAAAGAGGGGGACCACCACCCCGATCTGCCAGTCCAGAGGCACTGCCCCCGATGTCCACGCGATGCTGCAGAGGCGTGTCAACCAAGACAGCCCCACAACATCCAGAGCCTTGAGGAACTCAGGACGGACCTCATCCACCCCCGGGGCCGTGCCACAGAGGAGTTTTTTAACCACCTCGGCAACCTCAGCCCCAGAAATGGGAGGCCCCATGTCCGAGCCCCCCAACTCTGCTTCCTCATCGGAAGGCGTGTCGGTAGGATTGAGGAGGCCCTCGAAGTATTCCCCCCACCGACTCACGACGTCCCTAGTTGAAGTCAGCAGAGCCCCGCCCTCACCATACACGGTGTTGACGGTGCACCACTTTCCCCCCCGAGTCGCCGGATGGTGGACCAGAAACTCTTCGAGGCCGTCCGGAAGTCGTTTTCCATGGCCTCCCCGAACTCCTCCCAAGCCCGAGTTTTTGCCTCAGCAACTGCCGAGGCCGCGTTCCGCTTGGCCCGTCGGTACCCATCAGCTGCTTCCAGAGTCCCACTGGCCAAAAAGGCCCGATAGGACTCCTTCTTCAGCTTGACGGCTTCCCTCACCACTGGTGTCCACCAGCGGGTTCGCGGGTTGCCACCACGACAGGCACCGACCACCTTACGGCCACAGCTCTGGTCGGCCGCCTCAACAATGGAGGCACGGAACATGGCCCATTCGGGCTCAATGTCCCCCACCTCCCCCGGGACATGGTTGAAGCTCTGCCGGAGGTGGGAGTTGAAACTCCTCCTTACAGGGGATTCTGCCAGCCGTTCCCAACAGACCCTCACAATGCCAGGTCTGACCGGCTTCCTCCCCCACCAGTGGAGCCAACTCACCACCAGGTGGTGATCAGTTGACAGCTCTGCCCCTCTCTTCACCCGAGTGTCCAGGACACACGGCCGCAAGTCCAACGATACTACCACAAAGTCGATCATCGAGCAGCGGCCTAGGGTGTCCTGGTGCCAATTCAATTAATTGTAATCATAATTATTCATAAAATAATCCAATTTGTTCATATAGAGCCAATTCAAAAATAATTTCCTAGCTAAGGAAACCAACAGATTGCACTGAAACTTTTTTTTTTTTTTCATATTCAGGTGTCTGAAGTACGAAATTAAATCACCCTGTCTCTGCTCAGGGATGGGGGGAGTGTATCTCCCCAAAAACCTGGACATAGTAACACCTCAAACTCGGTTTTTCTATTTACTATAGTAACCATGAAAAATACTGTACTGTATTTTGTTTTGTTTGACAAGAGTCTAACTGTCAAGTCAAAAAGGCACTTTGGAGGAAAAGAAACACTGATTTATTTCAAATTTAAAAACAAAAATGGCTATCAAGAATATAATATACAATCACGGGAAATGTGATAACCCAGGTTGGAGCCCTGAGAACGCAGTGGGAACATCAGGAAGACAATATTATTTAATTCACTGGCTGCATTCAGACGAAACTTCAAGAGAAAATTGGCCTCCCATACTCGTATTTTTACAGCATTTTGCAACACAAAAACTTGCTCCTGGGTCAGTGGTTTTCTCCTAGATTAAAACAGCCACATTTATTTCTGCCATCAACAATTAACTTCCCTTCACTCTCTGCACCCAGATGTTGATGTCTGTTGGCTGTGAAATTCTGCTGAGAGTTGACTATGTTGCTGATGCTGGGTGTGACATATAAACAAGCTACAAAAACAACACCTGCCATTCATGTCTATATTTGGAGATTTTAACCCCACATCTTCCTCTGCTAGGCTTCAATTTTCCAAGTTTGTCAACTGATTTTCATTTGCCTTTTTTCTATTATTATTTTTTTATCTTTATATTCCAATAAATTACCTTTAACAATGATTCAAACTGCAGCAATTTTTTTGAGGGATTAAAAAAGTATTACTGAATTTAATCCAATCAAGCATCAAATGATTAAAAAAATCGTGAGAAGTTTAAACATGTAAAGGGACAGCAGGACTCTTCTGATAGAAGCACATGGACAAGGGATTACTGTGGGAAACCTTTGTCAAGCACTACAATCCAGAGTTCCATTCACAGACTTTACTGAGCAGAGAAGAAGCCTGATGTTAACCTGGTCCAGAGGCGGCATCCGCTTCTCTGGGCTTGGAGGCGTCTGGGATGGAGCGTCACACGGTGGAAACGTGTGCTGTGGTCAGAGCCATCAGTGTTCCAGATCTTTGTTGGAAGAAATGGAGCAAAGAGCCAAAGGAGCATCCAGCCTGCTGTCAGCAAGCAGTCCCTGCAGCCAGGCTCTGGGATGGGATGGGCTTGGATCAGGGCCCCAATGAGCAAAGCTCATTTCCACTTCTGTGATGGCAGCATTGATGCAGAAAAGTTCTCTGAGATTTTACAGCAACATGTGCTGCCTTCAGGACCACATCTGTTCCAGGGACGTCCGTGCATTAGAATAAAAAAAATGCACATTACAAAGGCAAGGCTGCAGATCGAGAGGAGATTGTATCGTACTTATCGTTTTTTATGATCCGTGGTGGTAAACTACATTTTACATACATCACATTTTCTTGTGCATAGTCACCACAAAAGTTATGTCAAGGCACTTTAAAGACAAAAAAGACTTGGGTTCTCTCCGGGTTCTCTGGCTTCCTCCCACCGTCCAAAAACATGCATGTTAGGTTAATGAGCGTTTTTCAATTCCGGTCCTCGTGACCCACTGCCCTGCATGTTTTCAATGTTTCCCTCTTCCAGCACACATGATTCAAATGATCAACTCGTCATCAGGCTCTGCAGTGGCCTGATCAGGAGCCATTCATTTGAATCAGGTGTGCTGGAGGAGGGTAACATCGAAAACATGCAGGGCAGTGGGTCCCGAGGACCGGACATGAGAAACGCTGGGTTAATTGGTGACTCTAAATTGTCCCTAGGAGTGAGTGTGAGCGTGGATGGTTGTGTGTCTCGTTTGTCTCTGTGTGGCCCTGTGATGGACTGGCGGCCTGTCCAGTTTGTACCCCACCTCTCACCCAATGACCGCTGGGATAGGCTCCAGCCCCCCTGGGACCCTAAATTGGATTATGCGTGTATGTATAGAAAATGGATGGATGGATGGATATATATAGCACTAATTCACAGCAGAAGTGCTTTAAAGATACAGTCCAATATAAACCACACTTAATCCAGTTCATCATAACTAGTTTAAATTGAATTAATTAAGATCCAAATTAGTCGAATTCATATAATGCCAATTCATAATAAGTTGCCTTGCTCAGGAAAGAAACTAAAGACAACATAACTTCTAACAATGAATCAGTCAATGAGAAAATTGAAAGGAAGTTTGGACATAATGTTAAATGTAACACTGAGTACAGCTGTAAAAGAAACTTTGAATGAATGAATAAAAAAAATATATTAACACTGAGAAGAATCTAACTTTCTTTTAGGCTTATTATTCTGATAGTTACATTTCCATATGTAAACAGAGAGGAATGGAGAGTTCTGAAATAGATCAGAATTACTTAATGTACTCTCAGATTTTTGAACACGAATATGGCGACCCCGCCTCTTGCCCCATGACCCTGGGATAGACAACCAATCATCTAAGAACACAAACAAATCTTAAACCGAAGCCAACGAAGAACCGAGAGCAATAAAAAGTAATCTATGAGCAAAAGGGTAAAATCCTCATAAAAACAAATGATAAAACTAGACAGAAACAAAACACAGAAACAGCAAAACCTGAAAAACTAAACCAAAGTCCAACATTTCACAAACACCTTCCCAACCATCACAGATGTGTGTATATATTCACAAACATCAGGACAATCTGCTGAAGATTCAGTCAGCGCATTGCTACAATAGTATCCTTCTATTGAATTTTCCTCCAGAACAGTGTTCTATATTTAATCTTTCATCCGGATGCTAATGAATCCCATTCACAGTGGATACTCTTAGACTCTTATTGTCTTTGAGATTTATTCAAATTTGACTTACTTGTTAACAAGCTTATCTGTATGTTGTGGCCATTAAAAGGCTGCTACAAAATGATGAAGTAAATATGTGAACAAGAGCAAATAAAGAGCCACACTAATGGGCAGAGAGAATTACAAGCTATGAAATAGCTGAGTAAACTTGCAGTGCTAATGAATTTTGATAAAGGTCATTACAGAATGTGGCTGTTACAGCATATGCAGTGAGAAGGAGTTGAAATCAGATTTAGAGCTGTTTATGAAAGTTTAAAGCTAGAATATGTTTTTTGTTTGCTCTCAGCTTTTATTTTTATCTTAACTTGATTGGGCTGCTTCACTCTGAAATGTTGGCATTCTTAAGTTACTCTTTAGTGGGAAAGCAGATGATGCAATCAAAGAAAATCTACCATGTGGTTTCTGTTGTACATTTGCTTGATGTACTTTATGTTGTCTCCCTCTTCCAGTGATGCTCCTCTGTGCCTTTTCTGTGACGGTTAAGCAACAAAATGAATTGCCACTGAAAGAAAAGCTGGGTTAAATCCCAATTTGTCCTATTTTATTCAAGATTTGAAGCGTTAGCCAGTCTTTTGTAATACTACAAAAGTGCAGCAAGGACACCATTACAGGTCTCACCTTTGTGACCCTGAGAAAAAATCTGCTTCCAGCATACAAAGGCTGTCGTCAGCCTGTTGCAGAAAAATTCTTCAATTTTCAAGTAGGATGACAAGAATGCTGAAGGTCCCTTCCTTATGAAGTCTAAAAACAAATCATTTTGCTCACGTATTTGGTGAGGTGTATCTCACTTGAAAGCTATCAGCTTTTTGTTTCTATATAAATAATAAATCTTGAACGTATTGATGTTTCTAATCTAACTGCACATGCTCCTCCTTTCATCATGATAATTGTAAGTCTGACAGAGCACTACTTTTTACAGAAACCAATGAACAGATTTTTCTTCTTTTCCCAAACTATTAAACCTTCGGGCACTGCTCACACAGTAGATGTGAGCAATGCAATGATCATAAGAAAATTTCAATTATGCACTCATGCATTTTAGATTAATAATACAAATTGTCTCAATACATACGTCACCACGCAGTCCAATTCTTTCCCATGTAAACTGAGAAAAGTAGTGACCTGGAGCTTTTACTTTACTTTACTTTACTTTACTTTTTTAATTTTTCAGGACATTGCACATTAATGAACATATACATAGTGTACATACATGTAAATGTGCCAGATTTTAGCACAAATGCTAATTTCCATCTGGTGTCCAAATAGACAGGCTTGGTGGAGCAAAGAAATTAAAATCAAAGACAAGCATTACAAACAAGAACACTGTTAGTAACAAAAGAAATGGTACAAATACAAAAGCAATAAGCATGTTAATAGAAACAAAGAGACCCCAAAATAGGGCTATGTATTAGTGATGTGCGTGTGTGCGGGTTCAAACTAGTGGTGTGTACATGTTTGTTGAACTCGAAGCCACGTTTTAATCTGGCTCTTGAAGGTGGCTAAAGAGGGACATTCCCTTATGTGCAGTAGTATTGAGTTCCATAATGCACTGCCTTTAAGAGATAGTGCATTATGGCTAAAAGCAGTTTTCCTAAAAGGAACCTCCACATCTTTGTTAGCCACTGCTCGGGTAACCCGTGTCTGACAATATTTTAAAAAATCCTGTAAACAGGGTGGTGCCAGGCCATGCAAAGTTTTATAAAATAAGCATCTGTAAGAAAATTTACAGAAATTGTCAAAGCTCAGTAGATTGTACTTATCTAAAATGTTACAATGGTGGTAAGAAAAAGGTTTTTTATCTAAGATTTTGAGTGTTTTTTTAAATACAATCTCCACTGGCTTGAGTGTGGTAGACCCCACCATAGTCCAGCTTGTGATGCAATAACTTAGGTGAGAAAAAATCATTGCATGGAAATATGTCAGGGCAGCCCTATTGGACATAGCACCTCTAATGTGCTTAAAATTATGAAGGTGAAATTTAATTTTATTAGTTGTCATTTTTATAAGTTTTTTAAAAGAAAGATTGGAGTCTAGAATGACTCCTAGATATTTAAAATCCGTGACCACTTCTAGTTTTTCCGTACCTAAAGTGACACCAGGCAGAGCCATAAGACGGGAAGGTTGCTTGGACAGATACATGCAGACAGTTTTTTTGCATTCAATATGAGACATGATCTGTTTAGCCATGTTTGTATATGTGTAAGAGATGTAGAAAGTACACGTGCTGCTTCTGCAGGGTCTTTGGCTTTGGTGAAAATGACTGTGTCATCAGCATAAAGCTGGACATCAACATGTGGACAATATTCAGGTAAATCATTAATGTAAAGAGAAAATAAAAGGGGTCCCAGAATGGACCCCTGGGGGACCCCTACTGGACAACTTATGAAGGTGGACCTAGAACCATCCACAGACGTACATTGTTCTCTATTTGACAAGTATGACTGGAACCAAGTTATAGATTTAGCAGAAAAATTAAAAAGAATAAGTTTTGATAATAATACTTTATGGTTAACAGTATCAAATGCTCTTTTTAAGTCCAAGAAGACGGCCCCAACACAACCATTTTTATCTAGGTGGCATTTGTTCTTTTCCATGAACATGGCCAGTGCAGTCTCAGTAGAATGGTGAGGACGAAACCCAAACTGCATTGGGTATAGAGGTGTTCGACTATTACTGAGGTAATCAATGATTTGTTTACAGACCCATTTTTCAATAATTTTTGAAATGACAGGTAAAATGCTGATTGGTCTATAATTCTTCATATCAGTTTTATCGCCTGCTTTAAATACAGGAATAACAGAGGCCAATTTCCATTGCCTTAGGGACAGTGGAATTTTCTATAGATAAATTGATGAGCTGACAGATTGGTAACAGTGAGGGAAGTAACAAGGAGGGACAAACATGGAGAGTAAAATCCAACTGAAAATGGGATGCAGGATTTTAGCCTTAAGTTAAAGTAACAGGTTTTGTATTCAAGCAGTTATTTGCACAACTAATTCTGTGATCACATGTTCAATTAAAGACAAATGTTTTTCTAAATCATTATTCTACCCTAAATGCTCCCCATGTGATTCATGGCCTGACTGTCCACCCCTCCAACATAGTGGGGTGCTCACAACATAAAATGGCTGTTAGAACAGCAAACACAACACATGCACTTACATCACAGATCAGTGAAACACCACAGTGACTCTGATATGCACGCTCAGTTATAAAACTCATGCTGTATGTAGAGACTTCAAGGTGCAGGCTTGTGTTTTTTCTGTGATGCAGTGCACGGACATTGGACAAGGGGCAGTCCAACACAGGCTTCAGACAAGCAGAGACATGCTTCGACCTGGAAAATAATTGAATGAATGAATACTGGAACATTGAATGAGAAGCATTGTTTGACTGAACAGTTTACCAGTTGAACCTACAGTACTTGTATTGAATGGTTCCATATAACCTACCTGAGTTCATTTAGAATTACTCTTTAACCTGACAGTGTGTCTTTTGACTGTGGGAGTGAACCAAAGCACCAATTGAGATGAAGAAACAGGAAGATGCAAACTCCCATTGAGAGGCCCCAGATGTGAAGCCACAGTGCTAACCTATCGGGCCACCAAACCAATCCCATACCACATTATTTGTGGACATACATTTATTTCTCAATGCCAGTCCCACCATAAGCTTGTGCATTGCCATAGTCACACCCATGTGTCTTCAAAATGGGCCTTTTCTTTGAGCTCTGCAGCACACTGATTATGCAGTCAAGGGCAGCTTCTATAACTTTGTACCTGGCAAGCCAGCTGCCTGTCAGACACAATTTCTGTCAAATATTTTCTGGAAGTTCTCTGTTTTCCAACTACTCTACTGTTGATTCTCTACCAGAGAGTTTGCAGCACTTCCTCAGTTATGATTATGATTGGCGTCTTACTTTAGTCATTAGCAGATGTTGGATACAGTTTGATTTTGTTCTCTTCACCTCTCTGTGTGCACAAAGACAACAATGTCTAAACTTTTTGCTTTTGGTCAGATTAGGCTCAACAAAGGTGAAATCCGCTCAAAAATGTCTCATAGGTTCAACCTCCACTCTTTCAAGTGGAGCAAAGAAATCTGAAATACAGAGTTTTAATTACACGTCTTCACATATCAATTTTGGATCAATTCCTCAAAGCGAAGTCTGTTCTGCTTGCAGCTTCTGGCTTCTGTGATCTGGTTTACCTCCAACTTATGTACATACAAAAACTAAAATCTGCCAAACTTACACTCACTGTGTTGAAGAGACGGATAGTCGGAGCCAAGTGGGAAGTACAAGCAGTACCTCTTGTTTGGCAGTACAGTCAGGTATCTGAAATAAATCATTGAAGCCAACCCTGAACAGATTACTGGATGGCAACTCGGTGACTTTATACGTCTCGCTTTGATCCTTCTTTCTGTGACCTGGAACTCAAAGTCCGGTTCCTACTGCGTTCAGAGTCAGCGGGGAGAGGAGGCTCTCTGAAGGATTTATGGGTGAGGATGCACAGATGTAACCTTTAGAGAGAGTTTTTAGTATCTGAACATAATGTGACATATCAATCCTACATTCTTTATTAATTAAAGTACATATTGTTCAGGATGTACCCCACCTGTTGCCTGATGGCAGCTGGAATAGGCTCCAACTGACCGTGAATTCAAAAAGCAGGAGTAGAAAATGGATGGGTGGATAGTCACGAATCTCCAGTGACACAAATACTGAAATACAACTGTAGGCAAGTGTTGGGTCCACTCACAGCCTGCGGAGTCAATGGTGTGTTATCACTGGCTAGCTCAACATTTGTCAGTTCAGGGTTTAGTGACTCAAACAAGGATCCAGCAGAAATAAAATTATCATTAAAGCAATTTAGTATAGCCGACTTATCAGATGGTGTACCAGATTGAGTGATTAAAGAGTTTTGCAAGTCATTAATTGTCACATGATTTGAGGAAGATTTTAAGACTTGCCAAAATTTTTTTGGTTCATTGTTATTTTTTTTGGATTCATTCAAGTAGAAGTTAGACTTTGCACTCTTGATAAGGGAGGTACATTTGTTTCTGAGCTGGCGAAAGCTGAGCCAGTCTGTCTTTGTCTTTGTTTTCCGGGCCCTGGCCCAAGCAATGTCTCTCTCTTTGAGGAGATGTTCAATCTCAGCGGAAAACCAGGGGTTATTTCGGCCCTTTACTCTAAATTTTCGAAAAGGACCATGTTTGTTGACTATACGTCGGAATTCATAATAAAAGTATGCAAGAGCCAACTCAACATCATCAAATAGAGCAACTCTACACCACTCAACCACAGCCAGGTCGTGCATAAAAGCTGTAATGCAAAAGTTTTTTACATCTCTTTTGCATATAATATTGGGATTTGTTTTCGGAAGTTTGGAGTTTCTTATAGCGGCAATGGTACAATGATCACTCAGGTCATTGGCAAATACACCTGTATTCGTGTACTTATGGGGAGCGTTTGTTAATATAAGATCAAGTAAAGAAGATTTTGATGGGTTTTTAGTATTGGGTCGGGTTGATGAGTTGATCAATTGAGTTAAATTCAGTGAATCACAAACAGTTTTGAGATTATCAGACGAGGCAGTCAGCCAGTCAAGATTTAAATCACCAACCAAGAGAAGTTCATTGGAATTTAACCCAGTCATGTAATAAGCAAGAGAGGCAAGAGCTTCTTGGGAGCCAGAGGGAGGTCAATAACAACCTATAATTGTGAGGGATTGGCCATGGGGGAAGTCAAGCTTCAAGGCAAGGAGTTCAAATTGTTTGACAATGGAGAGTGAGGATAACAAGGTAACATGAAATCTACTTTTTATGTATATAGCTACTCCTCCGCCTTTTCGAGGGCGATCACACCGGAAGATATTAGACCCATTGATAGCAATGTCCTTGTCAGAAACTGATTTGAATTCCAATTGGCTTGAATTGGACTTACTATCTAAGTGCCTTGAGATGACATTTGTTGTATTTGGCGCTATATAAATAAAAATGAATTGAATTGAATTGAATTTATATAGCCAGGTTTCTGATAAGATAACGATGTCTGAATTGGTTGACTCAATCCAGATTTTGACGGCATCGAGTTTCGGAAGCAGACTCCTGATGTTTAAATGAATTAATCCTAAACCTGTTCTGGCTCTAAATTCCTCAGGAGTGCTAATGTTATTTAACACAGGACCTGGATTAGGCTGTACATTGCCTGATAGTAAGAGTAAAAGCAATATAAAAATTCTCTGTTTCGTATTATGAAACGGTCCATTGACAGTAGCATTAGGCTTCATGATGTCAGGTGTGATTTCAGTGGAAGTAAAACATCTCTTTAAGACAAAAATATACCATAAACGAAGCTGGGTGAAACTATTTGAGACTGACCCAAAGGAAGACATCCATAATCGCACTGATAATTCAGTAGTTTCAAAGGACCAGGTGATTGTTATCGTGTTTAGCAGAGTCAAGGATTTATGGGGGACTTGGTTGTGTACTAGTGGTGCAACGGATCATCATTGATCAGTGATCCGTTCGGATCAATTATTTCGGTTCGGCACACACATGATCCGCGGATTGATTTATGAAAAAAAAATAATAATTGTGCGCATGTTGAGTCCTCACACAGCCGTTACCATTCCTGCTAGTTCCAGGGAAAGAGCTACTTTCCACGCTCTGGGTAAAAGTCTGCAACAGTTCCCTCTTCAATAAGCAAACAGTCCTATGGCTCGTTTGTGATTTATTGTCCTCAGCGTACAACATGTAGAACAGTGGGCATGGAAAATAAAAGTCGGCTAGACTTCGGTGACTACTGTAACGATAACTGCTGCCTCTGTCTTTGTCTGTTTCCATATACTCGCGCTGCCACACAAACCTGTCGCCTAGGTTACCACACAGACATAACACGTAGCTGACATAGCGATAGCTAACATAAAGAAAAACCCTAACCTGCAACACAGCGTGGTCATGGCGAGCGGAGGAACAGAAGAGCTTCACGCCCCATGTCATTTAAATCCCCTGTTTGGGAGCATTTTGGCTTCCCTGTCAAATTTAATGAAGAAGGAAAGGGGTTGGTGGATAAAACCGTGACGGTGTGTAGGCACTGTGGCACAAGAAAGCCACACAGTAGTGAAAACACATCGAGCATGGCCACGCATTTGCAGCGACATCACCCCGGTGTTTCACTGACAGGAGTGAAACCGAAAGCGGCTCAACAACCGCTCATCACCGCTGTGTTTAAAGGGACACTATGTAATTTCTTCCCCCATCTAGTGGTGCAATTTTATTTTGCAAAGTTGAATGAATTTGCTCTCTAGCGCCTCACATTTTCAAATGTGCGCTGCAACTTCTTGAACTACGGCAAGCGGAATGTGTCAAGATTCAAGAAGCTATAGCTTCAGACTCGAGGTCCATACAAACAAAAAGAAATCAAGACACACAGTACAAAGGATTACATAACACACATACAACAACACTATGAATACAGATGACAGATAACATGTCAGATAACATAACATCTCCTTTGGTGTGCAAGCAATGCAATTAGTCATATTCCGGGAGTTACCGGAAGTGACGTCGACGCAGCGTTAGCATTAGCCTGCGTTAGCAATAGGAGCATTAGCAGCGGTAAATAAACTCCCGGTAAACTTACAAACTTTCTAATGCCTCGTTTTGTGAGTTAAGAGCCTATGTGTACTACGGCAGAAGTTTGGTAACAATCAATGCATTATTAGTGGGATAATTTACGAGATAAAATCTATTTAGCATTTTTTTTTTTTTTTTTTTTTTAAACTTTATTAGTAAATCAACAAAATAACAGTTTACAAATGTGAGCATAATGCCAAAAAGAAGATATCCAGGGGGAGCATAGGAATAATAATAAAAAGAAGAAGATGATGCACTTACAAAAAGAAAGCTAATGAACACAAAGACATATGTGCCAAGGAATAAAATCTATTTAGCATTAGCGGCTGTAATAAGCCATTTGGCGGAAATGACGTCACAATGACGTCATTTCTGCTTGTAGGCCTGGTGGGGAAATCGCGATTCGAAGTGCTTTATGTCCCTCTCGGCACTTCGTCGTTTTTCATAGACCGGAAGGACATGGCAGCCTCCATAGAGCTTGCCCGCTCTATGTAGATACAGACAAGTTATTCTTCACTCAGGAGGATAAGTGAGATTTTTGACAGAGATCATTTTACACCAATGAGGACTAACTTATGAATGAATATGTTGATTTGAGCTAATAAATGACTTAATTTATTACATAGTGTCCCGTTAAGCAGCCCCTTCCTTCACAATCTGACCGGGCTAAAGCGATCACAAACGCTATCGGTGTATTTTTATTTTGCACTTTAAGTTGTTTTTCTTTGATTATGTTGAAAAGAAGATGTCAATTGTGCACTTTAAGTTGATTTTTTATATTTCAATTTAATAATTTAAAAGTGTTAATAAACAAAAAGACAAAACCTGTTTATTTGTCTTGTCTATTTTTTTTTTTTTTTTTTTTTGCTGATCCGAAAAATGATCCGATCCGTGACTCTGATCTGAGGAACGATCCGAACCGTGAGTTTTTTTATCCGTTGCACCCCTATTGTGTACATCACTACAATTGTGGACAGCTGGTCCTGGGAGGAGCAAGACAACCAGAGACAGTGTAAGTGATAAAATCATTGTTAAATTGTTTCATCAGCGAGCAGCTAGCTCCTGGATGCTAGCTGCTACAGCTGCAGGGCTGGTGGCTAGCTCCTGGATGCTAGCAGCTGCATGGCTGGTGGCTAGCTCCTGGATGCTAGCTGCTGCGGGGCTGGTGACTAGCTCCTGGATGCTAGCTGCTGCAGGGTTGGTGGCTAGCTCCTGGATGCTAGCAGCTGCAGGGCTGGTGGCTAGCTCCTGGATGCTAGCAGCACAATTGACAGATCATGAAACTGTGCAGCAGATTGTGGTTTAAAATGAAAGTCCAGAAGTAAAGACGCACATGTTTATGGATCCCTTTCGAGGATAAAAGGTGGTGGGACTGAACTGGGACATATTCACAACTCCTCTGTCTTTCAGCCAGATGCAGGGCTGGACTGGCATCTGAAAAGGGCCCGGGCACTTTTTGATCACTGAGGGCCCAGCGCGCATATATGTATATTTATATATACACACACTTCTGTCTAATTAGCATTAATCCTCCATTTAATCCTTGTAAGGTGTTCATGTTTTTGTTACATAGAAGATATTCTGGCCCAGTGGACCTGGGACTAAAGGAGGGGAAATAAGCTGCTGTGCACCCTCATGTTCCCTTCATCCTGCTTGTGAAGTTCTGAGTATCTTTGTTTTTGAGGATAAGAGATAGAGAGAGGAGGATAACTAACTTTATTTTCCAGATGATGAGCCCTGGCCAGTGAATCTCATTGTGAAAAAAGTATTCATACCATTTTCCTTCAGCAAAACCTGAAAATGGGTCCCACAGACCCAAGCCAGGGATAAGCAAAGCAATATTTCACCAACACACACAACACTGTATAGAAAAGGAGCACCAGCACCACACACACACTGTTGTATGTTCTAAGTCTTACTGAATCAAATTAAACATGTAGTAATAATTTCCTGGGTTCAATTATTTTATTTATTGCTCAAAATTGCTCCAGTCCACAGATACTGTCAGTGAGCTTACTGAATGGAATGTTAACCCCCGCCCCCCAGGCACAAACTGTAATGCAGACTGATCAAAAGAGCCTAAGATAGTGCTTATGTCTGTGTTTTTTTTCTCGGACACGTCATTTTTTTCACTACACCAAAAACAAAAAATTATACCAAATGGGTATTTTTGTGACTGATTTGATGAAGTCAGGATGACAACTTGGTCTCGGTTTCAAACTTTCAGGCAATGGGAAACGAAACGCTGAAGCGTCCAATAGCTACACTGCACTGGCTAACGGGTGTGTTGAGATGAATTCTAACCTCAATCTCTCCCTGCTGGGTCACGTCTATCTCCGTCTCCTCCTCCTCTGGTTCCCCAGCTGGAACCATCTCCTCCGCCTCCTCCTGTTCATTCTCCACCACCTGTGCGCTCGTTGATGATGTACCGGCGGCGGCCCCACTGCTGCCCCAACCTGAGGTCGAGCAGCCAGGTTCCGCATCTCCCACGGCCCCACTAACCGAACCTGAGCTCGAGCTTGTGCTTGTGCTTTTAAAAAACATATCGGTGAATTTAGCGCATTTTACTGCGTCGTCTCTTAGTTTTTGTTTTCTCTTTTCTTTACGTTTGTCATGGTCACTCTTTTGTTTCTCCATTTCGCGTCCTCTTTCCACCAGAGCTTTAGCCGAATATAGCCAAGTGAAGTCAGCTAAACTTGGGGTTATAATGATGATGATGACTTGGGTCAAGTGGGCCTGTAGGGAGGGGCGGGCCTTTGACAACGTTAGGCATTCTCATTGGACTAGCGCTCTGTGCGTCAGGAGAAACATCCAATGGGCCCCGACGTGTAATTTTTTTTACCGTCTCAGTCGATAAAAAATATAATATATATATGTATATTTTATTTACGGCCCTCGGAGGGCCCAGAGGGCCCAAATCGCGGGAGGGCCGTTCGGGATATGCCCGAACGGCCAGATAGCCAGTCCAGCCCTGGCCAGATGCAAAGACAGAACTAAGATACCAGGATAAGATACCAGGATCCAGGAAAGGAATTGAGTATGTGCAATTTATCAAATGAGTTGATGGATATGTGCAGTCTAGATAAATAGTTTTTTCTTTTATACAAATTTGGTCACTTCTTCTCAATATCTGAAGAACCTACAGTAGCAAAGCTTGTACTGACATGTTAAAGCAATACAATGTAACTTCTCAAAAAGCCCACTATGGAGCTCCCCCTACAGGCTTGGAGGTAATGTACAGTTACACTGTCGTAAATACAACACCCTTTCACTTTCACTTTCACGTTTGTTGACGAACTGGCGAGGAGTCAGAAGGTGCAAGCTATGTCGACCGAGAAGGTAAGAGTAATCAAATGTACCTGGGAGCGTGAGAGGGGTCTATTTGTTTTTGCGGTAGGTGTGCCAGAAAGCAAGTCGAAGTACTTCCGCTCAGCTCCCGGGCCGCTACCGGGCCGGTCCAGCAAAGTTACATAG
Source organism: Odontesthes bonariensis (assembly GCF_027942865.1). Lineage (NCBI taxonomy): Eukaryota > Metazoa > Chordata > Actinopteri > Atheriniformes > Atherinopsidae > Odontesthes > Odontesthes bonariensis. Next base: position 2,709,053 of record NC_134517.1, on the reverse strand, counting down.
CGCAGTTTTTCCAACTCAGACCCCCGAAGGGCATAGGAGACAGGCCAATCGTAATATTAAAACTCATTCTAGCTGCACAATTTTTTTCAAGCTGTTATTTTAAGGTAGAAATGTTACATAGTATTGCTTTAAACTGTTTGGACTGTTTGGACCAGCAGGTTATAACTTGATACAACCTTTAGATACAGCTATCGTCATAACATGTTATCATCTGAGAGGACTCTTTACAAAGTAGGGTTGTGTGTGTGTGTTTTTAAATCCTTTTCATTTGCACTTTAAACCTCATATACAGATGAAGATAAATGTCTGCTGAGACCGTTTTATCCCACAACTGCACACACACTCACAGTAAGAGAGAGACAGACACACTAAGACATGACAAACCAACAAAGCCAATCCAACACACAAAGAAACAGCAATTATAATTTAGTTATCTAACCCCCCTTTTTTATTTGCCGTGTAGGTATCTATCCATCATCTATCTATCTAATTGTGCCTGAGTGATTACCAGAAAGCTGTCACAATCTTGTTCTCTGTGGGATGTCACATGTGCATCAAAATCACATTTGTCAACAGCGCTGCTGGTGTGCGTTCAGCCATCAAGTAATCAGACATGACAGGGTATCCACACAGTGTCTTAAATGGTCATCTTCCATGGATCTCTGTTTATTTAAAGCCATAAAAGGCCTTAGAAGTTGTTTTTGTGCTTAACATTATAAATTTAAATTTTGAAATGATGCAGATCCATTAAAGACCCCAATGAGCTGCAGATGTAGTTTTAGATATTTAAACTGTAGGGTATGTCATAAGAAAATACACTTCAGTTCCTTAAAAACAATGGGGTCATTTTAGAAGCTTTTAGCATTCCCCACGTCAGTGCTTCAGATTTCTACAGGTCTGATGACTTTCGAGTCCCGAGCATTCAAATCCGGTTTATTACCTTTAAATGAGAGATACCAAATTCCAGTACATCTTGTATTACCCACAACTGAGTCAGAAAGAGAGCATTTCCCAAACTGACAACTTTGTGTAATCAAAAGTAAATCACAGTATTTGATGATGTGGCAGTGAGAAAATGATTGAACATGTTAAAAAACAAAACATAATTCCTCCTCTATTTTAATCACAGGTCATGTACCCATGTGATGCACGACAAACTAGTGGCATATTGTTTTTTTAGATAGAAACGTCTTTGCAGTTACACCTGGTTTAACACTGAAATTAAAAGTTTTAGAAAGCTGTATGGATGCTAATCCATGTCTCTGAATAGGAATAGTTTTTGGCTTTTGTTGCAACTGTTCTCTTTGATCTGATTTGGCTGCTTTATTTCTCTATGCATGTTTTTCATTGCAGGATGAACACTTTTTAGTTTTTAATAGGCAGAGTAATTCAAAGTTAGCTATGCTAAGCTATCAAGCAGAGATAATGCTGATAGCCATTTATTTACTTTATTTTAACTTCTCTAGCAGCCCTTGGCAATAAACAGCATAGAGTTCAACAGGTACAAAACTTTTATTCCATCGAGCACCCTGAAACTAAAAATACAGGAAAATCTTTGTATTTTCACATATAAAATGTTTGAGTACACACATTAGTCCCGTGCTCAGGTCTCTGCACTGGCTTCCTGTCGCTCAGAGAATAGACTTTAAAACAGCTCTGCTCGTGTACAAGTCTCTTCATGGTCGAGCGCTGTTGTCTCTCACCGTTTGTCTGATGGAAGTCTCTGGTTGTGTCAAATGCTTGAACTGATGGGGTGAGATGAGAAACATCTTTTGCGCCGTCCTGTTATGGGTGCAAGAGCCATTAGGATGGGGAGAATAAATCTGCCTGCTTGCTTTTTGAGAGCCAACCGCTTACGTTTTAAATCGCTTCTCTTATCAGCCAGCAGTCTGATCATTTTCTTTTGCTTTTTCAATTTCCAATATTGAGAAGGAGACAGCCTAATGTTACACATTAAAATATTCAGAGCAATATCACACAAAGCTTGAAGAAAGTCTGGTGAACAGTGGTTGAGGATGTCTTTACTTTTCTGAGGTGTGGCGTGGTACAGTGCTCTGAGTGAGGGAGCATTTCTTTTTATACGCGCAGACATGACCCAACTTTGTTTTGGGAATGTAGACAACCGGCAACTGACTAGGAAGTAAATCTGTTCTCAGTCTGTATTGTTCTGGGCAAGAGTGCGTGGTACCAATGTGGGTCTCTGGTGGTATCTTCAAAAGTCTCCAGGAAGAGAGCCTTCTGTGAGGGGAAGATTTGACGGGCTAGTCTATTCACTTGCAATTCGTCTCTAGGATTCTTAAACGGCACCAGATAATTACTGTCCAGACTAATGGTGTGACACTGCTTTCATGACGCTCATATTTCTGCGAGGTCTGTACAATGTGAACATTTTCACCACTTCAGGATGGTCTGAGGCCTGAAAAATATCATCCAAAATAACCAAATGATTTCAATCAGGAGGAAACAGATTTTCATCTTCAAAAGAATGAGGCAACCCCTCCGCTAATTTAATCTTTTTATTCATTTCTGCAGTTCAGCATAGAAGGAATGAAAGGAAGTGTAAATCCATACGATATTCTCAGGTAGACCATCCATCACATGGTTACAATTCTGCAAAACACCTAAAAAAGATTTTCCACATCCACTGGGTCCCACAATCAGACATGAAAAAGGACTCTTTAGTCGAGGATCAAAAACAATCTCCTTCATATCAGTGAGGTGAGACATTTTTTATTCTGTTAAATCACCCTAATACCCAAAGGGCAAAGACGTTCCATCAGGAAAAAAACCTCTCGTCATACACCACCTGAAACTTTAAGGAACGCTGCATTTTTTTTTTTAATAAGGAAAACATCTTTATCCCTCCTGATGGTTCGCTGAGGGGTCTTGATCACCGTCTCTGGAGTCAGCCAAGTAACCTTCCACCAACTCTGATGCTGCCAAAGTTAACCTTTTCGCTGCATTCATGCGTCTTGAGTGATGCCTTTAATGCACATCACAACTTTTTTTCTGCGTAACTCTTTGGTCCTGCCACAACACATTCCTGAATTGTATCACCCCCCAGCCCATCAGTCAAATCCCCCAGATAGTTCCCCAGTTTCAGCGGAGTCTCACCCTGTTTCACCACATAGATCAGACCGTCTGTGTCTATGTAGAGAATTTTGTCTTGCATTTGCTCCAGACAGCTTTACGGTTTTAAACATGCATAGGCGGTGGTAAATGTAGCAATGAACACATTGTTCACCTTGTTGGGAGGAGACACGCAGCGTTTGTTGTAACTCCACTGCACCATACACATGTCAGGGTTGAGGAAGTGGAAGTAGTTGATCCTGTATTTACCCCAGAACATAAAAATTGAAAAATTAATTTAGGTCACTGATGATGCTGGTCCGAGACAGAACATTCTTTTGTGAAAATTTCATCAAAATCAAAATCTTTGCAGATAATTGTGGGGTGACCAAGGGGGTAAGGAAAGCTGCAGTTCACGTAGGGGTAGAGAAATGTAAAGTCTGCATAGTGCACAGTTTAATCTACCCTTGCAGTGCATCTCAGCCCGAGTGCACAGGTCCAACCACCGTACAGAGGTGGTCGGGGAGAGAGAGAGGTTCAGGGGCATTAAAATTCAAGAAATTTGATCACCTCCGAATGGGATTTTTTTTTAATCTCCGTCCACGCGTGCTCCCATACGACCTTTAAGCGGAGGCCACACAGACTGCAACATCTGCTCTCGAGAGGGTTGCTGCATACAACTGTTAGAATTAAGCCTTCCTCAGTGGACAAGTGTCCTGAGGCAAGAAGCAGATGGGACACCTGTGAAAGAGGCAGCCATACAACTTAAAAGCCTGCCTCACACCATCAGTTTATGCATAGCCATCTACATGATGGGGCCTGAGTTTCCTTTCCCCCCGTGTTTAGTGCATGGCAGATGTTTATGTTTCTGATACACGCTACCCACTCCAGCCACTGGATGGATGCGCCTGAGAATGTTTTAGACCGATGCCTGCAGTCGATTGGTGAAGGTATAGCTAAGATTTTAGGAGGCAAAGAGTTGGTAACAAAAGCCTTCAACTCTGATGCATTTGAAGGGGCCCACACACGCCTCCTTAAAGAATTGGTCCCTGAATTTGACACAACCTCGATTAAAAGATAACAATTTCTACAATAACGAAGAGCCTCTTTCTCAAAGTTAAAGGTACCCTCACACGCTTCTCTCTACTAGTTGTAGAACTCTCCCTGCTCACAGGACTCATGATTTCTACTTAGTAGCAGCTCAGTGAAGGAAAGGGCCCTACATATTTCAAATTCTGTTCTGAGGAGAATCTGTTGGGGGAAAAAAAACCCTTGGTATGATTACTGAAGTCCAATGCTTTTGGCATCATTCTTAGTTTCATAGCCAGGAATGACAGGCCATCAATGAATTTCAAACCAAAATCAGTCTGTAAAACTGAATTTTGCTTCCTTGCATGATGAGAGAGGGACTAATGCCTTGCTGGACCATAACGTTGAGGATCAAATAACTGTCATATCCTCGCCCGTTGTGTGCTTTAAAAGGTCTCCTGAAATGGAGGAGAAATTGTTTGACGCAGTCCAGACCATAAGCAGACCATTTCACACCTTTCAGAGTTTGCACAGACCAGAAAGGGGACGTGTACGTTGTTCTGATCATCGATAATCGTTCTGACCTCAAAATCATAAAAAATAAATAAATCAGTTTCTGATCAAGTTGTTCATCTGCGACTCGAGGTTGAATGCAACACTGATGTTCACCGAGAGTTACATTAGAACAGGAGGTAATTTCTCACCACAGATTGTACATTTTAATTATTTTTTCTTTAGTCATAGCAACGTGATAAAATCTCTTACACGTCGGACACATTTTAATCTGATCGCAATCACTCCCATGCATTTTGTGCTCGGGATCTCTCCCGAGGTTCTTTGGGTCTCGTGAAGCATGAGTTACAACAGCTTCTATTACAGTCACCACAGATCCCCGGGTTCAACTCCTGGCGAGAACAAGAGGAGTCATGGCAGGCAGAGCAGTAACCTGACAGTAATGTGCGTGGGGCTGATTGTAGCTAGTGTAGCAGTATGCACAGATGTATCTTGACTCGATAAAGCCTCTGAGATTTTTTTATTCCATAGTAATTCTTTGGAATAATAACAGAAAGACAGGGTTCGATTAATCTCTGAAATCGGTCTCAAATTTACACAGAGCTCAGTCATCCAAGGTTTTGTGAAACGACACAATTTTTCTCTTTAGGATGTTTTCAAATCTTTCAACAATGGCTGAAAGATGCACGCGCTATCCCTCTTAAAGTGATAGTCCGGAGTAGATTCAACCTGGGGTCATTTGAACCGTGATATCCAGCCAAGTAGCCCACCCGAAGTTTTTTCGATATTGGCTGAACATAGGCTGTTTAGGAAAAATAACGAAATCTGTAGCTCCCTCTGAAGCCCGTAATCATGCTTGCAAAAACCGAGCGCTCCCGGCTGTTTTTAACCAATCAAGTTAGGGTGGAGGAATCCTACCTGTCAATCGCAGCTTGTGCACACGCTGCTGAGCGTGAGTCTGCCCCAGCTTGTGTGCGCTCACACTGGTGTGAACTCACGTGCACAACCTCGTCCACAGAGGGGGAGGGGTTTGGGGGGCGATTCGGAGCTTGGTAGAGGTTGGGGGAGGGACCTGAAAGTTGTATCAGTTCGAATTTTCCGACTTTAGACTCATAATTTTGAAAACCTGCCGACTGCAGCTTTAAGCAGCTCGGAGTGGTTGCCAGGTTCGCTAGTACCTGCGTTTTTTACGCATTACGTGACCAGTCCGCCTCTATTGGGTCAACAATCACTGCTACAATAGCTACCAGGCAAGCTAAACAAAAGACGAGATCTGGCAACCTGATTTAAAAAAAAAACGCAGCAGGACTGATGTGTGCTGATAACGTCTATTGAATAGACTTATAACAGTCAAATAGGGTGCATAGATATACTTATATTATTATCTATGATCAAAAAATCATCTTTTGCTTTTTGTGAATACATATTCCAAAAAATGTTAAATGAACAGAGTAAAGCATATTAGAATGCATACACAACAGAAGTTATGTTGTGTCATATGTAACTACACACAATAGAATCGTTGTTCCTTCACGTCAGCCTAAATTCGTTTGCATTGTCCTGGTCGGGTTGCCGTGCCTCAGCCACTGGCGCATGCACCACGCAGATATAGCGTGGCTATATATATATATATATATATATTTCTTTCTTTTAACAGAAATTACGGGGAATGTCGGCGCTGTTCGGTGACGTTGAGATAGCAGCGTCCATAGCAACCATCTTAACGGTAGAAAACGTGATATCCTTATATTTTTAAGGAGATACCAAAATCTTCGGCGAAATTACTAAACAAAAGATCGTCTACATTCTCTGAACGAAGATTCTGAAAATATTATGCATAGTTCTCGCTAGAAATGCCATCGAAATGCATACAAATGCAGATGCTTTCTTAAAATATGTTTTTTCACAGAAAAAAGGTTGACAGTCAGGCATTTTCCTTTTTTAGCTGAGGAAAACTTGATAGTCAAGTGACCTGGTTGCGAAGCAATGTAAATGAATAGGCCAAATAAAACGTGGTATTGTCACAATTTTGGGGGCCAAATTGTGACAATACCACGTTTTCCCTTGTGGACCAAAGTAGCTATTACACGTTTCTGTGAGACTGGGTTGTGGAGGCAGGAGGTAAACCAACAATAACAGTGCTGCCATGTCACTGTCTGTCATGGTGCCAAAGCCAAAATAAGGAAAAGACTCAAAAGCAGATTCACCAGGGCAACACAAGTTTATTTATGAGGCTGGGAGGACGCTGAGAGGAAGTAACCTGGGCTGGAACTGTATGGAGATGATGAATGAGAGAGAATGAGTTCAGGTACATCCAATCCAGATAAATCCAAAAACAGAAGAGTGAGGTTATCTTACAGTCTGAGAGGGGAGTCCATCCATAGGAGGGGAAGTACTGAGATCGGCTGGCTGGGTAGGAGAACTAAATTTTGAAACACTGCTGGGGCGTTGGTTAAGCCAAAAGGCATAACTAGCTATTCAAAATGGCCCAATGGTGTATTGAAGGCAGTTTTCCACTCATCTCCCTCGCGTATACGCACTAAATGATAGGCGTTTCTGAGATCCAGTTTGGTAAAGAGCTTGGATCCTTGTATGGGTTCAAATGCTGAGGTGAGAAGAGGTATTTATTCTTTATGGTTATCTCGTTTAGGCCACGATAATCGATGCAGGGGCGAAGGGTCTTATCCACAAAGAAAAATCCAGCCCCTACAGGTGAAGAAGATGGACGGATGATACCAGCGGAGAGGGAATCCTTTATATAAGTCTCCATAGCCTGCCTTTCGGGACGGGATAAGTTGTAAAGCCGACTGGAAGGTAACGGCGCACCAGGGTGTAACTCAATGGCGCAGTCGTATGGTCTATGGGGGGGCAAAGAAAGGGCTTTATCTTTGCTGAACACCATAAATAAATCATGATAGGTAGGGGGTATAAATGAAAGGTCGACTGAATCGTCAGGCAGAGGTGGTGGTTGACCGGAGGGGAAAGCAGATTTCAAGCAAAATAAGCTCCAACTCTCAATTCTCTGGCTGGCCCAATTGATATGAGGGTTGTGAGCTGCTAGCCAAGGGAAACCTAAAACCACAGGGTTGCTAGCTACTGGAAATAGGTAAAATTCCAGCTGCTCCTGATGGTTACCCGATACCATAAGAGTTACTATCCCGTTTTATGGGTGATGGTCGCCAGGGAGACACCATCCAGGGCTGAGACTGAAATAGGGTTAGGAAGGGGAATAATAGGCAGACCCAGTTTAGTGGCAAAACTTGGATCTAAAAGATTCTTCTCAGAACCAGAGTCAACCAGCGCTTGAGTTGAGTGATTAACCATTTCGTAAACCAGAGAGACAGGTAATATAAGGCGAGGGGGATCGGGTAATTTAGTTCCGCCCACCTGTGCCCTCGCAGTTACAGGTGGGCATGCCCTTTTGGGCGAACAGGACAGGCGGCGATGAAATGCTTGGGCGAGTTGCAATAAAGACAAAATTTGTCACGCAGACGCCTGGATCTTTCCTCCGGGGTTAACCTAGTACGTCCTAATTGCATTGGTTCTGAATTATCAGCTTCCGCTGCAATTGGACTGCGTTTAACCGGTGCAAAGGAAAACTGGGGCGGAGCGGAAAAGGAGCTCTCGTGAGGACCGCGACCAAGGGGCTGATGGGAGTTGTAGTCCTTTTCCCGACGCTCCCGGAGGCGGTTGTCAATGCGTATCGCCACAGAAGCCAACTCCTCAAAGGAAGATGGCTCGTCACGGAAGGATAACTGGTCCTTTATCTGGTTATTAAAACCATTTTGTAATATGCCCCGCAAGGAGTCAGCACCCCAGCCGGTCTCTGCTGCGAGAATCCGGAACTCAATGAGGAAGTCCGAGACGGATTGGTTCCCCTGTCGTAAATTGAGCAGGCATTTGGCAGCATTATTCTCTCTAAGAGGATGATTAAAAGTTTTACGAAACTCCTCGATAAATTTGTCAAAGGGAAGGGTGTCTATGGGGTTAGACTTAAGAAAGGCTAATGCCCAAGCTAATGCGTTACCTTTTAGCAACCCCAGGATGTAAGCCGTCTTAGCGGAATCACAGGGGAAAGAGCGAGGGGAATGAGTGATAACCAACGAACACTGGAGTAAGAAGCCTTCACACCCCCAAACATTACCTGCATAACTCTCTGGAGTAGGAAAGGAGGCGTCTCGAAACAACGGTACAGAAGGAGGTGGTGTGGGAGACGGGACCTGTGGAGGAGCAGCAGATGGATTAGCGACAGGAGGAACGGAGGTGAGAGCTGACAAACGTGTGTTTATCTGAGTCATCATGTCTAAGACTTGGTCAAGGCGATGGTTATTTGACTCTTGGCGGTCATTTAGCACCCGAAGAGCTTTTTCATGTTCGCCAAGCAACGAGCCTTGGTTGGATAAGGCTGCCCTGAATGCATCTGCTGAGTCCATATTTTGGCCAGATCGTGCTGTCATGGTGCCAAAGCCAAAATAAGGAAAAGACTCAAAAGCAGATTCACCAGGGCAACACAAGTTTATTTATGAGGCTGGGAGGACGCTGAGAGGAAGTAACCTGGGCTGGAACTGTATGGAGATGATGAATGAGAGAGAATAAGTTCAGGTACATCCAATCCAGATAAATCCAAAAACAGAAGAGTGAGGTTATCTTACAGTCTGAGAGGGGAGTCCATCCATAGGTGGGGAAGTACTGAGATCGGCTGGCTGGGTAGGAGAATCTGGAGTCGTAGGAGGGTGAGCAGGCAGGGAGAGCCAGGTGAGTATACTGAAGGGATGGAGGCTGGTGTGGTGAAGGATCCAAGCTGGAACCGAGAGGAGAGTCCGGGAACTGGGCGCAGGAATCTTGCTGTGGGAAGCGAAGAAGATGTTAGACACGATAAGGAACTTCAAGATTTCTTTAGCAAGGGTTTCGGGGCCTGATTACCACAGAATATGGTTTGACGATCTGGCGAAGACTGGTGCTCCTGCTGCTCCTTAAGAAGGCATCTTGATGACTGCAGATGGAAAGCAGCTGTGGCAGCAGGCCGCAACCAGACTCCGCCCTGGTGTTCAGTGAAGCCTGCTCAGCCCAACCTACAACTCAGAACACAGCCAACCAGATCATGACACTGTCCCAAGCTGGAACAAAAAGATTTAAATGATGCATTCCAGGCTTGTACCCTAAAAAAAAATGCATGAAACAAAGTTGGCCATTCACTAAATCCATACATTTAGCTAAGGAAGTTTTAGTAATTAAAAAAAAATGGAAAACACCATTTTTTAAAAACTATGACTTGTTTATGATTTGTTCATTTCTACATACCTAGACAAATGGTGTGGGTAAAAAACACAATAACAAAACTGTAAAAAGATGAGTGGAACTGTGTGACCTTAGCTGGGGCTCACCTGATGATTCTTCTTTTTCCTCTGTGTTCCCCTCAGCACACAGACTGAGGGACTCCAGTGTCTTGGTGAGGTTGTTGGCTTCTCTGATGACTTTCAGCTCCAAAGAGGTTCCCCACTTTTCCACGAGTTTTGATGAGATTTCCTCTCCAAACACCATTTGGAAATCCTGTAGCACCTCAGAACAAACAACTAAATCAAAACGACCCAATAGTTAAGCAGAACAAAAACAAAGAAAGAGATTGAGAAGAAAACAATATTACATGCTACACTGAAACAAAGTGAGAAACTAACTCAGCTAGGCACTAGTATTCATATGACCTTCATCAGCAACTAAAGCCGAAATTAACTGAAAATCTTGACTTTGTTCGAGGTGTCAACAGAAAGAAAAGAAAGAGGTTATGCTGGATTTCTCATTAATGTGTATCAAAGCAGCCGTGAAGAAGGAAAGAAAGATCTAACAGTATTTCTGATTTTAAAGTCTGCTAATTTTTTAAAACTCATTTAGGAGAAAATTAGCACCGTCATGACCAACCGTAACATCACAAAGCCTGAATCTTAAGATTTTCTGTTAGAAGCGGACTCACCAGGCCCTTGGTGTCGAGGAATCTTGAGAACACATTAAGGACGGTCTCGCACTTCTCAGAATCATGATTTAATACTTGTTTGTGCTGAAAGGTTTGTTCCATTTTCAAGAAGATCTGCCTTTCATCTGTGCCGTGCCTGAGGAGGGACGTGGCCTCTCTGCACAGATCCCCCTCCATCTGATGCTGTGCAGTCACAGGTCTTTCAAACTGCACCCCTCTACTTGATGGATCCCTACCAGTGCTGCTCCTCCTGCTGCCACTACTGAGTTCGCACCGCATGTTTTTCAGTTTCCAAGAGATGTAGCCTTCAATACTGTTGGTATTATAAAAGCGCTCCTACGGGGGGATAAAATGAAGTGTTTAACAGCTTAAAACATCTAAAGGCACTTCACAATACCCCTTTAAACTTTTAACTCAACAGGAACAAATACTCACAAATCCTTTTTCAGAGTATGGATCTTTCAGACAAGGAAACAGGGTGATAATCCCCAATGCACAATGTGTCCTTACATCCATCCATAGAGTTACTCTTCTTTGATGAGGATCACTTTTTTCTTATTTCATTGCCCGACATGGATACTAACTTTTGTGCATAGCTGATTATTCTGTCTTTGAAAGCATAACAAAAACAACTTCCCCATACTGCTCAATCATTGCTGCTACAACTATGTTGACCAGTTCCCGCTGAAATGGGTCTTTAACCTCCCTTGTTTGCAGGGGCGTATCTAGCCATTTTGGGGCCCTGGGCAAAATATAGACATGGGGCCCTCATTTTTTAAATACAAACATAAAACAAATTACCATCCCAATACCCTTACTTTAAATTGAGATTAAAGAATCGCAATAAACCAATACTGCACTGCCACTAACAATGGTATCAACTCTCCACAGTAAAATCAGTTTCAGATTTCTCCAGCATTTGCCAAAATTATATGTTTATTATTCAGATCAAACGAGAGAGAGAGCACGAGAGAGAGAGAGATTAGAATTTCCATGACACAAGTAAGTTACATGTGAAAATCAAATAATGTTTTCACTGCCAGAGATACAAAATGATCTTATGCTTAACAGAACTAAAATACAAAATGGACATGAGTAAAACCACCATTTACTTTTACCAATGAAAGGACCAACGAAAAGATTTTGTGTGTGGACAGGAATAACAGTGGTTCAGTGTTTGCTTTGAAAGCAAAATCAAGCCATAGAAATGATTTAGAAATTTGAGGACTTCCCAGCACTTTACAAAATTCCAGCATTATCCTAGAAGTAAAGCCCTCCCTCAAAGGCCTGCCTGCCAAAGTATTTTGTGAGTGTATGTGTACAGAATAACAACAATATATCAACATAGTAAATTGGGGATTTTTTAAAAGGCTTAGACAGGCTGGATATAGATAGTTAGATACTGTAGCTGGCTAGTTAGATACAGGCCTACACAATTTAGTAACTAAATTGTAAACTAAAACTAAACTGTATTGATACTTCAAATAAGTCTTTGGTTAGTTTTGCTTTATTTTATAACAGCATTTAACCTACAGAAATAAAATGCAGATGATGGTGCGTTCACCTACCTCCACATATTTTACAGTCATTAAGTCCGCTGTGGGCAATACTGAAGTCACTGTTGCATACTGTGCACCTCGCCACGGTGTCATCATTCTTCACCTTCACTAGACATGGATATACATTAGTATATTCTGCTGTAAAATGAGTCTTATATTTTCGTTTTTTACTCGAGGATTCACCCTCTGCCATTTGGCAGGATGCACAGTTTTGAGTGGTAACTTAGGTGACTGTCAGAGAGTAAATCGAAGCCCTCCCACAACGAACGTTTTTGGCTTATTTTGCTGACTAAACCAATCAGCGCGCCCTCTGACAAGCAGTCGCCCTGAACGCTCGTTGAACAGAGCATCGCTTTGGACAGATACGCACAGGTTTCACAAGCAACCTCTCACACCCCTCTCTCTCTCTCTCTCTCTCTCTCGTGCCGGCGCAGTCGAAACGCGCATGGTGCACGAGTTATTGTATTGCCTGCACGCTCTCACTCGCATTGAAAAAAAAAAAAAAAAAAAAACACTCCCTCGCACTGGGATGGCAGACCCCTTTTCAGGGGTGGCGGCTGCCACCCCGTGCCGCCCTGGTAGTTTCGCGCGTCTGAGAGTTTCTCAGACTCTGTTACTACGGTAACTGACCGAGAGGTTAAGTTACCTCTCTTTGTGAAACAGGCTAGAGTTAGCCCTCTTTCTCGGGGTTGAGTTACCTCCCTTTGTGAAACGGAAAACTCAGAGTTTCCCTGATTTCAGGGTTAACCAACTCAGAGATTTCACTAAACCTGCTTCGTGAAACGGACCTCTGGTCAATCATGGAGCATTATAAATAAATATAGCATTATAAATAAATATCCAAGTCAAGTATCAATGTTTTTTGAATGATTACCTTCTCTCTTTCTCCCTATCTTCTTTTTCTCTGTCTGTATCCCTGTTACTCTTCATCTGTGTCCCTGGTTTGCCTTCAAGCTCCTCTGCTTCACACCTGTCTCACTCATCTCTTCTTCATGTGCTTTTCCTGCCCTTTATCAGGTCTCATTCTCTCATTTTTTCAGCAGTGCATCTGCAATTCTTTTGTTCTCTGTCCGTTTCTTTCTTTTAGCATTACCACTATCATAACTCCGCTTCATTTTTCACCGAGTCGCATACAGTTCCCTCGCTTTGATTTGAAATCACGTTATGTCGCACATTGCTACGTCATCATATTCTGGACTAGTCCAATGCATAATGGATGGGGGCATGTGTGCTTGGACAATTATTATTTAGGCATTAGTTCGGTGTTATGCTGATATGTCTGTTTTTTTTTCATAGAAATATGTTTTTTTACTTTACATAAGTAACAAATTAACATTAGTTTTTTTGTGTATTTACTTTGGCTGGGACGGTCAGATTTGGGGGCCCCTATGAAAGACAGATTTGGTTGGGGCCCTAGGCAAATGCCTAGGTTTGCCTAATGGGAGTTACGCCACTGCTTGTTTGTCTGTATTCTCTCTCCTCCTGGCTTAGCTTCAAGGAGTGTTTCGACAAGCTTAAAAGGGGGAAAAACATCAAAATGATCAGGGTACGTTGGGGTATTTTCATGTTGACTATTAAAGCTGGTTTCCAGCTTGTGTCATTAATGGGAGAAAGTTGTATGAACACAATAATATATGAACGAGATCTGAAATGTAATTAAGCAGCTCTATGCTCAGCGTACTCCTCAAAGCAATTTGATGTACATATCGGCAAACAGTTACTGCTGACTTTAATGTAGTTCATAATCTTTATCCCTGCGGTGTTGATGACAACGACAATCAGAGGAATGTTAGTTCTTAGTATTGTACGCTGTTACACAACTTCAACCCCTCGGAAAGTTGCCCCACACACGCATTATTGCATCAAGGTAACGGGTGGTAACGTGTGCAGGTTTCCCCACACAGTGTTCATACTTCGACAGGCCACCCAAGGTATATTAACAGCCTTCCAAATACATTTGGTAACCCACTCATATTTTCATAAATCATAAATTAGAACTATGTTCAATTTGAATAATAAAACAGCCGAGAATTGCAGATTTTAGATTGGTCCCAACTCCATGCAGAATCTAATTCTCACAAAATTCAATCAAATAAATGTATTTTATCTAGATTAAGTCAAATTTCCCCTCTTTGGCCTATAAGGAAGTGCCATTACTGGAATGTCTTGTTGGGGACATAAGGAAGGTGTCATCAATGCAACATCTTTTAGGGGACATGAAGGAAAGCTCACTGTCTGATGAGAGCGATGATGTGATGAGAGTGTGTCTGTGCATGAAGGCTGCAGATTCTCAGAAGAAACCAGCAAACAGATCAGTAGTGGACCAACATTGAATCATTTGAGCATACAATGAGACAGAATAATTCTGTCTGTGATGTTACAGACTTTAATTGAAGCATTAAAAAAGAAAAAAAAAGTTTAGTTGGATGTATCCATTAAGATCGACCTACTTTTATAGTGCTTCTGTTACCCTCCACAGAAGAGGCATCAGCGAGGGTCCAGACAATATCTGATTCCTCCTGCAGAAGATCTCCTCCTTAACCTCTCCTCCAGTTTCATCCACAAGATATATTCTTGTCTCATGAGTGATGCTAAACTTCTCTTTTGGCTGTAAATGTATATAAAAACATTTTGAATTGTTCAAATTTAGATTTCCTAACTGTTTCATTACACTTTTTCACCTTTTCACACACTTGTCTCAGGAGTGTTGAATATGAGGCTCCATTGAGTTTGATGTACCGTTTCTTTCCTGCATATTGGACTTTAAGAGCGTTGTCACAAATATCTGACAAAATGTTCAACATTAGTTAACAAGTAATAGCAAAGGGTAAGTTGATAATGTTAACCACCACACAAAAAGGGCAATATTAGCATGGAGACAAACATCATGAGAGATAAATGGTTGCATTTCTAAAAGCAGCTTTGCATTGTTACTGCTTCCACTACAAATGAAACTTTCTCACATTCTCCCAGTACTGCTGGCATAGCATATAAAAATATTGCTCCAGCTATGCTAAATATATCAGGATGGTAACATTTGATGAAATGGTGAGACAGGAAAAAAACGAGAAAAAAAGTTTTCTACCTTTTCTGTGAGATGGGGCAGGGCTTCCCACACAATTTTGACATTTTGGAGGGCAACCCAGATATATCAGCCGTCACCCAAATGTATTTGGCAACCCTCTCACATGTTTTTACCTTTTTACTATCCAAAATAGTGACACTTACTACTTCAGAGCCTTTTGCAGCATTTCAGCCCCACCTCTCTCACAGCTACATCACCCTCTTTGCAAGCTGTCATGAACTTTCCTTGAACATTGAAATTGAAACAGAAAAAAAAACACCAACCAGGTGGAAATTGTAGTAATGTTTTGAAAAACACTTAATTATTTAAAGTGCAAGACTTTCTCCTCCTTCAGCTGTCCCTTTTTACCTTGGACACCAAGGACGATATTAGCCTCCCTCGCTCAGCGTATCCTTCCCATAATGTCTGGAGTATCGTATCATACACAATCAGAAAGCTCTCATGTTTCTTCTAATGAGAAGAAACATGCTAAATCCTGCTGCTCGTATAAGGGTTAAAACAATTAAATGAATAATAGTAATAATTTGCTGCCCTGACTGGCGCCCTATTCTTATGCTCTGTCCTGAAAATAAAACAGCCCCCTGATACAAACTATGCACATGAGAGGGATCCTGAGATAAGATAAGATAAGATAAGATAAGATAAGATAAGTACTTTATTCATCCCAATTTGGGAAATTGTTGTTGCAGCAGCATACAGTAAAAGATATGTAAACAATTAAAGTAAAAACAAGCAAATAGAATAGAATAAAATAAAATAAATAAATAAATAAAAATAGTTAATAAACATTATCTATATACAGTATGAAGAGTTTTTTTTTTTTCAGTTTTTCCAAACTGATTATCGAGTGATTTCCTTGCACTTACTGAATCCAGGGTCAACTATTAACGGTTCGTGCTCAAAGCTGGTTTTGATGAAGCCCTCTACATTCTACGTGGAGGCTGACTGAGGTGGTTAATCTAAATCATCTAAATATTCAGCATCTCTGTTCTGGCCCTAATTGTTGCAGATAAAAGAAATTACATTGAAAATGTCTCAGCATGCTGGCATCTTCTGTCCCAGAGGGAGATGGAACCATAAAAATATCACATGACAAATGAATTGCTGGCAGTATGTATGTGAGCTCATTTATTTTGTACTAAAGGAAATGAAAACAATGTGTGGACACATGCTTACCTTGTTATGCATACTGCATGCAGGGTTGATAAAAATGTATTAAATGATAAAAACACCATTTTTATTGTGATGAGGACGAAACAAGTAGAAACATACACTGAACACACATATCATGTCCTATTTTCCTTGTTTGTATCTCCTTTGTTTAGCAAGAATGTCCCATAGCTTGATTGGAATGCAAGGTGTCTCCTCCCTCTAAGTGTGTATCTGTAACAATCTGTTTCTTTAGTGTTTTTTTCTGTTCTGGTCTCAGTTCTGTCGCTTTTTTCCCTCAGTTCCTTCCTGCCAGTCATCAGCTCCGCTCTTCACCTGTTTTCACTCATCCTCAGCTGCACTCACTCACCAGTCACTCTCCCCACAGTCTTTAGTCTCCCTGTTTGTTCACAGCGTTTGTCAGATCCTCGTTGTTGTCTTCTCGTGGTTTTCTCTGTCAGTTCCTGTTCATTTAAAGTGTTCATTTAAAGGTTCTTGTTTTTTCTTCAGTTCCGGCTCTGCTGCGCTTTTTGTTCGATTTTCCTAATAAACAGAGTTTAGTTTCCCTTCACCTCCTGCCTGTTACGAGTCTGCACTTAGGTCCTCCTTCCTCGCCTCGCCCAGTGAAACGTGACAGCCTCGAAGAAGCTGTACGTATATTTACTGCAGTGACAACTCCTGAGAAAGCAGATACTTCTTTAGCTTTTACCTGTAAGTAAGCCACCTATTTTAAATCCAAAACGGATGAAAAACTAAAAAAAAAAAAAAAAAAGCCACATGACATAATAGACGAATGGACGATCGCGTATAATTAATTTCTAACCAAGACATAATTTGCAGTGTAAAAGCGCTTTTAGTGATCAATCAGACGAGAAAAGCACCAAATAATTACAGTCCATGTCTTCAGTCGCATGATGAAATCAAGATATAATCATGACGATTGATACAAAATGGTGGCGAGACCAGAAGTTCTCTGTCTCGATGCAACTTTTTTGTTGTTTTTAGTATTTTTTAACTTATTTCAGAGTACTGTGAACTTGTCTTTTCTCTGAATTAGATCACAAACAGACATTATCGCACATTAGGACCCAGAGTTTCATTCCAACAACTTTTCCCAATAGATCGGGCAAACTATTTCGAGTCCCCCTGGACTACCTGCCCAAGGAGGAAGCAACACAGGCCGAGATGAGCGAGAAGTGGAAAGGGAAGGTGGAACGTTTGGTCCATTGTGAACAACATCAATGAGCTAAGATGGGTCCTGAAACATGGCGCCGGGTCATGGTTAGGGAGAGCTGACAGCAGTGTTCAAGCATCAAAATCCTCTTCTTCTTCCCGCCGCAGGCTGCTGATGGAGATCCTTTTCTGGAGCTTTCATTGCTGTGAAGGCAGCAGACAAGCCTTCTAAAGTCACCGCTCCCCTGGCGAGCAGCCCTGAGAAAAAGTGGGTAAAAGCGGCGCAGATTGAGGATTTCCTGCTCCTCCCCAACAGCGCTCAATCAACCAAATCCCAGATACTCTTTTAATGCTCTACGTTGATACTGCGTGACTACATTAACAGAATTATGCTTTTCTATAAAATTATAGTACACACTGTTGCCTTGGCACATTCTGGAAAAGCTTCAGGACTTCTCATCATCTCTCCCATCTTTGGTTACTGGAGTAAGTATTGGGAACCAACGACATCATCCTTCAACAGTCTGAGCTGACCATGTCCAATTCTAATCAGCTTTTAAACTTGCTAAAAGACTGTGGCAAAACTGATTTTCTTTCTGATCCCATTACAGCAGTTGGTCATGCCATTGCTGGTTTCAGCAGACTTCTTGTCTTGCATTCTTGGGTTACATTGGCAGCTTCAACCACTTCTGGAAACTCTTTTTAACCTGGACTGTATTCACCTGAACAGAGCCAGATCTCAGATAATGAATGTAAATATGCAGCAGGTGACTGACTGTTTACAGCCCAAATGTGCCACCTGAAGATGCCCCCCTCCCTCTGTGTCTCCTGCTCTGTCTAACAGTCAGCTGTCAGCTCACCTTTGAAACATGTTCACAAACTCATCAGCTCATCAAATGTGTTACTGATACTAAGTGAATTTTTCTCCCCTATGATGGAGAAGCGATCACAGAGAGATGGCTGCTTGGTCACACAGAGGAGTCGCAGGGCATTTGGTTGCTGTTTTATTAATCTGAAATCAGTCAAGAATCAGGCAAAAATCAACCTGTACCCCAGCATCTATATAGCCAAATATGGACTTTTAAATATTAGATCTTTTTCCTCATTTGTCCTGAACCATCTCATTACTGATTACAGAATAGATTAAATGAGTCTCACTGAAACTTGTTTTAATCAAAATGACTTTGTCACTCTGATTGAATCCATTTCCTCCACTCGTATTAACTTTCAAATGCCTGAATTTCAGGAAGAAATGATTATTATCCTGTTAATCCGAGCACTGAATCTTGTTGCATTTCATCATCCACCTGGTCCAAGCACACTTTCTGTCTGAGTTTTCCAACTTATCTGAATTTCTGCTTCTCACTGACACAGTCTCTGGTGATTTCAATAACAGTCTCAATACAGCATTTAGTTTGCTATTAGAATCAAAAGGTTTCTATGAAATAGTAACGAAAACTGTGACAATGTCACAATCACTTTAGATCCAGTTTTGTCTTGTGGCACAGAAATAGGTGAGCTGATTGTTAGCTTGCTAGTCAGACAATATTCAGATGTATTCAGAGTTTCATGCAATATATCTTTTACTGCTGAAATTAAAAAGCTCCTTTCACAAAAGCTTCACACAGAGGACTAAATGAGATATCAACACAAAAGTCTGATGGACAAACACTGGATCACAGTCAGCTGATGCAGAATCATGAATGTAAGAATGGGACTAAACATTTTTAGTTACTCATACTCATACTATGTTATAACACCACATTTAGGAGGACAACACAGCAGAGAATCAGACAGAGTAAAGATCATGCCAAAACTTTCTAGGTAAACTCAGTTGGACTGTTTTGTGGTCAGGTCGACCATTTCTTTCAAAGCATCCACTCATGAGTTATTGATGCGGTTAAAGGAGGATATTTGTTCTTGTGAAGGTGAATTGTACCACCAGCGCATGATAAAATGTCCTCTTCTATCTAATTTTAAACTCCCTTAGATCGGGACATGATCATTATAATGAGTATTCTCTTTTCTCAGAGCTGTAACAGGGAGGATTTACAAGGTCTCGCTCCCCACAAAGATGACACAGTCTTTAGACTTTGAAAATGACCTTGTGGGAGTGGACAATGGAAACCCTTTAGGCCAAAGCACGTTGGTGCAGAACGCCACACGTCAAAACAGGCAACTCAATTATTTCCTATTATAAGCCCCACATCAGCCGCTGCTGGCGGTGCACCAACACAAATTGGTGCACCTCAGTGTGACACTGATCAACACTGTCCTATTCCGAGTGTCTGCTGCTCTTTTTTTCATTTCTACCTCGTCTCCTGTGTGTACCGCCGGACTCTTGGAGCTTTTTTATGGCGCATTAACAGTTCTTAGTTCTTTTTTAACTGCACTATCAGGAGCAGTTGATGATGAATGGCCGGGGAAAGACTCATTTTCTAGGTCGAGAATCTTCATTAGCTAAAAGACCTGCGATGACCTTTATAATGAAAGATAGTGATTGTTAATGCGTTCATTGCTCAGGTTCTTCAGATGAGAAGTCCAGTTTCAGGAGTGGACGTCCCCACAGAAAAGTGAGCTAACTCAATGGTTGCTTTGTGCAGGTGATTAGCTGACATGATGTAAATCCTAACAAAGTGATTAGTTGTTGGACAGTATGAAACTGGATGGGACACAAACTTGGTTCTTGGTTACATTTGATATTAGCTGTTCAATGGCACATCTGTCCCACAATGCAAAGCTGAAGCATATTACAGTTTGCAATGGAAAACGTGTTTTTTGAGACCTCAGGAATGTAGTTCTTTTCCAATTTTGAGCATGTGTGAGTTTGTTGGGACTTTTTGACGTAGGCATTGAGTGTAGTAACTGCACGATTAACCAAGAATTTACTGTGAAACTGCTATTTTCAATTAGTCTTTGTCCTGCTGTTTTTAGAAGGTGGGATGAAAGCAGGGGATCCTCACATATTATAAAGCAAATGAAGATATTTGGTATATTAATGCAGCCTGATCTACAGATGCCCCTGCTTTAAACACAATAAAGCTGGATATTTTTTGCAGATTTAAAGGCGTTTACAGGCTGTTGAATAATGGGATGTAACACCACTCTTGTATTCAGAATCAGAATCAGAATCGCTTTTTATTGCCAGGTATGTGGACACACACGAGGAATTTGACTCCGGTTACACCTCACTCTCTTTAGTGCAACAATTACAAAAAAATAGACAAAAAAATAGACATAGAACAAGATTAAATCAGAAGTGCAAATTGGTGCATGGTGCAAGGATGAAACACTGAAGTCCGGTTTTAGCTGTTTAACACAGAGACAGCCTGAGGGAAGAAACTGTTCCTGTGTCTTGTTGTTTTGGCGTACAGAGTTCTGTAGCGCCTTGCAGAAGGGAGGAGTTTAAACAGTTTGTGTCCAGGGTGCAGTCCTGAAACATTACAGGCAACCGGTTTGTTATCATGCTCATGAGGCCAGAAATGACACCTGCAAAAGCTACCAAAATGTCAAGAAACAGTGTAGGATAATCTAAGCTAACTGTTAGAAACCACAACGTGTGCAATGTAATTCATGCATTTAATCATATGTATTATAGTGCAATGGAGTTCAAACTATAGACTGAGATGTTGAAGTAAGCCTTCATCTGTGAGGATGGGAAGATAATGACAGTGTTAGAACACTGATAAAGAACAGGGATTGTGTGTATTTCCCATAAGACTTGATGCAGAGCACTACCATAAATGTTATTTCAACAATAACTGATGCAGACACATAAAGCTGTATCGCTTATATCTGGCTAAAGCACAGAAGGCTGGGTGCTCCAAAGTGATTCCAGGCAGTGTGACAAGCTAAAGTATTGGATTGACCAACGTAACCTGTAGATTTTTTAACAGTAGTTCAAATATTGTAAAAATGATCGTTATCTATCCATAAACCCGCCCGTCTAAAAAAGTACCGACAGAAACAAGCAAGCTAATCGGTTATTATCTACCAATATCAGTAAGTGATATGATGAGCTGTCACATGTACTGCATCCTGCTTTTTCTTTAGGTTCCCTGATGTGTTGTCCTGTCTCTTTCTCTCAGGCAGTTTGAGGCCCTGGAATCTACATCATTAATGTCAGTGAACTTGAAAATGAGTCAGACACACAGTTTTAGGGTTCACACTCTTCCCTGCACATTTGCTCAGACTTTTACTCTTACTGATGAAATCTCCAGACTCGGGTGACAAATGCCTCTTTGGTGCACTAAGCTTAAACTTGAAGTGATTCAGTTATTTTAGGTACCTAATTTGATCCACCTGTTTCCAGCTGTGATCACACCTGTGCACCAAAGGACTACACAGACAGGCTGGTCACGATTCTTCCATTCTGTCTCAAAGGTAGGTCCCTGAGATTTTTATGTTTTTGCTGTGACTCGTTTTAAAAAAAAAGCACTTTATCCCTGAGTATAACTCCTCACGGTGCCTTGTGTTCCACTCGCCTTTACCTGTCAGCTTTGATGACATCAGAGGTCCAGCTGCAATTTCAACCAATAACGCTCACAATTCTGCATTTCTCCAGAAGAAACTTATGGCCAAGCATCAGAAGATGCATTCCTAAGTTTAATGGCTTGCAGTCAGACTCTGAAAAGTGACAACCCCCCCCAACTGCTGATGATACAGAACGACTGTGTCACCAAAGAATTACCTAGAAGTCCATTTGAGCTTATATGTTTACAATATGAACCCAAGCAGAAAAAAGGTTGTTTGTCTATTCTTCCAAATCCAGAGAGCACCACACAGGTGAGCTTTAATGCTTCTGAAAAGGTTTTCTACAAAGCTTTTAGTTTCTGAATATGTAGACCTGAACACTCAAACACTGGTTCATCTGGACTGTGTGGGTCTGATCAGATTTGATCACAGTTTAACTGTAATTAACCAATTAACATTCATGGACTCAACTTGGTCTTTTCTTGTGTGCATAGACACTGATATAAGTTGATATTCTGGGTCGATTAAAACAGGCCTAGAGCGCAAGCTTGGAGGTTGAGAATGCTTTTTGAAATCTTGCGTATCAACAAGCAAACATCACTCGTCAGTGGAACTGCACCTGAAGTCACTTCCTCGTTGGTCTCACGTGTCACACTTGATGCCTGATTTGTGCTTTAAAATATGTGATATCAGCAATTTTCAAGACCAATCAATCAATCATTTGTCAGAATTTATATAAATTAATTTTTTGTTGATTGACCAATAATTATATTTCAATTATGTAAAGTTAGCAGTTATGTAGGATCTCATCAGTCAAACCTGCAATCTCATTGAAAAATGCATTTTCAGGCAGTTTGACTGAAGCAGTGACATCTAATTTAACTGAGGCCTAATTTAAGGTCTCAGTCAGTTCCAGGTTTCCTTATCATTGCAACGCTTTCTTTTTCACTTTATGTATTCATTACATTTAGTAAAATGTGTCTTGGTGCTTTAGTGGAATCATAATGACTCACCTTGAGACAGTGGGAAACATGTCAGAGGTGGTACTGCACATCCTAATTCTCTGTGTAAACAGCAGCAGATAAACAGCCACCAGGGACGTTCAGTGTCAAGCTGGAGACTGATTGGAAGCAGTTAAAAGCTCTCAGTGTGTCTCTCTTTCATCCTCTCTCAGTCAGCCCTCTCCTCCTTGTCAGATAGCCTGTCTGTCTTTCATTCTTTGTTCTGTTTCCCCCTCAGTGATATCATTGTTTGAATCCCCCCCCCCCCCACTTAGAGCATTGGAGAGGGTGAAAATGTTAAACAGATGTTTCTCTTGACCTTCCTGCTTTTGCACAACTGGTGTCTGGATGCCTTTAAGGGGATGGATGCTGATGTTTTGACAGTTTGATGTTTTGGAGAATCCAATGGTATTAACTCCAAATATGGCAAATATAAGCTATTACAACGTCTATTAAGAAAAGGAAAAAGAAAACAGTGGCTCTACTGTATTTGTGATTATCCCCAGATATATTACAAGTTAATGCCTGAACAGAAGAGAAGCTGTTTGGTTTGTGGTCATAAATACCGGTTGTTTATGAAGTGCTCTTGTGTGTCGGGCAGAGAGATGTTGCACTGCTGACAGACAGAAGGAAGTTATTAAACCCAGCCTGAGCTCAGGGAGGTCTTTGGCTAAATAGCGAAACATCTATCACTAACACACAAGAATGATTTACAGTAACATAAACTGCCTTCACTTCACTGTTGGCAAGAGCCAGTTAGGATTTGGTTATGGTTCTTAGATTGCTTATGACAGCAGAAGTGTCACTGCTGTTTTTATTTCCCTTCATCCAGAGAGGCATCACTTTGTGTTCTGCTGCACCTGTGAGCTCCTTCTTCACTGCAGACACATGCCTAAATTGGCATTTTTAAGGCTCATGATGGATTTTTTTTGTCCTCTTTTCAAACCTCTTAATACTCCACAAAATTCCACATTTCCAAACAAAAGATTCACTTTTCTCCGCATTCAATGGTAGAAAAATAGGAAGCAAAACCTTTCCATGTTGATGTTTGATACACACATTACAGGTTGGAAAGGATTTTAGAATATGTGAACCTCAGCCCTCTGACATCAACAAAAGCTAACTGTTGCCATATCAGTGTGATGGGTTAGAATGACCGGTCCAAGATGGCGGCCGCATTTCTCGCACCCCAGTGGTCGATGCGGCATCTGCTCTTTATAATGTCTGAATGAGGACCTATAAACATGCAGGGTAGCCCCGCCCATATTTCCACCCACCAGCAGCTGTTACCAGTCCTCCCAATTCTGCTAACAACAACCACTTCTAATATAGGTGTAATTCAGCCAGACATTTATACTGTATGGCATGTTTGATAAAGCCCTGAAAAAAAAATTGATTAATTTCACCAAGAGAGCTATACAGCCAGAGGAGGATTTTCAAAAAGCCAAGGCTCAGTGTTCGTGAAAGTATCGGCAATGTTCCCATTTTTTGTGCTTTAAAAAACATAGCTGTTGCTAGCTCCAGGAGCCAGGCTGACTCAGAGCTGCTAACCAGCCCAATACTCCCAGAAGCTGCACAGTTCCCGTGATGAATAGCACACAGCAGAAACCAGGCCAAGCAAGAAGTAGTGGCACTCAATGTGCACCCTGATGGCTTGCTGTGAGAGCTGCTAACTGCAGGAGCTTTGGGCGAGTCCAGGGACCGCTACAGCAAAGTCTGACAGCAAAGTCTGACAGCAAAGTCTGACAGCAAAGTCTGACAGCAAAGTCTCAGCTGGACTGCAGCTCAATGGTTGCTGGAAATTGCTTGCTCCTTGATAGTTTTGGTAGCAGGGTTAGCTCATGGATCAAGCGAGGAACTAGCAGCATTGGTGGTTATTGAGCCTCTGGTTAACGTACAGCCTTGCCCAGACTATCCGAGCACATGTCAAGCTAAGGGTTTTGTCAGTGAATGAGCTTCCTGTCGGCTGACATCGGCTGACGTGGCCCGTTGAGTGCAGCTTGTCGCTTGACTTTGTTTCTGCTTTGTGTTGAGAGTTTGGTCTACCAGCTCTTAGCTTTGCCTGGTAGCCAGCCCTATCCAGCTCTGCTTCTGGAGCTTGTGGCCCCCGCAGTGAGCTACCATTGAACTCGGAGCAAGCAAGTAAGCTTCTCACTGCCTCTCACAGCTTGTGGCTCGGCCTTGCTTCTGCTGTTCTCCATCTAGATTTTGTAAGTTCCCATTTCATCTACTTTTCACAGTGCATCCAAAATTAGCTGTACAGCCTAACCCGCCCCACAAGCAGTCAGAATTGTTTGGCATTGGTTCCTCCAAATAGTCCAAGAAGGACATACTGCCTAACTGACTTTACCTTTCCAAGACTTTCAGTGGTGCTCTGCAGATTCAAAGCAGAAATCCTCAGCCATAGCACAGATGGCTGATTTTCTTATAAAACAAACCAAAAAACATCTTATGGGCAAGCAAAAAAGGTTTAAAACTTGATATTTACAGGATGTGGACTTCAATCTTGTGACAACAGAAGTGTGACCGTCATCTTTGAATGAGCATTACGATGCTTTTCCGTAACATATTGCAACGGCAATTTAGGTCAGGCTTAATAGCATATGTGTATCATTATAAACACGATATAAAGACTCGTTATTGGAAAGACATGCAGAGCAACAGTGGGTTTTATCATCAGCAGTTCAGAGAAATCTGACAGAATCCATTCCACCAAAAAGAGAGTCTTCCATAGTATTCCCTACAGTTATTAGTTGCAGCTCCTTTGTTAGTTTTTTCCTCAGCATCCGAGCCAAGTGTAAGAGAAATAACTGGGCTTAAGAGTGTTTGAGCTGCTGCAGCTTCTGCTGTCTCATTATACAGCAGTTGGCTATTTTCAACTGCTCCCATCCACGGCCATTTTTAACACTATGCTAGACAGATTAATTGTAATGGCAAGACAACATATTGTTACAAGAAAACTCTCCCTTCATGAGAACGTGCAGCTTTATGTGATTCTCTGGTTGATCATTTTCTCATGCATCCAACAGAGATAGTTGGGATATAGCTTTCTTTCTTGTGTATGATAAATTACACAGATCATTGCTCTCTGTCCCTTTCACAGCCAAGTCTGAATGAAGACCAGTGAGGAGGAGTAATGTAAAAGTGACCAATCACTGAGTGGTAATGAACAGACTGATGAAGCCGTTAAGATGAAATATTTCCCCTCAGAAAAAGGCTTTACCCAACACTTTTTCCTAAGAATAATCAACTGATACGGCTATGGTTAGGAAAAAGAAAGACCAGGCAGCATTATTCAAAATTTTGTTTTAAATATTAACATGAAGATACAGTCTCTGGGCCTGGAAAAAAAAAGTTACATTTACATGACACTAGAAAAAGCTGAATTATTGCAGCATATGTATCATGATTTCCTCCAGAGAAAGATGGAAGCTGCAGTCACACAGCGTCACAGAGCTGGACATGTACTCCAGTGCATGTACTCCAGTGCACGTGCACAGGTGCAAGGATGCACAGGTGCACGTGCACAGGTGCAGGGATGACAGCCCAGTTATAGGTCTGTGCTGCTGTGAGTTTACTTTACTTTAAACTTTACTGATTGAAGGGAAAAAGAATTTCCAGGTTTACCAAAGTATCTCACGGGACAGCGTAAAGGTGGCGGATTGCAGCTGTCCTGAAGCTGTTTTGTGAAACCTGGATTTGTTGTGCAGATCTGAACTCGTTTCATGTTTTGTCACTGAGGAAGAGTTTAGCTTTTGATTTAGCTTTAAGAAGGGCTCCTCGTTTTTTACCATATGAATATACAAAAACACGTGCACACACACATACACCCACTCATTTGCACTGAATGAAGCCTGAAGGTAGCATCTGATCATCCTTCTATTTCCAGCTGGGAGAGGACCCCAGGGTAGAGGGTAGCGCATATCCCACCTGACCTTGGAATTATAGGAGGTGCAGAAGAAAGTGGCAGTGAGAAAAGAGGAGGTGTGCGGGGCTTTTTTTGTTTCCAATGCGCCTCCTGCAACAGGTCAGCAGCAGAAGGTGGACAATTATTATTAATATTAAAATGACTGATAAATAAGTAAAGTTTTCCTTCCACATGGACCTCAGAAATAGCATGCTACTTCCAAGGTGTGAATAAAACCCTGTGACCTCCTTCTCAGGCACAAATGCTTCAGAAGCCTTATTCAGCATGGTGCATAGACACACACACACACACACACACACACACACACACACACAAACACACACACAAACACGCACGCACACGCACACACACACATTACTCACCAAAAAATCTGATCCATTGGTTTTGACTGATGCTCTCTTTTCTCTGGGTCACAGTGTGCTGTGTCAGTGTCAGAATCAGGAGTTCTCAGCCTTCTCTGACCAACTGTGGCCTGGAGGGTATTTTCTGCCAACACGTATGTCAAGTTAATGTGTCTGCCTGTGTGTATGTGTGTGTGTGTGTGCGTGCATGTGTGTATCTGTGCATGTGTGTCGAGCTTGTGCTGACATATGCAAGAACACAATATGCACCTGAGTTCCAGTCCACACACAAATCAGGGGACATTCATTTAACCAAAAGGGAATTCTCTTTTAATCTGATGCCCATCTGGAGGCAAGGAACACACACACACACACACACGCACACACACGCATGTACACACACACACACGCACACACGCACACACACACACACACACACACACACACGCACAAAACACACTCAGATTTCTACAGTCATCTCTTTTATGCTGTGATGGCACAAATAGCGCTAAAGAAGCTCAGTGTCACAGTAAGTAGTAAGCTGAGGTAAGAATCCCTCTCTTTCCAGTTTATCCCTCCCTGAGGTCTTCTTTCCGTCTTTGTGCCCCTCTTCCTCTTTCTGTTGTGTCTTTACTCTCTTTCTCCCCCTCACCGTCACGTCTCCTCCAGCGGTATCAGTTTGAATTATTTTGACCAGAACGTCAGTGAGAAATACCTCTCCATCCCGCAGGGGCTGAGTCCACAGAGGTGCCCTACATCTAAGCGGTAGAATTTAGCGTCCCCCCCCCACACACACACACTCACTCACACACACATGGATGCTGGTGTTAAATTCAACATTCAAACTGCAGTGACAGATTCACAGGAAGAGCTGAGTTATTGCGTGTTTCAGACCTTTGTCTCCTTGTCAGCTGGAATGATTCATGCCTCTGGGTGCCCCAGTTCTCTGGCTGGGCTATTTCTTTTCTATTCCCAGTTTGTTTGTTTCTTGCAGTTTAGTGCCTATTCATGAATTTATAGAAATATGCACACTCTCAGCTGTAAACTGTTAATCTTTGCCATGAAACCAAATGGAAAGATTGCACAGAATCAAGGTCAGAGATGGTCGGTCATTTCAGAAGAGGTTTATTGAAAGTTAATCAATGCAAATTGATCATCTTTTCCCATGAGGACTTGCAGGAGCCATGTTTTCTCTCAGCAGATAGAGATCTATGACTCCTGAAATGGGGTTATAAATATGCCATGACACCAAGATTGTTTGGATTGTTTCCCAATCATTCGACATGTTAATATAAGAAAAAACACACTATTATTGTCCTGCATGATTTATTAGCATGAACATAACTACAATAAGTGGATATCATTTGTGGCCAAAGTCCAACAGCATTCAGCCTCCTGTATCAGCCAGATTGAGCCATGCACTGAATCACATTGCATGCATCCTGATCAGAGTATATTACAGACAACGTGATAGCATCAGATTATACAAGCATGCTACTACCCTGCCCAGAGCTGGCTGTAACTCCACAAAGAATACCCATCATAAAACAACTTCCTCAGCATGGCAGACATCAGTCCAGACTGTCGGACCCACCCGGTCGCACCACAGAACAAAGGTGTAATAACACCAACACAGAGATGCAGCCGTGCGGCAAACTGAGCGATGGCAATGTTTCATGTTGCCTGTTGTTTTGTTTCGGGCAATGTTTGTGCGATTTAATAGCAAATCATAACAGTGTATCTTTATATTACCGACCCTTTGCTTTTTTCACATTTTCTTTCAGAACACCAGACTTTCATGAAATCCTTTCAGGTGGTCATCAGCAATATTTCTCCAGTCCCACTTCACCAACAGTGTGTTTTTCTTTTTGTTTGTTAAGCCAGCTAAAATCCATTTCACACCATCACTGAGGTGAAAGTCTGCAGCGCTCCCGCTTCCACATTGATTGAATACTGAGTGGTTGAAAGTTAGCTCCACCCGGCTACAGCTGGGAAGGGCTGACAACAACCGATTCCACCACAAAGAAGACCAAGTGCAGAAAGCATCTTAAGTGAAAAGCTCCACTGGACAGTCTTCATCATCTTATTTCCAGCTATGTTTCAATAAATCCCACCTATGTTCTGCTTTCCTGGCATCATAGAAAGAAATGTGGAAATCTGTTTCACACAACGCAAAACGTATGGAGGTCGGGATTTCTCAATGTAAACAGAAGTGCTGAACAACTTTTGAACCTTTATTGTGAAACTGATACATTTTGACCAACAAAGCTATCACAGGGAGACAGTGTTGGTCCCCCACTGTGGCTGCTGAAGCATGGTTATTACCTCGGACAGCTTTGTAGAGTCTGAACAGAATCATCAGAAACAGACTCGACCGGGTATCTAACACTGAGGTGTGTGCAAGAAGGGGATGAGCAGACTATTTCCTGAGGAAGCTGAGATCCTTCAACGTGCATCAGCAGCAATATGTTGGAGATATTCCATCAGAGTGTGAAATGAGATAAATAAAGTATTTCTATTCTGTTGTAGTGTTCGATTGTGGATGGACAGGAAAGGAATTTCGTGTAATGTGGCGAAAGTTTTTCAGTTGTGATGCTCTTTCATTCTGGACAAGCTGAAGGCTTTTAGGATGTCCATTAACCTCTGGAAGTTATAGCAGCTATTTATTTTGCTCCTGCTGTGGTCACAGCTGCTAAAAGCCAATATCTTTCAATGTAGTGTATGTTTGTGCCAAGTAGGGCGTTTTGCTGCATCTTGTGCATTTATGGCAGCAGGTTTGAGGCAACTGCAATAACTGCAGGGGGTTTCCTTTGCTTAGATCATTCAAAGTAAAATATCTCACCAGTATGCAACCCAGAATGCTCGGAGCATCTTGGACATCCTCCCACTGCAGTTTGGCTTTTGAATGAACCAAAAATAGGACAAAAGTATCCTCATCAACGGTGGCCTGAGTGCAGATTCCTTTTCAGAACGGCTGGTACTGAAACCAGAGGACCAGAGAAGAAATGCTGGAGTTCACAACGGTGTTGATGTCTTTTCATGTATGCTTTTTATGTGGATGCTTAGTGCATATCTTGTGAAAGGAAAGGTGTTTCATCCTGCCAGGGAGCACTCCACTTGAGTGTGAAACATTTGCTGTGATTCAGTTTTTAACTTTCTGCATGATGTTACTGACGTGTCCCTTCGGATTCATCTGTTACTGTTTTACTAAAAGCTGTTTTTAGTCTAAAGGTGTTCCAATCAGAATTTTCCAATAATCAATAATGTGATTGATTATTGCCTGTTTGTTTATTTGAAGTACTATTACTGACAACAATAAATGAGAAGTATGAAATGAATTCATGAGAAGGTGTGACGATTTGAAAGCAGCTAATTCATCATCAGGTAACCGTTTGTAGTGCAGTAGTTCGCCTGTTCTTGGTCATGGGAACAGCTTAAGAAAAAGCTTTTATTTTGGTATAAAAACAGTAATGTCTTTCAAATAAAAACTAGAATAGAAACTAAATTAAAACTCCACACCAAGTTAACCGGCATAATAAAATGTGGATTAATTAAGCTGCGAGGTGTGGTGGTTAGCACTGTTCCTGGCTGGAATCCCAGCAGAGATCCTCCCATGTGGGCTTTGCATGCGTGGGTTCTCTCTGGGTCCTCCAGCTTCCTCCCACGGTGAGGCTTAATTGGTGACTCTAAACCGAGCCCAGAAGTAAGTGAGCGCTGCGTGGTTGTTGTGATGGACTGGTGACCTGTCCAGGGGGTTCCCTGCCTTCCGCCCAACCACAGAAGATGGATGGATCCATTGACATTTCCCTATGGGCTATTCATTTCTTCCATTTTTTATTGTTTCATTTTGTTGTGGTGTGGTCCAGAAGTCTGAAGCCCCCAGGCTGTAAGAAATGAGATACCAGGTTGAAAGTTGTCTGGCAAAAAAGAGAAAATAAACAAGCTAACAAACAAAGATCCCTCCTGAAATAAGGGATATGATCACCGTTATGACACTGGCATCGTGTATCCATATAAACCTTGACCATGAACATCCGTCTCAGGACTCGGGTGTGTTGGTGAGTTTTCTCGTTTTAGGCAGATTAACATTGATTGGAAACATTTACTGAACGAGGGCTTGTAGTAACGTTTGGGAATGAATCATTTTGCAGTGAAGTGCTGCCTTACTACGGACATCGGCGTGCTCTCCGATGTACTGATGGCATCAGGTGAGTTGTTTATCTGATTTACTTGTGTGTCTGTGTGTGTCTGTGAGTGATCTGACCTGGATATGAAGCTTCAGCAGCTCTAAATGAATGATAGTTGCATGACCTCACCCCAGTTCGGAGCACTGTGTTCCTCTTTAACTGGCTTAGCTTGATGCTGTGTGGCTCTCCTCTCTATTTAATTCGCCCAATCAAATCAAATTATTTAAGATGTTGGTGCTGTGAAAAGTTGCTGTTTAACCAGACTACAGGAGCACTGTTGACATCCATCCACCTAATGAGGTGGATGTTGGCTCCTCTGACTCTACTGTGACAGATGAGCTGCACAGACCTACTGTTAGGCCTCTGCAGGAAGTGTGAAATGTTCATGGGAACAAAATGACAGGACTTAATAAGGGCTGCAATAATTTCAATTATTGTTGATTATTTTATTATATATATTTATATATATTTGTCATCTAATTGCAAATATTTTGTCACACCTAAAGCAGCTCAGTTCTGCCTCCTGCTTTTATACACTTTAATGCAAATCTAGTGTCAGTTTGATAGCAGTCTTTTTATCGGCCCAATTCATCTTTCTCTGCACTCTTCCCTTTACCGTGTGAATCACACAGCTGCTTCATGTAGTGGCTGTACAGCTTCAGCACGGGCCCACATTTCCATATCTGATCAGCTCAGTGTGTCTTATCTGTCCGTTCTGCAGCTTACAGATGTGAGTGCGGTGTTTAACCTGTGTTAAAAAAGCCCCTGGGCTCGGCAGGATGCTCCTCCAGCGGTAAAAGAAAAGATGGAATTCCTTCTGTGTTTGAATATGGCTTACAAAGTCAAAGCCTCCCTGCACACCTGCCTCCCTGATAACAAATGCAAACAGCTCTGGTCCTGTGTGTGTGTGTGTGTGTGTGTGTGTGTGTGTGTGTGTGGTTTTTGAACAGGGCTTGCACACAACATGGAAATAGGGAAAAACGAACAGTTTGGCCCAGGGGCAGGGCAATTTGATTGGTTGAAATTATGAGTGGAAATTTCCATAAACGTTTGAGTGATTTGAATCTTATTACCATGTTTTGTTGTTCCAGTTATTTCAAACCAACAGAAATTACCACCCTGACCAGAGACATCCATCAGTCCAGACTTTGTTCAACACAAAGTTTCCTGAACCTGACTTCCTCTTTCTTTCAGATGTTTGTTGTCCATTTGGAAACTTCCCATTAAAGAGGATGAAATAGTAATGAGAACAAGAAACCAATAAAGGTTTTAAGCTCAGCTTGACTTTGACTCACAAACCGTCTTCTTTCCGACTGCACATTTCCCATGATGCTTTGCAGTAGATGTGTTTTTTATAGTTTAGGCACAGTGAGCTTTCATAAAAATGAAATTCTCATCCTCTCTAAGATATTTGCGCTGACCCGGAGGTCTTTTGATTAGTGTGTGCATTTCTCTGAGCTCTCGTCTTCAGCACATTTCCTAAGTCCTGTTGCCCTTTCTTTTTATAATCCACATTTACCCTGCACTCACAGAAATATTAATATTTGATAAAGATCAGTTGGAGAAATCCAAGGATGAACTCAGCACATGCAATAGTCAGAATGCATTCCTCAACCATAAATTGGACTTGGTAATGTTTGGAGTGGGCTCTCAGTGCCAAGCCTCCAATGCCATCTGGCTGTCGGACTGAAAACTGAAGAGAGTAATATTTCATGCTGAAGTGTTGGTTCAAAAGCACGTTGGTTAAGGCCTCCACTTGACCAATACAATATGCCTATTAACAAACTTGAATGGCTGCAATAAGTTTTGACAGACATGTTGCAACCCCAATGCATTCTTTAAACACACGTGAGTGTGCCTCGATGGGGAGGAATCCATACAGCAGCAAGGTGTTGTAATAATGTCACCAACATAGCTCAAGCCGGCTGTGCTGCCTCCTACATTTACAAGTAAATTCAGTTTGACAGACTACAAACTAATAGCCTAGCAAGCCAGACCCGTACAGCAAAAAGCTGTACAGGGGTCTAGTGACGCTGGATAGCAGTGTGGGCGGGATAAACGGTTGTCTGTTAAGTTGCCTCTGCACTCAACGCCACGCAATAGGATGGCGCAACAACCAATCAGAGCGATGAAGAAGGATTACGTAGTCAGCGCGACGGAACGGACATGGTGGAAAACGTCCTTTTTTTTCCAAGAAAAACTTAAGTGCAGTTATCTGTTCGTCTCGCAAAGAAAAATGTATATTTAAATCTTCTAGAGTCGCTGCCAAAGCTAAATCGAAAGACTGTTGGCTGGGCGCAGCCATTGTTTACCTCTCTGGAACTACACACTGAAATGTCGCACCTCTGTCGTCACTAGGTAGCCCGGCCTCCGACCCCGCTCCTCACAATTTGATTGGCCTGATTAAGTTTCGATTTTCAGCCTCGCAAGACGACCACAACTGACTAGACTAGCCCGGGAGCAAATTCAATTTGCAGTCGCTAGGGGCGTCTAGATTTCTAGGCTAACAAACTAACAGAACACCAAAGAAACACCAAATGAGTTGGTTTAAAGTCATAGAAATCCATTCTTCAAGACACATCTGAACTGTGTTAGTTGTGACTAACAGGATATTCGTGTTTCCACTATGCACGGTACCGGTACGGGTCGGTTCAGAACGGTTCGCTTATTTCAGTGTTTCCACTACCACCAAAGCGTACCGGTCCCATGGTACCCGTTCCCATGTCTGTAACCCTTCTGCTTGGGTTACCCAGCACACAGGACCGGTTCCAGGCTCTGCTCTCCGGTGTTGGTGAGGAGGCTGTGCAGCGGGAGCTCGATGGCGCTGTGCCAAACCAAAAAGTTTTCCAGCTGATTGCCACAAAAATGGCAGAGAGTGGTTTCAACCGGACCGCGAGCCAGTGTGGCATTAAGCTGAAGAAGCTTGGAGGGGGTTCCAGATTATGGATGTTATTTGTTATTTGCTGTTATTTGCTATTTACGCACTCCGCCCACCCCTGAGGGTGCCCTTTGTACAGTGGGAACGCAAGCTGACCCCAAAGCGACCCGTACCGTACCTGTCAGGTTGTGGTGTAGGGAAGGACACGGATGCGAACTTAAAAAGGAAAACTGGATTTATTTCACAAAACAATTAGGCAAACAGAAGGCGCGGCTAAGCCGGATTCAAAAAATGTTACTGAGAAAAACAAAAAGGACTTGGCATGGCAAGAATAAATAAATACATAGCTTTACGAAAACGACGTGGAACATGGGAACAACAAGAATAACGGGAAGCATGGGAGGCAGGTCAGGTAGGAATGGCAAAAAAGATCCGGCAAACTGAGAGGGAAGACAGGAAACTAAATAGGGAGTGAGAGTGATTGGAGAGTGAGTGCAGCTGAGGGAAAAGACACAGGTGAAGTGAGTGAACTTAATTAACAGAGTACAGGGAAACTACAATGGCAAAACTAAAAACTCAAAACCAGGACATGAACTGAAAACTAAACATGGACTCAAACTCAAAAACGTGACCTAAAACATGAAACTAAAAACAAGAGTCCATGGGCGTGACAGTACCGATACGAAGTGACCCGAACCGTACTGACAGTGGAAACGAGGCTTAAGTGGCAGTAGCAGCAGGAAATGTGCAGCAGTAATGTGGTTTCGCCATCAAACAGTCACACTTCTTTCAGGAAGGACAGTTTATACTGAGTATAGTTTATACTCACTATACTGAGAAAACTGTCAACATTGTAAACAAGATAGAAACTGCTATTATTGAAGTGCCTGATGGGAGCGCTTCATCACATTTCTGTCATGTAATGAAGCTCGTTTATCTGTGTGTTGATGTGAGGGAAAAAAAGGATCATAAAGGTTTGTGTCTACCAGAAAAAAATACGTAAAATTGATTTTTGTTTTTCAAGTAGGGAAAAAAGTTCCCTCTGGAGTTGAATGAGCCAGATGATGGAAACAGCACATAAGTTTTCTGAGATGGGCAAAGTGTTCCATAATGAACGTATGCTGACAGTCCCATAAAACAAAAACAGCTTAAGAACCATTTGCCATTCCGCAGGAACTTAGTGGGATATCTAAAGAGCCTCTTGCAGATTACCAAACAGGGTGCTGGAAACACATTTTCAGAACTCTCACTCATTATGCAGTTAATTGTATGCAGTCATGTCATGCTGGACTGTAGCGGCTTCAAGTCATTAACAATTATAAAAGAAAAAAATAATACATATGGAGGCTGAGGGGCTGTGAGAGTAACAGATAAAACAAAGTGGAAAACACCAAGCTGCAGCCCTTTTGTCTTGTGCAGCGCTGAACCGACAGCCTCTGTCTGCTAACACCTGTGCCTGAAATCACTTGCACCAATATTCCTGAATGCAGTTTCTGAACTTTTTCAACTGTTATAGGTGTGCCTTTTACCTTGTTTAAAGATACATGTCAGACAGTCCAAATTGGCAATGTACGTACATTTTTAATCTAAACGAAGGTGAGGACATTAACTGGTGTGCACTCACTTCATAGCAGCTTTTTTCAGTATTTATTGAGTGTAAGAGTACAGAAAATACACCGCTGAGTATATGATCTTTTTCTTCGTTTGAGATTTTTGGTATCTGTAGTTATTGGTAAATTCAGTGGCCTGCAGTGTGGTTTTACGACTGGTTCTTCTGTTCTGAAGAGCAGTTTCTGTTCTGTTCTGTTTCCTCAGTGCCAGGAAACTCCTGATGATATCCACCATGAAACAGACCAAACACCATGTCTTCAGGTGATGGTGTGAGTTTCACTTCGGGAGGGGGAGTGAGGACAACATGTGGGGAAAATGCAGTTCATTCATTGAGCTTCTGATGGAAATACGGCGAAATGTGAGGAGCTTGTGTTTTATGCTTTGAGACGATAAAAGAAACTGGTGTTTGACCGTAAATATTTGCTCACACATTTGGGCATTAACTGACAGAAAAAACACATTACGTTTGGTTCCTCAGCTGCAGACACATCTCTTTGTGCAGGAAATTGAGCCGTCGTGAACCTGGCAGCAGACAGAACTGCGTAATTATAGCAAAGCTTATCAGCGAAACAATCCCCACACAGATGGTGTCATTATGCTGTAGTTATTACATTGTGCAGCCAATATTTATTTCATTATTTCAAAGCTGAACCAAAAACAAAGCTTGAAATTTCAGCGGCTTCAGCTGTTCATGTGTTGAAGCTCTTTATTTTTTAAGTTTGTAATTGATATCCTTGCCATTGACCACCACCCTGGGCATCACTTCACTTTGGAGCACACTTCTCCAGCTTTAAGGTGAAGACAGAGGGGAGGAGCAACTACTGCATTCGGCCTGATTTTCACATTGTTGCCTGTTTAATAGCCTAAAACGTGTGAGTGGAAATGTATCAGGTTCTGATGAGAAGAAGGCAGGTGTTTGTTAACTCTAGATTAATGACAATCCCAGCATCTTTGACCCCTCCACTGCTTCATATGTGATTACAGCCTGGATCTCTGCAGAATTCCTCCAGAAGGAGCTCACGCTGTGGATTTACCGTTGTTTTCCTTCACCTCCGCCCACAGCTGTTTTGGCAGCATGAGGGTGACCTGCCCGGGATGTTTAGGAAGGCAGGTGTTTTAATGCTGAGGCTGACTGCTGTAATTAGAATGGCAGTTATTGTTCATTGTATGTGATATTTTCAGTGACTGGTGTGCTCATACTGGGTGCTTCAGGACAAATATTTTTTGTTGTACCAGTTTGCATAATGAGTTCCTCAGCTCAGTGATTTTTCCTTTTCACTTTTCCAGAAACTTTGGATCATAATTATATATTTAGTGTTTAGGAGCAGTTCCTCTCCCCTGCCTCACCTCCTTTAGAGCAGCGCAGGCAGCTGCCACCTTTCTGCCTGAAACTCTTTGCACATCATTTACAGCACGAACATTTTGATGCGATGATGTCAACACGGAGCAGAATCCTAAAAGCAAGCCATACCATCCCAAAATGAGGCTGGAGGGCAAAGAGAGGCCCGACAGTATCTATTCGGTGATAAGAGAATTGTTAGTTTAAGAGTTTAAGCTCAAGGCTTAATTAACATTACAATGGTAATGAGTTTGATGTAGGCATATTTGTAGAAGACGGACAGAGCTGAGCTATATAATGTTTGCTAATCTGATGAGTGTGTTTCATTTAATACCCTTCTGCAATCTACTCATGCCTTAAAGCAGATCATCCTCAGTAAGACCAACAGCAGGGTCAGTGATATCACGACATCAGGAGAGCATAAAGCCACCGTCAGCTCTGTGTTTCTGTGGTGTTTTCCCTTAAACTCGTGGTGGTGATGTCATATCGAAGCAGGCCGCTCTGCAGAAAGGAAAACCTGACAAGTCATTTTAGAAAGCCACAGCTTTGAGAAGATTAAGAGGATTAAAAACAGAACACAGTTTGGTCCAAACAGCAGAGCTTCGAGTGGATAGCCCTCTTCTGACACTGTTTGGACAATGTCCCCGGGGCCAAAAATAGCGCTGCCTGTTTCTTTCAAACGAGACACAGAAGTGAACCAGCCTTTTTAAATTCTCTCACACTCTTCCCCAGCTACTACAGGCTGTGTTTGTCATCCTGCACATCCAACCACAGCGCAGCAGCTTCACTGAGCTGGACCTGAAAGCTTCAGCTTTTTCATCAGATCATCAGGTTACATAATCACTGTGAGCGTTCAGTGACTCCACTGCTCTCTAAGTGCTGGTTCATGATCTCCAGGTGACTATTAATGCTGCCAAAAAGTCCTCTTCTTGATATGAATCATTTACTGAAGTCAAATTATGTCTGTTTGAGTTTTACGCTGTATTAATTTCATACAGATGTGTTGGTACTTATCATGGCAGAGGCTTCATGGAATCCATCACCATAGAGACAGGGCAGACATTTTCCTTGTAATGTTGCCATGACAACTTTCCAGCCACAGAGTATTTATTTATGTGCCAATAGACTAAATAACTTTTAAAGGAAAACTGCTTCCATCAAGAAGTTTTACTTTTAATGTTCATACTCCTTTAATGAACACTGATGACAAACTAAAGGATTATAGATGAACATAAAAATACGTTACTTTTTTATTTTGATATCCAAATTGTTACTCCCTCTCCAGCACCATTTCCATCATGTCCTCTCTTCTTCTTTCCTCCTCTCGTCTTTATCGTACATACCTACTCTTGCAGCCATCCTCCGCTGCAGCTAATTGAAGTGCTTGCATGGAAAGACCTGGGGAGGGTTCTGGGGGGGCCTTCTTTAATGAAGTCTGATCTCATTAAAAGATAAAGCAACCGACGTGAACATGAGGAAAAAACATGCTGGGACAAAGGAGGAGAGGGCAGTGAGAGCATCAGTGTTTTGTTCCTCACATAATCAAAGGCCACCATTAACAACCCGTGAATGGCAATATTAAAATGTGTGGAACGGGCACGCTCATTCAGAACGGCATTCTTTAAGGCTGTTTGTTTCTACAGTCAAGGTGGATGAGGTGCAGAAGGTGTGTAAGGCAAGCCCAGAACACCCAGCGAGAGTAACATTTCCACTAATGACTGCAAACATATTCTATGCCGTTCAAATGTTTTTAATTGATGCTCATTTGGGCTGTTGTCTCATGCAACCTCAGAGACGAGCGTGAACTGAGCCTTTAAAGGGGCAGCAGGGTTGGATGTTTCACATTTCTCTCATCACACTGTTGTCATCTGGTCTTAGGGACCCACCTTCACCTTAATGCTAAACTTTATCACGCTGAGCTTTGCCATCAGGCAGCCTGTTGAAGACCACTAACACAGCTGTATTTTATAAGCACAAAATGTCTAGAAGCAATCTGGGAATTGCAACAGATGCATCCGACGTGTCATTCTTCATGAAGACATTTGGTTCATGTATCTGTCACAGCTTGGTGCCTCGCCGACTCACAAAAAGGACCCAAGAGCAGACGCAGAACACTGGGGAATGTAGAGTTAGAACAGAGTTTATTTACAAGTGTGTGGCGCTGGAAGCCAGAGAGGAGGGAGACGGTTAGTGAAGAGCCGATAAGACAAAGGTAGTGATCAGTTCTTTCTGGATCCAGGTGGGAATCCAGAGTGGAAGGGCAGGATGCTGGCTGTGGACCGCCCCGGACCCCCTGGAAACCTGCTCAGCCCCACCCAAGGCCCAGAAACCACAACAACACAGCCCAGCATGATCGGGCAGCATCTAAAAGAAGATGACAGTTGCCTTGTCTGTTTGATAATTACACATAAGGGGTCTTTAAAGTGTCACATGAGAGAATATATTTTATCGAGTACCCAACCAAACATGAATGACTGAAAGAAAATGTAAAATTTGGGTTTCATATGCAAAGAATAAGAAAAGTGTTGTGCTGGGTGCCTTTCAACTGCCGGACATGTATCAGATTAGCTTAAATCACTCAGCTGACCCGAGTTGGCACGACTTTAGTGGGTGAAGAATTCCATAAGTTGTGAGCTTTAATGGAAAAGGCCAAAGCTCTGTCACTGTCTGTAAATCTCATAGGGAACATACCAGGTCAGTCGGTCTGAGATATATTTTGGGGCAAAGTCATTTTAGAATTTAAAGGTAAGGTTTTAAAATCGATATAAAATATTAGAAAAACAACAGGACTGAGAGAATTGATGACAAAACAGTATAACAAATTTAAGGAAATTATTGGCCATCCATTTAAAGACAGGAACCGGAAGCTGTGAGAAAACGAGGCTGCTATGATCTGTGCGTTTTACCAGCAAATACAGCTGAGAAAAGGTTATTTTAGAGATAAATGAGCTAAATAAGTTCAGAGCCAAATCCTTAATGCCACATCAGCACTTCAAGACAATGTAGGAGAATGTAGTGATAAACACTATCAGAGATGGGCTTAAATCTAAAAGAACTCCATTCAAGCAGTCTCCTTGCTGGTCACCTTAACGTGTGCTATTTCTGTATGAAGTGCTCTAAAACTAGACTGAAAGATGATAAAAGCACTGCTTTCATTCCTGGATGATATAAACTGTGTCGAGACTACTTTCTCCAGAACTGTATAGATATATAGATATATAAAGGACAGTTTTTGGCTTGGTCTGTAGTTACCTATAGATAAAGGGTCCAAATTAGGTTTCCTTACCACCAGATGAACAACATGTTTAAAAATGTCTGGAAAACTGCCCAATGCCAGGGAAATGTTTTGAAAAATAAGATAATTGGATTGACTGCTGAATATTTCTTTAGCCAAGTAGAAACAACATGGGAGAAGGTCTCGAGGGATATGCTCTGCCGCTGAAAGAGAAATTGATGTAAAAGAGGCAGAATTAACACACGATTTGTGTTCTGATAGTTGGAAATGGATTCATTCAAATTAAAGGGATATGCCACCCCCAGGCCAAATTAAGTGTATCCCCGCATTCCCGAGACATAAATAAGTGTGTGGGAGCGTTTTCCTGGCGACCCAGGCACTGTCCGAATCTCACAGCACTGACCACTGCTTGGTTGCGCGTAATACATACATGCTAGCGTCGCCAATCGAAATATTTCGCCCAACGTGAATTAATTTACTTGATTTACCTTCTAATTACTGTGTGAGTGGTGTACTTTCACATCGAGTGCAAATGACTTTGTAAATCTACACGGAAGGCTTGCTTTGCTCATGTCGGTTTGGGAACTAGTTTCCAGTGCGGAAAACACAGCCGAAGCACACTCGTCTACGTCATTGGGAATCCCACCCCCCTGGCTGCTTCACGCTGGTTTGTTTGAGGAAGTCGGGGGTGGGGATTCCCAAAGACGTAGCGGGGAGTGTGCTTCGGCTGTGTTTTCCGCACTGGAAACTAGTTCCCAAACCGACATGAGCAAAGCAAGCCTTCCATGTAGATTTACACAGTCATTTGCACTCAATGTGAAAGTACACCACTCACACAGTAATTAGAAGGTAAATCAAGTAAATTAATTC
Source organism: Odontesthes bonariensis (assembly GCF_027942865.1). NCBI lineage: Eukaryota > Metazoa > Chordata > Actinopteri > Atheriniformes > Atherinopsidae > Odontesthes > Odontesthes bonariensis. The sequence continues at coordinate 2,667,645 of NC_134517.1, read as the reverse complement.
ACGTTGGGCGAAATATTTCGAGTGGCGACGCTGGCGACGCTAGCATGTATGTATTACGCGCAACCAAGCAGTGGTCAGTGCTGTGAGATTCGGACAATGCCTGGGTCGCCAGGAAAACGCTCCCACACACTTATTTATGTCTCGGGAATGCGGGGATACACTTAATTTGGCCTGGGGGTGGCATATCCCTTTAAGTGCAATTCTGCTCGGCTGTTCATGTGGGAGAGAAATGTCATGACATGGCCTAATTACATCGTGTGCTTTGTTGTTCGGTTCATATGAATATTGTTGAAGGTTAGAATGAGCTTGTTTACGATTATGGCGAAAGCCAGGCGCCTCCAGAGAAGATTGGGCTTGGGCCACGTATGCATTGTTTGATCCAGAAGCAGTATAAAGGGTTGTCACAAAATGAGGTCGGTGGAGATTTTCGGACATTCTGTATGCACATTTTCTGTGATGACTTGTTCAAATAAACTTCCCCAATGAAAGGCTGACCGACGCGGATTCGACTCCTCCAGACGTCAGCGTCTGTTGCTTTGGTCCTTAGAGACCATATCACAAGGCTTATAGAGAAGACACATTTTGTATTTCATATATTGCCTACACCAATATCTCCTGAAAAATTAAAAGTCTAAATGAAAGAAATTGATCATTTAAAACTGTGAAGATTTGAACAGTGACTGACAAAACTCTGACCGACTGACTTGGGGTGTGTGTGTGACCGGTCTCTGTCTCTGTCAATGTGTGTGTCACTGCGTGTGAAATCCTGCTGTTTTATGTGAATCTAAGGAGAAAAGAAAAAAGTTATTTTGTGTGAGAAATCAAGGTTCCAACTCATCTCATCCCTTGACTTTTGAGTATTTTGAGTCATTTTGAGTATTTAGGATTAAGAACACACAAGTAGTTTTGGTGAATATAATCGAAGTTCCATACACATTCGCACATAGAGTTAACACAACGTCTTACATAAATAATCTTAGGCTAAATAAAAGATTAAGTGAGTATTTTTGAACATGCTCAAAACTTTTGTGCGTATGGTTAATACGCTAAGCATACGCTTGGCATACGCTGAATACGCTAGAGGTACGATATAGGTACGTTACTGATAGGTCGAGAACGCTGGACATAAGTGGCCATACGTTGGCATGAAGGTGTACCGTACAGCTAGGAGATGGAGGCGGCAACTGACATATCTGACGATTCACGGGAGCGGTCAGGAGGAGGAGTTGGGGATCTTGATCGCTCAGAAGCATGTAACTCATCAGCCGCAGGTGCATCAGGCATTTCAGCAGGTTTGGATGAGAATGATTCTTGTGTTTTTTTGCTTTTTCCTCAGCCTCGGCCCAGGGCCCGGGCAAACGACGATTGCTTCTTGGAAGGCATAATCGAGATGAATGTCTCGAGAGATGTTGATAGCGCGTCGTCTACTGCAATAATGGAGCAATGTGGAAAGGCTGCTGATATAGGCGCGTTGAAACGTACGCTGGGCATGCGCAGTTCATATGCTACTCATACGCTAGTCATACGCAGAGTACGCTGGTTATACGTTGTTCATACGCTGACATACGCTGGCCATACGCTGTCAATACGCTGACCATAAGCTACTCATACGCTACTCATAGGTTCAATACGGTAAGTATACGCACAATTCTTTATTTTCAAGGACTTTTCGTGCGTATGAAAATTATATTATTAATTTTCATACGCAACTCGTACGCTTCTCTCATACGCAACAGTGTGACAGGGCCATCAAGTGGTTACGAAAGTGTGACGAACGCCATTTTGAGTTAGGGTGTGTTTCAATTGTTATGTCTTGTTCATAAGATTACAGATTGGGAGGAGTTAATAAGAGCCTGGGAGGCAGGCTTAGAGGTGTGTTCATATTTTATTGGTCAGAATTTACGTATTTCATTGGATGTAGGTTTAGAGGTGTGTTCAGATTTCATTGGTCAAAATTTTCATATGTCATTGGTCAGAATTTACGTAGCTGTGACGTGCATTGTATCATCTGGATTGGTGGAGAGACACTAGCCCCTTTCACACTGCCGAATAACCTGCGTTTAATTCGCGAATTTAGCGTGTCCGCTGTTGTGTTCACACTGCCGACCCGGGCTGCCGCGTCAACTCGACTCGCCTTTCGACCCGCGTCGGACCCTAGTCTTTTTGCCGAGCCGAGTTTGATGTGAACACAATCGACGCGGGTCGGACGTGGGCGTGGCGTGACGTGAGGAGTTTAAAAGACAGAATGGACAGCTGATTCAGAACAACAGCGACAGGTGAGGACAAGTTTTACTCTGTTTTAGCCTACATCAAGTTCGAGACATTTTTTAATATGGCCAACTGGGGAGACAAGGAGGTCCACGAGCTCCTCAGCCCCCGAGCAGAGGACGTTATTTTCCGCCACATGTCGGGGACGGTGAAGGATGGACCTCGGCTGGAAGGGCTGGCAAGAAAGATGGGAGAGCTCGGTTTCCCACGCAGCAAGACGCACCGTAAAGTAACATCTCCATGAACTGCATTGCAAAAATTAGTTCTCAAGGTGTCCCGCCATCGTTTGTTTGAAAAATTTGATGCAGACAGGTGTATTTCACCCTACCTCCGGCGCATGGCTTGTGCCTACGTCATTGTACACGCCCAGCATTTTCTGTGTTTCGTGTGACGCTCTGCCACTAGGCAACTCCCCCTGAACTCGGCTTCAGGCGACACGGGTCACCCTGACACGCCAAGCGTTCACATTGCTTGACGCGGGTCGAAGGTGCAATTTGGACCCGCTAAGGTAGCGGGTCGCAGTGTGAAAGGGGCTATTGTGTATGGATCTGATCGGAAGCATCTGGGTAGAGCAAAAGTTGGGGCAACGCCTTTAGCCTGAGTCACTTTAAACAGAGTAAGCATTAACTGAGCTTTCGATTAGCAATAAATTAACAGTGTTTAGCATTAGTAATACAGCTAGTATTGATTAGCAATAATTAGTATTGATTAGGAATAACTAGCAGGGGCGTCTGTAGCTTGAGCAAACATTCGGGGCTGTAGCCCAGACATGAAAATAATTTAAAAAGGGGGTGTTAAAATGAAAATTTAACACACTTCATGACCAGCTGCTACACAATTAAGAGTTCAGCTTTGGCCACTAGGGGGCCACATCTCGGAGTTCACGAGTAGCCCTACTGCTTCCAGTGAGTAACTCGAGCCAATCAGAGGTCATCACCAAATGAAGAGCCTGCCTACTTTTTTTTTTTTTGTAATTTACTTTTTATTGGGTTTTTTCACAAATACATGAAACAAAGACAAACATTGAACATCCACAAGTGAACGGGGAGGACTACAGGCAGATACTGACTAACAAAGCTATACACTGTACTGTGTATATATATATATATATATATATATAAATGAGTGTAGCTATACACATTTGTACACCACTGAATGCTACATAAAAAGAGAAAAGGAAAGAAAGAAAATAGAAAAAAGTAAGACCACTTGTTTACTGTAGAATGTCCATATAAGGCCCCCAAATTTTCACATAGACATCCTCCTTATCTATCATTCTATAGCACAACATCTCATAAGAGGCAATCTTGGACATCTCATTAAACCATTCCACCATGGATATAGCTACTTGCGTTTTCCAATGGCGTAATATTATCCTGCATCCAGTTATTAGAGCTGTTCGGCACCATGAGGATTGGTGGGCATTTAACCCGCTCCCCTGTGGTACCATACCCAAGAGACAGAGTAAAGGTTGGCGTACCAGAGCAGTGGTCAGTAAGTTGTTGATAAAAGATACTATCTCCGACCATAAGGGATCTATTATGGGGCACGAGTATAACATATGTAAGAGAGTGCCACACTCAGTGTTGCATCTCCAACACACATCTGAGTTTCTAAGCCCCAACCGTGCCATTTTTGATGGGGTCCAATAAATCCTATTGATAATTTTATAGCGCATCAATCGTGTCTGCATTTCTCTTGAAACTTTGTACCATGACTTGATTATTTTTCCCCATGTTTCATCTGATATACTTTCTCCCATATCCCTCTCCCAGCATCTTTTTAAGCCCCCGAAATCAGGAGGCTGAGATTTCCTTAAAATACTGTAAAAGCCTGATGCTTTAATTGAGAAAGCATTTTCTTGTTCCACTCTGGTTTGTAATTCAGTAGCTGGTGCAAGTGGTGATATTTTGAGATGTGACAGAATGCAGCTTCTTAACTGTAAGTATTTCCAAAAATCCTTAGTTGGAAGACCATACTTTGCTCTTAGTTGTTCAAAGGAAAAGAAAGTCTCTCCCTCAAATAAATCTCCAATGTAGACAATGCCCAGCTTGACCCAGTCAGGCCAAGAAAATGTCTTTTTACCTATCTTGAGGTATTTATTATGCCATAGGGAAGTTTGACAAGTAAAGTTTGGGTGTAAGCTAAGGAGTTTATAAGAAGCTTACCAAGTCTCCTGGGAGAATGCCAGTAATGGATTATCATGAGGAATCCTACCACTAGTTTGTGTGAAAATGGCCTGTGCCGGGTATGGATAGGTAAAGACCCCTTCAATAGACACCCAAGCTGGAGCTATATCTGCAGGGATGTATATCTTAGATAACTGTTTTAGACAAAAAGCATAGTGATACCAGGCTATATGGGGCAGACCTAGGCCACCATCTTCTGGAGCAGCATAAAGTTTTGTCTGATTTACATATGGTTTTTTACCTGCCCACAGAAAGTCATAAACCGCTTTATTATATTTTGTTAGTGTAGTACGTGGAAAGTTTAATGGTAGCATATTACTTACGTAATTAATTTTGGGAACTATTACCATCTTCAAAATATTTACCTTACCCAGGAGTGATAAGCCTATGTTCTGAATCAGGGGGAGGAGGTTGACGTCCATAATGTCATTTAAATGAGGGGTAATTTTTATGCCCAAGTATGTTAGGCCTGAAGGCTGCCATGAAAACTGCCAACCCTTTCTGACAGTAGGGGGACAGACCTTAGATAGGGGCATGGCCTCAGACTTTGACCAGTTGATTTTGTATCCAGACACCAGTGAAAAGGAGTCGATCAAGGTGAGAATATGAGATACTGTGGTTGATGGACGTCTACACAGTAGCAAAATGTCATCTGCATACAAAAGCAATTTGTGTTCTTCACTCCCAGTCTTAATACCAACAATATTGTTATTTTGCCTAATGGCAATAGCCAGCGGTTCCAGGGCCAGGGCAAATAACAGGGGGGATAGGGGGCATCCCTGCCGTGTCCCTCTATGAAGCTGAAATGCAGTAGACTGTTTGCCATTTGTCATAACAGATGCCCTGGGATTGTGATATAATAACTTAACCCAGTTAATGAAAGAATTTCCCAGCCCAAATTTCTCCAACGTCTGAAACAGGTATGGAAACTCCACCCTGTCGAATGCTTTCTCGGCATCTAATGAGAGAGCTACAGTTACGTCTGGTTCCCTTCCAGCTTGCCACATCAGATGAAGAAGCCTGCGAAGATTGTCAGATGATGTCCTATTCTTAATAAAACCTACTTGATCAGGGTGGATAAATTTTGGCAATAACCCTTCCAATCTAGTAGCTAGAATTTTTGCGAGTAGCTTAGCATCAACATTAATTAATGATACTGGGCGATAATTGCCACAAAGTTGTGGATTCCTATCCTTTTTATGAATTAGAGTTATTATGGCTGTCTGCATACTATCTGGGAGACACCCTCTTAATAAGGCATTATTGTAAACTTTCAGTAGTCTTGGGGCCAGAAGATCTGAAAAGGCCTTATAAAATTCAGACGGGAATCCATCTTCCCCTGGAGATTTCCCGCTCTGTAGTTTCTGAATAGCCCCTTTAATTTCCTCTATTGTAATGTCCGCTCCAATTTGTTCTTGTACATCCTGTGATAATGTTGGGCATTTCACTGTAGAAAAGAAAAGTGCTGATATCTTGAGGAGCAGGTTTGTCTGATTTATAAAGACTTTGATAGAATGTGACAAATAAGTTGTTGATGTCTATATCATCTGTTTTTAGTTCCCCCCTGTCATTCTGTATTCCTGTGATAAGTGACTGTGTATATTGTTGCTTTGCTCTCTGTGCAAGAAATTGTCCTGTCCTTTCCCCTTGTTCGTAATACTTCTGTTTACTTCTGAATAATGAATATTCCACTTTTTCCTGTAATATAGAATTGTATTCTAGCTTTAATTTACTCATCTCGAGAAGTGAAGAGTGGTCAGAGTATATTGCGTGCCTATTTTCCATTTTTTGAATGTCTCCTTCCAATTCCTGAAAGCGCTCGACCGCTGTCTTTTTTAGAAATGAGCAAGTTTGAATAAGCTGGCCTCTAATAACAGCCTTAAAGGCATCCCATTCCACAGCTGGGTCTGATGCTGTGCCTTCATTGGTCCCCCAGTAATACATTATCTCCCCTTTAATAGATCGTACTAAGTATTGATCTTTGAGCATGGATGTATTAAGTCTCCACCTACTGGGACGTTTTTTATTTGATTGGCCTATGCGTAGTGCCATCCCCACTGGAGCATGGTCTGATATTAAAATTGTGCCTATTGTTGTTTGTGCTGTAATAGAGATCAGTGATTTTGAAATCAGAAAATAATCTATTCTAGAATAAGACTTGTGTGGGTTGGAGTAAAAAGTAAACTGTTTATCTGAAGAATGAAAAAATCTCCACACATCCACCAAATCCAGCTCTTCCACCAATGTGTTAATTTCTTTCTGCGCGTGTGAAGGTCGTTTTATACCCCCTGTATATGTTTCATCCATTGTGGGCTCCCTCACGTTGTTAAAGTCCCCACCCAAGATTATATATGGATTTCCAAACCCTGTTATTACATTGCTCACCCGCACAAAAAAACCTGGCTTTTCCATTGTTGGTGCATATACATTCATAAGGGTATATTTAATACCGAACAGTTCGGCCTCTATTGCTATCCACCTGCCTTCTTCATCTGCTTGTTGTCTGAGTATTTTAATGTTAAAGTTTTTCCTAATCAAGATGGCTACTCCCCTCTGGCTAGAGGAACCCGCACTATAAAGGATTGTCCCAACCTTGTGTCTTTGCAATAATAATGAATCCTTTTTCTCTAGGTGTGTCTCCTGCAAGAAAGCTAAATCTGGATTTTTCTGTTTGAGATACCACAAAATTTTTCTCCTTTTTATAGCTGAGTTTGCACCCTTAACATTCAACATATTAGTTTAAACAATTCACCCATTAAATATAACTAGGTGTATAATAAGGTAAGTGCTAGCCAAAAGAGTTTTAAAAAGCATAATAACACCCTGTCCTGTTAGTCTACTCCCTTGTGGAAAAAAAAAAAACATAAACAAAACAAAATATAGTTAGTATGAAAATACCTTGTACACAGATACAAAACTGTCAGGTGTCCACAAAGAACATTAGGCTCTCCTGCTCTACTAAACATGTTATAGTGCATCCGCATGACGGTGTCACCTGGCCTGTCCCAGCTCCTCCCACACCCAGCCCACTCCCCATATGTATTTATAACCAATAACAATAACCAATAACATGACAACCACTTGAAGTAGCCTACCTTTCAAAAAGTCAACCAAATAATACAATGAAAATTATGATGTCAATAATCCTTGATAAATGAGTGAAATAAGGTTAAATTAAAGTAAATAATAAACAAAATGAGTTTTCCTTATTTAAAAAAAAAGTTATCACAGTGCACCCTACTATGCAACAAACTAAATGTGTGTGGCCCATGGTATATAGTCTAATTAAAGGCACTGGCGTGATGGGCCACACTTGTAAATGCACACTGTATATTTGCAAAAAAAATAAATAAATAGACCCATAGGTTGAGATAGAGTATGATTGACCATAATAAACCTACTCTAAACCTAACCCTGCGTCAAGTCCTGCGATGTGAGGAAGGCAGCTACCGCATTTGGTGAAGTGAAGGAATGCCGCTTGTTATTTACAGAGAACTTCAGCGTCGCTGGATACTGCATGAAGTAATGGATCCCGCGCCTTCTGAGCTGCTTCTTCACATCGTCAAATTTCCTACGCTGTTGTAGCACCTCTTGGGAAAGATCCTGGAAGAAGGACAGCTTCTTGCCCTCCCATTTGACCGTTTCTTTTTCGCGTGCGGCCGCGAGGACGGCTTCTCTCGCACTGAATCTCAGGAAGCGGATCAGAACATGACAAGTGCGAGCCTGGTCCTCAGTCTGCCCAACGCGGTGCACTCGCTCAATGTCAAATCCAGCAATCACATCCAATCCCAACTGTTCAGTTAATATACCAAGCACGAAGCCCCTCAGGTCTACACCCTCTGCTTTTTCGGGAATGCCCATCACACGCACGTTGTTCCGTCTGCTGTAGTCTTCCAAGTATGTGACTTTATCCTGAGGTGCTTTAAGGCTCGATAAAGCAGAGTCTATGCTAGCCCCTCGGCTGTTGTTAGCATCTTCCAGGTCTGAAATTCTGGTTTCAGCCTCCGATATCCTTGAGCCCAGCGACTCAACTGTATTTTGCAGCTTTTCCATACCCGTTTTCATTATGTTGACATCTGCCGCTATACCTTTCAAGAGATTTTTGATGCTGGCGAGCTCTGTCTCAGTGTTGTCCGGTGTTGCTGCATCTTCGTCCATCTTGCTTTCAGACGTCGCATGCTTTTTCGCTTGCTTTGCTGTGCGAGTAGGGTTGTTTTTTTGGTGGTGTGGCATATTTTTTATCACGTTGTTGTTCAATATATCGAAAGGTTACTGTTTACTGGAATTCAAAGCATATCTCAGAGTAATACAGGAGGAAGGAAGGTAAAGCTGAGCGGAGCTCAAAACTATGCAGCCATGCTGGTGTCACGCCTCACCGGAAGTCTCGAGCCTGCCTACTTTTTAACACAACCCAGAAGGACTGAGAAGGAACCAACTGTGTCGTCGACCTTCATGCTGTACTTGGACGTTTGTAAGCTTGTTGTGCCTGTGTTCATATACTGTAAATTTTGACATTTGGTTGTTTGGATGTAATGTTAGTAAGGTTATATTTCTATCTTCAAAATCAGAATTTACCGAAGTTTGTGGGCATTGCGTGTAGTCTGAGCCACGTGTGCGGCGTGTAGGCTAGGCCTGCTAATTAGAAATTGCTGTTTTTATCCTGCCGTGTGAAACTGATATTATGCCTTTAATTTAGTAGTAGGCTATACTATCTATGTCTTTGCGGTGTGCATAGACAACGCTGTGTATATTCATATCCTTGTCTCTACTAGGTATTTTATGTTGTGTCAGGCTGGACATTTCTGATGTGTGTTAGGCGAGTTTCTTTTAGCTATAGCCCTTATCCATCAGATTCTAATGCGAATTAGCTTTGTTTTGTAGCGAAGTAAGGTGCGCCTTGTTGGCTTTTAATCAACAGGACGATTATAGCGAAATATTCTTTTACATTCATCATGACATATCAAATTGCTTTCTTTTTCCTTTTAAATTGGCATTAGGAAAACAAAACAACTTCCCCTTAAATATATGTCTATATATATCGGCATAAAATAAAAGACTCAATACACACAAGTTCCAAAATATCACACCATTAACAACCTCAGTTCACTCTCATAAACTTTTATATCACCACAACTTTCTTTAGCACACCGAGAAACAACAGAAAAATAGCCTTAGAGCAGCTAAAAAGACAAGTTTCTCACCGTTGCCCTCTGTATTTCAAAGTACGCCGATATCGGAGCTTGCAGCGGCTCTACAGATGACAGGTGAGTGGTTAGCCTGTTAGCCACAGAGCTTGCAGCGGCTCTACAGGTGACAGGTGAGTGTTAGCCTGTTAGACACAGAGCTAGCATTAGCATGGACGACGGTAAGCGTTAACAAGCCTTTATTTTGATAACTGACTCGTCTTACCGACGTACTTGTCTCCGGACTTCCAATCGGTATGTGCTCTGACTTTCTTTCAGTGTAACTCGGGATTTTTCTCCTTTTTCTGTCCTTTTCACAAGTAGCTGCGCTTTACTTCTCTGGTTAAGGTCAGAAAATAACGTAAAAATCGCGCGCCTGCAGTTCACCTCCGAGCTGAGAGGCTGAACGTGGCCTGCGTAGCCCCTGATTGGCTGTTGAGGCACTCCCCACGTGGGGTCATACGAACTGTGCGGTGCATTCAAATGCAACAGGAACATTAAACTTTACCGATGCAAACATAAAATAAATACTCTCCCGCTTCTTTTATTGGTCTCTATGTCAGTCCAGAGAGATTTGGGGCTGAACCCCGGAGATTCGGGGCTGAAGCCCCGAATGACCAGGTCTCTCGACGCCCCTGATAACTAGCATTGATTAGCATTGATTAGCATAACTAGCATTGATTAGCGATAATTAGCAGTGAGTAGCGTAATTAGCATTGATTAGCATTGGTTAACAAGGAAGCTAGTATTGATTAGCAATAAGTAGCATTATTTAGCATTTGTTAGCATTGATCAGAAATACAATTAGCATTGATTAGCAATAGCAATAAGGCAAATAGTGGTTTAATTCTAAATTAGCAATAAGTTAGCATTTATTAGCAACAGCTAGGAAGCTAATATCAATTGACATTGGTTAGCAAACATTAGCATTAGCAATACGCTAACAGTACCCTAACTCCAAACTAGAAATCAAAATAGCAACAAGCTAAATTAGCCTAACATTGAATTAACATTGGTTTAATTTTGAAACCAACCTAAAGCATAAGCTTTCAAAGCTAACGTAGGCTAACATTAACATTAGCATTGACAATATCCAAGCCAACAATTAGCATAATTAGCAGCATCTAAGCTAAATTTAGCCGAGCATTAAATTAGCATTATTTAGAGTTAGTTTAATTTAAATTGACTTTCAAGAGTTGTTTAGGGAAAACAATAATAATAATAAAATTAAATTAAAAAAATAAATAAGTAAATAAAAAAGTCAAAAGAAGGGAACTAACTAGGTGAAACAATGGATGTAACACCAACGATAACCGTCAGCGCCAAGCATCCGGAACGTTCCAAAGATACTAAAAAGATATCTCAAATGGGAAAAACAAACAAAAAATAATTTCTCACCCTGGCCAAAAGGGGGCACTTTCAATGTAGCTGCCTGTAAGATTATGGAACAAAGAATTAAAGTTTACAAACCAAAGGACAAAAGCAAAAAGAGACAGGAAAAGAGAGAGCTTGAATTAAAAGTTTTACATTTCTTTGAAAATGCAGAGCTATATCCAACACTGCCAGGAGCAGTAAACATACAAGGAGATTCTAAAATGAAAAATCACAAAATATCTCATGAACGTCCAGAACCACAAATAGCTATATCAAGCAGTCATGGAGCTCCTGAGCCAGACGCCGTCTGTAATTCAGATCAGGCAAGGGCTGGTTGCTCGATTGCTGGATGTTCACATAGGTGCAAGCAAATGGATAAGAGCTTTTGAACAAGAAACTGTGCATAAACTGTTGTCTGTGGGACACATTAAGGCAGTGTGGGCACTGTGTTTTGGAACTTCTACCATGGAGGGCATTTTGAGACACAGTGAGAATGACTGGATGTTAAGCCACCGAGCTGATGGAACTGATTTTAATGCATATCGAGCTGCACTCTGGAGAGCGTTACGAGCTGAGTTTCCTGTGGGAGTGGACCTCGAAGCATTAAAGGGGGAACCACTGTCAGAAACAGAGTCCGGCTGTGTACATTGCACAACAATTGAAGAAATGGAGACAAGAGTCTGAGGGAGAAATCGAGAAGAGCCCAGCTTGGGTGACATTGTTCAGAGTTTCCATCAAAGAGGCTCTGCCTGCCCCAGTTCAGGGGAGGCTGGAGGATGTGGTGGGGTTGAATTCAATGTCACATGGACAATTCCGAGACCACTTGGTGCATGCAGTAGACAAATACAGAAAAGATGAACTAAAACGGAATGAGCAGGAGGAGGATATGCAAAGGGAACTTGCACGGTTGCAGTTAGAAGAACTGCAAGTGAGGCAAGAAGTACAAAATGAGGCCATGACAGCGGGGGCCGCTGAACAGCCATCACACACACAACGTTCACAGGGGCAAGTCCATCGTCGACTCTGTCGAAGGTCAAGAAGAGGTGCACCTGGAGGACGAAGGTCCTCGGGGGCATGTTGGGCCTGTGGCGAGAAGGGACACTTTGTTTACAGCTGTCCGAGAGCACCGAGAAACCCGAGTGTTCGGCAGGACCGTGGCCAGTCCCTGGGGGGTGGAGCAAGTGGCCCGGCAGGTCCAAGGCGTTCCTCTGGCAGAGGAATCCCAGTATTTGTTTGCATTGACATATAGAGGTAAGAAGTACACTTACATCAGACGTACTCAAGGATTTAAAAACCGCCCTCGTGTGTCATTATTACAAAACAAAACTAAGTTTCTAAAATTAAATTTAAATGTGTCACTATTACAAAGTTTCTAATTTAAATTTTAGCATTGTTAGCCTAAATTGGAGTATCTATTCATCCCATAGGGAACTACTGATATCTCTCCATCCCACTTGGAGGGAGTAAGTAAAGCGCCATGTCCACAATAAATAAATAAATAAATAAATGAATAAATAAAAGTAAAAATAATACAATTATGATCTTTTTGGGGAAGATTATGCAATAAAATGTGCTTCCTCTGAAAGGAATCATGGAAAAATCCAAAGATCAAAGGTTGAAAGCACAACTGGAGAGGACAAACGGGTTAGGGTTAGGGTTAAATTTGCAAAAGTCATCCAAAACGGGCAACACTAGACTATGAGAAGCCATTTTTCTTAAATGTCTCCAATAAAAACAATAAGATTTCAGAACTAATAAATCAGAGTAGGTATGTTGTGACTCAGGCAGGATGTTTGCAGGTTGTGCATCTTTTGACACATCCAGATGTGAGAATACAGAAGGGTACTACATCGGATCCTGCAGATGTCATTCCACGTGAGTTTGAAGGAGAACCACATGAGCGTGTGTCAGAAGCAGTGAGATACATTAAACTGAGACCGGACTTTGAGGCAAATCCACTGGTGCAGGCTGACGTCACTTATGTTGTGTATGCATCATGTTTTCAGATCATTTGGGTGATCATGAGGTTTTGCAGTTGTGAAACAGGAAGGTGGGAAACTTTGTGACGGTGAAAGCTGAGAAGTGTGAACGGCCATGTTCGGCACAGTTGGCTGAACTGAAGGCATTAACGGAAGCATGTCTACTGGTGAAAGGTAAGGTTACAAATGTGTACACAGATTCTGCATATGCTCATGATATTTGCTATTTGTTTGAAGCAGTTTTGAAGCAGAGAGGGTTCAGGAGGTCAGACGGAAGTCCAGTGCGACAGGAGGTCCAAATGAAGGAGTTGATTGCAGCCATGATGCTCCCCTCGAAACTGGCGGTGATAAAGTGTCAAATAATCGTAAAGGTAACGAAATGGTCGGTAAAGGTAATAACGCGGCTGATGAAGCAGCGAAAGTAGCATCAAGATGCCAGCTGACTGTTTTGGCACCAATGGTGTCACTGGAGCCAGATGTCACGCCACCACAAGGATATTGGTCATACATATTGGATAGAAAGTCGTAAAATTTTTGGTAAAGGGTAGTGATTCCTCTGTTTGTCATTCCATCAGAGATTAGCTTAAATTATGGTTCAGTGTTTGTTTAGGAAGTTGCAAGAGGCATTCTGCAGCAGCTGCGAATCAAGCAGCGCTGTGGGGCCGTTTATCATCCACAGAGTCAAGGGATGGTTGAGAGAATCAATGGAACCTTGAAAATGAAATTGAATAAAATCTGTGCTTCATATAACCTAAACTGGATGCTTTGCCGCTTGCACTAATGAGCTATCGTATGCAGACTCATAGAGTCACGCACTAACACCGCATAAAATACTAACGGGTCGACCCATGCCGGCACCTCAGTGAGGGGTCCCTTTAGAGGGCCCCCACTTGAGCAGGTGCAAACAGAGTGGACAGCTTACATGAAGCAACTAACTGCAAACCACAGAACAATCTATCTACAGGAGGAGACCAGAGACTCAGGTCTCGAACTGCTGGTTGAGAGACCAGTGGTGCCAGGCGACCAGGTGCACATCAAAGTGTTCCGAAGGAAGTGGCTTGAGCCAAGACGAGAAGGACCGCACACAATGGTGCGAGCAACGTCAACAGCAGTTCAAATGGAAGGTAGCAACACATGGTACCATTTGAATCACTGCACTAAGGTTCGGACTAAAGACACAGACGGAGTTAAGTCCGAGGGAAAGGATGAACAAAAGGAAGATGGTAAGATTTCTGACACTAATGAGCATCCAGGTGTGGGTGTTGGCCGACAGCATCGGTTCAGGAGAACAAAGCCTGGAGATGTTGGACGGGATCCCACAAACAGGAGAGGCTGGAAGGGTCCCGTGAGGAAGCCACCCCGCAGGGGAAGTAGCCAGCCTGGGTCAGATGAGTATGATGCAACAATACACACCCACTCAGACCATGCCACGCCACAAACTTTGCCAGCAGTACACACTAGAGCTAGTCGTGAAGAGGTATCTGTTAAGCTTGAATTTAAGTACATGGGAATAAAGGATGGTGAGGAAGTGTGGATCATGGGTCCGGAGGAGGAGACGACCAAACCACCGCCTCTGGACATCACGACAAAGGGGCAATCTGGTAAGATCATGTTGTCCTCGGGTCAGAAAGAAGTTGTTCACAATGGTGGTAAGAATAGAAAGATTTCTCGTGAAAGTCTAGGGGGATTTGATACCATTAGCAGTACAGGACAGAATAATCATGTTATTCCAAGAACATACGGAGTGTACATGCACAGGTAGAGACAGGAAAACAGTGTAACTGTAGAAGATGGTTTAATTCAGCACAGAATATGTGGTATAGATGGGCATGGTACACTACAGCGACGGAGTGTCTCGTATGTGCAGACGCTCCAGGAGCATTGCCTGTTGTTGTTCCAGAGCCACACACCTTCAGAGACGGTGCGGTGGTCCAGCAACGGGAATGCAGAGAATGTAGGTTCACATCGGAAGAGGATAAATGGTTATTGTTTAAGCTTCCTATGTCTGGTATTAAGTGCAGATTGATGTTTGGGCCGAATAAATTACATAATTGTTTTCAAAAGGGCCACAAATTGGAGTCTTCTTGTGCTGAATTTAATCTTAGTACAACACAGGATGGGCCTCCCACTGATTATAGAGTAGACTACGTTTGAATACTTTACAAGTGATGGATTTAATAATGTCAGTGGAACTCACGTAGGTAATACTACTGTTAAATGCAATGTCGCATGGGTTTTATCTTGGTTTCCACACGCAAATATGAAACCAATATATATTAGGACACCTGTGTGGTTTGAAAATCCGATTCCTTTGGATCAAAAATGTGAAAATATAGAAATGACAATTCTAACTCTATACCTGTTTGGGGATCAGACACACCCAATGGCTGATAGTTACTGGATGTGTGGAGATGATGTTTTATTAAATGTGTTACCCAACAGGTGGATAGGTCTTTGCGAACTTGTGAGGATGTAGACATCGGTTGTGTTAGTGTATGACAGGGTAAACGAGATGCTGGGGTTGGATGTGGAAAAAGGGAGAGTTAAAAGATCTAGTAGTAACTACATAATGGATAAGCACGTTTACTTGGATGCAATAGGGCAGCCGAGAGGGATTCCTTTTGAGTTCAAAGCACGCAGTGAGATCGCAGCTGGATTTGAGTCTATTTTGCCGTGGATCAAAATTAACAAAATGGGGAGTGGATTAATTACATATACTACAACCAACAGAGAATTCTTAACTACACGAGTGAAGGGTTTGCCGCCTGTGGAAAACAACTACATGAGATGAGTAGGATGGCTTGGCAGAACAGACAAGTTTTAGATTGGATATTAGAAGGGAAAAGTGGTGTTTGCCAGATGTTTGAGGCAAATGTTGTACATTTATACCCGGGAACACTGCAGCTGATGGGACGTTTACAACAGCCATGAAAAAGATCAGAGAACGGAAAGAGGAGCTGAAGAGTATTGCTGGTGGGAGTGAATGGTGGTGGACTGGTCTGTATGGGGTTTTGGGAGAAGGGGGAGCGATGGCAGTTAAAGCGGGAATAGCTATATTGTTGATATTGGTAATGGGCTCCATATTGGTGTGTTGCATTATACCCATTCTGAAAAGGTGGTTGCTGCAAGTGATGTTCAAACAAACAGTGGAAGAAGCCAGGATGCAGCAGACCTTGTGAGACCGGGTCTGAGGACCAACGCATGGAAGAGCTGGTCAACGAATGAAGGTTATCAACGGACAGTTCACAAGGTTCTTTCCTCGGGTGTGGAACCAAGTATAGTCTGACAGGGAGAAGAGATGGTAAAGATCTCTTTGATTGGGAGCGACGTGCTGGCGACCTCTCCTCCCAGAGTTAGCTTAGCAGTTCCAGACCCAGCCGGACGGATGTTCGGCCAGAAGCAGACGGCACCAGAGTACGGGAGATGGGACGGGACTGGAGAGCTGCATTACATTGCATTTTATTACTGTTGTTGTGTGATAATTCATAGTTTTACGTATTGTACTTGGTACAAAACTGTGATTTATTCATTTGATTATGGTAGTGTATTCATTCTATGTTTATTATCAATCAGAACTAATCACTAATATGTCTATTGCCAGTTGTGTCAGTCAACTGTTCGGAGTGCGACCTTTGGTAAAGTGGTCGGTCGCCAAGTGGGGTGGGGCCGTAGGTGAGTTTTCCCAAGAATAAGAACATTAGTTACGAAAGTAGCAGCCGGTGGGTTTTTCGCTCCTATGCACTGCGAACAGTGGACAGGTGTGATGGCAATGTTAAAATTTGGTTTGTTGTTGAATTCAGTATCATTTACTGTGATTTGGGTACATATATATATATTCCTTTTCATTTATTCAATATGTTCCCTTTGACTTAGAATGTAGAATTATTAGAATAATTTAGTGTTGATTATGTTAATTAATTATTAATTAATTAGTTATGTTAATTATGTGGGATGATTTTCTTTCATTTTAGATTATTTCTTTATTAAATCACTGATAAGTGATTTCAGGGGGGATTATGTGGGAGAGAAATGTCATGACATGGCCTAATTACATTGTGTGCTTTGTTGACTGGTTCATATGAATATTGTTGATAGTTAGAATGAGCTTGTTTACGATAATGGCGAAAGCCAGGCGCCTCCAGAGAAGATTGGGCTTGGCCACGTATGCATTGTTTGATCCAGAAGCAGTATAAAGGGTTGTCACAAAATGAGGTCGGTGGAGATTTTCGGACATTCTGTATGCACATTTTGTGTGATGACTTGTTCAAATAAACTTCCCCAATGAAAGGCTGACCGACACGGATTCGACTCCTTTTCTCCACTACATTCAGCATCAGTTTCTACCTTAAATACTTTTCTGAGACATAATCTGATTTTGAATGCTTAAAAAGTGATTCTTCAGGGTGTGTTTTTTCAGGTTTTTTGACCTTCCACAGTTTCATGTTTTTTCTGAATTCTTATAGGAGACTTATAGGACCTTTCGAGGGCTCCAGTATGATCATTGATCCGAGGGGAGTTATTTAATTTGGTTTCCCGGCTAAGGGGCAATTTGGTCAAGGATGGAAAGGCAACAATCATTCGACAAATGTAAGAGCATCTCTGGTCTATGTAGGGAATGGATGTTGGATTAGAGAGATCACAAACTTTACCTGAGGAGACTGTCATGATCATGCTTGGATGTGTCGCTTTCTGAGTCTTAGGTTGGGCTGAGCAGGCTCCCCGGAAGGCTTGGGTGGAGCTGAAAATAACTGTGGAAATAACTTTTTACTCTTCAAACTTATTGTATCTCAAATAAACAACCTGGCTGCTCGCTCTCCGCCGACTCAGGACCTCTGCACCACAGCCATCCTTCCCTCCTTTGCAGAAAACCTCCTGGATCCTGTAAGACTCTCTCTCGTTCGAGTAAAACAACTTTGAACAATAACCCCTCTGATACCCATAACCTTGTCAAACCCTCTCCTGTCAGCAAGACCTGGACCTGGACCTGGACCATGACCATTCTCTGATCACACCCCTGGTGTGCCTTACAATAAACCTCTTTTACCTTTATCGCAGATTGATTGATGACTGATTGAGATGCATAGTAAGACATCCAAGCCTGTGATTAAGAAACTTGGAGATCATAATTGAATAAAACAACCAAAAATATAAAGATAATACTAAACACCAGGCTTAAGGAAGTCAGCTAGAACACCCATTCTACTTTTAAAAAGGTATTTTGGGCACTGGTGGCCTATTTCAGAGGAAGGTAGACATGAAAGTGGATAGAGAGAGCAGTGACATGCAGTGAAAGACCTCCGACTGGGACCTGGGTGGGCTGCGTTCAGAGACAGCATTGTACATGGGATGCCTGCTCAAACAGTTTAGGCCTGGGCAGATGAAAATATTCAAAATCAGAAGGGCGAGTTTACATAAGGAGACAAGTTTCACGATCATTTACGAGTGATCGTGAAATTATCCTGAATATTATATAAGATAAATCTTTAATCACAAAAGACTTGTTAGTGAGATCTGACTTTCAGGAGGCCAAATGAGGTTTGGTACTAGCATTGAGGAAACAGGTAGGCTCACAGTGAATAGGATTTAATATTAACATTCCTCAGTAATCATATAGACATAGGCCCTGTGACCAATGATTGTCAGAATGTGGAAGTTTCTTGGTGAAAACTTTGAGATCAGACCATCAGGAGGAGCAGTGTTCCTAATTACTTCCAGTTCTGGCGAGGAAAAGTGAGATGTAAATGGTCAGTCAGTCTTGACATCGTGCTGGATTTTTGCTGCAAGCACTCAGCGACCTCAAGCTAACCTGTCTGAATTCAAAAGCATCAGGTCGGCAGTTTGATACCTGGCTTCCTCCGACCAAGCATTGAAGTGTCCTTGGGAAAGACGCTGAACCCCACGCTGCCTCCAACATATCCATAGGTGTGTAAATGAATGTGATAGAGCATATGTAGCAGGATTCAGCCTGTTACTTCACTTTATTATCTTCCCACACAACTATGTGGTTCTGTAACAACATAGACAGACATACAAACTTAGCAACCTTAACTGAATGCAGGTACTCACACATTGCTGTAAATACTGAATCAAATTTGAGAGTACCCAACACTAGCTTTTCATCCACTATTTTGCTAATCACTCTGTAATCACATCTAACTTTAGTTACACAGAGTTACTTCACTTTGACCCATTTGCATTGATTATATTTACAACACTATATACATCTTAACAGTGAATGCTGAACTATAAGAACTCAACTGGACCTTCCATATTCAGAAATATACAGCATTTATCTTGAGAAGTGGGTTCAGCCATTATTTGATTAGCAGTTTAACTTTGCCAGCGGGCTGCACGGTGGTGTGGTGGTTAGCAGTGTCGCCTCACAGCAAGAAGGTTCCAGGTTTAACTCCCAGCTGGGGCCTTTCTGTGTGGAGTTTGCATGTTCTCCCTGTGTATGCATGGGTTCTCTCCGGGTACTCCGGCTTCCTCCCACTGTCCAAAAACATGCACGTTAGGTCTGTCCAGGGTGTACCCCGCCTCTCACCCATTGACCGCTGGGATAGGCTCCTGCGACTGGACCAATGGATTAAGCGGGTATAGAAAATGGATGGATGGAACCTTACCAGCATATTACCATCAAATCCACTGAAAACTAACATTAAACACTACTTAATCAACAGTATAACAGTAATTTTGTCATTTACGCACACTGTATTTCAACTAAAACAGCTTAATTAGTGAACACGTTGTTCTATTTGATCTGCCCCAACTTAAACTACCTTTACAACAGTCCACCTCAGTCATGGATCTTAGCACAGCTTTATGGTGTCAGTCCCAGAGTCCTGAAGGTGTGGAAAAGCTATGTGGGATTCTACAGCACCTCCTCAACCATCAGCCTGAGTCGGGAGAAAGTTACAGTGCTGTGGAAGGCATCCTGTGTTGTTACAGTACCTAAATAATCTCATCCATAACAGTCCTGGAGAGACTGTGATTAGCTAGCGTCAGGAAGTGAGCATGTTCCAGGACCCACTACAGTTTGCTTATCATCTTTGGGTTGGTGTTGAAGATGCCATTGTCTACCTACTTCAGCGAGCCTGCTCTCATCTGGACAAAGCAGGCAGCACTGTGAGGATCATGTTCTTTGATTTCTCCAGTGACTGCGGGTGGATGCCTCCTCAACCACCTGGATTATCAACTACCTGACAAACAGAGCACAGTTTGTGAGGCTTAAGGGTTGTGTGTCTGAGCAGATGATCAGCACCACAGGAGACTGTACTCTCACTGTTTTACTTCACTCTGTACACCTCAAATTTCAAGTATAACTCAGAGTCCTGTCGTCTCCAGAAAAACTCGGATAACTCTGCAGCTGCTGGATCTATCAGTGATGGAGGCTGCGTACAGGGAACTGCTCAATCACTTTGTGACATTGTGTGGGAACAATCACCTCACTCTGAACACAAAGAAAACCAAAGAGATGAATGCAGATTTTAGCAGGACCAGAAATAAGCCAAGCTCTCCGTTTTAGGAGGAAGAAGGAGAGGTGGTTGAGAAATAGAGATACCTGAGCGTTTCCTCGGACAGTAGACTGGACTGGAAATGCAACGCGAAGGCTGTCTACAAAAAAACAAAAAAAAACAGACTTACTTCTTAAGGAAGCTTAGATCATTTAATTTCTGCACCAAGATGTTGGATCTGATCTGGAGCTGATTGTACAAAGATGAATGTTGCACAAGTTAATGAACATAAAGAACAACACTTCCCACCCTTGACATAACACAGTGCTAAAACAACGAAGTGTGGCCTGAACTTTGGTTGAATTGAATTCTGAGTGTTGCGGACAAACGCTTTGCGGTAAGACGTGTTGCATCACTTCCTGTTACCTTGCTTGTGCACTGTGGAATTTCTTGCTCTGCTTGGAGTACTGATAATCACTCTATCTATAACTTACACAATTTTGCATAGTTAAACTCTATAGCTTACCGTTCTGTTCTAACACACTCCTACAGATCTTCAATCTTTATTTTCACTTTTTAACGGTGTGTCTGGTTCTCTAGCGTAGCATGGCTACCGGTTCTCTTCCTCCTTCTCCTGCTTTCACCTGCTCCGTGTGTCAGATGTTTAGTTACTCCTCTGCCTCCTTTAGCGATAATGGTACATGTAACAAATGTAGTCTTTTTGTAGTTTTGGAGGCGAGGTTATCTGAATTGGAAGCTCGGCTCTGCACTGTTGAAAATCAACCGATAGCGAGCCAGGTCCCTTTTGCCAGTGTGGAGCCACCTAGCGTAGCTAGCTCAATTAGCCTCCCCCTAGCAGAACCTGAGCAGCCAGGATTACAACGTGGCTGGGTGACTGTCAGGAAGAGGCATAGCTCTAAAGTCAAGCCCGTTGTTCACCATCGACCTGTCCACGCTTCAAACAGATTTTCCCCACTCAGCGACACACCCGCTGAGGACAAAACCCTGGTAATTGGCAGCTCCATAGTCAGAAACGTGGCATTAGAGACACCAGCGGCCATAGTCAAATGCATTCCAGGGGCCAGAGCGGGCGACGCAGAATCCTATTTAAAACTGCTGGCTAAGGATAAACGTAAATACGGTAAAATAGTTATTCTATCTCTATGTCTTTGTTGACAGGATATGTACCTCAGCCTTTTAAGGTTGCTGTAATTAAACCTTTACTTAAAAAACCTACTCTTGATTCAGAAGTGTTGGCTCATTATAGACCTATATCCAATCTCCCTTTTATGTCTAAAGTTCTTGAAAAAATAGTTGCAGCTCAGCTTTGTGATCACTTACACAGAAATAATCTGTTTAAAGAGTTTAAGTCAGGATTCAGAGTGCATCATAGCACAGAAACTGCACTGCTGAAAGTTACCAATGATCTCCTCTTAGCCTCTGATAGCGGACTTGTGTCTGTGCTTGTCCTGTTGGATCTCAGTGCTGCATTTGATACGGTCGATCACAGTATCTTATTACACAGACTTGAACATGTTATTGGGATTAAAGGAACTGCATTAGGCTGGTTTAAGTCATATTTATCTGATAGATTTCAGTTTGTTCTTGTAAATGAAGAATCTTCCTCACACACCAGAGTAAGTCATGGAGTTCCCCAGGGTTCTGTGCTTGGACCGATTCTTTTCACTTTATACATGCTTCCATTAGGTAACATTATTAGACAGCATGGCATAAAGTTCCATTGCTATGCTGATGATACTCAGCTGTACTTATCTATAAAACCAGATGAACCCAATAGGTTGGTCAGACTACAAGCATGTCTTAAAGACATAAAGACCTGGATGACTCAGAACTGTCTGCTGCTAAATTCAGACAAAACTGAAGTCGTTATCTTTGGACCTGAGCGCTTCAGGGAGAAATTGTCTAGCTATATAGTTACTCTAGATGGTATATCCTTGGGTTCTAGTTCTACAGTGAGGAACCTTGGAGTTATTTTTGACCAGAACTTATCATTTGACTCGCATATAAAACAGGTTTCTAGGACTGCCTTCTTTCATCTTCGTAATATTGTTAAAATCAGGAACATCTTGTCTCAGAGTGATGCAGAAAAACTAGTCCATGCATTTGTTACTTCAAGATTGGACTACTGTAATTCTTTATTATTGGGCTGTCCCACATATTCTCTGAAAAGCCTTCAGTTGATCCAAAATGCTGCAGCCAGAGTTTTGACGAGAACTAACAGGAGAGATCATATTTCTCCAGTTTTAGCTTCTCTTCATTGGCTCCCTGTTAAATTCAGAATAGAATTTAAGATTCTTCTCCTTACATATAAAGCTCTTAATGACCGAGCTCCATCATATCTTAAAGATCTCATTGTAAGATATTTTCCTAACAGAGCACTTCGTTCCCAAACTGCAGGTTTACTTGAGGTTCCCAGAGTTTCTAAAAGTAGAATGGGAGGCAGAGCCTTCAGTTATCAGGCCCCTCTATTGTGGAATAAGCTGCCAGTAAATTTCCGGGAAGCAGACACCCTTTCCACTTTTAAGACCAGGCTTAAAACTTTCCTTTTTTATAAAACTTATAGTTAGGTCTGTTGAATCTGATAGTGTATCTTGTTCTGCCTCCACCTCTGGCACCCTCTATACTTTCATTACTCCCTACCCGAACCAGGGTTTGAATCCCCACCCCGCTGTGACTGGTGTGCAGTTGGTGAGAGTGAGTTGTATGGCTTTGTTTTTGCTGGTATTTTTAGTGAATATAGGACTGTTTAGGTGAGTTTGTCTGCTGAATCTGCTAGTGTGTCTTGTTCTGCCTCCACCTCTGGCACCTTCTATACTTTCATTACCCCCTACCCGAACCAGGGTTTGAATCCCATTCCCGCTTATCTTACCTCTTTTATTTCTCCCCCTACCCGAACCAGGGTTTGCATCCCCACCCCGCTGTGACTGGTGTGCAGTTGGTGAGAGGCTGAGGTAGCTTGTGGCTGTAAAAAGATGGTTGTTGTGGTGTGAGGAGCAGATCTATATAGGGAGTATAGGGAATTACTCACTGAGTCTGGTCCTTTATTTTATTATTTATTTTTTCGTTAGCACAAGTTTCTTGTGTTTACCTTGAATAGGGATGGCTCAGGTAATCCTGAAACATCCCATAGTTAAGCTGCTATAGGCCTAGACTGCTGGGGGGCCTCATCTGTCACACCTTTCCTCACTTTACTCTCTTTATGTATGAATAATTATGATTACAATGAACTGAATTCCAATTGGCTTGAATTGGACTTACTATCTAAGTGCCTTGAGATGACATTTGTTGTATTTGGCACTATATAAATAAAAATGAATTGAATTGAATTGAATTGATCAGTATTATTCTTCTTCAGCTGAACTGTAACACAGTAAGATATAGGAGGTCATTTCTTCCAGCACTAATAACAATGCAAAATGAAAGCTTTTAACGACAATATAATTTCACTGTGGGATATGTGAAGTATTTTTCATTTCATTTCATCGTGGTGTACATTCAGTAGCCTGCCATGTCCAGGTGTAAGGATTGATTGTTGAATTTGGCTTTTATTTATTTAGGATTAATGTGAAGTTTTTCAAATTTGTTAAAGATAATCTTTAAACATTTCCCAAATGAATCACAAAAGGCAGGACTCACAACTCCGATTGTAGACTCAATGAAAAAATAATAAAGCAAAAAAAAAGAGGAAAGCAACACGGAAAAAATGCACATGTTCATATTAGCCAATGTGTCTGGACTGAAGTGGAGGTTTCCGTCTGGTGGCCATGTGTTCTAAAACCCTCCTTCACGTCCATGACAAAGCCTGTCACCACCAACACTATCTTCCTCTCCCTGTTTGGCCAAGCTCTCGCACATTCCATCCTTCACGTGTCAACGGGCTGACACTTGATCCTAATTGGCTACTACAGGAGTGAGGGTGTCTGGTCTCCCAGGCAGAAGTGTTTAAATTCCAGCTGTGAAACCTGAGCTCACCCACGGGGTCATTTCTCCTTGGGTGGGGACTCAAAAACTGACAAACACAAACAACAAGAGCTCCAGTTTTGTGCCACGCCATCTGGAGTCAAGCCCCACATCAAAAAAGATCCCCTGTCTGTCTTTCTCTGGTTAGAACGGACGCATTCCCGACAGGTTACGATAGAAACTGCCTTCTCTTTGTCAAACACAACCCATTTCCAGCCTGTCAACGTGTGTGCTGAAAAGGAGTGGTCTATAATCCCAATTAAGTAGTCTCACTCAGAGTATAGCTGAGTAAATATTACAAGGTTTACCTTATTCTTGATAATCTTGATAATTATGACTGGATGGGGAAATCAGATTAAGCCCTTAATCTTAGACAAGTCAGTGTCAAAAGGCTCTTGCACCAAATAATTATCAAGAAGAGAAGCTTGTCTTCACCCCGGTCTGAAGCTGTTTCCTGTGCTATGAGTGAAAAGCAAACAGGGCCGCTGTATGAGCGGCTGTAAATATATGTCAGCAGTTGCTTCTGACAAAGTTATTATTCCTATAACATATTTAACATCTCAAATATCCAAATAACCGTTTTTATGGAGTTGACACAAACATATTTCCCTGTTTACTTGGTAAATTCCGGATAGTTTGTTGTGTTGAGCCCACCTCAACAGGACAGCAAGTGTCACATCAGGCTCTTAACATTTTTAAGTTACCATCAAATAAATAAATGTTGCAGCCTTCTCCTGTGGGCTTTCAAATGACAGGAAAGTGTTGAATTTTGTTAACAGTTCAAGAATGGCAAAGAAGACGATTGGACTGATCATATTGCTTCTGTTGACACTGTGATGAGTATAACACAACGCGGCCTATTCCAAATCAGTTAGAGCTGTGGTTTATTATTTATTGGGTTATGGCCAGTTTTGAAGACTCGAAAAACTCTCCAAACTGGCAGATGGCTGAGCTCAAATTTAGTTTGTTCTCACAAGCAAAAGTAAGCCACATTTTGCTTTCTAAGTAATTGTTAAAACCTCTAAATATTAAATATTTTCAGAAAAAACAATACAACTGTGACCCCTTCATGTATATTTGATAGGCTTTGAGGATTCTCAGTTATGAAAGTCAGCTTTTCACAAGACCAAAAAATAATAATTTCAGGAAGAATCAACATGACCAGCTACAGATTAAGGAGCAGTCAGGATGCATTAAGCATTAACTGAGATGCGATCACTCACTCAGACTACAAACAAAAAACGTATTCAACCAGATTTTAATGGTACAAAGGCCATCGATTCATTTGACACTTTGATTAGATTTGATCTAGTCTGCATACTGATGTAATTTCATATTTAATGTTAAATTCTGATTCTGATTCATATCAGTTAATCATTACGTTGTGTTATCCCTCTGAATCTGAATTTCTTACAATCAAGATCAGCGGCCAGTAATGGAGCTCATTGATGGTGGCTTTCGAACCTCGTGGGCAGCACACAGCTGCCTATCTGGGCTGCTGCAAACATGGCTATGGCAATTATATCCTGTGAACATTCTGCATGGGGCTGTTTCCTACAACAGATGTAGCTGTTGAAAATACCTAATATTTATTTTACATTATTCTGATAACATGCTATGACAGCTGAAATAACTGGATGCATAACTGGAACCCAGTGGCAGCTGGGATGGGCTCCAGCTGCCACTGTGTGAGAGGCATGGGAATAATATTACCCTAAAAACTTGTTTTATATTTTTAAGTTATTATCTTGTAAGTAATATCAGCATTGAAATATCTTTATTTATTTGCATGATTGTCCGGCCTTTGGTTGAAAGTCATGTGATGTACTCTGATTCCTCATTTTGATTTTCTAGTAGACTAAAGAGAGAGGAATAGGCTCAAACTACACGTCTTAACTTTAAAAGGTCTATGTTGCCTCCATATGGACTAAGATGTGGTGTTTGAGTGTGTAAGTGAATGTGGCATGGAGTGTTAAAGCACCGTGAGCGGTCAGCTAGACTAGAAAAGTGCTCTACAACTACACTCCATTTACTTTTTACAGGTATTGGTCAAATAAACGTCTCTATTTCTTTAATCAAACAGCAACAGTAATATCCTCAAATCACAGCACCATTGTAAGTGTGATAGGGCCTCTGTGTTTAAAAACAAAGTATACCAAAATATTCAAATCATACTTAATTTGAGAACTAAAATAATGAGAGAGCTAACTGCCACATATTACAAATATCAGCCAGTAATTTACAACTCATAAAAACAGGTCGGATCTGGATACAGAGAATTGTGGCAAAAGCCGTGATGGACAAGAAGCTCGCAGGTATTCATAGAGTTTTGAACTGTGTAGTCAACAGCAAACAGCTGTTATTATCTGCTGGATCATCCAAATAATGTCAAGTTGGTGAGGACTCATTCAAACTATGATAAGATAGGGGATAAAACATTACTTTTCCTTTTGTTTAGCCAAAACTACAACCTTTTAACACTCGCTTGATAAATCAAAAGTGAATTCTTAGCCAATTTATGAAGTTTAAAAGTGGAATTCCTCATCAAACAAAAAATCTAGTTTGTGAGAATATCCAGTGGCCTCGGCTCTACTGTAATGAAAAAGTTCAGACCTTTAAAATGGTAAATACTGTAGATTTTTAAGCTTAGTTGCTGATATCAACCTATATTCATGTTGACTTTATCAAACAATACTGGGTATTTTATAATTCGCCTGTGAGGGAGGTTTTTGAGTGAAAATGGGATGGATTAGAGATTTAGCCACTTTTTTGTTCAGTTATTTCACTGCACAGCTCATAATCGAGCTGAGGTGACTTAGGCTACATTCAGGGAGTGAGCTAATTAAAACTCATTTATTAAAAATTATCTCTGGGAGAAAATGCTCACAATGGGCCTCATGCAAGAACATTTTTGTATTTTTATTTTAAATTTCTCACTTTTTTCATGAGATGATCTCGTACGAACACCTCACGTCAGATTCAACAAACGCTCTCAACTTCGGAAAAAGTGTGTAAACGACCTGCGTAAATGATGAATGCTTGTCTCCGCAAGGATATCTACATGGTCTCGGAACACACGCTCTCTTCCAAGAGCCTGACGAGCAAAGGCATCAAATTAACCTTCAATTAGTGCATAATTTAAGTCAAACAGAATAATGTCAGCATCATTATGGGGTATAATGTATATTTATTTATGTTTTCTTCAAAGTAATTAAATATACAATCCATTAGTCAAGCAAACTTGATTGGAATAACAGCGGACTATTTAAGAAACTCCTACGACAGGTCTGGATCACTCGTAAATTCTGTTCGTACCTGAAAGAAACTTAAAATACAAAAAAATTGGTGAATGCACAAATTCTCTTAAATCACTCGTACGGATGACTTAAGAACAAATCTGTGCGTACGAACGGTTGTTGCATGAGGCCCAATGTTCTTACATTTGTGTGTCAAGACATCCCAACTTTACCTCAACTGGTTATTTCAGTAATGACCAGTGATGGTCAAGTAACTTGGAAATAGTAATTAGTTACTGATTACTTCTCCAAGAAAGTATCCAGTTACTTTACTGATTACTTATTTTCAAAAGTAATTAGTTACTTTACTGATTACTTATTTTAGTTGACCTTTCAGCCTAATGCTATTCTTTCTGCATATTCCATCATGTAGAATTGAATCAAATGAAACCGTTTCCTGCTTCTCTTCAGTCTGTTTTCAGCTGTTCAGCAGCAGAGGGGCCGTCAGAGGTCTGCCTGGTGGAATTGGATGTGGTAGCCGCTGCGGTCCTGTCAGTGGGGGGATCCGGGGGGTTTCTCAATGAGTTTCACAGTCCTGTGCCGGCTTGCTCGGTGCTTGCTCAGATTTGAGGTGGAATTTTTCGCTGTAGATAAAAATTTTCAGACGCTAATGTTTTTGTCACTTTTTACCGAGTCAAACTCAAAGTGATGTCGGTACTTCCGAGCATTAAACGCTGCATGGTCCTGCTCTTTCCTGCTCCGTGTTATTTCTTGTTGGTCTACACGCGCACTGACGTCGCACCGCTCATACGTGATTGTCACGAGACACTCTCACAAAGAAAATCACGGTTTAGTAACGCAGTAACGCAGCCTGCTTGCGGGAAAGTAACAATAATCTAATTACTGTTTTTGCTATTGTAATCCCTTACTTTACTCGTTGCTTGAAAAAGTAATCAGATTACAGTAATGCCTTACTTCTAACGCGTAACTGCACGTGTTTATAACGACGAAGCTACACCAATGGTATGAATTTTCAATCATAGGTCAATTCTAAATTTGACTGTAGAAAAGACTGTAAAAGGCCAGCAGGCAGTTCATTTGTCCATGATTTATTCTAATCTCTGTGCTGTCTTTAATAATCCCTTCATAGTGGCATCCATCTGTTCACTGGCACTGTTGTTCTTCTTTGCATTTCAGTTGAGTTGCTCTTCTTTGCATTTCACATAGCGAATGACTAAGATGTTAGGAAATCATAGGAAACCTTTTGGGATGGCACTCTAAACATAGCAACAGAAACACACTTCAGAAATGTGAAAAGCATTACTGAAAGAGTTAACTTATGGAAGACAGAAGGAGCCTTGGACTGGTTTAGGTGCAGTTCATAATAAGGATGGAGTTTAGGTATGATTCCTTAACATTGTGCTCCAATATTTGACAGTTGCATCATCGTGTCGTTCCCTTTGTTCCTATCACATGTTAATAGAGCTTTAAGCATGATGACGATTATTAGTTGACCACTAACTTGTGTTTCCAAATGGCAAACTAAACTTGGAGTGCTAGCATCTGCTGTTATATTCTGTTCTGACTTTGGCTCAAACTCAACTATTATGGTCGCTTCTGGATCCCACAATTCAATACACGACCAGCATATTGATATGATTCATCTTCTGGATCTCAGATCCCTAGATGGTCATGGTCAGTAGTTTTTGTGTATTGATTTTCTGTCTTTGAGTTCTTTGTCTATTTTTTCTTGTCTTTACCCCGAGTTATCCTCAGTTCCCCAGTTTGTCACAGCTGCAGTCACATATTCTTTAGCTCCTCACAGTGTATATGCTCCTTGGTTTGTCTCAGTCTTTGTCAGATTCCTACCATCACTGTTCATCTCTGCAGCTCAGTTCCTTTCTTATCGGGTAATCTCCCTGTCTGGTTGTTGTACATAAGGACTTCAGTCACCATCTGTTTGCCTCTGGAGTGCTGTTTACAGCATTTGGGTTGTCCATAACCTATTATCCACTGACAACGTAACATGAATGGGTTTAACAGTTGAGGTTTAGATGTCCAATGTGTCCTTACCACAAAGGCTATTAAAAATGCTATAAAATGTATGCTAGGTATTAAAACCGTTAGTCTTCTCCTGGTTAGCTTGAGATGGGAAGTTAGACTTTGGTGGTGGACTTGACAATGTCCTCTTTTATCCTTTCATCTCCACCAAGATCTATTGTCTAAACCTGCTGTCTCCAAATCAACTTCCGCACAGTTCTGCCTTCAATACTCCTGTGCCTCAGACCAAGCAACTTGACTTCCTCATTCCATAGACTTCTCCAATTAGCTCCTGGCGAATATTGCTGTATGGAGACAAAGTACCCCTTCATGCACTCACCTTTGACAGTAAAAGCATTTAAGTCCATCCAAAAACTCATCTAACACTTGTCAAAGCTCATCTCTCATTGCTCCTGCCAACAGTCCACAATATTTAAATTAGTTCCTAATAGTTACCTCACAACAATATAATTGGTATTTTCTGATGGCTGGAACACAGCTACGTCCTCTCACAGCTTCCCCGTTGATTAAGAGTGAAAGAGCTAATTACACCAGTGGTCCAATCTACCTTTGAACAAATCATAGTGATGAAGGGTGATATTTTGAATTGAAGACATTTTTTAATCTAAGTGTTGATGTTGGAACTAGGCAACTTTACCTTGGCTTCAACTATGAAAAACCACAGAACTCTGCCAAAAGTCAACAGCCTGTATGATAACTGTGACTGATGGCAAAAGGCAGCACGATGTTCTTTTCCTTTTAAATGGCAAGTGCCCACAATGACAGTCCCCTATGTACTTGCTGTCACAAGGACGAATTAAACATTTACCTTAATGGAATAGGAACAAAAGTAGGACGGTACGGTAGCTGTGACTGTGAAGAAAGACACAGCTAAATTAAACTCACGCAGATGATGATTATGAGTTGAACTAAATGGGATCTTTGCCTGAATAAAAGTTTTAAAAAAAGCTACATCCACCGTCATTATCTCTTGTCTTAAAAGCTTGGAGAGAAGCATAAAATCACCTGAATGCAACAGTAGTTACACAATAAGATCACAGTATTCATTCAAGAAAATCTACCACTGATTAATAATGTAATGGAATCAATTATTAAAGCATGTGTCCTGGTTTTGGGCGCTTTTGGAAAGTGTGTGTCCCCACATGGTAACACTGCCTGAAGTCAGAGTTACATTCAGCTACAGCTGTGAAGTACATTCAGTTTTTATTTATACAGCGCCAAATCCAAACAAATGTCATCCCCAGGCTGTTCAACGATGCAGTCCAATTCAAGCCAATTAGAGTCCAATTCATTGTAATCAGAATCCAATTCAATTCAATTCATTTTTATTTATATAGCGCCAAATACAACAAATGTCATCTCAAGGCACTTAGATAATAAAGTCCAATTCAAGCCAATTTGAATTCAATTAATTGTAATCATAATTATTCATAAAATAATCCAATTCGTTCATATAGAGCCAATTCAAAAACAATTTCCTAGCTAAGGAAACCAACAGATTGCACTGAAACTTTTTTTTTTTTCGGTCCAATCTCCCGTCCTGAGCGTGCCTGAGGCGACTGTGGAGAGAAACGACTCCCTTTTAACAGGAAGAAACCTCTGGCAGAACCAGGACCAGGAAGGGTGGCCATCCGCCTCGACCAGCTGGGGTTTGAGAGGACAGCAGATTGTTGTGTTTTTCTCATTATTCTAAGAAAATGAGGAAAGAGTGTCAGAGTTTTAACAGAAAAGTATTTGAACTGAATTGTAGACACCACTACTTTTTAATTGGTCAAACACCCGTCCAACCAAAATCCATTTTCATATAGTTCCTCATAACTCTTTGTTTGAATGACAGTGACTCTGATTCAGTGGGACTGGAGGCCACAGAACTGGAACAGTGAAATAGGTCACCTTCTCCTCGCTCATCCAGCTCATGAGTAATTTAAATGAGCTGTGCTCCACACTGAGGACTGAAAAGCAAACACAAGACATGTTCATCTCAGAATGAGACTTAGTTACAAACACACACACACACACACATAGTTAAACACCTTCAAAAGCATCAGTTATTTTTTTGCCCTCAACCATGGATGACACATTCGTATTTGGTATGGGTTACATTTTGAACACATTTGTTTTTAAAGTGAAGTCTTACACTCATGCTAATTCAGCTGGACAATGTTCAAGTTTCCAGAGCAGTCCTCAGAAACCGTTATAAAATTTATGTGGTAAATTAGCCATTAGTCTCTCCCAGGCACATTTGTACTGCTGCAGCCAAGCATATTATGGGGTGTCTGAGACAGCTTATGTTTCAGAATAGTTTCCAACCGTGTTTTAAAGCAAACATCAAAGTCTTCTTTATAGCAACACGGTCAACTGTCACCAGCCTAATTAAAATTCCGTGTTTGCTTTGGAGAGAATCGTGCATTCTCTGAGTGAAATCATTAGACGGAAAAAAAATAAAAATCAC
This sequence comes from Odontesthes bonariensis, assembly GCF_027942865.1. NCBI lineage: Eukaryota > Metazoa > Chordata > Actinopteri > Atheriniformes > Atherinopsidae > Odontesthes > Odontesthes bonariensis. The sequence continues at coordinate 2,635,468 of NC_134517.1, read as the reverse complement.
TGAGGTGCCAAGCTGCTTTGTAACGGTCTCGTGTTTGTTTTGCTTTGGGTTCAGGCCCCCTTCAGCCAAAGCAAACTCCCCAAGGCCGGCGTCTTTCTTCCTGCGTCGTCTTTACTTTTGCTTCAGTAGCTGCAGCTGCACGATGACATCAGATAACTCAGAGATGTCTCACAACATGCTGCTGCAGATGCTGTGCTCGCATGCAAAATATTCAAAGGAAACATTGGAAAATGCTTAACCACCAAAAGAGATCACACATGTGGTCGGTGGCAGGATGCAGACTTTCAGTTTAGCGTCAACAGTAAGGAAAGGAGTGATGTCATGTGATAACTGTCAGACTGGAAAGTGTCCTTTTGGTGTAATAAATATTACGGTCTGTTTGATCAGTCAATAAATCTCAATGATATGAGTTGAAAAGTCACACTTTTAAGCCCAGCTACAACCAGGCGCTCACTTTCTTGTATCATTAGTCTGCCATCCTTACTTCCTTTCTAAATGTCCCCATTTTATCTTAATGGTGCTTGGCGCGATGATACTGAGAGTGTGATTGGATTATTAGCCACAATTAAGGACTAGGTAGCAAATGGCTTTAAATGAGGCATTAACTATCACAGGAGAGTAGACACTGTGTGGGAGGAAGATACCATCTTTAGGAGGGTGGCAACATATGTGCCTGTCTGGAAAATATTCATATTGAAAATTTGAATACAGCACATGGCTCCCCCTTCAACATGGCTTTTCACATATTGTACATTACACACGCACGCACGCATACTGTACATGCATATGCTGATGATGTGAGCCAGGACACACACTTATATGTCACAGAGCCAAGAAGATGGATGCTGAGGGTTTACAGTTAATGCAGACTGCATACATTTGTGCCAAGACTTTCAGGTTATTTATTAAAAACATCACAAGAGTGACTATACTCTTGCTTCATAACCTTTAATGCATCTCTTGTTTTGCTCTACGAAAAGCAGTCCATGTGTTGCTATTCATGTGCACACACACACCTTACTGTACATTTGATATTCAGCAGACCTTCCAAGTGATTCATAAGACGAAGTAAGATGTTCCAGATCATTACGCAGCCAGCAGGCAACAACGGAAAGGTGATCATTAGGTACCACCCTGTGGGGACTGCTGCAATCTTTTAATGGGGCATAAGGGAGGAAACATTCATGCCCTCCAAGTATGGGAAGATACTATTGCCTGAATGTTTCTTCTGCAGTAAGAAATTTTAATTCAAGAAGAGAATTAACCAGCTGCACATTGGCCAAGTCCACCTATGGGATGATAGGCATTCATTCTATGAAGATGATCCCATATATTAATAAATATCAATAAAGTAAATTATGTCATATATGTACAGACAAGAAGCAGGGTTCCTTGTGAATCTCCCCTTTATATAACACAATTCTTGTAAATAAGAGTAAAATAGAATAAGAAATTCAATTCTGTGTAGAGTAAAAATGATTTAAAGTCATAAATCTTTATCTGCTGATTGTTGGTTTATTAGATCCATTAATTAACTTTTCATTGCTACTTAAAAACATTTTATCCATTACAATTACCCTTGTATCGACTAGAATTCAGTTCAGTTCAATTCAATTAAGTTTGATTTATACAGCATCCCTGCCACCCCAGACGACCTCCAGGCCATCACAGGGCCACAGAGAGACAAATGAGACAAACAACCATCAACTGGGGTCAGTTTTTGGACAGTGGGAAGAAGCTGGAGTCCCCGGAGAGAACCCACACATACACAGGGAGAACATGCAGACTCCACCCAGAAAGAACCAGCCGGGATTCTAACCAGGAACTCTCTCCACAGTCACCTCATGCATGCTCAGGAAGTTTCGGTGCAATCTGTTTGTTTCCTTAGCTAAGAAATTGTTTTTGAATTGGCTCTATATGAATGACTAATTTGGAATTTGATTATTTGAATTTGATTGGATTCTGATCACAATGAATTGGACTCTAATTGGCTTGAATTGGACTGTATCATTGAAGTGCCTTGAGATGACGTGTGTTGTGATTTGGCACTTTATAAATAAACTGAATTGAATTAAACTAAGTCGATTGAGGGCTGCAGGGTGGTGTGGTGGTTAGCACCGAAGGTTCTTTCTGTGTGGAGTCTGCATGTTCTCTCTGTTTATGCGTGGGTTCTCTCCGGGTACTCCGGCTTCCTCCCACTGTCCAAAAACATGCATGTTAGGTTAACTGGTGTCTCTAAAATTGTCCTTAGGAGTGTGGTTGTGTGTCTGGTTTGTCTCTGTGTGGCCCTGTGATGGACTGGCAGCCTGTCCAGGGTGTACCTGCCTCTTGCCCGATGACCGCTGGGATGGGCTCCAGCCCCCCCGTGACCCGACCGACGGATTCAGCGGGTATAGAAAATGGATGGATGGATGGATATCATGTGACAACAGGAGCCTATCAGTTTTATTTTTCAATTTAGAAAATATAAATTCAGGTTATTGCACTGTAACTTTAATTTTAAATGTAAATGTAAATAAGGAAATAAATGAATAATTAAACTATTAAAAATAATTGCACAATCAACTATTATTTTCATTTAGTTTTTATCATTATATATATGTGTGTGTAAGAAGAACAGGAAAAAGGTTCCTGGTTTATAAGTTAGGGTCTGATGTCATACTGACCACCAGCACTGTATAAACCAGCACACTGTCCACACTCACGTGAAATAGGAATAAAGTTTTCACATCAGTCTTCACATCATACATTTTATTAATAATAGAGGAAAACAGAATAGTGAGAACTGTTGATCTTTTGTTTTATTAATTCAGTTTCCTCCAAATTGCAAAGAAATGGGCTGTACTTTGACATGAAACTCCTGGACTGGAAATTATTCCAGCACCAGCCTTCAATTCAATTCCATTAAGTTTTATGTATAAAGCGCCAAATCACAACAAACGTCATCTCAAGGCACTTCAAAGATGTAGGCCAATTATCACCCAGTTCATTGTTTTACAAAATGAATCAAATCAAAGTAAGTAAATTTCAAAATAGCGTGCCTGAGTTGACTGTGGAGAGAAAAAAAATCCCTTTTAACAGGAAGAAACCTCCATCAGAACCAGAACCAGGAAGGGCGGCCATCTGCCTGGACCAGCTGGGGGCTGAGAGGACAGGAAAGAGGGGACAACAAGCACCGTAACACCAGGCCAGAGACACCTGCTGAGAGAGAGAAGCACAAAAGAAGATTCAAGTTTGAAAAGCAGAAGGAATCTACTTAGCAAAGTTTAAGCAGGGAGGAGTCATGAACCATCACACTGACTTCCAGTCGGGGCGTGAGGAAAAGGAACGTTAGTGCATGAACTGAACTGGAAATGTATAAATTAGATTGTTTACTACGGTGCGTTGCAGTGACATAATAGTGACTCATTTTTAAAAGAATCCATGTGAAAATTACATATTTTTCTGTAATTTATAAGAAAACATACTGTAAAAGCTTGCAGTAATGAAGTGCAGTAACAAAATGTTAAAATGATTTACAGCAAATGTGCCCGAATGCTGAGAGTGTGAGGTCATTTTACAGTCATATACTTCACAGGCCAATCACTGAGAGTAAAAATGCAGTCTTTCAGAGATAGAAAGTAGTGTCACATATACACAAACATATGGGAATGATTTCATGTTAACAAGCCAACAGATGTATCAAACAAGTTCAACGTATTTAAACAAATTGAACCAAATTTCACTGAAATCGTCATCCTGTGGAAAGTGTTTTCAGCCAAACATATGCGGGATAAATGCCCATGATGAGAACTTTAAAGGATGATGGAAAATGATGTGTACTGCTGTGATAATCTATCAAAATTGTTGGCTATAGATTATCATTGCATGTGTGACAGATTACTCTAATGTGAACTTTTTCTGATGAGTAACAAGGAGTCAGGGAGGATGTTAGGGAGTGTGGAGGAGCAGTCTAAAATTAAAACAGCATATTGTGAGACACACAATGCAGCCTTTGTGCTTCAGGGTGTTTTTTTAGAGAGGCAGAGAGAGGTGGGAACACGTCAGACCCCTGGAAGAGATTGACACCAAAGTATGATGTCCCTAAGGACAAACCTGACTGGGAATGATGTGGAGGGTTGGGAGAGGCGCTGAGACCAACTGACTGTCAGAGTGAAAGGAAGATAAAAACACACAAGGTCCAAATACATGGCAGATGCATTTGCATTTGACATTTCAGGCCTTCAAAAGATGCTCTTGAAAACTAAAAATTTTTCTAGCCGTAGAAAAAGCCAGACTGCACAGGCAAGGCTTACGTGTTAAAAGAAAAGTAGAAGAATTGAAAAACATCCTCACCCCAAATGAACTTGTTTCGCTGGGGAAGAAGGTCCAATAACTCCTGGCTGTGATGTTAAAGATTCATAGATTTGCCAAAACTTATTCAAAAAGTCAGGAATCACAGTTGACATGAAATTTTTCTGTGCAGACGAAGAGATGCATGAAAGCTTCAGGGAAAAATACAAAACAGGCCCTTTACCAGCAGCGAATGAAATGTGTCATCCATCGAGAAAATGATGGATGCAACAACAATCCCACACCTGCTGACAAAGTTTTCCTCTGCAGTCTGCAGCCTCTCAGAAGGAAAGATTAAAGTCCAACAAGTGTGCAGTTTGAGTCAGAATGAATGCAGCTACTTCAATCCTTTACATTTAAAAACATCTCTTCGGACAGTTGGTGCCACAAAATTTGCCAAATGCACCCTGGAACTTCTGACTTTTGCATCCTTGAGTGAGGAGGATTTTATCGATGCGCATCTTTATTTTTATCTACTTGAAGGAGAGGATGAATAGGCTGTGATTGTCTTGGATCAGGTTCAATCCAGCATATTTGATCTGGCCAAATTATATGCCAGCCTGGCGTGTTGATCAGTGGCGATTCTAGAGTCTGTGGGGGCCCCAAGCAAAAAAATCCTAGGGGGCCCTACCGACCAGTGTTCATCACCAAAACATCTGACACCAACGAAAAATGTATGAAATAAAACCTCTTTTTATTCCAAACATGTTCCAAACATGAAAAACATTGTCATTTTTAAAATATACATGTAAAGAATAAATAAATAACTAAAAAAGACTACGTTGGCACTTGATATTCGCCTGTTGCTATTTATCTACCGGGTGTAGCTGGCCATCAAATAATAATTGTGTTCATTTAAAGATTCTTTGTGACAAGTAAAGCTGTTCATGATATCGATTTCATAAGTATGGTTTTTATTTTCCACTAGCCTTGAATTTCCGGCGAACGTTGCCAACAATCGCAAACACTCTGAGGTTGCTAGTTCTCCGCGAACATAGCCTACAGTGGAACTTGACGTGAGTTTGACGAAGTCAACAATGCAATTATGGAATTATAGAATGGCATGTCAACTAGACAATCTTTGACTAAATCATTTAAATTTAACTGTTCAAAGAAAACATGTTCACCACGAACGTTCGCCACTGTTTGAGACACCTCAGTGTAGCAGCTGTAGTCTGGTTGCATCTATAATGAACACTCTGATGGCCAGAATATAGGATCTGCACTTTAATGCCTATAAGAGCAGAGGGACACAGTGAGCAGACACACAGGCACAAGCTCTCCCTCAGCAACATCACACGCACCTCCCACGTTCTGGGTTTTTAAAAGAAATATACATATATAATTACAAATAAAATGTACACACTAAAATGTGCCATTAGCTATTAATTTTGCTTTTCAAAATTTAATTAAGAACAAAAAACCAACAATGAACAACAAACAATACAAAAATATAACATATTTAAAGTGACATGGGTCCCTGTTTAAATAAAATAAAATAAAAATGTTTTTCCTTTGTGCACCTTTGACATGTATAACATACTGTGGATATCCCTCTAATGCAGACCATATAGAATTAATTATGAAATTAACAGCTTTAACAATTTAATAACCAATGCAATGACAAACCTATAAGAGCAGAGGGACACAGTGAGCAGACACACAGGCACAAGCTCTCCCTCAGCAACTGCAACAGGTAGGAAAATATGCAAATAAGGTCCAACTCGGACCAAACAGGTAAAAACGATTTTTTTATAATGACTAAAACACATCAAAACATTAAAGACAACCTGGCGCTACATTTACTGGACGTTTTCAACTAAACAAACAACTTTTAAACACGCTAGCTTAATTTAATAATGACAGAGAGCATCCTAACACAGCTTACCAGTGATGCGCGGGCTGACCCGAAGCCAGCCAGCGCCTGCAGGCATCCGCGGTCACCCGCAGTTGCGGGTCATAAAAAAATATTTTTAATGATATTCGGGTTGCAATCGGTCGGGTCGTTTTGTCGTTTGAGATAAACATTAAAAAATAACGTGGTAAACGTTGGTAATTCAAACAGTAGACACAATCTTCTATTAAATAAATACACTTTATTGGCTGAATAACTTCCGCAGAGATGACGTACATGGTCAGAAGTACAGTAGCAGAGCTATAGAGTAATACAGAGTTGCGACACGCTTTGAGGTCGCCGCTAGGGCTGTCACGTGGTTCATGTGAGCCTCCGGAGTTCCAAACATCACAGCGCTGTCAGTCAGTCTGAACGGGTTTTAGCGGGACGGAGCACAAAAACGATAACTTTAACATTTACGACGCAATTTTCGGTAAATATTGACCCATAATGTGCATTGATCACTTCACCGACTATGTATTTTAATCAACGTTTTTCTTTTTTGGAGCGCAGAGACACATTTATCACCATTTTAAATCGTAGAGGGTACCCCTGCATGCTAGCAGGGGGCAGCTACCTCGTCCTCCTTTATAGTGAATCATGCCAGTGGTCCAGCTTACCTTCAGATCTACATCCTCCAACAGAGCCTGATGTTACTGTCTGTTCCCAGGATCTACTCCTGTTGTCCCAAACACTCCATCTGTAGATGTCATTCAGTCTGTCTGTTCTCTCTGGTGTCAGATGGACAATGAGCCCCCCCCTCCCGCGACCCGATCGACGGATTCAGCGGGTATAATGAATGGATGGATTAAAATATGAATTTAACTTTTTTTCTGGTTTAAACCATATTAATGACAAAATAAATGTGTCAGTTGTGAAAAAAATAAACAAAACAGATTTAAACCAAACATTTTATTATAAAATGTCATCATAGAACATGTAAAACAAGCCTTAATAAAGAAGTTATTTTACTGCTATCTCTACTGTTGGGTAGATTAATCTGCAACAATGAACTGTATTTGATCAAATTCAAGGGTTTGGACATTGTAGAAAAGTTCTGAAGTCCTAATGGTTGATCCATGGCAGCAGCGAGCACCACATCTGCTGACCTCCCTGACAACAACAGAGAAATTAATAAATTCATTATCACAGCTGCAAAGTCATGCTGAAAAAAACTTACTTAATTAAAGAACAGTCAGCTAATGCCTCACTATGCCAAAAATGTTGTAATTTAATCAATTTACCGGAGAAAATACGTCAGAAATACCAAAAATGTATTAAATATATAGTATTTTGGTAATGTTTTAAAACCTAACAATCAAAACAACTTTACACAATGTCACCTGACAATAAAAAGTTAACGGACTTTAGTGAAATGATCACGTTAATTACCTCACATTAGCCTCCGTTACTCAGCTTTCAGTTAGGTCTCTAAATCCATTCCATTTTTAACATCAACATCGACATTTCATGCTAACAAATGTAAAAATAACGATGTCTAAGAGTATACTTCTGATAGATAATGCTTAAAAATGTAAAAAAACGTTTAAAATGCTGTTATTTTATTAACTTACCAGTAATTGTTCCTGACGAGCAATTGAGGTTAACGGAGCTGCGTCCGTTGTTTGGAACTGTGGCGTCTCCGTGACCCACGTGACTTCCGCATTCCTTTCTTTCAATAGAAGTCTATGGGAGTGTCGCCACTCTCTTTTTACACCACTCTGTACAGTAGGTATGGCGACGGCAAGAGAGAAGGTCAAGTTGGGAGAGTGGAAGCTCCGCAAACACACAAGCAGAAAAAGTAAGGTTTGGGACTCATTCGCCGGGATCATCAAAGATGATGAGCAAAGTGCAGGCTTTGTCATATATTACGTTTATCCTCTGTTTAATTGTACCTTATTTATTTTACCAACAAGTGCCACCCTTAGCCTTCGTTTTACGCATTATGTCAGGCTTCCTGTTTCAACGTTCTGTTACTTAAATTGGTATTTGATGAAGCACAATTGTAGCCTCGGTCTTTGGCCAGCATATTGATACTATTTTTGGTTGTCTAAAATGAGACACGCGTTCACAGACATACGTTAATAAAGACATATATTGTGCATGTGATGTGAGAGCTTTTATTATTCATCCATGTGACGAAGTTGCCTATAGCCAATTGTTGTGGGAAGGCTACCTCTATTGTATTCTTTTAGATGCTGAGCGCTAATTTAACTTTTGAATGCTGAAGCGGGGCAAGTTTGTCAACATAAACTTACAAGCAATGCCATCTTGCAATTTTAACACCTTAAAAATGAATGCAGGTAGGCTATATGAGGTCCGTTGTGCGTTGCCAATGACGCTAGGATGTTCATTAAGACCATTGGCCACTTTTTTTAAAAGCGGGTAGGGTCAACATTTTTTCATAAACATTTCTTGCGGTCGGAGTTAACGGGCGGGTTAGTGGAAAAAGCGGTCGGTTGCGGGATGTTTTTTTGTCGACCCGCGCGTCACTGCAGCTTACCATCACACGCACCTCCCACGTTCTGGGCAGAAAGGTGCGGTGACACTGTACATGCGTCATACACCGTGCATCGTCAATTAAGACCCCCCCGCTGCAACAAGTAAACCGGAACTAAGTACAATGTCAATAAATCAAACAAAAATACAACAGAAATAAAGACACTATCACATAGTTTTGAGAATGTTCACCTTGCTAATAACAAAATAGACATTTAAATTATAATCAAAATATTGGCACAGCTACATCAGCTCTCGGGGGCCCCCTAGTGGCTCGGGGCTCCAAGCAGTTGCCTGCCTTGCCTGTTGACAAGGTGCGCCTCTGGTGTTGATTCTTATTAAACAAGCCCAACCTTTGTGGTTATTAAAAACACTGAGATTTCACACAATTTATCCTTAGCTTCAATATTTCTTATTTTAGTTTTCCACCAGTTTTCAGTGAGCACATTTGTATACTGTAATTATCTCTCGGTTGAACGTCCTCTGCATCAGAACACTGGAGACTGCTTTAGTGCAACACGAAGTTTTGGGTTTTGAGAGTTAGCTGGAAATCACTCTTTAATCTTTCTTGGTCAAGTTTATCTCTAACATCTGTGTAAATACTGTTGCATCTTGCTCTTTCCTGTGGAAGCTTGTTCTTCTTTCTCCAACTTATCCACATTTGCTCTGGAATAGCTGCTGCCTGTGGCAGCCTCAGCCTGCTGTCAGTGGCAGCCTCAGCCTGCTGCCAGTGCCTCAGCCTGCTGCCAGTGGGGCAGCCTCAGCCTGCTGTCAGTCTGCTGTCAGTGGCAGCCTCAGCCTGCTGCCAGTGCCTCAGACTGCTGCTAGAGGCAGCCTCAGCCTGCTGCCAGCCTGCTGTCAGTGGAAGCCTCAGCCTGCTGCCAGCCTGCTGTCAGTGGAAGCCTCAGCCTGCTGCCAGCCTGCTCTCAGTGGAAGCCTCAGCCTGCTGCCAGCCTGCTCTCAGTGGAAGCCTCAGCCTGCTGCCAGCCTGCTGTCAGTGGAAGCCTCAGCCTGCTGCCAGCCTGCTGTCAGTGGAAGCCTCAGCCTGCTGCTAGCCTGCTCTCAGTGGAAGCCTCAGCCTGCTGCCAGCCTGCTCTCAGTGGAAGCCTCAGCCTGCTGCCAGCCTGCTGTCAGTGGAAGCCTCAGCCTGCTGCCAGCCTGCTCTCAGTGGAAGCCTCAGCCTGCTGCCAGCCTGCTCTCAGTGGAAGCCTCAGCCTGCTGCCAGCCTGCTGCCATTGGCAGCCTCAGCCTGCTGCCAGTGGCTGCCTCAGCCTGCTGCCAGTGGCAGCCTCAGCCTGCTGCCAGCCTGCTGGCAGTGGCTGCCTCAGCCTGCTGCCAGTGGCAGCCTCAGCCTGCTGGCAGTGGCAGCCTCAGCCTGCTGCCAGCCTGCTGGCAGTGGCAGCCTCAGCCTGCTGCCAGCCTGCTGGCAGTGGCAGCCTCAGCCTGCTGGCAGTGGCTGCCTCAGCCTGCTGCCAGTGGCAGCCTCAGCCTGCTGCCAGCCTGCTGCCAGTGGCAGCCTCAGCCTGCTGCCAGCCTGCTGGCAGTGGCTGCCTCAGCCTGCTGCCAGCCTGCTGCCAGCCTGCTGCCAGTGGCAGCCTCAGCCTGCTGCCAGTGGCTGCCTCAGCCTGCTGCCAGTGGCAGCCTCAGCCTGCTGCCAGTGGCTGTCTCAGCCTGCTGCCAGTGGCAGCCTCAGCCTGCTGCCAGTGGCAGCCTCAGCCTGCTGCAGTCGCTCTGGACACATTGCGTCTTTCTTTGCATCTTCTTGATAATTTGAAATGAACTTTTCTCTTTGAAAATACTGATTTGGTTTCCTTAGCAAGGCAACTTTTATTGAATTGCCAATTTCTGAATTTATTTGATCCTAACCGCATTGCAATGAATTGGATTCTAACTGGCTTGAATTGGACTGTATATTTCAGGAGCCTTGACATGACATTTGTTGTGAATATATAAAACTGAATTGAAATGAACTATAGACAGTTAAGGTAAGGTGACTTTATTTATACCCGAAGGTAGATTTGTCCTCCGATTTTAACCTATCCAGGTTGGCACCTGCTGACACACACATGCACAGGGTCACACACTCAGAGACAGATGCCAACCTGGAGCGGTGGCCATGAGGCGCCCGGGAAGCATGGGGGTACGATGCCTTGCTGAAGGGCACCTCAGCCGTGACAAGGAGGTGGACTGACACCCCTCCAGCTTTCAGTTCCACCAATCTTTTTTGAGTGGTGAGAGTGGGAATCGAACTGCCAACCTTCTGGTTATTGGATGACTGACTCTAGCCACTGAGCCACGGCCGCCCCGTTGGGGGTGCTCGAGTACAGAAGCTGAGAGCAGCAGTGCTTGAAAAAATGTTTTAAATCATCTCAAGATCAGGATTTATTTACCTCCAGATAACAAGGATTGTTTTGTTGTGATATTGGATCCATTTCTGTTATCCTCAGATAACAACACTTGTTTTCTGGAGATAACGTATGAATGGAATTTGTTAGTTTGGCCTTGTAAACTTCTGTTACTCAAACAGTGGCCACTGGCTGGAAACTGGAGTTTATTAAACTCTTATCTATGCCCACAGAAGCAAGTGTCTGTGCTAAAAAGCAAACATTTACTTAACTTTGAGCAGCAAGCAGAATTTAAAAGCATGCGTTGAATGCATGTTTTAGATCCTTCCCAAAGGCCGTGACATAAACGACGGAGTTAATCGATAACACCAGAACCACTTGTTTCTGAGCACATCATCGTTTTCTTATGGTAACAGATTATTTACATGTTGGGATCTGAAGAAAACAGAAAGCAGATTTCTTAGGAAAACAAGATAAACTTACTTGTAATAATGCGAAACCAAGCCTTATTATTTTGACAGAATCTTTGACTCGTGGTCTCCAGGGAACAGAATCAGAATAACTCCAAACGTGTTTCCATACAGATTTTTTTCGTTGATGATAACTGAGTTCATCGTTACTGATGCTGACCCCCACAGTGGCATTGCAAACTTTAGCTCTGTCCTCCCACTCTCACACACACCGTGCTCAACACTGTGATGAGTGCAGTGGGCACAATGTCTCCTGAAAGCTGATGGCCTCTGAGAAACCTCCGGAGCCCTCGGTCAGCCTGAAGTCTTTACAAAACAGCCTCAGGTAGCCTTACTCTGACTCCTCCTGTGTGTGGTTTACAGAGTTTAATTCAGTCGGACGGAATTAAACAGCCTCTACTTGACAATTAAAAAGGTTTTTTTTCTTGTACAATTGCAAGCTTCTTGTATATTTCCTTTTCGGCTTACCAAAAAATACCTTGACCAGCTATCCAAGGTGTCAAATAGATCAGAAGCCTCTTCAAGTTTCATAGGCAGCACGAAGGATAAATGTATCCCATCAAAGGACTCAACATATAAGTGCAGTTCAAAGGGATCAGAGGATCTTTACAGACAAAGTTCCACTTGAAACGGAGAAAAGTAGAACACATAACAGAGGACAAACATAAGAAAGATGCGGCCAGCTATTTCTTCAGATAAAGACACAAAGAGAGCAGAAGGTGGAAAGCAGAAAGTCATGAAGCAAGATGCTGCAAGAACTCTGCTGCCATAAAATGCCAAGACACTTGGACCACTGTTCACTAAAATGGGTAAATTTTCTTTGCTTCAGGATCCAGATCCAGGCCTCGATGTAACGGCCTGCAGCAGCAAAAGCAAAAAGTTTTCCTTTGAAATAAAAAACAATTGCATTGTGACCCAATCAGTTACTTTAATAATGAGGTTCTAAAATCTGTTGGTGGAACTCCAATCCCAAACCAGTGGAAACAAGCGACTACATGCAGTAAAAGCTTTGCTTAAAAGAAAGACATCATGGAGCCACAGGTGTAAGTGGAATCCAGTCAGTCTCAGCCTTTGCTTAGACTTTACCTGTCCCACATAATGTCAGCAGGAAAGTTTGGGACATGGTAAATGCTAAGATTCAAAATATGAATGAATGAATATGAAAAACCTCGTCGTACTTTCACAGGATGTTGCTGGCTTCGATGAATCGATAAACTCCATCCTTCGCTTAGCAACAGTAACAAGAAGATGGCAGGATGCTTTGGAGTGGGATGTAAAAATGGCACTCACAACAACGAATTTATGATTTATAATCTGACAAGAAGCCGAAGTCTTTAGGAAAAACAGTGAGACTGTGCGCCCTCATGGGTGCACAAACCTTTTCATAAGAAGCTCCTCCGGGATCACCACGTCCATCCTGCTTACTCTGCCTTTTGCAGGATGTCCCCTTTTCTTTCTGTAACTGTTAACCTGATCTGATGAATTGACACAAACACACATATTATAAACTGGCAGGAGAAGAAACTCTTTTTAACGGAGCTACATATTAAGATTTTGGAATTAGCTTTTCCAAAGCAGCACATCTGTTTTTCAGTCTTTATGTTCAGTCCAGTGCGCCATGAAGCCAGCCAGAAAGGAACTGAGAAGTTTTCATGATTGTGTGTCTTTCATGAATCAGGTCTGTAGTTTTAAATCATTAAAAATGTAATGATAACGGCATCTAATATGCAGTAAGAAAGAAGAAACATGCTTATCGCTTATTTAAGGTGGTTTAATTTGAATATTATGTCAGGGAAATATTAGTAATATCAGCCACACATTACAAAGTTTATTATTCAGACCAAGCTCCCCGAACTGTAGAAAAAAGTCTTTCTAACCAACCAAACGGACAGTTTTAGTTGTGTGTTGGTGGAAGCACTACTCAGCTGTTTCCGTGAAATGAGGATGTGAAACACGTTCACCTTGATGTGCGCGAGAAAGAAAGTGAATCCAAGTGATACATCTGAGTAGAACTGTGCTGCTCTGGACTTTCAGCCTCAAAACAGTGATGGTCAAGAATAATTTCAACTTTCAACGTATTTGATGCGTGATTCATTTAAGCATATTAAAATTTTGATGGATTTATTGATAAATACAGCGTGGTCCAAGCTAACGAGGTAATCAGTTCCAGGCACTGCCTCAGACTGATCGAGCTGTCGTTTCTAAGTGAGAACTGCATGTTCTGATACACATCATTAAGAATGCCATTAAATGTTAAAAAAATGAAGAAAATCTGCATCTTTTATTGTTTATTTGTGAGTATGCAATGTGTTGCCATCACTTTACTTCATATTATCATGTTTTCTCCTCTTGTGCTTTGCATTTTGTCCATAATTTCACTGGTTTGCTGGTGAGATTTATGCTAAAACACGACTGTCTTTTAACCGTTGATGACTTTAACATTCATGGATGTGAGACTGGACCCTATTGATCAAGGATTTTTGTCATGGTGTTAGTCCACCAACCTGTTCTCTCTGACTACTGGCTGAGAGTCATAATCTGCAAACTGTAATCTGTAGGGAGCTGTTCCTTTCACATGTGGAGTGCCTTCAGAGTCCATTTTGGGTTCAGTGCTTTTCACTTTAAATATGCTGCATGAGGGAACTATTTTCAGGAAACATGATATCCTTTCAGTTGATTTGCAGATTATACCCAGGTACCTAATAGCCTATCAAGTTAGCAGTAATGCACTGAAACTGGACTGTCTGTGACCTAAAAACCTGAATGAAGCTCAACCTAAATAATTTGAGGAAAATAACGCTGAATACATTTGCTTTGGTAAATCAAATCCATATCCAACATATAGTGGCTCTGCTGTTAAGTCTGGGTGAGATTTTCAGCATCTTTTTATACTGGATGAACTGATCGATACAGTTATCGAAATAAACTTAAATGATTGCAAAGGTAAAGACTTATGTCCATCGGTCAAGATCAAGGTCAAGGTCAGCTTTATTATGCCTGAAGGGCAATTTGCGGTACAGCGGCATCAAGCACACAAATAACAAAAAGTATAAACCCTTCGGGTCAGTCATTTAAGACATTATTGGCTGTAGGGACTAAATAATTATTCAGTTTAATTGTCCTGCACTGTGGCACTCTGTGACGGGTCAGCATTGTGAAAGGTTGCTTAAAGTGGTGCCTGCCACTCTCCAACACACCTTCCCAATTATATTTCCAAGGTGAACAGGACCGTACCAAGTGGGAAAAGTAAACGGATTAAATGAAACGTGAAGAAAAACATTGTCATAAAAGTGCAATCAACATTAAAACAACACTGCATCAATGTGATGTTAAAATGTTAGCTTCCATGATGGTGCCCACATATTTGCACTGATATACTGTACACACTCCACTGTCTACTGGGGGAAAACCACTGGGATCCCGTTTAAAATCCAGTCTTTGACATATGAATCAGCAGCCAGGAAGCTTTGCACCAATCCATGAACTCTTTCAGAACAGGGCCACGATGAGGTCTATCATTACAAAGCAAGGATACAATAACCGAATCATTGGCAAACATTGATATATTGTGACCTTCACACCGGCTTTGACAAGACTTTGTATACCAAACAAATGAAAGAGGGATGAGAACACACCCCTAAGATGAGCCAGTGGAAGACAAGAGAATGTCTGATAAAACGCCAGTAACTGGTGACATGTTGTGAATAAAGAGCTACAAAAATCTATCAGCCAGCAAATTAGGCCTGAATCGATGTGCAAACTCTGCAGTCTATGGACTGGACTGAATGTGAATGTAATTAAAAGCGGAGGAAAAGTTGATAGAAAACCGGTGCAAAGTGCATCGTCAACCCCTCTACCTGGCCTGTAGGTAAATTAGAGAGGATCCAACTGATTTGGTGTTTAAAAGTTCACCTTTCACAAGTGTTTCATAGGATGGCATAACCAGACAGGCCTGAAATCATCCAGGGACCAGCAGAAAATGTCACAAAGAATTTCACCCGATGCCAGGACTCTTCCTCTCCTTTACAACCTGGAAAAGTTTCACAACTACCTGCCTATCCACAGTGATAGCAGTAAAGCCCAGGAGGACATTTTTAGAAACTACAATTCCTCTTTAAAAGCAACTACATCAAAGCGATCGCTAAAGGAACTTCATTAATCAGTGAGGACATGGTAGTTACCAGCACTCCCACCACCTTGTCCTTGTGTCGACATTCATCAAGTTTGATTTTGCAGTTCTCTATAATGAATCATATCTCTGATTAAAGCAAATATTTAGCTGGTTAATGACATCTTTCACAGATGTGGTAACCCATGGTTTATAAAATTGGGGTTGATAGAAATCCATCTATGGAGGATCATGAAATCCATACAAAAGGTAACATAAGCAGAAACAAGCATCTCTAAAAAAGTCCCAGTTTGTCCAATAGTGAGACGCCTAAAGGCCACTTCCAATCCTCTTCCAACCAAACCGGTACTAAACAACATTCCAGTTTCTGTTTCTTCAGAACCAGAACTAAATAAACTGTGTGGTGGTAGACATCCCAAGAGGGGCTATGCAGAGACTACTAGCCTCCTTAATGAAAGCATCACAAAGATCCAAGCAGGATAAGTAAGACGAGTCACAGATTGATAAAAGTTACTAAGGGCCTTACCTGGTCTGCAGTGATTAAAATCACCCATGATGAGGTGAGGGGCTTCTGGTGGGATCTTCTGGAGCATTGCTTTAGGATAGCTGGTGTTGCTAAGTCAGTGTACCTTGGGGTGAAATATAACTGTAGTAAATAGCTGCGGAAATGGATGCACAGTGACACCAACGATCACACCAGTTTTTATTCACATGATAACAGGTGCCTCCACCAAGGGATTAACCTGTCCCCCCAGAGCCTCTCTCCAGACGACAGGGACCCCCAAACCCTTGGTTCTACAGGCTGGACCGCTGATCATTATCTGTTCAGCCATGTTTCTGTTAAGGCAAGAAGGAAAGCTTTTCTAT
The DNA here is from genome assembly GCF_027942865.1 of Odontesthes bonariensis. Taxonomy (NCBI): domain Eukaryota; kingdom Metazoa; phylum Chordata; class Actinopteri; order Atheriniformes; family Atherinopsidae; genus Odontesthes; species Odontesthes bonariensis. Next base: position 2,618,932 of record NC_134517.1, on the reverse strand, counting down.
GTTCCATCAGGAACCTGACACTCACCTGAATTTGGCTGTGAGGGGACGTCTCTCCAGTAATATTCCCACAAATGATTTCCTCAGGAAACACTGCTGAGGGGTCAATGGTGTCCACAGGCTCCACATGACGGAGAAGCTGCCGGAGTCCACTCAAAAAGTTGCAAAAGATGTTAAAAGTATAAAAGTTGTACTGCTGCTGATGTCCACAGACACGTTGGAAACAGACAATAAGACCATAGCAACAGTTCAAATAGACAGACACTATTCACTCAATTTGTGCTGCTGCACGTCGCCATCACCAGGGCTTGTGCATCATTGTTCAGAACACAGCATTCATGAACATGTAACTCCAGTACTGACTCCCTGTCCATTTTCAGATGGATTTTAAGATTTAACTGCTGACTTCTAAAGTTTTAAATGGATTGGCTCCACCTCCACCGACAGATCTGGTCAAAATCCAGCCAGGCTATCTTAGATGTTTCAAGATAATAATGTTTCCCTTCAAAAGGCTTTTTTAAACATAGATTTAAAAAGAAATGTGGGAGTCAGAATGTTCCGCCGTGGGTGGAGAAATAAACATCCATCCATCCACTTTCTATACCTGCTTAATCCAACTCAGGATCTTATGTCACATAAAACAGGAGACAAAGTATCTGAATCTGAAAGTGAAGAAAATATTCTTACGTTTGAAAAATTGTTTAAAAGTGAAAATTTGAAATAAAATATATTTGAAAAACTTGATAAAACTAAAAATTCAAACTGAAATAACTTTTGATGCACGTAGTTTTATTTTTATTTTCAAATTTCAAGTTGAAACTCAGGGGCTGCTCGGTGGCGTGTTGGTTATCACGTCTCCTTTTGCGTTTCAAAACTTAACCACATTTTAACTACAGATTTTATCTAATTTGATCTATTGTTCTTATTTCTTTTTTGTTTCAAATTTAAATAATGCTTTTATTTCTACTGTTTTAATGTATCTGTAAAGCACTTTGAATCCCCTTGTTGTTGAATTGTGCTGTACAGATAAACTTGCCTTGCCTTGCCTCCTCCCGGCTGGTTCTTTCTGTGAGGAGTTTGCATGTTCTCCCCGTGTATGCGAGGCTTCTCTCCCGCTTGTCCCCAGGACTGAGTGTGCATGGCTGTGTGTCTCTGTGTGGCCCCGTGATGGACTGACCATAACCTGTCCAGGGGGGCTAAATATGTTTTTAAAAGTCCAGGTTCTCAACAGAGAATAAATGTAAAACAGATTTATTTCCATTATGCATTCATTCTTCCAAAATGATATTACAAAAGACACAAGACTGTCTACATTCTTATGTTGCTGTGTGCTAATAGGCATGTACCCGGCACAGACAGCAGGCTGGACAGAGAGAATGAAAGAACACATTCACCGGGCTGATCATTTTTGCAGACAGAAAGTTTAAACCTGGATGGGTCAGAGGAGGCTGCCACTGCAACAGCATCTGCAAAATGATACTGTGACAATGAGGCATCTTTATCCAGCTGAACTGGTTCAGTGGCTCTAAAACATTTTTAGAACACCTGGTATGGACACAAGCATGTTAAATAAAACAAACATTTGCAGCCATGTAAGACGGAGCTTTCAGCGGATAAACAGAGAATATCTTCTTCGAACATCCTTAACGAGGGAGTCATCGAGTGTTGAGCTCCATCGTGCCACCACTGCACTTAATCATATTAAATCCATCCTTTAGCTCTGTTAAAACTGAATTATTTCCAGATGTTACATGATGTAATGATGCATTGTCATCTGCTGTAGGATTGCTCATTTTGTTTTCACCTCACAAGCAGTGATAGGTGCTGCTTTTAGCCCTCTCTCTCTTTCTATAGATTCATTTATATAGTAATATATAGATGTATATGCATAGATAGATAGAAAGCTGTGTTAAAGGCTCTGAAGTGGTGACAGTAGTCATTTTATTGTTTCTTTTATACAAACCATAGAGTGGGTGATATTTGTTCAGAGAGACAGTAAGAGACGGATCGAATGTCTGTTGAGTTTTCTTTTCTTCTCCTGGCTCTCGCTCCTTCTCCAGCCGTGTTGGCAACAGATTGTGGCAGGAACCATTAGGATGAGAAATGACAGTAAATTCTGGACCAACCTTCAGGGCTCGCACAGAGGAGATTCTTAACAACCACATGCACTCAGATGCTGCACGCACACACAAACAAACAGTCGGTGCAGGGTACTATGCTAACTCTGCATCACGTCCTTTACTCCAATAAACTCACTGTGCGGTGGCTCTTGAAAGCTAACCTTGCTACGCCAGTCGAACCCAAATTCAGCTTTGAACAGTGGAGAGAAAAGACTGACCTTTGTTTAACTTCAATCCACAGTCTGTGTGATCCAATGTGAGTCGAGTCACATAGACAAAAATCCGACTTCTCTCTCTCTCTTTTCACAGCTGTGAATTCTTTTCAGACCATGGTGATTCCCCATAATAAAACCTCTCCAACAACCCTTTTCAGGTCTGTGTACTGTAAGCCTTTATCCTGCTGGAACTCTTGTATTCATCATGAGAATTGAAAGCATCATTGTTGCAAATCAGCGCTCAAATTGCAAATAAGGTTTTTGAGAAGAGTCATTTGGAGTTTGAGAATCAGGATAAAAGTGGACAGAACATTATAGTTTGTAAAAAATGTATGTATGCAGCGAACACCACCTAAAAGCAGCATTTCATTGTAGCACACACGGGTCACAGATGAGTTGACATTACATTCTGAGAAACTACCATTTTGTTTCAGACCAAATGGCACAACATCATCAAATGGATGAAGGATTTTTTTGATGAGACAGCTATCCAGCCAAGCTAATCCTGGGGTAATATCTAATGGCTTCTCTTTGCACTTCTGCCGGAGTGCAGGATCAGGCATTGCATATATCCATCACAACTTCCATTATTTTCTCACTCCAGAAACCGCAGTCTACAAATGGTTCTCCTTAAAGCTAACATCTGACAGCATGTCATGCAGGACTATGGGCTTTAACACTAAACTCTGAGGCTCATTCATGCTCACATTTAGAAAAAATCTCATCTCAGAGGTATGGAAGAGTTCTTACTCTTTCAGCCATGTTGATTTAACGGTCTGCCTGAAGGCCACAGGTGCAGGTGGACCAGTGTCCTTCGCTGTTCATTCTAACACATGCTGCTATGTTAAGGCACAGAGACGCAGGATCAGATGGCAGCTTTACTGGAGTTGGCAGACAGTGCAAAGTGTGATGGAGCTACTTTGTGCTCTAACACTGTCCAGGATGAGTCAGACTCTTCACAGACATCGCCCAACACAACCTCATCATCATTCTCACTGTGCATGCACCACCCTTCTCCAAAGTAATGCCTATACTCGCACAATATGTGAATACTTTATAACTCCAGCTGAGTAAAAGCCTTTCCCTCTCTCTTTTTTTCCAGTCTCAAAAGATCATTGATCAACTGCTGAGCGACAGTGTTGGCAGAATTGTTGGAATCAAGCAAAAACGTTTGATCTCAATTAATTGGATGTAATTCATTTCAAATGAATTACAAATGTGTTTTTGTAGTTTGTACCAAGTGAATATTTAGAATGTAAATATGTTCTGAACAAAGGTATTTCTACGAGCTGAGGTGGCTAATGTGGCTGCTACGCAGATGTTTCTGGGCAGAGGAAAAGAATGGAGCAGGAGTTGCAGTTCAGACTAATCTGAGAAATCAACAAACCTGATCGGATTGCTCATATCCAACCTCTCAGTGTCTAAAGTTGTTGGTTTTTTTTGTGACCGGTGAAAATATGCTACTCTCACTGCATTGGATTCCCATGCTGAAATCCCGGGGGGCTGCACCCGTCCCACTGGAGCTAACTTAGCAGCGACAGAGCACTGAAATGCACAGCAACTCTAGCACTGCACACAGATGCTAAAAGACGAGAGATTTTAGCATGATTGATTATTATTATCCTGTGAAAGTGTTACTCAGCGAAATAATTAGTGAATTTTATTTTTTCGTTGTTGAATATTTATTGGATGGGCTGCCTGTTCAAGTCCAGGTCAGCTTCTTGCTGCCTTTCAATAAGCAGAGAATTCACAAAGATCAACACCATTCTCCTTTCCCATCGGTCAAAAAAAAGTCCTCTGTTCAAAACAAACCAATAGGTTGTTTGTTCATACCCTTAAATATGACTCATCGGGGCATTTCCACACATCATTCTTGAGTCTTTCCTTTAACAAGATGCAGAAATCCCCATAAGGAAGGAGGAGGTCTGGTTGGATGTTGGGCTTTCAAACGTTCCTTTGTTTCAACCATGAGATGCAAGTTAAAGAGCAACATATGACTCAATAACATTACCACACTTTAATAAAAAACACTTTTTATCTTCCTGGTTGGGTCCCAGCACACAGAGGACTTCTCCAGGATGTCCAAAGGTTGGTCATGATGTCAGCTATTGGTTCCATTACCAGGAGTGGACGCTGTGAATGAGACGGGGCCTTGGGTGAACATCCCCTGTGGTACCCCAGATAACGTTTGCGTCTTTACTACCTGTGTTCATCACATATTTGTATTTTGGTTCATGTGTGTTAATATTCATGTCAGCTAAATGTATCGAAGACGAACAATAAAACTATTTTCCTCTCTGGGTTCGTTTTTAGGTAGAGGACAGTCTCCTGACTTTCTTGTTCAGTCTTCTGAATTAAATTAATTGAAGATTTCTTTTTCTGCTCGGTGTAGGACAAACTCAGCCAGTTCAACACTCGCCTCAGACGAAGGATTACGAAGGATTCAGGACAGCTGAGTCGCTGCCCATCTTTGGCCGCAGGCTGAAACCCATCTCTTCAGGAAACACTACCCCGCTCCGCCCTCTGAGGACCTCACCTGCTTCCTCCCAGCTTCTTACGCACTTATTTGTTTCCTAAGTTGTCTTCCCATCTGTCTCTGTACCTAACTTACCGCTCTTACTCTAGCACTAGTTATGCTCTTAGCTGTTTGGTTTTGGAAGGAAATGCACTTATGATTTCTTGTGACCTGAAGTTCTTTTGCCTACCGATGTGGAACACACTTATTGTAAGTCGCTTTGGATAAAAGCGTCTGCAGAATGACCGTAATGTAATGTAATGTAATGTAATGTAATTACTGGCAATATGCAACTATAGAGTCGTTTCCTGTAAAGGTTTAATCTATGGAGTGAACACTGAAGCGAAAAGCTCTTGAAAAGCTTCAGGATGTGACGTGTTGGAATTGAGATTTTTATGGCACTTCTTTTTTACGTAGAGCTGTATATGTCGCTGCGAGAGGCATTTTGTCTCACAAATGTTGTGATTAAAGCAGTGTGAAGGCCAACCTGTCTGAACGGTTGCTGTTGCTCCAAGGAAGCAGCAACAAAAGCAACGGGATTGCTGAGGTTTCTGTTTCCAACACGGCAGGAACATTTTCAGCAGTCTGGGTGCTGGTAGTTAACCTGAGGTTATCAAAGTGAGATGCAGTCAGAGAGAGGAGGCTACTTCCATCAACATACCAGTTAGTGGTTCCAAAGGATACCATTCCTGGAAGCTCAGACTTTAGAAAAATACACAAAATATCAGACTTGAACTTTTTGTTTAAACACAGTCATTGACAAATAAACACACATACACGGTCCTGTAATGCTCAACAGACAGGCCCTCGTGCCTCATCCATCTTCCTCACTCCGCTCATTCTCACTCTCCATGGCTCATCTGTGTCCTCTCGCTGACTCGTCCTCCCCTTGACCTCATCCCAGGAACCTTTCCTCGTGTCTTTTCACAGACCGTAGTGCAGAAGTCAGAATGATCTATGTCTCCATGTGTGTGTGTGGTGGAGTGTCTGGGAACAACGGTCTGGGATGAAGCCTCCCTTCCAGCATGAGGCTAACTGCATCATGGGAACCCAAAATAAAGTCTCCACCAGTGCCTGCTGCACTTCAGTGGACTTCTTGAAAAAAGTGACTAATTGAGTCATTTCATGCAGGAGCCGCTTTGTCCCTCCTGTTGTTCAAAGTCCTTTTTATGAGTGGCCCTTTTATATGTTTATTACTGTTTTCTGTGGGTTCCCATTTACAGTAAAGGCTGTGGTCAAGGGTTGTCACTTTTTCAAGGAATCAGATATGATGAATAGAGCAACAAGTCCTCTCTTCAGTTCATTAGAAAGCTGCCTTTGTTAGTCCTAAACGAAGCTGTATCACTTAGATATGCTGTGGAAGAAATGCCTTCAAACTGTAAAGGCCCTGTCACACTGTTGCGTATGAGAGAAGCGTATGAGTTGCGTATGAAAATTAATCATACGCACGAAAAGTCCTTGAAAATAAAGAATGACTAGCGTATGAGTAGCATATGAACTGCGCATGCCCAGCGTACGTTTCAACGCGCCTATTGAGAATGAGGAGTCACGTGACTCCGGTCGGCCGGTCGGCCATGTTGGCAGAAGACGCTATTGGTTGCCAGGGGCAACGCCATTAACTCAGCAGCCTTTCCACATTGCTCCATTATTGCAGTAGACGACGCGCTATCAACATCTCTCGAGACATTCATCTCGATCATGCCTCCCAAGAAGCAATCGTAGTTTGCCCGGGCCCTGGGCCGAGGCCGAGGAAAAGGCAAAAAAACACAAGAATCATTCTCACCCAAACCTGCTGAAATGCCTGATGCACCTGCGGCTGATGAGTTACATGCTTCTGAGCGATCAAGATCCCCAACTCCTCCTCCTGACCGCTCCCGTGAATCGTCGGCGGCAGACAGGCGGAGGCTATAAATACGCTAGCTGTACGGTACACCTTCATGCCAACATATGGCAATTTATGTCCAGCGTTCTCGACCTATCAGTAACGTACCTATATCGTACCGCTAGCGTATTCAGCGTATGCCTAGCGTATGCTTAGCGTATTAACCATACGCACAAAAGTTTTGAGCATGTTCAAAAATTTATTTCTGCCTCAGCGTATGCCAACGTATGCCAGCATGCTTGAAACGTATACAACCTATGCCTAACGTTCCCCTGGCGTATGTCAGCGTATACCAGCGTATGAGTGATAATTTTCATACGCTAGTGCCATACGCGACAGTGTGACAGGGGGAGAACACGCAGAAATACATCAAATCTCTGCTGCCGTCACATTCCACTGAACTAGGCTGAAAATGTTCATATCATTTATCAAATATATTCTTTATCAAGTGTTCCAACAACAAATACATTACAATGTTCCTTCTTTCTGCTTTGAATGTCTCTTTACTTGTGGATTGACCTGCTGCCTGCAAAGACAGAAATGCATTAGCATTTTCACATGTTTGACAACCATGGGTGCGTGTACGGGAGACTGTTTGACTTCTCTATATAGTCAATTACATAAAGGAAATAACATAACAACAACTTCCAGTTAAGTCTGCAGTGTGTCTGTGGCACGGAAATTTACTGTCAAAGTGTGTTAGACTTGATTTCCAGTGATGCTCAGCATCCATTTGTTCTTTAGAATAATGCCTTTTTTAATATCCTCGCAGGGAAGCTGCAGTACAATGGTAAGTTAATTAAATCTGGAGGATGCCAGATTCTAATCATTGACTTTAGAAGTAACGGAATGGAGAGGACAGCTTAGCAGTGATTTTCTGCCCATTCCCACCTGAGCAGAGTAAGAGAAATGCATGTATGTGATTTAGCAGAAAGATCTCTCTGAGAGGAGTTCAAAGAAAAATCGGAGGCATTTTAAATTAGACATGCGCCCCTGTACTGCAGGGCTTTATCAGTAATTACGTTACTCGTCTCTAAATCACACTGTCATCATGCTTAATCGAGCAAAAATTGGAGACATAAGAAAAAATAATTAAGGTGCCCTTTTCCATCAAAGAAATTCATTAATAAATATATGTAGAGAGACATGCCCTCTTTTTTTCTTCCACGCTCACACAACAGTGAGCTGAGCTCGTTTAAAGCAGTTTTTAGACATTTTCCTCCAAGGACACTCATTATCACAAGGCTCAACTCTTCACCAAATGGATGATTACTACCTGCATGAATTAGACACTAAATGCAAAAGATATTTTGCAATTAAATCTGTATTTCTTTCATATACACTTAATGCAGATCAATGATTTTTTGACCTTCACTCACTTTGATTCAGCTGATCTTTGTATTACATGAGAGAGAGCCTTCAGTTAGGAAATAACTGTTGATTAACGAGTTCATTCTTTCCCGCCATGGACATGATCCCAAAAGATATTGGTGCCCTCAGACGCCCAACCAGGAGCATAGATGTGAAGCTGATGGATGAGAATGTTGAAGGTTGGATCCCTGAAAGCTGTGAAGCAGCATGTGTACAGTCCTCCGGAGATTCTGCTGACTGGTGTCAATCCCTGTCTCTGACACTAAAGTAGCTTTCAGCAGAGTCTCTGTCTGTATATAAAGCAGGGGACAAGAGTGCAGTGTTGTTTCCATGGCAACGGGTAACAAAGTAGAGTCAGTCAAGCGACTGTTGGAGCACACTTCCTGAGCAAAGTGACAATTACAGTGGCTGTTAAAGCATCAAAGGCCATTTTAAAGCCATCTCTACAACCCTTCAAGCAGAGGGTCTTCTGTATTTAAGAAAAGTTGGATAACAGAGGGGAAAATAGCTTCCATTTATCAGCTTTGTGCATATATTATAATTACTGTTCTTCTTATAGTCAGCATAGGTGTCTTTCATCCACTGATTTGAAAAAAGAATCCTGTCATTGTTTTACTATTAATTAGCAGAAGGCCATCCTCGTGCACTGAGGCTTGAGGGGCACGGAGGTCTTTGAATTCAGCCCTGACATTAATTCTTCCTCTCACGTCCACTCTAAAAAGCCACTGAATCCTCTTCATTATTCTCTTGTCTCTTTGACTGGCAGTGCTCCAGCTTTGCTACGAAGCCAGCGGTACATAAATAATGTGGAATATCAAAAAAAAAAAATGTTGCAGGCACCATGAAGCTAGTATGAAGTAACTCGACCATCAAATGAATTTCAGCTTCGGTCATGAAAAGGTCTGTTGCAGTGATCCTTTGTCCGGGTGGGTTCGTGATGAACTGGGACCCAGATCATCTGAAGGTCCTTTACAGATTCCAAACGCTGATGCACATGACACTCCAACCTTGATGCGGCAGCAGCTAAAGAGCCGTTTAGCTGCAAACCTCCAGGGCCTGGAAAATGAGCTCCTTTTACATTCAGAGTGTATTTACCTCATAAACCCGTGATGCTCCAAACATGGACGTGTCAACAGACTCTAATCTTCTCTCTGTAAATGACACCCTCCTATCCGTCCCTATCTCCATTCACCTCAGTGGTGAATATCAGGGCTGTGAGAGAAGCCTGAATAATCACCTTCCTGCCTGAAGGGAATCGTTCGTCATCCTCCTTTTCCCTTCATCAGTTTTGTAAACCTCCTAATCAGCCGACCGTCGGGACACACTTCCTGTGCAAATTTTATAAACACACTCTTCCATGAAATATAACAGTTTCACTTTTCTGCATTCTTTAAGGTTTCACAATCCAAGTGTTAGTCAAACCACAGCTCACCACATTAAAACGTTAAAAAGCCACAGTGAATAAATAACTGATGAGGCCAATCAAAGCTGCTTCACAGCAGCAGCAGCAGGTTGTGTGCTTTTAAAGAGGAGGACATAACCTCCCCTCAGGTCCTTATGGTGTCAACAACTCAATGTCCGACTTCTGATCAGTTTCTTTGTTTTCAATGGAAAAAATCCCTCTAATAGATAATTAGAGATAGCTAAGTTGTGCTTGTGCCTTTCTAAGACATGGGGATGAGTTGCTAGGCCGTGGCCACAACTTTCAGTACAAGAACAAACAATTTGACCGTTATATTGTTTGCATTTCAAACAGTGTATTAAGCAGCCTGATGAAGCCTTTTTAACTAATAGTAACACTGTGCTTAATTGCTCAGCGTCGTCAGTAAAGCACACAGCCTGTTATTATCAAGATATGGGCACAATTAAGAAATCAGCCGGCATAAATGAGCAGACCTGGGCGACCAGAGCGGATTCCAGCGATTAAACTCAAGCTAATATCATGGTAATGAGCTATGACGCGGTTCGGCGAAAACCAATGACAATCCACAGATTGTAGGTGGTTGGAGAGTGGAGTGGTGAGTTTGTTTGTGCGCTATTTTTGTTTTTGATTAAACAATTTATTCATGTCGAGTGCTTCAATACAACAGTGTAGTAACCCAACGCATACCTTTCTCACCGCAATTAAGTTTTATTTCGGATTTATTTTGGATTTTTATTTAGAATTTATTTTATTTTTCACAGCTGCCTCTGCTATTCCTGCTAAGTAACAACACGTTTATTCGTGTCCCTGCCCTCTCTTTCCTCCTTTGTTCTTTTTCGCGCGGGTCCCAGGCAGCGTAGGTCGCCCTTGGTGTACACGCAGCAAGGGTCAGATTAGTGGATCACCATTTATTCAGGTTCCTGCTGAAACAGTCTCAGCTTTCCCTCGCTTTCTGTTGAGTAAAGATTCTAACAAGTGACAGATGTAAGTATTTCTTGCATTTTAAAAATCTGTCCCAACTTTTCTGGAAATGAGTTTAATTCAATATAATCACGTTTATTATAACTGTGTTCATATAATGCCAAATCCTAAAAGGTTGCTCTGCTGAGAACACTTCCCATGTTGAGGATGCAGCAGTGGAGAGCTCCATTTGAAAAGGAGGAGCAGTTTCATTGTAAATGATCTTTACATTACATCACCGGCCCTTTACTGAATAATTCACTTCGATCTTAAAGTAACACATGGTGTTCCTCCTGGGTTTTGGGACGTTTTTTTCTTATACCTTTCGTCTCAACACAGACATGACTGCAGTAATAAATCTGTCATTTATCCCTGCGGCCCGTCACATGTATAAGTTTAATAATATCATGCAGTGTGCCAGAATTTCACTGTTGCCTCTGCTCTTCCCATTTATCGATATAACCTCCTCTCAACATAAACATTATGATGAAACTCAGCCTGATGCAGGGGGAAGGACTGATGTGGGGGAGAGCAGGAGGTGGACAGGGAGTAGCCGATGACAAGGTCTCACGCCACATTCCGACTCGCACCCTGTCTCCTCTGGGAACTGACGACTTGGAGGCTCAGCTCAGCACTTCTGAGGGATCCAGAGCCCTGGTGCTGACAGATGTCCAGGTGGTGGACCATGAGGGAGGAAGGGCCCGTTAGCAGATGGATGCCGCGCCCTGAAGCTGAAAGGGCTGCTGGAAGACGCCGCACAGCTGAAGAGGTGCAGCACAGACTGTCATCAACACCATCAGCCTAGAATAGACTTCCGTCCCCATGCTAATTGTTATGAACCCAATACAATGAAAAGTGGTGATACAGTTTGTAGAGCTACTTAGATAGATGATAGATAGATGGATACTTTATTTATCCCGTGGGAAATTTAAGGATCCAGTAGCTTATACAGAATACGAATCAGAATACAAAAAACAACACAAGTGCAACACAACACACAACCACAGACAACACAGCATACTAACATCACAGTTCAGATACACAAAACAGGGAATGAACAAAAACTGTACCAGAGGAGGAGTGGGATGCTTATGTTGAATGTGCGGATAGTGCAAAAACAGAAACAAAGTGTGTCCGTGATAAAGTGTGAGCAGTGCAAATGGGAGAGTGCAATTACGATAGTCTGTGCAAATGGCTAAAATAGCAAGTAGAGGAGGGTGTGTTGTTTGAGTCACACAGTGAACACCATCTCGCTTCTCCTCTCCTTGCGTGTGGCATTGAACAGCTGAATGGCCCTGGGGACAAAGGACTTCCTCAGCCTGTCTGATGAGCATGCCAGTGACCGGAGTCTGTCGCTGAAAATACTCCTCTGACTGTCCAAAGTTCTGTGCAGTGGGTGGTGAACATTGTCCAGGATGGTCAGCAGCCTGCTCAGTGTCCTTCTCTCCGCCACTGTGATGAGGCTGTCCAGCTCAGTGCCTGCGACAGCTCCTGCCTTTCTCACCAGCCTGTCCAGTTGCCCCGTGTCCCTCTTTTTTATGCTGCCTCCCCAGCACACCACAGTGTAAAAGAGGACACTAGCAACAACAGACTGGTAGAACATGCACAGCAGTTTGTTGCAGACACTGAAGGACCTCAACCTCCTCAGGAAGTAGAGCCGGCTCTGACCCTTCTTATAGATAGCGTCTGTGTTGGTTGACCAGTCCAGTTTATTGTCGATGTGAACTCCTAAGAACTTGTAGGTGTTGACCACCTCCACACTGACCCCCTCGATGAGGACTGGTGACAGAGGAGGCTGAGACCTCCTGAAATCCACCACCATCTCTTTGGTTTTAGTGGTGTTCAGTTGGAGGTGGTTGTGTCTGCACCACTTCACAAAGTCATCCACCAGGCTCCTGTACTCATCCTCCTGCCCCTCCCTGATACACCCCACAATAGCAGTGTCATCAGAAAACTTCTGGATGTGGCATGACTCTGTATTGTAGGAGAAGTCTGATGTGTACAGGGTGAACAGGACTGGTGAGAGCACAGTCCCCTGTGGAGCACCAGTGCTGCAGACCACAGTGTCAGAGAGGCAGTCTTTTAACCTGACAAACTGTGGTCTCTCTGTCAAGTAGTCCGTAATCCAGGATACCAGGTGGGCATTCACACCCATCTGCTCGAGCTTGTCTCTCAGTCTGAGGGGCTGGATGGTGTTGAAGGCACTGGAGAAATCACAGAACATGATTCTCGCAGCACCCTTCCCCTTGTCCAGATGAGAGTGTGCTCTGTGCAGAAGGTAGATGATGGCGTCGTCCACGCCCACCTTCTCCTGATAGGCGAACTGCAGCGGGTCTAGTGCATGGCGAACCTGTGGTCTGAGGATGTGCAGTAGCAGTCTCTCCATGGTCTTTGTGATGTGGGAGGTCAGCGCGACGGGCCTGTAGTCGTTCATTACGCTGGGGTGTGGCTTCTTCGGTACGGGGATGAGGCAGGATGTTTTCCACAGCTTTGGGACCTTCCCCAGTTGTTGGCTCAAGTTGTAGATGTGCTGCAGAGGCTCTCCCAGTTCAGCAGCACAGGCTTTCAGAAGTCTAGGACAGACTCCATCAGGGCCGGCTGCTTTCCTGGGGCGCAGTCTCTTCAGCTCTCCTGTGACCTGGCCCGCAGTGATGATTGGTGGTTGGTGGGGGCTGTTAGTGGTCCTCGGAGGGAGGGGAGTAGGTGTGGAGAGTGGCAACCTCCTGACTGCTGGCGGGGGTGGTGCCTCATTGACTGTGGTCAGGGGGGGAGGGGGGAGGATGTAGTGGTGTCCAGAGTGCAGGTAACAGCCGCTAGTGGGGGAGGGGGAGGAGCTGGAGTAGGTGTTAGACAGGCAGGGCTATCAAACCTGTTGAAGAACTGGTTGAGCTGGTTTGCTCTAACCACATCCCCCTCTACAGTGCTGCCTCTCTTCCTGCAGCCTGTGATGGTCTTCATACCATCCCAGACCTCCCTCATATTGTTCTCCTGCAGCTTCTGCTCCACCTTCCTTCTGTATGTCTCCTTAGCCTCTTTCATCCTGCTCTTGAGCTCTCCCTCTACGCGCTTCAGCTCCGCCTGGTCCCCCTTTTTAAATGCCATCTTCTTCAGGTTCAGAAGGTGTTTGACATCGCAGGTGATCCAGGGCTTGTTGTTTGTGAAGCAGCGTACTGTTCTAGTGGGAGCGACAATGTCCATACAGAAGTTAAGGTAGTCAGTAGTGCAATGTGTGACCCCTTCAATGTCCTCCCCAAAAGAATCTTGCAGCACGCTCCAGTCAGTCTGCTCAAAGCAGTCCCTGACACTGCACGAAAAGAGGGATTTGTGTCACTGTGGACGGCAGTGAACATCCGCGAATTTGCCTAATTTTGGGACGCACCGGGGCGCTTGCAGGCAGACAAACTTTAAGTTTGTTGAGCGAGAAAATCGTCGGAAACGAACCCGACTCGCGGCGGGCTCTCACAGCGGGGTGCTAATGGCCCAGCGATTAGCACCCCGCTGTGAGAGTGCCTGGACCTCTCACTGGCCTCGCTGGTATTGGACGAAAAAGGCACGTGATTACATAAAAAAAGCTCCTGTAAAGCTGACCGCCCATTGGCCAATAAGGTTAATATATGCATACTTTATATGGGCATATCATTCAGCAATTATGATTAATAATTGTGATTATGATTACTAATATTCCTGGGATGTTTGTGTACTTAATATATTCAATGACGTGAATCTATTGAGGAAATGAAAAAGGAAACCTTTTTTTTTTAAAGCGCTTTTATTGCCACACCACACAATGTACATAGCTTACATTGTAATAAGAACCATATTGATAATAAAGAATTGAAAACTATATACACACACACTGCTGTAGCCTACAATATACACAATAAGCCTAAACGCCGCCGTTTGGAATCCGCATTCTTCGCATTACTCCGGTCCCTGCAGGGTCTGCGGGAGTTGTCAGACGTCCTCATCCTGGATCAGAAGCTGGCTTCTGGGAGCTGTTGGAATAACCAATAAATAATCAAAACATAGTCTATCCATGCACAGCATATTGACAACTTGTCTATAAAGTAACAAAAGTCATATTGACAGCGTATATGTTCTTACTCTCTTTCACTCTTCTGTGGTGAGACTGAGTATTTCGGGTTGGCTTCAAGACGCGCCTGTAGCACAGCACACAGGTCCGTCACGCAGCTAAAAAAAAACAAACAAGAGGAATGAATAAAATGACCAGTGCTTAAAAGTATCAGTGCCAGCCGTGGTAAAAGTCAGCGCCGCTCACCCTCGATAGTGTCCCCGTCTGCCTCTCTGAAGTTCGTACTGTTTGACACCGCCTCCTTCAAGCGACTCGTTACATCCATATTGTGAGGTGACAGTAGCCTGTAAAAACAATAGGCCTATGGTTAATAAAAAAAACTGCATTGACGTAACGTAACATCGGGTCCAACTCAACTAGATATTGGGAGAACATTCACTTATTCTTACCCTTGACCTGGATTATAATGCCACGGTGAGTTATGCAGGCGGCGAACTGCTTCCTATAAATTGAAAACACGAAATTCATTTTTTTAAATAAAGCAACTCACACTGGTTTTCACGTGATGGACACAATTAAGTTGAGTTTAGCCTAAAGCCACAGTCAATAACCTACTCTTACCGCGATTTTCGGATTCTGTATCCGCCTTCTCTTGGGGGTGCGCTCTTCAACTTCTCTGGAATGTAACTCCAGTTCGTTCTCGACGGCCATCTTGCCTCCAACCTAGCGAATCTCTGGTCGATTCCCTCCAGAACCCTCTCCACGACCGTATCCACAGTGCTGGCCACCATACGAGACATTCCGGTCATAGCATTAGACAGGACTTTCATTTTATCTGCCTGTAAGCAAGTAAGTTTAATATACAGCACATTTAAAATCAGCGAGAACTGTCCCAAGTGCTGTACAGTGTCAACAAGACTAAAATTAAACAATCAAATGGTCATGTGCAAGTAGAAAAAAACACACAAACCTGTAGACCCGCAGAGAGTTGCTGCGGAGTTGAAAGCAAGTCGTCTTCCAGCCATTGTATTCCGCAAACCAGGGCAGTTTTCACAGTACGGGACCTCAGCGATTTCTGTCTGCCTTTCTACCGCCAGATCTGCTCCTTAAACTTTTTGTTTACACTGCACGACACAATGTTTCTCATGCGTGATTGAACGAGAGCTTATGCGAGCCGTTAAGCTCCACCAATCATATGCGTATACGTCATTACACGGAATACTCGCGAGACAACTTCCCATCCTTTTGCTATTTAATGTTGTCTGACCACAGCTGGCAATTTGCACTGTTTTGACACAAAAATGGACTCTGCAAGGACAAAGAAAAGACCTCGGCGATATTGTGACCATTGTGACACCGAATTAAGCCATACACAATAAAACACTGAGCGCACTACTGCACATTATGTATACAGGCCAGATTTCTATATTTTTATTTCTATATTTCTATTTTATTTAAGAAACCTTTTAGAATATTGCTGTTGCATGCTTATTTTATCTTTATCTTATCTTTATTATTATACATTTGGACATCCAGTGCGGGCAACAAAGAAAAGAATTTCATTGTTCAGGGAAACACGTTTCTAACTGCACATGTGACAATAAACCTTTGAATCCTTGAATTTTGCCCACAAAAAGCAGTATTACAAAAGAGGTGTTTGGGAGAAAAAAAAACAGATATGCATCACCTGTCACCAGCAGACAGCGTGCACCTCTTCTTTTTCAAGACAACACAGCAACAAACTTGGCTGGAGTTGGAGGTGATAGTGAACGTGTAGAAACAGGCCTGCCCACCCCCCACCTCACCTCACCCCACCCCACTTGAAAATGACTGTGGCAGCTCCTGACCTGATCACTGGCATTTACATATTAAAGGCTCTCCTAAGTAGGGGAGGGGAGGGGGGCATGGGGGAGCAGTTGCCAGGTCAATTTGCGACAACTTGGGCCAAGTTTTCACTTTTACCACCGCAAATGCAGGGGCTTAACGTATGCGGACATGTAAGGGGCCACATACATCCACAAATCCCTCTTTTCATGCAGTGTGAGGGCCTCTTCTGCCTCAGGAGACCAGCTCCTGAATGAGCGTGTGTTGGGCGGTTGTCTGCGCACTTTTGGAGTGTATTTAGGTTGAAGGAAAACCAGGTTGTGATCAGATTTCCCCACTGGAGGGAGTGGTGTGGCACTGCATGCATCCTTAACGTTAGCATACAAAAGGTCAATAGTCCTGTCTTTCCTCGTTGGGCAAGACACATACTGGTGAAAAGCAGGCAGGATTGAGTCCAGTGTGACATGATTAAAGTCACCAGAAATAGCGATAAAGGCATCGGGGTGTTGGGTTTGGAGCCTGGCGATCGCGGAGTGGATGACGTCACACGCGACTTCAGCAGAAGCACGTGGAGGAATGTAAACACAAGCAACAATGGCGTGCGAGAACTCCCGTGGCATATAGTACGGTCGGAGGCTAACGGCTAACATTTCGATGTCTGGGCAACAGATGGTTTCTTTTACAGTCACATGCCCAGGGTTACACCATCTGCAGTTCACATAAGCCCCTTTCACACTGCCGAATAACCCGCGTTTAATTCGCGAATTTAGCGTGTCCGCTGTTGCGTTCACACTGCCGACCCGGGCTGCCGCGTCAACTCGATTCGCCTTTCGACCCGCGTCGGACTCTAGTCTTTTTGCCGAGCCGAGTTTGATGTGAACACAATCGACGCGGGGAGGACGTGGGCGTGACGTGAGGAGTTTAAAAGACGGAATGGACAACTGATTCAGAACAACAGCGACAGGTGAGGACAAGTTTTACTCTGTTTTAGCCTACATCAAGTTGGAGACATTTTTTAATATGGCCAACTGGGGAGACAAGGAGGTCCGCGAGCTCCTCAGCCCCCGAGCAGATGACGTTATTTTCCGCCACATTTCGGGGACGGTGAAAGATGGACCTCTGCTGGAAGGGCTGGCGAGAAAGATGGGAGAGCGCGGTTTCCCACGCAGCAAGACGCACCGTAAAGTAACATCTCCATGAACTGCATTGCAAAAATGAGTTCTCAAGGTGTCCCGCCATCGTTTGTTTGAAAAATTTGATGCAGACAGGTGTATTTAACCCTACCTCCGACGCATGGCTTGTGCCTACGTCATTGTACACGCCCAGCATTTTATGTGTTTCGTGTGACGCTCTGCCACTAGGCAACTCCCCCTGAACTCGGCTTCAGGCGACACGGGTCACCCTGACACGCCAAGCGTTCACATTGCTCGACGCGGGTCGAAGGTGCAATTTGGACCCGCTAAGGTAGCGGGTCGCAGTGTGAAAGGGGCTACTGAGTGCAAGACCCCCACCTTTCTGTTTGCCACTTAGCTTAGGATCTCTATCCGCTCTCACCGTAGTAAATCCAGGTAGCTCCACGTTGTTGTCCGGGATGTTGCTGGTTAGCCAGGTCTCCGTGAAGCACAACAAGCTGCACTCTCTGTACAACTTCACGTTCTTCACCAGGGCAGCCAGCTCATCCGTCTTGTTGGCCAGCGAGTTTACATTCCCCATCACACACGAAGGAATAGCCGGTTTAAACCTCCACCGTTTTTTCAGGCGCCTCGCTTTCACCAACGCACCAGCACGGCAACCACGGTAGCGTCTCACCAGCTCCTCCGGTATGGGTTGAACTTTGCAGGCATGACTCCTCGAACGCAGTGCAAGCAGCTGATCCCTTGTGTAAACAAGATTCTTACTTTCTTGTTTCGCTCGGTACGAAAACGTATCCATAGGATATAAAAAGATCTACACTGCGCGTGTAGAAGCAGATTAAAGCAAACTTACTTACGTAGACAAACAAACTTAAAAACGCTAAAAAGACTCGAGACACACGGAGCTACTTGGAGGGCTGCCACTCGCGTTGGCGCCAGGTTGTATTTTATCTTTTTTTTTCATGAGGTGCATATGCAGACGTGCCTTCAGCCTTTTCTTAACACAGCCTCTGTGTTTTTGGACAGATTTTTCTGTCAGAAGGTGTTCATAGAACCAGTTCAGTGGGGGCCATGCTTCATTGTGTAATGCTTCACGCTTATTCGCCATCATAGACAACTTTTTTTTTTTTACTCATTTTTTATTGATTTTCACAAGCAAATATCAATACAATAGACAAGAGTACGGCTGTTGAACTTACCCTCCCTTCCCCCACCCTCCCTCTACATGGGAATCAAATAACATCTACAACAGTTCACAAACAGTTACACAGACAATTTTGTTAGGTTTTCTTCAGTAACAAGTCTTTAACTCTGGTAATTCCATTGGACCAAGTTTGCATCGTCCTTGGTTTGGCACCATTTGTCCTTGGAGAAGAAAGTTCCAGATAAAGAATGTCCAAAAACATATGCAGCCAGTGTTCCAGCGATAAATTGTGGGGAGGTAGCCAAACCTGTACAATCATTTTTTTGGCCGCGGTCAGACCAGCAAGCCAGAGTTTTCTAGACCTTTCATTCATACAGATTTGAGAGTCATCATCCAGAAGGTGTAGAGCAGGGTCCATGGGCAGTTTAAAGTCACATATATCTGACAGAGTCCATACAACAATTTTCCAAAAATTATAAATCTTAGGGCAGTCCCACATAATATGCATGAAAGTCCCTGTAACAATTCCCGTTGCCACTGTGGGTTCACCCAACACATGAGCAGAGACCGTGGTTTACTTATACTTGTTTATTCAGTACTGATCGAGGTTACTAGCCAGAATGGCAGCAGATGAACTCCAGCTTCTCCGTGTGCTTGGTTCGATCGTCCCTCCGTCTCTGGCTCTGGTTCTCGATCCTGTCATCTCCCCCTCCGCCTGGACCAGCACGCTACTGATAAAGGGGAGAATGATTAGCCGACGATGTACAGGTGTGCCAATCATCTCCCCTCCCACTGTCCTCTGAGCCCTTCCCACCTCTCCACTGCACCTGATGCACCACGCCCCCCTCCACAGTCCCTAATGTATTTTGGGAGCAAAACATACAGAATGGGTGTGGTGCCTGTCCCATTAAGTGTCTAATTCTGGGTGTAAGATATGCTCTGTGAGCTATCTTCATATGAATGAACTGGTGATTAGGGTTATGTGAGGTACCACAAATGTTCCCCCAGCTCGTCTCCCAACTTATCTCTCTATCCCCAGCTATGGAACGTCCCCATTCCACTGTGCTAGGCCTCGGAGACAGAAAGGAAGCAAGCTTAGAGTAAAGGAAGGAGACAACACTTTTGGGAGCCACACGTATCCACTTAACTATAGGATGCTCTGTCAACCCTGGGCCCCAAGTCACATTATGCGTTTTAAGAGCTGACCTAAGTCTAAAGTAAAAGAATAATGAATGCCTGGGAATATCATAACGTGAAACCAATTCATTGAAACTGAGTAGAGAGTTTTTGCCATTTAAATCTTCAAGTACCCATATACCTTTTCCTGTCCACACATTCTGAAAGAAAGGTTTATTACCCGACAAGAGTTAAGTGACTTTTATTTATACCCAAAGGTAGATTTGTCCTCTGCTTTTAACCCATCCAGATTGGCACCTGTTGACACACACACACAGAGACAGATGCCAACCTGGAGCAGTGAAAGCGCCCGGGGAGCAGTATGGTGCCATGCTCAAGGGCACCTCAGCCGTGACAAGGAGGTGGACTGACACCCCTCCAGCTACCAATTCCACCAAGCGAGAGGGGGAATCGAACCGCCAACCTTCTGGTTATTGGACGACCGACTCTAACCACTGAGCCACAGCCGCCCCAAGGTAATGCCCCTTACTAATTTCTGAACTTTCCTAAAGCTCTGAAGCATGTATGTAAGAATAGGGCCATAACTCAATGGCCCTATTGTTTAATTGAGAGACCAGAGAACAGGAAGTCTTTAAGTCTGATCGGGGCAATTAATTCCTCCTCCATTTGTCTCCATGAAGAAATTGAATTTGGATCCAACCAGTATTTTAAAGAACGTATAAAAAATGACCAGTGATAGATTTATTTTAAAACCAGATAGAGCACCAAAATTATTAAGTGCCTCAATAGCATTGGGAAGCGAGTTCTGAACATCAGACATATACAGTAACGTGTCGTCAGCATACATTGACACTTTATGAACAGACGATCTAATTCGGATAGGGGAGATTTGGGCACAGTTACGAATATATTGTGCAAGGGGTTCTATAGAAAGATTAAAAATTAAAGGAGACAGAGGGCAACCCTGTCTTGTGCCATGGTTTATTGTAAAAATGTCTGAAATAGCACCTCCTATACAAACCCTAGCAGAGGGATTAGCATAGAGCACCTGAATCATTCCTATGAACCTTGAGCCGAATTTGAATTCTTTAAGAACACGCCATAGATAATGCCATTCGAGCCTGTCGAAGGCTTTTTCGGCATCAAGAAAGAGAAGGCCACATGTAGAGGGGATTTTATGAGCTTCATCCAAAATGTGTATCAGACGTCTAATGTTATCTGCAGCCAAGCGGCCCTTCATGAAGCCAGACTGATCGGGATGCACAAGATCTGACAGGACAACTTCTAGTCTACTGGCCAACACTCGCGAATAGATCTTAAGATCTGTATTAATAAGTGATATCGGCCTGTAGTTTGCACAGTTTGATGGATCTTTATCTGGCTTGGGAATAACTGAGATAAGCGCGGTGTTAATATCCCTATGGAAGTGCTCCGATTCAATGGCATAATTTATAGTATTGAGCCAGACTGGACCCAGAATATCCCACATGGTTAAATTGAGTTCAACCAGTAGTCCATCTAGACCTGGGGCACGGCCTCTCTTCAAACTCGTTAGTGCCAGGTGCAATTCTTCCAGTGAGATGGGCAGATCTAGTTGTTCTGCCTCTTCTGCTGACAGAGATGGAAGATTCAAATTCTTAAAGAAATCTGTGCAGTCATCTTCCGAAGGATGACACTCACTGGAGTATAGCCCGGCAAAAAAGGATCTGAAGGCTGCATTTATTTCAGAAGTGGTTGTTACTGTATCTCCCTGAGCACTCCTGATTGAGGTTATTGACCGGCTTCTTTCTTGTTGTTTTAGAGTTAGAGATAGTTAGTGACTTGGGGGACTTCCCTGTGAGTAATATTTATGTTTCGTAATATGCATTAGGCACTCTACCCTATGCCTCAATAAATTGTTCAATTCAGCTTGATGTATTTTTAATTCGGACTCCAGATCTGGATTATAATTTTGTTTAAGTTGGTTTTCAAGGTCTTTACATTTTTCCTCCAGATTTGAGATTTGTTGATGTCTGTTTCTCTTTAGATAGGAAGAAAATCTAATAGCATTGTTCCTAAAGCAACCTTTAATGGAGGCCCAAAGGAACATTGGATTATCTACACTGCCTTTATTCATGTCTATAAAGTGGGTCAGTTCAGGATTTTAATTGGTTAAGGAAATCTTCATTCTGCAACAATGAGGTATTAAATCTCCATCTAGCTGCCTTGTGCTGTTTAACTATATCAAAATGAAAAGCTGTTACAATAGGGTTATGGTCTGAAATGTGCCTGGGAAGAAGGTCCATGGAGGAGGATGCTGAAATTAGTTCGCTGGAAATAAGTAGGAAGTCTATTCTAGAGAAGGATTTATGGTATGGTGAGAAATATGTGCAATCTTTGGTGGATGGATTTTGAAGTCGCCAAAGATCTACCAGATTCAGATCTTTTGCTAGATTACATAGGGCTTTAGAAGAAGATATTTGTGAGTGGGTGGCTGAAGTAGTGGACCTGTCAAGGATGTTGTCAAAGACTGCATTCATATCAGTTCCAATAACTAAGTGATATTCATCTAAGGCTAAAAGATCATTAGTAATGTTTTGGAAAAAAGTGTGGTCAAAAATGGTTGGTGTATAGATACTAACAGCAACTTTCCTTCCTTCTATTGATGTACAGCAAAATGCTAGTCTCCCTGAAGCATCAGAGCTAACTTTAATGATGTTTAAATTTAAATTGCGCCTCATTAACACAGCTACTCCTTTAGTACTGCTTCCATCCGATGAAGCTGCTACTATTTTAAATCTCTTATTTTGTAGTCTTAATGTGTCAGTGGGTCTAAGTTGGGTTTCCTGCAGTAATGCTACATCAACCTTTTTCCGGTAAAGAAAGTCCAAAACTTTTGATCTTTTAAAAGGAGAGTTCAGCCCCCTAACATTAAATGACATCACATTGTAGCTATCCATTGTCGCTATTGAGGCATGGTAAAAATAGACTGGCAAATTTGTAGCAAGTTATTCCTGAGTTAAACATATAGAGAGAAACAACTGAATGAAACCATTTGTCTGTGTTGAAACTATATCTCCCCATGTAGAAACCCGCCCTGAACAGTCCCTCTCCCCTCCACCCCTCCCTCCCCCCACCCATCCAGTCACCACGACATGAAAAAACATCCCTTTTGCAGACGGGGCATAGAACAAGCCCAAGTCCGCCACATTCCCTCTTATCGATCCGTGACACCATCAATGGTTTGCACACTCCTTGAGAGCCGACATATGCCCAGTTAATTAAAGTAAATAATGTAATACCTCAGTTTGTACAAATTCAAAACCTGAATAAATTACATGTAGGTCTATATAAGTCTATGCTTTGGTAGCCCATCCTGATAGGCATTAACTGTGGTTCCTATAATTCACAGTAAATTAAATTAACCCATTTTCACAGCGTCTGGGGAAAACAGACCATAACAACATTATCCGTGATAGTGATAATTTGAAAATAATAATAACTAAATAAGATAATAATAGAATTAAAATAAGATAGAAAATAAAATAAAAAGTAATGATAATAAAACATATAAATAAAAATACCCTCATCAAATAACATTAACGTAGCCAATATAGAATACAAACACCATACACTACAATATAAATAGTCAGTAATAAAGTGAGGGTGAAAAACTCAGTGAGATTATAAATTATAAACTTTTGTTTCAATCCAGATAACGGTATGCGCTAACCCCGTGTAGAATCGCGACTACATAGCCATTTAACAGATATGAAAGCGCGAGGGGATCATACAGTCTTACCTGTACAGGTGGCTTGATAATCAGGTAGATTGGAGGAACAAACGGGCCTCCTCCGATGTTTGAAACAACTTAGTCTCTCCGTTCCAGGAGACCTTCAGAGTTGCAGGATATTGAAGAAAGGTCTGAATTCCCTTGTCCCTCAGCTCCCTCCTCACCGCAGCAAAGGAACTCCGTCTTTTGGCTGTCGTAGGAGAGTAATCGGGGAAGAAGCTGAGGGCCACACCGCCATCCAGATGAATAGGACCATGGAGCCTAGCTTCTTGTAGTATGAGATCCCGGTCGTTATAGCGGAGAAGTTTAAAGATGACAACTCGTGGTCTCTTAGCGTTGTTCGAAGCACTCCCGTAAATGCCCTCTCAATCTCAAGGTCTCTGTCAAGCAGTGCAGGCAGCCAGTCTGGTAGCGATTTCTTGAGATAACCCACCATATCGTCCTTCTCTGCGCCTTCAGGGAGGCCAACAGGCGAATGTTGCTACGTCTACTGCGGTCCTGCAGCTCAACAATTTGTTGCTCAACTGTGTCCAAACGACGGCCATGACTGTTCAGGGTTGCCTTATGTTCTTTTTGTTCACCCGCTAATGCGTCGATTTTTGAGCACATTGTAGTCATATGAGATGATAAATCACTTCTCATTGCAGCCATTTCAGTTTTTACCACATGCTCAAGCCTAGCCAGGGATTCATCCATGTTGCTAACGTTAGCTGCAGTGTTGGGGCTGTTCGCTATCCTCAATTGCCTTTTTTTCCTTGCGGATGAGGGAGTCAAAGTCAGTTGTTTATGTGCCAGAGGCATTTAAGAAAGTAGATCGACGTAAGTATGTCAGCACATTTGGTAAAAATGAGTATAATCTTGAAGAAAGAGGGCTAAATGTCAGGAGCTCTCTCACCGTGCGTGCAGCGCCATGGGTGGGTCACGTGATCTCCCATCATGGACAACTTTTAAGAGACTGAAAGTATTCATGGTGTCTGCAGTGCATCCCAGCAATACAGCCGCTCTGCTCCTCACATGCCTTGAGTAACTTCATATCCGTGACTTCATCAATGAGAATACATAAAAGGTTTGCTGCCGTGGATCCTCACACAGCAACAGCTCTCTGTACTTACTCCCAAGTGGTGTTTAACCATAACGGGGCAGAGTCGCGACTGAATGCAAACGTGTTTGACAGCAGCACCTCCCATCAGTAAAATGATACCACAAACATGAAATGTCCCACAAAGCCCCTAAATCCCTCTATTGGGACTCCTTTTTCACACCTGCAAGCCATGAGCGCCAGCGCTGCATTTGCAGTCGGTCCAGTCCTCTCCCGCAGACCGGGCTGGTAGTCTAAGGGGCAGGGAAGGCCGTAGCTCCTGTTTCATATGGATGTATGGATGCATCTTTTACAGGGGGAATCAAAAGGTTGCAACACAGACGTGTGTCGGGCAGCTTTTTGATACCTCTGATTTGTGCTGCACATGTATGGGAAGGATCTTCTGCTCAGGAAAAAAACAGACAGCAACAGAAAAACTGCAATCCACGACCCAAAAAGAAGTTTAGACTGCATAATGTTACCTGTCATCTTAACCACAAGGTCTTTATTTGTCTGTCCATACCCCAAATACCTCATTCCACACTAAATAATAGCGAAACAATAATATCTTTCTACAGTTCAACTGTAGTTTTCATTTCTGTGTGTTCATAGTGTTACATTGCCCTGTTACACATTGATTGATTTGCCAAAATTGTTAGACACTTGCAGTGATAATCTCATGCATGTCTCTTCTGCTTGTTTTTAAATTAATTTAAATGATTTTATTTATTTTGTCTTTATATTCTTTTATGTTATGTTTATGAGAGGAGTCAGATGAGGTGGCTCGGGCATCTGGTTAGGATGCCTCCTGGACGCCTCCCCGGTGAGGTGTTCCGGGCCCGTCCCACTGGGAGGAGGCCCCGGGGAAGACCCAGGACACGTTGGAGAGACTATGTCTCTCGGCTGGCCTGGGAACGCCTCGGGGTCCCCCCAGAAGAGCTGGAGGAAGTGGCCGGGGACAGGGACGTCTGGGTCTCTTTGCTCAAGCTGCTGCCCCCGCGACCCGATCCCCGGACCAGCGGAAGATGATGGATGGATGGATTCTTTTATGTATTTTAATGCTTCTTCCACTCCCTGCTGCAATGCTTTTATTTTATGTAAAGCATTTTGAATTGTTTGTACATGAAATGTGCTATATAAATAAATTTTATTTTATTTTATTTTATTCTTCTATATGAAATAAGTTCATGAATGAAAGCATCTTTAAACATATAGCTTGTATGGTTAATAAAATACATGCAGTTGTGTAGCAGCTAAGCCTGCATCATATTCTCAAAGTGGGAAGAAGCTTCAGTGAGATAGTCAGCATCTTAATTTAAGATGTCTATTGTTGAGATAGTGCAGGATATTTGTAAGATATAATCTTCCCTTAAAAACGGTCCTCCGGACTGGTTGCCATAGGAATAAGAATAAGTTATATTCTATTTGTGTCATCGCAAAGGAAAACAAACAGTAAAAAAGATTTGATCAGATATGGCTGCCCAGCCCTGTGTATGTTTCACTGTCACAGAATCGTTCAACAACATCTTAAAGAATCCAGATTACTAATGTCTCAGAAACACAAAAATCACGCCTAACAACTCGGTACAGAATCTGAACCTAAGTGCATTCATTTTTCCTTCTAATTACACTAATGGAAGTTCCCTTGTAAAGCTCAGCACTATCAAATTGTGGAGCTGAAGAGGATAGGCACTCTGCTAAAGGCCCCATTGTGCTGGGTAAGCCGCCGGTTTGGACCGGGGGGAGACGGGAGCGGCTGTAATTAGTTTGGCTCCCTCGCTGCTTCACATCATGCCAGGAGAGGGCTTTGCCCAGTAAAAGGTGTCTCCACAGGGCTCTATGGTTAAAATGAAGGGAGATCATCGACTAAAGGTCCTGTGGAAGGAGGAGGGGATCCCTAACCTCTAATCTAACATGCTGTGACTAAATTGGATGAGGGCGAGTCACACAAGATGGGTGGTTAGATGAGTGAAGGAACCTAATTATGAAGGTAGTAAGGGAGGATGGTTTGGTATTCATGCAGCTGCTGAGACCAGCATCCTGCTTGTATAACTCAAGAAATAAAGGTCAAGAATCTATTAAACAGAAAGCAGACTGTTCTCATTATTGTGCCTTATGGAGCTTGAAAAGAATGCTGGACATAATGAGCACATATGAATGGGATTAGCCACATCAAGACTATTCAGTGTCACAAAAGTTTTCAATCAACAATAATGCATAAAATCAACTTTGGAACCACATGGTGCACATTTGATATTCAGTGTTCCACCCATCTGGGTAGAAACCATGATCACGTTTGTAATTACTGTTACACTCGACAATGCTAGCCAAACAGAAGGGTAGATGTATTCATGGAAAAGTACACAGAAAACACAAAGAATCCGAGCAAAGCTTTACTTGACAGGCTGCTACTTCCTGGTGTTTGTCTTGACCTTGTTACCAGGGTTGTTTTCCATTTGGATTCAGATCTTTTTCCCACTGTGGGTGTTGTCTTTGGGAGGTGGGCAGTTCACACCTCAGTGAGCAGCATCAATAGTCCCCATCCCAAAGTCGGCCATTTTTCCCAGCCCTTTGGCCTGTGTGAAAGGATACCCTCTCCCCTCATTCACTTTCCCCATGAAAGAAAGGGCCCTTAATAATCCCCCTTTGCTGTAATCAGGCGAGGGATCCTACAGAACCAAGGCGTTCTTGTCTTTGTGCTGGCCTTGACCATCTCCATACCATGGGCATTTTCTGGCAAGGCCCGCCACCTGGGGGCTTTTTAATTTGCTCTCTATTGACTCTGTGTTAATTGGGTTGGGATAGTGATGCATCCAGATTTCAACCTCAAGTTCAATCATCTTAAACCTTCGTTGTGTTTTTCACACACTTAACAAAAGAAAAACAGCCTGCTGTGGCGTCAGCCCAGTGAGGTGAGAGGAGGAATAGGAGAAGGCGGCAGGGGAAGCGTTGGAGCACTTGATTCATGTTGGAAAACACATGTTTGGGAAACCGCTCACTGGATTTCTGCACCCTGGAACCACACTGCCTTGCTTTTTCTTCTTTTCATTTAACTGTTTATGTGACAACTATAATCTACTACTTCAACAATCAGTTATGTGACGAACATTTGTCAATAACCGAATGAAACGAAATGTTCGGATCAATGCAAGCTGCGGCCTTAATTCATGGAAGTTGGATTTTGCCAACTGCAGTGCGAGCGTCATCTTGCCTGCAACAGCAGGGCCGCAGCCCTACATCTTGTTTGTTAACAGAAACACCTTCCACACTCACATGTATCTGTTTGTATGTGCAGGTGTCTTTTTATTACGAAGAGCATTACCTGGCTGTTACTACATGTGTCTCAGTAATGGTGGGGGATAGCAGAGTTGGGCTTTAGGAGTAGGACTGTAACAAATGAAGAATCCTGGTAAGAGCATCAGGGTGTTTAAGTGTGTAATCATTTGTTGCCTTCTTTCCCTGTGGACCCACTAGCCAGATGGAAGAAAGTCAGTGCTTGAAAAATCATGAAATCCAAGTAATTTGAGAGTGCACCCCAAGAAATCTCATTAAAGGAGCTCCACACATCGATGGTGCAGCCTTGCACTGCTGTTATTCTTACTGAGCAGCAGCCGTCCATGGTGGATTTAACTGGATAATGGCATTGGTTTCACATCAGTACAGGAGCAGGAAGTCCACAGTGGATAAGCTATGAGGATAGCCACTCTCTCTCCCTGTCTTCCCTCTGTCTCCTGCTTCTTGACTGATTAATTATTCCTTAGGCACCTACCCAGGCAACAAAAATCAAATTGATTTCCCATTATGTGAAGCATTGCCCCTGTTTGGGAGGTGCTGTCAGGGTGACCAGGCAGCCAGCAGACATATCTGACATGGGAGTGTTCAGCTGGTGTGCTGCTGCACAGAGTGATCTTATGTCCAAGTTTTCCTGTTTTTAAACTTTTCTTTAGAACAGTTGTTGTAGCACAGCCCGTGTGGTCTGACAGCATTTCTGCCCCTTTCTCTACGTACCTGCATGGCGTTATCCAGCAGATGACCGGCTGCTGAGCCAACCAACTGTGGTAGAAAAGTTATTCAGTTACTTGAGCAGAAGTACAAATAAAGCAATAAAACAATGCTCTGTCACAAGAGAAAGCTGCATGAAAATAGCTGTAAGGTATTTAAGCTAAAGGGGCGTTTCTGACTCAGTTTGTAAGCAATCTATTTGTGTTAATTAGAGCTGCTTCAAACTAGTCATGTGAAAAATAAAGTCTTTTATTTTTTAAGGTTTTACTATGATAACATATAAAGTAATAAAACAATCTGGTCCTCATCACTTCTTTGAAGCTTCAGAAGAAAAACAGGCCATGATTCATTTTGACATCATTTACTGTACAAGAACTTTCTGCATGTCAGAACAAAGGAATCCAAACCAGAACAGCAGAAGTTTAGTAACAGGTTGGTCAGTTAGCGGGACCTGGACCGATCGATAATCACTTTTAATGTAGACTTGTGTCACAGAAACTGCCTCCTTCCAGTGCCTCCGTTGGGTTTATTGTTTCTAACCCACCCTTTACGTGTGTGTCCTGCTCGTCTCTCCTGTGTGTGTCTAATTGCAAGAGTAGAGACAGCTGTTCTGGAGTCAAAGTAGGGCTCTACATGCTGATGCAGTTCTGTACTCAAGACCTCTTCAAATAGTGCCACTTCCACTCTGCCAGCGAAGACAGATCAAACACAGCCAGTGTGACCATGGAGTGGAATTTAGATTCAAAAACACATCCTTTACTTTTCTGCTTTCTTTCTATTATTCATATTAATAATCATTTTCATTATTTAGTGATGACATCATTTCTCTGAAAAGGTAGATCACATACTGAATTTAAATCCATGGCGCCTGTGTCTAAGAAAGCTCACATGTTCAGATGCCATCTGATTCATGCTAAGAGGTCTGCATCTAAAGTGGCTTTAAATAAAATAAAAACTGCCTGTTGACAAAAAAATCAGTCGAAGTTGAAGAAGAGGCCTCTGACGTAAATGATGACACTGCTTTTACAAAACAAGGATAAAAGAGTATGATATCTATTCATCCATTTGTTCTGTTTTCATACCTGCTTTGTCTTATTCAAAGTTGAGGCGGGAGCTGGAGCTTATCTCAGCGACTTAAATTCCCTGCTCATAAGCTCTTTGTTGTGGTGAGACGCGCCGGCTGTGCTCACACAAAGCGCTCAGGTCTGCTGCATCGCTGCAAAGGTTTCAGCTCCACCCAACAGCCCTAACCCAAACAGCCAACAAGAGAAAACACAAAAACCTACCTCCAGGTCGACACTAAGAAATGGTACGATACAGTCTGCTACTAATAAAGTGATCAAACCAATAACTGCATATGACTTATATTTTAGAAGTAAGCATTTAAATGACTTAATGCACAACACATCAGATTACTAATGACTGAATTTTTAAAAGTTAAATCGATTGATGCACAGATGAAAAAAGCAACGACTCAGCAGCACTGAGGTATAAAAACAGATTTGGGCGGCACATAAAGTCAAGTTCGAAATGAAATAAGTCATGTGACTCTTCATCACTTTTTGCAGATGGATCTTGTCTTTTAAAAATACATTCAAAATGACAAATATTGTACAGTATATACAGTTAAGTATAAAATGCAGATATTCTCTTTTCATCGTATCGACTTCTTTTTACTTCAGAACAAAAACATCACGGATGAACTGAATCAATGTTACTCACAGCAGAAGGAAATGAACAACTAAATAAAAAGAACCTTTTTTGTGGAGACAATGGATAAAAAGAGCTGTTAAACAACTGGTTCTTTTGTACTTTTTACTGTTCAAACACTGAATTGTGTGTAATTTAGGGATATAGAAAGTTCCTGGAGCCAAAATGGACAAAGTGAAGAACAGATGCATGGACAATGCTTTGCTGTGCAATTGACACTTAAAGTTCAGTTTGGACATTGGGAATTCCGTGTCTGAGGTTTCAAGTTAAGTACAATCTCACTTTGTTCCACATTAGTGATGCGCATGGGTTTGTTTTGTCTGAGCGTGTCAAAGTGGTATCTTTGTATGACACCTCTGTCTGCAGTTGCTTGCTTCTTCATCTTCCATCCTGTCTCCTCATGCTCAGCACAACAACTTGCACTATACTCCAAAAGTAACGCACTTAGATCAGTCTCACTAAATATGAGGGGTGTAGGGGATGCTGCTTAAACATAATCAGAATCACATAATCATACTTAAGACCTCAAGATTAATCTTTGGAAAGATGGACAGGAACCATGCAGGGAGCAGTGGAACCTAAATGACTTCACTGACTTGACCTAAAACTGATTACTAAACCCAGCGAAAGCTACTGCTTCTGGTGTGCTGCGTGTTGGACAACACGTGCAATGTGAAATGTTGTTTTGCTCCATATTATCCACTGATACTGCAGTGAAATGATAGATGTCATGTTGTCAGCACACATCAATCAATCAATCAATCAATCAATCAATATACTTTATTAATCCCCAAGGGGAAATTACAAGTTTCAGTCATGACAGACAACACAGAAACAACACAACAGGGAGAGAGTGACTAAGGCAACGCAGCCCACGGGCTCACTTGCATCAAGTAGCCCACAGGCGCCGCCAGATAAGAAGGAAGGAACATTGGGTGAGAGGAGGAGAAAAAAATCATACTTCACACTTTACCCTTATCAGGATACGGTTTGAGATCGCAAAAAACCTCACACCAAGCCCATCATTTGGTTGGCTGTGCATTTTCAGAAAATGGTGCATATGTTTTTGTGCTGTATTTTGACAAAGTGAGACAATTAAGTCCTCTCAATTTAATGTTATAAATGTACCAATATTGTTGAGATATGATGAATAGAATTACAGGATAAAAGGTATAGTATAGGTTTTGGAAGAGTTTGTCAATATGATAAGCAACTCGTATGGTCACATTATCCCTCAATCAGCCATAAATGGCATCCTTGCTGACACTATTCTCTCTGCTGCAACAAGGTGAGGTCCAGCTCAACTTGTTGGCTTTTTCAACCCAGCAGAACCACATCTGATGGTGAAAGTCAGTCCTTCCAAATTCTAGGCCATGGTAGGTGGAGTGCACCCCCCGAGTTAGAGATGCGTCTTTTCCTCTGAGTATTTCAGGATCTTGTTCATAGATGGTCGGATGGAGCAACAGGATTGGGGCTGTCAGCAGTAATGAGGGTGCTTCACCAGTCCCTTGTGGTAGAAATGGAAATGAGACTAACTTTAAGGCTTTCTCTTTACTGATCCAGCTACTTTCCAATTCAATTCAATTCAATTGAGTTCATTTTTATTTATATAGTGCCAAATACAACAAATGTCATCTCAAGGCACTTTGATAATAAAGTCCAATTCAAGCCAATTGGAATTCAATTAATTGTAATCATAATTATTCATAAAATAATCCAATTTGTTCATATAGAGTCAATTCAAAAAACAATTTCCTAGCTAAGGAAACCAACAGATTGCAACTTTTTTTTTTTTTTTTTCCGGTCCAATCTCCCGTCCTGAGCGTTTCCAACACTTACCTACGGTCAAAAGAGATTTAGGTCTTTCAACATCTACAGTATACATAAATGTGAGTTAGGGGAAAGCTTCTAATCCATACACATGACCGTCTAGCCCTCTGGTGGCACAACAGAAGAAACTCTAATCTAACAATGATGAATATTTCTGCATGAGGACCCATGGTGACACAGGTGTAAATAAAATCAATCTAATGGGCAATGTAACGTGTGTAACATCACCTTTTTTCACATCACCATCACTTCTTTTCTTTCAGGAAAACGGGTCTTTTTACCAAATCATTCCATGCTGCACCCAAAAATGTAAAGAGAAACTGTACTACACAAGAAAGAAGCCATCTTTCAACTGTGTGTGGAAATGTTGACAAGTTCTCCAAAGAGGGATGGTGGACACGTGTTCTGTGGTCAGGTTAGTCCAGATTTGAGTTGTTTTTGGTAAAAATGGACAATCTTAGCTCCAAAGATTAAAAAATGTCAAAATGCCAGCATCTGTGATAGTACTGGGATGCATCAGTGCCCATAGGCATAGGTTAGTCACTAAGGTACCGCTGATGTAAGGGTGAACACTGGAATATTGGTCAGACATATGCAACCATCAAAGTATTTTACTGAGAGATGTGTGGTTATTTCTGCAGGACAACAGCAGCCCTGAGTCTGCACGGTTTCCAACAGCCTCGCTTCATGCTCACTGTGAGCGTGCCTGACCGGCCCGCCAGATCAGTCTCCCATTGAAAAGCTAAGGACCGTCACAAAGAGGAGAGTCAGGAGACTGTTGGGCAGCGGACATCTTGTATACCAAAACTTCTCATGCAAAACTAGAACATTTGGATTCTCTGTTTGCAAGTGATAAAAAATGGAATTAAAAGGAAGAATGACGATGCACAATACTAAACGTGCCTCAGTCCAAACTTTCATGATTCTGCGTCAGATGTTTTAAAAATATTTCCATAAGTACCATGACATTGGTCAGTGAAAACACATAATATAATTGATTTTGTCCTTGTGTAATAAAGGATTAAATTAATTTACAAATAACAACATTAAGCTTTTACTTCATTTCAGAATTTTTCCTAACTTCCCTGAAACATAAAATATCAACTGTAACTTCTTTCAATGCTTCTGAAAAAAATAGAATAAACTTAGAAAGGAAATCTAGTGATGTCAGCCATGCAACCTTGTCCTGCCAAATTATTTTTGTAAGACTGACTTAGTGTTCCCACGTTCCATTTCACATTGGCCTCATAAGCAGGTGCAAATCACAGCAGGCTAACTTGCCCAGAGCCCTGAGTGGCTGGAACTCATTAGAATGAGCTGAGCATGTTTTGGTGTTGTTGTAGACGGCGTTCACCCAGAGACCCAATGTGAGACATTCCTTGGGGCGGAGAGAGGTTAATCAACAGGGCGAAAACAATGAACTCAGGTCCTGCAGGTAGGGAGCGAGGCAGAGGAGAGCAGATGATACGATGTGTCCGAGGGAGTGTGAAGGACAGCGTGGTGGGCCGACTGCGAAATGAGGGAATGTAGAAATGTACAAGGACATCTAGATGCCACACATTTCTCTGTATGCAGCTCGTTTTCCGTAATACAGACAAAGCAACAGAATACTGAATGTGTTATGGGAAGCTCTGGTCTTATTGTGAGACGACATGGTGCTGCAGTGGACTCAGATCCCTCTGTTGACTGTCACTCTGACCTATGCAAAGCAGCTCATCTGGTCAGAGCCACACACTCAGTGTTATTGCTAGCAGCGTTGCAATAGTGTGGAAAAAATGGGGAGAAAAAAGTAAAAACTTTTTCCACCTTTTCAGGCAGCCATCAATATGCCCTGAAAAGTAAGTATAAAAGAAAAAGAGCGGAAACTTCGGCTATAATGTACCCTTTCTAGGTTGTTTTTACTCCGCTCAATTCTTAAGGGAGGGTCCATCCTTAAATGGTTGATGCTGACGTAAAATATGTGGGAGAATGAACAGCTCCCACTGTTGGATGCATGCATTATGGTCCATTTTAACCACTAATGGCAGGGGCCTAGTGTCAGTTCATGGCCAGTCCAGCTGTAAAACTCACTGTGGTTGGCCTTTATGAGGCGCTTCTGGCCACGAGCCATGCCAGGCTCACCATGACACTCTAGCACAGCCACATTAGAATCAAAAATACAGTCGAGTGACAGGCGAACAGAGTTATTAAATAGAATAATTCAACAGGGACTAATCTACACATACAGTGGGCAGCAAAGTCCTTCAACCCCCATGTAACTGAAGTAGCTGTCTTGTTTTGTTTTGTTTGTTCCTGGCTCCAGGGAGGATAATTTATTTTGGAGAGATAATGTCAGCTCTGAAAATGAGAGATAAATCAAATATCAGTACATTTCATTCATACGTCGGCTTCAAGGATTTGGAAAACTTGCTGATAACACCAACCTACATGTCACTGGTCCTCTGTCTTCATCTGCTGCTGCTGATACTGCTCGACACATTCATTAGCATATCTGATCCTTTCCCCCTGTTAACATGCACCACTCTCATTTGTCTGGGCCTTAGGTATCAGCCTGTGCCATATGTTGTGTAGGTGGTAGCAAGCAGTGTAGACGGATCCTTTGGAAAATATGTACTGGCCCCGCTGACACTTTCTTCTTAGCCTGACTGCTCAACAACACGACTTTCTTCATGCTACTGTTTGATACTCTTTCTCTCCTGGACTGCCTTCACGTGTATGAGGGTGTACCTCCGTCTGAAAAAGGTTGGTGATGCATGATCTCCTATACAAGTCTTATATCAGTCTTTATTTGGGATGTCTGATCTGCATTCACTGGTTTTGTTGGATCTCATCCCTTTTACGGGTGTTAATGCCTACGTTATTGTAACCTGCCTCAGCTCTTACTGCATAGTAAAGGTTGGGTGATACAGATATGATTTCATCAAGGTTAATATTCGTGCAGACCAGTAAATTAGAAGTCTAGTTTCGCTATAGGAGAAGGGGGTATTAGCAATTTGCATTGAGTGTAAGAGTAAAGAATTCACACAACTGACAGGTAAGTAGTTATGTGGTATTTTGTATTGGTTTTAGGAAACAAAATGAAAGAAAATAAATAAATGAATGAATAAAGAATACAAAGTTGAATGAGTGTCAATAAACACCTCAGATTTCAAACAATTCACAAATGAATTCACTGACAAAGCCACAGTTCTGTTTTTTTCCTTTGTTTTTCTAATTTGGATGGCTCGCCACAACCACTGAGTTCTCATCCACCTTACACAATAGGAAGAGTCTCAGCAGAAGAATTTTCCATGCAGATCTTGAACCCAGGAAATCATACAGCAAAAAGACCCGGCCTATAAGGGCCAAAAAGAGGGTTACTATAACATTCTTGTAACAAAATATACCTCTACATATAAACATATGTATATAAACAAATATATACATATTTATTCATTAATAATCACTTTTACTATCCATCAATGAACTGGCATTTTCCAATATTAACATGAAACAAAATGGCTGAGCCATCACTCTTCTGCTCATTCTTCCTTTTTACCATCACTCACTCTCACAGAAAATACATGAGGCAAGGGCAATGCAATTAATATCATAACATTTGAACAGATATTAATTAATTTAACGCTTTTAAACAAAACATACATGAAATTAACGCCTCTTTACCTCACATTCCCACTAGCATATGCACATTCTTTTCATCCATTTATGAGACTAACATTAACAAAGTTTACTCACCAGAGGCTCAATCATTACACACACAATCTCCAGCACAATGCAGGTTAAACGGCTCTCATCAGTCCAGGTTACACTTTTAAAGAAACAGGGACACGGGAGTTCAGCAATGTGTATTTTCCTAAAACGAATTTAGCAAAGCTAATGTGGCTAATGGCTAAAGCTAACGCCACGGTTGCTAATAAACACCACTCACGCTCTCTCTCGTCCTCTTTGCAGCATACGCTGTCCTCTAATAATCCCACAGCAAAAAAAAAGGAAGGTCTCGCTCTCCACACCGGTGAAAACAATGACAAAACCGACTAAATAACTCTCTTTTGCTAAAAAAAAAAAGAAGTGCATGTCCAGCGAAATCGTAGCATGCAGCTGCCTTAACATCGGTCTGATCGAGAGAGAGAAAAAAAACACGACGACACATACACCTTGACGGCGCCTGATTCGCTACATTACATCATGTGAACTCCTCATGTCACCTGGATCTTGTACACTTTGAGAAAGGTGCATTTACCACACACACTTATACTATTTTCCCAGATCTAAATAACCATATGTGCATTTATTGATTTTACTATTTATTGACATATTTAAGATTTTAATCCTAAATCATATTTATTTATTTCACCAATAAACTGATGATGGTAACCTGGGTTACATTATACCCTGTCCACTGCTTCATTTCTGCACTTGTACATGGCTGGGATTTTAAGTTCAGTTTTCTAACCCTTTTCCTTTTTTTTATGCTATCTCTAAAGGCCGGATTTAATTTAAGGAGTGGGATCTTGACATCAGTAGAAGCACTGGTGAGAGAGGCCAGTGCAGTGGTTGATGTAATATCAGACTTAACTTTATTAACACCGCTGCACCCGTACATTTTGATAATAACCAGCACAATCTTCCATGTTCCAAGCATGGTTCTGCATATTTGCATGGTTAGACAAGCAGGTAGGCCTGGTCCCAATGTGGGCAGCCTTATCTACTAACAGCCCAGCCACAGCCTGTTATTTGTAACATGAAAGTCATATTATCAGAGAAGTGTCAGGACCCTAAACACGATTCAGCCCACATTTGTCTGAGGAGAAGCTGATTGTGTTGTTCAAAGACTGAACTGGAGGAGCTCAGAAAGCTCGGCCAGATTGTGGTGGCAGGGAGCATTCTTCACAACATTACAGTGTGCAGTGGGATGGAGATGCAGCCGTTTGGCCAAACCCTGAGCACATGCAGGCTGGGGTGAATGATGGAAGATGTCTCAATAAATTACACATTTGCTTGCTGGATTTATAAATGTGTCATAATGTTGTTTGTCGATGTGAAATAATTAAGCTGAACTCGCCCTGGTAAAAAAATTAATGTAAAAATTTTAAGAAGACAAATTATGCAAATATATCAAAACTCAAAATAGATTTATCAATTTAACTAGAATATACTGTGAATATTTAAATTTCTGATTGTTTTTCTCAACCACCACAGAGCACGAGGGTTAGGCAGTGATGAAAACATTAAAGAGCAACATTCTGACCTCACCCAACCATCAGGTCACGCTCTGTTGTTTCAGAGAGGGAAGGTGTCACAAAAAGACCCTTGGTATGTAAAAGGCTACAAAATAAGTGCTAAGCATCAGTTTCACTGCTGCCGGAGTCTGTGTGCTTGATAGAGGAACACGTATCGCTCGCAGGATATTTACCTTCCATGATCTGAAAGCCTAATTTAAAGTGTGGTTGAAAATCTTGCCAGTTGGGAATCTCGAAGGTCTCTGCACCGGATGACCAGGACCAGGAACAACATAGATAATGACATGAACTGTGTTATTCCAGCTGTGAGAGTATGTTGAAAAGAATTTAAGTTTTGGTGCCTGTTGGTACATGAAATAAGTTAACATGCCATGATAACAGTGGCCTCACTTCCATCGTAAATCCCAACAGTAGTCTTTTTACAGCACACATTACAGTTTAGCCATTATCAATCTGTCTGTATTTGTCTGACTCATTCTCTCTTCCCTCTCCAGTGGCGAGCACAGCCACAACAGTCTGTTTCATACTTTGCATGTTGGCTGTTTTTGACAGACTGGTAATGACACATCCAAATGAGCCCTCAGAGGCTATTTCCTCCATGCGGTATTTACAGCAGCTTCATCCAAAAGGCAAGTTCTGTCACTCGTCCCAATGCTATCTGCCTTGCAGGTCTGTCCTAACAGCCTCATTGATCCTGGAAATAAACACCACGTCATGTTAAAGCTAATAAATATGTGTACAATGTGACAGTCTGATTTCTCCAATAAATGACATCACTGCCCAAACATTAGCATTCTATTGGTGATCTTATTCACTTCACATTAACCGACTCATAGTGAATACCTGAATGACAGAGCTATTTCTGAAAAGGCATTTGTAAAAGGGAAAAAATCTTAAAGGGACACTATGTAATTTCTTCCCCCATCTAGTGGTGCAATTTTATTTTGCAGTCTAATGAATTTGCTCTCTAGCGCCTCACGTTTTCAAATGTGCGTTGCAACTTCTTGAACTACGGCAGGTGGTGTGTGTCAAGATTCAAGAAGCTATAGCTTCAGACTCAAGGTCCATACAAACAAAAAGAAATCAAGACACACAGTACAAAGGATTACATAACACACATACAACAACACTATGAATACAGATGACAGATAACATGTCAGATAACATAAGTTGACATAGCCTTTAGTGTGCAAGCAATGCAATTAGTCATATTCCGGGAGTTACCGGAAGTGACGTCGACGCAGCGTTAGCGTTAGCAGCAGTGTGTAGTTGCTATCTGGAAAGTGTTCTTTTAAATAAACTCCCGGTAAACTTACAAACTTTCTAATGCCTCGTTTTGTGAGTTAAGAGCCTATGTGTACTACGGCAGAAGTTTGGTAACAATCAATGCATTATTAGTGGGATAATTTAGAGATAAAATCTATTTACCATTAGCGCCATTAATAAGCCATTCGGCGGATGTGACGTCAAAATGACGTCATTTCCGCTTGCAGGCCTGGCGTTGGGGAAAACGCGATTTGAAGTGCTTTATGTCCCTCTCGCCACTTCGGCGTTTTTCATAGACCGGAAGGACATGGCAGCCTCCATAGAGCTTGCCCGCTCTATGTAGATACAGACAAGTTATTCTTCACTCAGGAGGATAAGTGAGATTGTTGACAGAGATAATTTTACACCAATGAGGACTAATTTATGAATGAATATGTTGATTTGAGCTAATAAAGGACTTAATTTATTACATAGTGTCCCTTTAAGAAACAAAAGTGCCTGAACAGTTTTGTTGAGATGATCTGGTCATTGACTTGTTTAACTGTATTCTCCAGCTACAGCTTGACGGATTCTTTCCTTGCTTTGGCTTGCTTCGGTGTAAATATGTGAGCTGTGAGCAACGGTACTTCCGCAGATGTCCATTCTCCATACCCCCTCCTTGTCTGTAGGTGGCAGCAGTTGGAACTCACCCATTAGCAATAGAGAAGTCACCAATGAGACATCAGACCTCACCTGCAGGAGTTCCATGATCTCAGCTGCAGCCAGCTTTCAAATAAAGAGGACAGGCTGCCCAGACAGGCTGCTTGGGCCCAGGCCAGCCACACAAGCTGTGAAAAGGTCCTGCGGCCTCCCTCACATTTTACCAGTTTTACATTTGTTCTAGCTCATCTTCACTTCTCCTGCCATCTGTGCTCTTAATGAAGCTGTCAAGAAGCTGTCATTCATTCACGAGTGGCTGTGCCTCACAGCACGATGCTAACATTTAGCCAACAGAGACCCAGCAAAGCATTGAGCTGAGGCATAAAGTTCCAGAACTGCTGCTTAAATTACTTTTATGAC
This sequence comes from Odontesthes bonariensis, assembly GCF_027942865.1. Lineage (NCBI taxonomy): Eukaryota > Metazoa > Chordata > Actinopteri > Atheriniformes > Atherinopsidae > Odontesthes > Odontesthes bonariensis. Next base: position 2,579,221 of record NC_134517.1, on the reverse strand, counting down.
ATCAGACATCATCACTTATGAGCCTCTTTCTATCTCTGATGATACAAGCTGGTGAGATTTAAGTGCAAAAAATGGGCCTTTTGCTTTTGCTCCTTCTGTGAACAAAATCACATTAACAGAATGAGTAATGACAAATCACAGCATGCCACAGAAAGTCTTGGACCAGAGTGAGATGGTAGTTGAGAAGAACAAAAGAGAAAGTGGTACTGTTAGTGGCGAAGGAGTCATGGCAACAGCAGACCGCTGGGAGGCTTGTGAATGACAGAAGGGATCCTGCTTCTTGTTCACATGGTGGCGCACATGGCTGCAACGGAACCAGTGACTGTGTGAAGCTCTGCAAATCCACGCCTTTTCGTTTGTTGTCTGCCAATGTCCATCGTTCTTCAGGCAAGGTGGTACCTCCCCGTCACTGGTGGTGATGAGCAGAAGAGACACTGTAGAGGGGGGGCGGGGGGACCCTGTTGTTGTAGGGGACAGCACGGGATCCCAGGTTTTATGGCCATAAATGTCCTTCTCTCATGCTTTTTCAAACAGCCACGGTGCTGTCAATCAGAAAAAGGAGGTCATCTCAAAACATGAAACTCATGAGCTGAATTTAAGTCACTATTTCACACAGCAATAAGGATTGTTGTGTGAAATATTATATTGATTTTCCAGCACTTGCAGTCTTTTTAAATGAGGCACAAAGTCCATGCAACAAGGCTTAACACAATCATAGTGACGGGTAAAATCAGAACGTTGAAAAGGATGTGATTAAAAACCAAAATTCTTCTGTATGGTTTCACGTTTGTCCCCTCTGACAGAGCCTGACTGGTTTCCTTTCATGCAGCTTATTGTTAGCTTTGATGTTAGCTGTAATGTTATATCCTCATCTGTATAAAAGAGTCCGCTCAATGCATAAACATAGCATAACATATTTCCATTTTGGCGGAAAGCTTTGAGTTTTCTAAATGAATCATGCTTACTTATGTCAGTCTATGCCTCCTCCATGACTGGAAAGAAGTAACAGGGGAAATTTCAAATGAAGTTTTATGAGATAAACTATTTCAATTTTGTTATGAGGTCAAAGACGATAATAAAAAAATCAGCCTCCAGAGAACCTTCCCATCACCACCAAATATAAAAGTGCGAGCTCAGGCCAGTCAGATGCAATCTGGAAGGATCTCAGGATAATAAGACCCAGTGCTGTTAACGCAGAAATCTGTGGGTTGGGAAGGAGGTTAATGGTTTTTCATGTGGGAAGTTGACTGGGAAATAGAGAATTGAGTTGGGCTTTGAAGGGGCAGTTGTAGCCCCCTGATTGTGGCATGAGGTCCACATTTTGACATTATGTCTGCATTTGGCTGGAGGTTATGAGTGGTGCCAGTGGCAGCTCATGCAGTGTCAGCAGAGATGCGATTAAACCCATGTTAGCAGATCCAAGGATCAGCTGAGCTTCAGAATACAGAGTGGGCTGTCCTGCAATAAGAGAATTAGGATTTCTGTCTCCGTCTAGCTGCAAGTGTCCATGGGCAATATAATGGAGCATAATTCAGCCGCACCGTATCATCTGTGTGTGACTGTGTGTGGGACCGAAAAGGCCCTGGGTGTAAGTCTGGAGGAGGGAATTTGGCTCATAGCGTAAAGCACTTTGAGGGGTCCCGAAGTATAAAAAGAAGCGCCACATAAATACAGTCCATTTGTTAAGGTCAAGACTTGTCAACATAATCAATCACTGTGCACGAGTGGTATGCATGTCACTGCATGGGTTTCTGGTGTTCATGGTGTTTCAATTCAGTTTATCTCCTACTACCATTGCAAATCACTGCCATGCTGTAACTGTACTATGATGCTGAACTGAAGTATTAGAAGGAAGATAAATGTCTATGAGGAGATCAAATCAAACCATGAGAAATTGCCACTTTCTCCACCAGAGCCTGTTGGGACTGTGAGAGGTGGAGAAAAGGCGTTTTTGTGAGTGTCAAATCGGGATGAATAAGCATTCCTGAGAGCCAGGGGTTGTTCTGGGCCATAAGGAGTGTGGCCACATTGACACTAGCCAGCGCTGTACTTTTATAGAGGAGAAGCGTTGTGGCAGGCCAAAAGAGAAAGCCAAAGCTAGCCTGGACAGACACCCACAACCACAGAGCTTGGAGTAAAGCTTGTGCTCAGTCCCTTTCATTTAACCAATCACTCTTTCCTTTTTCCAGCTCCAACCTTCTCTCACCCCCTCTCTAAACATCTGTCTCTGTCAGAATCTGCCCCCACCTTTGGCTTCATTTCAATCTGTCTTTCTCCTTTACGTTTTTTTTGGCTCTGCCACTTGTCAATTAGCTGAAACTATGAAGCATTACTAAGACGACAAAAATGTGCCGCCACAAAATAACAATAGAAAAAACGTCCTGCTGTGGGTGAGGATGAAACTGGTCTATTTATGAGCACAAACCAAATAAACTAACTTTCAGGGTACGGCTGGACAAGGTCTGCCAAAGAGTGGTGACGGGGACACAAAAAGCAGCACTCTCCTCTGCTGGAAAGTCAGCGGAAAAAAGTCCATTTCATTACCTGATCTAGACTAAATGAACAAAGAGTATTATTTTTAGCTTTAGCTAAACAATGTGTCCGCCTAATGCACTTATGTTTAAGAAAGGAGTAGTCGAATCTTATTCTCTAACACTACTTCAACATGCAGCAGTTTAAATTCTTTTTTAACTGTCATGAAGCTGGTAAATAAAAATAGATAAATAAAAAACAATGACCTCATTCTGATCAGTAAAGTAGTAAAGGATCAGTCAATCTAAGCACTAACTGTCGGGGTTTGCTGCTCCTCCACCTTCAACGGACATGAATGCAAAGAAATGGCCCTGCTGGTGTTAGAGGCAAAGCCATCTTTCTGAAAGCTGGTGCAGGGGGTACAAAGACTGAGATGTAGCATGAAATATTGTTCCAGTACAGCAGTTACCTGTTTATGGTATGTAAGAATGTACTTATATAGTGCTTTTCTAGCCTAGCTGGCCACTCAAAGTGTTTAAACACTACATACAGCCCGTCCCTATTCGGACGGGACTAGTTTAATGGGGGGACCTGGGGTAAAGTAATAATAACCGGGAAATCTAGTCCCGTCCGAACGCGCCATGTCAGTAAAGATAGCGAGTATGTCGGTAAACTTTGCCGAGAATTCTACCTCCTGTGAACCGGTCCAGAGTATCTACCATAGGTAATACTAATCCCGTGCGAATGCGACCTTCGGTAATAAGTACGGAATATGTCGTCACATCCTTTTAAAGAGAGAAACAATTAGGTGTGTCTGTTTGCAAACATGGAGGTTCTGGATGAAGCGCTGCTTGCAAGCACGCATGGTCGGGTTCCATAAACAAGTGTTAAGATGCTCTACGTACATAACTACTCATCTATCATATGGAATAACAGATTCATACTACATCGCAATAAATCCTTATTTTACAAAGATTGGATGGAGAAGAATATTTGGTCTATTATACACTTAATGGATGCTATGGTTGCATGTTAAACTACGAACAATTTTGTGCAAAATTTCCCCCAAAAGCTGAATTTACCAGATTATATAATGCCTTACCAAAACAATTTACTAATCAGTTTAAAAATATAATAACATATCATCCCATATCCCCACAATTGCCCCATCTGTCTATTAATGGAATATCATTCACTGACCCAAAATTCAATAATCACACAATTAGAAGCTGTCTAAATGAAACTTTATTCTCTGGGAAAATAAATAAAAATAACATTCTTTGCAAATTTGGGAAAAAATCTATTGAAAGGTTAAGAACTCTTTATTTAAAACTCCCCATACAACCCAAAGCTAAAGAAACACACTTTAAAATTTTAAATGCAATTTATCCCTCAAAAGAACTACTAAGAAATCGCTTTAATATTGATGACAATAAATGCTCATTCTGTGAGAGTGATGTAGAAACGATAGACCATATCTTTTATGAATGCAACCAAACCAAAACATTTTGGAATTGCTTAGAAAAATGGATCAAATCAAAAATTACACTTCCCGAATCTATTTCTAGAGATATGGTAACTTTTGGAGTGTTATTGGAAAACAAAACTATAGAACTTTGTTGTAACCTTATTTTTTGTTTGGCAAAAATTTTTATTCATAAACAAAGAGTACTAAGATCATCCCCAGTCTTTAACATCTTTTTATCTGAATTTCAATTATATTTAAAATCTCTGAAATGTATTGAATCATACAAAGTCCTGACGGAATTTTTGGTTGAATTGCCCACCAATGTATGTCAATCCTAATATACGAATCCCCTTGCTGTAAATTTTATTTCTTTATTTATTTTTTCTTATCAACAATACCTTAATCCCTCTTCGAAATACTATGCCTCTACTATGTTATCTACAAGTTATATTGTTGTAATTGCCTTACTTGTTTGTATTTTCTTGTTTGTGTTTACCTTGTTTAAATAAAGTAAAAAAAATAAATAAATAAAAAGCACGCATGGTCGGCGCCATGTCTGTTTACAGATGGGGTTTACGGAAGTGAAATGAAGACGTGCATGGCATCCAGGATGTGACGGTTGTGCGTAACCAACAACTCCTCCCATGTTAGATGAATATTACAGGGATTTCTTGTCCCGTCCGAATTGGTCATTTCTTCTCCCTGGCGTCGTTAACCAACATTACCATACGTCCCCCCATTGAACTAGTCCCGTCCGAATAGGGCTTTAAGCCTGATTTATGCTTCAGACGCAAAGCCTCTGACGCTCGGACGCAGAGCCTCTGCAAGCATCAAAATCTTGACCACTCCCCCACGCAGAGGCTCTGCGCGCGTTCTCGTGCACCTCAGAAAAATCCTGACTACGCGACAGACGCACGCAGACCACCAACGGAAGTGCGCAGACAAAAGCGGCTGTGATTGGTCCTCGGTGTGCTTTTCCGGGTTTAACAAGTGTAGCAAACTCCCCAGTCTCTTCCCTGGTCTGGTTCAACGGGCGTACAGACCACCTACGCTTCCTCCTTCGTCTTTTAGCCAACTCCAATTGCAGAATCCTTTCTTCTTCAAGGTCGAGCAACTCCATATCCATCTCCATAGTATCTTGCAGACGCGCCATTGTTGTTTTGACCAGGATCAGCGTGTCAGCGGAATATATACACTCCCCCCACCGAAGTTCTCGCGACTCGCGAGAGTCATGTTTTGGTTGCAGAACCATAACATGACAAGTGGTTCGCGACCAGAGCAAAGCAACACGTCAAGACGATAGACGCAGAACTATAATCTGCCCTTAAGTCTGCAAAGCTACACAGTGCTTTCTTCTACATTCACCCCAATTCATACACCGGTGGATGCTGAGATCACTGTGTTCTATATAACTCGTCCCAAAACAATGACGACAGTCAAATCAAATCAAATTTATTTATATAGCACATTTCATGTACAAAACAATTCAAAGTGCTTTACATAAAATAAAAGCATTGCAGCAGGGAGTGTAAGAAGCATTAAAAATACAGTCAGAATATAAAGAGAAACAAATAAAATAATTTAAATGATTAAAAACAAGCAACAATCCAGATAAGTTCAAAGATATTGTGCAGATTTCATGCATAGACACATAAGAAAAAAATGTTTTTAACCTGGATTTAAAAATCTCTACATTTGGTGAAAGTTTAATCTCCACTGGCAGTTTGTTCCACTTGTTGGCAGCATAACAGCTAAATGCTGCTTCTCCATGTTTAGTCTGGACTCTGGACTGGACCAGCTGACCTGAGTCCTTGGATCTAAGAGCTCTGCTGGCTTTATATTCTCTGAACATATCACAGATGTATTTTGGGCCTAAACCGTTCTGGGATTTGTAAACCATCAGCAGGCTTTTAAAATCTATTCTGTGACTGACTGGAAGCCAGAGTAAAGATTTTAAAGCTGCTGTGATGTGTTCAGATCTCTTAGTCCGGGTTAAAACTCCAGCAGCAGCGTTCTGGATGAGCTGCAGATGTTTAATGCTCTTTTTGGGAAGTCCAGTTAAAAGGGAACTCCGGTATTTTCAACATTAAGCCTCTTTTCTGAGTCGTCTGCAATGTTTTAGAACCCCCCTCACCGCTTTTTTGATGTTTACTGCTGTCTCCGGTATTTGCCTAATTTTGATTCTTCTCAACCTGCTTCAGAATGGCAAGTTATGCGCATGTCCAAAAAGGTCCGTAAAAGCACCATAAACGTCCGTTTTCAAAATAATCAACTCACCGGAGTGGTTACTGGTGTGCACTGGTAATCCATATCAAATTTCGTTGCGAAAAGTTGCTTCTGTCGTGTTTTATTTGACATTTTGTACTGGATGTTCGTTGATATTACTCCGCCACCGCTAAGAAAATAGTGCAAGCATGAACGAGCTGCCAAATAAAACACGACAGAAGCAACTTTTCACAACGAAATTGGATATGGATTACCAGTGCACACCAGTAACCACTCCGGTGAGTTGATTATTTTGAAAACGGACGTTTATGGTGCTTTTACGGACCTTTTTGGACATGCATTGTGACCTGAAGTTCTTTTGCCTACCGATGTTGAATGCACTTATTGTAAGTCGCTTTGGTTAAAAGCGTCTGCAAAATGACCGTAATGTAATGTAATGTAATGTAATGCATATGACTTGCCATTCTGAAGCAGATTGAGATGAATCAAAATTAGGCAAATACCGGAGACAGCAGTAAACATAAAAAAAGCGGTGAGGGGGGTTCTAAAACATTGCAGACGACTCAGAAAAGAGGCGTAATGTTGAAAATACCGGAGTTCCCCTTTAAAAGAGCATTACAGTGATGGAGTCTGCTGGAGATGAATGCATGGATGAGTTTCTCCTGGTCTGTTTGGGAGAGGAAACCTTTAATTCTGTTGATGTTTCTGAGGTGGTAAAAAGCTGCCTTGGTGATAGCTTTGATGTGGCTGCTGAAAGTCAGATCTGAGTCTATCAACACTCCGAGGTTACCAACTTGGTCAGTGATTGTAAGGTCCAGAGTCTCAAGATATCTACCAACGCTGACCCTCTTCTCTTTGCTCCCAAACAGAATGATCTCAGTTTTGTCTTCATTTAATTGTAGAAAATTCTCTCTCATCCAGGTGTTTACTTCCTCCAGACACTGACACAGTACGTCTGCTGGGCTGCAGTCGTCCGGTGACAGAGACACGTAAAGTTGTGTATCGTCTGCATAACTGTGTTAATTGATGTTAAAGTTCTGGAATATCTGACCCAAAGGGAGCATATACAAGTTAAACAGAAGAGGTCCAAGAATTGACCTCTGGGAGACTCCACGTCATGGCCACTCGCTCAGATTCATAGCTGCCAATTGTAACAAAATAACTGCTCTACATCGTGAAGGCATTTTCTGATGGAGCCTGTAAGCTGCGGTTGGAGGCTTCAGGATAAAGGAAAAAATATTTCTGATGGACAGCTATGGCACAACATCAGCATTGAATGAAGTAGCTATGTTTAGACTAGCTTGGCATTCCAACAGGTGAACAAGATACTCCAAGAAACAAAACATAAAAAGTAATTTTATCATCTGGTTTTTCTAACATTTGAGTCTTTTCACGTGAAAAAAAAGATGCAAGTCCTCTCACATTGTTGAGGAATGTCACTCAGCACCTGTGCTGTCACCCCACCCCAAAACACTTTGTGCAAACATAATGTGACATGTAAGAAGCTTGAAATAAATAGACATGATATGACATGACAGAATATACCAAAAGCAACATAATAAGAAATCAACTTTTGCTCTAACCACAAAATATCTGTCATTCTGTAAAAAAAGTGTCTGAAGAGGAAATGAGTTTCTGATACATGTAGCATACTGGACCCGTAGAGGACGGCTTAAAGTGCTTTAAAACTCAATCAGTCGTCCATCAAATCTAATAAAAGTTTGGACTAAGGATAGGTTGAGTTCATGGGACGTGTTTTAGGAAGTCATATATATTTTAGAACTTGATAAAATCTCGATTGTATCTTAGAGGGGACAAATTTGAGACTGTGCTTCTCTTTGTCCAGAAAAAAAATAATAACTAGGAGACAAGATATATAAGCCATAGTTTTGGTTTCACAGGGAACTCTTAGTTGCCTTTGAGAAATAAATCAAGCATTTTGAAAGTTTTTCCTCTGTTTCTTTTCCTCTGTGCATTTCTATTGAAAGTATCTGTCATACTGGAACCCTTTAATTCCAACTAACTCTTTAACTAGCTCTCAGGAATTTACCTAACCCAAAGACTGCAGCCCAAAAATGTCCCACAACAGCAACAAAGAAGGAAGCCTGACAAATGAAGGCAGAAAACAAGTGTATCTTCAGATGAATACACAAACCCACCTTGAGTGGTTCGTAAGACAAAATTTCTGTCAGAACCACTCTCGTCAAAACGAGACGAGAAACAGAGATGAATTTCAGAAGCTTATTCTGAATGCATATAATTGTGTTTGGCGGTATGGCTCTGTTCGGAGGAAGTTCCCGACTTTTCCATGAGCTCCATGGAAGCCAAGACAGGGAACAGCAGCATCCTCAGGTGGAGTGCCTTCCATTTGCTGTAAAGGCAACAAACCCCCTAGAACAGAGCAAGCAACAATGAACAACAGTATGACATTGTTGGCAATGAGAAGTCGGTGGAGCAGGGGAGGTGGTGGGTGCAAGCAGAAAGCAAAAAAAAGCAGTGACAGCAAACCTAGTTTAAATGAAGTGCCCCAAATGCCAGCATCCAATTGCGAGCAGCAGCTGATTACCCATTGAGCGCAGCTGGTTGTGGACAGCCATAAGGGTTGGGTCGGCGTCAGCCAATAGGCAAAGGGCGCGTTGACTAACGTGGTCTGCCAGAACTAACGCGGTGCTACATTTAAAAAGATTGCAAATTTTGTGTTTAACGAGCCTTTTATTCAAAGTTTAAAGTTTAGATAAGTAAACTTGGCATTTAAGCCAAAGAAACTGTAATGAACACATGCCTTTATCTCCCCTTTAAGACCTGGGGGGAACTTTTAACTTTTGGTGCTCATATTACATCAGGCTTTTCATCATTTTCAGGACACACAGACATATAATTATTTTCATGATAACTTTTGAATAAAGGGCAAAACTAATCAATAATTTACAATAACGACTGAAGTTTTAACCGCTTACATGGTTTTCATGTCATATTTCTAATGTTTTTCTGAAGATGATAATAAAGGTTTCAAATCAAAATCAAATCAAATTTATTTTTGTAGCACATTTCATGTACAAAACAATTCAAAGTGCTTTACATAAAATAAAAGCATTGCAGCGGGGAGAGTAAGAAGCATTAAAAATACATAAAAGAATATAAAGAGAAACAAATAAAATCATTTAAATGAATTAAAAAGGTTTCAGTGAACTAACAATTCTGAACTTTTTCAGATGCCCTTTGGGTTTTAGAATGCAGCTTTAAACAACGCCATAATTATCAAGTCATTACAGATACAGTGAATGTAAAAGGAAAAGGCCTTGCACTGCTTCCAGATAAACTCCCTCACACAAGCCTCAGATGTCTTTTTAAAACCATTTGAGGCTGCAGTACTTTGGTTTCCTGAATATGCCTGACAGTTCGTTTGATAATGTATACAAAGAGATGGCAGAGGGGGACAGCTCATGTTTTATTGAGTGGAATTTAACGGCCTTCTTCTCTGCTTTGGACCAAAAATGAGGTTAGCTTCCTGCCTTCAGTTTTCACGCTTAGCTAAACATCCTTATTCCAGCTCTGTACTTCTCAGTCATGTTCCTTTACCTTTTTACCAAGTGAAAGAATTTCTTCATCAGTTATTATCATAACTTTCATCAACCCCCCAAAAAAATGTTCCTAACCTCATATCGTCCCCATGTGAACTGCAGCTCAGTACACCAGCGCAGCTCTCTGGGGATAATGTTTAAGGCTGCAGGACCGATTTATTCCATCATGGCTGACAGTGTACCGGACCAAAGAGGATCCTCATCACCTCCAGAAGCACTGCTGACCTCTGAAGCGAAGAGGACAAAGAAGGGGAACGAGCCACCGGGGGCCTCAGCGGCACCAAAGTGTGCATTCAGTAGCACAGAAAGAAAGATTGGACCTTCTCCACCTGCTCCTTCTTTCTCTTTATACACCTCCCTCCTTTCGCTTTGAGGATTCTCTCCCTCTGACACTTTCTCACACACACATGGAGGTCAGTCATCCATACAGATTACAACACCCACTGAGGGGGATGCAGATGGGTTACTGCCTGATACCTAAAAGTGCTTTCACCATTTTCCTATTTTCTGTGGAGCACCTCAATCTGATCATCATCAGAGTGCTGAACGCTACAGCTGAGTCATGGCATGACAAACAGGAGGCTGAGGATGAACTTATTCATTTGTGAAACATAAAATAGCTTGCAGTGCTGCACCTGATATCATCTATAAATAATGTCTTGAATTTGTGTTGTATTGACCTAAGGTCCAGAAATAAATTATGCTTTCCACAGCCATCGTAGATGTAAGACAGAGGGAAAAACTTTTCCATTAATTTTCCCCTCAGGTATGTCTTTACCCTAACTTTGCCTAATTACTTTTAAACTAATGTAATCAAATAACAGCAAAAAAAACATTATGGCACTTTTATTCTAGAATAAAAAAGGCGACAGTTTGAATAAATCAAAACTGGCTCTAAACATGATAAATCATCCATATAACCCTGTGCAATTTTGATCAGTTCATAATCTCTTCATCATTAATGTGATACATCTTGTGATTACTTTTTTTAAAGAGTAACTTGGAGTTTTCCTGATTCAAAGGTTAAGCATTGAAGTACAACTGAAGAAGCTGTGCTGATAAATCTGAAAATCCCTCTTTGGGAAATAGGTCAACATTAATCCCAGATCTTTACAACCCTGTATATCAGTCAACCACATATTGGGGTCAATAAGTTCCGCTACAGGCTGGCCTCTGCATCTGAAATAAATGTTGCCCTGTAGTTTGTGTTATTGCTAGCTTAATGCTAACTGAATGTTATACAGCATTTGTGGTTTTGCATTGGCTTGAGTGGGGCTCATAATCTCTTAAAAATAACAATGCACAACTGTTTTCTTTCTGAAGACCTTTTCTTCAAGCTGCCTTTGTGAGTTTTGATAGTCTGATCTTACCTTGGGTTTAGTAAACTAAAAGAATAGAGAATAAGAAATAAATCAACAAATTAATAAATGAAGTGACCTGGGAAAATGGAGCGAGGAATTGTGGAGATTGTAAAAAAAAAAAAATGGGAAGAGCCTAAGTAACAAGTAGGTCTACCTCCCATGTCTCCATGTCCAAGGAGCTCCTGCAGCGCTGACGCAGCCACGTCTCAGTCATGCGTGGGCTTCTACTGGCACCTGCTGGTCATAAGCAGCATGGATAAACTGCACTTTGAAATACAAAAACAGCTAAAACTACACAAAGATGTTTTCTTGCTGTCATGTCAAATGCACATCAAATGCTACTATTTTAGAACGTTATCATGCCCCCAAACTTATCTGGGAAGTGGCTTGAATTGATTTAGTCCATAACTCAGTGTGGACACCCAATGTGAATAATGATGAGGAGATCTTAACACAAACTGAGGCTATAATGATAAACACATGTGAGTCTTCCCAGTAACTTGGCCAATTAATGACTGCAGACACCAAACAATCTATCACAGATGTATAGAAAAATGACATCCCCTGATAAAACAAAATGAAAAATGGAGTGGAATGTGAAATGGTGCGGACAGATGGATTATGAACTATAAATGTGTAACAAATGAACCGCACAGGGGGCTCAGGACTGCCAGACCTGCTCAATCAATCACCTCTCTAACAAGACTGAGGGCAGTGTGTTGCTCTTTCCAAGAGAATGAAATTCCACACTCAGAGTGGAGTGCCACACACACAATGCAAAGTCAGGACCAAAAAGATATCATAGGCAGACTACATAAACAGTGTCTCTGTGGCTAAAGATCTCCTGAAAGATGCTTCAAAAGCTGTTTTATTTCCAGCACACACGACCCTGCAGGAGGCAGCCACAGCAACAGTCTAAAATCTAAACGGCTACTTCTATTATCTAACTTTTCCCCTTCGCCGTACTTTGTGTTATATGCTCATCTGTACATCAGCCTGCTAATGTGCTGAAAGCTACAATGGTGATTGTGGACAACCATCTGTGCTAAAGACGATTTTAACAATGAGAATGTGAGCCTACAACAGCTGTGGTGTTTTTTCCTTTCCTTTACTGAAGATGTAGGCTCTGCTAACTTATTCTTATTCTGAGGCAGCATGGCGGTGGAGTGACACCAAAGCACTGTTGCGTCACAACAAGAAGGTTCCCGGTCCCCCCGGTAAAAAAGCAGAAAGAGGAAATGGGTGAGTAGATGAGCCTGATATCAACATATGATCTCACTCAATAGTCCATGATGTCATGAGGAGCAAATACTATTGTCAAGATGGCTCTCCCATCTTTTACCTTCTTATCAGTGAGATTCATTCTAACTTTTGTTTTGGGAATGTGTTCAAACAAAATGAGCAAAGTGTGAAGTGCTTTAAACAATTGGAAACAGCATGAGAAATCTGATCCCCTACGCAGAGATTCACGTCATGCTGACAGTTCCTTGCAGAACATGATCATCTGATTCTGGGTTTTCAGCAGCACATATGCATAGATGGTCTAGAAGTCATGTTTGTGTGTAGTCATGAAAGCACTAGATTGATAAACAGCATATTCACCAGGGTGTCGAGGCGCTTGACCAGGTGATACCATGTGTTGGTATGCACAGAGGAAGTCATTCTTTTGTCCTGGATTGGCCTTTTCAATTTTTTCAAGTACTTAACACCAACAAACATCAGTTCCATTTCTGTTCCATTTTAGAGCAATTCAAATGTATTATTATTATAACTGTGAATGATTTATAATAATTATATTATCATATTAAATTATTTTTCAATATATACATATATTGAGACATTTTTTGTCATGGATGAGGGATGTCTATAACAGAACTATATAACACTGTGGATCAAATGGCTGCTGACTACAGAAGTTACAGAAGTGTAGCGCAAAAATGTTTTCTACCAACCTCCCCAAAGAACCTGAACAAGGTTTTATTCTTGTTCACTGTTTACCTCCTCCCATCCCTCTCTATGTCAACACAGTTCTAACCCTAATCCTCTTTGCTCCTGCAGATACACTCTCCCTGCTCTCTTTCCCTCCTTGCACGCCATGTTTTTTAGCTACTCACTTTGGCCTGTACCCTCTCCTCTGCCTCTTCATTGTCCTCAAACAGATGACCTCACCGTCCAGCCAAGCCCCCCACCTGCCAGCGGCACCACACAGACGGGGCTCAGGGGCCCCATGTGGGTGGGGGTGGGAGGGGTGAAGCTCCACATGAAGCCGTGTCCAATAAACACATTGTGTTCAGGCTGTGCTGTCAGAGTCCAGCGAGTCACAATGTGCCAGCAGTGTAAGTTCTGACCGTAGTAAAGCCACAGGAGAGGGATGCCCTGCTGTCAGGGTCTTAAGACTTTCTGTAGGTCCGGAGGGAAGAGATGGGATGAGACAGAAAGGGAGGACAGGGAAGGCTGATGGCGTTCAAGGAGTGTCCTTCTTTGCACTTTGTTCTCTTCCCATAGAGTTACGGGGGTGTGAAGGACTGAACAATGATGCTGATAACACACACACACACACACACACACACACACACACACACACACACACATCTTTTTTGTTTAACATGATACTATGATCTGTATTTAAACTGTGCTTTGGTCCTGACAGGGCTACAAATTCCGTCAAGGACATCAAAACTGTCCTTTAAAAAGGTAATCTGTTTGAGCTCTCCTGGACAATTCTGACTGTTGTTTGTGCATATGCACCAAGCAGCAGCTCAGATTACCTTCTTTAAGTCTCTTGGTGGGGTCCTGGAGGAGGTGCCATCTCGGGATTCCATTGTTCTTCCAAGGGACTTCAATGCCCATGTTGGCAATGATGGAGTTACCTGGAAAGGCATGATTAGGAGAAATGGCCTCCCTGATGTGAATCTGAGTGGTGGTATGTTTTTGGACTTCTGTGCTAGTCATAGATTGTCCATAACAAACACCATGTTCAAGCATAAGGTGGTTCATACGTGTACCTAGTACCAGACCACCTCATGTTGAAGATCGACAATCGACTTTGTAGTTGTGTCATCAGATCTGCAGAAGAGCTGTCAACTAATCACCACCTGGTGGTGAGTTGGAACAGTTGGCAGGGGAGACTGCCGGACAGACCTAGTAAGCCCAAATGAGTAGTGAGGATGAAAAGGGATCGTCTGGTGGAGGCCCCTGTCTGTGAGGTCTTCAACTTTTCTCACATACGAGGGGAGGTTAGGGACATGGAATCTGAATCGACCGTGTTCAGGACCTCCATTGCGGATGCAGCTTCCAAGAGTTGTGGCCTGAAGGTTGTCATGCCTGTTGTGGTGGTGACCTGGGGACCCGCTGGTGGTCGCCAGCGGTGACAGAAGCCGTCAAGCTGAAGAAGGAGGCCTTTTGGGCTTGGTTGTCCGGGGGAGTCACCTGAAGCAGGTTGTGGTTGACTAGGTGGAGAACTGCTGATCGGAACTGAGGATATTGTCAGGCTGTGAAAGGAGAACTTTGAGGATCTCCTCAATCTAGCTAGCATGTACTCCATTGAGGAGGCAGAGTCTGGGTACATGGGTTCAAGGTAAACACAAGAAACTTGTGCTAAAGAAAAATAAATAAATAAAAGGACCAGACTCAGTGAGTAATTCCCTATACTCCCTATATAGACCAGTGAGCAGTGCTGACCAACATATCATTGGGGTCATCAGGTGGGAACCTCCTTTCATCAGTGTTTCGTCTAGTTGGGCCCACGACACCTCCAGGAGGCTAGACAATGACCACTGGCGTCCCAGAGTCACCCCCCTAATGCCAGCCAACACTGCTCCTCACACCACAACAACCATCTTATTTTTATATTTTTTCTCCCACAGCCACAAGCTACCTCAGCCTCTTCACCAACAGCACACCAGTAACAGCGGGGTGGGGATGCAAACCCTGGTTCGGGTAGGGGGAGAAGACTCGTCCATCACCTTGATTCACCCTGAGATGCTAAAGGCTCTGGATGTGGTGGGGCTGTCTTGGCTGACAAATCAATGTCGTTGGAGGTCTGGTACCACACCCATGGAGTGGCAGACCTGGGTGGTGGTTCCCATTTTTGAAAAAAGATGACCAGAGAGTGTGTTCCAACTGCAGGGTATCACACTACTCAGCCTCGCCAGAAAAGTTTACTCCAGGATGTTGGAGAGGAGGCTCTGACCAATTGTTGAACCTCAGATTCAGGAGAAACAGTGTGGTTTTTTCCCAAGTCGTGGGACAGTGGACCAGATCTTTACCCTCACAGAGGTACCGAGAGGATCGTGGGAGTTTGACCATCTTGTCTATATGTGTTTTGTAGACTTGGGAAAAGGCTTACAACTGTGTTCCTCGAAGGATTCTGTGGGGATGCTGAAGGAGTATAGGGCACTGGAGCCGCTTACTAGCTATCCGGTGTAGCGTCTCAGGAAAGACAGAGAACGGAGATGTTTACATTAACCTTCCCCCCTTTTTCAAATGTCTTGACATCGAAAACATTTCACTGTTTATGACCCTTTCAACGGATTACCCAAAGGAGATAACGGAGCCAGATGTGAATCCAACTAAATGGGGTCCTTTGTGTTTTGAGTCTTCGCTCCCCCAAACCAGCTACGAACAATAAATTATGCAGGACACCTCCTGATAAGGGAAGCAGATGTAAGCAGCCCCCTCAGTACCAGCCAAGTAATGTTCAACTCTCCACTTTTTTTAGAAGAATAGAATCAACCCTAATCATCACTTTTCTTGGAATAAAACTGTTAAAATCGGAACTGCATAAATCTACAGATCATTTTGAAACATTCGCCATTCTTTTACATGAAGTATTTACCAAGTTATGGAATACTGGATTTAATAGAATCCCTTTCGTGGAGCCACAGCGCCCCCCAAAGGACATGGATAACGGACACTTTTCACTATGTCAGCCTAATGACCAAGGACAATTTCAACTATGGATGTTTAATGTTCTCATTATGTGCAAAGCATAACCCAATGGTGTTAATTCCACAGGTATTACTCAAAGAGCTGCAGATTATTCTAGTTAACAGTAACCAAAAGTTGTCATACCATTTCTATCATGATAATATGAAGTATTGTATGCTGTTAACTGTTCCATGCTCATATGTGTGTTTATGCCTGTTCGTATGCAACATTATTGTCTGTTAGGAACATTATATTGTCTAAAATCAATGTCATATGAGTTAAATACGGTATAAGGAAGAAGCAGGAATTCTCCCCTTTTTGTCTCATAAATTCAGCTTGGTCAACCCCCCTTTTTTCCGTTGGGTCAAAAGCCAGCTGAACTCTGATTGGACGAAAGCTGACATGTGATCTCCAGCTTAAAAGAGAGGCGCGCATGAAATCACGCTCTCTTATATCCCTTACGCTCCGCAACTCTCTTGTCCTCTCTCTGTAACTATTAATTACCATTTTTTTTAGACTTCCCCTTTCTTTTGTATAAAAGTCTGGTCCAATACACGCGAGTGTGTGCCAGCTTATACAGCCCGGCCCAAGCCGCCACTTTCCATCCAAGGAGGAAGAATAAAGAAGAAGTCGATTCTACGTCATCCCGCTGGTTACCACGGAAACACAGCCTTCGACACCAACGCATCAGAAGGAAAGAACCATGGGATCTCTTACGCTACTACGACAAAGTAAGGTGCTGATTTGAGATCTTTTGAAGCCGTGGATAAAATGAAAACTTTCTCTGAAAGCGACGAATGAGCAGACCTCCGCCGGCAGAAGACAGTTGGCACAATATCCGTGTTACGAACCAGATTTAGCCACATTTTGATAGGTAACCCTGTTAGTGAACTGCTTCTTTCTTCCCTTGTATGCCCTGCAGTGGCCTAACTGACTATTTCGTCAGGGTGTTTATGAAGCCTGCAGTTAACTTGCTTTTGACAACTTGCAGTGTTGTTGATCGGAGGAATTCTGATTGATTTACAACAGAATGCTATGACAGTATCTAGCCTATGCACCATGTAAACTATACATTTAACTTTGTAGTGCAGTTCAGCATTCAAAAGATTAAATCAAAGTGCTTTCTTACCTGAAATTGATTCCGAAATGAATGGGACTTTTCATCAATGACTTTTCAACATTACTTTTATCACCCGGTAAACCAAATATCAATGATGCATCAATCATACTAAGGATAACTTTGTATCAATGTTGTTTCAATATCACTGCGGTTAACATTATGTTGTGTCAGGTTTTCATCAGTTTGCCAATAGTGATTCAACATTTATTTTGCATCAAGATTTCAATGTCAACCATTCTGATGATTCAGATGGAAAAACAATATCATTTCAATGTCAGCTTGCTATCTGGGAGGTCAGAGCAAGAAACGGACAGAAGGATTGGGGCTTTGTCAGCAGTAATGAGGGTGCTGCTCTGGTCCATTGTGGTAAGAGGGATCTCAGCTGGCAGGAGAAGCTTTCAGTTTACTGATCCATCTTTGTTCCAACCCTCACCTGTGGTCACGAGATCTGGGTAGTGACTGAAAGAACAGAATCTCGGTTACAAGCGGCTGAAATGGATTTCCATCAGAGGGGGGCTGGGCTCAGCCTTAGAGATGGGGGAGGAGCTCCACCATCCGGAGGGAGCTCGAAACACAGCTGCTGCTCCTTGGCATCGAAAGGAGTCAGCTAAGGTGGTTCCGGCATTTGGAAGGCCTCCTGGTCGCCTCCCTTTGGAGGTTTCCGGGGCACATCCTGCTAGGAGGAGGCCCTGGGGCAGACCCAGAATTCACCTGAGAGATTATGAGTACCTCCTGGCCTGGGAATGCCTCATGATCCCCCAGGAGGAGCTGGAGAGTATCGCTGGAGAGAGGGATGTCTGGGTTTCTCTCCTGAACCTGTTGCTTCCACGACCCAACCTTGGAGGAGCAGATGTCAATGGATGGATGGAGTGTAGTCTTTACTGCTTCTGTTAGCTGCTTATTGAGATACGTTATCAATTCTTTCTGATATATTTGTGAAGCTGATTTACAGTGGCACATTAGATACAAACATATCTTCATTTGTAAGTAGCTTTGGATAAAAGTGTCTGGCAAATGCATAAACATAAACATAAACATCTAATGACAGCATTAATGGGCTAGTCATAGGTTAATTGGTTGGTAAAGTGTGATATTATTGACAGTGTCAAACATAATCACCTATGGTCGAAAGTGTTCCACTCCCCTCCTTTCTCCTCTTGAGAACTTGTAGCTTGTGAAACGAAGCACTTAAGACTGACATTTGCTCCAAAATATTTTTATGTGTGGCTGTGGGAGTTTAAAATACAAAGTACTTTTTTTTTTGCCATTACTTCATTAACAACAAAAACTGTGGTTAGTCTTTCATCAGTTTTTAAAAAGTTTAAGATTTCATTTTTTGCCTTGTAGCACCTAGGCACTCAACTTCTGAGTAAGGTTAGAGTGGTGCAGCACAACAAAAGCATGTGCTCAGGCATCAGCACATGGCTCTTCCCTCTCAGCCACCTCTAAGTCCAGCTTTCATGAGGACAGCAGTGTGAAACCGACACAGCCATTATCTGTCTAGTAGCACTCCACACCACCCCTGCTCCTCCCTCCTCCCCCCACACAACAGGGACGGGAGCCTCACACACAAATGAGCGGACTGCATTACCCAGAATATTGCCTCCGTTCCATTTATACCATATCTTAACACTGACCCCATGAATGTGAAATTGTCATCCATTTTCTATACCCGCTTAATCCGTCGGTCGGGTCATGGGGGGGCTGGAGCCTATCCCAGCGGTCATCGGGCAAGAGGCAGGGTACACCCTGGACAGGGCGCCAGTTCATCCCAGGGCCAAACAGAGACAAACGAGACACACAACCACACTCACAAGGACAATTTTAGAGACACCAGTTAACCTAACATGCATGTTTTTGGACAGTGGGAGGAAGCCGGAGTCCCCAGAGAGAACCCACGCATACACAGGGAGAACATGCAGACTCCACACAGAGAGAACCAGCCGGGAGATGAACCTGGAACCCTCTCGCTGTGAGGTGACGGTGTTAACCACCACACCACCGTGCAGCCCGTCATCCATTTTGTTTTTGAAAAAAACACTTTTTCTTTCATTTCCTTTATGCGTTGCTATTTGGATTTTTGCCCGAGGGTCAACCATATATCTTCCTTATAGAAAAATTGCAGCCAAGTAGAAGCTGTCTTGCTTGTAGTCAGGTCGCCTCCCAAGGCTTTAGTGGTATAACTCAGAGATAGCTCCACAGAGTGCTTTGCTTTGCTGCATCACCTTCATTAACCACCGTGCTGGAAACTTCTCTGTCAGTGCCTCGCCTCTCAACTCCGGCTTAGCTTCCCCAAGTTTATTTTTCCACTTATCTGTTGTGAGGAAGGAGAAGACAGAGAGACATAGTGAGAGAAAAGGGAGATGCTCAGGGCTTGGGATGTGTTTTTTAATCTGTTATTCTTCTGTATTGGCACGGGAGTCTCCAGTGTGGGGATTAAGAATCCAGACAGAGTGATGGAGCTCGGTGCTGACCCCGAGGGCGGATGAGGACTGTAGGAGGAGAGAGGAGAAACAAAATAAATCATCTCTGTGGAATGAAAGAGAGAAAGGCAGAGGCACAAAGAGGATTGTGATTTTGTGCTTTGGTTTGTATGTGTGTGTGTGTGTGTGTGTGTGTGAGTGTGAGAGAGAGAAAGAGCCAAAGAGTAAATGGAGAGCAATAGAAAAAAGGAGGAACTGGCAGTGGTCGAGGTTGGGAGCAGTCTAAGTCCTGAATCATGACCTAATAAATCTAAAGTTTACCCTACACCGCTGCACAGCACTGTACTGATAACCAGCTGAGGCCTGTTAGGAAGCAGTGCCACTGTATTTTCACATTTCATTTCCACACTGACGAAGAAACGAGTTCACATCAGAGGAATAAACACATGTTTGATTTAGTAGATTCAGGCCTGTCAGCACAGAAGAACAACTATTTTCGTTTGCCTATTTTCTCCATTTTTTCTCCTCTTGGAGCATGTAAACACCAGTCAAACTCCATTTTTAGTTGACCTGAGACAGATAGCATAAAAAAACAAATATAAGATTAGTTAAATATTGCAAAACGTCTATGATACGCTCGGGCTCATGGTGCCCGGGTCCTGTGCTCAACTCATGTCTGGGTGGTCGGGGCTTCCTCTGCTGTCTTCTGGGTGAATGGCTGCGAGGGCTCTGGGCTCCGTGGGGACTGCTGGTGGCCTGGGTCTTGGGGCCCTCTGCACTCATACCTGAGCACAATTCCTGTGAAAGCTGTCCCATATATTTTGCATGTTTTGCCCCCTAACCCTATGTACATGCTGCTGGTGTTGTTTGTGTTTTGTTTTTTTCTTCTCTCTGTTTGTCTACCTGTAGGTGTCCCTGATGGTTCTACGCCTGGTTTCCCCACAGGGGTCGTAGGATGTTTTCTGTTTGGTTTCTACAGATATAGCAGCCAGTTGTCTGGTTTTGTCTGGTTTTTCATTGTCTTCTCCGATCATTTCTTTCTTTCTCTGTCTTGTTTCTCTTTCTTTTTCTTTGATCTCCCTCTTTCCTTGTCAGGTTAGGCACTATCATATACAAGGTATTGTAGCAAAAATCAATGAATAAGCAGTACTTGGGAATCAAGGGGAGCTTTACATTCATAAAGCTTCCCATGGAAAAGCAAATGTGTTTGGCATAACACGGGATTCAGATTACAATTCTGCTGCCATGATGCTGAACAGGAAAAGTGTATGAATAAACAAATGAATAAATAAAACAAGTGACCCTAACCCATTTCCTAACAGACGGAGAAAATAAGCATTTAGCCAAGGTTTTGCCTCAGGACAGTATAAGAAATGTTACTTTCATAATTTCTTTAGTTTTTCCTAATTGTCTCTTTGATAGTATGGACTAAATAAAGACAACGAAAGGTAACATGACAGGTGACATGGTGTATGTGGTAATCCACGATTGTAGTGTTGGTGGACGTAGCAGACTCAGGCCGGAGGCAGAGGTATCCTAACGTGGATGGTCTTGATGTTATAAATCCAAATAAGGATGCTGCAAAGTTCCAGAAACTCTAAACAACAGACAAACTAAAGACTAAGCACAAGCAAGAAACCAGAAAGAATAACCATTGGGGAGCAGCTGCAACAACAAACTGGCAAATGACTGAGAGGACCAGAGGAAAAATAAAAGCAGAAAAATACCAGGAGGGCTGATAAGTGGAGTGCGAGCAGGTGAGTGATTAACAGGTGTGCATCTATGGGGTAAGGACAAGAATAAAACAGAACTAAACAGAACATACATGAAGTACAAACTCAGGAGAAACACAATCATGAATACAAAGAGTTAAAGGATAAGACCGTTTTTTTGACATTGGGCCCTTGATTTCACATTATAACATGATGTTCTACTCACCCCTGCTTGTTGTTGGTCATTTGGAGCTGTTCCGAAGATATTCGCGAGGCGTCTGGCTGCTCTCTTGAGATATTCGGCCATGAAACGGTTTCCTATGGGCAAGTTTATACAGGCACAAACTATGCTTTTTATAATTTATTAATTACTGTACACTAGCACTGATAACGTGGAGGTGCGTCGCTTACTTAAAAAAATCCGGGTTACTAATTTTGAATTTTAGCCGAATGAATAAATAGGCAGCAGGTCTGTGGGCTGTCTGTGGCAGTAGCACGACGATGACGTCAGTAACACCCACTTTACGACAAAAATTCAAAATTACAGTAACCCGGATTTTTTTAAGTAAGCGACGCACCTCCTCGTTATCAGTGCTAGTGTACAGTAATTAATAAATTATAAAAAGCATAGTTTGTGCCTGTATAAACTTGCCCATAGGAAACCGTTTCATGGCCGAATATCTCAAGAGAGCAGCCAGACGCCTCTCGAATATCTTCGGAACAGCTCCAAATGACCAACAACAAGCAGGGGTGAGTAGAACATCATGTTATAATGTGAAATCAAGGGCCCGATGTCAAAAAACCGGTCTTATCCTTTAAACACATGATGACTAAAAGCTATAAACTAAACAGGACACAAAAAAACTCAAAAACAAGAATACAACAACATCTAACAGAGAAGACAAAGCAGAACACACAAAGAATAAAGCTCAAACTAATAACAGAACTCAAGCAGGAACTGAACCAAGACACGGATCAGAGACAAAGACACCAAGAAAAACTAAACCAGAGAACAGAACAAAACCAAAGCAATCATCAGGATCAAATGAAAGCTTCTTTCACAGATACATCGTCAAGCTGGGACTGACGCACTTTCACTGCACATCACCTCACGTGTACTGGGGGTCAAAGTTTATCCGCTGTTGATATGCATCTGAGCATGTGAGTCTGGTCTCACCTCATGTGTGCCGACACACACTGAGCGATGCAGAGCCGAGCTTCCTCTGTTTGACATGTTGGATTTATCAGGAGAAACAGCGAATGTCTAATTGACCTACCGTATCCCAAAAGTGAAAATACGGTTGTTATAACTGGGTGTCTGACGTGTGTCTCACTGTAGAAAGCACTGCACATAATTGCAAAGAGGACTTGGTGGCTTGTTAAGGGAAACTTCCTCCTCCGGCCTGTAGGGGTAGTAGTTTTGAGGATGCCCATGGTGGTCATATTGTAGAGTATGAACAAGCAATGCATTTGGTTGCTTTTTGGAAGACTTGTTGGGATTTTAAGACTGTAAGACACTGTTAACTTCCCATTCAGTTGTTCATTAAAGGTTGCAAATAGTTGAGTTTCAAAAGAAAAAAAGAGGACTAATGATGTAGGTTCAGTTGGTTCTTTTCTTACCTCTGCACATCTCACCTCGCACGGTGCTGACCTCAGACGGTCGTGGGGAGTGGAGGATTGTGAAGCTATCGGAAATGTAGTTTGGATGGAGAATAAAGCAGTGTGCCTCATCAGAAGTCCAAAATAGATTGCCCCATCTTTCTGACATCAAGTAGAGGGCTGAGTCCAACTATTTCTGTCTGAACTTTTTTTTAAAGTGATAGGGTTGAGCATCTCTCATTAACTCATGCTCAAACTGAGTGCAGTACTGTGAATGGCCTCCTTCAGAGCAACCGAATCAACAACTATCCTCCTGCTTGCAGCCCAGCTCTACTCCGAACAATACAACTGGAACCCATTTTCTACATTTAACACAGACCAAAACTGTGTTAGAAATAGATTTGCTACTAATGGTGATTTCCAAAAATAATCCCATACATAGAATAAAAGAAAGCAGGTCAATGAAAGCATATACCATACCATACCATACCATACCATACCATACCATACCATACCATACCATACCATACCATACCATACCATACCATACCATACCATACCAACTTTATTTATAAAGCATTTTATACACCCACAGGACCAAAGTGCTATACACAATCATAAAATAGAAGGGTCAAGTATAAAAGCAGTACTAAAGTAATTAAAATATAAACACAATAAAACAAAGTCAAACATCTCAGATTGTGCCAAAGGCCAAAGAAAAAAGATGGGTCTTAAGAAGGGATTTAAAAACAACAAGTGAAGAGGCCTGTCTTATGTCCAAAGGAAGGTCATTCCATAGCTTGGGAGCTGCCACAGAAAAAGCACGGTCCCCTCTGAGCTGGCGCTTTGTCTTCGGGACCCTCAGAAACAACTGGTCAGCTGACCTGAGGGAACGGGAGGGTGTGTAAGAATGTAACAGCTCAGACAGGTAGGGAGGGGCAAGCCCATTAAGAGCTTTAAAAGCAAATAAAAGGATTTTAAAATAAATCCTAAAATATACTGGCAACCAGAAGCTAAAACAGGGGAAATATGGTCAAATTTTCGTGTACCTGTTAAAAGTCGTGCAGCAGCATTTTGAACCCTCTGAAGCTGGGAAATGCATGAATCACTGACACCTATATATAGTGCATTACAGTAATCCAGCCGTGAGGTCACAAATGCATGGATTGCTGTTTCAAAGTGCTGTCTAGGAAGAATGGGTTTTACTTTGGCTAGCTGCCTTGAGTGAAAAAAACTGGATTTTACAACAGCTCTAATGTGAGCTTCCAGCTTAAGACCAGCATCCATCTTGACCCCTAAGTTTGAAATAACCGGCTTGACATACTGAGCCAAGGAGCAAGCATCGGAGAGAGAGTCTTCATTGGAACTGCCAAAAATCACTACCTCTGTCTTATCTTCATTAAGTTTCATATGCATATTGCATATCTTTAAAACTGTGTGGTAGTTTCCACTTTGAATCTAAATTATTGCAACTCCACATCCCTAACAATTGGAGGGAATTAGGTTCTTTCAGACATCACATGCTTTCAGCACTTGCTGTGTGTTGCATTTCTGTCACCCTTGAGTACCTGCGCTGTGACATTCTGTGTTTTGTTTCCCTGCCTTTCCTTCCTGGGGCTTTATTTATCAAGATTGCTTCCTGGCTCAAGGTCATTTCTCCTCATTCAGCCTACTCTCCTCCACATATTGATGCCAGTAGAGCCAAGGTTCTTGGCTGCTAAAGCAAAATCGATATCCCTGAGCGCTTGGTGCTTGTGCTCTAATATCCTCCCAGCAACACCTGCCAAAATATTTATGCTGTATTCATGGGAGATGCTTAGGCAACACATAGGAACAGGGAAAGACACAGCTGGCGGCTTGCTGGGATCCTATAGAGGGCACAGTGAAGCTCCCATCACAGTAGCTCATGAGTAATGCTTTTTTTGCTAAACTTAATAGAAGCTGCAGGGCTAGTGCTATTAGCTTAACTCAGTTTTTCACAGTCTCAGCTCGAGTCTGATGAGGAATATGAATAACATTGATTGAGGTTACAGCAGAGTAAATGACCTCATTTGTAACGGTTTCTTTTTGACCCTTTTTTAAGAGAGAGAGAGGGCAGCCATGTTTACTTATCACAGACAGAGAGTTATGGGAGTGTGAACACTGGAGAGGGGGTGGGGGTCGAGTGATGATTAGAATATCCAGCATTTGCTTCCACAAGAAGAGTTTTTCCCTGGAATTGTTTGCCACAGGTGTTGGGCCGGACAGCTTTCAGCTCTGCCAGATGGGCGACAGAACAAATACTGCACGTGTTGAACTCAAGTCGTCTTTTTGCCCTAGCAGCGAGTGCATTTGACATCTGAGGGTGTTTGTCTGAGGTGCATTGACAGTTTGACCTCTTGACTTGATAAACTACTATATACTCCCTCCTTGACAAACCAAAGCTCGGATGATGAAGGCTTTGGTATTCTGGCAGCACACGTCCCATTGTAGTGCTGTCATGTCGCTGTGGGAGGTAAAAGAGGGTGGGCGTGGGGGGCTGGGGAGCTCTTCCTGGTTAACATGCAAATTAACTATTTAAAGGCTCCGAAAGGTCAAAGAGGTCCATGGTGATACTTGTGAGATAGCATCGTAGAACTGTTTGTGTTGGTGGCTGGCCAGCATTGCAGCTGGGCTACATTGTTAAAAAGAGATCTGCAAAGCATGTCTGCTGGACATCAGTCACACACAATGAGAGGTTGGAACAGACAAAGGAGCAAAAAGTATGAAAGTAAGAACAGACAGAGGGCAAATGAACACCAAAGAAACAAATGATGATGGCACATGGCTGGCTTAATGGTGTGGGTGTGCATGCTGTGGGGGGAAGACAATCAATTTTGTATGATATCTTTTTTTATTTTATTGATATGCACCCTGGGGAGGTAAATGCCATCATAGCCTGCACTGTAGATGTCTGTTAGGAGGATGATTGATTGGTCTGGCATTTGATCCTGTGGCTCACAGTGAAGGATAGGATGTTGGAGTCGTGGGAGTACCCATGGCCGCCCTCCACTCTGCTCTCCTCCTCCTTCTGTCCCTTTTACAGCCCTTCCCTCTCAGTACATTCACTCATTTATCTATCCCCTCGGCCGTTATTTATCCTTCATTGTCTTGTTTCTCACACAAGCGCCTTTTAAAAAGCCCTGTGATGAGCGGTTTGAAAGGTTTTGTTCATGGTCCTGTGGTGCTAAAAGCTTTATAAATAGTCTACATTTAAAAAAACATCCACCTGATGGTGATTCTACTCCTGCCACCATCTTCTTGTGAAATAACAAAATCAAAAAGTAATGCAGCTTGAAGACTTTGATTTGCTAAACAGCATGAGCAGCACTGCCCTCCTTTTCTTTTCCCCTTGTTTCGTTTGAACACATTGCACTCATTTAATGGGGTGTCAGACACACGTCTTAAAGACAACGAAAGACTGACACACTGAAAGAATCTGTGAATTGCATGATTCATTTTCTAGTTTAATCAGGCACTTATGCACATGAATTCCACACTCTCTTAAATTGGGGATTTATTGAAAAAGTGCCTACCGTCTAAAAGACTCCGATGCAAAGAGACAGGGAGAATATGGGAGCTGTAATTGGGTATCTGTGAATTAATTTGTTCAGTGAACATACCGTGAATCACATGAGGTCATAGAAAACCCAGATGGAGCAGCAGGAGGACTGGCACAAGGTGGTAAAGGCAAATATCCAATGTATTAGTCTGAGTGCTGCTTTCAGCAGTCTACACTGCCACCATGTGGGGAGAGAAGAGTGTGGGAGAGCCTTACAGACAGCAGAAGCAAGAGCCCCACATTTCCACTGAAAACTGTTTGTCAAACCATGAGTCAGCCCTGGGTAAATATCAGAGCTTCTTCAAAAGAAAGTAAAATAGGGAAAAATAACTCTTTGGAAGAAACTAAGAACAAGGTGTGTTCATGGACCCAACCACCATTTCAGCATGACGGTGGAGGTCCATTTTCTTCTGGGAGACTCAGTGTAAAAGAATGCAGAGAGGGGAGAGAGGCCCAGAGTCATCTTATCACTGCCACCTCCTATAGCTTAATTTATTAAGACATTTCTTTGGCGTGCTCTGCTTATACGTCAGTATTATAATCTTCAATAATCCCCTCAGAGAGGGTGATGGAGGACATATGTGACAGCAGGAGCAGTACCGTTCCCAAAGGATGGAGGAGTTCCAGGGAGCAGGAATACAGGAATGTTTCTGTGTGTTTCTCCAGCCATACATTACAGTGAGAAATGCAGCTGAATCGAAAAGAGGATTCATGCTCATAGATAAGGCTCCAATGACCTGTGATGTGAGAAGGGGTGTTACCATACCCCCTCCCCCGAGTTTTGGCCTCCATAGTTATTTCATTGTCTGATTCTCTCACACTGAGTCTTAGAAAATATACTATTATCATCTTCATGATAAGTTATGAACATGGGCACATCTTTTAGTTTAGATTAAAAAACAAACAAACAATCTATCTATCTATATACATATATGTATATATCTATATACATATTTATATATTTCTATCGATCATGAAAACATGCGGAACCTGTAGCAACGTCGCGTTGTTTCACTCCGTTTTCTTTTACTGCTGCACCCAAAATGGAGGATCGAAGAGCCAGTTTGTGAAGTAGGACTCAAAGTTAGGTCAGATGGCGACACATTTTGGGCATACTTCGCCTGGTTCTGTTACAATAAGAGCACGAAGAAAGAAGAATTGAGGTAAGTTATTTCAGTAACTCATATATGAACACGCAAGCCGTCACTGTTATCATAGTGTTTGTGTCACGCTAATGTTTTGCTAGCATGCTAGCCCAGTAGGTTCACTTGACCCTAATGCCACCTACCCACACATGCACATATGTTACCAGATGTTGTATGATGAGGTGAAACACTGAATTTAACAGTTTAGCTTTTCTTTTCATATTTGAATTGTCCTCGTGTCTTTTTGTAGAAACACCACATATCATACATGTTTCCCTTTTAAAGTAATCCACACTTAATCTTTTACAAGGTATTTGGTTAATTGTATTTGTTGTGCTTTATGAACAATGGTGAGCACATCTTATTTAGCCATAATAAAATGCTGATTGTTCACTATAATTGAGTCAGTTTGACAGCAGGGCTGCAGGTTAACACTTCATCACACTGTACACTCTTCCTTTATTCGCAGGTTGGTCTGACATCAGCAGGAGAGGATGTTTTGCAAGCTGTGTTTGAGGCTTCAGCCTGGGACAGTTCATGCTGTGGCCCAACAGAGCATTCACAAAC
Source organism: Odontesthes bonariensis (assembly GCF_027942865.1). Classification (NCBI taxonomy): domain Eukaryota; kingdom Metazoa; phylum Chordata; class Actinopteri; order Atheriniformes; family Atherinopsidae; genus Odontesthes; species Odontesthes bonariensis. The sequence goes on along the minus strand of NC_134517.1, from coordinate 2,551,038 downwards.
TGGCCTCTCTTCAAAAGGCCACCACACTTCCTCCCAAGAAGATGCAAAGCTTGCTTTACCCATTCAGTGAGGTGGAGCCATACCTGGACAGGTACTGTGCTTTATGTCTGTAACATAAAGAGGATGGCTGAATACAGAGTGTATAACGCATACTCCCAGCTGGATTAACCAAATGGAACTACTTTTCCAGGTCTGTGGACATGACAGAGTTTCAGCTCTTCCATCCCAGTTTGGAGGACATGCTGGAGGCAGAGAAGCTCTTTTGCTCTTCAGTTTCTCATAAGATTGATTACTACTCCTCTGCAGAGAGGATGGACCATGCACCTGCTCTGAAACAGCCAGAGGTCAGTCAAGCTGCTAACAAATGTGTCATGTTCAAATGGTAAAATCTTTCTATCTAAAGTATGGACATGTCAGTAAATATTCTATGTGTGTTGGTGAGAGTTTGTCTCATCTGCTCACGTCTACGCTGATTTCTGGAACTCCAAGCATCTCTCACCGCCACCACCGCTTTCACAAAGACTGTAGAGCAGAGAGGCAAAAAGCACTGCCGGCCCGCAGAACCTGAAGGCACATTGTAGCGCAACACACTGCAATGACCCTTTAAACTGTCCACGACAACCAAAGAAGACGAAAGGCCCACCTGCTGCTAGGACTGGGCGATTAATCGAGTTTTACGATTTCTCGAGATGTTTTATGAAATCGAGAAAGATTTTGACATATCGAATTTCTCGAGTTAATGCTGTAGAACCTAAATGAACAAGATTTCGCCACTCTGATTTTCCTTCTGTGCTGTGGAGCTGTCCGCTCCCAGTGTTTCCCACACATAGACTAATTCGTGGCGGTGCGCCACAGATTCAACACCGGCTGCCACATATGGCGTTTCGTTATTATTATTTTTTTAACGCTATTTAAAAAAAATACTCGTATTCGTTAAGCTGCATTTCCTTTCCCTGCTCTGCCTCCATCTCTCTCTGTCCCTCGCGTCTCTCTCGCATAGCCTATTCACACACACAGCCCCTCCCCTCCGTGCTTCCCTGGAAGCTTGCTAGCTTCAGCGTCGCGTTAGATTAGCTCTATAGCTCTGGCTCAACCGAAAGACGGCTGGAGAAATTCACGAAAGGTTGGTATCACGTGCACCTTTATAAAATCACACGTTAAAAAGTCCTATAAAAATATTTTATATTTTGAATACAATGTTGTCCCGTCCCGTCCCGTCCCATAGCAAACAAGCGATTACGCCTTCTTTATAAAGTTAACTAGTCGCAAGTTTGCCGTTAAAAAAAAAAAAAAAAAAAAAAAAAAAATGTAGTTGGGTTGTTGAGGTCAAAACACTAGCAGCTGTGAATCAAATAAAGTAGTTTTTTAACACTCTTACACTGAATGTTTGCTGCTTCAATCCACCACACATTGCCTTCACATCTGTGGGAAACACTGCGCTCCACTATATAACTGTCTACCCTCAGATTTTATGTTTATAATTACAATAAGGCAATATATTTCTTCCTTGGTTTGATAATGTTAAAAATGGTGCACAAGCACTTTGTTACTAGTACCTACCTCTAGGCACTTGGCTGCCTACCTGTTTGCACTTCAATAAAAAAAAACTTTGCTGAATTTGGTGTGATTTTTTTTTTTTTAATTTTTTTATTATTATTATTTTTTCCTGCATAGATATCGAGATATATATCGTATATCGAGATACAGCAAACACTAATCGAGATTATTGTTTTTCTCAAAATCGCCCAGCCCTACCTGCTGCGTCTCATTACTTCTCATTACTTCACTTCACCATGAAGTAACTCATACTGCAAATATGTCAGCTAGTATGTACACCTGTATAACTTCAGCTGTTCCAACCCAGCTCAGTCAGAGAAAATAATCTGTATGGAACCAGTTCAAGAAAGAGTTATTTTATATTAATGTGAATAAAAATGAAAATGTGCAACAAAGATAAACTGAAAATCATCAGCATCTATAGGTGTTAAAACAAAAAATCAAATTATCTCTTTAAACAATCATACATGAAGTTAACACCCCTGTTCCAAGTGAATCTGAGAGAATAGTCTGATCTGTGGGAGTGAAACAAAAGCCTTGGCCACCTTTTTTTTTTTTTTTTAGAAGTTTAAACAAGTGCCTCAATACAGAAAACTCACAGACAAAAAGCACTTTCACCAGTAAAGTGTTCACGTTCCAAAGTAGCGTAATAGGGCTACAATTAATCCGTACGTACAGACCACACATAGTGGCCCTCATTTATCAAGCCATCGTAGAAAGCATCGTAGATATGAGCGGAGAACTCGTCGTACGCAGAGGCTCAAGTGAGATTTACAGAACATGCGTACCACACCAATCCCATCGTAAGACCGAGCGGCTGTTGATAAATCCGGCGGCTGAAATCCATCGTAATGATCCTAACCACGCCTTCTACAAAAGGGGGCTGAGAGGCCGCACCTCTAGAATTTGCGACATGGATAGACGAAAGGCGGCAAAGAAACGCTGTCAACAGCGTTGGCGATGTAAATCGCAGACCGGACGAGTTATGTATTTTACCGTACTGTGATGGTCAATAAAATGTGATAAACTCCAGATTAAATTAAATCTAAAATTGAGCGATGTTTTACTTTTTCTCCAGTAAGATCAGGAAGAAGTGGTCCGATATGAAATTGGCCAAAAAAGAAGGTCGCAGCTCTCCGACGCTCTCTTTCTTTTTTCCTTGAATAACAGAATGCTTACCAAAAGTCAGAATCGCTGAATAAGTTCCTCTCTCCTCCTGAGCGCTCTTGGCTGTGCAGGCTGGTGGTAGGGATCTCTGGGTGCGGGGTCCTCTGGATGTACATCTGGAAATGGCACTCCATTTTTTTGGGCAATGTTATGGAGATCCCCGCATGCAATAATAATATTGCATACCTTTTCGGGCGTATAGGGTTCCCCCCGCAGCCGAGAGACAGATCCAGCTTTAGGAGCCCTGTACACCTCTCCACAGTGGCACGCGTGCGCGAATGCGCAGTGTTAAAGCGCCTCCTGTTCGGTGTGAGGGTGCGCGGTTGAATAATGAGCCATCACTCTTCCAATTACGGAGTTGTACTTGTTTAATTTATTTAATTTGCGTTTATGTATATATTTATGTTGAAGTCAAATAAAACATGGGCCTTCTTTGAAGTGATAAGTCTGTAATTTTAACCTAGGGATTTGTTGCGACTCCTGAGCACGCACTAGTGACGCTGCAGTGTTGCAGTCACCGCAAGTCAAAATGTAAAAGTGCGTACACGGCCTCAGACCTGTCGTGGCGATTTCATCTTTCCTGCGTTCACGATGGATTTGATAAATGCCAACCTTTGCGCAGAAAAGAACGTACACACGACCTACGCACGTTTTTCGTCTTACGCAAGTTTGATAAATGAGGGCCACTGAGTCTATAAAAATATCACATGCTGGTTTACAGCCTTTCAAATGTAAGCAGTGTGGCTAAATTCATCTAATTCACATGAAGACCGTATGGGAGGAAAAAAAACAGCCTCCAAGCTGCTCGCTGAAAACACAGCTGCCCAGATCGCAGACCGGCTGCAGGTTTAAGGCAGCAGGTGCTGGGGTACCGGTCCAGTCAGGCATGCTGGTTGGAACCATGAGGAGCGAGGGCCAACACTGCTCCTGGATGAGGACTTACTAAGTTACATACAGAAACTCGACTATCAGGACTCGAATGCATGACAGGAATGTTCAAACTGTAGATTTATTCAAGCCTGGGTGTTACACTGCAGATCAGTCAGTTAGGCTGAGGAATCTGAATAACAAGAATTAGGCAGAATCCAAAAACACGAAAAAGATTCAAAAACATGACAGACTTGGGACAAACATGACAAAGGATCTCCATTTGCTGGATTGGTTGTCACAGTGAATTAAGACAAACTAACACGGGAGGCTGGGAGCACACACAATAAAGACCAGTGATTGGAATGATTGGAACAGACCAAGGGAGCAGAAGAGGGAGGCAAACACTAACAAACGTACACCAGAATGAACTGTTGCACAGACTTATCAGTCCCATATACAGAGGAGGGCAACCGAGTGATGTTGGCTTTAAGTCATTTTTAGTTAACATCCTGACTCCAAAATGTTTTCCTGTGTTTAGACGGCTTAGAAACAAGCGTTTTGATTTAAACTGACAGCGAATTAACCATTTTTTACTTTTATGCTTTTACAGTTGTGTTACTTTGTTTGCTTTTTGCTTGTAACTATCTGTTGTTTCACGTACATATTGAATAACATTTTGCTAAATCTAAATACAGTTCTCATTAGAAATTTGTAAATTCCCATAAATTTTAAATTTCCTGGGTTTAATGTAAGATAATGCATGAAGATTTGATACCCAACAAGGAAGAAGACAGGAAGGAGGACCACTGTTGTCAGCTTTCCTGAACTAAGATATCAGCTTCTGACTCAAAGCTACAGTAACCTCTTAGATTCTGACTCAAAGCTACAGTTACCTCTTACCTTCTGACTCAAAGCTACAGTAACCTCTTAGATTCTGACTCAAAGCTACAGTAACCTCTTAGCTTCTGACTCAAAGCTACAGTAACCTCTTAGCTTCTGACTCAAAGCTACAGTCACATCGTAGCTTCTGACTCAAAGCTACAGTAACCTCTTAGCTTCAGACTCAAAGCTACAGTAACATCTTAGCATCTGACGCAAAGCTACAGTAACCTCTTAGATTCTAACTCAAAGCTACAGTAACCTCTTAGCTTCTGACTCAAAGCTACAGTCACATCGTAGCTTCTGACTCAAAGCTACAGTAACCTCTTAGCTTCAGACTCAAAGCTACAGTAACATCTTAGCATCTGACGCAAAGCTACAGTAACCTCTTAGCTTCTGACTCAAAGCTACAGTAACCTCTTTGCTTCTGACTCAAAGCTACAGTAACCTCTTAGCTTCTGACCCAAAGCTACAGTAGCCTCTTAGCTTCTGACTAGAAACTACAGTAACCTCTTAGCTTTAGACTCAAAGCTACAGTAACATCTTAGCTTCTGACTCAAAGTTACAGTAACCTCTTAGCATCTGACTCAAAGCTACAGTAGCCTCTTAGCTTCTGACTAGAAACTACAGTAACCTCTTAGCTTCTGACTCAAAGCTACAGTTACCTCTTAGCATCTGACCCAAAGCTACAGTAACCTCTTAGCATCTGACTCAAAGCTACAGTAACCTCTTAGCTTCTGACTCAAAGCTACAGTAACATATTAGCTGCTGACTCAAAGCTACAGTAACCTCTTAGTAAGCAGGGCTCTCAAGTCTCACGCAATGAGCGTGAGACACACGCATTTCAACAAGTTCACACGCTCACACGCCACACATGCCATTTCTCACGCTGAGAAATGATCAACTTCGTCGCACAGAAATTCTAATGGCCTATACTATAAACGAGTCAATGGCAGGTTACTGTGCGCTCGCACAGCTCAGAACTATAGCTCTGGTACAGCTGTCTTGATTTAGCAACCCATCGGAAAATCACAAAATAGAATTTCTCAGCCAATCAGAAAACAGAATTTCTTGTTGCCGGGTGAGGTCTGAAATAGCTTTCAGCTGCAAGCACGCGTCCCATGAATGCACAGCGGACATAGCCTATTATGCTCTGAATGCGTGCAGAAGTTGTAGACGAGCTGGAGGTTGAAGAGAACCGTCAGGATCATCAGCAGGTCATATCTTCATTTATTTGAATATTTTATTAGTTACTATAGTTTTCCTACTCCTTGTAAAAGACCAATACCTGCCGATTAAAGTGTTCGTTGGAGTAGTAGGTCTAAATATTCAGCACACACCCTTTGACATGAGCAACTTAATGAAAAATGAAAAATATGTAGGAGTGTAATTAGGCTTCCGTGGTTAATTTTTTTCAAAGGTGAGCAGATTCCCAAGGCTATCTACAATTGCCAAACTGGTATTAGTTCTGCCACACTGAAATGCTGATGCAGAGAGAGTTTTTTCCATGGTGGGGCTCAATAAAACCAAGACCAGGAACACGTTGGCTCTGAATGGAACTCTGTCATCCATCATGACCGTGAAAATGGCTGACATTGAGCCACAGTGCTTTAAATGGGAGTCCCCAATATCAGTCATCAAGCATCAAAATCTGCCACAAACACTTACAACAACACTCATAAACAAACACACACAGAGAGAGGGACTGCTCAAGGGGCCCATTTGGGGTTATGTTTGTTTTTCTTAATTTCATTTGTCTGTTTTTTTGTTTGTTAAGACTTTGCATACCTAAAACAATTTATTTTAAAATATAGCAGAATTTAGTGTAAAAGTGAAGATTTGTGATTTTGGTATAAATAAAACAATATCTTTGTTCTTTAAGTAGCTAGTTTATGGCGATGGGATACTGCAAGGGACCCCCCTCCCCCCAAAAAAACTAAAGAAACCCCCCGCGCACACGACCCGGCCCCTGCCCCACCCGAATCTCACTCCAAGCAAACTTGAAAACTTGAGAGCCCTGCTCTTAGCTTCTGACTCAAAGCTACAGTAACATCTTAGCTTCTGACTCAAAGCTACAGTAACCCTGTTAGCTTCTGACTCAAAGCTACAGTAATCTCTTAGCTTCAGACTCAAAGCTACAGTAACCTCTTAGCTTCAGACTCAAAGCTACAGTTACCTCTTAGCATCTGACTCAAAGCTACAGTAACATCTTAGCTTCTGACTCAAAGCTACAGTTACCTCTTAGCTTCTGACTCAAAGCTACAGTAACCTCTTAGCTTCTGACTCAAAGCTACTGTAACAGCTTCTGACTCAAAGCTACAGTTACCTCTTAGCTTCTGACTCAAAGCTACTGTAACAGCTTCTGACTCAAAGCTACAGTAACATATTAGCTTCAGACTCAAAGCTACATTAACATCTGAGCTTCTGACTCAAAGCTACATTAACATCTAAGCTTCTGACTCAAAGCTACAGTAATCTCTTAGCTTCTGACTCAAAGCTAAAGTAACCTCTTAGCTTCTGACAGCTACAGTAACCTCTTAGCTTCTGACTCAAAGCTACAGTAACATCCTAGCTTCTGACTCAAAGCTACAGTAACCTCTTAGCTTCTGACTCAAAGCTACTGGAACAGCTTCTGACTCAAAGCTACAGTAACCTCTTAGCATCTGACTCAAAGCTACAGTAACCTCTTAGCTTCTGACTCAAAGCTACAGTAACATATTAGCTGCTGACTCAAAGCTACAGTAACCTCTTAGCTTCTGACTCAAAGCTACAGTAACCTCTTAGCATCTGACTCAAAGCTACAGTAACCTCTTAGATTCTGACTCAAAGCTACAGTAACATATTAGCTGCTGACTCAAAGCTACAGTAACCTCTTAGCTTCTGACCCAAAGCTACAGTAACCTCTTGGCATCTGACTCAAAGCTACAATAACCTCTTAGCTTCTGACTCAAAGCTACAGTAACATATTAGCTGCTGACTCAAAGCTACAGTAACATCTTAGCTTCTGACTCAAAGCTACAGTAACCTCTTAGCTTCTGACTCAAAGCTACAGTAACCTCTTAGCTTCTGACTCAAAGCTACAGTAACCTCTTAGCTTCTGACTCAAGGCTACAGTAACAGCTTCTGACTTAAAGCTACAGTAACAGCTTCTGACTCAAAGCTACAGTAACATCTTTGCTTCTGACTCAAGGCGACAGTAACATCTTAGCTTCTGACTCAAAGCTACAGTAACAGCTTCTGACTCAAAGCTACAGTAACCTCTTAGCTTCTGATTCAAAGCTACAGTAACCTCTTAGCTTCTGACTCAAAGCTACAGTAACATCTTAGCTTCTGACTCAAAGCTACAGTAACATCTTAGCTTCTGACTCAAAGCTACAGTTACCTCTTAGCTTCTGACTCAAAGCTACAGTAACCTCTTAGCTTCTGACTCAAAGCTACTGTAACAGCTTCTGACTCAAAGCTACAGTTACCTCTTAGCTTCTGACTCAAAGCTACTGTAACAGCTTCTGACTCAAAGCTACAGTAACATATTAGCTTCAGACTCAAAGCTACATTAACAACTGAGCTTCTGACTCAAAGCTACATTAACATCTAAGCTTCTGACTCAAAGCTACAGTAATCTCTTAGCTTCTGACTCAAAGCTAAAGTAACCTCTTAGCTTCTGACAGCTACAGTAACCTCTTAGCTTCTGACTCAAAGCTACAGTAACATCCTAGCTTCTGACTCAAAGCTACAGTAACCTCTTAGCTTCTGACTCAAAGCTACTGGAACAGCTTCTGACTCAAAGCTACAGTAACCTCTTAGCATCTGACTCAAAGCTACAGTAACCTCTTAGCTTCTGACTCAAAGCTACAGTAACATATTAGCTGCTGACTCAAAGCTACAGTAACCTCTTAGCTTCTGACTCAAAGCTACAGTAACCTCTTAGCATCTGACTCAAAGCTACAGTAACCTCTTAGATTCTGACTCAAAGCTACAGTAACATATTAGCTGCTGACTCAAAGCTACAGTAACCTCTTAGCTTCTGACCCAAAGCTACAGTAACCTCTTGGCATCTGACTCAAAGCTACAATAACCTCTTAGCTTCTGACTCAAAGCTACAGTAACATATTAGCTGCTGACTCAAAGCTACAGTAACATCTTAGCTTCTGACTCAAAGCTACAGTAACCTCTTAGCTTCTGACTCAAAGCTACAGTAACCTCTTAGCTTCTGACTCAAGGCTACAGTAACAGCTTCTGACTTAAAGCTACAGTAACAGCTTCTGACTCAAAGCTACAGTAACATCTTTGCTTCTGACTCAAGGCGACAGTAACATCTTAGCTTCTGACTCAAAGCTACAGTAACAGCTTCTGACTCAAAGCTACAGTAACCTCTTAGCTTCTGATTCAAAGCTACAGTAACCTCTTAGCTTCTGACTCAAAGCTACAGTAACATCTTAGCTTCTGACTCAAAGCTACAGTAACATCTTAGCTTCTGACAGTTACAGTAACCTCTTAGCTTCTGACTCAAAGCTACAGTAACATCCTAGCTTCTGACTCAAAGCTACAGTAACCTCTTAGCTTCTGACAGCTACAGTAACCTCTTAGCTTCTGACTCAAAGCTACAGTAACATCCTAGCTTCTGACTCAAAGCTACAGTAACCTCTTAGCTTCTGACTCAAAGCTACTGGAACAGCTTCTGACTCAAAGCTACAGTAACCTCTTAGCTTCTGACTCAAAGCTACTGTAACAGCTTCTGACTCAAAGCTACAGTAACCTCTTAGCATCTGACTCAAAGCTACAGTAACATATTAGCTGCTGACTCAAAGCTACAGTAACCTCTTAGCTTCTGACTCAAAGCTACAGTAACCTCTTAGCATCTGACTCAAAGCTACAGTAACCTCTTAGCTTCTGACTCAAAGCTACAGTAACATATTAGCTGCTGACTCAAAGCTACAGTAACCTCTTAGCTTCTGACCCAAAGCTACAGTAACCTCTTAGCATCTGACTCAAAGCTACAGTAACCTCTTAGCTTCTGACTCAAAGCTACAGTAACATCCTAGCTTCTGACTCAAAGCTACAGTAACCTCTTAGCTTCTGACAGCTACAGTAACCTCTTAGCTTCTGACTCAAAGCTACAGTAACATCCTAGCTTCTGACTCAAAGCTACAGTAACCTCTTAGCTTCTGACTCAATGCTACAGTAACATCATAGCTTCTGACTCAAAGCTACAGTAACCTCTTAGCTTCCGACTCAAAGCTACAGTTACCTCTTAGCATCTGAATCAAAGCTACAGTTACCTCTTAGCTTCTGACTCAAAACTACAGTAACATCTTAGCTTCTGACTCAAAGCTACACTAACCTCTTAGCTTCTGATTCAAAGCTACAGTAACCTCTTAGCTTCTGATTCAATGCTACAGTAACCTCTTAGCTTCTGACTCAAAGCTACAGTAACCTCTTAGCTTCCGACTCAAAGCTACAGTTACATCTTAGCATCTGACTCAAAGCTACAGTAACCTCTATGCTTCTGACTCAAAGCTACAGTTACCTCTTAGCTTCTGACTCAAAGCTACTGTAACAGCTTCTGACTCAAAGCTACAGTTACCTCTTAGCTTCTGACTCAAAGCTACAGTTACCTCTTAGCTTCTGACTCAAAGCTACAGTAACATATTAGCTTCAGACTCAAAGCTACATTAACATCTGAGCTTCTGACTCAAAGCTACAGTAATCTCTTAGCTTCTGACAGCTACATTAACGTCTTAGCTTCTGACTCAAGGCTACAGTAACAGCTTCTGACTTAAAGCTACAGTAACAGCTTCTGACTCAAAGCTACAGTAACATCTTTGCTTCTGACTCAAGGCTACAGTAACATCTTAGCTTCTGACTCAAAGCTACTGTAACAGCTTCTGACTCAAAGCTACAGTAACATCTTAGCTTCTGACTCAAAGCTACAGTAACCTCTTAGCTTCTGACTCAAAGCTACTGGAACAGCTTCTGACTCAAAGCTACAGTAACCTCTTAGCTTCTGACTCAAAGCTACTGTAACAGCTTCTGACTCAAAGCTACAGTAACCTCTTAGCATCTGACTCAAAGCTACAGTAACCTCTTAGCTTCTGACTCAAAGCTACAGTTACCTCTTAGCTTCTGACTCAAAGCTACAGTAACATCTTAGCTTCTGACTCAAAGCTACAATAACCTCTTAGCTTCTGACTCAAAGCTACAGTAACATATTAGCTTCAGACTCCAACCTACATTAACATCTGAGCTTCTGACTCAAAGCTACAGTAATCTCTTAGCTTCTGACAGCTACAGTAAACTCTTAGCTTCCGACTCAAAGCTACAGTAACATCTTAGCTTCCGACTCAAAGCTAGAGTAACCTCTTAGCTTCTGACTCAAAGCTACAGTAACCTCTTAGCTTCTGACTCAAAGCTACAGTAACATCTTAGCTTCTGACTCAAAGCTACAGTAACATCTTACCTTCTGACTCAAAGCTACAGTAACCTCTTAGCTTCAGACTCAAAGCTACAGTAACCTCTTAGCTTCAGACTCAAAGCTACAGTAACCTCTTAGCTTCTGACTCAAAGCTACAGTAACCTCTTAGCTTCAGACTCAAAGCTACAGTAACCTCTTAGCTTCTGACTCAAAGCTACTGTAAAAGCTTCTGACTCAAAGCTACTGTAACAGCCTCTGACTCAAAGCTACAGTAACCTCTTAGCTTCAGACTCAAAGCTACAGTTACCTCTTAGCTTCTGACTCAAAGCTACTGTAACAGCTTCTGACTCAAAGCTACAGTAACCTCCTAGCTTCTGACTCAAAGCTACAGTTACCTCTTAGCTTCTGACTCAAAGCTACAGTAACCTCTTAGCTTCTTACTCAAAGCTACAGTTACCTCTTAGCTTCTGACTCAAAGCTACTGTAACAGCTTCTGACTCAAAGCTACAGTAACATCTTAGCTTCTGACTCAAAGCTACAGTAACCTCTTAGCTTCTGACTCTAAGCTACAGTAACCTCTTAGCTTCTGACTCAAAGCTACAGTAACCTCTTAGCTTCTGACTCAAGGCTACAGTAACCTCTTAGCTTCTGACTCAAAGCTACAGTAACAGCTTCTGACTTAAAGCTACAGTAACAGCTTCTGACTCAAAGCTACAGTAACATCTTTGCTTCTGACTCAAAGGTACAGTAACCTCTTAGCTTCTGACTCAAAGGTACAGTAACCTCTTAGCTTCTGACTCAAAGCTACAGTAACCTCTTAGCTTCTGACTCAAGGCTACAGTAACATCTTAGCTTCTGACTCAAAGCTACAGTAACCTCTTAGCTTCTGACTCAAAGCTACAGTAACCTCTTAGCTTCTGACTCAAGGCTACAGTAACAGCTTCTGACTCAAAGCTACAGTAATCTCTTAGCTTCTGACTCAAAGCTACAGTAACAGCTTCTGACTCAAAACTACAGTAACATCTTAGCTTCTGACTCAAAGCTACAGTAACATCTTAGCTTCTGACTCAAAGCTACAGTAACATCTTAGCTTCTGACTCAAAGCTACAGTTACCTCTTAGCATCTGACTCAAAGCTACAGTAACCTCTTAGCTTCTGACTCAAAGCTACAGTTACCTCTTAGCTTCTGACTCAAAGCTACAGTAACCTCTTAGCTTCTGACTCAAAGCTACAATAACCTCTTAGCTTCTGACTCAAAGCTACAGTAACCTCTTAGCTTCTGACTCAAAGCTACAGTAACATATTAGCTTCAGACTCCAACCTACATTAACATCTGAGCTTCTGACTCAAAGCTACAGTAATCTCTTAGCTTCTGACTCAAAGCTACAGTAACCTCTTAGCTTCTGACAGCTACAGTAAACTCTTAGCTTCTGACTCAAAGCTACAGTAACCTCTTAGCTTCTGACTCAAAGCTACAGTAACATCTTAGCTTCTGACTCAAAGCTAGAGTAACCTCTTAGCTTCTGACTCAAAGCTACAGTAACCTCTTAGCTTCTGACTCAAAGCTACAGTAACATCTTAGCTTCTGACTCAAAGCTACAGTAACATCTTAGCTTCTGACTCAAAGCTACAGTAACCTCTTAGCTTCAGACTCAAAGCTACAGTAACCTCTTAGCTTCTGACTCAAAGCTACAGTAACCTCTTAGCTTCAGACTCAAAGCTACAGTAACCTCTTAGCTTCTGACTCAAAGCTACTGTAAAAACTTCTGACTCAAAGCTACTGTAACAGCTTCTGACTCAAAGCTACAGTAACCTCTTAGCTTCTGACTCAAAGCTACAGTAACAGCTTCTGACTCAAAACTACAGTAACATCTTAGCTTCTGACTCAAAGCTACAGTAACATCTTAGCTTCTGACTCAAAGCTACAGTAACATCTTAGCTTCTGACTCAAAGCTACAGTTACCTCTTAGCATCTGACTCAAAGCTACAGTAACCTCTTAGCTTCTGACTCAAAGCTACAGTTACCTCTTAGCTTCTGACTCAAAGCTACAGTAACCTCTTAGCTTCTGACTCAAAGCTACAATAACCTCTTAGCTTCTGACTCAAAGCTACAGTAACCTCTTAGCTTCTGACTCAAAGCTACAGTAACATATTAGCTTCAGACTCCAACCTACATTAACATCTGAGCTTCTGACTCAAAGCTACAGTAATCTCTTAGCTTCTGACTCAAAGCTACAGTAACCTCTTAGCTTCTGACAGCTACAGTAAACTCTTAGCTTCTGACTCAAAGCTACAGTAACCTCTTAGCTTCCGACTCAAAGCTACAGTAACATCTTAGCTTCTGACTCAAAGCTAGAGTAACCTCTTAGCTTCTGACTCAAAGCTACAGTAACCTCTTAGCTTCTGACTCAAAGCTACAGTAACATCTTAGCTTCTGACTCAAAGCTACAGTAACATCTTAGCTTCTGACTCAAAGCTACAGTAACCTCTTAGCTTCAGACTCAAAGCTACAGTAACCTCTTAGCTTCTGACTCAAAGCTACAGTAACCTCTTAGCTTCAGACTCAAAGCTACAGTAACCTCTTAGCTTCTGACTCAAAGCTACTGTAAAAACTTCTGACTCAAAGCTACTGTAACAGCTTCTGACTCAAAGCTACAGTAACCTCTTAGCTTCTGACTCAAAGCTACAGTAACAGCTTCTGACTCAAAGCTACTGTAACAGCTTCTGACTCAAAGCTACTGTAACAGCTTCTGACTCAAAGCTACTGTAACCTCTTAGCTTCTGACTCAAAGCTACAGTAACCTCTTAGCTTCTGACTCAAGGCTACAGTAACATCTTAGCTTCTGACTCAAAGCTACAGTAACCTCTTAGCTTCTGACTCAAAGCTACAGTAACCTCTTAGCTTCTGACTCAAAGCTACAGTAACCTCTTAGCTTCTGACTCAAAGCTACAGTAACCTCTTAGCTTCTGACTCAAGGCTACAGTAACAGCTTCTGACTTAAAGCTACAGTAACAGCTTCTGACTCAAAGCTACAGTAACATCTTTGCTTTTGACTCAAGGCTACAGTAACATCTTAGCTTCTGACTCAAAGCTACAGTTACAGCTTCTGACTCAAAGCTACAGTAACCTCTTAGCTTCTGACTCAAAGCTACAGTAACCTCTTAGCTTCTGACTCAAAGCTACAGTAACCTCTTAGCTTCTGACTCAAAGCTACAGTTACAGCTTCTGACTCAAAGCTACAGGAACAGCTTCTGACTCAAAGCTACAGTAACATCTTAGTTTCTGACTCAAAGCTACAGTAACATCTTTGCTTTTGACTCAAGGCTACAGTAACATCTTAGCTTCTGACTCAAAGCTACAGTACCCTCTTAGCTTCCGACTCAAAGCTACAGTTACAGCTTCTGACTCAAAGCTACAGGAACAGCTTCTGACTCAAAGCTACAGTAACATCTTAGTTTCTGACTCAAAGCTACAGTAACCTCTTAGCTTCTGACTCAAAGCTACAGTAACCTCTTAGCTTCTGACTCAAAGCTACAGTAACCTCTTAGCTTCTGACTCAAAGCTACAGTAACCTCTTAGCTTTTGACTCAAGGCTACAGTAACATCTTAGCTTCCGACTCAAAGCTAGAGTAACCTCTTAGCTTCTGACTCAAAGCTACAGTAACCTCTTAGCTTCTGACTCAAAGCTACAGTAACCTCTTAGCTTCTGACTCAAAGCTACAGTAACCTCTTAGCTTCTGACTCAAAGCCACAGTAACCTCTTAGCTTCAGACTCAAAGCTACAGTAACCTCTTAGCTTCTGACTCAAAGCTACAGTAACCTCTTAGCTTCAGACTCAAAGCTACAGTAACCTCTTAGCTTCTGACTCAAAGCTACAGTAACCTCTTAGCTTCTGACTCAAAGCTACAGTAACCTCTTAGCTTCTGACTCAAAGCTACAGTAACCTCTTAGCTTCTGACTCAAAGCTACAGTAACCTCTTAGCTTCTGACTCAAAGCTACAGTAACCTCTTAGCTTCTGACTCAAAGCTACAGTAACCTCTTAGCTTCTGACTCAAAGCTACAGTAACCTCTTAGCTTCTGACTCAAAGCTACAGTAACATCTTAGCTTCTGACTCAAAGCTACAGTAACCTCTTAGCCACAGCCAGAGAGCACCGGCTGGTGTCAGCTGCAAACAGGTAGAATAAAACCACCCATCCACCAGAAAAAGGCTTTGTGTTGGGAAAGACAAAACAAACTCAGTTGAACTTTATTATAGAATATATTTTGAAATTGCCAACATGCATCGGATACATTAAAGTACAGCGTTTCACTTTTCACTGTAAAGTCCTACCAGGCAATGGGATTGTTTTTTATTCCTGTTCAAAATCTGAGATTCATTTAGTCCTGAAAAAGAAAAGGTATCCTCAGTTTGAGTGTTTTTTTCACTTGGTCATTAATGTTGACTGTCTCTGAGAGTACCCAGAAATCCAAAATGATTTCCGTTGGATAAAGACAATAATATCCATTTAAAGGATTTGAATCTAAGTGCAGAGATGCACATAAGCACAACAGTTGGAGGTTATTTGCATACAGTATGCACAGGCTCATACATATCTACTGTCACTGGGTGACCAGACTCTGTGGCATGTTGACTACTGGCTCCTTTCATTGTAACTGAAAAATGCTGAGCGTGTTTTCATGTCTTTAGAAAAAAAAGTGTGTTACATTTTCGCTGTAGCTGTGTAACTCTGGATTTCAGACTTCAGGTTTTCTGTTTGGCTCATGTTTGATCTTCCTTTTGTGTCCTGTCTGGTTTTATTTCCTCAGTTTGTTTCCTTGTTCCCAGTTAACCTGTATGCCTAGATTCAGTTAGCTAATTAACTCATCACACAAAATCTGGGCTCTTGGACTAATGCGGTTGTGATTAAAATCCCACCTGCTCATCTGTGTTCAACTTGACTTCTCCTTTTCCTCCTGAGTAGCAGAAAGGGGAAAACAAAAACCTCTTCTTCACCAGCCTGTCGATTCACTGTTTTCATTTAACTCAAAAAAATCAACTGAATAGCCGAAAAACAAGAACTATAAGACAGGCGTACCCTGGTTCTGATCCGTCTGCCGATACTAAGCGGGCTGTTCATGAGGACACAGCCCCCCTCTGCACATTACTGTTTTTATTTTTAGGTTCTAGAACAAACAGGTTAGCTAACAGATGAACAGTGTAGCCCTTTTCACATATGAGTTCAGCCTTAATGGTTAAAAAAGACCTGCTCGCTAACGCAGCGCTGTTTGGTTGTTATTACGTACCAAACAGAGGCGGATCAGCACTGCATTAATGCACACACGGTGAGAAAATGTATAGCTCCAGCATTAGCTGCACTTTACCATCCAAACGTTTCACTCATCAGTGCAGAGGAAAAGTTGCATGTTTTTGGTCCTTTACTGCACACAAGCTGTCTCCAAAAAAAGAAAAGCTAGACCAATATTTCTTCTTGTTTTGGCTCTTTTCTTTGGAATTTCATATATTTCTTCATGGAGGTCTGTGGTGGTGAAGTTAATGCTCATTTGCCAGGAGCTTCCACCATTGTTGTAATTCTCATGCTTCTCCAAGCAACAGCGGCTGCTTCCTCTTCTTCTGTTAGCTTTAGGGCAGACCACACAGCCCCGTCCAGACCAGTGCTACAGAGTGCTGTTCTATTAGAGTGCAGTCTGTCTCCAAAGGCTCTGAGCTACATCAGCTGCAGAGCTGTTTGTCACATGTTGTCAAAGGTTTTGCTTTTTGCAGCTATGTTGACATGTCAAAGCATTTTTGTTTTCTTCAAAGAGAAAGACGTCGTGTGCGTTGATTGAAGCATTGTTGACATGTGTAATGACGTCCCACACAGGAGGTGAGAATCAATAGAATATGTTGAATGTTAGCTCACAGCTTTGTGGTGTTGAACATACTTCAGTCAATAACTGGATTAGCTTTCTTTGCATGTACGTATCCTCTGAACCAGCTGTGGCTCAGCCCATCTGCATATGTAAACGGGAGATGATCATACACTCATTTAGATTTTTCCACTGATACTTGGTCATGGTTCCACCTTTACACACATACAGTTTACATTATGAAATTTGCTTTTCTTTTAGCACAAACGTTGCAGTAAAAATGAAGAAAACAGTTATAGGTACAACATAACGATGCAAGTTTTTACTGTCCAGTCCAGAAGAAAAGCTGCGTGTTCTTCATTAGCTTCATTTACTGCCCAGAAGCAGCGTTTCCTGTTGTTTTGCTGTTTTCTGTTCAACACAGTCTCTGTGGGAGGGAGTGGCCTCCGCTACTGTTGGCATTACATTTTACTTTTCACTTCTCGGCTTTATTTTCCATTTGCTGCAACTTTGTTAATTTACCACTACATCTTCTTATTTTTCCTCTCGATCTCCATCTTCTTCCACTTCTTCCTGTTGTGTTGGCTCCAGTGCAGACTGGACTGTATGCTTCCTTTAAATCTTCTTCTCAGTTCTCACACTGCAGTGAGGTCTGATGATGCCCTTCTCTAAACTCTCATATATGTTTCTGGGTGTTTGTGTAAAAGTAATAAGTGGAGGTCCAGCAGCTAATGAGCATACAATGATTAAACTGAGCCAGTAAGATGTTGCAAGCTTTCCAACTGGCTTCCTCAGCAGGCCCACAAACAGAAAACCTAAGAGAAGAAGATGGTTTGAGTCGGGATGTTAAATGAGAAGCAGGTCCGTCTTTGCTCTAAAATATTGACCCAGCCTGTAAAAAATGTAGCATAATATCTCTTTACCCTCTTGCAGCCTCATGCATAAGTGAGCCGGAGTTGACACTTGATAATAAATGAGCAGATTTATAACCTCACAGACAGCAGTGTTCAGCAGAGGGCTCAGAATGGAACACTGTGTTGACAGGGCGGCGGGCTCTCTTTGGCATGCCGACTTAGTTACCACTCTGCTTCTGTCAGGCGATGATGTATTCACAGTTCGCTGGAAGCAAGAGCCTCCATCCATCTGTCTTGTGTTGGAGAGATAGATGAGTCTGAGCTGTGTCCTGTGGGACTCGGCGGCCGTTGAGGCAACACGACAGCAGCCGGGGCAGGTAGCTCTGTTAAGATGTTGAATGGGTTGGGAGGATGTGCAAAAGCCGAAAGTATCAGCAAATTACAAGTGCAGGTTCAATTGATGCACAGCTCTGAAAACACAGCACAGCAGAATACTGGAACTCACTGTCAATGTCTGGGGGTGATTTTGCTTTCTTTGTTTTTCCAGGTGTGTTTCATTGGCAGAAGCAATGTGGGCAAGTCGTCCCTCATCAAAGCTCTATTTTCTCTGACTCCTGAGGTAGAAGTCCGAGTCTCCAAAACTCCAGTAAGTAGTCCGATCAGTGCGTGGATATCTTTTCGGCCTGGAGCTTTGCATTCTGCCTGCCTCTACACACATGGATTTCTTTTGTGTGTCCGTGTGTGTGCGTGCTCAGCATAGAGAAGTTCAAGGCTTGAAATCTTTGGTTGCTAATGCACTGCATTTTAGTGCATGTGTTGGAAAACAGTGATAAGAATGTTTAAGTGCTGCTCATCTGTCACAAACAATGTTAGGCTGGTAGGAACCGGACAAGAAGGAGGACACAACACGCTGTTTTAACCTCATGTGGAAAACATGTTACCATGGTTACTGAATGATGCTATAATTAGAAATATTAATGTAAAAGTCTGTCTTGTCTGCTTTGAGTTCACATATCCAACCTACAAAACTGCGTGTGACTAGTGCTGCTGTGAAAACTATATAGACCTTTGAAAAACGCCTTTTATTTCTCTTTGATCTTTGTTGCCTGAACATGTCAACCCTCTAAGAGCTGAGGTGCCCTCTAAGCATGGGCGCTGTAGGATGTTCCACGTTAAACTGCAACAACCTAAGATTTGTGTCACGGCTGATTGAGGCTTAAAAATGGTGTTTTTTCTAAAGTCATCTATGATGGATTATTACAAGAAGGGTCGCTCTATTTTTTTCAGAAATATTTTTATTGAATTTTTCATATCAACAGCAATGTGCGGGCACACCTAACATAAAGAGTAGAAGTAATAATAAATAAATAAAATAAAGTAAAAACAAAACAAAACAAACACCTTGGGTATACAGACAGTAAAATAAAAATGAAACAAACCCCTTGGGTACGCAGGTGGTAAAATAAAATAAACCACACAAACCCCCTTGGGTATGTAGAAAGTAAATTAAAAATAAAAACACCTTGGGTATTTAGAAAGTAAAATAAAAGAAAACAAATCAAACACCTTGGGTATATAGATGGTAATAATGCCAAGGTCATACAGAGTAATTTTTTTTCTTTTTTTAAAAGGACCCAAACAAAGCAATTTAAATAGAATAGTCATGTGAGAAACAAAAAACAAAAAACTGAGCACTGACTAAAGACAAAACAAACAATAAAACAAACATACAAAAGAAAAAAAAATGTGACACACAAACACGGGAAAGCACAAAGAGGAGGGGAAGGGATTTTTTGGGGGGTGGGGGTCCAGTTGCATATTTCAATGAGCGTCCTCAGTCGGGGTATATTTATAGTTTGTCAGCTGGTTAATCACTCTAGGGTCATTCTATTTCTATCGAAAAATCTGATGTTTTAAGGTGTTAACTTTAAAACATGAACTGCTCTATGAGTAAATGACTTTAAGCTACAGAAATAAAGCTGAATTTCATTTCTAATGTATTTTTATTGTATTGTGTCTGGTATCCATGGTAGCCGTGTTGCTCACCAACCCACAATGAATGTGCTACTCCAAGCAAGAATATACTAGTTGTGTTTTAACTATGATTTATTCTGTAATGCAGATGGGAAGCACAGACCAACGAGGGATTAAGGGTCAATAAAACATTTTGGTGATTAACCCCAGACCAACTAATTTTTCTTCATTATCTTTGGTATCAAAAAGGAAACTGGAAATGGGTTTTGCCCTGATGGACTGGCGACCCGTCCAGGGTTACCCCGCCTCTCGCCCAATGACAGCTGGGATAGGCTCCAGCCCCCCATGAGCCTGAGAGGCATTAAGTGGGTAGAGAAAATGGATGGATGGGTTTTACGCTCTGACATTGGTCTCGGAGTGGCAGGAGGCAGGAGTTCAGCTTTTACCATAAAACATTTGTATATGTATTCAAAGGTTTTTCAATGAGGGAAGTGAATAGATATTCTGTAGCAGGTTACTGGAATATTAAGATGGAAAGGGGGGTTGTAGATAAACGAGCCAGCATTCTACAGCATGTGTAGCAGCAGACTCCTGATGTAGGTTTGGTTTAAGCCCCCTCTAAAATATTTCTGTTTAAAGTCCTTCAGAACGTCCAGTTCTCACACAGCATCTTTGTTCTGATCATCAAGGTGAACAAAACAAATGCACAGACACTAAATGTGTGTCTGTGTGCAGCAAGCCAACATATGTGAGACGTCTTTTTCATTTTTTATTATTTATTTAACACGTTTTAACATCTGTTCCCCACCTCAGGGTCACACAAAGAAGATGAACTTCTTCAGAGTGGGCAAAGCTTTCAGCATGGTGGACATGCCAGGCTACGGACACAGAGCACCCAGAGACTTTGTGGACATGGTGGAGCCTTACCTCTACACCAGGAAAAAGTAAGTCCTTCTTTTTAGCTGATGGTAGCTGCCAGTGGAAGACAGTATTTCAGAGCCTCATTTCTGCATCAGGGTCTGCGGGGAGAACAGGGCCTTGAGGCTGCTCGAACCACATTGTTGAGGATCAGAATGTCTCTGTCTACTCTAGACGATGATGACCAAGATGTAGCAGCAATCTATGAAACAGTGGCGCCCGACAGAGATTGGGCTGAGGCCGCATACGCACAGAATGATTTCAGGAAGTAGAAAAGGATCTCACAAACTAAGGTTATTGGGAGTCTCTGTACATGCTGCCATGTGCATGGCTCTACGTTGTTCTGATCAATAAATTCCCCATCAGAGGCTGACCAAGACGAGTCCGACGGCTCTTTTCTCCACAACAAGTCACACAAAACAAAATGAAAAGCCCTCACACACACGTGACTTAAGTCTGACGGGTCAAAGTAACCTTCCCCGGGAAATGAATCATAAAATGAAGGAGCGTGACAGATGTCACTTTATGATGATGGGCTGTTCAGAGGTCAAATTCATTCAAAGGTTTATGATTCTGTGAGGACGACAGGTGAATGGTTGTCTAGCTGCAATACATTAGTGTGCTCACGTGTTTTCCATCCATGCAGCTTCACAAAACCTCAGTGAGTCCGTAGAAAGGTGATGGAGACTGTTGCATGTTGACAGGATTGCATCGGGCATAATTCTGCAGATGGAGCTGATGATAATACGATAAAGTATGTCATTTTAAGATCAGATTTGTTGTCATACACACATGCATACACAAGGAATTTGTCCTCCGCTTTAACCCATCCAGGCTGCCACCTGTTGACACTATCATGCTCAGGGTCACACACTCAGACAGATGCTGTACACAGGAGCGGTGGGCAGTCATTCTAAAGTATATTTCAATACAAAGTATATTTCAATATAAAGAAATCTAAAGTATATTTCAATACAAAGTATATTTCAGTATCAAGAAATATAAAGTGTATTTCAGCATAAAGTATAGTTCAATATAAAGAAATATAAAGTATATTTCAATCTAAAGTATATTTCAATATAAAGTAAATTTCAGTATCAAGAAATCTAAAGTATATTTCAGCATAAAGTATATTTCAATATAAAGTATATTTCAATATAAAGTAAATTTCAGTATCAAGAAATCTAAAGTATATTTCAATATAAAGAAATCTAAAGTATATTTCAATATAAAGAAATCTAAAGGGTATTTCAAACACAAGCACGCAGACATGTCAACACCTGCTGCTTTATCAAGGAGCTCCTAGATCATTATTATTATTCTAGCTCTGGCTCTTCTGCGGTGCTGGATGTATTAGACCTTTGAAATGAGAAAGTCTGTCCTAACTCGTTTAAACATTGTGTTTACAAACTGCTTCTGCTGTCCAACCTGAAGGTAACAGATTTTATGAGCTATGTTAAAAATTAAACCTGAGATGACCACTTAGAAATGTTCAGGGCCACAACCCCACCCTATAGGTTCAAGGTACTCTCACAAGTGAATCGTTATATTTGATGTGAACATTAACTGAAGCTCCTGGACTGTATGTGCAGGTTTTTATGTATTTCACTGATAATTATACAAGAAAGCTGGTGTTCGTAAATTCTGATTGTGTGTACTATCAACACTTAGCATCAGGATGTAATCTTGAGAAACATTTATACTTCCAGGTAAGAGTTTTATTCATCACGGTAAATGTTGTGCTCTCCAGGAAGCTCTGCACGTTCTCACATGTTCCAGAAGGGCTCCTGCTGCAGTTAGAACCTGCAAACAATGGGCCTCATGCAACAACCGTTCGTACGCACAGATTTGTTCTTAAAGGGGAACTGCGGTATTTTCAACATTAAGCCTCTTTTCTGAGTCGTCTGCAATGTTTTAGAACCCCCCTCACCGCTTTTTTGATGTTTACTGCTGTCTCCGGTATTTGCCTAATTTTGATTCTTCTCAACCTGCTTCAGAATGGCAAGTCATGTGCATGTCCAAAAAGGTCCGTAAAAGCACAATAAAAGTCCGTTTTCAAACGTTTATTGTGCTTTTACGGACCTTTTTGGACATGCACATGACTTGCCATTCTGAAGCAGGTTGAGAAGAATCAAAATTGCAGACGACTCAGAAAAGAGGCTTAATGTTGAAAATACCGCAGTTCCCCTTTAAGTCGTGCGTACCAGTGATTTAAGAGAATTTGCGCATTCGCCAATCTTTTCGTATTTTAAGTTTCTTTCAGGTACGAACAGAATTTACGAGTGATCCAGACCTGTCGTAGGAGTCCGCTGTTATTCCAATCAAGTTTGCTTGACTAATGGATTGTATATTTAATTACTTTGAAGCAAACATAAATAAATATACACTATACCCCATTATAAGGCTGACAGTATTCTGTTTGACTTAAATTATGCACTAATTGAAGGTTAATTTGACTCTGTATATAACAAGGTCAATGGGAAGCGTTACTTGTTACTTTTGGATGCCTTAGTGTGTCAGGCTCTTGGAAGAGAGCGTGTGCTCCGAAGCCGTGTAGATATCCTTGCGGAGACACACGAATGGCTGACATCACGATTTAGATCACCAAGGACTGTGCTGCTGCAAATATGCAGCTTGCTGGAGCCACAACTCCAGAGAGAAACACGCTGATCAAACCCAATTCCACCACACGTCCAGGTCCTCACCACCCTTGGATTTTTGGCCACTGGAAGCTTTCAAAGGGAGATTGGAGACAGATCGGGGGTGTCCCAGTCCTCTGTGAGTCGTGCGCTCCCCTTGGTCATCAAAGCTCTCATCAGTTTATCACCCATGGTACATCAGATTCCCATACACCGCTGTCCAACAAGTACAGATTAAGAGGGACTTTGGCTGGACTGCCAAACATAATTTGAGCAATAGACTGCACACATATACGCATCAAAGCACCCGTGAGTTGTGGAGCGCACTGAGCTGAAGGCCAGGTGGGTGTGTCTCCATACAGCGGGGGGGGCAAACTGCTCTATAGCCCAGAGAAGGCATGCCAGATTTGCACAATATTGCCATGAACGAGGGTCTCCTACTACCTGAACCAGCCCAGGCAGACCAGAAGGTGTGGTGCCAGAAGACCCCCCTCATGGACCGCCCCATCAAAGAGCCATCATGATGAGGCAACAACTGATTGCACGCAGCGGCGCCTTAATGAGGGGGCTAGGGAGGGCTTAAGCCCCGGGGCCACAGCCAACCAGGGGCCTTGTGAGGGGCCTTGTAAAAAAAAACAAAAAACAATAATATTTTTTTTTTTTTTTTGTGAGGGGCCTTGTAATATTAATAAAATAATAAACTATCGCAATCGTGGACCTACATTAATGTACTGTTAGATAAAGTTTAGAAAAATACCGTAAATGAACGCGCAGTAGGTAGCCTGTTGTAAGCGGCATGGTGGGTGGTCCGAAACGAATCGAACTCCAACAAGTTGAGAAGTGAGGCCTCGGAATGTTGCGGTTACATTGTATTATCTTCTTGACACCCTTTACGGCGTGTAAAATGTTACAATTTTTAACGTCTCTCACGGCACTCACTCGGACAGAAGCAGCTACGAGGCTAGTAGATTTAGATTACAAGATGATGAAGAGATTGCATGTCAGCGGTGCACAAAAACGGAAGAAAAAGAGAGATGCTCTACAGACCTTTCTGTCTTTATATTGTGTGTGTTGGCGTCAGTGTCTGTGGCAGTACAGTGGCCTACATTGGTGTGTGTGTGTCGGTGTGTGGTTTTTATCTCGGGCTACGAGACTTGTGGAGGTTACCAGCAGTCCTTTGCAAGCAGCAGTCCTCTGTGGTCGGACCTTTTGTAGCTGCGCTGAACCAAATGTAGCATCAATTGTGCGCTTGCACCGCAAATATTCTAAGGGCGTTTTCCCGACATAACGGCAAGATAAGGGTTGACAGGTAGCTTGTGAGGGGGCCCCAAAAAAATGTAGCCCCGGGGCCACGGGTGTTGCTAAAGCGCCCCTGATTGCACGGCTTTAGTTGCAGTCATCGAGCACCTGGCCATGGCGAGACCTTTTTTTTTTTTTTTTTTTTTAAGCCATTTTCATGTCAAACCATTTCTTTTTTTATTTCAGTGACATTACGAACTACAGCTGACACGGAATTAATAGCACTCTTAATAACTTCCCATTTATTCGCTTTAGCAGGTCCGTAATTCCACTGCTGACGCTGCTAAAAATGACAGATTTTCCTTTTTGGATCTCTGAAAGCAGAACTTCAGTCTCAGAGCCCCTAAAGTTGTTCTTTTTGTGTCTTGATGCCGTTTTCATGACTCAACACTTCCTGGCACAGGACAGAGGAAGCACATCCTTATATGGTATCATTTTGGGCGTGGAGTTTGCAAATTTACTATCCTCGTGCACGTGCACTTGAATGCCACCCGTGCGTATTTATCATTTACGCGGGTCGTTTACACACTTTTTCCAAAGTTAAGAGCGTTTGTTGAATCTGACGCGGCGTGTTCGTACGAGACCTTCGTACGAAAAAAGTGAGAGAAATTTAGAATAAAAATACGAAAATGTTCTTGCATGAGGCCCATTGATTGGTCACCAGATCTGACAGCATGGACATTAAAAGCAGTGCCTGAGCTGATGTTTTCTCATGATTTTACGTGATTTGGAAAACTATAAGAACAGTAAATGTAAAACAGGGATGTTTCTCTCTTGATGGATGTCACCATCTCTTCTCTTTCATTTTTTCTCTCATATTCCATCTTGGAGACGTAAATGAGGGCAGTGAGGAGCCCTTTAACCTGTTGTTTTATGACCCGGTCCATCAGCTGGTGCCGTTAAATGACTTCACTGTCTGTTACAGTTTGTCAGTGTTTTTCAGTTGTGGTAATCACCTTTAAAATGTGGTTCAATGCCAAGGCAGTGAACAGTGTGTCCGCAGACAACCAGTCATATCCTGCTCTGACTTACTCTGAACACATATCTGTTTGTTTTTCAGTCTTGTGAGGACATTCCTCTTGGTGGACGGCAGCGTTGGTCTTCAGAAGGCTGACCTGATTGCTCTGGAGATGTGCGAGGAGATCAGATGTCCATATGTGGTGGGAAACTGATGTTTTACCTTTATAGGGCCATGTTGCATATGATCCCTGCTCAGAAGCCCAGGATATGGGGACAACCAGTATCCATTTATCAAGTGAAATAAAAACAGAATATTTGTAGATATTACTGTTGGACAGTGAAAAAGCAAACGATTGCTGAAGAAAAGTCAGACTCACTCATCCGATCCCTTTATATTTATTCACATTCATGAATATTATATGACTCAGACATTATAAACATTAAAATACTACCTATAGACTTTGGAAATAGTAGCTTCATGTGAGTTCCATGTTAAAACACACAAGTAGACTTCCTGTAATCATCCAGTTTGCTCAGAGTCTGGTCATGCTGGAAAGCCAGGTGTCCACGCTGCTGGGCACAGATACCATTTACCAGCTCTATTCCTCATTCTTCTTCTGGGTCCTCATCATTACATCCACACTGGATTAATGTTGAACGCTTCCACTCTGCTATTTAAAAACTGCTCTGAAACAGCGCCGCACTAACCTTTTAATGAAGCACTCTGCAGTCAATTATTCATGCTGCAAGCTTCTCCAACTTTATACCACACTGGGACAAAGATGAAGTGCTGAAGTAGAAAGAAACCCGGAGCTTGGACTTTAAATGGCTCCACAGCATGATGAGTGTTTGTGTGATCTTTTAAATGCTTAATAAAAGCATCCATGTGCAAACCTGTCCATGTGATGTGTTCGTTCTAAACACTTTAAAACAGCCCAGAACTGAGCTCCACGTGGAACTGAACTAATAATGGCCCGACTTTAGAAACCTTGTTTTGCTGACCTTTTGGGTCTCACTGAATGCACTCATCTATGCACGCCTGCTCAAGATTTTTTTTTACCTGATGCTGCTGATGTGAGGATAGAAAGAGGGAGCTGGGCCTAGAAAATGCAGGATGCTTAACACTGGAAGGTCAAGATCTTACAATATCAGCGACTAAAACATTCTCCCTTTAAACCCCATTAAGCTTTGTGTGAGAACCATCACACACTGAAAACTTGCTCAAGGGCTTAAATCTTGAGCTTTTGTTGTCAGTCATCACTGATGTCCTTCCACTGATCAACATTTTGTTCAACATGTCATAAACATCGTACAAAGCAGGCTCACGTTGCATTAGGCATGACGAGGAGAAGGACACGTTGCTCCTCCTCTGAAAGGGATCCCAGACAGATCCAGCGGTGATGGTGAGAAGGAAGAAAACCTGTGATATGGTCAGAGAATATAAAGCCAGCAGAGCTCTTAGATCCAAGGACTCAGGTCAGCTGGTCCAGTCCAGAGTCCAGACTAAACATGGAGAAGCAGCATTTAGCTGTTATGCTGCAAACAAGTGGAACAAACTGCCAGTGGAGATTAAACTTTCACCAAATGGAGACATTTTTAAATCCAGGTTAAAAACATTTCTGTTCTCATGTGTCTATGCATGAAAACTGCACGATATCTTTTAATTTATCTGGACTGTTGCTTGTTTTTAAATTCATTTAAATTATTTTATTTGTTTTGAGGTGTATGGACCCACAGACAAAATGGAGGAACAGGCCTTACTGAGTTCATTGAGTCCACAGCTGGTTAGTTTCATCAAGTGCATAATTGTTGTGCGCGCCTCCGCGCAAAGCACTGAGATACACTGAAAAATAAACACTTAACATGACCAAATAAGGTAGATTTGATAGGAGACATCCTTACAGTCAGACCATATCTCTTGGCTTTACGCCTGGACCAGTGGCCTTGAATCTTCTTTAAAACGTAGGGACTTTCTCTCCAAGAGCAGAGGGTTTTTCCATTTGACACAGGCTCTCCCAGAAGATGCATTTTCTGTAAATGAGACGGACCTGACGATAGAAATAAAGATTTCTTTTGTTCGACTAAAGTCCGTGTCTTCAGACTCCTTCATCACTCATCTCTACCGGCTCGGCGACCTCTCTCAGAATTCACTACAGTTTCTCTTTATATTCTTTTATGCTTCTTCCACTCCCTGCTGCAATGCTTTTATTTTCTGTAAAGCACTTTGAATTGTTTGTACATGAAATGTGCTATATAAATAAATTTGATTTGATTTTGATTTGATGAAGAAGAGACCGATGAAAACGTGTTGTTCAAAACATGAAATGCAATGAGAAGAATGTCAAAATGTTCTTGTTCTGTTCAGATGGTGGTAACCAAGATTGACAAGTGCACGCATGGAGCGCTGCTGACAAACCTGCTGAATCTTCAGGATGTGCTTAAAACGGAGACCTCGAGCTGCTTCCCCCAGCCGTTTCTGATCAGGTGAGAAGCTTCCGTTCTCTTACAGCAAAAGGCTGATTTATTTTTTTATGTCAACAAATCCCACAAAGTCAAACTACTCCCAGGTGCTTGAGTAGAGGCATCTGTGCTGCTCTCGTGGTTCTTCTTCTGTTCTAACTGCCTGGAAACTCCCCGCCAGGCAGATTTGTGTTCACAATGCTAGAATACTGTGGCCTCAATATCTCAAACCACCTCTGAATGTGGCTCGACTGACCCAGCTCCTTCCCTTGAACAGAAGTCCAGTAGTCCTGTCCTTTAAGTCCAAGTCAGCCTCTGTTAGTCACACAGCTGTTTAGTAAAATATGGTAAATAACAACTGTGGACCATTCATTGTAAAATCTAGCAGAAGTTTGAGGATGCTGTTTACTTGGGCAGCATTTCATATCATCATTTCATATCATCATTTTATAGACTGCTTCTGTTCTTTCTTTCTGCAACAGCTCCGTCCATTATTTGGGAATCTACCTGTTGAGATGCTTCATTGCCCATGTGACGGGAAGCATCCGGTTGAAGGACACCTCTCACAGCTGCTGACACAACCTGGACTTGGCAGAGTTCGTCTCTGTGGATTGAAAAAAAAAAATCAGAACGTATCGTTTGTCTTGGAAGCTGCTCCTCTGCTCTTATTTTCTCATAAAAAGTTATTGTTGGTTTGACTGAATTTCTTTTTTGTGCCATATGTAACCCGTGGTAACACTTAACAACCACGCCTTTCAACTTTCCACGACTATAACTCAGGATCTGAAAAGCAAATCCATTCTAAACATCTGCACTCTCAGCTTGTGCTGTCAGAAATAGAAAGATCTTAATAAATCTTTAGCTTTGCCTAAAAATGAGTTTGAGCTGACACCTTCCTGACAAAGTGATTACCTTCCAAGAAGGCTGGATACTCTGAGCTGTCGTCTGCTTCGATGCACAAACCACCATCGCAGCTTTGAGCTTTGGTAGAAACAGCATCAAAATACAAATGAACAAAACATCGGTGAGTTCATAGAATTATACAAAACTTTCCTGCTACAGATAACTGTTATGTAACATTGATAAACAATAAGAGAGATAAACCACTCTATGAAAGTAAGATGGACTTCCCAGGCTGCTAAGAAAGACATTCCAAAAGGAGATATCAACACAAAATCCATAGATTACAGTGCAGTGTTTCATGATAGACCAACATTCAATTCATTTTTATTTATATAGTGCCAAATACAACAAATGTCATCTCGAGGCACTTAGATAATAAAGTCCAATTCAAGCCAATTGGAATTCAATTAATTGTAATTGTATACATGCATTTTGGAAGGTGAGCTGAAAGGCTACGTTTGATGGATTCATGGAAAATATACCACACTTTTTACTTTGCTGGGGTTTATTTTGGCTGTTTTTTATTATTATTGAGAGGTTAACACTGTGGAATGGACAAGTATTGTGATTCTGCTTCAAAACATGCAAGTAATCAGGTAACTGGGGAAAATATATGAATGAACTGAATCTGTGAAAAACCTCTTTATATCATTATGTATAATATGTAATTATTATGTAATAATATCTTATTACACAGACTTGAACATGTTATTGGGATTAAAGGAACTGCATTAGGCTGGTTTAAGTCATATTTATCTGATAGATTTCAGTTTGTTCTTGTAAATGAAGAATCTTCCTCACACACCAGAGTAAGTCATGGAGTTCCTCAGGGTTCTGTGCTTGGAACGATTCTTTTCACTTTATACATGCTTCCATTAGGTAACATTATTAGACAGCATGGCATAAAGTTCCATTGCTATGCTGATGATACTCAGCTGTACTTATCTATAAAACCAGATGAACCCAATAGGTTGGTCAGACTACAAGCATGTCTTAAAGACATAAAGACCTGGATGACTCAGAACTGTCTGCTTCTAAATTCAGACAAAACTGAAGTCGTTATCTTTGGACCTGAGCGCTTCAGGGAGAAATTGTCTAGCTATATAGTTACTCTCGATGGTATTTCCTTGGGTTCTAGTTCTACAGTGAGGAACCTTGGAGTTATTTTTGACCAGAACTTATCATTTGACTCGCATATAAAACAGGTTTCTAGGACTGCCTTCTTTCATCTTCGTAATATTGTTAAAATCAGGAACATCTTGTCTCAGAGTGATGCAGAAAAACTAGTCCATGCATTTGTTACTTCAGGATTGGACTACTGTAATTCTTTATTATTGGGCTGTCCCACATATTCTCTGAAAAGCCTTCAGTTGATCCAAAATGCTGCAGCCAGAGTTCTGATGAGAACTAACAGCAGAGATCATATTTCTCCAGTTTTAGCTTCTCTTCATTGGCTCCCTGTTAAATTCAGAATAGAATTTAAGATTCTTCTCCTTACATATAAAGCTCTTAATGACCGAGCTCCATCATATCTTAAAGATCTCATTGTAAGATATTTTCCTAACAGAGCACTTCGTTCCCAAACTGCAGGTTTACTTGAGGTTCCCAGAGTTTCTAAAAGTAGAATGGGAGGCAGAGCCTTCAGTTATCAGGCCCCTCTATTGTGGAATAAGCTGCCAGTAAATGTCCGGGAAGCAGACACCCTTTCCACTTTTAAGACCAGGCTTAAAACTTTCCTTTTTTATAAAGCTTATAGTTAGGTCTGTTGAATCTGATAGTGTGTCTGCTAGTGTGTCTTGTTCTGCCTCCACCTCTGGCACCCTCTATACTTTCATTACCCCCTACCCGAACCAGGGTTTGCATCCCCACCCCGCTGTGACTGGTGTGCAGTTGGTGAGAGGCTGAGGTAGCTTGTGGCTGTAAAAAGATGGTTGTTGTGGTGTGAGGAGCAGATCTATATAGGGAGTATAGGGAATTACTCACTGAGTCTGGTCCTTTATTTATTTATTTATTTTTTCGTTAGCACAAGTTTCTTGTGTTTACCTTGAATAGGGATGGCTCAGGTAATCCTGAAACATCCCATAGTTAAGCTGCTATAGGCCTAGACTGCTGGGGGGCCTCATCTGTCACACCTTTCCTCACTTTACTCTCTTTATGTATATGTGATATTATTGTGGTCATTAACTCGTGTTTCCCTGTTCCAACAGATATCCTTTGAATGGTGTTA
Organism: Odontesthes bonariensis; assembly: GCF_027942865.1. Taxonomy (NCBI): domain Eukaryota; kingdom Metazoa; phylum Chordata; class Actinopteri; order Atheriniformes; family Atherinopsidae; genus Odontesthes; species Odontesthes bonariensis. The sequence continues at coordinate 2,520,069 of NC_134517.1, read as the reverse complement.
CAGTGCCGCCGCCGCCCCCTCCCCCCCTTTCTGTCCTCTCAAACCCCAGCTGGTCGAGGCGGATGGCCACCCTTCCTGAGTCTGGTTCTGCCAGAGGTTTCTTCCTGTTAAAAGGGAGTCGTTTCTCTCCACAGTCGCCTCAGGCACGCTCAGGCCGGGAGATTGGACCGAAAAACAAAAGTTTCAGTGCAATCTGTTGGTTTCCTTAGCTAGGAAATTGTTTTTGAATTGGCTCTATATGAACGAATTGGATTATTTTATGAATAATTATGATTACAATGAACTGAATTCCAATTGGCTTGAATTGGACTTACTATCTAAGTGCCTTGAGATGACATTTGTTGTATTTGGCGCTATATGAATAAAAAAATTAATCATTACATGCATAATGTATTGACATCTTAATGGTATCAAAGTAAAAATGGGTGTTTATCTGCTGGTGCTTGAACTTCAGATGGTTTCCTATCTAAAGTATATTTGCAGTGTTCTGCTTTTAATAAACCCAACTAAAGTCTCCTCCTCTGCCACTGCTCAGTTGCTCACGAACTCGATCAACCAATGTTAGGGGGGAATTGCCCCCAGCTCCAGAATTTATGTTTAAACCGCACCGACAAGGTGAGGATCTCTGAGCAGGACAAGTGTCTGTGTTGAACTGCTGGAACCAGACGTTTCTCACAGTGATCTCTCTCATTTGTTAAAAACAGAATGAAGAATCCCACCAGAGTGATTAATCAGATCTGTAGTTTGTCAGATCTACTTATAGATTTAATGCAGGGGATCTTTTAAATACTTTTAAATGCGTCTTCTTGGTGAAAACTCGTCTTCATGTTGTTTTCTTTTTGTTGAGGGTTAAATCAGCCACATTTTTAAACAGAAGCGAGAAAAACGACAGCATCAATTGCTTTATAATCTCACCTTAACAAAAAAAAACTCTTTTATCAAATATATTACAATGAACAAGTCAGATTTCCTAAAGTTTGTTTAGATATGACAGAGCAGTTGTGTTTGGGATCTGTTTTTAGATATAATTCACTCCAATTCTTTTTTTCTATCAGAACAAGCTGTTTGTATCTTGGTTATTTTTGTCTTTGCTGGAAGATCCAGCACTTTTTTTAGCACACATATGCTCTGAATGGAGGTGGAAGCTGAAAACTGAAATGATCAACATTCTGCCATAAACTTTTATATTGATGATACGCGACAGGAGATCAAGGTTTTATACTTAAAGGCTTGCTGAATCACTGTTTTTATTCCTGTTACATGTTTCAGCCAGTGGAACAATTCACCAAAATGTTTTATCTCCATTTCCTTATTTTACTGTGGAGCAATGACACACTGCGTGATGTGGACATATCAGATCAGATTGTTATCTGGAAGCAGATCTCTAAGATAATGGCCATGATATAACGCAAACCATACTTAAAGTTTACTGCAGCCTGAATAAAGTCAGACAAAACGATAAAAGCTGCTGGGACACGTAAAGACTGATAAGGCTCCCTCAGAAGATGTAGAGTGGTACGATCCCTTCCTCTTACTGTCACCTCGTACAGAAGGAAGGATACGTGGTGAATCACTGCATGAGGCCTTCCAGAGTGGGTGTCATTTTAAAACCCTTTAAGTAACTTAATATATTAAATGAATAATTACGACTACATCTAATGGAATATTTATGCTATGCTATCGCTCTTCTGAATTATAAATGCTGCATTTTAATGTTGGGGCTGATCTGGGGTGTTTTTAAAATCATTTGTATTTGAATGTTCATGCTTTCAGTGTTCCTTTAAAAAGGATTCTCCTCCTTTGCCATTTTCTTCTGTTTTGTTGCCTTACAGCTTGGAATTAGCTCTTTGAAGGACTTATATTCTTAGACTCAAAACTCAGTTTAGACAAGCCCATTCCAAGATATTTCAATATTTCCCCTAAAACTACCAGAGTGTTGGTTGAGCAATATGCTCTGGGTCATTGTCACGCTGATCTGTCAAAAATTTGTCTCAGTCTGAATTCTCTGAAAGAATTTGCTTGGATGGCTCTGTCCATCATTTTTAAGATTCAATCCAATTTCCCAGGCCCTTCTGGTGAAGACCACCCTCAAAGCATGACACGGCCCCACCGTGTTTCACTGTGAGGAGGCTGCTGTTGGGCTGATGAGAAGAGTTTGATTTGCAGCAAAAAAAGTGAAAACAATCTTCTGTTGCACAAACATATATTCATATTATTATACGATGTCAAAGAACTTCTTCAGATTGAAAATCTGAAAGGCTCCAACCTGTGAAGTCAAGTTGTTATTTGTGAATTTGATCTTAAACAGTTTTTTTAGGAAATCACACTAAATCTTATTTTCTTAATCTGATAATACTTCAGATTAATACTTGATTAAATAATGAATTAATGTTAATATTGTTACATTGTTAATCTGTTAATATATTATATGTAGAAAAGGAAATCAAAGTAGTACCTTAAACCTGTGCTTATTCTGCCTGTGGTAGCAGACTGAAACAACAACCGATGAATGGTTCTTACCACCTCGGTACGCCACAACAGCTGGAGGCCTGAACTCAGAGCTGTTCCTCCATGGCCCCCATAGACACCTGATATCATCTAACTGCGAGGATGTTGCATTTGTCATGCCATGATTTTACCAAGCAGATGACATTCAGTATCACTGTTATACTTGTGTAAATCAACACACACACACTAAAACACAGGTTTACTAATGTGAATCAACAGTTTTGCTGGATGGTTACAATAAAAGCAGTCCACACAGTACTATTAAAAGTAACATGTTAATGAAAAGTTTTCCAAAAAACATGTTTGACCAGAAGATCCATAGTCTCGGAGGATGGTGGCAGTTTGTCTAAGGTAGGTGTTGGCAACCTTTAACACTCAAAGAGCCATTTGGACCCAGTTTCCACGGAAAAGAAAACACTGGGACACAAATACTTTTTGACATCTTTGTATAAAAAACTATAGTGTGTTGCTTACGAAATCCATGAAGTGCTACAGAGAAAGTAAAATTTTATTTATGGAATATTTATCGAATGGAACACATTTTGAACTCTTAAAAAAAAAAATAATAATAATTTAAAAAAACACGCCGAGTTGAATAGAATAGAAAAATACTTTATTCATCCTCCAATGGGGGAAATTCAAAAAGGTCCCTTTCTCACCACAAATTAGGCATACTGGTAAACCACTCTCGTCAGAGTTAAATGCAAACTCTAGATCAGTGCAATAATGCTTGCATGTATGCTTGTATGTGGGTTATTTATTCCTCTGTTTTTCTATGCTGTTTTCCTTTTTTTAATGCACTGACTTGATGACACTTTTTAATTTCGTTGTACATGCTACAACGACAATAAAGATAAATGACTGAAATGAGCAGCCTTTGAAAAACGGTCGATAATGGTGAGTATGGTAGTTCTACTTTGTGAGGGAGGCAATCCAGTGATGAAATCCAGAGAGATATATGACAGCAGGACCAAGAAGTTGCAGAAGTCCAGAAGGTGGTCGGTTGCTACTCTTATTTCCGGCGCAAGCAGACACATTGACTAAGATTAAGATTATTTGTCATGTAGATACATGTAAATACACGAAATTACCCCTCCGCATTTACCCATCTAGGTTGGCACCTGTTGAACACACACATGCACTTGCACATGGTCACACACTCATGGAAACAGATGCCATTTACACTGGAGCAGTGGGCAGCCATTCACAGCGCGCAGGGAGCATGGGTACGGTTCTTTGCTCTTTGCTCAAGGGCACCTCGGCCGTGGCAAGGAGGTGGACTGCCACCCCTCCCACTGTTAGTTCACCAATCTTTTTTGATATTTTGAGCGGTGGGAGTGAGAATCAAACCGCCAACCAGTTATTGGACGACCCACTCTAACCACAGAGCCGGGACCGCCCGCGCTGAGCCACGGTCGCCCACATACTCCCTTGGTATCTGTTTCAAGGGATGGCCATTAAAAATAGCATCGAAGGAGAGTGATGGTTCTATGAACTCCTGCATGACAAGAAAACTTAGCGGTGTGGGCCCAATGGATGACGGCTGAGAGGGCTGCAGAAGGTACAAACAGATGACTAAGGAGTCCACTGCCAGGATCTGGGTCTGAGACTAACCCCTGGCAGATCTGTTTCTTAATCTGCCACGAGATCCCACCCATTTGATAGGTAGAGGGGCTGGTTCTTCTGACTCTTCACCTGATGTGAACTGTCGGGACAGGGCGTCTAGCTTAACATTACGAGTCCCTAGGTGGTAAGAAATGTAAAAGGTGAAATGTCCAAAAAAACAAAGACCAACGGGCTTGATGGGAGTTTAGCCTCTTAGCATTCTGTGAGGTTTTTATGGTCGGTCCACACAACAAAAAGTCAGTTTTAGCTCCCTCCAACCAGTGCCTCCATTCCTCCACAGCATCCAAAGATGTTGGTAGTTCCTGGTTACCAACGTCATCATTTTCGGCTGCAGAGAGTTGTGGAGAGAAGAATGCACAGGGGTGTAGCTTACCCTCAGACTCAGACCTCTGGGATAGTACTGCCCCCACACCTGAGTCCGAAGATTCCACCTCCAGAACAAACTGCCGATTGGGGTTGGGTTGAACAAGGATGGGTGCAGTGGTGAACCTCTCTTTCAGTTGTTGGAACGCAACAGTCAGCTTCAGGGGTCCAGGGAGAGGGGGTTTTCACAGAGGTTAATTTGGTTAGTGGAGATGCGATGATGCTTTAATTACGGATGAATCAACAATAAAAGTTTGAAAGATATCCGAGGAAGGTTACTGAGGATGTGTGGAATCACACTTCTCGGCCTTGACGTAGAGGCTGTTCTCCAGGAGTCTCTGAAGTACCAACTGGACATGTTGTCTGTGTTCTGCGGGAGACTTGGAAAAGATCAGAATGTCATTGAGATAGACAAAGACAAACAGATTTAGATAATCTCTCAGAACGTCATTAATGAGGGCTTGAAAAATTGCGGGAGCATTTATGAGGCCGAGCGGCATCACCAAGTACTCAAAGTAACCTAAGGGTGGGTTGAAGACCATCTTCTATTGGACCCCTCATGAATTCTGACCAGGTGGTAAGCGTTGCAGAGATCGAGTTTGGTAAAGATAGTCGCCCCCTTGATGGGCTCAAAAGCGGACGAGATGAGAGGTATGGGATATTTATTCTTGATAGTGATCTGGTTAAGGTCTCGTTAGTCAATTCAGGGTCACAGGCTCTTATCTTTCTTCTGCAAAAAGAAGAATCCAGCTCCCACAGGTGAAGAAGATGGCCTAAAAATTACTGCCTCTAGAGACTCTTGAATATAGCTCTCTGTAGCGTTGCGCTCAGGATAGGACGATCAGTTAGAAGATCTGTTGCACAGTCATAGGGGTGGTGAGGAGGTAGTGATAAGGCCCTGTCTTAGACTGTGCCGGTCATGGTATTCAGTGAGAACCAAGAATAAATCTACCGAAGGAACTAAAGTATATAATAGGGGTTGTCTGGAGGACTGGAGGGCTGATTTTAAACAGTTTGAGACACAGTTCTCAATCCGACGGTCTGACCAGAGGATGTGTGGATTATGTAAAACTAGCCAGGGAAAACCAAGGATTATTGGAACACTAGAGACGGGGAACAGGAGTAACTCAATTACTTCACTATGATTTCCAGAGACAATTAAAGGGACAGGTTTGGTCTTGAGTGATTGTGGTCAAAATACTTCTATCTAGGGCAGAGACCATGATGGGTGTAGTAGGCAGGAGTTTCCGGGGGAAGATGAAGCAGGGAGAACACACCAGGGTCCGGGACGCTCTGTTCAGCTCCCCGAGTCCACTAAAGCTACAAGCTCCTGGGTGATGTTGCCTAGTTGAATGGTCACCGGTAGGGTTAGACGATGAGGAGTTTCTTCTTGTATTCCGTCCACCAGTAATTCTGCCTCTACTAGTGGGCTCTGTCTTTTGGCTGCACAGGACAAGTGGCAATGAAATGCTCCTTTGAATTGCAGTAGATGCAATTCAGTCTTGCCCATCCCACCTGCATGGGCTCAGGGAATTCCCCTGAAGAGGGTGAAACAGTCACGGCAGTAATACAGAGTTAGAGGTAAGGATGTCATGGTGGGGCTGCCAAGGGGGTGGTTGATGGAGGCAAAGGTTCTTCCCTCCTTCGCTCAGCTAGCCGACTGTCCATGTGTATTGCCAAGATCACAAGATTCTCAAATGAAGATGGCTCTTCCCTAGATGCTAACTGGTCCTTCATTTGATCATTTAAAGCATTTGAGAGGACTCCCTGGACGGCATTGGAAGGCCACCCCGTCTCTGCAAATGTCCTTTTGAACTCTTCCAGAAAAGAAGTGAAAGAGTCAATGGAATGAAAACAAAAGAATGCCCAGTCTAGCACTTTATCCTTCAGTAGCCCTGTGATGTAAGGGATATTGGAAGCGTCAGTGGAAAATAAGCGTGGGGAATGAGTGATTGCCAAAGAACACTGGAGCAGGAAGCCACTACATTTGTTGGTGACACCTGAAAAATGGTCTGGAGTGGGAAAGGAAGCATCTTGGAGCACAGGCTTGGAAATGCCATGGCTGGCCGAAGACAGAACTGGTGTATGGTTGGCTGAAGTAGGGTTGTGCCGATGGACGATATCATCGTCCATCGTCATTTATGACCCACCATCACGATGGATGGTAACCATCATGATGCCACGCCCACTTTTTTTTTTTTTTTTTTTTTTTTTTTTTAGGAATATATAATTAATATGAATTAGAGTCAGGCATGAAAATTAAAATAGCCTATGCTACAAATATGCCTAATTGGCTTATTCTTATATAATTTATTATTATTATTATTATTATTATTATTGTCGGGTCTAAAAGTTAACCCAGCTGGAACACAGTTCACTCAAGACAACCCCAGTGATCAACAAAACACACAGTGCACAAGATTGTATTTTTACTTGCAAGGGGAGCCGGACGGAGTGACAGAACTTACTCCTTCACCCGTGCTCAAACGACTCCGTCCGACTTTCCCCGTGTAGTTCTTTTTATTACACAGCTTAGTTACAATCAGCATACAGGAAACAATCTTGTGAGCAAGATGCAACAAATGTTTCACTGGGACATCTAGTTCCTCACGTGTTGAGTTGTTGCACATTCTCCTACATGGGAAGACCAGAGCACCCTGTTCCTCACAGTTCCCTTGAATTACTTTGTATCACACTAAGCAAAGTTCACACACTACATGTCTGTCTATAAAATGTTGTTTACTAAAAATGAAAATCTATATACAGTTTTCCAACATTTCCCTCCTGTTTTTCATTTTTAGTTACCACGAGTCAACATCAACCTAGTACCATTCACATAATGTGTTTTCAGTATTGGTGTCACTTAGACTGTAGCATCCTTGCCGAGCTCCTCCGGGTCATGTTGGACAAGTAAGACATAGTTAGAAAACAGCCCTGCCATCATATTGTTAATCATTGATTTAAGACAAGGAATAATGCACATTGTAAATAGGCAAAGCAGAAACATGACACAGAGAATAGGTATTGCAATTCGCATTAGGATGTGCCACCATGGTCCTGAAGTCAGCCAGGACATCAAGTCGAGACCTTGAGCATTATTGTCTTGACCTATGGCCTTTTGAAGGTTACGTAGGCCTTGCATAGCTACGGATACATTAGTTCCGATTTCGTCCGGAATGTAGGTACAACATGAAGTATTTATCATCACACAAACGCCACCAGAAGCTGCAGTTAGAAGATCTAAAGCCATTCTGTTCTGAAGAACCATTGTCCCCAAAGCATTTATTTCTCTGTTTTGACCTTCATGCACTATTGATGTAAGATTAATGAAAGCTCCAAGTCTATGGTCTCCAAACGGAGCATATTCTTGCCCACTCCCAGCCAGGGAAAGACAGAAAGCAAGACTTTGTTGCCCGTTGACCAATGTTTGTGTTCATCAGGGACATCTGAGCCCCAGACTGCATCATGTGGTTTGAACTCGGGAATATCTCTTTTACTTCTCGCAATTTATATGAAACAGCTGCCATTTTGAGCCATGGGCCTTGCCATGTCTCAACAGGAGGGATGGTTAATATGATACAGAAGCATTTTTATGCATTTGGATTTAATTCATACTCAAATAAATTTTGCAGAGCATGTCTTATTTGTTGTAAGCACAATGCTCAGGGCAATGTAAGACCTAAACGTGGTCAGTTCCTGCAAGCTCAACACCCATTTCAATATCTACATATGGACTTTATCGAATTGAACAAATGCCAGAACTACAAGTATTGCCTTGTCCTGATATGCCCTTTTTCTAAATGGGTTGAAATAGTTCCGAGCAAACATGCGGACGCTTTGACAGTAGCTAAGGCACTCTGTAAGTCCATAGTACCTCAATATGGCATTCCTGAGAAACTGTATAGTGATAATGGCACCCACTTTGTCAATGATGTTGTGTCCAGGATGGCACAGCATTTGAGAATGACATTAAAAAAATCATTGTTTTTACCACCCACAAAGTGCTGGGCTGGTAAAGAACAAATGGGACAATCAAACTAAGACTCAGGAAAACTATGGAGCAAACGGGGAAAGCATGGCCAGACTGTTTAGACCTAGTCAAGCTGTACATGCGAATCACACCCACAGGGAATGGTTTAACTCCATTTGAAATAGTCCAAGGCAGACCCTTTCGATTACCTGTGTTTGCAGCAGACGAAAATAAAGCAGTAGAAGAGACCACACTGGCAGAATGGATGTGCAAAATGTTGCAAGAGAAAGAAATTGTGAGTGCAAATGATCTGCCGAATGCTGTTATTTCTCCACAGGAACGACATGCCAAACCAGGAGATTGGGTCCTGATAAAAGTCATAAAGCGGAAGTGTTGGTCAAGTCCACGCTGGGAAGGCCCGTTCCAGGTCCTGAAAAGTGAACGTGGATACATCTCAGCCACTGCAAGATGGTAACACATTTCCCAGCTGACAACGAGTAGTGGTGGAAGTCTGGCTACAAAGGGCAGTGTGATACATAGCTCACACTAGGTCTCAAACCAGTGAAGAAAACAACTGATCCACACTCATTTAGAATGGTGGGAAAACTCTGTCTGGTGGTTACAGGACTGTTTTTAGGTGTATCCCTAAGGCTGTGGACATGGTCAGGAGCAGGAGGGCTGCAGCAAGTGTTAACTCGCACTTACAACAGAAGCAATTGTTATGTGTGTTCAGTTATGCCTCACTCAGCTCAGCAAGCTGCATTGTATGGGAAACAAATGAACAAAACTCAAAGTAAATGTTTGGCGAGCTTTGCTGGCGTGGGTTATCAACATTCAAGTATCAAAATTAATGACACTGTCTCCCACGCAGTGGGACTACGAAATGGCATATGTGACACCATGTTCTGGATAAATTACAACTACACCATCAAAGGGGAACTAAGACCACAGAAAGTGTTTATGAATATAACTGGAAAACATGCCATGTGTTATTGCCAAGAGAATGGTTCAGTCCCTGTAGGCAGTCTTAATATGTCTGCTGACTGTGATCAAACTATGGTCAGTGGAGAAGGGGCTCCAGTAAAAATAAATGCAAATTCAAACGGCACTTATTTGGTGCAAGGTGAATGGTGGTTGTGTGGACGAGATGTATGTCTGATGTTGCCAGCCAATTGGACGGGCGTGTGCGCGCCCATATTCGTGACTGACCATACAATTATAATCAATGCAATTCCAGGTCAACTAAAGATGGGTGCGAGAAGTAAAAGAGATATTCCCGAGTTCAAACCACATGATGCAGTCTGGGGCTCAGATGTCCCTGATGAACACAAACATTGGTCAACGGGCAACAAAGTCTTGCTTTCTGTCTTTCCCTGGCTGGGAGTGGGCAAGAATGTGCTCAGTTTGGAAACCATAGACTATAGACTCGGAGCTTTCATTAATCTTACATCAATAGTGCATGAAGGTCAAAACAGAGAAATAAATGCTTTGCGGACAATGGTTCTTCAGAACAGAATGGCTTTAGATCTTCTAACTGCAGCTTCTGGTGGCGTTTGTGTGATGATAAATACTTCATGTTGTACCTACATTCCGGACGAAATCGGAACTAATGTATCCGTAGCTATGCAAGGCCTACGTAACCTTCAAAAGGCCATAGGTCAAGACAATAATGCTCAAGGTCTCGACTTGATGTCCTGGCTGACTTCAGGACCATGGTGGCACATCCTAATCCGAATTGCAATACCTATTCTCTGTGTCATGTTTCTGCTTTGCCTATTTACAATGTGCATTATTCCTTGTCTTAAATCAATGATTAACAATATGATGGCAGGGCTGTTTTCTAACTATGTCTTACTTGTCCAACATGACCCGGAGGAGCTCGGCAAGGATGCTACAGTCTAAGTGACACCAATACTGAAAACACATTATGTGAATGGTACTAGGTTGATGTTGACTCGTGGTAACTAAAAATGAAAAACAGGAGGGAAATGTTGGAAAACTGTATATAGATTTTCATTTTTAGTAAACAACATTTTATAGACAGACATGTAGTGTGTGAACTTTGCTTAGTGTGATACAAAGTAATTCAAGGGAACTGTGAGGAACAGGGTGCTCTGGTCTTCCCATGTAGGAGAATGTGCAACAACTCAACACGTGAGGAACTAGATGTCCCAGTGAAACATTTGTTGCATCTTGCTCACAAGATTGTTTCCTGTATGCTGATTGTAACTAAGCTGTGTAATAAAAAGAACTACACGGGGAAAGTCGGACGGAGTCGTTTGAGCACGGGTGAAGGAGTAAGTTCTGTCACTCCGTCCGGCTCCCCTTGCAAGTAAAAATACAATCTTGTGCACTGTGTGTTTTGTTGATCACTGGGGTTGTCTTGAGTGAACTGTGTTCCAGCTTGGTTAACTTTTAGACCCGACATTTCTTGGTCCTTCGAGCCGGATTCCAACACATCGCCGTCTGCCGAGGAGGGAGAGGACACACCGAAGTCTGTCGACAGCCAAACGTCCAGGACGCCTGACAAAGACCTGGGGCGTGAATTCGTAGCCAGGCCGGTGATTAGTTGTCTGATCTTCCCTCGTTGGATGACGATTGACGGAATCCAGAGACAGCTCCAGTGACAAAACAACACTGAAATAAGGTAAGAGAGCGACTCTATAACCGCGGTTAAACGTATACGAAAGGCTACGTATACGAAAGGAGGATAAAACAGGTCTCTCCGCCGCAAGGGAGAGTAAAAAGGGCTACTCCGCCAGAAGGAGGTTAAATTGGTATCTCCGCCGTAAGGGAGAGTAAAAAAGGGCTTCTCCGCCAAGAAAGAGGATAAAATAGGCCTCTCCGCCGTAAGGGAGAGTAAAAAGGGCTTCTCCGCCAGAAGGAGGTTAATACACGTATCTCCGCCGTAAAGGAGAGTAAAAAGAGTGAATGAGCCACTAGTGGAAGCAGCAGCACCAACTGAAACCTAACGGTGTTAACGTAAGTCCGTGGTCTGTTGAAGTACACAAAGTAGTGGATTAAATGTTTTAGGTCTCTAAAAAGGCACGTTGCCTGTACGAGACGACAAGTTGACATAATGGGGGGCGGCACAAGCAAACCTGCCCTAGAAGGGGATTGTAAATATATGGAACAATACTGTAATAAAAGTGTTATGTGTTTGGACAAATGGGAAAAGAAACATGGGTTCAAGGGCAAATTGATAGAAGCCGATTGTAAGGCGCTGGTGGACAAACTCCGTGTGAGTGTAGCAAGTAAGAGAGGAAAGCAGAGAGAGAAAAAAAATTGCAGCTTCAGATGGCAACAGTGTGGCTCCAGCAAGCTCAGAGAAGGAAAAAAAAAAGAGATGAGACAGCGTTGCAAGCAGTGGTAGCAATTAAACCTGATGATGAAACTGGAGCCACTTCAGATGAACATAAAATACGAAGGGCAGAAGAAGAAGAGGAAGTATTCAGTAAGCCAGAGAGTTTGATGAAAACACGGTCAAAAGTGCAAAAACCAAAGCCAGAAGTGTTTGGGACCTACCCGTCCCTCACAGTGCTAAAACAAAGATACGGAGTGGCTGACGGTGGCGACGATTGTAACAATTGCGGGCCACGACCAGACCCTCCGCCAATGGGGATTTATCCCATGATGGAAGTGGCAAATCCACACTTTGGTGTGGACGACGATGAAAACAGAACCATACATGTATTTAGGCCATGGACTGATGCTGAGTGTTCTGATGCTTGTAAAGGTTTGCCTGATGCAAGGGTTAATGTGGGGGATTTCATAAACAAGCACAGGCAGTTCTGTAATTCATACAGACTGAACGAGTCAGAAATGGAAGTCACCTTTAGGAGGTGTCTGACATATGACTGGGCTCGGGTCAGGGGCGAGTTTACAGGGTTAGCCAACGATGACACAACACTAGCCCATGATGCAGCTGCACTTACGCAGCAGAGAGACGCAGTGTATGGCCGCATGAGGGACATATTTAGAGTGCGACCAAACTACACCAAAATCACTCAGTGTAAGCAAAAGGAAGCAGAGGATGTATTTGAATACAGGAGCTGCCTGGAAACTGTATTCACGCAGTACAGTGGACTGCAAGAAGAAGGGGGTGCAGACACCTCCTACCAGCAACAATTAAAGCAAACCCTGATGGCCGGCTTTACTCACCCAATTTCAGATTTTATCAGAAAACACATCGTGAATCACTCAACGGACACAGTCACAGAGTGCATGAATTGGGCACAACATGCGCAAAATGTAATAACAGGCAAAAAGAAAAAGGCTGCAGCAGCTGCTTTCATTGTAGACGATGCAAGTGATTCACAAATTTTCTACATGGGACGCCCAGGTGGCAGAGGCAGGGGTCGGGGTGGAGGAAAGGGTTGGAACAGACAGTCTCCAGGTTTCAGAAGAGAAATGAAGTGCTGGAAATGTAATAAGCCTGGTCATCTGGCACGGGACTGCTATAGTGGAGGAGGGTGTGACCACCCCAGAGGATCTGAGTCACAGCCTCCATACAACCCCGATTATACCAGCTGAAGCAAGCAGGTGGAGCGGCCCACTGCGAAAGGGCCTGCTCCAGGCGACCTATATGTGGATGACATTCCACAAATAATGTTAAGCCTCTCCACACAAAAACAAAAACCCATAAGAGACATTGAAGTAAATGGACAAAAAGTGTCATTTCTCTGTGATTCAGGAGCGGACAAAACAGTACTTAAACAAGAAGTTGTAGGATTTAGAATGTCAAACGAAAAAATTTATGTAAAATCAGCAAATGGCCAAGTAAATGTTCAAAGTTTGACATGTCCTTTATGGTTCAGAGATCCATTAACTGGTCAGAGCGGAAAAGGACATGTAGTGTATGCACCACAGTGCCCTGTGAATTTATTAGGAAGAGAAATTATGGCAAAATGACGGATTTCCATAGTACCAACCACTGATGGTGTGGTGGCTGTGGGACCAGATGAAATCTCTCCTGAACAAGTACTAGTCCAACAAGGCACATCTGTGCCTCACTATTACTGGTCATTAGACGTGTCATCACCTGATAGTGCAGGAACGGGGCAACAGCTGTTAGCACTAGCCCAGACAGTACAGGACGAGCCTTACATACACAAACCTGAAGAACTTCATGTCACAATTAGGTATAAAGATACACCAGGGCCTGATAAAACATTTGACAAGCAGTTTTCCAAACTAGGTCCACAAAGAGTAACCATCAGAGCAATCTACACAGATGGCAAGCACGGGGAAAACAGGTTGCAGTGTACTTATACCTGAAGAGTCAAAACGACTACAATGGAATATGAGCACCAGGGGCGTCAGCTGACCCAATACTATACAGGGGCACAACAGGGGCACAGAAATCTAATGCGAGTGTACAAAGCGCGCGAGCAAAAATTTTTTTGCAGTTATTTCTTTGGAGGTCGGACAGCCGTTCTTGCCCACACTGGTTTCTAAGCCTGGTTTTCACAATCTTGAGCTTTGAGAAGGACCTCTCCACTGTTGCTGTGGAGCAACAGTGGACTACAACTTAAGGAGGCAGCTAAATTAGCTGCCTCCTTAAGTTGTCTCTCTCTCTTTTCCGTGGGCATTTCGAATTGTCTGCATTTTAACACAACATGCAGGTGAATAATTCGAATTGTGCTTTATTTCCATCATTCATCTTGCTTGATAAAACGAAATGTCATCAGCTGCCTGTAACTTAGTTTGGTAGCCTACCACAAAACAACCTGAGCCATGTAAAACGTTGACTGCAAGCTAGCTGGCTGTCGGTGTTTTTTTTGCTACCTAAACAGTAGCTGGCTGTCAGATTATTTATGGTCACTAAACGTCCTAAACTCGACATTGGATTCGAGAGAAGTTGATTGTGATCATGTCTTGTAGCCTAGGCACTGTGTACACATTTCAAGCTCACCTTTCCAGGCAGTCAGGGCAGTCGCTCTACTCCCACAGTGTCTCTGCCGCCCGGTCGCGTGCGCGCTTGTTTTTTTTTTTTTTCTAGTGAAGCGTGCTGCTTGCCCCCCGCAACGCCCGCGCCCCTCCCTTTTGCCTAAATCTCCAGGTGTCTGGTAAATCTGAATGATTGACTCTGAAGACTTCATTTTTGGAAACTTCAATCAAAATGACGAATTATACAGAAAATCATGTTGAAATATGAAATCATATTTGCCTATATTATTTTTTTCTCCTGTGCACGTCACTGATACCGGGGCACCTCAGATCTACAGGGGGGCACGTGCCCCCGTGAAAAGGGTCTCGCGACGCCGATGATGAGCACTCCCCATATGTCCTTAACTAAAGCAAAAGGAGACTCATGGCATGACATAGAACAACTTGTCTCCAGGGGGGAGAGAACACTGGGGTGGAAAGAAAGTCACCAGGGGGGAGAGAAATGAGAGTAACGGCCTTCTGAGGAAAAAGTTAGGATGGGTTACCACCCTGACACCTCATATTCATTTGGATGATCCACTTGATGAACAAACTGAATTATATGTGATAGACCTAGCTGATCACCCTGAACTGCAGGATGTACCTGAAGAGGTGTGGTCAAAAGGCAAAACAGATGTGGGTTTGATGACAACAGCGCCGTCTGTGATAATCACACCCAAAACTCATTACAGACCCAGAATCAAACAACACCCACTCAAGCCAGATGCTCTGGCAGGTATTAGACCAGTAATTGAAGAAATGATCAAAACGGGGGTAGTGGAAGAGGCACCAGAGGCCTCATGCAACACACCAATCTTTCCAGTCAGAAAAGGAGATTCTGAGAGCTGGAGAATGATACAAGATCTTAGAGCTGTGAATCAAGCAGTGGAAAGCACAGCAGCTAATGTGCCTGACCCACACACACTGCTAAATCAACTAAAATCAGACAAGACCAGATTCACAGTGATAGACTTGAGTAATGCATTTTTCTCCATACCAGTGTCCCCTGAGTCACGAGGATGGTTTGGGTTCACGTACAACAACAAAAAGTACACGTGCACACGCCTCCCACAGGGATTCTGTGATAGCCCGACCATCTTCTCCACTGCCATAAACAACTGTTTGGCAGACTTTCCAATCCCATCTCATTCACAATTGCTTGTGTATGTTGATGACATTTTGGTAGCAGCAGACACAGAACAACATTGCCGAGAAACCTCAGTCTCACTGCTCAAACACTTGGCCCACACAGGAAACAAAGTTTCACTCTCAAAACTACAGTGGGTAAAAGAGGAAGTGAAATTTTTAGGCCATCTTATTAGCAGAGAAGGGAAGCGCATCCAAGATGAAAGAAAACAAGCCTTGCTTAAAGCTCCACTTTGGAAGCGTCAGTGGAAAATAAGCGTGGGGAATGAGTGATTGCCAAAGAACACTGGAGCAGGAAGCCACTACATTTGTTGGTGACACCTGAAAAATGGTCTGGAGTGGGAAAGGAAGCATCTTGGAGCACAGGCTTGGAAATGCCATGGCTGGCCGAAGACAGAACTGGTGTATGGTTGGCTGAAGTAGGGTTGTGCCGATCGTCCATCGTCATTTATGACCCACCATCACGGTGGATGGTAACCATCGTGATGCCACGCCCACTTTTTTTTTAGGAATATATAATTAATATGAATTAGTCAGGCATGAAAATTAAAATAGCCTATGCTACAAATATGCCTAATTGGCTTATTCTTATATAATTTATTATTATTATTATTATTATTATTATTATTATTATTATTATGGTATTATGTCTAGGTTACAGCTTGTCTTCGTTTTTCCCACGACAAACATTTCATGTTATTCACGCTAACTGCTCGTAGTGCGTCGGGAAACTTGCTCATTGTCAACAGAAAATGTGGTATGACGTTCAACTTCAGCTAAAGCATTAACTTTGCAGTGCAAAGGCTACAAAATAAAATAGACACAAAGGTGTTGATATAAACACGTTTATTAAAAGTTGAACAACAAACCGAAACACAATGGCTATGGCATTTACCTTTCTTTTTTTTTTTTTTACTGCAAAAGCTTTAAAATAATTCGTCATGCACTTCACTATAGGCCTATGATATCACAGCAGAACACCAAAAGGAAAGAATAATAAAAATATAAGCTTAAGAAAAATAATAAAACAAACAAACATAAAGCATGACTTGCCTGTACCGAAACGCGCTAAACTGTAATAACTTAAAAGGTTAAGAGGGCTGACACGTGTGCAGCCTATTCCAACATATTTACATGTCAATGTTTCTGGCCAAAATAAACAACATATTGACCTTGTCTGGCTTTAATAAGCTGCGGACTGAGGTGATCACACTGCCCGCGGTGCTGAAAACTCTTTCCGAAGGCATGCTGGTAGCGCATATGCAGAGATACTTTCTAGCGATTTTTGCCATCAAAGGAAACCTGCTCTGGTTACTTTTCCACCATTTCAGTGGATCCTCTTCCCCGTCGATAGCACTTTCCTGCAGGTAGATGGCCATTTCTGCCTCCGCTCTTTGCTCGTCAGTGAGCGTGCATTCTCTGGCCCCCCTCTTCCCTAAAAGGCTCCCCAAAGACGGCTTCATTTTTTTGGGCACTGCCGCAGCGCTTCCTCTTCTCCGCCATGCGTCGGGCCTTCTTGTGTTGCCCTTAAGGGAATGATCTCAGCCACGAGCTCTTCAATCAGCTCAGATTTTGTAGAGCGAAGTGCTGGGGGGCTCATGTGGTCGCCTCTGTACCTGGGGTCAAGGAGTGTTGCTTTACGCAGCATCCTCTGGGTGGTCTCTTCGTATCTGCGCTCCATCTGCTCCAGAACAACACTCTTCAGGTTGGCTGTCAACTCCGTATCATCCTCGCATCTCTCCAGCACGCTTTCTAGATGGCCCAGCATGGGTACCAGGGAGGACACGGTGACATAGTTTTCTCCAGAAAGAATGTCGGTGAAATCCGCCACTGGCTTCAGCGCCTTGTTCACGGATTCGAGAACACTCATGTCCTGCCATGTCAGCTGGGGCAGTGGTCGGCGGCTTTTATCTTCCGCATGCACTCGTTTGATGGCTTGTGCTTGCTCCAGTATTCTCTCCACCATTTGCTGTTTGGAGCCCCATCGCGTGGCACAATCCTGTCAGTAAAGACACAGACCCAGTTATCCACATTAAGTTGGCCTAACAATGAGCTGCACATTAATTTAATAAAATGATAAAATTGGCCTAACATAGACTATATTTGGCCATTAATTTATTAATTATCTTAAAAGCTATATAACAATTTAAATGATAGTCTTAAGTTGTTACAATTGTTTAAAATATTACCGTGATCAATGAATGTTCGGGGAGGTTCATCTCCATCTGCGCTTTTCGAAGTTCACTTCGCCGTAGCCAGCTGTGGGAAAAGGCAGCGTTGACAGCTCGGCAAACTGCAAACGTGCGGTCTGTATTCGCCCTCTGTTGCGTCAGGGAGTTGTTGATGGCAAAGTTTAAGTTGTGGCCAAAGCAGCTCAGCCATGGCCATTTCAACTGCCGGATGGCAGCGACGATGTTCGCCCCATTGTCAGTAGTGATGCAGGCGATCTTTTTCTCCTCTATGTCCCACTCCATCATTGTGCTCCGCAGAGCATCCTCTAAATTGTCCGCCGAGTGCATCTCTGGCATGAAGCTGGTCTGTAGGCATTTGGACTGCATTCTCCACTCTTGGTTTATGTAATGTGCCGTCACGGACATGTATGGCATCATGTTGCAGCTGGACCACATGTCAGTTGTCAAGGCCACATATTCTATCTGACACAGCTCGGTTGCGATGCCACTTCTCACCTCATTGAAGAGATTGGGTACAGCCGTATTAGAGAAATATTTGCGGCCTGGCAACTCGTACTGCCTGTCAAAGGTGTGTAGCATGGCCTTGAAAGTGGGCTTCTCGACCGTGTTGAACGATACCATTTCTTTGGCCAGGTAGTGAGTTACAACACCTGTCAGCTCCTTCCACCGGTCAGTTTTATATTTGGTGCTTTTCGCAAACATCCCAGATATGGTCGGTTGCGTTTTTTTGGCAAGCCCTGAGCGCACGGACACGTTGATCGTTGCATATTCTTCAGGATGGTGAACACGCAGGTGATCGCGTTGATTTGTTGTCTGTCCATCTTTGGCACGGACCACAGATGCGCAAATCTTACAGACACATTTATTTAAATCTTTTGGCAGCCCACGCTCATCTAGTTCAAAACCAAAGAAATTCCAAATAGGCGAAGTGGTGACCTTCTTTCCAACCAACTCCTGCGTCATGGTAGGTTGCCAGCTGTTGAAATGAAATGTGCCTCTCTAACGGAATAAAACGGATGCTTTTAACCGTTAAAATTCAAACGGAATGGAACGGCAGCTTTTTATAAAGCGCAGCGCGCCAAAGCGCAAGAGTGCATTAGTAAGACAAAATATATAGTTTTAAATGTATTACCATTAAATTGCCGTTGTTAGTAGATTATTATTATATATTATATATTTTATGCTGGCCTAAATATTTATTTATTGTTACAATTAAGTAGGTTAAATAAGTAGGCTATCTATGGGATAGTGACATTCTGGCACGGGCCATTCAAACGCAATGGAAGGATGTTTTTTTCCCCCTTACAGCTATAGCCTGGGAAGTCTGTGTAGAATCATCACCATGTAGCTTATATACTACTGTTTTATTATTATTATTTGATCATAATTTTATTATTATTATTAGATCATGAGTAGTAGCCACCCATGAGATATCATGACCCTAAAAACCAAAAAGACACATCCCATAGGGCAAATGCTGAGTGCAAAATAAGTGAATGAGGTTCTCACTACTTTTACCTTTTGTTCCATTTGATCAGTATTTTGTTGGATAAATTGATAAAAGACAATTGCTTCTACTTTTATAGAAAATACTTTTTCTCAGGATTAATTTTATCTTTTTTTTCCCTACAATCACTGTCTCTGTTTTATATTTAAAAAGAGGTCAAAAGGGGATAATTCTTAAAGGAACTAGTCATTGAGACATGCAAGCATCTTTCCCCCTTGTTGTCATTGTAGGATGATAACACAGCATGTCATAGCTGTAAAGTTTTAATAGCCAAGGGGCTATAAAAGTTAAAGCCACAGAGCAATCACTTTTTGTGTTCAGTATGATTTTCTTTTTATGTGCATGCACCTCTGAACACTGACCCCATAAAACATAAAGTATTGGTTAATATTTTATTTTATTTTTGATCTGATTTTCCCTCCCAATTTTATTAGACCGAAGCAGTGCAGGCATAAAGAGCAGTGAGCAGTGAGCTTCCTGTCACTGTTATCATCATCACAGAGGCGAAGACACACTGGAGTAGTTAGGTGGAATCTCAGGTCCTGTGGAAACTTTCCTCCATTTTTTCCCTCCTTTGCCTTGTCCACAATGTCCGCTCTGAGGGCGACAGCCATGGTTCCTTCTACCTGTGATCCTGCTGCTGCAGTCTGTTCAGGAGCAAACTGCATTGTCCCTCCCAGTGACTTCAATGCTGTTCTGAGCCTGGTGATGAGCATATCGGTCACAGTAATGCTTGCTCTGGTCATGTTTGCCATGGGTTGCACTGTGGAAGCCAAAAGGCTGTGGGGCCACATCAGGAGGCCCTGGGGCATCATCATTGGATTCATCTGCCAGTTTGGCATCATGCCCTTCACAGCTTTTGCCCTGTCACTTGCCTTTGGGGTGCTGCCTGTGCAGGCCATAGTCATCATCATTATGGGCTGCTGTCCTGGAGGTTCAAGCTCAAACATCATCTGCTTCTGGCTGGATGGAGACATGGACCTGAGGTAAGCCATGGGGCTGGAAACCCATTCAATATCAATGGTCCACTGTTGCCAGGAGAGGATTTCCCGTTAAAGCTTCTGTATATGTTTCTTCTTAAATTGGTTTAATTTCACTATGATCTAGTTTCCTCTTCAGGATCAAAACAGTATTTTCTCCTTGTGATTGTTATATTCTCCACTCTGCAGCATCAGTATGACGGCCTGTTCCTCTATCTTGGCCTTGGGGATGATGCCTCTCTGTCTATTCGTTTACACCAGCGTATGGACTTCCGGTGATGCCATTCAGATTCCATACGACAGCATTGGTAACTAAACAGCTACAGCATCTGCAGATGTAATATTGATGGAATGTCAATAAGATTTAGTCTGATATTTAAGCTGTGTGTTTTTCAGGTATCACGCTTGCAGGCCTTCTTATCCCCATTGCTGTGGGAATGTATGTCAAGCGCAGATGGCCCAACAAGGCAAAAATTATCCTCAAGGTAGAAATGGTCAACATATTTTTTGCAAAATCGTACAAAGGGAGTTCTTGTGATGTTTACATTTAGCATTAGAATAAGAAATGAAAAGTCCTGGACAGGGTTTTAATAAATTATGACTGCTTTGCAGGTGGGGTCCATTGTTGGCTTTTTTCTCATTATCGTCCTAGCTGTGATTGGAGGAGTCCTCTACCAATCTTCCTGGGTCATTTCTCCCTCCTTGTGGATAATTGGAGTTATCTACCCCGTTATTGGATATAGCCTGGGGTTCCTCATGGCCCGCTTTGTGGGTCAGCCTTGGGACAAGTGGGTGGACAGTTTTGAAGTGATGCTGGCATATCATGAGTCTTGGGCTTTCCCTAAATATTGATCAATTTATCATGTTTGTTTGCTTGTTTTAGCTACTGCCAAGTACAGTTTAAAACAGTTTTCATCATAATTCTAAAAAGAAACCATGAAATGATTGTTACAAGTTTTATGAAGTGGTTCTTCATTGTCCCTTCCTTCGTTCAGATGTCGAACCATTGCGCTGGAGACGGGCATGCAGAACTCCCAGTTGTGCAGCACCATTGTCCAGCTGTCCTTCAGCCCAGAGGAACTAGAAATCATGTTTAGCTTCCCCCTTATCTACAGCATCTTCCAGCTTGCAGTCGTGCTCATTGCTGTTGGAGGTAAGGGTTTGACAGGCACAGGTGCTGGCAGTTAATGATTGAGCTGTTTGTTTAGCCGTGTTAAGTCAGCAAATTGAACCCTATGGTTTGCCCCTCGATAGCTGAATTTATCAGAGGCACTGACCCCAGCAGGGTTCTGGGTTGTCTCTCCTCTAAGATCCAGGGGTCACAAGGTCAGACGCGATTTTGGTGGTGAAGTCATTTTAGCTGTCACATATCAAATTCCTCATGTTCTGTCTCTTTGAATTTGTGTATATGTAACTGTAAGGAAGTGATAATACAAGCAGCAAAAGCTGTTTTCGAGGCTACACAATAAGATGGTCAAACATTGGGCCTCTTGCAACAACCATTCGTACAAACAGACTTGCTCTTAAGTCGTGTGTACGAGTGATTTTACGCCTTCACCAATTTTTTCGTATTTTAAGTTTCTTTCAGGTATGAACAGAATTTACGAGTGATCCAGACCTGTTGTAGTAGTTTCGTAAAATAGTCCGCTGTTATTCCAATCAAGTTTGCTTGACTAATGGATTGTATATTTAATTACTTTGAAGAAAACAAACCACAACGAGATCCTTCCCCAAGTGGAGGAGTTCAAGTATCTCGGGGTCTTGTTCACGAGTGAGGGACGAATGGAGCAGGAGGTTGACAGACGGATCGGTGCGGCGTCTGCAGTGATGCGGGCTCTGCACCGGCCCGTCGTGGTGAAGAAGGAGCTGAGCCAGAAGGCGAAGCTCTCGATTTACCGGTCAATCTATGTTCCTACCCTCACCTATGGTCACGAGCTGTGGGTAGTGACCGAAAGAACGAGATCGCGAATACAAGCGGCCGAAATGAGTTTCCTCCGCAGGGTGTCTGGGCTCTCCCTTAGAGATAGGGTGAGAAGCTCGGTCATCCGGGAGGGGCTCGGAGTAGAACCGCTGCTCCTCCGCATCGAGAGGAGTCAGATGAGGTGGCTCGGGCATCTGGTTAGGATGCCTCCTGGACGCCTCCCTGGTGAGGTGTTCCGGGCCCGTCCCACTGGGAGGAGGCCCCGGGGAAGACCCAGGACACGTTGGAGAGACTATGTCTCTCGGCTGGCCTGGGAACGCCTCGGGGTCCCCCCAGAAGAGCTGGAGGAAGTGGCCGGGGACAGGGACGTCTGGGTCTCTTTGCTCAAGCTGCTGCCCCCGCGACCCGATCCCCGGACCAGCGGAAGATAATGGATGGATGGATGGATGAATAAATATATACATTATACCCCATAATGATGCTGACATTATTCTGTTTGACTTAAATTATGCACTAATTGAAGGTTAATTTGACTCTGTATATAACAAGGTCAATGGGAAGCATAACCAGTGGCTGACTTGCTACTTTTGGATGCCTTAGCACGCCAGGCTCTTGGAAGAGAACGTGTGCTCCGAGACTGTGTAGATATTAATTTGGAGACAGACGAATGGCTGACATTGCGATTTAGATTGCCAAGGACTGTGCTGCTGCAAATATGCAGCTTGCTTGAGCCACAACTCCAGAGAGAAACACGCCGATCAAACCCAATTCCACCACACATCCAGGTCCTCACCACCCTTGGATTTTTGGCCACTGGAACCTTTCAGAGGGAGACTGGAGACAGATCGGGGGTGTCCCAGTCCTCTGTGAGTCGTGCGCTCCCCTTGGTCATCAAAGCTCTCATCAGTTTATCACCCATGGTACATCAGATTCCCATACACCGCTGTCCAACAAGTACAAATTAATAGGGACTTTGGCTGGACTGCCAAACATAATTTGAGCAATAGACTGCACATATATACGCATCAAAGCACCCGTGAGTTGTGGAGCGCACTGAGCTGAAGGCCAGGTGGGTGTGTCTCCATACAGTGGGGGGCAAACTGCTCTATAGCCCAGAGAAGGCATGCCAGATTATTCTGATTATTCAGATTATTCTGGCATGCTGCGTTTTGCACAATATTGCCGTGAACGGGGGTCTCCCACTACCTGAATCAGCCCAGGTACACAACATGCCAGAAGACCCCCCATATTAACCGCCCCATCAAAGAGCCATCATGATGAGGCAACAACTGATCGCACGGCTTTAGTTGCAGTCATCGAGCATCTGGCCATGGCAAGACGAAAGTTGTTCTTTTTGCGCCTTGATGCCATTCTCATGACTCAACACTTGCTGGCACAGGAGAGAGGAAGCACAGCCTTATATGGTATCATTTTAGGCGTGGAGTATGCAGATTTACTATCCTCGTTTACTATCAAATTTACTATAAAATTTACTATCAAATTTACTAACCACTTAAATACGCACGAGTGGCATTCATCATTTACGCAGGTCGTTTACACACTTTTCCGAAGTTAAGAACGTTTGTTGAATCTGACGTGGCGTGTTCGTACGAGACCTTCGTACGAAAAAAGTGAGATAAATTTAGAATAAAGATACGAAAATGTTCTTGCATGAGGTCCATTGTTTCTGAATCTATGTGTTTTCCTCTCCAGGCTACCAAGTATATAAAAAGCGTTTCGGCCAAGGCTTGGGTGATGCAGACACTGAGGCCCCGTCCTCGGAAGCTGTCGACGGTGACACAACAAAAAAGTACGGCCTGGAAAATCGTGCCTTTGAGTCTGCTGAGAATGACAAAAGTGATGTGAAAGGCACCTACAAGAATATAGAGCTGTAAGAACCCAACTCTGCTAATCAGACTCTGGACTGGTATTCTGAACTCCCACAGCCACAAAGCTCCTGGGGACAGCAGCCTGACTCAACTGTGAACACCACACACCACTCTGCTGGCTAAAAGTGTGTGATACTGAGCCAGCTGTATTCTGTCAGGTGGAAAAGGGTTGAAAAAAACTGGAGATGTCTTCTAGAATACGGCCAACAGTTAAATTCAGGGGGGCAGTGAGCATCATATCATATTGTTTTATGCTGAATTGTACAAGGCCTTCCATTCATCTAATTTATTCATATGTAAATATTTTAAACGACATAATTCCTACTTTAATGTCAGTGTTGAGCTTCAGTGATCAAAGTTTGTTTGATAAAATGTTGTTAAAGGCTGTTTGTGTGGATTTTCTGTCAGATATTTGTGTGGCAATGTGAAGCTGGATACAGCTACAGTGATTTTGTGCTTTCCATAATTTAGCTGATGAGCACTTTTCTAAACAAAGTCACTCCAGAGGATTTCAAAGTACAACATAGAGTTAAAACAGGTGTGCAGGCTGAACTACTCTTTGTTTGGAACAAAAGCTGTCTCAAAGTCAAAACTGAAGAACTTTACTTGGGCCATGTCCCACCTCTGGTAAAATGTGATGCACATCCATTCATAACTTTTTAAATTACGTTCTACAAACAGAAAAACTAAATAAACCAAGTTTGATAGGGATGTCATGTGAAGCTTCAAGAGAGGCCGAAGTAAGAGAGTTAGAAGTTAGAGGTCTTACACCACTGGGGGACTTATCCTATGTCATAAGTAAGCTAGAAGTCTTCCCAACCGAAGTAACAAAGGTTTACAGTTATCTCTGTGTATTTTAATACACATTCTGACCCTTTTATTCCACTGTATTGTAACATATGCACTGTGATATATTAAGGAGATGTTTCATAAAGGAGTCATTGCACTTCTACTAATTTTCCGTCAGCCTGTTTAAATTTTTCGTTTCTTCTTATGGCTTTACAGAAATATCCTTCATACTGACGTATATTGTACTGAAGTATATTGTACTACTATAGAAGTCTGATTTCTGACAGCTGTTCCGAGAACAAGCTGGGACCCAATAGGATTCCTGTATTAGTTAGTAAAAGAAGGAATCAAAAACAGTCAGCCTGCTGGGTGAATCTAT
This sequence comes from Odontesthes bonariensis, assembly GCF_027942865.1. NCBI lineage: Eukaryota > Metazoa > Chordata > Actinopteri > Atheriniformes > Atherinopsidae > Odontesthes > Odontesthes bonariensis. The sequence goes on along the minus strand of NC_134517.1, from coordinate 2,494,871 downwards.
CTAATCTGTTAACGGTACCACGTACAACTCAGATTACAACAGAGACCAGTGTAAACTCCACAAAGCTAGCCTTACTTAATATTAGATCTCTGTCCAATAAGTCCCTGTTCCTTAATGTCTTCATAATATCACACAATTTAGATTTTCTTTTTCTGACAGAAACATGGTTAACAGAGAGCACAAGTGCTACTGTTCTTAATGAAGCGGCCCCCCCAAACTTTAGTTTTATGGATAAATGCCGAAATGGGAAGAAAGGTGGGGGGGGCGGCCTTATTTAAAGATACATTCCAGTGTAAAGAGATCTCATTTGGTGAATTCACTTCTTTTGAATATCTTAGTTTTATTTTAAAGGGTGTTCCTAAAATCCTGTTCTTAATCATTTACAGATCTCCAGGATACTGTGCAAGTTTTATTGATGATTTTTCTGAATTATTGTCTGTTATTTCGACTGATTTTAACCATTTTATCTTGACCGGGGATTTTAACATTATATTGTATTTGTATTTGTTTATTTATTTCAAGACAGAATTTAAAAAATAAATTTAAAATATATATATATATTTATAAATAACAGTCACTTATGCCCACTGGGCATAGAAAACAACAAATGATAAATTAAACAACAGAATACCAGCTTGAAAAGGAGTGGGATGAAGACAAGCTTATTTACTCCACCCCCATCCAATCCGCAATAGTTTACATGTTTTCAATTCCACTATACTCCGTAGTCAACTGCATCAACAGTATTCATAAGTTTACATATAATATACATCACTGCAACACATAGCCATTACCTACACCTATTATATATCACACATACATACTATACACACGTGATCACCCCATCGGTCATCATCACCATCCCCCATACTCATCATTATTTACCAATTATTATCCTCAAAAAGCAAAACAAAAATAATAATGGTACCTGCGAACACCAAGTAACAGTCAAACGCCCCTGTCTTCATTCCCATACCGTGACAAAATCATTTCCTTGTATTTTGTTTTGAATTGATAAATATTTGGACACTGTTTGTACTCTAACCCCAGTCGATTCCACAGTTTAACGCCACATACAGACACACACATACTTTTCCTTGTGGTTCGTACTTTCCGGACATAAAAGTTACCACACCCCCTCAAATTATAACCCCTTTCTTTCTGTGTGAAAATCTTCTGAATATTACTAGGTAAAATACTTTTATAAGCTTTGAATAGAAGTTGCGCATTAGAAGTCAACTAAATCTGAAAATTTTAGCAGCTTAGACTGCAAAAATAAGGTATTTGTGTGATCAATATATCCTACCTTATATATAATTCGTATTGCACGTTTTTGGAGTATAACAAGGGGTTGTAGTGAACTTTTGTAGTTATTACCCCAGACTTCTATACAGTATGTTAAATAGGGCAAAACTAATGAACAATACAATAAATATAATGCATTATATTCTAGGAAATATCTAACTTTATACATTATTGCTACACTTTTGGAAACTTTACGTTGTATATGTCCGATATGAGTTTTCCAGCTTAGTTTACTGTCAATAATTATCCCTAAGAACTTATATTCTGACACTTTATCTATAACAAAACCGTCTATATTTATTACTAAATCTGAATTTTCTTTATAGTTTCCGAACAACATACTTTTTGTTTTATCTAAATTTAGGGATAATTTGTTGATGTCCATCCAAGTTTTTAACTTGATTAGTTCATCATTTACTTTATTTATAAGCTCACTATAGTTATCACTGGAACAGAATATGTTAGTGTCATCTGCAAATAATAATAATTTTAATATATTTGATACATTAAATATGTCATTTATTTAAAGATTAAATAACTTGGGGCCCAATACAGATCCCTGAGGGACCCCGCAAGCAATGCCCAAATACTCCGATTGGAACTCCCCCATCTTCACATACTGTTGTCTCTCCATGAAATAGCTTTGAATCCAGTTCAAAGTCACTCCCCTTATACCATATTTATCAAGTTTTTTTTAAATAATATTGAATGATTAAGGGTATCAAAGGCTTTTTTTAAGTCAATAAATATTCCAACTGCGTATTTTCTACTATCGACAGTGTTGGTAATCTCTTCCACTGCTTCAAGTAAAGCCATTGAAGTTGACCTTCCTGACCTGAACCCATACTGACTTTCATTTATTATATTATATTTATCTATAAATGATTCTAATCTATTATTGAAGAGCTTTTCTAAAATTTTGGAAAATTGAGGGACAGAGGGACAGAGAGACAGGTCTATAGTTTGTGAAGATGTGTGTGTTCCCATTTTTGTGTAGTGGTATTACTTTTGCAATTTTCATTTTATTGGGAAATGTCCCTGTTTGAAATGATAAGTTACATATGTAAATTAAGGGTTTTAAGATACTTTTTATTGTCCTTTTAACTAAAGTCATATCTATATCATAACAATCAGTCGATGTTTTATTTTTACATTAGTTAACAATATCTATTATTTCTGCCTCACTTACTCCAGAGAGAAACATTGTGCTAGGGTTTATTTCTATCAATGATTCACTGTGATCACTACTGCACTCAGGAATTTTCGCTGCCAAATCTGGTCCAACATTTACAAAAAAAGTATTGAAACTATTAACCATTTCATTCATATTATAATTATCATTGTTATTTACGGTAAAATAATCTGGATAAGAATTATTTTTTGTATTACCTTTAATTACAGTATTTAGTATCCCCCAAACTTTTTTAATATTATTTTTATTTTTATTTAGTAGATCTGTATAGTATAATTTCTTACTAGTTCTTATTATATTAGTCAATTTATTTTTATATATTTTATATCTCTGTTCAGATTCTTTAGTCCTTAGCCTAATAAATTGTCTGTATAAAGTATTTTTCTTTTTGCAAGCATTTTGTAAACCATTTGTTAACCATGGACATATTACAACAGTATTATTTTTACTAAGTTGTCGAATCGGACAGTTTTTGTTATATAGAGAACAAAAAATTCCTAAAACGTTATTGAAAGCACAGTCCACATCCTTCTCTCTGTATACAGACTTCCAGTCCTGTTCTATTAAGTCACAATTAAGTGCATCTAATGCTTCTTCAGTTCTTACTCGTTTAAATATAGATTTTTGGGGTATTTTATGATAGTTACAATTATAGTCGTACAGTGTGAAGACCGGTAGATGATCAGTTATATCACATATCATTAGACCACTAACATTTATGGACTCTATATTATTTGTAAAGATGTTGTCTATGAGCGTTGCACTGTGTGATGTAACTCTACTGGGTCTTGTTATAGTTGGGAACAAACTCATACTGTACATCCTATTAATAAATTCCTCCGTTGTTTTATGTTTATTTGGATTGATCAAGTCAATGTTGTAGTCTCCACAGATGAAGATTTTTTTATTACCTATTACCGAAAACATTTTTTCCACCCAGTCTGTAAATATGTCCAAACTCGAACCCGGTGACCTATATAAACAACTTATTATTATATTTTTCTTATTTCCATTATAAATTTCTATTGATATACATTCTAACACATCATTTATTGTCAATGTCATCTTTTCTATTACTTTAAATTTAAGATAATTATGGACATATATAGCAACTCCTCCACCTATTTTGTTTGTTCTATTTACATAGGTCAAATTATAACCATCTAACTCAAAATCAATACCTTTATCTTCATTAAACCATGTTTCAGAAATTGCTATGATACTAAATGGCTGCCCAAACTGCTGTAAATATTCTTTGATAGAGTTGAAGTTTGTATACATGCTTCTACTATTAAAATGAATAATTGAAAATGTCCCTTCTGATTTAACAGAGTTATTATAATCATCTTCAGTATAGTAGTTGCAATCAATCGTGTTAGATGATAAAAACAAGTTATTATCAGGGTCTAGTTCATCTTCCAAATCTGATCTCTTATGTTCAGTGTACTCAAACGGTTTCAGTTCCAAGTGCTCATAGTTCCGGATACTTTGCTGTATCCCTAAATGTTGTGAATATGAAAGCGCGTGAGAAGTGTCAATATCGTAGTATATTTAGTAGTTCATCATCAACATACCTCTGTGAATTAAATGTCCTGCTGTTGTTTTGGTGCGCCGCTGCGCGGATAAACAACCAGCTTATTGTAACGTAAGTATGCATTGTCCCCTCTCCCCCTCGCTGCTCTCATCTCCGGTAGTAGCTCTTTTCTCTTTCTTCTTACAGCATCAGTAAAGTCCTCGTTAACGTAAATGTTGGATCCTTTGAGAGCTTTTGTGCGCTGTAGTATGGCATCTCTGTCCTTGCAGCGTAAAAGTTTAACCACTATGGGTCTCGGTCTGTCACCTCCTCCATGTCTCCCAGTGCGGTGCGCTCTCTCTACTTCCACCGTCGGTTGCATCTGTAGCTTTTCCGTCAAAACTTTTTCAACTTTCTGCTCGGTCTCAGTCCAAGTTTCTCCTGGTGACTCCACTACCCCGTCAAATACTAGATTATTTCGTCTACTCTGTCCCTCCAGGTACTCCATCTTGTCTGTGATGGTGAGCAAACTGTCACAGACTTTGGAGATATCCGCCTGCATCATGTCATCTCGCTCGGTCTGTTTAACATTTGCAGCTTTCAAGTTGTCAACTTCTCTTTGTGTGAACTGCAAGCTCACCTTAATTTCCTGTAAATCCTTCGTTACTGTATCCAGTCTTGTGTTCGACGAGTCCACCAAAATCTTCACAAAGCCTTGGAAGTTGTGTTGTTGTTGTTTCAGCAGTGCCATAAACATTTCCTTTTGTTGTTGCATTAGCTCGTTTAATTGGCTAAGTGGCACATACTCGTCATCTGGCTTTATATCCATTTTTGCTACCTTAGGAGCCATTTTAGCTTCAGTTCTATTTCATCCTTACTGACCGCCAGAGGCGGTGCTTTCAAGCACTGAATGATACATCTTGCGAATGCGCAGGTCGAGTGTTTATACCAACAACGTCACTCGTGACCCCCTGCTGACCCCGGAGAGCCTATATACTTCCGGCAATATCAGCAGGTCAGTCCTTTTCATCTTCTCGCTGCGCAAGGTAAGTTACTGCGTCTGCATATGAGACAAATTCTAAAACCAATTTTTACTTCATCGTTCGCTGCTGGTGGTCTCGCGACGTTCCGTCGAGGCTGCGAGCTGCTCGCCCTTCAGAGACCGCAACGAACTGCCGAGAGGTATGTAACCTTTTTTCTTTCCCTCGGCTGATGAAGTTTACTGTCAGCTGTTACAAGCGCCGGTCTAGGTAGCATGCTCGCTCCTTCTCCCGGTGCTGTGCGCTGCACGTGAGTAACAGTCTGTTTATAGTTGCATTGTTGGTGAAGGCTACATTGCTAGCCCTCTCCCGGCATCTGTAACCTGCCTATGTTAAGCGGCCAACTCGGTTGTGCCGGTTCTTTGATTTTGTTGCTGCTATTGTTCTGCCCCTCTCCTGGTGTAAGGCGGCGTTTGCGCCCCCCGCTCCCAGCACAGGTGGCCTATAGTGGTTGTCGGTGAAGGCTCCGTCCATGGCTCCCCCTCCCAGCATCCATCTATAGCTAAAATAGAACTTGCACTAGCCCCTCTCCTGGTGTATGGCGGCGTTTGCGCCCCCCGCTCCCAGCACAGGTGGCCTATAGTGGTTGTCAGTGAAGGCACCGTGTGCGGCTCCCGCTCCCGGCATCCAACTATAGACAGTGTATGAATACAGCAATAGCCCCTCTCCTGGTGTAAGGCGGCGTGTGCGCCCCCCGCTCCCAGCACAGGTGGCCTATAGTGGTTGTCAGTGAAGGCACCGTGTGCGGCTCCCGCTCCCGGCATCCGACTATAGACAGTGTATGATTACAGCAATTGCCCCTCTCCTGGTGCACGGCGGCGTGTGCGCCCCCCGCTCCCAGAACAGGCGGCCTATAGTTGATTGTTGGCGAAGGCACCGTTTACGGCTCCCTCTCCCAGCATTCATCTATGAGTACAGGATTTTCTTTTGTATGAAAATCTATAAGTAAAGAATTTTCTTTTGAAAAAAAAAAAAAAAAAAACCTTCACTTGCCCCTCTCCAAGGGGCCTATAGTTGATTGTTGGCGAAGGCACCGTTTACGGCTCCCTCTCCCAGCATTCATCTATGAGTACAGGATTTTCTTTTGTATGAAAATCTATAAGTAGAGAATTTTCTTTGAAAAAAAAAAAAAATCATAACTTGCCCCTCTCCACGGGGCCTATAGTTGTTTGTTGGCGAAGGCACCGTTTACGGCTCCCTCTCCCAGCATTCATCTATAACTAAGAAGAAGACATATATGAATAAGAATTCATAAATACGTACTATCGTCAAATACACTGTGTCTGTGTATATATATATATATATATATAGAGCTAGAGGTGGTCCCGACATGGATCACAACCACTCCTGCTCGGCCTGTATGGCTCCTCTACAGCTTGAGGATGGCCATGATCTGTGTCCTTCGTGCCTCGGCCTCGGACATCTGAGGCAGGGTCTCTCAGACGAGTCCTGCATGAATTGTGGCATTTTGCCTCATGCTGTCAGGGCTGCAAGGCTGGCCGAGGTAGAGCGCCTGTTGGGCCCTCCCTTGTCTCCTCAGTTGACCCCTGACCAGCGGCTGGCCCCGTCTCGGTCTACCCGACCACGGCGTCGGCCTGCTGATACTGCAGGCCCCACCTCCGGGAAGAGGGCCAAGGGGTCCGGGCTTACTTCTAGAGTGGATCAGCTGACAGCGGAGCTTGACAGCATGAAGTCCCTCCTCCTGGCTCTCCAGCCCCAGGCTGGAGCAACCCTGCCAGGTGCCCTTGTTCCTCCAGCGGCCTCCTTCGGGCCGGAGGAGGATGCGTTTTCCATAGCAGCTTCAGCTACTATGTTTCAGGACTACGCTCCGGACGTGCTCCTGGGAGACGAAGCCTCCCGTCCTTCTGCAGCGGGCTCCCTTTCTTCAGCCCGTGGCTCTGCGGGTGGTAGTGAGGACGGCTCTGTGGGAGCCGCCATCCGTACGGCTCTAGCCAGGCTACAGCTGGACGTGCCGCAGGCTCAGCCAGCTTCGGCCAGTGCCTTTTTCAGGCGCTCCTCAACCCCCGCTGAACTAACTGTACCTCCATCAGAGGAGTATCTGAGGGAATTACAGAAGTTCTGGAGGGACCCTAGGGCCCCTGCCCGTCCGACAGCTGATGCTCGGACCCTGGCAGCCATGCAGGACGCCTCCAAGTTCGGCCTGGACCGCATGCCAGCGGTTGAGCCCACTATAGCCGCCCTGATCGTCTCACCCAATGAGGCTCTGAGACAGGAGGCGAGGTGTCCTCGCCCCCAGTGCCGGGTTACGGATGAATTGCTGTCGAAGCCCTATGGGGCGGCAGCACGTATGGCTCGCATGGGTAATTCCATGTCCCACCTGCTGCTCGCCCTGTCGTCATCCCTGCAGGAGACTGAGCTGGACACTTCTTTCCACGGTATTACTGACGCCTCTCTACAGGCCTTTGCACTGATGTCCAGGGAGTTGGGACGAGTAATGGCTACTCTCGTACAGGCTCGCCGCCAGGTTTGGTTGGCGCAGTCCCCTCTCTCGGAGGCCTGCAGGAGAACCCTCCGCAGCGTTCCGGTGGAACCGGGGGAGCTGTTTGGTTCCGCGGCTCTGGAAGCCCTCGAGCGCACGGTCCAAGCTGGGAAGACCCGACAGCAGCTGTCTGAGCTTCACAGAAGCGCGCCGCCGCCTGGCAACCCTAGGGGTCGTCCAGCTGCCCCGCAGCGCGGCACCCACTCACGGGCCAGGGGCCTCCTTCGGCCCCAGTACTCACGCCCACAGCCTGCTCAGCGGCAGGCGCAGCCCTTTCGGGCACCTGAGCGACTGCCCCCTGGGCGTCCTCAGGTCTCACGTACCGACCGTCGTGCCCCTGGAGCCTCTAGAGGTCGGGGGGCCCGACGCTGAGGCCACGGGGCCGACCGTCAGCGTTTTTTCCCAGCAGCAGCTCAGCTACTGGGCTGCTTCCACCAGGGACCCGTGGGTTCTTTCCACCTTGACCCACGGGTACGAACTTCAGTTCCGACGTCGGCCCCCAATCCATGGCCGAGTCAGGATGACTGTCATCCGCGACCCGGCGAAAGCCCGAGCCCTCGCCCAGGGGCTGTACGCCCTCCTGGGCAAGGGTGCCATCGAACCGGTAGACCCCCAGGTGCACCCCGGGGGGTTCTACTCGACTTACTTTCTGGTAGCAAAGAAAGATGGCGGATTCCGACCTATCCTCGACCTCAGGAACCTCAACAGGTTCCTGAAGGTCTTGAGGTTCCATATGTTGACCACTGCAGAGGTTCTGCGTACGGTCTCCAGAGGGGAGTGGTTTACCTCCATAGACCTGGAGGATGCCTACTTTCACGTTCCTGTGGCGCCACACCATCGGCAGTTTCTGCGATTCGCCTTTCAGGGGCGTCATTTCCAGTTCAGGGTGCTCCCGTTTGGTCTCTCCCTCTCCCCACGGGTGTTCACCAGGTGTGTGACGGCAGCCCTCTCGCGCCTACAGTCGCGGGGCATGAAGATCTTGCCGTATCTGGACGACTGGCTCGTCTGTGCGCCGTCCCAGTCTCAGGCGGCCCTCGACACGACGTGCCTTCTTTCCCATGTGGCCCGTTTGGGCCTCAGGGTGAATTTTACAAAGAGTGGCCTTGTCCCATCACAGAGCACAGTTTTTCTTGGGGTGACCCTCAATGCGGTCACCATGATGGCCTGCCCGTCGCCGCGGCGGGTGGACGACATCCTCCGCCACCTCCTCCCGTTTCGGGAAGGCAGGCGGTTCCACTACGTGGAGTTCCTACGCGTCCTGGGGAAACTGACAGCTGCGGCTGCTGTGGTCCCCTTAGGATTGCTGTCGCTGCGTCCCCTCCAGAGGTGGTTGCACAGCTTTCACCTGGACGCCAAGAGACACCGGCACAGGAGGCTCGCGGTGTCCCACCGTTGCCTTCTTGCCCTGGCCCCGTGGAAGAAGCGCTCGTTTCTCCTCCAGGGCATGCCCGTCGCGAGGCAGTCACGACGGACGCCTCCCTCTCGGGGTGGGGCGCCGTGTGGCAGAACCGCACAGCTCAGGGGCTGTGGCCGGCGCGGGACCGCTCACAGCACATCAACGCACTAGAGCTGCGGGCTGTACACAGAGCGTTGCAGGCTTTCCTCCCCTTCTTGAGGGGCCGACGTACTAGTGCGGTCGGACAATGTTTCGGCCGTCTCCCACATAAACCACCAAGGTGGCACCAGGTCTGCACTGCTACTGCAGGCATCCCGGGACCTCCTGCTGTGGGCAGCACCACGTTTAGCCAGCCTAAGGGCAATGTATTTGCCCGGGTAACGCAACCAGACGGCGGACTTGCTCTCCCGTGGCAAGCCTCCGCCGGGGGATTGGCAGCTCCATCCGGAGGTGGTGCTCAATATCTGGGCCACCTTCGGCAGAGCAAACGTGGACCTCTTTGCCTCAGAAGAGTCGACCCATTGCCCCCTCTGGTTCACCCTGACAGAGGAGAGCAGTCCCCTGGGACAGGATGCTCTGGCCCACGACTGGCCAGAGGTTCTCCTCTATGCTTTCCCGCCGATCCCTCTGATAGTCCCTACGCTACAGAGGGTCCTCCAGCAGGGCCACAGGCTGCTGTTGGTACCCCCCTTTTGGCCAGGGAGGACGTGGTTTCCACTGCTGCACAGGCTCTGCAGCGGTTCCCCGTGGCGCCTCCCCGACAGGAGGGATCTCCTGTCTCAGTGGCAGGGTCGGATCTGGCATCCCGACCCGTCCCGCCTGCAGCTGTGGGTCTGGCCACTGCAGGGCCCGACCCGATGCTGACTGAGTGCTCTGGCGAGGTCTGCCATACCATCCTAAACGCGAGGGCGCCTTCTACCCGGGCGCTTTATGAACAGAGGTGGCGGCTGTTCACTACATGGTGCTTGGACAGGGGTGAGGACCCTGTGCACTGTCCTGTCCCTAGGATTCTGGAGTTCCTCCAGTCACTCCTGGATGACGGCCGGTCCCCCGCTACCCTGAGGGTGTATGTGGCGGCCATTTCCTCTCGGCATGCTCGAGTGGATAACGGCACGGTGGGAAGCCACAGGTTGGTGTCCCTTTTCCTGAAAGGTGCGCGGCGGCTGCGCCCCCCACGAGTGCGGCGCACCCCACCATGGGATCTGCACCTGGTGCTCGGCGCCCTGTGCGCGCCTCCCTTTGAACCCCTTGCTCAGGCAGGGCTGAGGTGGGTCTCCGCTAAGACCGCCTTTCTACTCGCTATCACGTCAGCGAAGCGCGTCGGGGAGCTGCATGCTCTGTCGGTGAGCGACTCCTGCATGAGGTGGAACTCGGATGGCTCAGGGGTTTCCCTATGGCCGAACCCCGCTTTTCTCCCGAAGGTGCTGTCTTCATCTAACCTCAACAGACCTATCCACCTGGCACAGTTTGTTCCCCCGGAGGGGGAGGACAGGTTACGCCTACTGTGCCCTGTGCGGGCTCTGAGAGCCTACGTGGCCGCGACTGCCGGTATCAGGCAGTCGGACCAGCTCTTCCTTTGCTACGGTGGCCCTCGGAGAGGCTGTGCGCTCTCTAAACAGCGACTGTCTCACTGGGTGGTGGACGCCATCACCCAGGCATATGAGGGAAGTGGGCTCCCCCAGCCAGCTGGGGTGAGCTGCCACTCCACCAGAGCTGTCTCGACCTCATGGGCAGCCCTACGGGGTGTTCCCCTGGAACATAAGAGGTTCTATCGGGTGAATGTTGCCACTCCCAACCCGTTGGCTGTGGTCCTGCTGTCCGACTCTGCTGCTTCCTCTCAATAAAGTGAGTAGGTGCTGGATTCCTCGTGACTTTTCTGGTATTAGTCATCCAGTGCTTGAAAGCACCGCCTCTGGCGGTCAGTAAGGATGAAATAGAACGAAAGTTACGTATGTAACTACGGTTCTATGAATCCTGGATGACCGCCAGAGCGTTCTGTCACTCAGAATCCTCGTATTCGCGAGAAGATTCTGTAAGGACTGACCTGCTGATATTGCCGGAAGTATATAGGCTCTCCGGGGTCAGCAGGGGGTCACGAGTGACGTTGTTGGTATAAACACTCGACCTGCGCATGCGCAAGATGTATCATCCAGTGCTTGAAAGCACCGCCTCTGGCGGTCATCCAGGATTCATAGAACCGTAGTTACATACGTAACTTTCGTTTTTTTTATTTTTTATTTTTTATTTTTTTCATTGGAGCCTGGGCCTGATGGTGGATGGCTGGAGCCTGGGCCTGATGGTGGATGGCTGTAGCCTGGACCTGGTGGTGGATGGCTGTAGCTGGAGCCTGGGCCTGATGGTGGATGGCTGTAGCTGGAGCCTGGGCCTGATGGTGGATGGCTGTAGCTGGAGCCTGGGCCTGATGGTGGATGGCTGTAGCCTGGGCCTGGTGGTGGATGTCAAATCAAATCTCTCATAACTGCTAATTTTTAAAGCTGCAACTGTAATGACTTGGTGATTTTAAGAAACCAAAGCTCTTTATCTCAAGAAAACAGCAAATTCCTGTCCTGGTGTTGGCAGGAAAAAGTCAGACCTCACAATCACATTCACATAGATAATATGACGGATGGTAATGCCAAAGAATTTTCTTCTATGCTGGACATGTTTGGTTTGTGGCAACATGTAACAGAACCTACCCACCTTCGAGGTCACATTCTGGACCTGCTCATTTCTAAAGGTGTTGATATTTCTTCTGTTGTGGTTATTGATTTGGCCTTGTCTGACCATTTTTGTATTTTATTTGATTTACATATTACTCAGAATGTTCAAACAACCAGCTTCTCAGTTAACTCTTTCGGTGCCATTGACGTCTATAGACGTCAATTTAAAAAAAACGTTGACTGCCAAAGACGTCTATAGACGTCAATTGCGTTTTTTAACGGAGCGGGCTGGGGGACAATCTAGCGGAGTTCGTCACTAAATCTTAGGCTTGTAAACACTAAACAGAGAACATACTGGCAAAATTACCCGCTAGGTGGCAGCAGTGCCACTATGCCCAAAAAAAAAAAAAAAAAGCTGTTTTCTCCATTTTTTTGGGTCAAGTAGCTGTTTTTGGTGATACCAACCTATGTTCTACTGTCTATTACTAAAAGACTGAAAATGGTAGAAACAAACTTTTTTTTCCTGATCAAAGAAGAGAGTCTACTCTTTCTTTTGGTAATTTCGGTGTGTACATAGTCATAAGACACACTTTTCTGTGGGTCTTGGAAAATCAGTCAAAATACTGAAAAACACTTGGCAGTATGGGTGTCTCTGCACTGAAAATGGCTGGCAGCCAATGAGTTAAGAAGAGGTACATCAATGAGAAAACAAGTAATCAGTTTAGGGAGGCCATAGCTATGTTACCAACAATGAGCGCAGAGTCGGTTGAAGGAATGCTGGATCATTTTAACTTGAAAATTTTTAATGTAATGGAAGCTGTTGCACCAATAAGAATCAAGAGCACCTTGATCAAACAGAAAACCCCATGGAGAAACACCACTACGGTCAAAAACCTGAAAAGAGAATGCAGGAAAGCTGAACATAAATGGAGGAAAACAAAGCTTCAGATTCACTATGAGCTGTACAAAGAAAGCCTGCGTAGTTATAACAATGAGCTGTGCAAGGCCAGACAGCTGCATTTATCTGAAATGATTAATAAGAATATCAACAATTCTCAAACTCTGTTTGCTATGGTTGAAAAACTCACAAATCCTCCTAAACAGTCAAACCCAGACCTCCTCTCCACTGAGAAATGCAACAAACTTTTTTAGCCAAAAAATCAAAACGATTAGACAAAACATTCACGCAACACAGACAAACAAGAAAACTAATCTGTGCCTAAAGCCTAGAAATAACTCTGACGTTATGTCACAATTTAATTTTGTTGATTTAAAAATCCTAGAGGAAACAGTTCGGCATCTGAAATCAACAACTTGTTCTCTGGACATAATACCATCCGACTTTTTAAAAACTGTTTTTACCTCAGTAGAAAGTGATCTCCTACAAATAGTTAACAGCTCACTGGCATCAGGCATTTTTCCCAAGTCACTAAAGACAGCTGCCATTAAGCCACTCCTAAAGAAGAGAACTCTAGACTCCTCTATGATGAACAACTACAGACCTGTCTCTAATCTCTCTCTTATATCTAAGATTATTGAGAAAGTTGTATTTAACCAGCTCAACGACTTTCTGAATGAAAATGGAAGTCTTGATAACTTTCAATCAGGCTTCAGACGTCCTCACAGCACTGAAACAGCTCTGGTCAAAGTGTTAAACGACATCAGGTTGAATACTGATTCTGGTAATGTTTCAGTCCTGGTTCTGTTGGACCTCAGCGCTGCGTTTGATACTGTAGATAACAGAATCCTGTTGCACAGGCTGGAAAACTGGGTTGGACTTTCTGGAGCGGTCCTTAACTGGTTCAGGTCCTACTTAGAAGGCCGGAGTTATTTTGTTACAGTTGGCAGCTATGAATCTGAGCGAGTGGCCATGACTTGTGGAGTCCCCCAGGGGTCAATTCTTGGACCTCTTCTGTTTAACTTGTATATGCTCCCTTTGGGTCAGATATTGCAGAATTTTAACATCAATTAACACAGTTATGCAGACGATACACAACTTTATGTGTCTCTGTCACCGGACGACTGCAGCCCAGCAGACGTACTGTGTCAGTGTCTGGAGGAAGTAAACACCTGGATGAGAGAGAATTTTCTACAATTAAATGAAGACAAAACTGAGATCATTCTGTTTGGTAGCAAAGAGAAGAGGGTCAGCATTGGTAAATATCTTGAGACTCGGGACCTTACAATCACTGACCAAGTTGATAACCTTGGAGTGTTGATAGACTCAGATCTGACTTTCAGCAGCCACATCAAAGCTGTCACCAAGGCAGCTTTTTACCATCTCAGAAACATCAACAGAATTAAAGGTTTCCTCTCCCAAAAAGACCAGGAGAAACTCATCCATGCATTCATCTCCAGTAGACTCGATTACTGTAATGCTCTTTTAACTGGACTTCCCACAAAGAGCATTAAACATCTGCAGCTCATCCAGAACGCTGCTGCTGGAGTTTTAACCCGGACTAAGAGATCTGAACACATCACAGCAGCTTTAAAATCTTTACTCTGGCTTCCAGTCAGTCACAGAATAGATTTTAAAAGCCTGCTGATGGTTTACAAATCCCAGAACGGTTTAGGCCCAAAATACATCTGTGATATGTTCAGAGAATATAAACCCAGCAGAGCTCTTAGATCCAAGGACTCAGGTCAGCTGGTCCAGTCCAGAGTCCAGACTAAACATGGAGAAGCAGCATTTAGCTGTTATGCTGCAAACAAGTGGAACAAACTGCCAGTGGAGATTAAACTTTCACCAAATGGAGACATTTTTAAATCCAGGTTAAAAACATTTCTGTTCTCATGTGTCTATGCATGAAATATCTTTTAACTTATCTAGACTGTTGCTTGTTTTTAAATTCATTGAAATTATTTTATTTGTTTCTCTTTATATTCTTTTATTTTATGTAAAGCACTTTGAATTGTTTGTACATGAAATGTGCTATATAAATAAATTTGATTTGATTTGATTTGAATAAATACGATTTACCAACTTTTAAAGAGGTGTCCTCAGTATGTTCACATGTACAGTTCAGTGGAGTTACAGTTATAGCTGAATTTACTGAACTAGTTTTCCCACAGGAGGGAATCCAATTATGGATGGAAGTTTGTCCGACTTTGCAACAGTAGATGGTGATACGCCCCTTTCAGCAGTTACCACCAGGTAACTGACAAACATGTTACCTGGTGGTGAGATGTTACCAGGTTAAATGTACAGCTTTCAGATGATTGTGCTGCATGCTTCATGATTTTCTGAATGAGAAAACTTCTGTTTTCCGTCTGCTCTTAGGGGCTTCTACTTCTGTACATTATTCTTCTGTTATTTCCTGGTCAGAGGACAGAAGTTGTGGAGTATACCCAGAGTTCCTTGGTCAATGAGTCCAACTGAAAGTATACATGTAGGAGTATTTTGATTACCATCGACATTATCTGGATGCATTATTCAGACTTTGAAAAAAATGAATTAGTATCATTCAAGCCAAACAGATAAAATACTTATTTGTCACCATCTATGTATTTTTATGTTTCTCTGTCTGGTTTCAGTTTTTAGCCATTCCCCTGACCTTTTTCCTCAATTCCTTCCTGCCTGCTCATCAACTTCACTCCCTTCACCTGTGTTCACTTATCCTCAGCTGCACTCACTCACTAATCACTCACAGTATTTAGGTTTTCTTCACTCCTCGTCAGATTCTTTTTGTTGGGTTTCACCGTCATTCTGGGTTTTGTTATTTTTTAAGTTATTTTTTATTTATTTTTACTAGTTTAGTTTTGTGGTATTCCAGCGTGGCTGCGTTTTGTGTTTCTATTCTAAATAAACTGAGTTTAAGTCACCACTAGTGATGGCAAAATGAGGCTTTGTGAACCAATGAGGCTTTCCAGCCCAAAGGTTCGCCAAAAGGTTCATTACCCGAAGCCTCATTGAAACGGTCTCTCTAGTGACACCTGCTGTGCAAAAGGAATATATGACAGACTAAATTAACCCTGAGTTAGAGCATCCTGCAACATAAAATAAACAATTGTTGTCACTGTGTCTCAATGAAAATAAATGTGTGAAAACTGCATATATGGAAGTATTATTGAGTGCTATGGTGTTGATCACTCAAATGAAATATATCAATGATGTACACTGACTACAGTGCTTATGGAACTGGGAGTATGAAAGTGCTTATGGGACCGGGAGTCAGGAATAAACTGTAACAGAGCAGTATGGGCAACAAGACAAATATAAGTTATTGGTTTTTATTTTAAAAAATGTGTGTCAATAACGTTGCGGTTTAATATGCCCAGAAGAAAAAAGAGCGACTGCAACTACCGATAACTATGTTCTTCTCTCGAAAAAACACACACTGCACCGCGGGCTTTAGAAGAAAAAAAACGCTGAGTCAGGATGCAGCGGCTCAGTCAGAAGAGCAATGAAATACACGCGAGTCACTATTTGTCCTACTGTAGCCTACTTTGTATTTTTTTTTCATAATCATTTTTCATTTTCTCCCGTTCTAATCCAATGACTCGGGTCGCGGTGCTGATCTCCGCAATTTGAAGCCTTCAGTTCGTATTGATTCAAATTATTATTTTACAGTAGGCCTACAGTAGTTATTTGTAAAAAAAAATAAAGGTTACTACTTCACGGATTTCGCCTATCACGGGTTCTTTTTGGAACGTAACCCCCGCGAAAAACGAGGGTTCATATCCTATATAACTATTCTAACACTATTCTAACCTAATTACGATATATTCTAATGCAGTATAATAATAATAATAGATGATATGACTGATATAATAACTGAACTTAACCACTAACTCTGATACAACCAACGCACACTCTACCTCTCACCAATACCAAACGCCAACTCAAAACCCTCGAAGTGCCGCAAGGTTCAAACCCTTT
The DNA here is from genome assembly GCF_027942865.1 of Odontesthes bonariensis. NCBI lineage: Eukaryota > Metazoa > Chordata > Actinopteri > Atheriniformes > Atherinopsidae > Odontesthes > Odontesthes bonariensis. The sequence goes on along the minus strand of NC_134517.1, from coordinate 2,478,386 downwards.
TTATGCGATAGTGACGCTCAAAATGAATCCGTGACGTGTACACTGAATCCGAGGCCTCGTTTGTCATCAGTCACGTGATTTTTATGGAAATGATACAAGCCTCGAACCAACGCTTCATCTGGCTCGCCCCTTTTTGCTCGACACATGCTCCGAGGCCTCGCTTCAAACGCCACATCACTAGTCACCACCCCGGCTCCTGCTCCATATCTGCAACTGGATCCTCCTTCCTCGCCTCCACCACTGAACCGTGAGATTCAGGGAGATTATTGGAGGGTTTCAGTTACGTCATCACGGGAGCGCGCAAATTTAAGCTGGTGGGCAGGAAGCTTGACTACCATAACAACAACATGGAGATGAGTGAACATTGTAGTGGTTTGGAGCCGGCATATAGGGAAAGGTATTTGGCTTTAGTAGGGAAATACATTGGTCGTGACCCATATTTAATGAAAATGTCTGAATTTTCGCAAGACTGGAACGATTTGCCGAAAATAGAGGCTGTGGACATAACGAGCTACCTGGTTCTTCAGACTCTGAAGGCCCACAAAAGTTTGGAGGCATACCAACTATTACCACAGCGGATGGATCAGCAAACTCGGAGTAAAACGTCTACAGAATGATTGTGTTTTGGTGTTCGCCAGGGTAAGTTTGTTTTCTGTGTTGTTTATGGTGCATTATCCCAATGGAAAATGCAGTGTGTAGTGCAGGGCTGGGCAGTAAAGCAGAACTTAAAGCGATACTCCGAAGTAGATTCAACCTGGGGTCATTTGAACCGTGAAATCCAGCCAAGTAGCCCACCCGAAGTTTTTTTCGATATTGGCTGAACATCAGCTGAGTTACTGAGTTATCCCGAATAGCTTCGTACAAGGGTTAATGGATCCTGGCAGTATCTCCAAAATTACCACACTAAAATCACATGCCATGACACCAAACTTCTACAGTAGTACAAATATGGTCTGTACTCACAAAACGATGCATTTGGAAGTTTGAAAATAGTCCAGGAGTTTATTATCATCAACACAAGCCTAATAGCTTCTCTGCTGCTAAAGCTGCGTCGACGTCACTTCTGGGAGCTGGGAGCTTCAAAGTAAGATGAGAGTTGATCTACTACTGTAGACAACAAAGCAAGGCTGCTCAATTTCTCCATTGATAAAATAATTTCACAACTCTACAACATAAAAATTCATTAAAAAAAACATGTAGAATATAGCATATACTTTGTTGTCTACAGTAGTAGATCAACCCTCATCTTACTTTGAAAATAGTCCAGGAGTTTATTATTATCAACACAAGCCTGATAGCTTTTCTGCTGCTAAAGCTGCGTCGACGTCACTTCCTTTATCTGGGAGCTTCAAAGTAAGATGAGGGTTGATCTACTACTGTAGACAACAAAGTATATGCTATATTCTAAATGGTTTTTTTTTATGAATTTTTATATTGTAGAGTTGTGAAATTATTTTATCAATGGAGAAATTGAGCAGCCTTGCCTTGTTGTCTACAGTAGTAGATCAACCCTCATCTTACTTTGAAGCTCCCAGCTCCCAGAAGTGACGTCGACACAGCTTTAGCAGCAGAAAAGCTATCAGGCTTGTGTTGATAATAATAAACTCCTGGACTATTTTCAAACTTCCAAATGCATTGTTTTGTGAGTACAGACCATATTTGTACTACTGTAGAAGTTTGGTGTCATGGCATGTGATTTTAGTGTGGTAATTTTGGAGATACTGCCAGGATCCATTAACCCTTGTACGAAGCTATTCGGGATAACTCAGTAACTCAGCTGATGTTCAGCCAATATCGAAAAAACTTCGGGTGGGCTACTTGGCTGGATATCGCGGTTCAAATGACCCCAGGTTGAATCTACTCCGGAGTATCGCTTTAACATGTTGAATGCCGAGCTGTGAATGTTGGCACTCAAATAACAATCAAAAATGTTTATGTTTTGATAAAATGGCGAGATCCAAATATCCAAATGCTGACATTGTGTCTTTGTTAGCCTAATGCACAAGAGAGAGGGAGAGCGAGCGATTCTGTTGTCAAGAACTTGGGAGCTAATGTGCCCTGTTAGCACTTAAGCACTTCGTGGATACTACTGAAACGTGAAGATTGTGACGACGTGACAAATTTGTTTTGTTTCGATCAACCGCTCTCAGAGATCGCATGAAACACCGATGACGGTGTCTTAGCTCTGTGTTTTGGTAACCCAGCTTGACCGTTGGAGCCCAGTCCACTGACTCAGAAGCCAGCAACGCGCTGGGGCAGCCTTCAAAACAAAGCCCAAACGTAGCCTGTATTATATTACTGTTGATTGGCATTTAACAACATAATACTTTACTGCACTACTACTAAACAGTTAGATTTCGCACATACCTTTGACGAAGTGGTCACCGCAGACACGAGCATTTGCAGATTCAGCTCCTCCAGTCTGTAAACGTAGGTTAGCTATCCACTTTTTGCGGCGTTGTTCTGTGAGTTTTTTCCATTTCTCACCTCTATGGGCGATTACCTTAGGTACTCGATAGTAACCCTTTCCCTTCTCTCGGTTAGACCGATTGCAACATCCAAAAACGGCACAAAACTGAAGCATTTTGGGCAAAAAAGTGGCAGACAAAACACAGTGTTTTCAATGGGCTCCAGCTCAGGTTGCCCACCACTTAGGTTTGCGCGCTTAGAAAATACGGAAGTGACATCAAGTGAAACCCTCCTATTGGCATATCAAAGTCCAGATTCAGTGAGACTGACTGAGTGTAATACTGTATTTTTCTAATAAAAAAACAACAACTTCTTTGTTGTTTTGAAATAGGTTTTGTTTTGCTTTGAGTACGTGTATCAACTCATAAATGTAATTTAAGATATTCAATCTCAAATCAGAATATTAAACAGAAAAAGTTAAATACAGGTGCAGTATTTCAGTTTTTGATTAAATTCTTTAATGAGTCATCCAAAATGACAAATAATAAAATAAGAAACTTGAGGAGGTCGTATCACTGCCAACATACTTCGTTGCTCACAGGCACATTTGCTCTATCACAGGATGTCCGAACTCCGTACAAACAGAAACTTCTGTTGGGTATAGAGAGCACCAAACTAGATATGGAATACAAGAAACTGAAAATAAAAAAGATCAAGCTGGAGATTATGAAACTGGAGAGGGATGTAAGTATAGATTCAGACAAAGGAGAAGGTCATAGGTTGAACTGTATTTAATTCTGTTTTCTCTCCACAGCTTGAAAAACATGAATAATTAAACAATTCAACACAACTTGAACTCAAACTTGTAATTATTGTACGGTTCATGCAAAGTGTTAAATTTTATTTATACATTTATATTCACAGTGGGGTGCCATGACCTAACGTTTGGAAAATTCTAAATCATCTCTGTCCATTTAGCCTTCTTACACTTGCTCTGACTTAAACTGCTACTGTGTCAATGCTAAATTATGAAAAGATGTTCTAACTCAAAGGTCACAACAATAAGGATCAAAGGAAATATGTGTCCCTGTATAGGTCCCTCACTGTGTCAGGAGAAACTGAGTCCTTTCAGGCACTGGAACCTGCAGGGACTCAAGGAAGAAAAGACTTGAGCCTGAAAAGTTGTCCACAAGACAAAATGTATAAAATATGAAGAATACTATTAATTTAAGATGGCTCTGTCAGAAGTCAGCTATGGTGCCTGAGAACTTTAAGCAATGAACCTGGATTTAATTTGGCCAAAGGTAATTTCTATCCGTGCCCTTGTTTTAGCATGTGCATGGTGGAACGCCCTCTCCGCCCTTGTTCCTGGATCAGGATATGGCGTGAGGAGGTACGGCCAGCATGCATAGCCTCTGTTCCCAAGCAGGACACCATTGAACTCTCCTGCAGAATAAGAGTAATGTTGGATGGATATACATATGTTAAGATTTTAGGCAATTTGATGCAATATATGCCTTATATGGCTATCTATAATAAAGTATGACGAGCACTTTAAATTCCTTAAGATGACCTCTACATCTGACCTCTCATTAGATTACCGAAATTATGCCTATGCTACACCTTACTTCAAAAGTACACTCCTTTGGGTAAATGAAATCCTTGCGCCTTGTGCAAACCTCTGTGCCAGTGAGGATGCTCGGAAGATCCTAGAGTCATGAACTGATCCCGGCCATTTAGCCTCAATGTTGGAAATGAAATGACCTCCATCACAGATCATCTGGATGCACGGAGGATAGGAGTCAATGATGAGGTTTCACAGGGCATAAATGTAACATAGCTCAGCATTACTCAAAGGGGTTGATGTGGTGTTTTTTTAAAATTCAATTCAATTCAATTCAAAAATACTTTATTTATCCCAGAGGGAAATTAAATGTTGATGTAGCTCAATTAAATCAAGGAGTTATTATAGATGCTGATGGCTGTGGGCAGGAATGACTTCCTGTAGCGGTCCGTTTTGCATCCAAACTGAAGAAGCCTTTGACTGAAGAGACTCTGTTTTCTGATAACAGTCTCATGGAGAGGATGTTCAGGGTTGTCCATAATTCTCTTGATTTTATGCAAAATCCTTCTTTGCATTATTGTCTCCAGAGGTTCCACAGTCGTCCCCAGAACAGAACCAGCCTTCCTTATCAGGTTGTTGAGTCTTTTTAGGTCCCTGGTTCTGATGCTGCTGCCCCAACAGATGACGCAAGAGGAAATGACACTCGACAACAGACTTGTAGAATATCTGCAACATCTTGTTGCAAACCTTGAAGGACCTTAGCTTCCTCAAGAAGTACAGTCTGCTCTGTCCTTTCTTGTAGATGGCTTCACTGTTGTGTGTCCAGTCTGTTGTCCACATGAACACCAAGGTATTTATATTCCTCAACCACCTCCACGTCTTCTCCCATGATGGAAACAGGGTTTGATCTGACCCTGTTTCTCCTGAAATCTACAATCATCTCCTTTGTTTTGTTAACATTCAAGATGAGATGATTGTTCCCACACCATGCCACAAAGCGGTCCACCAGCTCTCTGTACTCAGCTTCTTGTCCATCTCTGATACACCCGACAACTGCAGAAATTATCTGAATATTTCTGTAGATGACAGGAGTCTGACTTGTACTGGAAGTCTGAAGTGTACAGAGTGAATAGGAATGGTGAGAGTACAGTCCCCTGTGGTGCTCCTGTGCTGCTGATCACCTGGTTAGACACACAATTCTTTAGTCTGACAAACTGTGGTCTGTTTGTCAGGTAGTCATTAATCCAGGTGATTGTTGAGGCCTCCACCTGAGTCTTCTGGAGTTTCAGACGAAGCAGATCAGGCTGGATTGTGTTAAATGCACTGGAGAAATCAAAGAACATGATCCTCACAGTGCTGCCTGCTTTGTCCAGATGACAGTGGGTTTGTTGAAGCAGGTGTATGATAGCGTCTTCAACTCCAACTCCATGGCGATAAGCAAACTGCAGGGGGTCCTGATATGTGCTGGTTTGCTTACACAGGTGGGTCAACAGGAGTCTCTCCAGGACCTTCATGATGTGGGATGTCAGGGCAACAGGTCTGTAGTCATTGATGTCTGAAGGGTGAGTTTTCTTAGGTACCGGAACCAGACAGGATGTCTTCCACACCAGTGGTACCTTCTCTTGGGTCAAGCTAAGGTTGAAAAGGTGTTGCAGAATCCCACAGAGCTGCTCTGCACAGGCCTTCAGGACTTGGGGGCTGACACCATCTGGACCTGCAGCCTTGTTCCGGTTCAGTCTCTCCAACTGCCTTTTCACCTGACTTCTAGAAACAGAAAAGTGGGAGGGGGAGGCAAAGGGGACAGCAGCATCTCCTGATTGGGTTGAAGACAAACTAGTGGAAGCAGAAGAATCCATGACTGAGGTGGAGGTGGAGATGTTACAGGAAAGCTGTGGGTCAGAGGAGGGTGGGATGTCTCTTTGGCTGGGAACAGGAGGGGAGGATGGTGAGCTTGTTCCTGAACTGAACCTGTTGAAGAATGTGTTCAGCTCATTTGCTCTGTCCAGCCTTCCATCCATCCGATCCTCCCTCTGCTTGAGGCCTGTGATCTTCTTCATTCCTGACCACACATCTCTGATATTGTTCCTCTGCAGTTTACTCTCAAGCTTCTTTCTATACACCTCCTTGCTCTCTCTGATCTTGACTTTGAGCTGCTTCTGTATACTCCTCAGTAACTCCCTGTCTCGCTCCCTAAAGGCTCTTTTTTTCTTGTTCAATAGTTCCTTTAGCTCACTGGTGATCCAGGGTTTGTTATTAGGGAAGCATCTCACTGTTCTGGTGGGGATGGTGTTGTCCACACAGAAGTTTATATAGTCAGTCACACACTCAGTCATGGCATTAATGTCCTCTCCATGTGGCTTACAAAGAGAAATCCAATCGGTTGCATCAAAACAACCCTGTAAGGCTTCTTCAGCTTCATGTGACCACTTTCTAACAGTCCTTTTTGTGACAGGTAGTCTCTGGACAAGGGGTTTATATGCTGAACAGAGAAAAACAAGGTTGTGATCTGATTTACCCAGGGGAGGTCTTGATTTGGAAATGTATGAATCCTTGACATTTGTGTAAAACAAATCCAATGTCTTGTTTTCTCTGGTAGAGCAGCTGACAAATTGTTGAAAAGTTGGCAGTGTAGCAGAGAGTGAGGCATGAATCACCAGATATTGCCACACAAGAATTGGGGTGTTGTGTCTGTATCTGAGCAACAACGGAACTGATGACATCACATGCAGTGTCGGCAACAGCTGAGGGTGGAATGTAAACAGCCACCAAAACAACACTGGTGAACTCTCTTGGCAAATAATATGGACGAAAACTTGCTGCCAATAGTTCAATGTCAGGACTGCAGAGACGACTCTTCACAGTAACATGTCCTGGGTGACACCATCTGTTGTTGACAAGCACTGCCAATCCACCCCCTTTCCTTTTCCTGCTACTCTCTAAATCTCGATCTGCTTGTACAGTCAGGAAGCCCGGCAGAGAGACGCTGGAGTCGGGGAAATGATCCTGCAGCCATGTCTCAGTAAAACACATAATGCTACATTCCCGATATTCTTGCTGAGTCCTTGTCAAGGCTAGAAGTTCATCCAACTTGTTAGCTAACGATCTTACATTGCCCATGATGACGGATGGCAGAGATGGTTTGAACTTCTTCTTTCTTTCTCTCCTCTTTGCTCCAGCTCTGCATCCACGACGCCTCCTTTTCAATTCCAGTGGGATTTCTGGCTTCAGTTGTCGAATTATTTCTGCTTTTCCAATGTTAATCAGCTGCTCCCTGTTGTAAACCACCTTGTTGCTATGGTTATGCATCATAACAAAAGAGTAAAATATACAAAAGTATTGGGAAAAATCAATCCAGCTGCACAGCATCCAAGGCAGGAAGGAACAGTTGTCCAAAAAATGCAATTTCTTCCAAGAAAAAACAGGAATGAAATTTAGAAAAAAGAATAAATCTCAATGTGAGGTACAGAGCTACTCCAACGTGCTGCCACCCTCAGCAGCGCATTCTAGAATTGAATTGAATAAAATGAGAAATCCAGTTCAAAGTCTATGGACAATTATCCCCAAGTATACCTGTGTCACGCCACAGGACTTATGTTTTAAGTTTTAGGTTATGTTTTGGTTCTTAGATCATGTCTTAGTTTTACAGTCCATGTTTAGTTTTTAGTTTTGCCATGTTTTAGTTTCCCTTCACTTACCAGTTTATTAGTTTCACTCACTTCCCCTGTGTTTTTCCGCTCAGCTGCACTCATTCTCCAATCGCTCTCAGTCCCTATTTAGTTTCCAGTCTCCCCTCTCAGTTTGCCATATTTGTCATACTTACCTGACCTACCTTACCTCCCATGATACCTGTTATTTCCTGCCAAGCTAAGTATTTATTTATCCTATTCCATGCCAAGTTCATTGTTTATTTTGTCACAGTTAGTTTTTTTTAATCCGGCTCAGCCGCGCCTTTGGTTTGAACTTTGTTTTTGTTTGTTAAATAAACTCAGTTTTCCTTTATAAGTCCGCATCCGTGTCCTATCTTCACCTCCCCAACCCCAACCTGACAGAAAGATCCAGCCAACAATGGATGCGGCGGATTTTAAAACTGCATTACGGCTGGCCGAGGACCTCTGTTCCTGCTTGGAGCAGGACAGCACCTCCTGGAGAAAATTGGACGTGGCCAATAACATTATTGACTTTTTTGGAAAAGAAAGTTCTCCAGACCTGGGCTGTGGACCTGTCTCGCGTCTGGGGGAGGGCGAGGACTGTGCAGCGCGCTGCAACGATGGACATTTTCGGCATGGAGCCACAACAGGTAGCTGCACTATAATCATCCCCCCTCACCTCTTCAACACCTCAGTCCACAGAGTCTCTGTCCAGTGACCCAGCCACAGTGTCCAGAGACCCAACAGCAGCCACAGAGCTGGCCCCAGCCGTCCTAGAGCTGGCCCCAGGGCCTGACCAAGAGGCCACGGGGCCTGACCAAGACTCATGGTTTCGAGCCCCTCCCTCCTGTTATGGAAATAAAATCTTCCTTTGCTTCCTAATACCTCTGATGAGAAAAGAAATATAGAGATCTCAATGTTTCTGCCGGCCGGCCAAGGTTTTTATTTTCGTTGCAAGGAAAAGGTCAGTCCACATCACTCAGCGTTCATGATGGAAAAGACAAAGATGTCTGCAGAAGGGGGTGTAAACCATTTATACAGGGAGGAGGCTTTGTCTTTTCAGGTGTGTATTCTCCCCCCCCCCCCCCCCCCCCCGTCACCTTGTCACGTCACGTCACGTCACACCCCCCCCCCCCCCCCCCCCCCGGGGACGGTCTCGCACTTTGGGGAAATGCAGAATCTGGTAACAATGGCCATTCAAATGATTCTTGTCTCTGTGTTAATCAACAGACACATGGTCTGCAGACAGTGGATTTTACAACAAGGTGTCATTTCATTATTCATTAATCACTAATAGGAGACAACCTAAAAAAAAAAGAAAAAGTGAAAAAAGAAAAAAAAGAAAAGGAATAAAATGAAATAATGTAAAAAAAATAAGGGAAAACAATACCAAAGAAAAGACAAAAGAATGTAAAAAGATCAAAAATGAAAATCAATCATTTTCTTTCAATTGAGTAGAACTAATCACTAACAGAAAACAAAACCACCTTAAAAAAATAAAAAAATAAAAAATAAAAAAAAATAAGGGAAGAAGAGAAAAACAAGATAAAAAAAAAATAATAATAATACTAAAACAACCCAACCCAAAAGAAGAATACCAATGCGCATAAACCGATAAAAAGAAATTGTAGAGAAAAAAGCGAAAGAAAACAATAAAAAAAATAAAACAAAACATTATTTACAACATGTCAGCATCGGAGTCAGAGTCTGAGCTGGGGTAATGATAAGGGTCAGGAATGTGAAGGGCAAGTTGAATCTTGACCAGCATTATTGGCGTTCACATGAACATATGTGGGGGAGTGAATCATCTTACTCACAAGCATGTTAGACAGACATTTCAATATACACGGAATCAAGGTGCACAACAAAAAGAAAACCACTACATAAGGGACTATCATTCTTAAAAACCATGCTCCTTGGCCCAAAGAGTTTAGCCAAGGGAACCATGAATTATCCACTACTGGTGGGGGTTGAATGGCATCTTGCATATGTTTGATGATACTGGTAATGTTTTCGTATTCATCAGGGACATAAAAACAACATGAGACGTTAAGTATTTTGCAGATTCCACCTTTCTCAGCTAGAATGATATCAAGAGCAAGTCTGTGTTGAATAACTGCTGTTCTAATTGCAAACATTTCAGTGTTCATTAAAGTGAGAGCGGCTTCAATTTGATTTGCTAAGGAAAGAACAGACCAGGCAAGTCCATTAATTTTGTTCAGGGCTGCAGCTGTCCCACCCCCTAGAAACAGGGACCAACCCACATTGGCAGTGGGGGCAGTCCAGGGATTAGCTAACACATAACCATCATATTTGAAAGGAACACCAGCAATATCTCGTCGAGATCGGAAATGTGTAGTGGATGGAATGTTGTTGGCAGGAGCCTTCTTATGGAAGACTTTTGTATCAGTTGCAACAATTGACGGATGACAACAACCAGACCACTGAAACAAAGATGGCAAATCATGAAAGGCCTTTTTACCGCAAGCCCACATTATTCCTGGTTGGGATGACAGTTGTTTAAAGGGGCAGGAAAATTTTGTCAGGGTGTTATTAGTCCATTTATGAGAACAATTGGTAGGTGCTATAGTGTTCACAAATATTCTAGTTTGACAACTAGATTGGCCTAGGTAAGGACCTGATGATGATGTTGAACAAACACAAGTCTCTGCATGCTGTTAGGGAACTTCAAGCACCATGTTAGTCGGGGTGAAATGGGAGTCAGCACAGGTAATATTGGGGTGTGGGGCAACCGGGATGTTACTCCTGAGTTGTTGGCCAGCAATTAGTAACATCATCATTCCAAGGGGAACAGTGCATTTGCCGTGATCTTCTTTTCCCCAAGATTCTTTCAGGTGTAATTGTATCACAACATTTGCTGTCAGGGGTTTTGCTTGCCATCTGGATGTTAAAGCATGGCACACCCAGCAATCACCAGAAATTTTCAGCTCCTTTTTGTGTAAAAGAGCAAGAGCGCATGCATTGTTGTCATCACATTGTCCAAGGGCTTGCTGAACTGTGTCAACTGTGGGATCTGCAACGTTTAAGCCGCTGGAGTGGTTGTCTTCTACTCCAGAGGTTAGTGAGACTGTCTTGTCATCTGACAGGATGTTGGGTGGAGCTTCATATGAATCTGGTGGCCCTTTGACTGTAACTGTGAGTTGTCTGTACATATCAGAGCTTGGATATTGAATTCCACACCAATATGTACCTGCATCACCGGGCTTGACATCAGAGATGGTGACCTGGGCTCTGTTTGAATTTGGAACTTTTGATATAGTGAAGCGGGGATCCCTGTTTGGAGCAAGAGTTTTGTCAGTAGCGGTAACAATCAAATGCCAGTCGCGTGGACCACAGGGTTCTCGACATAAGTACTTCTCATATTTGGCATAGTGTGCCTGAATCCGTCCTGATCCCCAAATTTCAGGATAAACGAAGCAGGTGAATGTTGCACTTTGTCCTTCTGTCAGAGTGACAGATGTGGAAGATTCATAGGTGTAAGCCTCCGTTAGCCGCACCAGACACAACAGGGTCAGAATCAGGTGATGCATGGTGTGGTTCGGTGGACATGTCTGGCTGGTGTCTGTTGGAATTCACGGAGTTAATTCCTCGCGTCGTCCTCTGTGGCGTCTGCTTCTCCTGTTGGCGTCTGCTTCTCCTGTTGTCAGCTTGGCTCTCTCTCTGGCTTGGAGATCTTCTTGCAGTGGCTGGCGTGAATCCACGTTGTTCTCTCAGCTACTTTCACGGCGGTGTATGTCGTCAGAAGTACCTGGAATGGACCTCGCCACCGTTTAGAATGCCAGTGCTTCCTCCTGAAATCCTTCACCACTATCCAGTCGCCAGGCTGGAAGTCATGGAGTGATGTGGACGCTGGTGGCTGGAGGGCTGATTTCACCTGGTGCGAGATCTGAGAGAGAGTAGAAGATAAGTTTCTGCAATATTGCAACATATTGTCCTCACATAGATCAGTGGAGGGGAGTGGCCTGGTTACAGGCTCTACTCCCAGAGAAGGAGGTCTGCCAAAAAGGATTTCAAAGGGACTCATGTGTAGCAGTCACAGTGCCGTGTGGATTAAGAGTTTTCAAACTTTGACAAAACCAACATTCCTGTGGGGGATGTTTACGTATGTGGATATAAACCAGATCTTCATTTTCTTTCCACAAAGGAAAAAGAGACAGAAACTGCCTAATTTACGTTAACCTTCTACCCTCTTAAGAGCTTTTGGGAGTGAAAAATAAGCAACAGACACTTGCCATAAAAATTGGAAAACTTGAATGAACAAAGGACCTTTCTGTTGGAGAGGTGGGAGACTTACTATCTTATCTTCACCATGAATCGAATTGACATGTTAACACCCTTTCCCACCAGAGAAAGAGACCAGATGGCTACACACGAACTGAGAAGACTTCACTAAGACTCACTTTTAGTCGAATCTTAAAACTATATTAAATGTGTTTGATAACCGTATACAATTTCTTTCAGGTTTCCAGCTTGATCACAAGACGCATATAGAGACAATTTGTACGATTCTGGCTTAAATATTGACAAAGAACTGATCTTGGTTGAAAATGCCCAACCTGCCTGATGGAACCACATTGCCCCCTAGTGGTCTGCAGTGTTGATTAGTTGAACATTTAAATCCCAGAGGACTCAGTAAAATGGACAAGATATATGCAACAATTAACTTTTAACGATGTCTCTTCGGTATCTATTTGGTATTTGTTTGGTATCCCCATTGTTAACACAGAAAATTAACATTGTGTGGTTCACTATTCATATGTCACGATTTCATAGATATCCATCTGAATTTTGAAAGTCATAATCATCAATTACGTTGTGTGTTATTTTGATGTCTTTATATTGCAAGTCTATGTTATATCTTTAATCTGTATATCTTAACAAGATGTGGTGTTTTCAGAATCACCGAGACAAATGTTCTATGAGACAGAGTTTCTTTGTCTCATTCAGAAATCCCCATATAGCACAGATCATCTTACACAGACACCCAGGCAGACATGCACACAGTTCAAGCATATCATTGGCTGAAAGAGTAGTGTAAGCTTACATCATGCCCCGCCTCCGAGAGTCAAAACCCGGAGCCCGCGAAAAACGCTCTTGTTCTCTTGCTTCTTGCCTCTTGTTCCAGAAGAGTTTCAACCCAGAGTTTCAGAAGGAGATTTGAGCAGAGAACAGTTGCTCAGAGAGAGTTGGAGATGGTTTGAGCAGAAGAGAAGAGCTCGCCAGAGTTTGGGAGTTTTCCCATAATCTCAGGAGAGAGCGGAAGGACGTGAGGATAACGATGCAGAGGACGACCGGAGGAAACCCTCCAGAACCCAGTGAGACCCCGGAGACGAGAAAGAAAGACCCGAACAAAGATAAGAACAGGATGAAGTTTTCCTACCAAGAAAACCAACTCCAAGCAACCTTTTATTAATCTTCTGTGAACTTAAGTTCACTTCATCAGAGAAGCAACGGACCCACTGACACTCAGAAGATTCGATCATCTAACCACAGCCCTCGGCACCATCGTTCCCGTTTCCCGGTGAAAAGAAGCAACTGAGAAGTCCGCTAAAGTCAGCCACCACAACCAGGAAGGCCCAGAGAGCGGAAGAGAAACCCCTTCGGACCCCGCGTGGCCGCTGCCGTGTTCCGAGCTGACTAAGCAGAACTTCAGCACAGTAAGACCGACCCGTTTTCACCTTAAAGTGGGTTTGATGGATGTCTCGAGGCTTTCACAGAATGATAAATTAATCCGAAATGTCAGTATTTAGCGTCAAATAGTCAGCCAACCTAAACTATTTGAATACATCCAGTATCTCCCCATTCCCCATATTTTATTTTCCATTCACTAAGTGTTTTATATAATCACCCATATTCAATGCATCTCCTGTTTGTTTTAAAGGTTCATGTTTTGGTCATATCATTTTAATAAATAGTTCATATATCTATAAATATGTTATAATCACAGATTGTGTCGTATGCTTTCTTTACGTAATGTCTGTCCAACCAAACGAGAACTTCACGAAAGTAGCGAGATATGAGACTGATTATTAATTGATTATTAATTGATTATTAACTGATTATTAATTTAACATACCAGGATCGTAAGATTTTAACAGTTTCCTACCTGACTGTAACGTAAAGTTAAAATATAGGTAGGTGGTGCCCTAAATTTGAGGTTTAAGATAAATCCTTATATTTGATAACCAATAACGCTACATATTTTTGGTGCGCCGTGCGAGGCGTTTTTACGGTAGACTGACTTACGTGAAGGAAAGCATAAACATGATATTGGCTGGTTCATTATCTGTGTGTGAGCAATGCAAGCAGTGGCTGTGGCTGTGTCTGTGTATAAACTTAGAATGACTTAAAAGCACTTTATCAGAGTAATCGTGGACGCATGATAACTCTCCAAATCCGTGGGTGCGCAATATTAATTGCACACCGCAGAAGCAGCGCCAGCCCCGCTGTCGCTGTCTCCTCCCAGAATAAAGATTGCATGCACAGCGCAAGAACGCTGAATTTAAAGGCCTGGCCGTAGTTGCGAGTTTCCAACACGGTTGAGTTGATTTTTTTTATGAGTATCACAAATTCTGCCGCGAGTCCCGGCGAATTTAGTCAACTCAGAGCCTCCTCAAACACAGGAGTTTTGATCCGCTGTAATCTTGCAGCCGGACCTATAAAAAAGGCATCAAGGTGCTATATTGAAACCCCATAAAGTGGGGGAGCGAGTTTAAACGTTGTTTAACGGAGCTTTGTGACGCTTAAAATAAAGTAATACAGATTACTTATTGAAAGTTAAAGCTGCTGAGCTTAACTCAATGAATCAGAGCCGTCGCTCCTGAAAAAAATAAAATAAATAAAATACACACGGTCACAAAACGTGATCGCATGAATGACTTAAACAGTCAATTGTTTTTGTATTATTAAATAAACGACCGGAACGCCGTGTCTGTTGAACCCAGTTGAAAAAAAAAAAAACTGAGGGTGTGTTTATTTTTAAAATGCTTACAAGCCCTAACTAAAATAATAAACGGCAGTAGTGGACAGACCAATTTTGCTGCAGAAAAATTGAGTTGGTGACTCTATTTGTTGTTATTATCAAAGTTGGTGACTATTAGAAGAACTCTGAACTGAGACCGCCGTGTCTCAAGCATTGTGAGTTTGGCAAAGCTGTGTTTAAAAGTTTGTGAGCAAACTGCAACATCGCTTGTGCACTGTCTGTGAGAGACGTTAACCCTCTCATTCCCCAGGGGAAATGAGGCGAATTCACTGAATCCTTGAAGGACTATTGGTGGGCGGTGCTAGAAATCGTCACCAGTGACGTCAACTCCTCACTCCCTTCTCTCAAACCCGCCCACTTGAAGCTTTTGACATGTGAGCCGCTTCGGATCACATTAAATAGGATCACAAAGAAAGCTGATCATTTTGCTTGGTACTAACGAATACCAGCTTTATTTGAATATTCTTTAATGCATTTGAATCAATTGTTTGACATAAACAATACCAACTTTGTTATTTGGAAACATTAATTGAAGCTAATTTATCTCAAATGTGTGTCTTTCACCAAATCAGATTACCTTAACAGGAACTGATTATAGGACACTAAGGCTTAAAGAAAACAACAGCCAAGAGCTTGTATGTTCCCTTTTGTGTTAGCATTAATGTTTTCCCTCTTTTTACCATAACGGTTAATGATAAGCTTCTAAATTAAATGCATTTCTTCCATTTTTGAGTAAAATAACACAGTCGTGTTTATTTTAACATCCTTCCTTATTTGTTTCTCAAGTAAACAAATTCAAAAGGAAGAAATTAATTTCAGGAGAACAATCCTTATTCCCAACTACCTTCACATTAACCCAACTATTTTCCCTTGTTCCAAACTCAAACTTATTTTCAGAAAGAACCCTTTCTGAGACAAGTGAAAAACCAAGATGATGGACTTAACAAAACAGTTGATACTGGGTTATGCCTTAAAGAAAAGATGCATTAAAACACCTGAAACAGAGCAAATCAGTTTAAAGCCATCGGCTGAGACAAAAGCTAAAAAGCCCAAAGAAGAATCTCTGACCAAAATGTTAAGTAGTCTAGCTGTGGTGTTCGTTAAACATGCACACCAAGTGATGGAACAAGCCGCTGACAAACTTAAAACTCGGTCACAGAAAAAGCCACAGTTTCAGGAGGAAACCGAATTCCTCCAACACCAACTTAAAGCCACTGAGAGGGCATCCAGCCAAGCTAATGCCCAAGTAACAGAGTTGACAACACAGGTTGAGAACTCAAACCAACAAATTATTCAACTCAATGAAAACAACAAAAAGCTTGAACAGCTACTTCAAAACTGCCAACAAGAGTTGATTTCAACCCAAGTCCAACTGAAGAAGGTGGACCAAGCACAAAAACAGTCCCAGCAATCTCTACACGTGGTTCTGCAGAAAATGCAGGATTTAACAGTCAAAGTGCCAACTGATGACAAGCATCTTAATGTTGAGCAGGAACAAATGCAGCTGTTAACAGAACAGTTAAGCAAAGTTAAGGATGAGCAAAACGCCGCTCATCCACAGCAGGAACACCTATCAGATAAACCAGACGGTGTTGAGATAGACCTACGTCAGTCTTTGGAGACGGGACATGAACAGGAAACACATGGTTTCCCCCAGGAAGACAGAGGGAACCCTTTTCCTGAAGTGAAAACAGCCTACAAGAGCTCAGTTATTTCACCACCGTCTTCAACGACAACAAATTCTTTCAGATATGAAAAGATCGTTAATGATCCAGGTAAACCGGATCAATCATTTCCTACTCTAGGACCCCAAGTTCCACAAGCTCCCTCTGACGAAGAGCTTGACAAAATTGCTCGCCATGTGCCCAGATTCAAACCGACTGTTGGGACGCCACATGACACCCGAGCATATTTGGACGACATTGATTTCTACCTGCGAAGGTTTCCAAACGCATCAGTTAACAACAAATTCTACTTGATTAAGGTTACATCTAGCCGCGAACTCAGTAGATTCATTGAACGTCAACCCGATTACATCCGGAACGACTATACACTCCTCTGCCAAACACTCGAACGCGAGTTTTCAGACGAGCTGACCCCATCTGGCTTAACCGCTGCCATGATGGTTAAACAGGGACGGAATGATGTAACCCAGAAGAGAAAACGTCTTGCGCTCTTTTATTTAAAAAAATAAGCAAAGCTTTTATTTTGAAAAGAGGAAGAGTAAGTCTCTTTTTCTAGCTTTATTTCCGGTTGAACAGGAAGTGCTGTCTTCTTTTTAACTTAACGCCGAATTTACTCTGCTGAACTTCGGAAATGAAAAGAGGTCGGTCATGGACGCCTAGAGCTAAACTTTGTCATTTTGTTGATGGGAGCACGAGGTAGAGAAACTGAGGCTGTCCATTGCCGTGTCCATATTGAAACCTCATCTTGGCTAGGTTTCTTTTGCTGATTAAGAAGTTGGATCGAATTCCTGGATTTTCTACGGACGGAGATGGCGAGCCTGTGCCCAAAGAAGAACTGAACATCCATTGAGGAACATAATTCTTCTCTCCAGTTGTGAACATCCATGTGGTAACAATACGACCACTGAACGGAAAGAGCGAGCTGAACTTAAGAACATTTTTTGACTTGACTGACGACTATAAGGACAAACTGAAAATCTGAGCTCAATTGGACTGAGGTTTTGATTTTGATTATGCCGGCTTGTTGTTATTATTTTGGTTGAACTGTGTTGTTGACTTATGTTTTTTTATTTTATTCTTTTCTACAAAATAATAATTATTTTTGCTCATTTCTGCCTCCAGTCAATTCATTTTGCAATTACCTTGGTTTCTATTGTAATCCTGCCGAACCTTAGCCTGGCTGACGCGTCCACAATCTCGATGAGATGGTGGTCTGGGAACTAGGTGTGCATTTTCTCGTATTTGAGGCGTGGTTTACGAATGCCTGGAGCCGTTTATTGGGCGCTACGAATGTCTATCAAATGACGTCAGGTTCTTCCCATGCTGCTTTGCGCGCGATTAATAGCCAATTGTATCACTTATACCAGATGACGACAGAAATTCGACGAGGAAGAAGAAAAAAAAGTAAAATAAAAGTAAACTTGCGCTCTAAGCTACTTAAATTAACAACAAAGTAGGCCTATATGCTATATTCTACATGAATTTTTATGTTGTAGAGTTGTGAATTTATTTTATCAATGGAGAAATTGAGCAGCCTTGCTTTGTTGTCTACAGTAGTAGATCAACCCTCATCTTACTTTGAAGCTCCCAGCTCTCTGAAGTGACGTCGACGCAGCTTTAGCTGCAGAGAAGCTATCAGGCTTGTGTTGATAATAATTAACTCCTGGACTATGTACAAACTTCCAAATGCATCGTTTTGTGAGTACAGACCATATTTGTACTACTGTAGAAGTTTGGTGTCATAACATGTGATTTTAGTGTGGTAATTTTGGAGATACTGCCAGGGTCCGTCAGTGCTTGTACTAAGGTATTCGGGATAACTCAGTAACTCAGCTGATGTTCAGCCAATATCGGAAAAACTTCGGGTGGGCTACTTGGCTGGATGTCACGGTTCAAATGACCCTAGGGTGAATCTACTCCGAAACACTTTCTAAGGCTGCATTGAACGGTAACGTTGTTTCCGCTGTCATGTTGGATTAACACTCTACAAGCTTCGGTGTAGCGCATAGACGTCGTCATCGTCTTGCTGCCCCCCCCGTTCTGTGATTGGTTCCCAAACTCTGGCAAAAATAAGGGCGGTGGTTTCCAGGCTGACTTTGCAGTGAGAATGAAATCGAGCGCAAAGCAGCATGGGATTTCCCAGGCTAGCCGAACCTAGCAACTGGTCTATAACTTTTGAGTTATCTTAAAGTACTTACTAAGTCAGAGGTTACAATGAGCTGCCTCAGCAGTATTATTACCGCCTCCTCAAAGCTTATTTTGGTTTCAGCAACAAGGTAGGAATGGAAGAAGACATGAGTTTCAAAACTCTTTTCCTTCAAAACCTCCATCCGACTACCAGCTATCACTTAGGAGTTATAGCTAACCCTCACACTGCTACCATTCAGCAGCTACGTGAATGGGCCAGTCTAGGTTTCCAAAAACATAGACAAGCTAAACAGCCAGAACCCATCACCACACAGACCCAGAACCCTGGTTCTTGGTCCCCAGAGTTAGAAGTGGGACAAAGTGGCAGACCTCCAGCAGAGGTCCCCCACTGGCCACATTCTCAACGGCCTAAGAAAGGCTCCAAACACAACTGTTCCAAACCCTCATGGCCCAGCCATGAACCAACTCACTGCCACAGTGAAAACCACAGTGTCCATTCAAACCCGCAAAAAGACATGTCTTTTCAAAATCGACATGACCAGCAATCTGCTCGAAACCGCAACTGCAATTATAGACTTCGGTCTCGCTATAAACCATCAAACACTGCATGGTCACAACCATCACCAGATCAGAAAACAACTGAGATGAGCAGAGTCATCGACAAGGACCACATCAAATCTCAGCAATGGTCTAGTGAAATAAGTGCCATCAGTCAAGATGATATTGATAGCCTGAAAAGTCTGCTGCTAAAAGAAAAGAAAAAGTTCAGAACCCTGTAATGGCCAACCGTGCTAACAGAGACTTAGAAATGCTAGCCTGTTCCTGGAGGTAGGACCATACACTCCAACAAACATTCTAGTAACCCCGAATAACAAACCTTTAACCATAGCTAACTCTTAAAGGAAGCAAAGAAGCTTACCCTCAAAATATCACTTACCTAATCACGATAAAACTACTCCGTAGTATCATGATGCCTCAAGATTGAATCCAGGACACCTCAGTGTTCAAAACTTCAATGTTCAAGTCTATCATCATCTGGTGACACACTCAACTTACCTTATTTCACCCATGTGACATCTACAAATGGGGGAAAACTGGCCTATAACTGAATTAAAAGCAAAATTAGCAGTGAAATACTGACAACAGCTTTCACCATGGATCCTTTTAGTTAGAATATCACTCGTTACTGCTGTACAGTGAAGCCCTGTCCAGGACCGCCGCCGCGACAAATATGTTACACATTACTGATCGTATAAAGTCCTGCGAATATGCTCACACTCAGGTAGTAAACGTGCTCATTTCCTAACTATTAAGAAATACCACATCCTAGATCATGACTAACAATGAGTAAAATTCTCCCCTAACATTGATTTTTTTTAAAAAAGAAATCTGCATGCTTTTACTAGGATTTTCCATTTGAAATTATATAGGCTTAGAAACCTTTACTTATGAATTATGAATATTATCTTTAGCTATTAGACATTTACTACGTAGGTTAAGTAAGCTTAACAAAATTACGTTTATAGCCATTGTAGTTTTATAGCCATTGTAGTGTCAGAATTGTATTAGCCTGTCTCGAGACACCCACCATAACCCTCTTGAGAGTCCTAGCAACCACCAGGCTCGGACACACTGGACTTCTTCACCTGCGATTCGGATCAGCCACGAGTTCAGATCCGATTCGAATGGGGGAATGTAGCAGTCACAGTGCCGTGTGGATTAAGAGTTTTCAAACTTTGACAAAACCAACATTCCTGTGGGGGATGTTTACGTATGTGGATATAAACCAGATCTTCATTTTCTTTCCACAAAGGAAAAAGAGACAGAAACTGCCTAATTTACGTTCAACTTCTACTCTCTTAAGAGCTTTTGGGAGTGAAAAATAAGCAACAGACACTTGCCATAAAAATTGGAAAACTCGAATGAACAAAGAATCTTTCTGTTGGAGATGTGGGAGACATACTGTCTTATCTTCACCATGAATCCAATTGACTTTTTAACACCCTCTTCCCCCAGAGAAAGAGACCAGATGGCTACACACGAACTGAGAAGACTTCACTAAGACTCACTTTTAGTCGAATCTTAAAACTATATTAAATGTGTTTGATAACCGTGTACAATTTCTTTCAGGTTTCCAGCTTGATCACAAGACGCATATAGAGACAATTTGTACGATTCTGGCTTAAATATTGACAAAGAACTGATCTTGGTTGAAAATGCCCAACCTGCCTGATGGAACCACATTGCCCCCTAGTGGTCTGCAGTGTTGATTAGTTGAACATTTAAATCCCAGAGGACTCAGTAAAATGGACAAGATATATGCAACAATTAACTTTTAACGATGTCCCTTCGGTATCTATTTGGTATTTGTTTGGTATCCCCATTGTTAACACAGAAAATTAACATTGTGTGGTTCACTATTCATATGTCACGATTTCATAGATATCCATCTGAATTTTAAAAGTCATAATCACCAATTACGTTGTGTGTTATTTTGATGTCTTTATATTGCAAGTCTATGTTATATCTTTAATCTGTATATCTTAACAAGATGTGGTGTTTTCAGAATCACCGAGACAAATGTTCTATGAGACAGAGTTTCTTTGTCTCATTCAGAAATCCCCATATAGCACAGATCATCTTACACAGACACCCAGGCAGACATGCACACAGTTCAAGCATATCATTGGCTGAAAGAGTAGTGTAAGCTTACGTCATGCCCCGCCTCCGAGAGTCAAAACCCGGAGCCCGCGAAAAACGCTCTCGTTCTCTTGCTTCTTGCCTCTTGTTCCAGAAGAGTTTCAACCCAGAGTTTCAGAAGGAGATTTGAGCAGAGAACAGTTGCTCAGAGAGAGTTGGAGATGGTTTGAGCAGAAGAGAAGAGCTCACCAGAGTTTGAGAGTTTTCCCATAATCTCAGGAGAGAGCGGAAGGACGTGAGGATAACGATGCAGAGGACGACCGGAGGAAACCCTCCAGAACCCAGTGAGACCCCGGAGACGAGAAAGAAAGACCCGAACAAAGATAAGAACAGAATGAAGTTTTCCTATCAAGAAAACCAACTCCAAGCAACCTTTTATTAATCTTCTGTGAACTTAAGTTCACTTCATCAGAGAAGCAACGGACCCACTGACACTCAGAAGATTCGATCATCTAACCACAGCCCTCGACACCATCGTTCCCGTTTCCCGGTGAAAAGAAGCAACTGAGAAGTCCGCTAAAGTCAGCCACCACAACCAGGAAGGCCCAGAGAGCGGAAGAGAAACCCCTTCGGACCCCGCGTGGCCGCTGCCGTGTTCCGAGCTGACTAAGCAGAACTTCAGCACAGTAAGACCGACCCGTTTTCACCTTAAAGTGGGTTTGATGGATGTCTCGAGGCTTTCACAGAATGATAAATTAATCCGAAATATCAGTATTTAGCGTCAAATAGTCAGCCAACCTAAACTATTTGAATACATCCAGTATCTCCCAATTCCCCATATTTTATTTTCCATTCACTAAGTGTTTTATATAATCACCCATATTCAATGCATCTCCTGTTTGTTTTAAAGGTTCATGTTTTGGTCATATCATTTTAATAAATAGTTCATATATCTATAAATATGTTATAATCACAGATTGTGTCGTATGCTTTCTTTACGTAATGTCTGTCCAACCAAACGAGAACTTCACGAAAGTAGCGAGATATGAGACTGATTATTAATTGATTATTAACTGATTATTAATTTAACATACCAGGATCGTAAGAGTTTAACAGTTTCCTACCTGACTGTAACGTAAAGTTAAAATATAGGTAGGTGGTGCCCTAAATTCGAGGTTTAAGATAAATCCTTATATTTGATAACCAATAACGCTACACATGTTTACTCTTGATCTTTTTCTCATTCTCATATGCATAAGAACAATAGGCAAAGCTTTTGTCCATGGCAGTCCTGTTTCCTCACAGCATTTGGCCAATTTTGATTTTAGAGTGCCGTTTTCTCGTTCCACCGCACCCCCACTGGCGGGGTGATATGCACAGTGTCGTCTGAGGTCAATACCAAGAAATGTACTGATTTGGATTATAGCAGAGTTGACAAAGTGAGAGCCATTATCACTGCTTAATTTAGCTGGTATCCCCCATCTGGGAATAATCTCTGTTAGCAAAGCTTTTGCTACTACTTGGCTACTTTGGTGTTTAGCAGGAAATACTTCAACCCATTTTGACCACATGTCAACAATTACTAAGCAGTATTTCTTCCCTTCTGCTGGTGATAGTTCTATGAAATCCATCATCATATGTTCAAATGGTCTATCTGGTGGTGGATGTGCGGCGTGTGCGATTGTCTTGGTTTTACCTGCGTTATGCGTTGCACAAACATACATGATTGACAAAACTTCTGCGCATAAGTTGAGAATCCTTTGGTGAACCAGTGTTGGGCTATGGCATCCAGCATTCCCCCTTTTGACACATGGTCCAACCCATGTGTCAGTTTTGCGAAGTGAGGAAAAAAATGTTTAGGCAAGCACGGTTTATTGTCAGGTCCCCACCACACAGCTTCCTTTTGTGTGGCACTGCACTGTCTCCACACCGTCTTTTCCTGTGGTGTGGCAAAGGACTGTATCGCTGTAAGAGATGTGGGAATTGTGACAGGAATCGATACAAGCAAAGGGTCAGTAGCAGTGGGTTGAAGTGTCGCTCTTTTCGCAGCGGCTCTTGCATTTCCTAGAGAGACTGGATCTGTGTTGTTAGTGTGAGCGAGGTATTTACAAACGGCAATTGACCTCGGGAGCAAGATGGCTTCCAGCAGAGCTGCAACTTTGTCATGATGGAGAATGGGTTTTCCATCAGATTTTAGGAATTGTCTGTGTTTCCACAGGGTGCCGAAATCATGCACAACACCAAAAGCATATCTAGAGTCAGTGTATATAGTTACAGTTTTGTTGCTTGCTAGTCTGCATGCCTCCGTCAGGGCGATCAGTTCAGCCGCTTGTGCAGAGTAGTGAGAGGGGAGTGAACTGGAGACCAGAGTTTCATGGTTAGTTACAACAGCAAAACCAACTTTGTTGTGACCCGTTTGTGGGTCGCGTGAAGCAGATCCATCTACAAAGAGAATCAAGTCAGGATTTGTTAATGGTGTTTCTTGTAGGTCTGGTCTTGGGGTGCAAATCTCTTGAAGAACAGCAACACAGTTATGTTGTCCTCCATCGTCTGGTCTGGGGAGGAGAGTGGCAGGGTTTAAGATATTACAGCATTTGACAGTGATGTTAGACATTTCTAAAAGTACAGTGTTGTATCGTAGCCATCGTGCTGTGGAAAGGTGAGACGTTTTCTGTTCAAGTAAAATCATAGACACAGCATGTGGAACAAGGAGAGTTACATCAGAATAGCCCACAATATCCCTGGAGGCCATAACTGCCTTTTCAGCTGCCGCCACAGATCTGATGCACCTTGGGAGACCTGCAGCCACAGGATCCAGTTTTGAAGAAAAATAAGCTACAGGGCGTAGTTTATTTCCGTGGTCCTGCAACAAAACAGAAGTCATACATCCATCTTTTTCATCTACTGTTTGAGTGAATGGTCTGGTTGGGTCAGGCAGTCCCAGAGTTGGGGTGCTTTGTAAGGCAAGTTTTAGTTCAGTGAAAGATTGTTCCGCTTCAAGAGTCCATGTGATCTTATGATTTGCTTGTAGACCTTTGCCATGAATGAGGGAGGCGAGTGGAGCTTCAAGAATGGCATAGTTTGAAATGAATTGTCTACAGTAAGAACACATGCCAAGAAATGACATCATTTGTTTTTTTGTGACAGGTTTTGGAAGGTTCTGGATTGCAGCAACTCTTTTTGGTGAAAGAGTCTTTCCTTCAGACGTGATGACATGACCTAAGAAGACAACTTTTTCCTGGACAAATTGCAGTTTAGACAAGCTGGCTTTGTGGCCAGTTTTAGCCAGGTGTTTCAAGAGTTTGACTGTGTCGGCTTCACACTGCTGTTTGGTCGGACTGCAAATCATGAGGTCATCAACATATTGTAACAAGGCGGTACCTGGTGAGAGCAAAAGAGGTTCCAGGCTGTGTCTAAGGGCCTCGTTGTAAATGGTGGGGCTTTCACAATACCCTTGACACAGACGTGTGAATGTGTAGCCTCGTCCATTGAAATTGAAAGCAAACCAGAACTGGCTGTCTGGGTGGATCGGAACGCTGAAAAAGGCATTTGAGAGGTCCACCACTGAAAAGAATTTTGCATTGTTTGGAACTTGAGACAAGATGGTGTAAGGGTTTGGAACATGTGGTGCTCTGGGTTGGACTGCTGCATTAACTGCTTGCAGGTCCTGAACAAAACGCCATTCTGTTGGCTGATCCTTGTCTCTGATTTTTTTGACAGGAAATAAAGGTGTGCGTACTGGTGAATCATTACAGGTAACAATTACTCCGGTTGTCTTAAACGACTCAAAAACTGGTGTTATGCCCTCAATGGCTTCTTGTTTGAGTGGGTATTGGGCTTTGCAAGGCCGAAAGTCTGATTTTGGAGTGATGATAACGGGTTCACAATCTTTGATGAGGCCTACATCATATTTACTGACAGCCCACAATGTCTTAGGGATTTCTTGTAGGGCTGCGATATGTGTAGATTGTTCTTCGGACAAACAAGACAAAGTTTTAGTGGTGCTTCTGTGTATTAGCTGGATTGCTCTCTTAACATGCACCGTAGATGTCAGCCTTTTTGAGTAACACTGCAGTGTGGGTGAGAAAAGAACCGATTGGTCAGATGTTTCTTTCCAATCCTTTGCGTGTTTACAAGATTTAATGAATGTGCCCAAGTCTTCCCAATTATCTGATGCGTGCTTTGCGAGAGGGATGTGTGGGACCCAATGATCTATGGTGTACATGTCACATTGGGCTGGTGTGAGAGAGACTGACACAGCACATTTATGTTGTGTCCAATAAATGTGTGTCAATGTCAGATTGTCAAACCTCTCCTTTAACCAGCCTTCCTCGTACGATTCATCAGGTTCCGATGACACATGGGATGTGCACTGCATGTCTTCTGGTGACGTGAAGTCTGCATCTGTTGAAATGTCTCTTTTGATTGAAACAAACTCAGGAAAGGGTGCTAACATTTGCAATTGCCATTGATATGCATATGCCGTGTGCGGGGTGTGATAGACAAAGGTGTGTGAGTAAGCTGTTGCCAGGTCTGGCAATCTGAGAACTTTAACGCCTTCTGGGGTTGAGATTAGACAAAGGCCTAATTTGCACATCAAGTCCCTGCCCATTAAGTTAATAGGACAGACTTCAGAGAGCAAAAATGCATGTTGGAAGCTTGAGTGTGACTCATCCACACATCTCAGTGGGACAGTCATGTTCTCTCTTATTGTTTCACCCGATGAACCAATAGAATACACATTATTTCCACTTAGTTTAGTTTTTTTTTGAGAATTCTGAAGTTTTTTATCACAGAATGTGTGGCGCCTGAATCAACTAAGAATACAATGTTTTGTTCTGTGATGCTCAGCGTGTGTTCTGGAAACTTCTTGAAATGATCAGATGTGTAGTGTGTACATATGTTAGAACAATTGTACTTGTGTTATCAGAGCTCTGAATGGGTTGTGAATTGGTGTTCTCAATATGTGTGTGTGGTGCAGTACCTTCCTCCCCATTCACAAGCTGGTCTGGTTTCTCAGCCGGAATCCGTTTCCCTCTGGCAGCCCCCATCCACCGTCAGTCTGATTTTTCTGCTGATGCCGATAAGGTGTTTCTGGGACAGTCACGTTTCCAATGTCCGCTTTGGCCACAGAGGAGACATACATCTTTGGGGGTTTTCCTTGCCCATTCTGATGAGGTGTTTCTGGGGCATTCACGTCTCCAATGTCCGCTTTGGCCACAGACGAAGCATACATCTTTGGGGGGTTTCCTTTCCCATTCTCTGCCACGTCCTTTTCTTCTATATTCACCATGTTGTTCTCCATTCCTGTCAAAGAGGTTGGGTTTGAAGAGAGGACACAGATGCGGATTTTCAAAAGCAAAACTTGATTTATTTAACAAAACAAAGTATCAAAAGGAAAGCGCGGCTGAGCCGGATAGAAAAACCTGAACTGTGGAAAAAGTACAACAAAACAAAACACTTGGCATACTATGAAAAAAAGGACTTAGCTTTGTGGCGTGGCGTGGCATGGCATGGAGGGTGACGTAAAAGAATCTCACAAGGACTGAAAGAAAACAGGGAACTTAAATACTGTGGGGAACTAATGAGTGCAGCTGATGGAAACAGGTGACGTGAATGAAACTAATTACAGGGAAAGCTAAGAACTAAACTAAGGCATGACTAAAACGTGATCTAAAACCAAGTCCATGACAGAGCCCCCCCCTCAAGGGGCGGATCCCAGACGACCCTAAAAAAAAAAATCTGAGGGTGGGAGGGAGGGGCTCGAAACCGGTCCGACGGGGACCAGACATCCAGCAGCGTGGCTGCAGTGGCCAACCAGGCATGCAGCTCATACCGGCTTCGGGCGGCAGGAGACGGTGGTCTGGCGGACGTCCAGACTTCCCATGGCGTGGCAGGAGACGGTGGTCTGGCGGACGCCCAGACTTCCCATGGCGTGGCAGGAGACGGTGATCTGGCGGACGCCCAGACTTCCCATGGCGTGGCAGGAGACGGTGATCTGGTGGACGCCCAGACATCCGTCGACGTGGCAGCAGGAGGCGGTGGTCTGGCGGGCGGCCAGACATCCGTCGACATGGCAGCAGGTGGTCTGGCGGGCGGCCAGACATCCGTTGACGTGGCAACAGGAGGCGGTGGTCTGGTGGGCCCCCAGACCTCCGACGGCGAGGGGGGAGCCCCCCCCTTCATCCCCAATATCTGGGGGTGGGAGGGAGGGGCTCGAAAGCAGGAGTCTGTGGCCTGCTCTGTGGGCTGCTCTGTGGGCTGCGCTGTGGCTATGGCTGTGGGCTGATCTGTGGCTATGGCTGTGGGCTGCTCTGTGGCTATGGCTGTGGGCTGCTCTGTGGCTATGGCTGTGGGCTGATGTGTGGCTATGGGCTGATCTGTGGCTTGCTCGGGCCCCGCGGCCCCTGTGGCTGTGGCTTGCTCGGGCCCCGCGGCCCCTGTGGCTTGCTCGGGCCAGCGGCCCCTGTGGCTTGCTCGGGCCCCGCGGCCCCTGTGGCTTGCTCGGGCCCCGCAGCCTCTGTGACGAGCTCGGGCCCCGCGGCCTCTGTGACGAGCTCGGGCCCCGCGGCCTCCGGGGCCGGCTCTGGAACGGCCGGGGCCGGGGCCGGCTCTGGCACGGCTGGGGCCGGGGCCGGCTCTGGGACGGCCGGGGCCGGGGCCGGCTCTGGGACGGCTGGGTCCTGGGGCTGCGGTGCAGGTAAGGAGGAGGAGCTGTACAGCGCAGCTACCTCTTCTGGCTCCAAGCCGAAAACCTCCAGCGAGGCAGTGCGCTGCACAGTCCTGACCTCCTCCCAAATAGCCGACACCCCTGGCATGTGCTGGAGTACCTGCTTCTGAGAGAAGAAGTCCAAAACTTCATTTGCAGAGTTCAGCTTTACCCAGGAGGTGCTGCTCGGCCCTGAGCGGCACCAGAAGTCCCCAACCAGCTCCCAAAAGGCTGCGTAATCCGCCACGTCCATGGTGGTGAGATTCTTCTGTCAAAGAGGTTGGGTTTGAAGGGAGGACACGGATGTGGATTTTCAAAAGCAAAACTTGATTTATTTAACAAAACAAAGTATCAAAAGGAAAGCGCGGCTGAGCCGGATAGAAAAAAGTACAACAAAACAAAACACTTGGCATACTATGAAAAAAAGGACTTAGCTTTGTGGCGTGGCGTGGCGTGGCATGGAGGGTGACGTAAAAGAATTTCACAAGGACTGAAAGAAAACAGGGAACTTAAATACTGTGGGGAACTAATGAGTGCAGCTGATGGAAACAGGTGACGTGAATGAAACTAATTACAGGGAAAGCTAAGAACTAAACTAAGGCATGACTAAAACGTGATCTAAAACCAAGTCCATGACAATTCCCTCTGTATCCATTACGTTGTTGTTCATTCAATCTGACTGTGTTGTACATGGTTAATGCTGCCATGTGGATTTCTTGCTGTGTTTTGTTTTCTCTTTCTTTTTTATGTGAGATCATTTGGTCATGAGCGTGAATGGCATGTCTGCGAAGTTCAGACAGGCGTGCATCATTCCAACCAATGCAGGATTTTTTTACAGCTGAGGCAATTTTTTGATTTAGTCCACTTAAAAAACAGTTGCTGAGATGAATTTCCCACACATCTGGAACATTACTTAACTCACCAGGTAGTTGAAGGCCACTGTGGGTGTTGAATACTTCTGTCAGACGGGCAAGATATTCATCAGGGTTTTCATCATCCTTTTGTCTGCAAGCTGTGACTTTCTCCATGTTAACTTTTACAGGGAAGGCTTGAGTGAATGCGGTGCAGAGATGATGGACAGCGTCTCTGTATTGGGCATTAGACTCATCTTCCCAGGCGATGTTCTTGCAGCGGATGTCAGCATTTGGTGGGAATTTTCCAGCTATTTTTTTGCCAGTCTGTGGGTTTCATCTTGGTGATCAGGAGTCTCTTTAGTTCATTCGTGGTGGGTTTAAATTCTTGACAGAATGTGAGGAGTTGCTCAGCAAACATTTTACCTGATATTGTGGGGTTGGGTAAATGTTGAGCAGCTGCTGTGATGTCATCAGAAGTCCAGGGACGGAAAACCAATGTTGCACCTTGCGGTCCAGATACTTCAACCATAGGCATGTTGAAGGTTGTGTCTTTATTGGGATTACGTAGTCTATGTGCAATTGGATCAGAGGGCTCAGTTGTTGCTTCTTGTGATGGTACAGGCCCTTCAGGATGAGCTGCTCGTGGTTGTGGTGTGCTGGAGTCTTCTTCGCGTCTTTCGTTAGCATATGGTGGTGGAGCTGAGGGATGGAAATGTGGGCTGCCGTCGAGGTCTGGATCCAGCTTCAAAGCCGCCAGCTGTGAATGAAAAGAAGAAAACTGCGAGTCTGGTGTTCTTTGTGTGTTTGAAATTTGCTTCTTATTAGTTTAAATTTTTTCACTTGAAAAAGGAAGTTGTGTCTGTATCGATTTCCTATTTCGTTTTTCTGCTTCTGTTTTCCACATTTCTAAACATTCTCTTTGATCTTCCAAAGCTTCTAATTTCTTAACAGAAATTTTGTTTTTTCTTCTCATTTTATGTTCCTTTTTTTTCAGTTTTTCTTCAAGTTTTGCTATGTTACTTAAACTAAAGGATCCCCCTAGTGGGAACCCAAACTCATTGGTCCAAACATTTAGATATTTTAAACTTTTTTCCCCACATTTCTTTCTCATAACGTCAACAAGTGGCCCCCGCGGAGATGGCGCTATCTCAACGGAAAATCTGCCCCCCATTCCAAATAGGAAGCGTCGTACGATTGACCCGCCTGCTTCGTTTTTCTTAAAGTTTACAAGCAGCAAAAAACTACAAACAAACACATTCACTCCTGCTTCGTTTTCTTAAGTTCACAAGCAGCAAAAAACTACATTTAGACAAACATTTACAACATTTAACGTCCCTGCTTCGTTTTCTTAAGTTCACAAGCAGCAAAAAACTTTGCCACCTGCTAAGATCATGAGAAATGGAAATGCTAAAACCCAAATTTGAAATAATAATTTAGAAGTCAATATTTCAGTACTCACCAGATGGTTTTTCGCTGATCTATGTTCGTTGGATTTCAGCGGCAACGATTCAGGACAAATACACGGTTAGCCCTCCCGTCTTAAAAACTAAACAGACGTTCGGAGGCTGAATTATATAATCCAGGACGGCCAATCGCTTCCCGTGTCTTGCCCCGGACGATTGGGCGTGAATCCTGCCGAGACAAGGCCAAATTGTTATGGAAATAAAATCTTCCCTTGCTTCCTAATACCTCTGATGAGAAAAGAAATATAGAGATCTCAATGTTTCTGCCGGCCGGCCAAGGTTTTTATTTTCGTTGCAAGGAAAAGGTCAGTCCACATCACTCAGCGTTCATGATGGAAAAGACGTCTGCAGAAGGCGGTGTAAACCATTTATACAGGGAGGAGGCTTTGTCTTTTCAGGTGTGTATTCTCCACCCGTCACCTTGTCACCCCCCCTCCCCCGGTGACGGTCTCGCACTTTGGGGAAATGCAGAATCTGGTAACAATGGCCATTCAAATGATTCTTGTCTCTGTGTTAATCAACAGACACATGGTCTGCAGACAGTGGATTTTACAACAAGGTGTCATTTCAAAGACAAATGGTTAGCAGACATTGAATTTACCATAACACCTCCCACCCCCAGACATTGGGGATGTCTGGGATCCATCCCTTGAAGGGGGGCCTCCCCCTTCGCCGGCGGAGGTCTGGGCGCCCGCCAGACCACCGCCTCCTCCTGCCACGTCGTCGGATGTCCGGCCACCCGTTGGACAGCCTCCGGCTCCTCTCCCTGCTAAGCCGTCGGAGGTCTGGGCGCCCGCCAGAAGCCGGTACTCTTACCGCATGCCTGATCGCCCACTGCAGCCACGCCGCCAATTGTCAGGCCTCCTGTCGGACCGGCTTCGAGCACCTCCCTCCCACCCTCAGACGCTTAGGTCGTCTGAGATCCGCCACTTGAGGGGGGGGGGGCTCTGTCATGCCACAGGACTTATGTTTTAAGTTTTATGTTTTAGGTTACGTTTTGGTTCTTAGATCATGTCTTAGTTTTACAGTCCATGTTTAGTTTTTAGTTTTAGTTTCCCTTCACTTACCAGTTCATTAGTTTCACTCACTTCACCTCTGTTTTTCCCCTCAGCTGCACTCACTCTCAGTCCCTATTTAGTTTCCAGTCTCCCCTCTCAGTTTGCCATATTTGTCATACTTACCTGACCTACCTTACCTCCCATGATACCTGTTATTTCCTGCCAAGCTAAGTATTTATTTATCCTATTCCATGCCAAGTTCATTGTTTATTTTGTCACAGTTAGTTTTTTTTAATCCGGCTCAGCTGCGCCTTTGGTTTGAATTTTATTTTTGTTTGTTAAATAAACTCAGTTTTCCTTTATAAGTCCGCATCCGTGTCCTACCTTCACCACCTTCCCAACCCCAACCTGATAACCTGTACATTTAGGCTTTGGAAAAATTTTCGATTTACTCGTCGGCCTCCACGGGTCCAGCAGGGGCCTGGATGCGTACATGGGTACAGTCTAGTGCACCAAGAACATTGGGGAAGCCTGAGGGAGATGATGAACTTAATGCAAGTACTTCAGCCAGTAGGTTGTTTTACATTATCAGCTACTGTAAATGTGGAGCAGCAGCCTGAAAGGACCTGTCCCCCATTTTTCTGAGTCTGGTCCTGGGTGGGTGTAGGTCGGGTGTTTGTGAAATGTGGGACGGAGATATAATAAGGTATCAATTAGTTTTAACTGCTTATAGTATGTGCGCAACTGCATTCAGCAACAGCCCTCCCGTTGTCCTTGGGGGTCACAGTGACCGGCCCCTGTGTGAGACAACATCTACAGTCTCCCGGGCTGTTTTTTTTTTTGGTGTAATCAGGATCTGCATCACATAAATGACTCTCCCTTTGCACTTGCTCCTTCCCATTGTCCTCTTCACATTTGCATTCCATTATATCCACTTGGCCATTCATGACTGCACTTCAGGGCAGAATGTATTTGTTGCACTCCCGTATTAGTTGCCCTGTAGAGAAAGTCCTCTGTAAACCTTTTAACCATCGCAGTAGCTTTTGCACGAAGGCACCGAGACGGTGTTATTGGGAGAGGAACTCGGTCGGTGAACCACGTGCATTATACATGGGGACGTTTGATGAAATACGATGAAACATGATGAAATGTGGACAGCCTCAGTATATGACTTATTCCCTCATGGAACCATCACACTAATGTGCTCTGCAGTCACACAAATAAAGGCTTGTCTTGAAAAGAACCTGTCTCATTTGTTGCGATGAATACATTCACGTATACGCGGGATTGCGACAACGCAGTAGCATTACTGTCATTGTCTGTTGAATATGATCAGGGTATCATCCCATTATACCACCGCTGATTGAAGGAACAGCATTGGCTTGTGTCATGTTTCTATACAATCCTAGAATTGATTACGTCAGAGGCGGTCCTGGTTACATTTACGCCCTGAGCGAACCATACCTGAGAAAGAACACGATAAATAACATAAATACAGTATATAAATATCAATCACCTTAAAGGGATACTCCACCCATTTGCATTAGGCTTTGCATTGTTAGAAACCCAGTCGTACTTTTGAATGGTCATGCAACACTCTCTCATTTCCCCCTGAGACGGGAGAAATCCGTATTCACCTCTTTACACTTCCTCCTACAATGACGCAAAAATCGTCATTTTGCGTCATTGTAGGAGGAAGTGGAAGAGGGGTGGATTTCTGTTGAAACTACAAGCGCTAGTTCCCACCCTTCAACACCGCCCATAGGGGGGTTGGACCTAATGCGCTAACAGACCTATCACAGATCAGTGCCAGTGCTTTTGAGAGCTGCAGCTAACATGGTCGAAGGTACCGAATACTCAGACAGATGCAATACGGAGGACTGGGATTTAGAAGAAGATATGGCTCGAGCTGGGGAGAATTGGTGGTGCCTGTGCTCTGACTGTGAGCCAATGGACACAGAACAAGAGTCTGTCTGCTGCCGAGAATTCGAGCGGTGCCAATTTCTTCTGGACGAAATCGGAGGATGGCACGGACGTGTGTGTTGTTGATGACCCGAGTTTCGCACCCCATATGGATAGTGGCGTCCTGGAGACTTACTTTAGAATACCTAAAGTCAACTGGAAACGACAGCCAAAGCCTACAGGGCCAAATGGACGTCTTTCTGTAAAGTAAGTTTGTTTTCTTTGTTACTATGTCAAGGAGTACTCTTGCTAACACGCTAACGTGGCATGTTCATTGCACAAATAGCTTGCAGTTATGCAAGCTACTGTGGCACGCTAGGCTCAAATGCCATCACTCACTTTGTGATCAATGTTTTGTCTAGACAATTTCGTCTAACAGCCTACCGGCACTTTCTTGAGTGGGTCCTGCAAGGAGAGAGATTGGGCAGAGGGCATCGTGTCGTGCAGGCTATCCGCCAGAACTACCCAGCTCCAGACGGCCAGTACTGCGGGCAAGTGGAGGACGCTCAGGAGAAGCTATAGTTTCCTTGTTTTATATTCATTCAACAGTTGTATTGTTTGTATAGTTATTTAATTAAATGGTTAAAATGTACGTTGTTGTGGTTCTTTCTTAGTAATGTTGCTCCAAGTGTATTCGAGTTATTGAACGACTAACATTTCAGAACTGGAACCATATAGCTACTGTTACCTCAGATGACAAAACGACAGAATTGTGATCATAGCCTACCTATAATTACTATAAATTATGAAGCATTACAAGTATACATTGCATTATAAGTTTGTTGCAAATCAGTTACCTCCTTCCAAGTTTATGATGCTATTCTAAACTTTGTTGAAGGCAGACAGGAGAGAAGGAGTGACATTTTGTTTTTTAATTCACAAAATAAGAATTGTCATGAACATAAAGACACACAAACAACATTATCCACACGATTAAAAAAAAGGTATTGACCCTGTGATTGAGTATACAGTAAGGTGCTCGATGGAAGTGCAAACAGGTAAGGCAGTGCAAGGATAAGGTCAAAAGACCATATAAGACATAAAGACATTTAGGACATATAAGACATGGTAATATTACAAAATGTATCACGAGGAATGGGTTAAGGTACAGCTGACGTCTGGCGCTGTCTGGGATTCAATGTTTTCTGATGATGAGGACAACTCTGCAGCAGACGTCGACGTCGTTTTAGTCTGAAATGTCATACGTTCAACAACGTTAAAAACATTTGAATAATGTCAGGGTAACACAGTAAAACAAGGTGGATTTACATCGCTAATAACGAACTTATTTAGATCTACATAGCAAAGTGTCTAACGTTACATTGCTAACTTTGCTGACGAGTGGAGTAAGCGAGGCAGACACACTAGAACAGCAAGCGACCAAAACATAAAAGATATTTACTTTGTAAACAGCCAGATCATATGAGATGTGCTGCTTTACAGCAGACGACTATATCAGTGTGTGTTCTCAGTAGCCGCTAGAGTCGAGTTAGAAAAAAAGCCTTACCTCCAGGCAAATGCGTTTAGCATTGCTAGCAGTTCCAGAAGTTCCTGGCTTTTTGCACAAGTCCAACTCTTTGGGTAATCTATGAAAACTTACTCCGTGTATTTTCCTTGTGCTGGCTGAACATCCCGGTACCATGCAGGTGCACACCATTTCGAAACACAAATGAGGAGTAATTCACTAATGATTTCGCAAACTCTTCACTACAAATTGTGTGACATGATTTCCAGGTAGCGTAGTCGGGTGGAGCTACTCTCGGGGGAGTGGCCTGCGGATCTTGAGCATTGCAATGCACTATGGGGATTGTTGTCTTTAATCCACAAGCACAAAAAAGTCATTTTCTGCCTTTTCTCGATCAAGAAGGCACCAAATTAGAAATTTATGCTACTATTCTATATGGCCCACTTTCAATACATATTCATGTCTCCACTGGTGGAATGTTCCTTTAAATAACCTCAAAATCCTAAAAATAACCGAAGAAAGCTAAAAGAAAAAATAATGGCTACTCTATGGAGCATAAAAAAAGATTCCTGCAGTTATGATGACAACAGTGCTCAGATTGTAGCACCTTGCAATCTAAAACTTGACTTTTCTAGCCTTCTTTGATGCAAAATCCTCAATTACATCATCATACGAAATCTGTTGTGCAACTGTATGATTGATGCTAGTGGTGGCAAGTCCAGAGAGACGCTCCTGTGACATAGTGGACCTCAAGTATGTTTTAATAAGCTTTAGCTTCGAAAAACTCCTCTCTGCTTCAGCTACTGTCACTGGAAGGGTCAAACCAATTCTGAGTGCAGTCCACAGATTGGGGTAGATTTCTGCGAGCTCTTTCTCATGGATGAAAGTCAGCAGCTAAAGTAGTCGTGGACTTTGATGGGAGGTCAGGGAAATTCTTCAGCTCCTGCACAAGCTCTCTGCCATCCACATCTGAGTGTCCCTTAAAGTCTAGTGTAGTTTGCAGGGTCTCACATTCTTTTTGCAGCTCTGTGTCTGGGAGCTTTCTGAAATTAGAGAGCACTCCAAACTTCTCTCTCACATTCTGCAGTGTGGAAAATCTTTCCTGAACAGCTGAAGCTGCAGCATCAACAAGAACATTGAAAAATGTGACCTCCAGCTGTGGGAGAGAAATGTCATGACATGGCCTAATTACATCGTGTGCTTTGTTGTTCGGTTCATATGAATATTGTTGAAGGTTAGAATGAGCTTGTTTATGACAATGGCAAAAGCCAGGCGCCTGAGGAAGATTGGGGCTTGGGCCACGTACGCATTGTATGATCCAGAGTAGTATAAAAGGTTGTCACAAAATGAGGTCGGGGGAGATCTTCGGACAATTCTGTATGCACATTTTCTGTGATGACTTGTTCAAATAAACTTCCCCAATGAAAGGCTGACCGACGCGGATTCGACTCCTTTTCTCCACAACATAATGGTGACCCCGAATTCGTGAGATTTTACATCTGGAGCCCGGCAAAGCGTGTCCTCTGTGCCCCGACAACCGACATCAGCTGTGAAAGCCGGCAGGTGGGATTTTTTCCTAACCATTAAACAGCGGATTTCTGTTGGTGGTGTACAGTTGATGGTTCTCCGGCGTTTCCACAAATTAAAAGAACACAGGAGAGAGTACGGATTCTGCATTCGGTAAGCATTTCATTGTTTACCTCTGCGCAGGGGGGCTGCTGAAATTGTATAAGTGATTGTGAGCCAAGAGGAGCTGAATGTTTGAATCGAGATAAAAATTGGGCGAACAGCAGCTTATGTGAGAGGTGTTTTTGAAGCAGACGGCTGTGAAGAAGCTGGTCGTGCGAATTGTGTTGAAATTATATTTTTGTGGTGATTAAGAAGGACTAGTCACTATTGCCCAAGCAGGAAATGAATCGATGAGTTCAAACTGGATTGATGGATACGCTTAAAGAAGCGAACACGTTGTTTTAGCAATCGTTCATGGTGCCTCTAATGACCAACAGCCATCCTTCAATGCATTGGGGGGGAATACTCGCGGAAGTACGGAGCACATTAATTATTAAATATATGTGGAAATCATTTTCACTAGTCAAGGAGTAGACGAATGCTGATAATTGATTGACTTGCGAACAGAAAAAGTTTGAAGGTGGAATCAATAAGCATTTCAATAAAACTCTGAAAAGTAAATTCCAGTTCTATAAGGGTACATTTTAAATATATGTTTATATCATTTTATATCTGCTTAGAACTCTTTGGAGTTATCCGAGATCTCAGTATAAAGACATTTTGAGAAGAAAATTCAAATTTGTTCATGAATTGGCCACAGGAGTTATTATAAAGAGGTCACAGCGAGGCTGATAAAGTACACGTCAGTGTCTGTTGCTTTGGTCCTTAGAGACCATATCACAAGGCTTATAGAGAAGACACATTTTGTATTTCATATATTGCCTACACCAATATCTCCTGAAAAATTAAAAGTCTAAATGAAAGAAATTGATCATTTAAAACTGTGAAGATTTGAACAGTGACTGACAAAACTCTGACCGACTGACTTGGGGTGTGTGTGTGACCGGTCTCTGTCTCTGTCAATGTGTGTGTCACTGCGTGTGAAATCCTGCTGTTTTATGTGAATCTAAGGAGAAAAGAAAAAAGTTATTTTGTGTGAGAAAACAAGGTTCCAACTCATCTCATCCCTTGACTTTTGAGTCATTTTGAGTATTTAGGATTAAGAACACACAAGTAGTTTTGGTGAATATAATCGAAGTTCCATACACATTCGCACATAGAGTTAACACAACGTCTTACATATATAATCTTAGGCTAAATAAAAGATTAAGTGAGTGCAGAGCCACACAGATTTGCTTCATTGTTATAATTGCCGCATTGATAGTTTGTTGAAATAAGGTGTTGTTACAGTGATGAGCTGTGATTTTTAAACGCTGTGTGTTGATTTCTTTAAATAGTGTGAAGTTTTATTGAGTGCATCCTATTATTATTGAATACCGTTGTGATTTGTTTTAGGTTTTTAAATTCTGTTTTCAACAGGCTAGTTGGATGTGTTTGGGTCAGGAGGGAGAGCGAGGTGCTGCGGGTGCACGCCGGGTGTCCGCTGTTTGTGCGAGTGCACGCCGTTTGTCCTTGACATTCTTGTGCTGTTTCCACACTCACAAATGTTCGTGTGTAATTACATTTTCTTTCCTTTTTGTTTTCCAGAGCACTTTATGGTTGGACTGTAATAATTATTAGTTTTCTTTAGGTAATGTGCTAGTTGCAGAGTTGGTATCAGTCGAGTAAATGAGGGTTTCGCAAACTTAGGGGAGAGTTTCTGCCGCTAAGCCATTTGACGTGATTTGTAACATTCCTGATAAGAAAGTTTTTCACTTATGTATCGTTTCTGTATCTTTTGGTCTGTATTTCTCCCGGTCCACAGCGTGTTAAATTGTATCTCTTTCTCTTTCTTAAGTTGTTACAAAGTGTGACAAACGCCATTTTGAGTTGAAGAATAGGGCGTGTTTCAATTGTTATGTCTTGTTCATAAGATTACAGATTGGGAGGAGTTAATAAGAGCCTGGGAGCCAGGCTTAGAGGTGTGTTCAGATTTCATTGGTCAAAATTTTCATATGTCATTGGTCAGAATTTACGTAGCTGTGACGTGCATTGTATCATCTGGATTGGTGGAGAGACATTGTGTATGGATCTGATCGGAAGCATCTGGGTAGAGCAAAAGTTGGGGCAACGCCTTTAGCCTGAGTAACTTTAAACAGTTTAAGCATTAACTGAGCTTTCGATTAGCAATAAATGAACATTGTTTAGCATTAGTAATACATCTAGCATTGATTAGCAATAACTAGCATTGATTAGCATAATTAGCATTAAGTATCATTGGTTAACAAGAAAGCTAGGATTGATTAGCAATAAGTAGCATTGATTAGCAATAACTAGCATTGATTAGCATTAAGTAGCATTGAGTAGCATAATTAGCATTGATTAGCATTGGTTAACAAGGAAGCTAGTATTGATTAGCAATAAGTAGCATTGATTAGCAATAGTTAACATTGGTTAGCATTAGTTAGCATTTTGTTAGCGATAATTAGCATTGATCAGAAATACAATTAGCATTGATTAGCAATAGCAATAAGGATAATATTGGTTTAATTCTAAATTAGCAATAAGTTAGCATTTATTAGCAACAGCTAGGAAGCTAACATCAATTGGCATTGGTTAGCAAACATTAGCATTAGCAATAAGCTAATAGTAACCTAACTCCAAACTAGAAATCAAATAGCAACAAGCTAAATTAGCCTAACATTGAAATGAAGGCTAGCCGCAAAAGGAAAAGGAAAGGGGGTGGATTGGCAGTGCTTGTCAACAACAGATGGTGTCACCCAGGACATGTTACTGTGAAGAGTCGTCTCTGCAGTCCTGACATTGAACTATTGGCAGTAAGTTTTCGTCCATATTATTTGCCAAGAGAGTTCACCAGTGTTGTTTTGGTGGCTGTTTACATTCCACCATCAGCTGTTGCCGACACTGCTTGTGATGTCATCAGTTCCGTTGTTGCTAAGATACAGACGCAACACCCCAATTCTTTTGTGGCAATATCTGGTGATTTTAATCATGCCTCACTCTCTGCTACACTGCCAACTTTTCAACAGTTTGTCAGCTGCTCTACCAGAGAAAACAAGACATTGGATTTGTTTTACACAAATGTTAAGGATTCATACATTTCCAAATCAAGACCTCCCCTGGGAAAATCAGATCACAACCTTGTTTTTCTCTGTTCAGCATATAAACCCCTTGTCCAGAGACTACCTGTCACAAAAAGGACTGTTAGAAAGTGGTCAGAGGAAGCTGAAGAAGCCTTACAGGGTTGTTTTGATGCAACCGATTGGGTTTCTCTTTGTAAGCCACATGGAGAGGACATTAATGCCATGACTGAGTGTGTGACTGACTATATAAACTTCTGTGTGGACAACACCATCCCCACCAGAACAGTGAGATGCTTCCCTAATAACAAACCCTGGATCACCAGTGAGCTAAAGGAACTATTGAACAAGAAAAAAAGAGCCTTTAGGGAGCGAGACAGGCAGTTACTGAGGAGTATACAGAAGCAGCTCAAAGTCAAGATCAGAGAGTGCAAGGAGGTGTATAGAAAGAAGCTTGAGAGTAAACTGCAGAGGAATGATATCAGAGATGTGTGGTCAGGAATGAAGAAGATCACAGGCCTCAAGCAGAGGGAGGATCAGATGGATGGGAGTCTGGACAGAGCAAATGAGCTGAACACATTCTTCAACAGGTTCAGTTCAGGAACAAGCTCACCATCCTCCCCTCCTGTTCCCAGCCAAAGAGACATCCCACCCTCCTCTGACCCACAGCTTTCCTGTAACATCTCCACCTCCACCTCAGTCATGGATTCTTCTGCTTCCACTAGTTTGTCTTCAACCCAATCAGGAGATGCTGCTGTCCCCTTTGCCTCCCCCTCCCACTTTTCTGTTTCTAGAAGTCAGGTGAAGTGGCAGTTGGAGAGACTGAACCGGAACAAGGCTGCAGGTCCAGATGGTGTCAGCCCCCGAGTCCTGAAGGCCTGTGCAGAGCAGCTCTGTGGGATTCTGCAACACCTTTTCAACCTTAGCTTGACCCAAGAGAAGGTACCACTGTTGTGGAAGACATCCTGTCTGGTTCCGGTACCAAAGAAAACTCACCCCTCAGACATCAATGATTACAGACCTGTTGCCCTGACATCCCACATCATGAAGGTCCTGGAGAGACTCCTGTTGACCCACCTGTGTAAGCAAACCAGCACATATCAGGACCCCCTGCAGTTTGCTTATCGCCATGGAGTTGGAGTTGAAGACGCTATCATACACCTGCTTCAACAAACCCACTGTCATCTGGATAAAGCAGGCAGCACTGTGAGGATCATGTTCTTTGATTTCTCCAGTGCATTTAACACAATCCAGCCTGATCTGCTTCGTCTGAAACTCCAGAAGACTCAGGTGGAGGCCTCAACAATCACCTGGATTAATGACTACCTGACAAACAGACCACAGTTTGTCAGA
Organism: Odontesthes bonariensis; assembly: GCF_027942865.1. Taxonomy (NCBI): domain Eukaryota; kingdom Metazoa; phylum Chordata; class Actinopteri; order Atheriniformes; family Atherinopsidae; genus Odontesthes; species Odontesthes bonariensis. The sequence continues at coordinate 2,437,777 of NC_134517.1, read as the reverse complement.
CTGAAGAATTGTGTGTCTAACCAGGTGATCAGCAGCACAGGAGCACCACAGGGGACTGTACTCTCACCATTCCTTTTCACTCTGTACACTTCAGACTTCCAGTACAAGTCAGACTCCTGTCATCTACAGAAATATTCAGATGACTCTGCAGTTGTCGGGTGTATCAGAGATGGACAAGAAGCTGAGTACAGAGAGCTGGTGGACCGCTTTGTGGCATGGTGTGGGAACAATCATCTCATCTTGAATGTTAACAAAACAAAGGAGATGATTGTAGATTTCAGGAGAAACAGGGTCAGATCAAACCCTGTTTCCATCATGGGAGAAGAAGTGGAGGTGGTTGAGGAATATAAATACCTTAGTGTTCATGTGGACAACAGACTGGACTGGAGACACAACAGTGAAGCCATCTACAAGAAAGGACAGAGCAGACTGTACTTCTTGAGGAAGCTAAGGTCCTTCAAGGTTTGCAACAAGATGTTGCAGATCTTCTACAAGTCTGTTGTTGAGAGCGTCATTTCCTCTTGCGTCATCTGTTGGGGCAGCAGCATCAGAACCAGGGACCTAAAAAGACTCAACAACCTGATAAAGAAGGCTGGTTCTGTTCTGGGGACGACTGTGGAACCTCTGGAGACAATAATGCAAAGAAGGATTTTGCATAAAATCAAGAGAATTATGGACAACCCTGAACATCCTCTCCATGAGACTGTTATCAGAAAACAGAGTCTCTTCAGTCAAAGGCTTCTTCAGTTTGGATGCAAAACGGACCGCTACAGGAAATCTTTCCTGCCCACAGCCATCAGCATCTATAATAACTCTTTGATTTAATTGAGCTACATCAACATTTAATTTCCCTCTGGGATAAATAAAGTATTTTTGAATTTTTTTGAATTGAATTGAAATTCAACATGGCAGACTCACCAGGTGCTGGCAATCGCTCATCAACCATCCAGATCCACATATAAGGTGCTCCTTCCTGGGATCTCCCTGTTCGCAAGCCAAATTGCAGCCCGCAAACATGCCAGCCCGGTAAACAGCCCGGTAAGCAGCCTGGTAAATAAAAAGAGACACTCTCTCCACCTACCTCTAGCCCGACGTAGCAGCCGTCGCGCAGCCTCCGAGCCGACCTCTTTGGTTCAATCCGAACCAGCTGGCTAAGGAGCGTTTTCCCTCGCCGACGGCCGCCCGGCCATCGCAGGGTAAGTTATGGTACTCTGTCTCATTGGTTTAATATGTTTGCCCGGTCTCACGCTTGCTTCTCTCGCCTAGGCCAGCCGTATGTGCCCGCTTATGTCTCGCCTCGTCTTCGCTCCAAAGATCCTGCAGGGGCAACATATCAACTTGGTCTCCCTGGTTGCTTCCCTCTCCCGTGGTCGACCGGTAGGTCGCTCCTTCTTCTGATTTCACGGCTGTGTTCCGCTCGGCCGATCCCCGCCTCTTTCCATCGGCGAGTTTGTAGCTGCATTCGGGGTCTACAGGGACGTTATTGCTCTGTTTATCCCGAGCGCCGAGTCGAGCTGGACTCAAAAGCCGCCTCTGTTCTGTCAATGTCGGGTGTTCGCCTGGACTGGTCCGTCCTGGACACCGAGCTCCTGGTCATGTTGGCTCACGCAACCCATGCTTCTCCTGCCAAGCCATCGGCCACAGTAGCGCCCTCTGTCCCTACATTCCGTTAAGCCGGCCCCCTCCGCTCCTCCAGCTGATCACCGTACAGGTAACAGCCCGGCTAGCTCAGTCAGTAGAGCATGAGACTGGTAATTCTCAGGGTCGTGGGTTCGAGCCTACGTTGGGCGTAGCAGTTAATAATCAACAGATGTTCGATCCAGCACTTAAAGTCAAAGTTCAGCCTTGTTACCAGCATCCTCAGTGGTGCCTCTTTGAATGATCACAAACCATGATGTCTTGCTAACCAGGACCATTAATTTCTTAGCCTAACAAAATGATGTCGCAGCCCAAAGCCAGCCAAGAACTGACCAAACTGTTTGGGTAAGGCGTTGTTAACACATGATCAGCATGTAAAGATGTTGGTGACGCTATGTTTCATAAAGTGTTGCAGCTCAACTATGATAGATATTAACTTGTAATGATATTGACTAAATCAGACCAGGAAGTGACCGAAATATCGATAACGATGGAACTGACTATGATGTTGACTCTGATGTGAAAACAGTCGTGCGTGTATTAAGTGAGAAATGCAGGCGTATTTTCTCATGCTGTCTGGAAGGCAGAACTTTACAATTGGAGGACATGTTCTCATTACCTTAAACGGTCTTCACATTGCATCTCCCACCAGGGAAGCTAGGGCTGCGCGTGACACAATACGTTTGGTATGCGGATATGTTGCAGAGTCCTTCAGCGTGGCTGCATGTACACAAGCTACACACTGCATTCGAAAGGTAATAGAGGAGCTCCTTGAACAGCTAGCTGCGATTGTGAGTGCAGCCTTGAGATGAAATAGCTGTCACTGGGGCTGCTGTTGGCGTTGTTAGGATTATGACTGCAGCACATTTGTTTTAGTGTTTCATGACATGCAACAGCTCGATGCAAAGCGACGGCTGCTTCTATGCAGCATTAAAGCTGCTGTGTTCTGGAGCAGCATAAGAAGCATAAGCTGTTACAGCTGGACATAACCACAGCATTAGCCATCACAGCGAGTGACTGTGCTCACATCCCCGCTCTGCCCTGCTGAGCCCTGCTGAGCCCTGCTGAGCTCTGCTGAGCTCTGCTCTGCTGTGCCCTGCTCTGCCCTGCTGAGCCCTGCTCTGCTCTGCCCAGCTCTGCTCTGCCCAGCCCTGCTCTGCTGTACCCTGCTGTACTCTGCTCTGCTCTGCTGTACCCTGCTATGCTCTGCCCTGCTGTGCCCTGCTCTGCTGTGCTCTCCCGTGCCCTGCTCTGCCCGGTTCTGCTCTGCTGTAGCCGACTCTGCTCTGTTCTCCCGTGCCCTGCTCTGCGTGCCCGGTTCTGCGCTGCGTGCCCTGCCCTGCTCTGCTCGGCTATGCTCCTTGGCACTGCCTCACGCCCTGCTGCTGCCCCATTAGACAGGGCTTTAATCTTATTGCTGGCAGCTGCTCGAATGTTGTGACGCTTCTGCCTCCTGCACAAGGCACACTGATCTGCGGGACATTTGCAGAGTATTGTGCCGCATGATAGAGTTTGTTATTAGTTGTTTTTACACCGACGCCACCGTATTCTCAATCAGCCGCTCCCAAGGCAGCGTGACAGCAGTCATCTCTCATTGTGTCTGGGCGCACCTCACACAGCGACTTTTGTCCCCGATCAATGAAATATTGTTGATTTAAAAGATTTTAGCCACTCGGAGCTGTTAATATTTGAATAAGTAAATGGGTCCTTTCATGTAGCAGCTGATCTGCTGGCTCTACTTTGTCTTTCAGCGACTCGTGTTTTGCATCGATGTCAGTGGTTGCAGGGTTGCTAACCTTTGCTTTGAATTTTGCCCTTTTGTAAAGGACAAAAACACGTTTTACATTTAATAGTTTATTTAGGCTCTCCTGCATAGCTTTGACCAGCGACGTTTCAAGCTCCCTCATATTCGATCCCTCCCAACTGGCTTTAACTTCCATGCAAAACTCTATCATCTGGGCCCATGCCCGAGTCTGTTCTCTAACCATGCCATTAAGCTCCTCCTGAAGGGCATGGCTAAGCACGCCCCTCCCCAGCTCGATGGCAGAAAACCCATCACTTTTCTATTCTTAAGAGCCTTCTTTTAACCCTGAGGTCATCCCCCTTTTCTTCGTACCTCAAGCACTCCTGTCAAGCGTATTCTCTTGGCCTTCTACGGACTCCTCAGGGTAGGCGAGTTCAAATCTCAGGGCGTCTTCAACCCGTCAGTAGATCTGATGCTCGACGACTTGGTTTTGTTCCCGATCACTTTGACCTCCACCTCAAACATTCTAAGGGCAAAGGCCCTGCCGTCATCTCCATAGCCTGTCTCGGCGGCCCGTTTTTGTCCCTTCCTAGCCATGATTTAATTTGCTGACAAACGCCATAAGCTCCGCCCCTTCATTGGCCTCTCGTTTCTCACTCCCGACGGCTCCCCCATGACTGCAGCATGGTTCATCAGATTCCCTAGGAAATCCCTGGCTCTAGCTAGCCTTTCCCCTCTCCAATACTCCGGACATTCGTTTCGGATCGGGGCAGCTACCTCCGCAGCCGTCCAAGGTATTCCCGAGGCATCTCTCCAACAGCTCGGTCGCTGGTCTTCGGCAGCCTACTCCTCCTACATCCGTCCAGACCTTCAATCCGTGCTCGCTGCTCAGCGCTCGCTCAGCTTATAGGTAAGCTCTCGCAACTACTGGTGATGGAGTCCTTCAGCTCTAATTGTCGCTTCTCTCTCTCTGGCAGCACTATCTCCTTGGCAGGAAAAGGGGGCTTTCGATCTCTATGGCAAATCAAGTGAGCTCACTCTCCCCGTTCTCTCACTTCCCCTGCAGCCCAGGCAGGCTCACTGTTCCTGCAGCCCAGGCGGGCTCGCTGTTCCGGCAGCCCAGGTGGGCTCGCCCACTTTGCCGGCAGCCCAGGCGGGCTCACTTTGCCGGCAGCCCAGGCGGGCTCACTTTGCCGGCAGCCCAGGCGGGTTCAGTCTCCCTTTCTCTCTCTCTCCTCAGGCAGCCCAGATGGGCTCAATCCACGGCAGCCAGACGGGCTCACGCTCCCTTTCTCTCTCTCCGCAGGCAGCCCAGGCGGGCTTAATCTGCTGCAGCCCAGGCGGGCTCACTCTGCTGCAGCCCAGGCGGGCTCACTCTGCTGCAGCCCAGGCGGGCTCACTCTCCCTTTCTCTCTCTCCTCAGGCAGCCCAGGCGGGCTCAATCTCACTTTCTCTCTCTGCTCAGGCAGCCTAGGCGGGCTCAATCTACTGCAGCCAGGCGGGCTCACTCTCCCGTTCTCTCTCTCCTCAGGGGGGTCAACCCTTCTCACAGGATCCTTCCTCACCTTCCAGCCAGTCCCTCACCAGCTCGGCCCCGGCTCAGTTTTTGGGGGGAAGATATTCAGCATCTATCTCCCTATGCCGGACTTGCAAGCTCACAGCGGTTCAGCTTGCATGTCCTCCGCCGGGGCCCGAGCGCCAAAGAAATATTGACAATAAACCTTGCAATTGTCTCCCTATCTCTCCGTGTGAGTCTCTCCAGGTTGAAATGAAGGCTAGCCGCAAATTCAACATGGCAGACTCACCAGGTGCTGGCAATCGCTCATCAACCATCCAGATCCACATATAAGGTGCTCCTTCCTGGGATCTCCCTGTTCGCAGCAAGCTGCATCCCACCACCTCCCCATCTCCACCCGATGTCTCAAGTCCTCGACATCTCCTTCCTTCGTATGACTCCGCCACCAGGTTCGGGTCCCAAGGGGGGGAAGATATTCAGCATCTATCTCCCTATGCCGGACTTGCAAGCTCACAGCGGTTCAGCTTGCATGTCCTCCGCCGGGGCCCGAGCGCCAAAGAAATATTGACAATAAACCTTGCAATTGTCTCCCTACACTGTAAACCCGGAATTTGTTTTCAATTAAACGTTTTAGTGTTCATTACTTATTCTATTATGTTTTGTAAAAATCTATGTAATTACTAAATCAAATTAGTTCTTTGGATTAGAAATGTGAAAATATACACTGCAATGATCATGTTAAGCAGAGATTACATATAAAGTTACGTTCTGTGAGGGAGGGGCGGAGCCTATTTGAAGTTCAACTGAGAGTCAAGACCCGTCCTGTGTGAGAGCGTGACCAGCTCGATTTTTGGAGAAAACTGAATTGTGTATTTAAAAATAAACTGTGGATGTTTTAAAGTAGTTTTAACGACACTAAGTAGACGGAAGAGCGTGTAAAGCAATTATTAAGATCGGTCTGGTTGCTAAACGTTTGCTAAAGGTTAGCTTAGGACTGCACCAGTCTTAATTCATTATTGCTGCAGTGAATTATTTGTGTTAATTTTTATTTGTTAATTTCAATGTTTTCTGAAATAAAATAACTTGAACAATTTAAAAGTATTTTTTAATTTCTTCCTTCCCATACAAATTTCTTTTTAAACAATATATTGTGGCGTGCTTTGGGTGTGTTGCCGCATTGCATTATGGGTGCTCTATGTTCCCCGTTATGTGCTGTATTTAGTGCTGTGGTAGAGTTTGTATGTGTTTTATGTTTATGTTCTGTACGCAGTGACGGTGTAGTACAAGGTTTTTGTTCGTGTTGCATTTTAACTAAATCTGCACCATAACTGAAAGTGGTGAGATAGAAAGTTACCACCACTTGTTCGAATACATGTGGGTTGGTTGAAATTCACTATTGTTCCTGTGAATTGTCTGTCAAGATAAAAGTGCTTACTGCAGGAGGAAGTCTGGACTAAGCCTTTTCTTGCCTCCACCTCTACCATTACTACAATGGTACATACAAACTCTAAATCAAAACAGTATAAGTCATTAATTAAAATTTGAAGACAATACATTACTTATGTCAACAAATGATGTTAAGTAATGCTTTTATATATATTTATGTGCATTTGACCTAAAATGATTGGCTAGACCTCAGAAAAGAGATAAGTTATGTGAACTAATGGTTTTGAGTAAAGACTACTAATGTAAACTTGAATATGTCTAAGTTATCTATGCCAATACAACTTAAAAGGTTTAGTTTCATGTTTTGTAAAAACTTAAACAGGATAAGGCAACGGGTTTCCACGCGATTTTCTAGTAAACTCAACTAGTTCGGGTTAAGAGTGTATCTCTCCGTGTGAGTCTCTCCAGGTTGAATTAACATTGGTTTAATTTTGAAACCAACCTAGAGCATAAGCTTTCAAAGCTAACATAGGCTAACATTAACATTAGCATTGACAATATCCAAGCCAACAATTAGCATAATTAGCAGCATCTAAGCTAAATTTAACCGAGCATTAAATTAGCATTGTTTAGAGTTAGTTTAATTTAAATTGACTTTCAAGAGTTGTTAAAAAAAAAATAATAATAAAATAATGAAATAAATAATTAAATAAAAAAGTCAAAAGAAGGGAACTAACTAGGTGAAACAATGGATGTAACACCAACGATAACCATCAGCGCCAAGCATCCAGAACGTTCCAAAGATATTAAAAAGATATCTCAAATGGGAAAAACAAACAAAAAATAATTTCTCACCCTGGCCAAAAGGTGGCACTTTCAAGGTAGCTGCCTGTAAGATTATGGAACAAAGAATTAAAGTTTACAAACCAAAGGACAAAAGCAAAAAGAGACAGGAAAAGAGAGAGCTTGAATTAAAAGTTTTACATTTCTTTGAACATGCAGAGCTATATCCAACACTGCCAGGAGCAGTAAACATACAAGGAGATTCTGAAATGAAAAATCACAAAATATCTCATGAACGTCCAGAACCACAAATAGCTACATCAAGCAGTCATGGAGCTCCTGAGCCAGACGCCGTCTGTAATTCAGATCAGGCAAGGGGACAGCTCCCACAATATCAAAAATCACCACAACTGGCACCACCAGTTCAAAAGGCATCTTCTGAAGAGCATAAAAGTCCAACAGCGTCAGCACCGAGTTTGATAGAAATGACGCAGGGACAGTATGTGCCGTGCAGAGGCGGACAGAGTACACAGCTTCCTTACTTGAGTAAAAGTACAGATACCCCTTGATAAATTTTACTCAAGTACAAGTAAAAGTACGACAGTCAAATGTCTACTTAAGTAAAAGTACTGAAGTACTTGTTTTTAAAAGTACTTGAGTATCAAGAATACAAGAGTACATTTTCTAAATATTGCATAACTACTGCCACAGTGCTTACATTTATGTATAGAAACGTCCTACATGGAGTTATGAAAAATGTTAATGTTAATACCTTGGAGAATGTAAAAGGAATTGAAAGTAAAATCAAGTCATTTTCATCTTTTTACCATGTTGCTTTATTTAACATTTCTCACTTGCAAGGCAATAGCACAATGGCAACACTGACAAACCTCTGCTAGAGTTTTAATGGATTTTTGCATCCACATTTGAACCTGACTGTTAAACACACAGTATACTCAAGAACATAAAAACAAATGCTCAGCTTACATAAATATGTAATATCAGAAAAGAATGTATGTGTTTTTTCATCAAGCAAATCAATGAACCTAAACCAGCAAAGAAGGCAATATAGCAGTGTTCTGAGTTGACACACCTCTGAACCTGACCGTGTTATACACGCAGCATAGCAACCCACTCGCGTTGTTTTCTGTCAGTGAGTTCAGATTGGCAGGCAGCTAGCCACCATAACACCGTAACTCCAGCGCAGTAAACAGAACTCGAACCCTATCTTAACATTGGTGCATGGTAAAACAAAGGCAGAGTGCAGTAACCATGGCTGTAACTCTGCTGTAACTTAATTCCAGCGTTCTAAAGTGCAGCGGAACAAAGCTAAAATACCGTAACTGATGTTACGGGCTTCTGTCTTGCAGCAGGTGTTACACGATTAGCTTGTCTCGGCTTATGCTCACTATTGTCAGGCCAAAGTTAGCCATCTGAATGGCTAGCTACAGGTGGCAAATTGCCGGGTGCATGTGGCTTCGACTACTCACACGTAACCGAGAATGTAAAAAGCTGCATTATCGTAGATAGCTTGCATGTCCTCCGCCGGGGCCCGAGCGCCAAAGAAATATTGACAATAAACCTTGCAATTGTCTCCCTATCTCTCCGTGTGAGTCTCTCCAGGTTGAAATGAAGGCTAGCCGCAAATTCAACATGGCAGACTCACCAGGTGCTGGCAATCGCTCATCAACCATCCAGATCCACATATAAGGTGCTCCTTCCTGGGATCTCCCTGTTCGCAGCAAGCTGCATCCCACCACCTCCCCATCTCCACCCGATGTCTCAAGTCCTCGACATCTCCTTCCTTCGTATGACTCCGCCACCAGGTTCGGGTCCCAAGGGGGGGAAGATATTCAGCATCTATCTCCCTATGCCGGACTTGCAAGCTCACAGCGGTTCAGCTTGCATGTCCTCCGCCGGGGCCCGAGCGCCAAAGAAATATTGACAATAAACCTTGCAATTGTCTCCCTACACTGTAAACCCGGAATTTGTTTTCAATTAAACGTTTTAGTGTTCATTACTTATTCTATTATGTTTTGTAAAAATCTATGTAATTACTAAATCAAATTAGTTCTTTGGATTAGAAATGTGAAAATATACACTGCAATGATCATGTTAAGCAGAGATTACATATAAAGTTACGTTCTGTGAGGGAGGGGCGGAGCCTATTTGAAGTTCAACTGAGAGTCAAGACCCGTCCTGTGTGAGAGCGTGACCAGCTCGATTTTTGGAGAAAACTGAATTGTGTATTTAAAAATAAACTGTGGATGTTTTAAAGTAGTTTTAACGACACTAAGTAGACGGAAGAGCGTGTAAAGCAATTATTAAGATCGGTCTGGTTGCTAAACGTTTGCTAAAGGTTAGCTTAGGACTGCACCAGTCTTAATTCATTATTGCTGCAGTGAATTATTTGTGTTAATTTTTATTTGTTAATTTCAATGTTTTCTGAAATAAAATAACTTGAACAATTTAAAAGTATTTTTTAATTTCTTCCTTCCCATACAAATTTCTTTTTAAACAATATATTGTGGCGTGCTTTGGGTGTGTTGCCGCATTGCATTATGGGTGCTCTATGTTCCCCGTTATGTGCTGTATTTAGTGCTGTGGTAGAGTTTGTATGTGTTTTATGTTTATGTTCTGTACGCAGTGACGGTGTAGTACAAGGTTTTTGTTCGTGTTGCATTTTAACTAAATCTGCACCATAACTGAAAGTGGTGAGATAGAAAGTTACCACCACTTGTTCGAATACATGTGGGTTGGTTGAAATTCACTATTGTTCCTGTGAATTGTCTGTCAAGATAAAAGTGCTTACTGCAGGAGGAAGTCTGGACTAAGCCTTTTCTTGCCTCCACCTCTACCATTACTACAATGGTACATACAAACTCTAAATCAAAACAGTATAAGTCATTAATTAAAATTTGAAGACAATACATTACTTATGTCAACAAATGATGTTAAGTAATGCTTTTATATATATTTATGTGCATTTGACCTAAAATGATTGGCTAGACCTCAGAAAAGAGATAAGTTATGTGAACTAATGGTTTTGAGTAAAGACTACTAATGTAAACTTGAATATGTCTAAGTTATCTATGCCAATACAACTTAAAAGGTTTAGTTTCATGTTTTGTAAAAACTTAAACAGGATAAGGCAACGGGTTTCCACGCGATTTTCTAGTAAACTCAACTAGTTCGGGTTAAGAGTGTATCTCTCCGTGTGAGTCTCTCCAGGTTGAATTAACATTGGTTTAATTTTGAAACCAACCTAGAGCATAAGCTTTCAAAGCTAACATAGGCTAACATTAACATTAGCATTGACAATATCCAAGCCAACAATTAGCATAATTAGCAGCATCTAAGCTAAATTTAACCGAGCATTAAATTAGCATTGTTTAGAGTTAGTTTAATTTAAATTGACTTTCAAGAGTTGTTAAAAAAAAAATAATAATAAAATAATGAAATAAATAATTAAATAAAAAAGTCAAAAGAAGGGAACTAACTAGGTGAAACAATGGATGTAACACCAACGATAACCATCAGCGCCAAGCATCCAGAACGTTCCAAAGATATTAAAAAGATATCTCAAATGGGAAAAACAAACAAAAAATAATTTCTCACCCTGGCCAAAAGGTGGCACTTTCAAGGTAGCTGCCTGTAAGATTATGGAACAAAGAATTAAAGTTTACAAACCAAAGGACAAAAGCAAAAAGAGACAGGAAAAGAGAGAGCTTGAATTAAAAGTTTTACATTTCTTTGAACATGCAGAGCTATATCCAACACTGCCAGGAGCAGTAAACATACAAGGAGATTCTGAAATGAAAAATCACAAAATATCTCATGAACGTCCAGAACCACAAATAGCTACATCAAGCAGTCATGGAGCTCCTGAGCCAGACGCCGTCTGTAATTCAGATCAGGCAAGGGGACAGCTCCCACAATATCAAAAATCACCACAACTGGCACCACCAGTTCAAAAGGCATCTTCTGAAGAGCATAAAAGTCCAACAGCGTCAGCACCGAGTTTGATAGAAATGACGCAGGGACAGTATGTGCCGTGCAGAGGCGGACAGAGTACACAGCTTCCTTACTTGAGTAAAAGTACAGATACCCCTTGATAAATTTTACTCAAGTACAAGTAAAAGTACGACAGTCAAATGTCTACTTAAGTAAAAGTACTGAAGTACTTGTTTTTAAAAGTACTTGAGTATCAAGAATACAAGAGTACATTTTCTAAATATTGCATAACTACTGCCACAGTGCTTACATTTATGTATAGAAACGTCCTACATGGAGTTATGAAAAATGTTAATGTTAATACCTTGGAGAATGTAAAAGGAATTGAAAGTAAAATCAAGTCATTTTCATCTTTTTACCATGTTGCTTTATTTAACATTTCTCACTTGCAAGGCAATAGCACAATGGCAACACTGACAAACCTCTGCTAGAGTTTTAATGGATTTTTGCATCCACATTTGAACCTGACTGTTAAACACACAGTATACTCAAGAACATAAAAACAAATGCTCAGCTTACATAAATATGTAATATCAGAAAAGAATGTATGTGTTTTTTCATCAAGCAAATCAATGAACCTAAACCAGCAAAGAAGGCAATATAGCAGTGTTCTGAGTTGACACACCTCTGAACCTGACCGTGTTATACACGCAGCATAGCAACCCACTCGCGTTGTTTTCTGTCAGTGAGTTCAGATTGGCAGGCAGCTAGCCACCATAACACCGTAACTCCAGCGCAGTAAACAGAACTCGAACCCTATCTTAACATTGGTGCATGGTAAAACAAAGGCAGAGTGCAGTAACCATGGCTGTAACTCTGCTGTAACTTAATTCCAGCGTTCTAAAGTGCAGCGGAACAAAGCTAAAATACCGTAACTGATGTTACGGGCTTCTGTCTTGCAGCAGGTGTTACACGATTAGCTTGTCTCGGCTTATGCTCACTATTGTCAGGCCAAAGTTAGCCATCTGAATGGCTAGCTACAGGTGGCAAATTGCCGGGTGCATGTGGCTTCGACTACTCACACGTAACCGAGAATGTAAAAAGCTGCATTATCGTAGATAGCCAATCATTTAGTGCACTTTTCTGTAGCTAGAATCTAGCTTAGAAATGTAAGGAAGTTTATTTCAATGTACGTACCTTGACATGCTTCCGCAAGTTGGAGGATGAATTTTGTAGGCGGTGATGAAGTTCTCTTTTGGTAAACAGAGCAAACACTTGAAGCGAAAACTATCATTAACTTGTTCAGAAAATTGAAATAGTCTGGCGAGGTGGGGCCATGGGTTGGCACATTCCCGGGATGGACCTGCTGCGTCTTCTTCCATTGTTTCGTCCAGGGTTTCTCTCATCTAATCTGACCATGGAGTTGACTTTGGCGGAAAGCTGAAGGTGATTGCCTATAGGCTGTCCCTATCAGTGGTGCCTGTACAATCCAATCATGTTTGAGAGGGAAACGACAAATTGAGTTTTACTCACGGTTATGGATAGAAATGTAGCGGAGTAAAGAGTACAATATTTGCCTCTCAAATGTACTTGAGTAAAGTCATGAGTCCTCCCAAAAATGATACTCGAGTAAAGTACAGATCTCTCAAAATTGTACTTAAGTACTGTACTCAAGTAAATGTACTCCGTTACTGTCCGGCTCTGGTGCCGTGGCAGATGCTCGACCTTGCGGGGCTGGTTGCTCGATTGCCTGATGTTCACATAGGTGCAAGCAAATGGATAAGAGCTTTTGAACAAGAAACTGTGGGTAAACTGTTGTCTGTGGGACACATTAAGGCAGTGTGGGCACTGTGTTTTGGAACTTCTACCATGGAGGGCATTTTGAGACACAGTGAGAATGACTGGATGTTAAGCCACCGAGCTGATGGAACTGATTTTAATGCATATCGAGCTGAACTCTGGAGAGCGTTACGAGCTGAGTTTCCTGTAAGAGTGGACCTGGAAGCATTAAAGGGGGTACCACTGTCAGGAACAGAGAGTCCAGCTGTGTACATTGCACAACAATTGAAGAAATGGAGACAAGAGTCTGAGGAAGAAATTGAAAAGAGCCCAGCTTGGGTGACATTGTTCAGAGGCTCTGCCTGCCCCAGTTCAGGGGAGGCTGGAGGATGTGGTGGGGTTGAATTCAATGTCATATGGGCAATTCCGGGACCACGTGGTGCATGCAGTAGACAAATACAGAAAATAACTAAAACGGAAGGAGCAGGAGAAGGATATTCAAAGGGAACTTGCACGGTTGCAGTTAGAAGAACTGCAAGTGAAGCAAGAAGTACAAAATGAGGCCATGACAGCGGGGGCCGCTGAACAGCCATCACACACACAACGTTCACAGGGGCAAGTCCATCGTCGACCCTGTCGAAGGTCAAGAAGAGGTGCACCTGGAGGACGAAGGTCCTCGGGAGCATGTTGGGCCTGTGGCGAGAAGGGACACTTTGTTTACAGCTGTCCGAGAGCACAGAGAAACCTGAATGTTCGGCAGGACCGTGGCCAGTCCCTGCGGGGCGGAGCAAGTGGCCCGGCAGGTCCAAGGCGTTCCTCTGGCAGAGGAATCCCAGTATTTGTTTGCATTGACATGTAGAGGTAAGAAGTACACTTACATCAGACGTACTCAAGGGTTTAAAAACCGCCCTCAGGTGTGTCACTATTACAAAACAAAACAAAGTTTCTAAATTTAAATTTAGAAACTCAGACAGGATGTTTGCAGATTGTGCATCTTTTGACACATCCAGATGTGAGAATACAGAAGGGTACTACATCGGATCCTGCAGATGTCATTCCACGTGAGTTTGAAGGAGAACCGCATGAGCGTGTAGCAGAGCTGTGAGATACATTAAACTGAAATCTGACTTAGAAGCAACTCCACTTGTGCAGGCTGACGTCACTTATGTTGTGTATGGATCATGTTTTCAGATCATTTGGGTGATCATGCAGGTTTTGCAGTTGTGAAACAGGAAGGGGGGAAACTTTGTGACGGTGAAAGCTGAGAAGTGTGAACGGCCATGTTCGGCAGAGTTGGCTGAACTGAGGGCATTAACGGAAGCATGTTGACTGGTGAAAGGTAAGGTTACAAATGTGTACACAGATTCTGCATATGCTCATGATATTTGCTATTTGTTTGGAGCAGTTTTGAAGCAGAGAGGGTTCAGGAGGTCAGACGGAAGTCCAGTGCGACATGAGGTCCAAATAAAGGAGTTGATTGCAGCCATGATGCTCCCCTCGAAACTGGCGGTGATAAAGTGTCAAATAATCGTAAAGGTAACGAAATGGTCGGTAAAGGTAATAACGCGGCTGATGAAGCAGCAAAAGTAGCATCAAAGTGCCAGCTTGCTGTTTTGGCACCAATGGTGTTACTGGAGCCAGATGTCACGCCAGAAGACATCATTCTAATTCAACAGGAAGCAGGGGTGGGAGAGCACAATGTCTGGACGCGGAGAGGTGCCACGAAGAACGAGAAGGGGTTGTGGAGATCACATGATGGTCTCCTGGTGGCACCAGTGGCTCTGCTGACAATGCTAATCTCTGATGTTCACAGTGTGCATCACTGTGCCAGGGGAGAGGTACTGAAAAAGGTAAAACAACAAGGATATTGGTCACCATACATGCATGCATGCGATGGTTGATGAAGTGTTGGGTCAATGTGAAATCTGTGCACAGAACAATGTGCGAAAGTGTGTGAAGACACCAGTGGGACACATTCCGGTGCCGGAAGGACCCTTTAAGTCATTGGTCATAGACTATGTGGACATGATTAAAACAGTACAAGGTAAAACGTACATGCTAATGGTGATTGATCGTTACAGCCGATGGGACGAAGCAACTCCATCCAAGGATTTGGGAGCAGAGACAGTCGTGTAGTTTTTGGTAAGAGAAGTGATTCCTCGGTTTGTCATTCCATCAGAGATTAGCTCAAATAATGGTTCAATGTTTGTTTATGTAGCAGTAGAGTTGGTTATTGGGCTACCATTACATCTCTACTTTCCCTGTGTGTGTTGTTGACACTTTGGTGATTGCCCCTTAGCGGGGGGCTCACCTGGGCTCACGATTGGGCGACTGTAACAAGTCACACCCTCATAAAGCAACATGGCTGCTCACAGGCTCTCTGCTTTTTCTGAGAGGAACAGACTAGGTCAGCGGCTCTGGTTTTGTGCGCTCCTCGTCGCTGGTGCCCCGAAGGGAACTCGTCTTGCCCCTGGCTGTTCGGTAGGTTGCTGGTTTCCTTTCACGTGGGTTTCTTGTGCTTAAATGCATCCGTGTCATTACGGGGGTTCTCGTTTCAGCTTGGGCTAATTGTTGCAAATTGTTTGGCCGTACGGCTCCATCTTTATCCCTCCGACGCGCTCGGTTTACCTTTATTCAGGTGAGTTGTAATGTTACTCGTATGGGCACTAAATGTTTAATTAGGCAACATGCTGACATTATTTTCATGTATACAGTATACATCACGAGACGAGTCCGTAACCGGAGTCTCCTCTCAGGACTGCGTGTGCCAGCTACAGCGGGCCCGCGGGGCTTCCAACCAAGAACGGTCAGAGTTGCCGCTGTGTCCTCCCGTCTGTTCACGGTAACAGCCGCTCTCCATTTGCTTGCTCGCCTCGGCGGCTTGGCCGCTTGTAGGTTTGGGTGCGGGTGCATGGCGCTGAGCTTGCTCGCTAGGCTGCATCATCTGTCCCGTGATTAAATGTTTGTCTTGTCAGTTTGGTCAACGTCTGCCCTTCTCTGTGTGAGCTGGCTGTATGTGCTTTTAGTGAACTTGTAATCCGCCAGTTAATGGTGCATTCCCTCTGCTGAACATGGTGTGCTGGGTATCTTGCTGGTATCTGGGCGGGATTTTTGCTGGGAGGGTCGGGGGGAAACTCACACTTGGGCCCAATCCCAATTCACCCCTTGGCCCTACCCCTTACCCCTTCCCCTCCGTTTTGCGCGTTCACGTGAAGGGGTAGGGTTGTCCCAATACTCTTCCAAAGCCGTTCCACTTAGCCCTACCCCTCCGTTGTAGCCCTTGAAACGGAGGGCTTCGGCCAGGCAGACTCCGTTTGAAGGGGTATGATATATTTCCCAGAGTACAACGCGACTACCGGGAGATCGCGAGTCTTTTAAAAATGGAAGAAACAAGAGCACCACACAAATGTAAGCTCCTCTATTTTTTTCTCCATAATTTAACTGTTTTAACCATTTTAGGTTGTGATAACTGGTGTGTTGTGTGAGTTTAACATGGTGGTAATGTGTAGTTATTTTCTGTTATAAACGCACATGGGAAAAGTCGATATTACTATGGAGTAATCGGTCAATGCATGTGCTGCGACAGTCGCAATAAAAGTAGTCGTTTTTTAAATTGTAACTCGAGTACAAACAATGTAGTTGGTTAACCATAGAGACGTTAATTTTGAGCCTCATTTCGCTACCTATTATCACAAGTATTCAACGTGACTGTGATTCACAGGGACTCAAGCTGAAACAAAGGTCCTTATTGAGTTTCGCGCCGAAAATTAAAGCTGCTTTCTGAGGTCGAAAGCGTCGGCCAAACAACAGTGGGAGTGAGTAATTTATTTTAAGTAATAGGTCGCTCACAATGGTTTGTGTTAGTGCATTTAAGGCGTTAACTGACGTTCTCCCTCGTATTTACAACACAGGAAGCTGATAAAGGAGCTGGGGTTGCAGGGTAAGGTCTCCTCCCAACAGGTCTCCAAAAAATGGGAAAATCTGAAAAAAAGGTAAACAGGAAGTAATGTCCTTTAAGTAGATGAATACTGTGTGCTCTTGAAATATCGTCAGTGAGCACTGAAATGCATTTATAATTGCCATTGAGTTTTAATTGTTTTGCTTCCTGCAGCAGCTGAGAACTCCCTCCACTGGGGGTGGAACTGAGGATGGCCAGGAGACCGCCACAACGTGGCAGTATTATGAGGCCATGCACGCAGTGCTGGGAGCAAGACCAGCGATGGACCCGCCGCTCTTGGTGGAAGCATGTGCAGAGGAGGATGTATGTTTGTATGCTTTGGTAAACATACAACCATGTATTATTTATGTATCTATTGGTCTTTAAAAATGAATGTGCATGGTATGTTTTTTTTTAAAATACATACATGTATTGTACACACAGCCACCACTACCTAATTCTGTAACACCTTTTTTGTCAATGGATGAAAGTGCATGCTACAATGTCATGTTGTGTCTTGTTCCCCCAGAACGATGCTGAGCCCAGCACCTCCGCCATGCCTGCTGCGGTCACCTCACCGTTGTGTCGTCGTTCTCCACCATCCCATCACCATCACTATCCCCAAAAAGGAGCAGGAAGTCCAATCCTGTACTGGACTTCCTGCTTCAGGAGAGCCTTAAGGAGCAGCAGCGCCACGACCAAACAGAGCAGAAGACCGAGCGCTTCTTAGCTCTGTTTGAGCGCATGATTGAGAAACTTTAAGGTGAGTTGATGCCCCCTGCACCTATTGTACACACAGCCACCACTACCGCATTCTGAAGCACCTTTTTTTATTTTTTTACAATGGATGAAAGTGCATGCTATAATGTCATGTTGTGTCTTGTCCCCCCAGAACATCACTGAGCCCAGCACCGTCGATGTGCCATGCACCTTCTCCGTTCCTGCTTCGGTCACCCCACCATCATCTCGTTCTCCCCACCATCTTCCATGTTTGCACTGTTGCCCGTTTATATTTTTATTTTATTCTTGTTTTCATTCCATATTTGCACAACCAGACACTTTAAGCTTTTATTTGCACTATACCTAATAAAATAATTTAAAGACAAAAGGTTTGTGAGCATCATTATCACATCAACATCATATGAACGACTGGAACGGATATTGGTATGAAGAGATTTATTACAAAAGGGATAAAAAAAAAAATTGGGGTACATTCTCAAACAAAAAATGAACATCTTGACAGTTCAGCATTTAAGTCACAAAAAAATTATACATCGCACAGCTCTACAGTGAGACCTGGGCTGCTAATCTGTGTTCCAGGCCCAGCATAAAAAATATATATATATAAAAAAAAAGGCAGTAATAAAAAAGCCACCAAAACAGAAATGCATTGCAGATCAATACTGTGACACCAGGGCTGCCAATCTGTCCCGCATTGCATTTCCACTCACCTCATCTGCTAGGGCCTCTCGGGGAGGTTGGGGATCCATGTTGTCCTCTGCCACATCCTCATCTGGCTCAAGCAGGTCCCCATTGTCCAGACACACATTGTGGAGAAATGCACAGGATGCAATAACCTGAGGTGCAAATACTGGCCTTCCAGTGCCTTGAAAAGGGTACACCGCCACCTGGTCTTCATTACCCCAAAGGCTCGCTCAATTATACTACGACCCTTGGCATGGTAGTAGTTGTAGCGCCCCTGTATTGGTCCATTGACTGGTTCCTTGTACGGAGGCATGAGGCTGATGGGTGTGTCTAAACATGGGTAGCCACCATCCCCAAGGAGAACGTAGCCTGGTGGAGGGTACCGCCTCGCCTTGTAGCAGGTGCTGTTTTTCATGACCCTCGTGTCATGAACGGAACCCGGGTAACCAACAAAGATGTCCAGGAATCTTCCAGTGGAATCACAAATTGCCTGCATGTTGATCGAATAAAAGCCTTTGTAGTTAAGGTAGTCAATTCGGTGCAGTGTTGGTGGCTTGATTCTAATGTGGCTACCGTCTATTGCACCCACAACATTTCTGAATGCAGGGCTCCCAGATAGCTGAACAAATCCTTGGCCAACTGCATCCAGCTCTCCAGCCTGGGGGAATGCAATGGCACGCCGTAGATTGTGGCATATGTAATTCGCCACTTTGTGGACGACGCGGTGCACCGTGGATTTGGGAACGTTAAACACACGAGCCACCACAATGTAAGAGAGTCCATGTGCCAGCCAGTATATATAGATCAGGACCTCCAGCTGCCCGCCCCAACCATGGTCCTGCTCTCTCTGTAATAGTCTTTGGACAGCTTGTACGGCTCTTCTGCTGAGGCGAAAGTCCTGCTTTAAGTCCGCCTCAACATTGAACCACAACCTTAGAACAGGCATGTTTTGGTCCAATCTGCAATAATTTGAAGGATGACCCGTCTGCTGGAAAGAAAAACATGGAAAGATCAGGCTTTCATCCTCCCAAACCAACACATTGACAGCACACACAATGCAGTGCATTTATTTATATCATCAAATCTGAACCTGGTACAAAGAAAGCCGCTTCAAAAACGCATTGTTTATCCCAAACGGAACGAGGCGAGTAACAAAAGGCTAAACGTTAGCTTATGCTTTCAGCTAGGTTAGCCAGGTTAGAATACTACTCCAATCAGCAAATCAGCAAATCCAACGAGACAAGCAAATTGTTTCTATATTACACGATATCACAAATGTACAGTTAGAAGCACTTTCATATACACACACATTATCATATGCACACGCCGGCTCTGGAAGCTACCAGCTGCTCACTCACACGCGTTATTTGAATTAATTTATAATTCTACATACCGTAACAAGATCCAGCAATGCTCCCAGATGTCGAAGACGCCTTCGCCTGATGGCACTCCGTCGATTCGACGCAGATATTTCTAAAAATATCCGAATAGCCCAGGAGAGCGCGAACACCACTACAGCAGGCATGTTTGTTTTCGTCTGGCTAGAGCTGTCGCTTTTGGTTACGTAACAACTGACGGCGCGGACTTATGACGTACGTGAGTGTGAAGGGGTGTCCCAATACGTAGGGGTATGTTTTAAAGCCCTTAGCCTACGCCTTCGTTCGAAGGGGCGAGGGGTAGGGGTGAGGGGTAGGCGAAGGGGTAGGGAAATAGAATTGGGATTGGGCCTTAGCCTATCAATGATTAACAAACTCGACACGTAGGCCTAATAGCCTAGGGGCCTATACATAACACATATAGGCTACATAAACACACGCAGCATCTTAATTGTTACGAAAATGTATGAAACAAAATGAATTAATTAATCAAGCCTTTATTAAGGAACATACTGTAGCCTAATAGGCGATAACATAGGCCTACAGCATTCAGAAATATAACAGAATAATCAAGCCTTTACGAACATAGGCCTAATGGAACATTCAGAAAAATAACGGTTTACTTTGCGCTCGTAAGGGCTTTTAAACTTTTCCAAAAGTAGACCTTCTCTCCGTTGTTCTGCTGATAAATTCTTTAAGCAGGGTCGAGACATCGCATTCATCGAGAAGGTCGCTATGCGCATTCATAATGGCCAAATGAGTGAGTCTCTCCTGCTTCATAGTATTGCGCAGCCACGTTTTCAACCTGCGCAACGCCGAGAACGAGCGCTCGGATGCCGCGACAGAAAAGGGCAGAGCCAGACAGAGCTTTATGAGCCTCTCCGCTTCCGGCAGCATGGAGCGGGATTGGGGCTGCAAGGTGTGCAGAATGGCCAATACATCCTGAATGGTTTTAACTTCTCGCCCCCTACACACGTCGCTCAGGATGTCCAGCTCAAGGCTTAGCTGCTCTCTTGAAAAGGAAGTCAGTTCCAGGGAACCCACATCCACTCGTTTCCCTTGGGCCGCCTGTAGAACTGCCTGCTCTCGCCCTGCAGCTACGCGGAGTCCCTCCTGGTCAAAGCGCCGCTCCACCTCTGTGCGCACCAAGTCCAGGGCCTCAAACAATTCCCTCTTCCACAGGCTTGGATATTCTGTAATAGTTAAATATAACAGTTAAACAACAACCAACAAATAGTTTCCATATGGGCTGCCTATTTAAGCTGGGTGGGTCAACCTTAAATTTTCAATTTAAATTCAAATTATGAATATGGTTTGTTATGAAAGTAGGCCTATACGTTATTTAGTCAGTTGATATACCGTTGTAATGAATTATTAATTGCAGGCTAATTTCGCAAATAAGCGTACATGGATGTAGTACATTATTATGAACTATGGTATCGTTTTCTATGGATAGATCAAATCTGTCTGTCCACAAATGCTGGAGAGCACGCTCTGTGTGCGTATTTGTTGCATTCTTTCAACATTACAGACCGATGAGCTTTATGATTAATTTTAAAATACTGTTGGCATTATTTATTTATTTATGTAGGCCTATTTATTTACCCTCGTTCTCCAACTCCCGTTCCTCCTCCTCCGCTGTATGGCGAAAACGCGCTGGGGTCTTGCTGGTGCGCACTGGATGAGGAGGCTTCAAGTTGTAGCGCTCTGCGTATTGTTTGGTCTTGGCCACAAGGTCAGCGAAGGTGTCATCTTGTCTGAGTGTGTTCAGTCGCTGGCAAAGAAGTTTGGCAGCTTCCATTGATCCAAGGGCTGTGACTTTGGTGCCTTGCAGTGACCGAGCCACGGATTCACATGGCGTAAACATGGTAACGCAGGCAAACAAACCAAAGACTGTACGCGTAGTGGTGCCCTTTTTGAGCAATCCTGCCACTTTGGCACGCGTCTCCCCCTTGACAGTCCTGTCACTCTCCAAGGTCCTAAATGTCTGCAGCATCTCTCCATAGCATGCCAGCAACCGTGACAGTGCCACAACTCTGACGCACCACCGAGTTGGGCACAGGGCAAGCAGGTTGATCACTTCTCCACATCCAAAAAGAGACTGGTATAACGTTTTTCTCTTTATTTATTTTTTTATTTTAATGTTTATTTAACAGGGACGATACATACAGCATTGCCACAAAGAATGAAAAATGCGATGCATACAAGACGTTTAGCTTCAGCTAATTTGCAGTCTTTGTCCCTGGTCAGGTTAGAGAAGGATAAAAAATACTGAGCACAATAAGTGCAATAATACAAATACAGTGAAAAATATAGTGAATGGGTACCATGAATAAATGAACACAGATACAAAATTTAGATTAAAAATTATACAAGATAAATATATTAAACATTAATAAAGTGCTGTATTGACAGTGACGAGAAAGAAGTTAATGTTCACATTTCTGCTGCTGCTTAAGCCAATGTTTAGCTTTGACACTAAACATCTTTGGTTCTGTTTGGGATTTGATTTCTGGTGGTAAAGAATTCCATAAGTGTGTACCTTGCACTGAAAGGGATGATTGGCCGAATGTTGTCCTGCGTCTTTGAATTTTACAATTTTGCTTGCTCATGCTTCTTGTTATTGTCCTACAGTTGTCTGACTTACTAAAAATCTGTGACATTGCTTGTGGGGCCAGTCCGTTTACGCACTTAAAAACAACTTTCAAAAAAGAGAATTTGATAAAATTGGAAAAAGATAACATATTATATTTCTCAATGTTTTTACAATGGTGCCACTTTTGTGGCTTCTGATCTAAAATTTTTAAAGCTTGTTTATGGAGTGAGAATAAAGGTCTAGTTGCTGAGTCAGTGGCCTGGCCCCAGGCAGTGATGCAGTAGGACAAATGTGAGAGGACCATAGCATGCAGGTATAAATGAGCTGCCCTAAAAGAAAGACATGACCTGATGAGTCTGAAACAATTCAGACTAGTTTTTACCGTTTTAGACAGCTTCTTTATATGTGCTTCAAACTTAAGTGAAGGATCTAAAGTTACACCTAAGTATTTAAACACATTTACCACTTCAATTTCTTTACTATCAATAGTGATGTGGAATTTCTCTAAGGCTTTCTTTCTTATTGAGAAGCACATTGACACTGTTTTTTTGTGATTAAGTGTTAAGTGATTCCTTTGTAACCATTCTGAAACAGTAACCATCTGTCTGTTTAAGATATCTGAGGCTTGACAGGGATTCTTTGTTGAAACATAAAACACTGTGTCGTCGGCATACATCTGACATTCAGTGTCTGTGCAGATAGCAGGTAAATCGTTTATGTATAGGCAGAAAAGAATGGGGCCTAAAACTGATCCCTGTGGCAGACCAGTCTTACTGTTAAGAGGAGATGTTTTCACATTCTGTAAACAAACACACTGTTGTCGATATTTCAAATATGAGCTAAGCCAACTAACAGCAAGAGCAGAAAATTTAAATTCATGTCTTAGTTTACTGATAAGTATCTCATGACTTACAGTGTCAAAGGCTTTCTTCAAGTCAAAAAACACTGCTCCAACCACATTCCCGTTGTCAAGGGAACATTTTATTCTCTCTGCGAAATGGCACAGTGCCATCTCGGTTGAACATTTTTTACGAAATCCAAACTGTTTAGAATGGTAAAACTGATTGTTTTCAAGATAGTTCATTAATTGATTAGCGATAACCTTCTCAAGTACTTTTGACATTGCTGGGAGAATTGATATTGGTCTATAATTACCGGCATCAGTTAATGCACCAGATTTATAAATTGGGGTAATAATAGCCTTTTTAAAACTTTGTAGAAATTTCCCTTCTTTAATGGACAAGTTTATCAAATGGAGTAATGGATTTATCAAGATGGCACTATGTTTTTTCAAAAATAAAACATCGATCCCAAATGTATCTTTTGCCTTTGAGTTGTTTAATTGCATTATAATTTTTTGAATTTTGGTGCGGTCAGTTTCTTCAATGTTAAAGCAGGAAGCCCGACCATTAGCAACGTTGTTTAAGTTTTGTAATTGTTGAAAATTTAAATTAAGTTCATCTGTGTTGAGAGTTTTTTGGAAATTTGATGTAAGTTCATCTACAGATTGTATGAAGTATGTATTTAATTCATTAGCTATTTCCTTGATGTTAGTGGAAATCGTTCCTTTAATACTAAGTTCCTTTATGATGCTTTGGTTTATGATTTAGGAGTGTATTAATATGTCTCCAAAGATATGAGCTATTCCCACCCGAGTCATTTATTAATTGCATGAAATAATTTGTTTTTGCCTTTCTTAATTCAGTAACAACCCGGTTTCGTAACCCCTTATAGATAAGGGTATCTGTATGTAATTTTGTAGATAGTGATATTTTTAGTGCATGATCCCGCTTCTTCATCAACTGGAAGATGTCATTATTTATCCATGGCAGAGTTGGTTTGTGCTTCAACTTAAGAGGGCAGGTGAACTTTTGGATTACATCTGCCACAGTATTTGTAAGAATATCGCAACATATGTCTGTGTCACTACTTTGCAAGACATTATCCCAGTTTAGATTTTTTAATTCATGTTCAAATTGATTGACTTTTTGTTTAGGAATTCCTGTTGGCACATAATTACGATTCTGTTTGAAGGAAAGTCTCTGTAGGCGTTTTTTTTGTAAGTTTCCTAATTATCAGAATCATATTATGATCTGATAGACCTGTTAACAAATTATATGTTTTTGACACTCTGTCAGGTTTGTTTGTAAAGATGAGGTCTATAAGAGTTTTACTAGTTTTGGAGATTCTGGTCGGCTCTTTAATAATTTGGTGTAGTTTATGTTTGGACGTAACTGTTTTAAGTTTTTGCTTACAGTTTTTGTCCACCCAGTTTATGTTAAAATCTCCAAGTACCATGTTTTCTGATCTATGGTTTAGTGCTTTAAGCAAATCATCAAAATTTTGATAGAATGTTACGTTGTGTTTCGGTGGATTGTACAATACAATTATATCAAAGTTCATTTTAGGTGACAAAACCACATTTAAAATTAAACATTCTAATCCATAAGTATCCAGGTTGACTTGAGTGCATTTAAAACTGTCCTTCATGTAAATTAACACTCCGCCTCCTTTTCCTGACAGTCTGTCTTTGCGGAAGCAGGTGTATCCAGGCACATCAATCATAGTTGTTGGGGTGTGACTCTGCAGCCAGGTTTCAGTCAAGGCCAAAAAATCCAAGTTGGAGTCTATTAACAGATGTTGAATTTCATCTCTCTTTGGTATAATACTTCGTATGTTCAAAAGACCACCTGTAATGCCCTTCGGTTTTTTCTTTGAGTCCCAAATCACCTTTGCGTGGTTTACTGTTTGAAAATATTTCACCCCTTTTTGCTGGAAAGCTGCTCTGCTGTAGGCCATTTTTTCTTTGAATCTGTCCTGCTGCGGGGAGAGGTATGATGGTACAGGTGCTTGAGTCTTGAGCAAAGGGGTTGGGCTTGAGTCCTTCCGTGGGGAGGAGCTCCTGCTCTGCTTGATTTCTTGGGGGATAATCAAGCTCCCTGCAGTAATTGAGTCCAGCTGAGGAACTAGGTTGAAGCAGTCACTTGTACCTGCTGAGATCAGTGAAGGTTCCAGTGATCTAGCACTCATTGTGTTGAGCTGAGTGTCCACACCTTGGCAAGTGACAGTTCCTGTTGTTACTGTGTGGCCAATGTTGTTAATTGATGGGCCAGGGTTCAGCTGGATGTCGCCACTTAGTAACAGCATGAATAATAAAAAATACCAAATGTATCTCTTATTTTTCCCTTTGGTGTGTTGTTGTTTGACCTTGCTTACTCCAAAAAGATAGTGATCTTTCTGCCAAAATAAGGTGTAAATGATCAAGTATCCGTGTCCAAAAAAGTTAAGTTTGGGAATGTCCAGTATATATTGTAACTTGGCATCTGAAAAGGTGCCTGTAGGTGGCTCACTGACTAAGGGGGACACAGAGAAGCCATAAACAGAGCAGAAGCCAGAGATAAGCAGTCTTTTTGTCTCCATGCCGCTGTTGGAAAGTGGGCATTGGTGTAGTTGTGCAGCATACCTGGAGAAATCCCAGACAAAGTGCAAGTGCCCATAGACAAAGGAACCATGTGCAGCCATATCCTCCATAGCAGTTGTTTGGAGCAGGTTCCAGAATATTCTTGGAATATATCCTTGGTTGGCTGCAGACTTGGTTATCCTTTACCCCAGCATCATAAATTGGAGAGTTAGAAGTTTGCAGAGCCAAAAATATAAGAAGGAAAAAGTTTTGTAGACGAAAAGAGGAGAGAGGAGTGGAGCCTGACAAACCACCCCTGCTCTCGGCGGCCATCTTGCATAGCTTTGCTGAATCATTAATCACAACTGTGACTTCTCGAACAAAGTTCAGTGTATCGGCAACAAGGCGCACTTCTTTTGCCACTTCTTGCAACACTAAATCCAGAGAGTGGTTTGCGCAGTGGACAAACATGGAGTCAGGACATGTTTCCTTTAATCTTGGCTGCACTCCCTTGAACCTCCCTGACATGTTGCTGGCTCCATCAAAACAGTAGCCTTTCAGCTTCTCCAGCGGTAGATTTAGCCGAACAAGGACATCTTTAATGCACAGAAAAAGCATCTCGGCGGTTGTGCCTGGAGCGTTGTAAAAGCCCAGAAAGAAATTCTGGACTTCAAGATAGTCATCTGCAAATTGTATACTGCATGAGAACTGTTCTTTTCCACTGACGTCGGTGGTCCCATCAGCAGTTAAGCCGAAAAAAGGACTTTCGGATGCTTTGGCTCCGATTTTCCTCTGGATGTCATGGGCAAACAGCTCCAGAATTTCATTCTGGATGCTGCCCGACATCCAATTGTCCCTCCTCTTCATCCAGTTTTGCAGGTCAGGATCAGCGCGTACCCTCTCGACCACTAGCTGCCACAACACCCCATCCCGATTTGCAGCTCCTCTCAGAGGGAGTCCCTGGCGCCCCAGGAATCTCACGCTGCTGAAAACGAGCTCCAGCATTTTCCGGGCTGTTATTTGTTCTTTAGCAGCAGCCTCAGACAAAAGCGCATTAATTGGCGTAGTTTTCAATGCAGCCAATCTTTGAGTCGCATCTAAATGCATGCGTGTTTTCTCGTGGTCTCTGATTTTCTCCTTTGCTTTTCTCCAGTTTGAAAAGCCCGTATCTTTCAAAAACGGACTGTCAGCTTCTGACCCGACCAACTTGCGCTTGACAGCTGACCTGCACACACCACACACAATGCCATCACTGACCGCGATGTATTCCAGCCACGGCCACTCTCTGAACCAGGCGGCCTTGCAGGAACGAGTGAAGTTCTCACCACTCAACTTCTTGGCAGGAAAATTGTAATCCTGTGGTGGTTTGCATGATATTGCCTCTTCTTGGCTAGCACCGGGTGCCGGTGGTGGCGCTGGGGAGGGAGGACGAGGCCGAGGGCCGCCGGGCCCTTCGGCTGCCTGCTGCTGCTGTCCGGTTGCTGGCACACAGCCTCTAGGTGTCTCTCTCGGACGTTTAGCTGGGTCGGGCGGATTTGTAAAAAAATCTGAAATTCGTTTTTGAGACATAGTTCTAGCTGGCGTAGTTGAACTCAAATCACGTAGGCTATGCCTATGCTAAAAACAAATGAGAGCCGCGAACACAGCAAACATAAAAAAAATTACCGCTACTTGTTTTTTTTTACACATAGGCCAACGTCACAGTGAGCTGTCAGTGAGCTGTCAGTGAGCTGTCAGATGCATAGCTGTTGCTATGCAGACTGCATCTGACAGCTCATTGAGTGTCAGATGCAGTCTGCATAGCAACAGCTATGCCATGCCAGCCAGGCTGCTGTATTGAGCCAGGCAGGGTGCATATCACATCAAAAGATCTGTATTAAGAAATGTAATGTAAATGTAAGTCAGACAAATTGAGTTTAAATTCAGAATCTTTATTTTTATTTTTTTATTTTTTTAACGTAATCCTGTGATTCCTGAGGCTGACGGGAGGGGGTGCTGCCGCACCCCCCTTACCCCTAGTTCCGACGTCTATGGATAGAGGCAATAAATCAAGCGTGTGTGCGTGTGTGTCCCTCTTTTTTTTTTTTACCCCAAAAATAGTGTAATATTCCATTTTTACTGGACTGTAATATAACTTTTCGTTCTTTTTCAAGTATTGATAATGGTTTGACTCCAAAATCATCCTGACATATTCACTCATTATCAAATCATTTTTACTGTATCATTTTGGAGTAATTAAACCTCAAAGTTATCTTTTTTGTTTTCTTTTGTACCAGAAAAGCTCCCATACTCCATTTTTACTGTACATTAACAATATTTTTACTGTATACTTTCTGAGTAATCCAGAGACAAAGTCCATTAAAGTGAACAAGAATAAACCTATTTTGTCTAACTTTGAAGTATAAAACCTGTTTCTTCCATAAGTAGTTCATGAAACCTATACTGCCGGACTAAATACACCATGGACTACTACCATGAGTACTATCAAGTACTTTCACTGTATACTTTCAGAGTAATCCATAGACAAACTGAACAAGAATCAACCTATTTTGTCAAACTTTGAAGTGGTATAAAACCTGTTTCTTCCATAAGTAGTTAATGAAACCTATACTGTCGGACTAAGTACACCATGGACTATTACAATAAGTACTATCAAGTACTTTCACTGTATACTTTCTGAGTAATTGATTGACAAAGTCCCTTAAACTGAACAAGAATGGACCTATTTTGTCTAACTTTGAAGTGATATAAAACCTGTTTCTTCCATAAGTAGTTCATGAAACATATACTGCTGGACTAAATACACCATGGACTACTACCACAGGTACTATCAAGTACTTTCACTGTATACTTTCAGAGTAATCCATAGACAAACTGAACAAGAATGGACCTATTTTGTCTAACTTTGAAGTATTATAAAACCTGTTTCTTCCATAAGTAGTTCATGAAACCTATACTGCTGGACTAAGTATACCATGGACTACTACCATGAGTACTATCAAGTACTTTCACTGTATACTTTCAGAGTAATCCATAGACAAAGTCCCTTAAACTGAACAAGAATGGACCTATTTTGTTTAACTTTGATGTGGTATAAAACCTGTTTATTCCATAAGTAGTTCATGAAACCAATACTGCCAGACTAAGTACATCATGGACTACTACCATGAGTACTATCAAGTACTTTCACTGTATACTTTCAGAGTAATCCATAGACAAACTGAACAAGAATGGACCTATTTTGTCTAACTTTGAAGAAGTATAAAACCTGTTTCTTCCATAAGTAGTTCATGAAACCTATACTGCCGGACTAAATACACCATGGACTACTACCATGAGTACTATCAAGTACTTTCACTGTATACTTTCCGAGTAATCCATAGACAAACTGAACAAGAATCAACCTATTTTGTCAAACTTTGAAGTGGTATAAAACCTGTTTCTTCCATAAGTAGTTAATGAAACCTATACTGCCGGACTAAGTACACCATGGACTATTACAATAAGTACTATCAAGTACTTTCACTGTATACTTTCTGAGTAATCGATTGACAAAGTCCCTTAAACTGAACAAGAGTGGACCTATTTTGTCTAACTTTGAAGTGGTATAAAACCTGTTTCTTCCATAAGTAGTACATGAAACATATACTGCTGGACTAAGTACACCATGGACTACTACCACAGGTACTATCAAGTACTTTCACTGTATACTTTCAGAGTAATCCATAGACAAACTGAACAAGAATGGACCTATTTTGTCTAACTTTGAAGTATTATAAAACCTGTTTCTTCCATAAGTAGTTCATGAAACCTATACTGCTGGACTAAGTATACCATGGACTACTACCATGAGTACTATCAAATACTTTCAGAGTAATCCATAGACAAAGTCCCTTAAACTGAACAAGAATGGACCTATTTTGTTTAACTTTGATGTGGTATAAAACCTGTTTATTCCATAAGTAGTTCATGAAACCAATACTGCCAGACTAAGTACATCATGGACTACTACCATGAGTACTATCAAGTACTTTCACTGTATACTTTCAGAGTAATCCATAGACAAACTGAACAAGAATGGACCTATTTTGTCTAACTTTAATGTGGTATAAAACCTGTTTCTTCCATAAGTAGTTCATGAAATCTATACTGCTGGACTAAGTACACCATGGACTACTACCATGGGTACTATCAAGTACTTTCACTGTATACTTTCAGAGTAATCCATAGACAAACTGAACAAGAATGGACCTATTTTGTCAAACTTTGAAGAAGTATAAAACCTGTTTCTTCCATAAGTAGTTCATGAAACCTATACTGCTGGACTAAGTACACCATGGACTACTACCATGGGTACTATCAAGTACTTTCACTGTATGCTTTCCGAGTAATCCATAAACAAATTCCCTTAAACTGATCAAGAATGGACCTATTTGTCTAACTTTGAAGTGGTATAAAAACTGTTTCTTCCATAAGTAGTTCATGAAACATATACTGCT
Organism: Odontesthes bonariensis; assembly: GCF_027942865.1. Lineage (NCBI taxonomy): Eukaryota > Metazoa > Chordata > Actinopteri > Atheriniformes > Atherinopsidae > Odontesthes > Odontesthes bonariensis. The sequence continues at coordinate 2,407,744 of NC_134517.1, read as the reverse complement.
GGACTAAGTACACCATGGACTACTACCATGAGTACTATCAAGTACTTTTACTGTGTGCTTTGTGAGGACTACTACTACTGATATTAATGATCAGTTAAGATACTGTGCAGAACTGTGAAACTCCTAGGCTTCTGACAGAAGATCTTACACATCCCAAACCCCCATATGTGAAGAATGAAAAAGTATATTTCTTTGTATAACAAATTTTATATATTTTTTTAGATCAATTCATGCAATTACTTTTACTGTAAACATAGCATCTTTAAAAATCAATCAAGTTATGAAACTACACATTTTTAAACACTAATGATATCTTAAATTAGTAAATCAGCCGCGTTTCTTCACTTAATGATTTCTCTCCTCCTTAATTTTCTTTTTTTCCCTGAGAATTTGATATTTTTTACGGACTTTTATTTGTGAGATCATGCATCTCCTAACCCAGGGATGTCCAAAGTCGGTCCTCGAGGGCCGCTATCCTGCAGGTTTTAGATGTTGCCCTGCTTCACACAACTGATTCAGATTAAATGGATCTCTTCAAAAGATTGTTAAGTTCTGCACAAGCCTGTTAATGATGTCTTGATCTGAATCAGGTGTGTTGAAGCAGGACAACATCTAAAACCTGCCGGACAGCGGCCCTCGAGGACCGACTTTGGACATCCCTGTCCTAACCAATCAGCGAAGGTCCTTTCTTGTTCAGTTTGTCTATGGATTACTCACAAAGTAAACAGTGAAAGTACTTGATAGTACCCATGATAGTAGTCCATGATTCAATTCAATTCATTTTTATTTATATAGCGCCAAATACAACAAATGTCATCTCAAGGCACTTAGGTAATAAAGTCCAATTCAAGCCAATTGGAATTCAATTCATTGTAATCATAATTATTCATAAAATAATCCAATTCGTTCATATAGAGCCAATTCAAAAACAATTTCCTAGCTAAAGAAACCAACAGATTGCACTGAAAACTTTTTGTTTTTCGGTCCAATCTCCCGGCCTGAGCGTGCCTGAGGCGACTGTGGAGAGAAACGACTCCCTTTTAACAGGAAGAAACCTCTGGCAGAACCAGACTCAGGAAGGGTGGCCATCCGCCTCGACCAGCTGGGGTTTGAGAAGACAGAAAGGGGGGGAGGGGGCCGCGGCGGCACTGTAACACCATTCAAAGGATATCTGTTGGAACAGGGAAACACGAGTTAATGACCACAATAATATCACATATACATAAAGAGAGTAAAGTGAGGAAAGGTGTGACAGATGAGGCCCCCCAGCAGTCTAGGCCTATAGCAGCTTAACCATGGGATGTTTCAGGATCACCTGAGCCATCCCTAACTATAAGCTTTATAAAAAAAGAAAGTTTTAATTCTGGTCTTAAAAGTGGAAAGGGTGTCTGCTTCCCGGACATTTACTGGCAGCTTATTCCACAATAGAGGGGCCTGATAACTGAAGGCTCTGCCTCCCATTCTACTTTTAGAAACTCTGGGAACCTCAAGTAAACCTGCAGTTTGGGAACGAAGTGCTCTGTTACGAAAATATCTTATAATGAGATCTTTAAGATATGATGGAGCTCGGTCATTAAGAGCTTTATATGTAAGGAGAAGAATCTTAAATTCTATTCTGAATTTAACAGGGAGCCAATGAAGAGAAGCTAAAACTGGAGAAATATGATCTCTCCTGTTAGTTCTCATCAAAACTCTGGCTGCAGCATTTTGGATCAACTGGAGGCTTTTCAGAGAATATGTGGGACAGCCCAATAATAAAGAATTACAGTAGTCCAATCTTGAAGTAACAAATGCATGGACTAGTTTTTCTGCATCACTCCGAGACAAGATGTTCCTGATTTTAACAATATTACGAAGATGAAAGAAGGCAGTCCTAGAAACCTGTTTTATATGCGAGTCAAATGATAAATTCTGGTCAAAAATAACTCCAAGGTTCCTCACTGTAGAACTAGAACCCAAGGAAATACCATCTAGAGTAACTATATAGCTAGACAATTTCTCCCTGAAACGCTCAGGTCCAAAGATGACGACTTCAGTTTTGTCTGAATTTAGAAGCAGACAGTTCTGAGTCATCCAGGTCTTTATGTCTTTAAGACATGCTTATAGTACGACCAACCTATTGGGTTCATCTGGTTTTATAGATAAGTACAGCTGAGTATCATCAGCATAGCAATGGAAATTTATGCCATGCTGTCTAATAATGTTACCTAATGGAAGCATGTATAAAGTGAAAAGAATCGGTCCAAGCACAGAACCCTGAGGAACTCCATGACTTACTCTGGTGTGTGAGGAAGATTCTTCATTTACAAGAACAAACTGAAATCTATCAGATAAATATGACTTAAACCAGCCTAATGCAGTTCCTTTAATCCCAATAACATGTTCAAGTCTGTGTAATAAGATACTGTGATCGACCGTATCAAATGCAGCACTGAGATCCAACAGGACAAGCACAGACACAAGTCCGCTATCAGAGGCTAAGAGGAGATCATTTGTAACTTTCAGCAGTGCTGTTTCTGTGCTATGATGCACTCTGAATCCTGACTGAAACTCTTCAAACAGATTATTTCTGTGTAAATGATCACAAAGCTGAGCTGCAACTATTTTTTCAAGAACTTTAGACATAAAAGGGAGATTGGATATAGGTCTATAATGAGCCAACACTTCTGAATCAAGAGTAGGTTTTTTAAGTAAAGGTTTAATTACAGCAACCTTAAAAGTCTGAGGTACATATCCTGTCAACAAAGACAGATTGATCAAATCCAATATGGAAGTGTCAATTAATGGGAAAACCTCCTTGAACAGTCTGGTTGGGATTGGGTCTAAAACACAAGTTGATGGTTTAGAAGAGACTATTGCTGTTGTTAGATCAGAGAGATCAACTGGGCAGAAGCCGTCTAAATACAAATCAGGTTCTAAAGATACTTCTAAAGTTGCTGTACTTGATGATACATCACTGATAATAGTGGGAAGGACTCATCAATCTTCTCTGCAATAGAAACAATTTTATTAATAAAGAAGCTCATGAAATCATCACTGCTCAGAGTTAAAGGAATACCTGGCTCAACAGAGCTCGGACTCTTAGTCAGACTGGCTACAGTGCTGAAAAGAAACCTGGGATTGTTCTTATTCTCTTCTATCAATGATGAATAATAAGCAGTTCTAGCTTTACGAAGGGCTTTCTTATACGTTATTAAACTATCTTTCCAGACTAATTGAGACTCTTCTAAATTAGAGGAACGCCACTGTCTCTCCAGCTTTCTTGCAGTCTGCTTTAAAGCACGCAGCTGTGAATTATACCAAGGAGCCAGCCTCTTCTGACTGATTACCTTCCTTTTCAGAGGGGCAACATTGTCCAGTGCTGTACGCATTGAAACTATAGTGCTGTCAACAAGAGAGTCAAGTGCTGCTGGAGTAAAGTTTAGGTAGTCGTCCTCTGTCATATCTGCACATGGCAGTGAAGAAAAGGATGATGGAATTAATTCTTTAAATCTGGTTACAGCATCCTCTGATAAACACCTTCTATATGTAAATTTCTTCTCAGAAACTGTATAGTCAAGTAATGTAGACTCAAAGGTTATCAGAAAATGGTCAGATAAGACAGGGTTATGAGGGAACACTGTTAACTGTTCACTCTCAATGCCATAAGTCAGAACAAGATCAAGGGTGTGATTAAGGCAGTGAGTCGGTCTGTGAACACTCTGGGACTGATGAGTAACCCTGATCTGAAAATAGCTGCCACTCCTCCTCCTCTGCCTGTGGTTCCAGGAACGTGAACATTTAAACAGTCAGAGGGAGTTGATTCATTAATGCTAACATGATGCTAACATGATCCTCCTGCTGCAGCCAGGTTTCTGTAAGACAAAATATATCAATATGATGATCACAAATCAACTCATTCACTAACAGAGACTTCGAAAGGAGAGATCTGATATTCAGCAAACCACATTTAATAGTTTGATGTTTTTGTTCAGTTAAAGTTTTTGTTTTAATAATTTCTTTTTGCACAAGAGGATTTGCTCCTTTTGAGTTAATTGATTGGGTGGGTAGCAGCAGGTGGGAAGCTGCAGAGAAGTGTGTCAGACTACAACTCTGCATCCTGGTCTGAGCCCTGGGTTGTCATGTTTTAGGGTGGCAAATAAATTCATCCATATTTCTAGAAATGAGAGCTGCTCCTTCCAAAGTGGGATGGATGCCGTCTCTCCTCATCAGACCAGGTTTTCTCCAAAAAGATTGCCAATTATCTATGTAGCCCACGTTGTTTGCTGGACACCATCTAGACAACCAGCGATTGTAGGACGACATGCGGCTAAACATGTCATCGCTGGTCAGATTTGGCAGGGGTCCAGAGAAAACTAAGGAGTCCGACATTGTTTTGGCCAAATTACACACCGATGCAACATTAATTTTAGTGACCTCCGATTGGCGTAACCGGGTGTCATTAACGCCGACGTGAATAACTATTTTACCATATTTACGTTTATCCTTAGCCAGCAGTTTTAAATAGGATTCTACGTCGCCCGCTCTGGCCCCTGGAATGCATTTGACTATGGCCGCTGGTGTCTCTAATGCCACGTTTCTGACTATAGAGCTGCCAGTTACCAGGGTTTTATCCTCAGCGGGTGTGTCGCTGAGTGGGGAAAATCTGTTTGAAGCGTGGACAGGTCGATGGTGAACAACGGGCTTGACTTTAGAGCTATGCCTCTTCCTGACAGTCACCCAGCCACGATGTAATCCTGGCTGCTCAGGTCTGCTAGGGGGAGGCTAATTGAGCTAGCTACGCTAGGTGGCTCCACACTGGCTAAAGGGACCTGGCTCGCTATCGGTTGATTTTCAACAGTGCAGAGCCGAGCTTCCAATTCAGATAACCTCGCCTCCAAAACTACAAAAAGACTGCATTTGTTACATGTACCATTATCGCTAAAGGAGGCAGAGGAGTAACTAAACATCTGACACACGGAACAGGTGAAAGCAGGAGATGGAGGAAGAGAACCGGTAGCCATGCTACGCTAGAGAACCAGACACACCGTTAAAAAGTGAGAATAAAGATTAAAGATCTGTAGGAGTATGTTAGAACAGAACATACTCTGTAGAGGGTTAGGGTTAGGGTTGTGAGTGATTGAGAGTGATTTTAATACCGGTATTTTACCTGTTTACCACCAAAGAAAAATAAAGAATTGTAATTTTGTAACCCACGTCTCTGTTATTCATCCTCTACACTCGGTGTATATTTAAAGGAATATTGAGTTGCATAAAATTGATTGTTTAAAGTAGTGTCTACCTCTCGGCACTGTTACATTTAGAAAGTTGCAAAAGGCATTCTGCAGCAGCTGCGAATCAAGCAGTGCTGTGGGGCCGTTTATCATCCACAGAGTCAAGGGATGGTTGAGAGGATCAATTGAACCTTGAAAGTGAAACTGAATAAAATCTGTGCTTCAACTAAACTAAACTGGATGCTTTGCCGCTTGCACTAATGAGCTATCGTATGCAGACTCATAGAGTCACGCACGAAGACCGCATAAAATACTAACGGGTCGACCCATGCCGGCACCTCAGTGAGGGGTCCCTTTAGAGGGCCCCCACTTGAGCAGGTGCAAACAGAGTGGAGAGCTTACATGAAGCAACTAACTGCAAACCACAGAACAATCTATCTACAGGAGGAGACCAGAGACTCAGGTCTCGAACTGCTGGTTGAGAGACCAGTGGTGCCGGGCGACCGGGTGCACATCAAAGTGTTCCGGATGGAAGTGGCTTGAGCCAAGACGAGAAGGACCGTACACAATGGTGCGAGCAACGTCAACAGCTGTTCAAATGGAAGGTAGCAACACATGGTACCATTTGAATCACTGCACTAAGGTTCGGACTAAAGACACAGACGGAGTTAAGTCCGAGGGAAAGGATGAACAAAAGGAAGATGGTAAGATTTCTGACACTAATGAGCATCCAGGTGTGGGTGTTGGCCGACAGCATCGGTTCAGGAGAACAAAGCCTGGAGATGTTGGACAGGATCCCGCAAACAGGAGAGGCTGGAAGGGTCCCGTGAGGAAGCCACCCCGCAGGGAAGTAGCCAGCCTGGGTCAGATGAGTATGATGCAACAATACACACCCACTCAGACCATGCCACGCCACAAACTTTGCCAGCAGTACACACTAGAGCTAGTCATGAAGAGGTATCTGTTAAGCTTGAATTTAAGTACGTGGGAATAAAGGAGTGTGATGAGGTGTGGATCATGGGTCCGGTGGAGGACACGACCAAACCACCGCCTCTGGACATCACGACTAAGGGGCAATCTGGTAAGATCATGCTGTCCTCGGGTCAGAAAGAAGTTGTTCACAATGGTGGTAAGAATAGAAAGATTTCTCGTGAAAGTCTAGGGGGATTTGATACCATTAGCAGTACAGGACAGAATAATCATGTTAATCCAAGAACATACGGAGTGTACATGCACAGGTAGAGACAGGAAAACAGTGTAACTGTAGAAGATGGTTTAATTCAGCACAGAATATGTGGTATAGATGGGCATGGTACACTACAGCGACGGAGTGTCTCATATGCGCAGACGCTCCAGGAGCATTGCCTGTTGTTGTTCCAGAGCCACACACCTTCAGAGACGGTGCGGTGGTCCAGCAACGGGAATGCAGAGAATGTAGGTTAACATCGGAAGAGGATAAATGGTTATTGTTTAAGCTTCCTATGTGTGGTATTAAGTGCAGATTGATGTTTGGGCCGAATAAATTACATAATTGTTTTCAAAATAGGGAAGGGCCACAAATTGGAATCTTCTTGTGCTGAATTTAATCTTAGTACAACACAGGATGGGCCTCCTACTGATTATAGAGTAGACTACGATAGTGAGTTTGAATACTTTACAAGTGATGGCTTTAATAATGTCAGTGGAACTTACGTAGGTAATACTACTGTTAAATGCAATGTCGCATGGGTTTTATCTTGGTTTCCACACGCAAATATGAAACCAATATATATTAGGACACCTGTGTGGTTTGAAAATCCGGTTCCTTTGGATCAAAAATGTGAAAATATAGAAATGACACAATTAACAATGGATCACAATTAACAAAATGTGGAGTGTATTAATTACTAGAGATGCACCGGATCCTGATTTTTTAAGGTCCTGCCGGATACCGGATCCACTGCTTAAGATCCTGCCGGAACCGGATACCGGATCCTACTCGGATCATCAGCTAGTACATTATAATGCAGTGAAAACCACTTTACAGTTAATTTCCTTTCCTTAACAGATGAAATACGCAATAACTTCTAACATTATCTATTTTATTTGAATATAGTCACTTGGAACACACCGCTGAAATGTTCAGCTTAACATCATTTGTGTACAGGCTTATTGTTCTGTTCAATCCAAAGAACAAATAAAGATAGCAAAAAATGACATATTACTAAAGAGAATGAGGCCTGTCATAAACAACAAGCCATAAAGTGCTCTTTGAAAAGTAAAAGAATCCAACAAAACACAGGCCTACTGCATTTACAAACTAAAATATAGCAAATTTAGCACATATAACTCTTGGATACAAAATTAACTGCAGACTGATTTTTTTTTTTTTTTCTCAGAAAAAAAAAAAAAAACACTGGGAATCTTGATAATCATCATGAATGCCTACAGTCCTGGAACATAGGCTATTTCACTTCTATTTAAAGCACTTAACTGTAGGCTTAATTAGAACATTAAACAAAGTGTGGCACAAAGAACTCGAATACTCTCCTGTAGGTTATATTATGAACAACTTCTATAGCTAGCACAGAAAATGAGCGTTTCCTTTGAGAAAAACAAGACGCTCTGCATTAATCGGCGACAGCCGGTTGCGAGTGTGAGAACGGATGTCTCCAGCGGTGCTGAAAAGTGGTTCACTGGGTACAGAGGTTGGTGGTGGGCAGAGGTAAACTTTGGCCGTTTTTGACAGCAGTGGAAAGCGCTGCTGATTGCCTTTCCACCACTGAAGCGGGTCTTCGGTTAGAGGAATCAGTGGCTCGCTGAAAAAAACGCTGACCTCTGTTTCGGCGCTCAGTGTGGCTGGCTCACACTCGGTGTTGCTGCGGAACAGATCGTCCCAGTTGCTCCAGATACCTGAACAGTGTCGTTTCGCTCAGCCTGTCGCCCCCTCTGTCTCAGCCTGGTCAGATGACACTCGCCTCGCACCCGAGTCTTGATCTGATTCGGATATGCGGGAGACAGCCTCCTGCACAAGTAACTTTGATCGGCCCTGGAGTGTGTCACTCATCCAAAATTTGGTTTTATATCTCGGATCAAGACTTGTTGCCACAATGAACGCAGCGTTGCCCTCAAGTCCCTCAAATCTCTCTCGCAGGGACGTCAGCATGCGCGCTTTCATCTGTTTAATTCCACTGCTGTCGGTTTCATTGTGAATGAAGCACTTCAGCATCATCACAGCTGGCAGGACTGTTGATATGCACGCATTTTCTGCACTTATTTCTCTTGTCAACTCCTCGAAAGGCCTGAGCACACTGAGCACATCTTCCATCAGAGTCCACCTCTGAGCATGAATATGTTGCATGCTATCCACCTCTGACACATAGAGATTTATGGCACGCTTCTGTTCCACCAAGCGATTGCACATCAGATAGGTAGAATTCCACCGTGTCACTACGTCCTGGATTAATTGGTGATTTGGTAGCCCCAACTCCTGCTGAAGAGCTGACAGCCTTGATTTCGCGCTTGAAGAGTGTTTAAAGTGGCCTACAGTTTTCCTGGCCAGTGTGCGAAGCAGCCAGCACTGGGAATGCCAGCTTCGGACATGGCTTTGCGCATATTCGCAGCGTTGTCCCTCAGGACCAGGTGACATTTGTTGACAGGTATGTCCCACGCTTTGATAATGTCTTGCAGTGCGTTTGCGATGTTAATAGCTGTGTGTCTTCCATCGAATGCCTCGCATTGTAGGATAGCAGTCACGCGGTTGAAATGATCATCAATCCAATGTGATGTTACGCTCAAATATGACTGAGTAGTGTATTCGCAAGTCCATGTCACATGTAAATGAAAAGGCCTGCGCTTCCTTGACATGCGCTCGTATACGGGAAGCTACCGTTTCATACATTTCAGGAATTATTTTATCAGCAAAGAAACGCCGTGAGGGGAGTTTGTAACGTGGCTCAAGCAGTTGCACTAGCTCGGTGAATCCAGTGTCTTCCACAATGCTGTATGGTTGCAAATCAACAGCTATCATTTTACCGATTGCGGCATGTATGGCATTGGCTTTTGGGTGGTCTGAAGCCCACGGTTTGTTTGGTGCAGGGCTCGTGAAGTTGGTAATAGTGGTCTGAGTACCACTCTGTGACTGTGCTGCTGTGGTACCTGTAGCCTCACTGACGTTAGACTCGGCCTTGCACAACTCATACTCCGTTGGATGCTTTGCACGGAGAGGTTTTAACAGCGGAGATGTTGAGTAGTATCTAGTGTCTTTACCTCCATGAGCCAAATTTGTACTGCAAAGCGTGCATATTGCGCGACTTGAATCTCCCTCTTTCAGTTCAAAGTACTGCCATACAGCACTTTTTCGGCTCACTGCATCCATTTCCGCCGACGACTGCTAGCACAAATGGCGGTTATCTTCTTTAAACATTTAACGACGTAATCACGTTGTGCTCACGTGCTGTACGATCCGGTCCGGTTGGGGCACCGGGTCCGGCAGTAACCGAACCTCGTCAAAAACGCCACTATCCGGCCAGAACCGGATCCTGGATCCGGTGCATCTCTATTAATTACATATACTACAACCAACAGAGAATTCTTAACTACACGAGTGAAGGGCTTGCAGCCTTTGGAGAACAACTACATGAGACGAGTAGGATGGCTTGGCAGAACAGACAAGCTTTAGATTGGATATTAGCAGAAAGAGGTGGTGTTTGCCAGTTGGTTGGGAAAATGTTGTACATTTATACCCGGGAACACTGCAGCTGATGGGACGTTTACAACAGCCATGAAAAAGATCAGAGAACTGAAAGAGGAGCTGAAGAGTATTGCTGGTGGGAGTGAATGGTGGTGGACTGGTCTGTATGGGGTTTTGGGAGAAGGGGGAGCGATGGCAGTTAAAGCGGGAATAGCTAGATTGTTGATAGTGAGAATGGTCTCCCTATTGGTGTGTTGCATTATACCCATTCTGAAAAGGTGGTTGCTGCAAGTGATGTTCAAACAAACAGTGGAAGAAGCCAGGATGCAGCAGACCTTGCGAGACCGGGTCTGAGGACCAACGCATGGAAGAGCTGGTCAACGAATGAAGGTTATCAACGGACGGTCCACAAGGTTCTTTCCTCGGGTGTGGAACCAAGTATAGTCTGACAGGGAGAAGAGATGGTAAAGATCTCTTTGATTGGGAGCGACGTACTGGCAACCTCTCCTCCCAGAGTTAGCTTAGCAGTTCCAGACCCAGCCGGACGGATGTTCGGCCAGAAGCAGACGGCACCAGAGTACGGGAGATGGGACGGGACTGGAGAGCTGCATTACATTGCATTTTATTACTGTTGTTGTGTGATAATCCATAATTTTCTGTATTGTACTTGGTACAAAACTGTGATTTATTCATTTGATGATGGTAGTGTATTCATTCTATGTTTATTATCAATCAGAACTAATCACTAATATGTGCATTGCCAGTTATGTCAGTCAACTGTTCGGAGTGCGACCTTTGGTAAAGTGGTCGGTCGCCAAGTGGGGTGGGGCCGTAGGTGAGTTTTCCCAAGAATAAGAACATGAGTTACGAAAGTAGCAGCCGGTGGGTTTTTCGCTCCTATGCACTGCGAACAGTGGACAGGTGTGATGGCAATGTTAAAATTTGTATTATTGTTGAATTCAGTATCATTTACTGTGATTTGGGTACATATATAGATTCCTTTTCATTTATTCAATATTTTCCCTTTGACTTAGAATGTAGAATTATTAGAATAATTCAGTGTTGATTATGTTAATTAATTAGTTATGTCAATTATGTGGGATGATTTTCTTTCATTTTAGATTATTTCTTTATTAAATCACTGATAAGTGATTTCAGGGGGGACTATGTGGGAGAGAAATGTCATGACATGGCCTAATTACATTGTGTGCTTTGTTGTTCGGTTCATATGAATATTGTTGAAGGTTAGAATGAGCTTGTTTATGATAATGGCAAAAGCCAGGCGCCTGAGGAAGATTGGGGCTTGGGCCACGTACGCATTGTATGATCCAGAGTAGTATAAAAGGTTGTCACAAAATGAGGTCAGGGGAGATCTTCGGACAATTCTGTATGCACATTTTCTGTGATGACTTGTTCAAATAAACTTCCCCAATGAAAGGCTGACCGACACGGATTCGACTCCTTTTCTCCACAACACAGCTTCTTCAGAGCATCACTTAAAGGCTCATCAAATGCCTCATAGGAGAAGTGACGCTTTGTGGACCTCAGTCTCTTCTGTTGCAGCCTCAACATTCATGTCTTCACAAATATCCTTGGCTGACATCTGTGCTGTCACAAAGCCTGTTGCCCTGGAGCTTTGAAGATCTTTCTCAATCCTTTTGAGAAGACTGAGAGCTACATCAATTTGCATGCTGGGAGACTGCATCAACTTGCTCACATGGTGTGTTTGGTTCAAGATGTCGTACCACACCACTGTACAGATGTCTGAAGCGGTAGGATCCTACCTCCTCCGACGAGGATTGGGCCTCAACCTTAATGATGGGATCTTTAGTGTGATCTCTCACCTAAATCAGTGCCTCTCTCACAGCAGCTGCCTGATATCTCAGGGGCTCAACACTCTTCGCTTTACTTTCCCACCTTGTGTCAGTCCACATCTTCAAAGTGATGACCACATGTTTTTTCAGTATGGCCCATCTCTGAGTGGAGGCTGAAAATAGGGTGAAAAGCTTGTGCAAGATGCCAAAATAATTCCTGGCATCAGTGGAAGCCTTAGAAGCATCAGCCACAACCAAATTCAGGGTACGAGCTCCATATGGCACAAAAAGAGCTCTTGGGTTCATTTGTAGAAGCCTGGCTTGAACACCCTTGTTTTTCCCGTTCATGTTTGCCCCGTTGTCATAAGCCTGTCCTCAAAAGAAACTTTGAGCTCCTCTAGTCTCTTGAGAATCAGAGATGCCAAATGCAAACCTGTTGATTCCTCTGCCTCCAAAAACATGAAATGCTCCTTTATGCAGGGCTTCTCCTCTGTCAGTGGCACCACACCAATTACAACTGACAGCTATTCGGTGTGGCTGATGTCTGGTGTGCAATCAAGAATAATTGAGAAATATTTTGCCTGCTTGATGTCACTCACCACTTCAAAAATGATCTTGCTGCTCATCAAATGAACCGGTTCATTCTGTATGCTGTGACTGAGGTAGCTGGTGTGACCGGAGGTACTTGTTTGGACCCGGTTAAGGTGCTCTCTCTGTCAAATTGTGCCATCAGTTCAGAGGAAATTGCCATTAGATGGCATGTACAATGTTTCTGTACTCCCAGGGCCAGATTTCTCACTGCCAGAGACTGCACAATCGCAGTCAAACGGGTCAACACTGCTCTCCATCTCATCTTATCAGCCTCTGGAAGTGCCATCTCCTGGTTATCAATTGTTTCCCCTTTTTTATCCTGACTGCCAGTTCTTTCCATATTTTCATGGAGCTGATGTGTTCTGGACTGTTGTCGTGAGAGGTGAGCAAAGAACTTGTATGTTTCCAGTCTGTCAGGCCTGAGCTTGCTAAGTTAATTGTCCTCTTAGAAAAGAGTTTGCAGCAGAAGCAGAAAAGGCTGTTGTTTTTCTCTGAATACACTAACCAGCTTCTGGGAATCTTTTCACCATTAACCAATGTCTTCTCCAAATACTGCTGATGACAACTTCTTCCATCCAACTCGTTCCTGGGGAAAACAAAGTCAGCAGGCACCTCACTTGGTCCTCTGCAAACCAGCTGTGTCCGAATTCTGTCAGTCAGAACTGAAGGCCAAGGCCAGGTCAGCATACAGAAGCTCATCCTCAGGCACAGGATTTGATGGTGTTTCTGGTTGAGGCATTTCTAATAAAGAGAAAATGGTATTGTCAGTAGTATACATGTTATTCACAGCATTTATAGCATTTACAAAAGTAAAGAATTATGCAAAAGCTTACACATACACTGTAGCAGTCACAGTGCCGTGTGGATTAAGAGTTTTTCAAACTTTGACAAAACCAACATTCCTGTGGGGGATGTTTACGTATGTGGATAAAAAACAGATCTCCCTTTTCTTTCCACAAAGGAAAAAGAGACAGAAACTGCCTAATTTACAACAACCTTCTGCCCTTTTGAAAGTTTTTCAACAGACGCTTGCAATAAAAATTGGAAAACTCGAATGAACAAAGAATCTTTCTGTTGGAGAGGTGGGAGACTTACTATCTTATCTTCACCATAAATCAAAGTTGACACTTTAACACCCTTTCCCACCAGAGAAAGAGACCAGATGGCTACACACGAACTGAGAAGACTTCACTAAGACTCACTTTTAGTCGAACCTTAAAACTATATTAAATGTGTTTGATAACCGTATACAATTTCTTTCAGGTTTCCAGCTTGATCATAAGACGCATATAGAGACAATTTGTACGATTCTGGCTTAAATATTGACAAAGAACTGATCTTGGTTGAAAATGCCCAACCTGCCTGATGGAACCACATTGCCCCCTAGTGGTCTGCAGTGTTGATTAGTTGAACATTTAAATCCCAGAGGACTCAGTAAAATGGACAAGATATATGCAACTATTAACTTCTAACGATGTCCCTTCGGTATCTATTTGGTATTTGTTTGGTATCCCCATTGTTAACACAGAAAATTAACATTGTGTGGTTCACTATTCATATGTCACGATTTCATAGATATCCATCTGAATTTTGAAACTCAACGTCTCTACTATGTTGTGTGTTATTTGATGTCTTTATATTGCAAGTCTATGTTATATCTTTAATCTGCATATCTTAACAAGATGTAGTGTTTTCAGAATCACCGAGACAAATGTTCTATGAGACGGAGTAATGGAGAAATAGAATTTCTTTGTCTCATCCAGAAATCCCCACATAAAATGATGACTAAGATCGTCTTACACAAAGACACACAGACAGACATTCACCACAGTTCAGGCATATCATTGGCTGAAAGAATAGTGTAAGCTTACGTCCTGCCCCGCCTCCGAGAATCAAACCACGGAACCGCGAATCCAAACTCAGAGAGAAGATCAAGAAGAACAAAGAAAAAGGAAGAAAGAAGAAAGAGGACAGAGAAGAAGGAGATTTGAGCAGAGAACAGTTGCTCAGAGAGAGTTGGAGATGGTTTGAGCAGAAGAGAAGAGCTCACCAGAGTTTTGGGAGTTTTCCCATAATCTCAGGAGAGAGCGGAAAGACAGAGGATGAAGCCCTCCAGAACCCAGTGAGACCCCGGAGACGAGAAAGAAAGACCCGAACAAAGATAAGAACAGAATTAAGTTTTCCTATCAAGAAAACCAACTCCAAGCAACCTTTTATTAATCTTCTGTGAACTTAAGTTCACTTCATCAGAGAAGCAACGGACCAACTCTGACACTCGGAGGATTTGATCATCTAACCACAGCCCTCGGCACCATCGTTCCCGTTTCCCGGTGAAAAGAAGCAACTGAGAAGTCCGCTAAAGTCAGCCACCACAACCAGGAAGGCCCAGAGAGCGGAAGAGATATCCCCTCGGACCCCGCGTGGCCGCTGCCGTGTTCCGAGCTGACTAAGCAGAACTTCAGCACAGTAAGACCGACCCGTTTTCACCTTAAAGTGGGTTTGATGGATGTCTCGAGGCTTTCACAGAATGATAAATTAATCCGAAATGTCAGTATTTAGCGTCAAATAGTCAGCCAACCTAAACTATTTGAATACATCCAGTATCTCCCAATTCCCCATATTTTATTTTCCATTCACTAAGTGTTTTATATAATCACCCATATTCAATGCATCTCCTGTTTGTTTTAAAGGTTCATGTTTTGGTCATATCATTTTAATAAATAGTTCATATATCTATATATATGTTATAATCACAGATTGTGTCGTATGCTTTCTTTACGTAATGTCTGTCCAACCAAACGAGAACTTTCACGAAAGTAGCGAGATATGAGACTGATTATTAATTGATTATTAATTGATTATTAAATTGATTATTAATTTAACATACCAGGATCGTAAGATTTTAACAGTTTTCCTCCCTGACTGTAACTTAAAGTTAAAATATAGGTAGGTGGTGCCCTAAATTCGAGGTTTAAGGTTTATTTGAGACAGTGAGAACGTCTTATAAATCCTTATATTTGATGCATATATAAATGCCCAATAACGCTACAACACCATCCCACACACACCTGAGAAGTGCTGCAAGGAACATGAGGCTGAGGTAGATGGCCCCTCATCAGACTCCAGGACCACCCCTGAAGAGGCCTGTGTGGCTGCAGAGGCAGATGGCCCCTCATCAGACTCCAGGACCACCCCTGAAGAGGCCTGTGTGGCTGCAGAGGCAGATGGCCCCTCATCAGACTCCAGGACCACCCCTGAAGAGGCCTGTGTGGCTGCAGAGGCAGATGGCCCCTCATCAGACTCCAGGACCACCCCTGAAGAGGCCTGTGTGGCTGCAGAGGCAGATGGCCCCTCATCAGACTCCAGGACCACCCCTGAAGAGGCCTGTGTGGCTGCAGAGGCAGATGGCCACTCATCAGACTCCAGGACCATCCCTGAAGAGGCCTGTGTGGCTGCAGAGGCAGATGACCCCTCATCAGACTCCAGGACCATCCCTGAAGAGGCCTGTGTGGCTGCAGAGGTAGATGGCCCCTCATCAGACTCCTGTGTGGCTGCAGAGGCAGATGGCCCCTCATCAGACTCCAGGACCATCCCTGAAGAGGCCTGTGTGGCTGCAGAGGTAGATGGCCCCTCATCAGACTCCTGTGTGGCTGCAGAGGCAGATGGCCCCTCATCAGACTCCAGGACCATTTCTGTGGCTGCCCCATTTTGGCCAGTGGGTGCTCCAGCTCCAAAATATTTCAGAAGTGCCCCTGAATTTACAATTAATATTATGTAAGTTAGATCACACTTACATCACACATGCATCAGTTACCCAATTAAAATGAACATAATGCACATTTTATTCACATTTGTTAACATCCTATTAACTAAGCCTAACACACTACAATTTAGTTAAAAAGCTACACCACATGTAGCTTACAAAATGCCATGTCAATGTATATTAGAAGTTATTTAATTTAGCATATAGCTTATAACAATAAAAATAATCCACAGTCAGGACTTCTATGTGAATTTGCACTAGTTGTGTTGCAAACACAAACCAGACCAGGTTGCCTTTGGGTGAAATTAGTTGCATGACATGATGCCTCAATTCTAATTCTAGTTCAGGAAAACTAAAAATCAAATACAGTCGTGGCTAATAGCAACGTATTAGTGTTACGGGTTTCAGAGGTGGTAACCGGGAGCAGGCTCGGACTGGCAATCTGTGCGACCGGGCAAATGCCCGATGGGCCGGTCCACATCTGGGCCGGTGGCCTCCGATTTTTTATTTTATTTTTTTTAAATATACGATTTTTAAATGTATTTATCTAGTCTACATTTGCTAGCAGCCCGTTAATGGCCATGTGGCTCGTAATGTATTGTATAAATTTTTTTTGGGGGGGGGTTGCACAGACCTTGCCTCTTCAGGACAAGTTCAGAAGCAGGTGCGTGTTACGATTGAGCCCCCTGCCCCCATCCCTCAAGTGGATCTGTCCATACCGCCATTACAGGATCTCCGTGGATCCTTAAAAAGTATTAAAAAGTCTTAAATAAAAAATACGTTTTTTAAGGTCTTAAAATGTCTTAAATTTCGCCGATTTTCGAAGAGTGGCATTAAATTTCATCTGGGCGGCATTAAATTTCATCTGGGCGGAATGAAAGAAAGATATGTCTGAAGAGACGATTTTCTATCGCTCTGTGCACAGCTTTTGTGTGTGCGCCAGTCCTTCCGGTGAAAACTTCCGGTGATTTGACAGCTAGCGTGTCAGGTTAGGGCCAGTGGCCGTAAAGGTTATAGCCGAGAAGAAAGATGATAATATAACGTAGCTAAAAAGACTAGCTTTCTTCAGTAGCCTAATGCTTACTGATTTAGCAAGCCTAGCAGCCTCGCTGCTAATGCTAGCCGCCGTAACGTTACCAACCATACCCGACGTCAAGGAGTTGGCTGAGCAGGGGCAAGATTATGGAGGGGCTGGCAGAGTAAACTTCATAATGGGTGAGTGCAGGTTTCATTCACTTGTTTTCATTCTTTCACAGGATTGATTCACTTCATTGGTTTATCCGATTGCTGGCCGCCGAGCCATTATGTGTCTGGGTTTGTGTAGCTTACTGATCATGGTTGTTAGCAGTCGATAGTCAGGTTGTGTGATGTGTGTGTGAGTGAGTATTTTTTCTGTGGGTACATGCCATTGACTGTATGAGCGGACTGTGCTCGTTTTTTATTTTTTATTTAATTAGATTGGAGATACTAATTAATACTGAGGGGGGGGGCTGGTCCCGGGGAAAATTGCCAGGGCCGATTTTTTTTCCCAGTACGACCCTGACCGGGAGTAACAAATGATATTTATTCTGGCTCACTGCTGTCAACTCTCCTGGATGTGTCCTGGAAAACAGAATCATTGAATCTGTAAGTGAAAGAGCGAGCCGCCATCTTCTTCCCCGAATCTCGGTCTGATTTATTACAAGCTTCCAACAATCATGGTATAAAACAATAAACGTTTCCCCACATGTAATCATGTTTCAGTTTCATTTGGTAATTGTTAACACAATGGTCTGTACTCTCCACACATCAGTAGCCAATATTTCTCACACACACATTCAGAGAAATAATAATTTGTTACAAAAATAAATCACTTTATTCCAAGTGCGTTAATCTCAAAAGAATAAACACTTTAATCTATGTAGATGTATATTTGTTTCTTTTTAACTCAAGAAACTCACTTTAACATGAATGTAATAATGTAACTCTCTTTGGCTTTAAATTAATCTTTAAATGACTTTAAAGTCAAAACATGGAACATTGTACACATAGGGATAACCATTCAACTTATATTGCATTTTTCTTAGCTCAGACCAGACCATAACGGTTCCTGTGAAAATTCAGGAATAACTCTTAAGCTGTTAACTATAAACCTCCTTATTTTACTATAACATTAACACTCATCCTTAACATATCAGGACCTCAGAAACCGAAATAAAGACATTGCCAGGGAGTGGGGACATCATCATACAGAATCAAACACCTGCACAGTCACAAGCACACACAGGCTAAACAACTGTTAGCGCCATAGCTTACAGAAAAAACTGTATCTCGCAGCCGCGGTTCCTAAACTCAATGAAACACATCAAAAATTCCACAACAGACATATCACAGTTACTACACATGACTGTACACTTCAAGAGGAGACAGATTCATGTACATTTTAACGTGTACTAACCTGGAAAACAGAATCATTGAATCTGTAAGTGAAAGAGCGAGCCGCCATCTTCTTCCCCGAATCTCGGTCTGAGGCTGTGTTCGAAACCGCCTACTTCTCCTACTTCTCCTACTAGTCCTACTTTTTTAAGTTCCCGGATGTACACTAGATGCATACTAGATTCGCCGAAATGTTGAGTATTCATCATGAGGTTACTTGTCACACTCAAACTACCCAAGATGCAACGTAACGTGACGTTGCCCATCGCCATTTGAACGGTCAAATTCCCTTAACGGGACGAGAGCAGTCCAAACGGCATAACCGGAAGTGCGTTGCTCACTGCGGCTAGCTTTAGCAGCGCCGAATTCGTGGGAACAAAATTGTAAATAGCCGGTATTTTGTCAGATTTTCAACACCTTGGGGGTCTAAATGACTACTTTCTCGCCTGAAAATGTTTCAAATGTTGCTAAAGTTATATATTTACAGAGTTTATAGCTTAAGGTAAATCAGCTTTTCAGGCTGGCTGATTTCGGCTCGGGCAGGAGTGAAGTGCACTGTGTGTAAATGCTCTGCATACTGTCTGATCGATCAGTATGCCGTTTTCAAGTATGTAGTATGTAGTAGGCGGTTTCGAACACAGCCTGAGAGAAGAGGGGGGGGCTCCCCACCTAAGACGTCGAGGTGCAACGATTCCCGCACTTCGGTTCCGCTTTCTCCATTTTTTTTCTGTACACTAACATTGCCTCCCGCAATAGAATTTTTAAATCATTAAATCTTTAGCTAGTTATTATTGGCAATATTAAAGTGCTGTGTAAAGTTATCCACACAAATAAACAACAGATTTTTGACCGCAACTGAACAAAAAGTGACCAAGGCTGTGTTCGAAACCGCCTACTACATACTACATACTTGAAAACGGCATATTCATCTATCTGACAGCATGCAGAGCGTTTACACACAGTGCACTTCACTCCTGCCCGAGCCGAAATCAGCCGGCCTGAAAAGCTGATTTCGCTTAAGCTATAAACTCTGTAAATATATAACTTTAGCAACATTTGACACATTTTCAGGCGAGAAAGTAGTCATTTAGACCCCCAAGGTGTTGAAAATCTGACAAAATACCGGCTATTTACAATTTTGTTCCCACGAATTCGCCGCTAGTAAAGCTAGCCGCAGTGAGCAACGCACTTCCGGTTATGCCGTTTTGACTGCTCTCGTCCCGTTAACGGAATTTGACCGTTCAAATGGCGATGGGCGACGTCACGTTACGTTGCATCTTGGGTAGTTTGAGTGTGACAAGTAACCTCATGATGAATACTCAACATTTCGGCGAATCTAGTATGCATCTAGTGTACATCCGGGAACTTAAAAAAGTATGACTAGTAGGAATAGTAGGAGAAGTAGGCGGTTTCAAACACAGCCCAAGTGTTTTCACACTAGTGTGTCTCACATTAGCAAGAGGCTAATAAATAGCCTATAGCACACGTCACTCATAGAAATCTGCATCCCTTTATCTGTTGCCCGCTTCTCCTCTTCTTCTTTTCTTCTCTTTCTAAACTGGGCACCTGATGGATTCTTTGGTCTTTCACCATGATGATGACTCGACATTATTAGGCCCGAGCAGCTAAGCGCTGCGAAGGCCTATTGTATCTGAAGGATTTCACTATTATACTTCCGCCTTTTTATTCCGTTTCTTTTCCGCGCGGAATCGCGAATGGGGAGGCCTAAACGTATTCGAAAACTCACCAAACTTTACCCAAAATTGTCCCCCGCGTGAAATCACATGATTTTAATGGAGTCGAAAGTGGGCGTCGCCAAACTGCTCTATAGCGCCACCTAACGTGAGATAGCCCGAACCGTACGTCGTAGAGATCTGAAACTCGGTATGCATGTAGATCGCCTCACATCAAGAACAAAAGTCTCTTGGAGGTATGCTCTAAAACGTACAAGGAGGCGGCCATCTTGGGTCAAAGGGCAAAATTTTTCATATTTACACACCTCGCAGGAAAATTTTCACGCCCTAGGGATTTTGAGCTACGGACTTCATCTTTGGTCGGTATGCAGTTAAGGGATGGGGGCACAAAAGTTATCAGAAGACTTGAGTTTTTGAGCATGTTTAGGGGGCTTGGCCAAGCGGCGAACTTGGCGTACTCGCCAGTGTAAACGAAATGCAATAACTTTCACGTAAAAAGTTAAATCAGCACCAAACTTGGTATGAGTCATCCTTGTTGGATGCATGTCAATCCTATGTGGTCATATGCTGACGTCATCTAAGCCCCGCCCCCTCAGAACAGGAAGTCACTTTTTTTACTTGGAAAGCTCCATCTCTGCCTCCCTTCACCTAATCAACATGATCTTGTGTCAGAATACAGATAACAAGTTGGTCTCACTTGCTTTAAAGCACCAACAGTTTTCAGTTGAAGGCGTGGCTATGGCGGCTTGGTGAAGTCAGACATCACGCCGTTACCATACGTTTGGCTCTAAATTCTACAGTTTTGAGTCGAGATGCACCAAACTCACTGGGATCGATCCTAATCCGCCCCCCAACAGGTGTGCAGTCCAATATTTGATGGGCGTGGCCTAATGCCTCTACAGCGCCCCCTAGAAACTCTAAAAACATCAGCTCCAAGCCATCCTTTCACCGACAATCGTGAAACTCAGCACACCTGTACGTCTTGTCAGGACCTACAAAATAGTGTGGGCGTGGCAGAATGGCACATTCCAATCCCTCGCCGTTTGCATACGTTCGGCTCTAAATCTCACACGCATCATCCGATTTGCACCAAACTAGATATGAATGACCTTTGTTAACCTCTAAAGAGCCCAATAGGATTATATTGGAGTGTGACTCCACTGCGCCCCCTATATCATGTAAACTGCTATATCTCCTTGAGACATCATCCGATCTGCACCATATTTTTTGTGCATCATTACAGAGCAGCGCTTGACACGTTGGCGTGGTACATTTTTGACGTCACTAAACCCCGCCCCCACAAAACAGGAAGTGACGGTAACTCCTGTCTGGAAGGTGAGATATCGCTCCAACTTTGAACACGTGCCACTGGTGTCGTACTGACGTGGACTGAAGGCGATTTGGGAGATTCGTCGCACGCTCCGCCCGGTGGACGGGCGCGGGAGACGCATGACGGCGTCGATGATCACGTCGGGGCGGCGGTGCCGGCGGTCAGGCGGTCGCATGGCCGGAGCTGCGCTTGGCTGCGAGGGCCGTTATCACTGCTTGCAGTTCTTGTTACCTTTGCTTTTCCCATTAACACCGTCCGTTCACCCGTCAATCAACCGGAGTCACGTGACGTAAACAAATTCACGTAGATGACTGCACAGATTTGTTTATTCAGGTTTTTTTTACATTTTTCACATAACCCAATTAATTACATGAAGGTATATGGGTCTATGTTCATTTTAGGAATTAAATAAAGTTTATTTGGATTGGAAGCAGTTTGTGTTGTGTGGCCTGGGATCAGTCTACCCCCCCCCCTTGCCAAACTCTGCAGTCACAAATTGATCCCCCTCCCCCTTCCCTCTTCTGACACACACCACGGCACCCCAGCTCCACTAACTTGACATGGAAATTACTTCTTTTTGTTTTTTTGAGGGCACTCATGTGCCCTCACATGGAGTGCGCCCTGGGCGGTCGCCAACATTTCACATAGCTAAAACCGGCCCTGGATAACCGGCCCTGGATTACGTGTCCTGGCTCACATTGCATTGGATTGCATTTTGATATTACAGTGAACCCTCGCTATAACGCGGTTCACCTTTCACGGTCTCGCTGCTTCACGGATTTGCATCGTGCATTGTGTTCTGCATTCTGATTGGCTAAACAGTCTCTCGCTTCTTTTCTACCTGTGTGTCAATAACGTTGCGGTTTAATATGTACACGTACACGTTCATTACAGTTCTCAAACATAATCGATGGTGGCATGTCGGTATATAAAAATCTTTTTGCCCACAAGAAAAAAAGAGCGACAACTACCGATATGTTCTTCTCTCGAAAAAACACACCTGCACCGCGGGCTTTAGAAAAAAAAAAAGCTACAGAGCGGAGTCAGGATGCAGCGGCTCAGTCAGAAGAGCAGTGAAACACACGTGAGTCACTACTTGTCCAACTGTACTTTGTATTTTTTTTCATAATCATTTTTCATTTTCTCCCGTTCTAATCCAATGACTCGGGTCGCGGTGAGGCGGCGCTGATCTCCGCAATTTGAAGCCTTCAGTTCGTATTGATGATTAAAATGATTATTTTACAGTAGGCTACAGTAGTTATTTGTAAAAAAAAAAAAAAAAACGTTTATACAGTACTTTTGTTTGTTAAACAAATGCTTGGGCCTGTAAAAAGGTTTTGTTCTTTGATTTCAATGTATTATGGAGTATTTCATTGTATAATAATTGTAAAAAAAATAAAGGTTACTACTTCACGGATTTCGCCTATCACGGGTCCTTTTTGGAACGTAACCCCCGCGAAAAACGAGGGTTCACTGTATTACACTTGAAATACAATGACTTTCCCAGACTGACCCCAAGATTACAAAAGGGAAATGTTGCTTTTATTCACATTTGCCATGCAAACTGTTCAAAAACACGCTGGTAATATTGTACTCGGTACATGTCTGGAGATGTGGTCTTCTCCGAGGTGCTGCAGCCATGACTGCGTGTTTCACTATTGAACAGGTCCTCCAACATATTTTTTTCAAATGTCCAGCAAAAGTAGGTGATTTTCCGTGCCACGATTAGAGATGCTTAACTCGAATCTTTTGGGCAATCCGGGCTGATTGGATCATTTCGAGGAGGGGATCCGAGTTATACGGATCACTTGAATCACTTGAGTCACTTAAAAAAAAGTTTAAAAAAAAAAAACCTTTCTGCCGTTTAGTGGCTATGCGCCTCGCCTTTTTTTTTGTCCCATTTATCAATTCATTTTGATAAATCAAAGAGCAGCCTACGGCTACAAGTTCATTCATTTATTTTTGTCAAGTAATAATTCAATGCCATTTTATCTGAAAGCCAGACACAACAGCTAGTGTGTGCATTTACACAGCGACAAATGTGGTAGCATTAGGTGAGGCAATGCTGAGTTTAGACCTACAAGTAAACAACATGGAATGATCTTGCCCTCCCACTAAATGATTATTTTTCAACGACTGTACAAGATGCATGAAGCCACGCTAACCGAGCCTGTAGCGAGGTACAGAGGCTTCAGCACTCAGATGGGTTGACGACAATCCTTGCTGCCGACTGGGCGCTCGAGACAGAATCGAAACTTAAAAAGCTCTGAGTTGGCATGGATTCGCTACTTGCCCGTCTGACCGCTGAATCGCTGGCTCTGGGTAACTCAGCGGTCAGACAGGCAAGTAGCGAATCCATGCCAACTCGGAGCTTTTTAAGTTTCGATTCGCTGTCGGGCCGTGAGTCACCCAGACCACTCGCTGCTGCTGCCGAGTTGGTCAAATGAAACGAAACCAGGTGGTACGAGTCAGCGGGGATTCGTCCCTCACTGTAAGTAACGGACGGATCGCAAGTCAGGACGGATCAGTAGGGGGCATGGCTCACTTAACCGACAAACGGGCTCGTGACAAACGGGGCGGGAGTTAGGTTTCGTTTCACTCAGTGTGTGACTGTGTGTTCGTGACTGAACACCATGCTAGAGAATGACTGTAGCCTAGTAGGCAACTAAAGAGGGATATATATTCCGGTTTCATCATTTCTCTCACAACTAAGGTGCAAGAGCGCTGTAACTGCCATTTGTTGACATAATGAAATGCCGTCTGGCTCGACTTGGGCGGATAATTTTTAATTTTTTTAATTTTTTATTTTTTTTAAGGCGGATCAAATGCATGCCACCATCCGGTCTGCCCGGGTGACGTATTTATCCGGGTTGAAAACCGGATAACCCGGATTTTGTTACAGCTCTAGCCACGATGCCACTCAAAGTCTTTCACACTTACACAAGACTGCTTCGGTTTGATGACCGTGACACAAGACCCCTAAGATGTGCAATAGATAAACTAGCAGCCATAAGAGTGGTCTGGGACAAATGGGTGGAGGAACTGCCATACCTCTACAACCCAGGGCCTGACGTAAAAGTGATCGTCAGTACTGATTTCTGAGACTGATTTCTGTGACACTGATAGTAATCGCCGATGCTCATCTCTTTTTTCCAAAGGTCTTTGTCCTTTCAGACAACACATACCCATGTTTGCCAGTCTGCATGCCTCTGTCAGGGCTATAAGTTCTGCCGCTTGTGCAGAATAGTGAGAGGGGAGTGAACTGGAGACAAGAGTTTCATGGTTAATGACAACAGCAAAACCAACTTTGTTGCGACCAGTTTGTGGGTCACGTGAAACAGATCCGTCTGCAAAGAAAAGCAAATCAGGATTTGTTAATGGTGTTTCTTGTAGATCCGGTCTTGGGGAGCAAATCTGTTGGAGAACAGCAACACAGTTATGTTGTTCTCCATCGTCTGGTGTGGGAAGAAGAGTAGCATGGTTTAAAACAGTACATCTTTTGATAGGGTGATGCTAGATATTTCTAAAAGCATTGTGCTGTATCGTAACCATCATGCTGTGAAGCCATGGGAAGCCTTTTGTTCAAATAAAATCATGGACACAGTATGTGGGACAAGGAGTGTTACATCAGAATAGATCTGCAAAGTGGGATGCAAATCTTGAGGTCTTCAGCGTATTGTAACGAAGTAGTGTCTGGAGAGAGAACAAAGGATTCAAGACTGTCTGAGCGCTTCATTGCAAATGGTGGGACTTTCGCAGTATTCTTGGCACAGACGTGTGAATGTATGGCCCCGTCTGCTGAAGTTGAAAGCAAACCAGAATTAGCATCCTGGGTGACCTGTAGAGCCTGGCTCGGGCCGGATTTTTCTGTCCGAGCCCGGCCCGCAACCGACAGAAAAGTGCTCAAATCCGACCCGAGCCCGACATTAATTAAAATATTTGTGTCCGAGCCCGCCCGAAGCCCAAGACCAGTGACCAACGCAAGACGGCGCACCCTAATCAGTAAATACACATTGGTGACAGCGCACCATTATCCACCATAATCCATTATAAAACATACACATTAATGGCGGTGCACCATAACAAATGCACAAGCACTCTTCGACCAGAATAAACACCCATTAAACTAAATACAGAGAGAGAAAGAAGTTGACTAATAAAACAATAGAAACTCGAGTGACCAGAACAGTAGCCCAACTATGCTAACCAGAGCTAAATGCAATGGAGCGAAGATAGGCTACTGTAAAATATCAGCAAGACCAGTAGTCAATTCAATAACATATTACTGAGTTACAAAGTTAGAAATCACTACAGCAGCCCTGTCATAAATTACCACCAGATCAAAAGGTTTGCATACCGTGAAATGTGCGCATTGTCTCTTTCGAAAGCCAGACTAGCCAGAGACATAACTGTAGTGTTACGATAGTAAAAGTGACAACAATAAAACACTACGCGAAGGACATGACATGATATCAAAATGATGCCACGGCGGACATAATGATTAAATTAAACCTCTATGCCCCTACCTTGTTTTCTTCGTAGCGTCTGTGTGTGCATCATATCTTCTTGGTGCTGCTTTTCTCCAAAGTTTGTTACCATATTGTGCTCTTCTTGCTAGCCCATGCTGCAATGCATTCCTTGGCGAATGCAGTGATTAAACTTCGTAATTTTATATTCTGACTTCAAGAAAGCCTAGAAGGCATACTACAACATACATTAAAAGACCACGCTTTCACTGGCAACTGATACTTTGGCTATTATTAAGAAAACAACTCCACAACTTGGCTCACAGCATCTTCCGTGCTGATTCTGAATCGGCTGGTTCGGAGAGTCGGCGTTCAAACGTTGCCACTGGCAACTCGCTCATGCACACACCACATATGCACACACCACATATGCACACTGCATGCTGCACGGCATGAGGCACGAGTAACCTACCAACATTTTCATTTATGCATATTCAGTTATTTATGTTTATCACAAAAACTGACGTTTGCAATGAACTGAAACCTGTCCTCTGGCTGTTTATAATTTTCACAATGTCTGCTTGCTTTCGAGCCCGACCCGAGTCCGACAAGACATTCTAATTTTTTGTCCGAGTCCGACCCGGCCCGTCGGGTTCCGACCGGGCCCGTCGGGCTTCGGTCGGGTTGCCATACTCTAGTGACCTGGAACCTCAAAGTAGGTGTCTGAAAGGTTGACCACTGAAAAAGAATTTTGCATTAACCCTTTAAGCGCCAAAGTCGCAATATTGCGACAAGGAGCGGTGTTGACTTTAACAGACGATAGAGCCAAGCAGAGTGTCAAATTTGCCTTATACTCCCGTCCACTAGTTGGCAGACATCCCCAACTTATACTTTGGGTCGGAATACGTCACACTGTAATGTAAAATGTTCGAGGAAGTCCATTCCAAGTAGTAGGAGAAAAAAACGGAGAAAGTGTGCCACGGATCTTGATTGCTGAAGCGGTATTGCTGGATTACAAGAGTTAGAGACAAAATAAATAAATGATGACTGGGAAAAAGTTTACTTATAGTGATGTGATGGGTTTCCTATTCGCCGATTCTGATTCAGAAGGGGAAAATTTTTCTTTTGGAGATGACGGTTGGGCAACTAGTGAGCTCGCTGGTGCGTCTTTGCATGGCAATGGCGGTGCTGGGCAAAGCGAGGAAAATTGGAAAGGCTACTAGGAGTGTTGGTATTCGTAGGGGGCTGGTGGGAATGGTGGAAACAGTGTAGGTGAGAGTGGCGCTGGGACCAGCGTGAGTGTCAATTCTTTCTAGCCTACCTAGCCATGGTGGTGCTTTACTGCGCGTCAATGCTGCGGCTGTGCAACGCACCAATGTCTCCAAAGCACAAAACACTACATTTTCCAACTCTTTGCCCAACACAAGCAGGGGTAAACGGGGGCTTAGTGTCCGTAGAAGGGCTGGTGGGTGTCGGATTGGCCGCAGGGGTCTGAATAGGGCGGAAAGTAGCGAAGATGAAGCGTTGCTAAATGGGAGAGGGGGTGAGAGGAATGAACGTGGCCGGAGTGCCCGTGGGAGAGGCAGCAGGGGGAGGCTAAACAGGGCTGGTAATGGTGACTGGGTCTTTTTGAGAGATGAGGAAGTTTTACAGGAATGGATAAAACCCTTTGATGAGGCAATTGGCTATCGTGGTGATAGAGAAATTCAGACTGAATCACAACCTCTCGATTTTCTGTCCCTCTTGGTGTTTACATGTGTTTGCTACTATATGGCACAGCAGTAGTCAAAATGTACAATTCTTAGTTTTATTATACTGTTTTCCTGTCCATTTGTTATGTGGTTAGCATAACAAAGGGACAGGGAATAATCTGTCTAAACAATTTCAACATCCATTCAAAATATCAATCTTGAAAGTTGGCCGCCACTATCTGGTGTCAAAGTATGCAAATTAGATTAGTAAATTATTCCCCACATACACTTAGGGTGATTCTCAATATTGTGCCAACTGTCTGTGTGCTGTGCCTTGCCATGAGAGGTTCCACACTCTAAAGAACTACAAACTGTAATCTGGATAGATGGGCACAGATAAGGCCTCTGCTTCTGAAAAACGCCTCCTGTTTATATGAGTTTTGTGGTATAATAATGGTTATAATTTGCAACATTTGGCTTACAATTCACTGTTTGCTTGTCCATTTGATATGTGGATAACATAACAGATGGATGGAGGGGTGGATATGATGAAAAAAGTTCAACACTATCCACAATATCATTCATTTCCTGAGAATTATCGAATTCCAAAATGGCCGCCACCATATGACATCATAATATGCAAATTAGATAGGAAAATTTACAACCTACATGAAATTCAGGTCATTCCCAATATGTTTCTCATTTACACTTTGTCTCTATCTCTAACCATTTAGAAGCCACAGCCTTTTGAAATTTAGATGTCAAAATCTAGTCTTTTTTAAAAAAAAACCTGGCGCCTAAAGGGTTAATTGGCTGCATTACCTGCTTATAGACGCTGAACAAAACACCACTCTTTTGGTTGAAAGCAAAGGCATGCATTTTGGAGAATCATTGCATGGGACAATTACTCCTGCTGTCTTAAGAGACTCAAAGAATGGTGGTATACCATTGATGCATGCTTACATGATTTCATGAACGGTAGCAAGTCTTCCCAATTATCTGATGTGTGTTTTTCTAGTGGGATGTGTGGGCCTGAATGGTCCATGATGTACATGTTACATTGAACTGATATGAGAGAGACTAGCCCAGCACATTTATGTTGTGTCCATTAAATGTGTGTCAATGTGAGTTTGTCAAACCTCTCCCTTAACCAGTGTAGCACACTCCAGTGTGGAATTAATATACCTTAAACCTTTGGAAGATACAAAAATTCCTGTGGGGGATGTTTTTCTGGGTAAGGACCAGATGTGGGAAGTCTACACAAAGGAAAGGGACTAAAATCTTCTAATTTACAACCACCTTCGGCCTATGAAAGCTTTTGGGAGTGGATTTAGCAACAGATCTTTGCCATAAACTTGAGGGATACATTGACAACTTCAACTGAACAAACAAAGAACCCTTTTTGGAGAAATGGGAGACTAACCCATTGCCTATCTTATCTGGACCAATAAATCGAAGTTGACATTTTACCCTCATTCCCCCCAGATAAGAGAACCAGATACCTAAATAGAGCTGGAAATTACTTTACTTAGATTCACTTTCAGCCGAATCTTAAAACTGTATTAAATGCGTTTGATGTCTTTGTACAAGTTCTTTCAGGTTCTCAGCGAAGTCACGAGGTGCATTTAAAGACGATTTTCACGATTGTGACTGAAAGTGTGACAGAGAAATAATCCTGTTGGAAATGTGACTAACCCACCTATGGAACCACATTGCCCCCTCTTGGTCTGTAGGGTTGAATAGTTCAATCCACACGGAGTCAGTAAACTGGACAGTTATATGCAGTAATGCAACTGTTAAACGATGTCCCTTCTGTATCTTTCTGTACTCCATTGTTAACACAGGAAAATAATATTGTTTGGTTCGCAATTGTAAAAATTGGCTTTGTTCTTAGACATTATGAATGAAATAAGTCTCAGTACTTTTCCATGATGACCTAAAGTGATCCAGGAGTAGGGAGACAAAACAATTAGGAAAGCCTGGGAAAGCAAGGGCAGATTCACACACACACATTGTTTTGGGCTGATCCAGAGAATATGACGAAGCATGTTGAACCTACTCATGTCCAATCATACTCGGTCGAGTGTGAGTCCAACCTATGAGGCTATAAATACAAATTACAACCGGAAATCAAGGCTCTGTCTGACGGATTCCTGCGAGTATTCTGTCATACCGAGACCAGCGCTGAGATACTTCACTTGTTGCCATCAATTAAAGACTTCATTTTCACTTGAATTACTCTGGTCCGTTCTTGAGCTTCCAATTAAAAGAACCGAATCTAACAAATGGTGCCGTGACACGAGGTTGGCAGGCTCGGACGACGGCTCGAGGTGATTGGAGGGACGACTTTTTTCAGACAATTTGAGGCGCCAAAACTTAAGGTGAGCAGAAAACCTCTTAATGACTAAATGTGAAATTTCTGCATATTGGGTAACCTAAATGAAGTTGTCTGAATTAAGTTGTCCTCTGATCATGGTGAATCCAGGTGTTAATGTACTGTCTGATGTTTGCATTGAATGGTAACACGTCAAGTATAAACACATAGCCTCACACAGGGAAAGTGAATAAGTGTCCTGACAAGTAAATTCGAACAAATAAAAGACAAGATAAATTCATTTTATAAATGAATATCCCATTCGGGGAACTTGTCTTCAAAATTGAGATGTTTCCGTGCACGAATAGCTACGTGTGACGAAGTAGTTTATAATTCCCGAAACTGAGTGGGTCGACTAGAAAAATAAAATTAGTGGAATTCCGAGACGGAAGGGCTTCTCCCCTGACGGGTGTTGGGACGAAGGATTGAGGACTTCCGTACTGCGAAGCAGTTTCCCGAAACTGAGTCGGATGTACTGAATAAATTTAAACTGTAGGACACAGGGTCAGATTTTGGTTTATTTTCATGCAACTGTGGGGTGGGGTTCCTGCTTGATTGATATTTTACTGCACATATCATGCAGATCTCAAGTGGTTCTGTTTCAAAATATTGGGGTTTGGTATTGATAAAAAGGGGGGAGAAAACAGTATATTTTTGGTGTGAATATGTCACAAAAATTGAATGAAAGATGGAAGAAAATGGTCCGGGGTGAGAAGAAAAATGAGGGACAGATAAATTAGACTGGAGAAATGCAGAAAAAAAGAGTGTGCGAGTTTGCTCCACTGAGGCTGAGTGTGTGTGTTCAAAATGTTTTCAAAACAAACGAGAGAGTAAGAATCAAGCACATGCATGATACAGAAGGAAAAAGTTGCTATATGATTTATTTGATCCCAAAGTTTATTGACAAAAGTTAATAATTTTTTTTCAGCATCAACGCACTAATAAGAGACCTATAAGAAAAAAAAAATCAACAGATTTGAAGGCTTGACCTGAGGCCTGAAGTTACTAACTAAAGATCAGCTGTGCAGCAGCATTACAGGAAATAATGAATAATGAATAATGAATAATGAAAAGCCTCAAACGCTTTTTGAGCCATAATATTCCCAATTTAATTTTATAGTTGTTCTCTTTGTCATAAATGCGCACACCCTAAGATTGTCTTTTCTCAACCCTGCTTCCCTTTTTTCTCTCATTCAGCCCTGAGAGTGAGAACAATCCAAACAGACTCTGAGTGATCATTGGCCTGAGTTTATAATGATATAATGATTATAATGGGGGTTTAGTTTTGTACTAGAACAATTTGTATTAATTCATCCATCTATTTTAACATGCATATGATTGGGAAAGACACCAAAGTATGTAGATAAACTGGAAACAGCTTTACAATGCAAAAATCTCAGTGATGAGATAAGAAACAATAAAATATCCAAAATAAATCCAGGAAGAACAGTGTTTGAGACATTCATACAAATTGTTGCTGAAATAAAATTTAACAGCTCTCTTAAAGAGCTAAAGTCAAATACACAAGCAGAGTGTTTAAGAGATGTGCTCCTTTAATTCAAAAACCATCTGAGAAAAAATGCTCTACAAATTGAAACTTTATGATTCCACCTGAAGCAGAACTGAGATCAGACAGTCAGACCATATGACATAGATTAAACAACCAGGATTTAGGATTTAATATCACGTTCAGACAAACAATTTGATATAATCTTAAAGTTATTAAAGCTTAGCCTTTATTGTTATTAGGAGATATTACCTTGACTTTAAAATTTTAGCTGCTCTAAATTTCCTCTGCCTCTTTACACCAATTCAATAGTCAATAGTTATCACCAATATTTAGATTCAAACTAAACCATTTGACTATTTAACTAAATCATTAAACTACTTAACTGCAGCAGATCTAAGAAACAATTAATATGGTTTCTTAACAAAGAAGCAAAGAGGTTTAAATAGATTAGGCCATTAGGAGAATAACAGAAGGACAGCTGCAGCAAAGACTGAGCCATAACAAGACAAGTCAAGGTTTGTTTTTATGGCGCATTTAAAAACAGTGAGCACAGGGCAGCTTGGTGAGTCAAAACAAAATCTATGTAGACACAGACTTACCTTTGGCTGAAACCATATCCCTATTATGCATTATATTATGCATTATTTAACCTAATATTTTATATGATATATAATATATGACCTATATATGAATGTTTTCAGGTTGTCCCACATGAGGCCTGGACGGGGAGAAAATACCCTGTCCACACCCTTTTTTGGGACAGTATGAGGACTTGTGTGAATGTGGGAAACAAGGTTCGGTTGCCAAGCGATGGCCATGGTGAGTGGGGGCTGGGGAGATCCCAAAGGGGGTGTTCCCAAAGGGGCACTAACGGCTTGGGGGACAAGGGCTACCTGAGGGAGGAGGAGGAGGAGGACGCCAATAGGTGGCGTGATGGAAATTCGAACTGTGCTCAGTCATTGCCTGTGGTTGAAAGAAAAAGGATATGAATGGGATGAATGAAATGTTTAGGACAGTATGAGTATGAGTATTAACACTGTTCTGTGAGAACAGTGTTAATCAGGTGTTTTGGTTCATCGGAAGATGTTCCATTACAGATGACCAGAAAGTTTTTAATCCAGTGCACTAAATCGATCAATCAATCAGACGTTATTTATATGGCACTTCTCATCCAAGAAAATATGGAACAAAGAGCTTTCAGATAAGACAAAGCAGTGAAACCCAAGGCCACATACAGACACATGCACACTCACATATAAAGCCACGCGCACACACACACACGCCACACAAACTGGAAGGAAAAACAGGAGCAGAGGGCCACGACGTGCACCTCAAAGAAAAATAAAGGATGAATTAGGATAAATAAAGAAATAAAATTAACCTATGTTTTTAATATCTGTATGGAATCATGTTATGGTATCACGTGATGTTAGAAACAGCTCTGATGTCAGACAGGAGGTGTTTCTGGAGGTGTTTCTGATTCAATTAGAACCGGAAAAAACTTAATGCTGATCCTGAACTGTCTGTGTACAGCTCAGCATCACGAAACAGCCACTGGTAAGAATTAAACAACATTATTACTAACTAATAAGTGAGAATAAAGCAGATTATGCTGAAATTTTATTTTTAACGCTCTGACCTGAATTAACAGAGGACAGACAATATTTATCCTAAACGAGTTAATCAGTTAGTCATTGAAAAGAAATGTCTGCTTTCAGGGGCGGATTGGGAAGTATTTTTCCACCGGGACAATTTTTCCCTTGCCGGCCTCATACCAAAAAAAAAATCTAGGGTTTCAGTTACGTCATCACGGGAGCGCGCAAATTTCAGCTGGTGGGCAGGAAGCTGGACTACAGCATAGCAACAACATGGAGAATATGGAGATGAGTGAATATTGTAGTGGTTTGGAGCCGGCACATAGGGAAAGGTATTTGGCGTTAGTTGAGAAATGCATTGGGCGTGACACATACTTAATGAAAATGTCCGAATTTTCACAAAACCGGAACGATTTGCCGAAAATAGAGGCTGTGGACATAACGAGCTACCTGGTTCTCCAGACGTCTTACTACATCAAACAACAGATGAAGGCCCACAAAAGTTTGGAAGCATACAACTATTACCACAGCGGATGGATCAGCAAACTCGGAGTAAAACGTCTACAGAATGATTGTGTTTTGGTGTTCGCCAGGGTAAGTTTGTTTATGGTGCATTATCCCAGTGGAAAATGCAGTGTGTAGTGCAGGGCTGGGCAGTAAAGCCGAACTTAACATGTTGAATGCCGAGCTGTGAATGTTGGCATTCATGTTTTGATAAAATGCCGAGATCCAAATATCCAAATGCTGACATTGTGTCTTTGTTAGCCTAATGCACAAGGCAGAGAGAGAGAGAGAGCGATTCTGTTGTCAAGAACTTGGGAGCTAATGTGCCCTGTTAGCACTTAAGCACTTCGTTGTTCTGTGAGTTTTTTCCATTTCTCACCTCTATGGGCGATTACCTTCGGTCCTCGATAGTAACCCTTTCCCTTCTCTCGGTTAGACCGATTGCAACATCCAAAAACGGCACAAAACTGAGGTATTTTGGGCAAAAAGTGGCAGACAAAACACAGTGTTTTCAATGGGCTCCAGCTCAGGTTGCCCACCACCTGGGTTCACGCGCTTAGAAAAATACGGAAGTGACGTCAAGTGAAACCCACCTCCTAATGCTAGTGCAGATTTAAAAGCGTATAAAAGCCTTTTGTTGTATTCTGTGCAGCGCCACTAGTTGGCATACTGGGGGCATATGGGCGGTACGGGAACCTGGGAGGAGAAGAAGAAGTGAATGCTGCTGCTGCCAGCCACGTACTGCCAGTCGGCTTACAAGGGCCGTTGACATTATGTTTAGGCCGGCCGGCCCGGCGGGATAAGTCCCAGAAGTCCAGACGGCCAATCCGCCCCTGTGTGCTTTCTTGATGCTGTGCCGCTCCCAAGATGAGATCTAACCACAAACATTTCTGTCCTGCAGCAGAGAACAACACAGGAGGAGAAACTGCAGTGGAGCAGTTCGGCAATTAATTAACAATTAATCATGGTTTACTAAAACTTCTCAAATTTTCCCAAAAATTCTGTGTGTGTTTTTGTCTTCTTTTGCAGTTTACCTTGTGTGGTTGTTGCAGCATACCGTGTATTCGACAGCTCTGTGTAAAATGCATCACTACGGTTATTGATAATAAGCTACCTGCACTGCCCTTTTATTAATCAATTCAACAATTAGGTGAGACAATTGCTCTGGAAGACTTCCCGGACCTGAAAGAGGAAGACATGGAATCAAACTCAGAATATGAAGACCACTGTTTACTTAGGCCCCAATGAAAACATGAGGTTTGCTTGAGCAAACACAGAAATGCAATATATGTTTGTCATCTGTTGTCATCTGTTGTCCTAACCTGTGATGTCTGCTGTTGAGTGTTGTTTCAATTCAATTCAATTCAATTCAATTCAAAAATACTTTATTTATCCCAGAGGGAAATTAAATGTTGATGTAGCTCAATTAAATCAAGGAGTTATTATAGATGCTGATGGCTGTGGGCAGGAAAGATTTCCTGTAGCGGTCCGTTTTGCATCCAAACTGAAGAAGCCTTTGACTGAAGAGACTCTGTTTTCCGATAACAGTCTCATGGAGAGGATGTTCAGGGTTGTCCATAATTCTCTTGATTTTATGCAAAATCCTTCTTTGCATTATTGTCTCCAGAGGTTCCACAGTCGTCCCCAGAACAGAACCAGCCTTCTTTATCAGGTTGTTGAGTCTTTTTAGGTCCCTGGTTCTGATGCTGCTGCCCCAACAGATGACGCCAGAGGAAATGACGCTCTCAACAACAGACTTGTAGAAGATCTGCAACATTTTGTTGCAAACCTTGAAGGACCTTAGCTTCCTCAAGAAGTACAGTCTGCTCTGTCCTTTCTTGTAGATGGCTTCACTGTTGTGTCTCCAGTCCAGTCTGTTGTCCACATGAACACCAAGGTATTTATATTCCTCAACCACCTCCACTTCTTCTCCCATGATGGAAACAGGGTTTGATCTGACCCTGTTTCTCCTGAAATCTACAATCATCTCCTTTGTTTTGTTAACATTCAAGATGAGATGATTGTTCCCACACCATGCCACAAAGCGGTCCACCAGCTCTCTGTACTCAGCTTCTTGTCCATCTCTGATACAGCCGACAACTGCAGAGTCATCTGAATATTTCTGTAGATGACAGGAGTCTGACTTGTACTGGAAGTCTGAAGTGTACAGAGTGAAAAGGAATGGTGAGAGTACAGTCCCCTGTGGTGCTCCTGTGCTGCTGATCACCTGGTTAGACACACAATTCTTCAGTCTGACAAACTGTGGTCTGTTTGTCAGGTAGTCATTAATCCAGGTGATTGTTGAGGCCTCCACCTGAGTCTTCTGGAGTTTCAGACAAAGCAGATCAGGCTGGATTGTGTTAAATGCACTGGAGAAATCAAAGAACATGATCCTCACAGTGCTGCCTGCTTTGTCCAGATGACAGTGGGTTTGTTGAAGCAGGTGTATGATAGCGTCTTCAACTCCAACTCCGTGGCGATAAGCAAACTGCAGGGGGTCCTGATATGTGCTGGTTTGCTTACACAGGTGGGTCAACAGGAGTCTCTCCAGGACCTTCATGATGTGGGATGTCTGGGCAACAGGTCTGTAGTCATTGATGTCTGAAGGGTGAGTTTTCTTTGGTACCGGAACCAGACAGGATGTCTTCCAAAACAGTGGTACCTTCTCTTGGGTCAAGCTAAGGTTGAAAAGGTGTTGCAGAATCCCACAGAGCTGCTCTGCACAGGCCTTCAGGACTCGGGGGCTGACACCATCTGGACCTGCCGCCTTGTTCCGGTTCAGTCTCTCCAACTGCCTCTTCACCTGACTTCTAGAAACAGAAAAGTGGGAGGGGGAGGCAAAGGAGACAGCAGCATCTCCTGATTGGGTTGAAGACAAACCAGTGGAAGCAGAAGAATCCATGACTGAGGTGGAGGTGGAGATGTTACAGGAAAGCTTTGGGTCAGAGGAAGGTGGGATGTCTCTTTGGCTGGGAACAGGAGGGGAGGATGGTGAGCTTGTTCCTGAACTGAACCTGTTGAAGAATGTGTTCAGCTCATTTGCTCTGTCCAGACTTTCCATCCATCCGATCCTCCCTCTGTTTGAGGCCTGTGATCTTCTTCATTCCTGACCACACATCTCTTATATTGTTCCTCTGCAGTTTACTCTCAAGCTTCTTTCTATACACCTCCTTGCACTCTCTGATCTTGACTTTGAGCTGCTTCTGTATACTCCTCAGTAACTCCCTGTCTCGCTCCCTAAAGGCTCTTTTTTTCTTGTTCAATAGTTCCTTTAGCTCATTGGTGATCCAGGGTTTGTTATTAGGGAAGCATCTCACTGTTCTGGTGGGGATGGTGTTGTCCACACAGAAGTTTATATAGTCAGTCACACACTCAGTCATGGCATTAATGTCCTCTCCATGTGGCTTACAAAGAGAAATCCAATCGGTTGCATCAAAACAACCCTGTAAGGCTTCTTCAGCTTCATGTGACCACTTTCTAACAGTCCTTTTTGTGACAGGTAGTATCTGGACAAGGGGTTTATATGCTGAACAGAGAAAAACAAGGTTGTGATCTGATTTACCCAGGGGAGGTCTTGATTTGGAAATGTATGAATCCTTGACATTTGTCTAAAACAAATCCAATGTCTTGTTTTCTCCGGTAGAGCAGCTGACAAACTGTTGAAAAGTGGCAGTGTAGCAGAGAGTGAGGCATGATTAAAATCACCAGATATTGCCACAAAAGAATTGGGGTGTTGTGTCTGTATCTTAGCAACAACGGAACCGATGACATCACATGCAGTGTCGGCAACAGCTGAGGGTGGAATGTAAACAGCCACCAAAACAACACTGGTGAACTCTCTTGGCAAATAATATGGATGAAAACTTACTGCCAATAGTTCAATGTCAGGACTGCAGAGACGACTCTTCATAGTAACATGTCCTGGGTGACACCATCTGTTGTTGACAAGCACTGCCAATCCACCCCCTTTCCTTTTCCTGCTACTCTTTAAATCTCGATCTGCTCGTACAGTCAGGAAGCCCGGCAGAGAGACGCTGGAGTCGGCGATATGATCCTGCAGCCATGTCTCAGTAAAACACATAATGCTACATTCCCGATATTCTTGCTGAGTCCTTGTCAAGGTGAGAAGTTCATCCAACTTGTTAGCTAACGATCTTACATTGCCCATGATGACGGATGGCAGAGATGGTTTGAACTTCTTATTTCTTTCTCTCCTCTTTGCTCCTGCTCTGCATCCACAACGCCTCCTTTTCAATTCCAGTGGGATTTCTGGCTTCAGTTGTCGAATTATTTCTGCTTTTCCAATGTTAATCAGCTGCTCCCTGTTGTAAACCACCCTGTTGCTATGGTTATGCATCATAACAAAAGAGCAAAATATACAAAAGTATTGGGAAAAATCAATCCAGCTGCACAGCATCCAAGGCAGGAAGGAACAGTTGTCCAAAAAATGCAATTTCTTCCAAGAAAAAACAGGAATGAAATTTAGAAAAAAGAAAAATCTCAATGTGAGGTACAGAGCTACTCCAACGTGCTGCCACCCTCAGCGGCGCATTCTAGAATCGGGTTTGTGTGTTGTCATGATCCCAAAACTGTCTGATGATTTTTCCACAGCAGAATAAGTGGATAATACAGAAGTTCTCATGAATGCTGGACAGCAACTTGGTGAGAATTCTCGTATTGTCCTAAAAACAAGGATTATACCAACTGTGTTATGGTTGTCTCTGTGTTGATGTGTTCCCTAAATGATTTGAAGTTTTTTCACAGCAAAATAAGGTGATGGTACTGGATTTCTCATTAAGGCTGCACAGCAGCTTGATGACTATTCTGGTTCCTAAAAGCAAGGGTTATACCAACTCCATCCATCCATCCATCATCTTCCGCTTGTCCGGGGGTCGGGTCGCGGGGGCAGCAGCTTGAGCAAAGAGACCCAGACGTCCCTGTCCCCGGCCACTTCCTCCAGCTCTTCTGGGGGGACCCCGAGGCGTTCCCAGGCCAGCCGAGAAACATAGTCTCTCCAACGTGTCCTGGGTCTTCCCCGGGGCCTCCTCCCAGTGGGACGGGCCCGGAACAACTCACCAGGGAGGCGTCCGGGAGGCATCCTAACCAGATGCCCGAGCCACCTCATCTGACTCCTCTGGATGCGGAGGAGCAGCGGTTCTACTCCGAGCCCCTCCCGGATGACGGAGCTTCTCACCCTATCTCTAAGAGAGAGCCCAGACACCCTGCGGAGGAAACTCATTTCGGCCGCTTGTATTGGCGATCTCGTTCTTTCGGTCACTACCCACAGCTCGTGCAGAGCCCGCATCACTGCAGACACCGCACCGATCCGTCTGTCAATCTCCTGTTCCATTCGTCCCTCA
The DNA here is from genome assembly GCF_027942865.1 of Odontesthes bonariensis. Lineage (NCBI taxonomy): Eukaryota > Metazoa > Chordata > Actinopteri > Atheriniformes > Atherinopsidae > Odontesthes > Odontesthes bonariensis. The sequence continues at coordinate 2,368,752 of NC_134517.1, read as the reverse complement.
CTCGTGAACAAGACCCCGAGATACTTGAACTCCTCCACTTGGGGAAGGATCTCATTCCCGACCCGGAGAGAGCATTCCACCCTTTTCCGGCCGAAGACCATGGTCTCAGATTTGGAGGTGCTGATTCTCATCCCAGTCGCTTCACACGCGGCTGCGAACCGCTCCAGTGAGAGCTGAAGGTCATGGCCCGACGACGCCAACAGAACCACATCGTCCGCAAAAAGCAGAGACCCGATTCTGAGGTCGCCAAACCGGACCCCCTCAACGCCCTGGCTGCGCCTAGAAATTCTGTCCATAAAAATTATGAACAGAATCGGTGACAAAGGGCAGCCCTGACGGAGTCCAACCCTCACAGGAAACATGTCCGACTTACTGCCGGCAATGCGGACCAAACTCTGACACCGGTCATACAGAGACCGAACAGCCCATATCAAGGAGTCCGGCACTCCATACTCCCGGAGCAGAGGGACACGGTCGAACGCCTTCTCTTATTCCAACTGGCCAGTTGTTTTGTTTTGGTTTATGTTTATTTTATGATTTCTTTGATTTGATTTGATTTTCTTTTGTTTAGGGGTCCATATGAAAAAATAAATAAATGATGAATTGGGCATTAGGATTGAACCTTTCAAAGAGACATGCCCTAAGTATAAAAATACAGTGCAAATGACATTTTGCACAACTGCGCTGCGAGATTTGCTAATATTATTCCACAGATTCAGAACCACTACAGAATGTACGGCCGAAGGACTCATAAGCTTGAGTTCTGGGAGGCTTTGCCCATCATGCCAAGATGATGGTGGAGAACTACACAACAAAATTATCCCAAAAGAAAATTAGTTAGGGAGGGGATGCTGAAGATCCCTCAGGGAAGCGATGTACTGGTGACCTCTCCTTCCAAGATTAGTTCCGGATCAGAATGCTGAACAAACGTTCAGCCAAGAGGAGAACCAAGCATCGAGGAGTGACAGGATTGGACCACAAGAGACCACACGACTCGTCATGTGGTCATCTAAGAAAGATATATCATTTCAAAGAAAAGTTAATCATAATTGCTCAAGAGGCTAATATACTCATATAATCAAGCCTTGGTTAAATTTATATTTGTTGTGTTTAATTTTTAAAGTGTTTAGCTAATTCCTCTTAAAGGGTGATAATGAATCATTTTTAGTGATGTCAATTGCCAGTGGGGTGACTCGGCTGTTTGGAGCGGGACCTTGGACTTTGAACGGTAATAAGTTGGTCGGTCGCCAAGTGGAACTGGGGCCATAGGAGAATTTTTCCCGGTTCAGCCATCGGGTTTTCGCTCCTATTCGCTGCGAATGGTGGACGAGCCTGCTGGTAATGTTAATTGCCTTATGCAATGTTTAAGTGTCAGTAGTTTAGAAATGTGATAATTTTTGATTAATCAGTGTTGTGGTGGTATGGTACTTATGGGGGAGCAAGACCTTGTGAACCACAAAGAGTTTTAGGCCATTATGAACAAAGCTTCCACACAGAGGATGGGTTCAGGGCCACATACACACAATATATATAGCAAAATATTATTTTCTACATATAATCTATTAAGAAATGTGCTCATTTGCGGAGTTATTATCAGTTGAGTGAGGAAGGTTTTAAACTTACTAGAAAAGAGTCTCTATTTCTAGAATCTTTGATCAATACTCCTGATATAGAAGGTTTTGCTAAAGCATCAGAATTGTTTTCTAAATGTGCTCATTTGCAGAGTTATAATCAGTGACTTATGAAGGTCTTAACCCTCTCGGAAAGAGTTTCTGTTCCGAGTAAAATGATGGAATAGTCCTGATTTGAAAGTGTAGCTAAAGCATTAGAATTATTTTTACTATTTCTACATGCCTGTGCAATGAAGACTTGCTTGCTGCTTTAATTGCAAAGAAGAACAGCTTACACATAAGCTTACATAATAACACATGAAGTCACTTCAAAATGGAGATGGCAGAAATCTCCTATCTGGTTGTGCTACATCTCAAAAGGTAAGTGGCTCTTGCAGTTTGGGGGGTACTGCTAAAAACTTGCTACTGCTAATACAGATGTGAAACAATACAGAAGATTACATTCCTACCTCAGTTATTTGACTGAATTAGTTGAAATGATAAAATCACTTCAGAAGGGGGAATTGTAAAAATTGGCTTTGTTCTTAGACATTATGAATGAAATAAGTCTCAGTACTTTTCCATGATGACCTAAAGTGATCCAGGAGTAGGGAGACAAAACAATTAGGAAAGCCTGGGAAAGCAAGGGCAGATTCACACACACACATTGTTTTGGGCTGATCCAGAGAATATGACGAAGCATGTTGAACCTACTCATGTCCAATCATACTCGGTCGAGTGCGAGTCCAACCTATGAGGCTATAAATACAAATTACAACCAGAAATCAAGGCTCTGTCTGACGGATTCCTGCGAGAGTTCTGTCATACCGAGACCAGCGCTATGATACTTCACTTGTTGCCATCAATTAAAGACTTCATTTTCACTTGAATTACTCCAGTCCGTTCTTGAGCTTCCAATTAAAAGAACCGAATCTAACAATATCATAAGTCCATGTTATATCTTTAATCTGCATATCTTAACAAGTTGTGGTGTTTTCAGAATAATCGAGACAAATGTTTTATGAGACGGAAGAAATATCCAAAAATCTCCAAACGTTAGGACAGATCGCCTTACAAATACACCCAGGCAGACGTCACAACAGTTTCAGGCATATCATTGGCTGAAAGTGTAGCGTAAGCCTACGTCATGCCCCGCCTCCACGAGTCAAACCACAGAACCCGCGATCCAAAATGAGGCTTATCTTTGGACTCTTGCCTTTGAAACATGAGAGAGCAGAAAGAGTTAACCATGGAGTAAAGCCATACATCCATGAGCCAGAGAAACGAGACAGAAGACAATGGAATGAAGAATAAGTCTTCAGAATGATGCGGAGAGGATGAACGATGCAGAAGAAGATGAAAAGACAAAGACAGGATAGAAGGATGAGGAAGAAGAAAATCTGAACAAAGATAGAAACAGAAGGAAGTAGTCTAAAGATACACGCTTTCTGTGTTTTTGTTCGTCCATCGTCATCCATGTCTTTTTACGTCTCACGTTTTAAACTCCACTGCTGCAGTTTTCCTACCAAGAAAGCCAGCGCCAAGCAAATTTTTGGTTAACATTCTGTGAACTTCAGTTCACCTCATCAGAGTGGTCAGCAACCGACCAACTCTGACACTTGGACGATTTTGTCATTCTGTACAGTGAAGTCCTTGATACCAGCCAGTTCCCGTTTCCCGGTGGAAAGAAGTGACCACAGGCAACTGCAAAGTCCACAAAAGTCATCCACAACCAAGGGAGAGCGGAACCGAGAGAAATCCACTTGGACCCCGTGTGGCTACCACCTGCTGTGTTCCGAGCTGACTAAACAGGACTTCAATAAAGTAAGGTCGACCCGTTTTTCATCTTACAGACGGTTAGATGGGTGTCTCGAGACTTTCACTGTTAGAATGATAAATGAATCCAGGATGTCTTTAGCTTCAAATAGTAAGCAAACCTAAACTATTTGAGTAAATCCGGTACCTCTCCATTTCCCTTATTTTATTTTCAATTCACAAAGTGTTTTATATAATCACCCATATTCAATGCATCTCCTTTTGTTTTAAGGTTCATGTCTTTGGTCATATCGTTTTAATAAATAGTTCATATATCTTTATATATGTATAATCACAGGTTGTGTTGTATGCTTTCTTTACGTAATGTCTGTCAAACCAAACGAGAATTCACAAAAGTAGCGAGATATGAGACTGATTATTAATTGAAACATTAACATACTAGAATCGTAAGATTCTATGTTTTTAATTTTTTGAAGGTGGTGCCTTACATCCGAGGTTAATTAACTTCTGGTAATTCCTTATATTTGATCAAGTAACGCTACACCAGCCTTCCTAGTATAATGGTGGAAGTTTTTCCTAACTTCCTATTAAGTTTTTCTTACCTTCCTATTACATCTGATGAGAAATTAAATAGAGACCTTTCTTTTTCTGCCAGCCAGCCACGTGTTTTTTTTCTTCTGCAAAAGAGGTCAATCCTACACCACTCAGTGGTCATAGTGGAGAAAAGACCTAGGACAAAGGGAATCAAAATCATTTATACCCGAGGAAGGGGCGGGTTGGGGTGTGTCTCACTTCTCTGAAACACAATTACTGTGTCTCGGCACATGGTACATGAGGCAAATGGTGATGTGGATTGGAAAGTCTGTTGTGGGGGTTGTCGCCGCTGCAGTCAGAAAGAAACAAACAACGCAATGGAGAATGCACCGTTGTGCATCGCGTTTGTGCAGTAAGCAGCTCATCACAAACGAAAATGTAGAGGGACGTAGCTTCATCTTGCTCTTCGTTCGCCATCTTTCTCAAATGCCTGAGTTTGTTGTTGTTGGTGGTGGTGGTGAAGAGGTAAACAGGAAGTGGCTCTATTAGCAACAGTTGGAATGGGTACAGCGCCACCTATCATACCGGGGTATGACACGCTTTGTGCCTCTGATCCCATTCATTCACCGCCATATATCCAAGGATAATTACCCTTGCTCAAATACGGAGCATAATCTAACTATAGCTATAATCGAATTAATCTCATCATGTGGACCCACTGACTGTATCTCGGCACATGGTACATGAGGCAAATAGTGATGTGGATTGGAAACCCTTTTGTGGGGGGTTCTGAAGCAGTTCTAAGAGACAGAATTTACCATAACAGCTCTCACCTGCACTGCTTGCATCAAAGTGGAGAGATGTCTTCTCATCAAAGTTTGCCTTCATGCCCACCACCATTGTAGTTTCCTACCTCCTAAAGAAAAACAAGAATGTGGTAGACCTGAGCACACTGCACACAGAGGCTGAAGGACAGGAAGCCAGCCCCCATTCTTGACTCCAATTGTAACAAAGGAGGTGTGTACAACCTAGACAAAGCACATAAAGCTGTAGAAGGATGACAGCTCGCTGGCCTTTAGTCATCTTCCTGTTAAAGCTTTTTAACATACCCTGATGACGAGGTGAAGTCCCCAGAAGAACAATGGAATCCCCAGGAGAAACCTCCTCAAGGATGCCACCTAAAGACTCCAAGAAAGCCGGGTAATCTGACCAGTCAGAACCTTTTCCTTCCTGCAACTTGCTGCTGCAGTGAGGCGACCCTCTCACTCACCGGGGAGAACTCTGCCTGACGCTTCTCTCCACAGGCAATTCCAGGGTATGACAGAGTCCAGCCCATCTTCAGAAGTTTGTTTCCAGAGCCAACACTGTGTGTGGAGGTAAGCCAAACTATATCTGATTGGTACCGCTCCACCTCACACACCGGCTCAGACTCTTACCTCGGCAGCGAGATGACATTCCATGTCCCTGGAGCCAGTTTGCAAAGACGGTGATTGGCACACCCAGGTCCCCACTTTCACCTGTCGCCCAGCTCACAATGCACCCAACCTCAACCTCAAAGTGGGGGTGACTTCCTGATTCTTCTTCGGGTTAAGCTCAGCCACCAAGTGCTCACTGGCGAGCTCCTCCGGGCCTAGCTTCAGTTGAGGTGCCCCAGTTTCCCTTCTCTAGTGAGGTCACTAATTTGATTCGCTCTTTGTCTGACCCCTCCCCTAATACCAATTTGCCATTTGAGACCCTACCAGGGGCTAACACCCCTGACAACACAGCTCTCAGGATCATGGGGATACTCAAACCCCTTCACCACGCTAAGATGGCGATTCTACGAAGGGGACCCCGTTAAATCCCTTTGACATTTCACACACCCCTCTTATTCTTCTTTTGTTTTCACACTTTTAACATGTGTTTTTCACACAGCTGACAGACATGATCACAAAGAAAACACTTGAGTTTGATTCATGCCTTGGGTAGCAGACTGAAACAACAACTGATGAATGCCTCTTACCACCTCGGTACGCCACAACAGCTGGAAGCCTGAACTCAGAGCTATTCCTCCATGGCCCCCATAGACACCAGATATCATCTAATTGCAAGGATGTTGCATTTGTCAGGTCACGATTTTACAAAGCAGATTGACACAGAAAATACAGAAAGATCTTTGTCGAAGGTAATTCAGTATTACTGTCTTAAGCCCTATTCGGACGGGACTAGTTCAATGGGGGGACGTATGCTAATGTTGGTTAACCAGACGACGCCAGGGAGAAGAAATGACCAATTCGGACGGGACAAGAAATCCCTGTAATATTCATCTAACATGGGAGGAGTTTTCTTGAATATAAAGCATTCTGCTCCAAAATTATTGTATACAAACGCAGAAGACTTTGTTTACCTGAATGATAAGTATTACGAAAACGTATTGTACAGTATAACAGAACAGAAGATTTATTCATTTTTGACCTTAATGTAAAGTACTGTTCACCAAAAGTTTTGCTCAGGATACTTATTTTACCTGAATGTAAAGTATAGTTTAAAAAAAGGATTGTACAACGAAACTTAAGTGTCATTTTCTATTTTACACCTAATTGTTTCTCTCTTTAAAAGGATGTGACGATATATTCCGTACTTATTACCGAAGGTCGAATTCGCACGGGATTAGTATTACCTATGGTAGATACTCCGGACCATTTCACAGGAGGTAGAATTCTCGGCAAAGTTTACCGACACACTCTGCTATCTTTACTGACATGGCGCGTTCGGACGGGACTAGATTTCCCGGTTATTATTACTTTACCCCAGGTCCCCCCATTAAACTAGTCCCGTCCGAATAGGGCTATACTTGTGTAAATCAACACACACACACTAAAACACAGATTCACTAATATAAATCAAGTTGTGCTGGATGGCAACAATAAAAGCAGTCCACACAGTACTATTAAAAGTAACATGTCAATGAAAAGTTTTCTTGCCACCCCCAACTCTCTCAGAGTTTTCTTTTCCTTTCTGATATTGCCTGGCATCTCCATTCAAAACACCTGGTAACCAAGGTAACGGTTGTTAGTGTCATCACTTTTTTAACAAGCTTGGCCAAAGTGCAAACTGGAACTATGTATTTCAAATGAGAGTAGGGGTAATGACAGCCTGTGACTGGAATCATGACATGATCTTTTTGGTTACACGTTCATAGTGGTGCTCTGAGAATAAGTGTTAAGGAATTCTTTATATCTGTTGTTTTCCCTAAACTTTGTGAACCATTTGTGTTGTCATCTTGACCAGGAAACCTTGGAAGAAAATATCTTGTATCTCAGTGGCACCTTCTTTGCTTAAAGGAGAAAGAAAAAGATTAATACAAGCATCATGTTAATGTGTCAATATGATGATAGAGGGCTAATTTAAAATGACTCAACACCAGTTCTAACATCAATATCACTGCAGTTTGTGTTTTAAGAAATTCCACAGCTATGTTTTACTAAAACTAAAACAGGGATGCAGCAATTGTGTCACGGGCGGTTATATGTGGACCCAAGGGACGCACAGAGCCGAAGTGGAAAAAAATAAAAGGATTTATTTTAGTCCAAGAATTTAACCAAAAGAGACTCTACAAAAGGGTAGAGCTTAGGCTGGGTGTTGGAGCAGAGGCATGGAAGGAGCAGAGCAGGCCCAGGCAGTCTTCACGAGGCAGCCGTGCTGAGGAGAAAGAGAATACAGTTCAATTTGACCAAATGGTACTCAAGGACACACGCATTACTCAACGAACTTCTACCATAGGTAGGTGAATAATCCAGCATCGGCACGTCGACCAGAAACTCCTTAAGAAGGGTTGTTGATTGCGCCGATCAGGAACAGGTGTGCCTCGTGAAGCTCCAAACAGGCATGTCAGCTCTGCCTCCCACATGCACACCCTCTGCAGGCAGATGAGAGAAGGGAAAAAAGAAACCCAGAAACAAACTAAAAGAAAACAACCAAAACAGGGCACAAGCCAGAGTCAAAATCGGAGTATGACAAATTGAGCAGTTTTATTCTTTATTAACATCCATCTGCTTTTTTACATTTTGCTTCTCAAAAAAATATCCGTTCAAAAGAGTAATACATTTGCATCACAAAATTGTTGTCCAGGAAAAAGTCAGACCTCACTTCGCTTGGCGCTATTTTTGCCTCCCTTGATATCAATGCGTCCAATGTAAAACTGTGCAGACCGAAGAGCAGACCGAGCAGTCCCCTGCAACAGGTGCAGCTATCGCTAGGTGGCTAGGGAGTGAAACGTCCCTGTCCCCGGCCACTTCCTCCAGCTCTTCTGGGGGGACCCCGAGGCGTTCCCAGTCCATCCGAGAAACATAGTCTCACCAACGTGTCCTGGGTCTTCCCCGGGGCCTCCTCCCAGTGGGACGGGCCCGGAACACCTCACCAGGGAGGCGTCCAGGAGGCATCCTAACCAGATGCCCGAGCCACCTCATCTGACTCCTCTGGATGCGGAGGTTCTACTCTGAGCCCCTCCCGGATGACCGAGCTTCTCACCCTATCTCTAAGGGAGAGCCCAGACACCCTGCGGAGGAAACTCATTTCGGCCGCTTGTATTCGCGATCTCGTTCTTTCGGTCACTACCCACAGCTCGTGACCATTTACCATATTCGGTCAATATCTTTAAAGCAATTTTTCTCTGATAATATTAGACCATTGCAAGCCTATAACCAATACACAAAGTATGCCCAGGTGTAGCCCATCTTATACGCATTAGAACCAAGTAGCAGCAAAATAACAGTATCACAAACTTTGGTGTTAGAAATCCTTGTTGAACCAGAAGTTGTCTGGAACTGTTGAAACTGTGCTTTGGTCCTCTCCTTTGTCCTCTTGCTTGCATTAGATTTTATTTAAACATTTCCATTAAAATGAAACAGACAAGTGAGAGCAACTTGTTCATCTTCATTCATTTTATTTTGTATATGTAGCTACATAGCTGCTCGAGCTGATTTGAATTTTGAATAAAATGTGAAACACTTTTCAGTTGGTGGTTAGCTGGTTTTCCTTTAACTATAAAGTTAGGCATTACCCCTTTAACGCTGACACAGTAGTACAACATTTCAGCAGGAGACATGAAGGTAAGAACATCTTGATTACACACATTTTCATGAAAATCTATCTGTGATTTGAGGCTTTGGATTGAATCACAATGAAACTTTTTATTGTCTCCACACATTGCATTACAGCTTTTACACATAGGGTTGTAAAACACGTTTAACAGCATTACGTGGATATAAGTGAGATATCATGACACTAAAAACCAAAATGACTCACATGTGAATGAGGAGGTTCTCACCACTTTTACCTTTTGTTCAGTATTTTGCTGGATATATTGATCAAAATTAAACTGTGAGACGATATACATTAAATTTAAAACATACTGTTACAAAGTGCTTCACAGACAGGATCAAATCAAGCTGAAAAGCACTGCAACACAGTTTGAGCTACATGTGTTTTAAATTCAAGTTTAACTGGTTGATAATTAGGATGCAGTGTGTTCTGAGAGGCATTCAGTTCCTTTGAATATTTCTGGGTTCAACTCAATACTTCTGCGTAGCCAAATGTTTTGCAATGATCTTTCAATGATCCTCGAGGGCAAACATTCGCAAACATTCTTTTTGTTTACTGTTTAACTAAATGGAAATCAGTTGAAAACAATTGCTTCTTTTACAGAAAATACTTTCTCAGGATTAATTTTATCTCTTTTTTCCTACAATCACTGTCTCTGTTTTATATTTAAAAAGAGGTCAAAAGGGGATAATTCTTAAAGGAACTAGTCATTGAGACATGCAAGCATCTTTCCCCCTTGTTGTCATTGTAGGATGATAACACAGCATGTCATAGCTGTAAAGTTTTAATAGCCAAGGGGCTATAAAAGTTAAAGCCACAGAGCAATCACTTTTGGTATTTCAGTATGATTTTCTTTTTATGTGCATGCACCTCTGAACACTGACCCCATAAAACATAAAGTATTGGTTAATATTTTCCCTCCCAATTTTATTAGACCGAAGCAGTGCAGGCATAAAGAGCAGTGAGCAGTGAGCTTCCTGTCACTGTTATCATCATCACAGAGGCGAAGACACACTGGAGTAGTTAGGTGGAATCTCAGGTCCTGTGGAAACTTTCCTCCATTTTTTCCCTCCTTTGCCTTGTCCACAATGTCCGCTCTGAGGGCGACAGCCATGGTTCCTTCTACCTGTGATCCTGCTGCTGCAGTCTGTTCAGGAGCAAACTGCATTGTCCCTCCCAGTGACTTCAATGCTGTTCTGAGCCTGGTGATGAGCATATCGGTCACAGTAATGCTTGCTCTGGTCATGTTTGCCATGGGTTGCACTGTGGAAGCCAAAAGGCTGTGGGGCCACATCAGGAGGCCCTGGGGCATCATCATTGGATTCATCTGCCAGTTTGGCATCATGCCCTTCACAGCTTTTGCCCTGTCACTTGCCTTTGGGGTGCTGCCTGTGCAGGCCATAGTCATCATCATTATGGGCTGCTGTCCTGGAGGTTCGAGCTCAAACATCATCTGCTTCTGGCTGGATGGAGACATGGACCTGAGGTAAGCCATGGGGCTGGAAACCCATTCAATATCAATGGTCCACTGTTGCCAGGAGAGGATTTCCCGTTAAAGCTTCTGTATATGTTTCTTCTTAAATTGGTTCAATTTCACTATGATCTAGTTTCCTCTTCAGGATCAAAACAGTATTTTCTCCTTGTGATTGTTATATTCTCCACTCTGCAGCATCAGTATGACGGCCTGTTCCTCTATCTTGGCCTTGGGGATGATGCCTCTCTGTCTATTCGTTTACACCAGTGTATGGACTTCCGGTGATGCCATTCAGATTCCATACGACAGCATTGGTAACTAAACAGCTACAGCATCTGCAGATGTAATATTGATGGAATGTCAATAAGATTTAGTCTGATATTTAAGCTGTGTGTTTTTCAGGTATCACGCTTGCAGGCCTTCTTATCCCCATTGCTGTGGGAATGTATGTCAAGCGCAGATGGCCCAACAAGGCAAAAATTATCCTCAAGGTAGAAATGGTCAACATATTTTTTGCAAAATCGTACAAAGGGAGTTCTTGTGATGTTTACATTTAGCATGTGAATAAGAAATGAAAAGTCCTGGACAGGGTTTTAATAAATTATGACTGCTTTGCAGGTGGGGTCCATTGTTGGCTTTTTTCTCATTATCGTCCTAGCTGTGATTGGAGGAGTCCTCTACCAATCTTCCTGGGTCATTTCTCCCTCCTTGTGGATAATTGGAGTTATCTACCCCGTTATTGGATATAGCCTGGGGTTCCTCATGGCCCGCTTTGTGGGTCAGCCTTGGGACAGGTGGGTGGACAGTTTTGAAGTGATGCTGGCATATCATGAGTCTTGGGCTTTCCCTAAATATTGATCAATTTATCATGTTTGTTTGCTTGTTTTAGCTACTGCCAAGTACAGTTTAAAACAGTTTTCATCATAATTCTAAAAAGAAACCATGAAACGATTGTTACAAGTTTTATCCTCTGAAGTGGTTCTTCATTGTCCCTTCCTTCGTTCAGATGTCGAACCATTGCGCTGGAGACGGGCATGCAGAACTCCCAGTTGTGCAGCACCATTGTCCAGCTGTCCTTCAGCCCAGAGGAACTAGAAATCATGTTTGCCTTCCCCCTTATCTACAGCATCTTCCAGCTTGCAGTCGTGCTCATTGCTGTTGGAGGTAAGGGTTTGACAGGCACAGGTGCTGGCAGTTAATGATTGAGCTGTTTGTTTAGCCGTGTTAAGTCAGCAAATTGAACCCTATGGTTTGCCCCTCGATAGCTGAATTTATCAGAGGCACTGACCCCAGCAGGGTTCTGGGTTGTCTTTCCTCTAAGATCAAGGGGTCACAAGGTCAGACGCGATTTTGGTGGTGAAATCATTTTAGCTGTCACATATCAAATTCCTCATGTTCTGTCTCTTTGAATTTGTGTATATGTAACTGTAAGAAAGTGATAATACAAGCAGCAAAAGCTGTTTTCGAGGCTACACAATAAGATGGTCAAACATTGTTTCTGAATCCATGTGTTTTCCTCTCCAGGCTACCAAGTATATAAAAAGCGTTTCGGCCAAGGCTTGGGTGATGCAGACACTGAGGCCCCGTCCTCGGAAGCTGTCGACGGTGACACAACAAAAAAGTACGGCCTGGAAAATCGTGCCTTTGAGTCTGCTGAGAATGACAAAAGTGATGTGAAAGGCACCTACAAGAATATAGAGCTGTAAGAACCCAACTCTGCTAATCAGACTCTGGACTGGTATTCTGAACTCCCACAGCCACAAAGCTCCTGGGGACAGCAGCCTGACTCAACTGTGAACACCACACACCACTCTGCTGGCTAAAAGTGTGTGATACTGAGCCAGCTGTATTCTGTCAGGTGGAAAAGGGTTGAAAAAAACTGGAGATGTCTTCTAGAATACGGCCAACAGTTAAATTCAGGGGGGCAGTGAGCATCATATCATATTGTTTTATGCTGAATTGTACAAGGCCTTCCATTCATCTAATTTATTCATATGTAAATATTTTAAACGACATAATTCCTACTTTAATGTCAGTGTTGTGCTTCAGTGATCAAAGTTTGTTTGATAAAATGTTGTTAAAGGCTGTTTGTGTGGATTTTCTGTCAGATATTTGTGCAGCAATGTGAAGCTGGATACAGCTACATTGTCATTCTCTGAATTCGGTGCACTTTGTGTCTCCCAGGTTTACCTCAAGGATTTTCATATAAAGTAAACCACAACTTTTATTTAAAAAAAAAACAATAAATGGAAATATCCATGTGTCTTTGCAATATAACACACAAGTATTTTTTTTAAATGGTTTTAAAAAAAATTTATGGATTGCTGAGGCACAGAGGTCAGCCAAATGAGCATGTCCCCACTGATCAACATAATTTTTTTCACTGAATATAAAACAAATCAAAATAGCCACTAGTTAGCCATTAGTTATTTCAACTAATATAAAAATTTACTGGTGTCCTTTAACCAAAAAAAAAAATTAAATGATAAAAATGTACGCCTTATTTATAAAATTCAACTTTTTAATCATGTCCCGCAGTTTTGTTCAACCCTGTAACAGCATACTAAATCCCCCCTTTTTAAAAATAATGGTTCAGTCCAACTTCCTCAGCACCCAGGAAGTGACATCACTTTATCCACAGACTAACATTGTCAAGCTCAACCTTTCAACACTGTTACATGAATAAATGATATTTACTATATTTGGTGAAAAAGCAAAGAGTTGTCTTGGAAAAATATATTAATTAATTTTTTTCCTCATGCCATATGCTACCTCATACCCTAGCTAATGTGGACTATTGGCTACTTTTAGCCAAAATCTTCAACCCCATAACATTCAACCCCATAACAAAAACCACTGTTACGGGGTTGAATCATTGTTATGGGGTTGAAGGTTGGACGGCTCTTAAGTCAGTGAGCCCCTTTTCTCTAAATGTTATTTCATGATTATTTCAGATGGCTAAATCAAATGCAGAGTGACAAAGAGAGTTCAGGGCAAGAAGAAATGCAGATTCACAGAGTAGGGAAGAATACCTCAGGAAAGAGCATGAGCGATTGAAAAGAGATAAAGAAGCAGGGAAAAAGAAATCAATCAATGACCTGAGTAAGAGAGGTCAAAAACAAAAGCACAAGGAGTGGTGGAAGGCCAAAGCAAGACAGAAAAGGAAAGCTGAGATGGGAAGCTGTGGGCCTACCACTGGAACTCCTCCACATACTCCTGAAAGTGAGATTGAAGATGTAGTGCAAGCCAGACCAGGGTCCTCACGGTGAGGGAAATATGTGGTTAGAAATAATGCTTGGTTTTAATTAAAAACACACACAAAATATATAGAGGTCAAATTTGCACCTTTGTGTTGCTATGTCATTACTAATGTAACTACTACTTTACTATCAGTAAAACTAATAATTCCTTCTCCATGTTTTCATTTTAGTCATTCAGCAGGCAAGAAAGCATCCAGAAAGGTAAGAGACAAACTGCGCAAAGAAATAGAAGTACTAAAAAGGAAACTCAATCAGAAGAGTCAGACAGAAAAATACAAAAAAGATTCCAGCGAGCAACCAAGAATAAAGACTCTCCCAGGTCCAAAGTCCATCAGTTACTGAAGAATTGCATTGTGAACAGAAAGGTGAGGAAAACTTTGTTGCACCATGAAACCCTAATTTGTGACATTAGGAGTAAGTACAAGAATGCCAGAAATGAAAAGAGGAAAAAAAACTATTGCTGAGGTTGTTGTTGGGAAGATAGTCAAGAAATACAGGCTGCAGAGGTGGTCCGAGAAAGCACTTGGCTTTTCAAAGAAACGCCGGAGTTTGTGTGAGAATAACCCCACCAGACAAGCTTACAACAGGTACACTGTTACATCTCTGGTGAGCAAAGTGAAAACATTCTTCACAAGAGATGTTGTGAGTCGGCAACCCAGTCTCACAGCAAAACGTGTAATAGCTACGTTGGTCCACAAGGGAAAACGTGGTATTGTCACAATTTGGCCCCCAAAATTGTGACAATACTATGTTTTATTTGGCCAATTCATTTCCATTGCATTGCAACCAGGTCACGTGACTATCAAGTTTCCCTCAGTGAAAAAAAGAAAATGACCGACTGTTGACCTATTTTCTGTTTCGATGGCATTTCTAGCGAGAAATATGCATAATATTTTCATAATCTTCATTCAAGGAATGTAGACGATCTTTCGTTTATTAGTTTCGCCGAAGATTTTAGTATGTCCTTGAAAAAACGTAAGAATAAAATGTTCTAGAATGCGCCGCTGAGGGTGGCAGCACGTTGGAGTAGCTCTGTACCTCACATTGAGATTTTTTCTTTTTTCTAAATTTCATTCCTGTTTTTTCTTGGAAGAAATTGCATTTTTTGGACAACTGTTCCTTCCTGCCTTGGATGCTGTGCAGCTGGATTGATTTTTCCCAATACTTTTGTATATTTTGCTCTTTTGTTATGATGCATAACCATAGCAACAAGGTGGTTTACAACAGGGAGCAGCTGATTAACATTGGAAAAGCAGAAATAATTCGACAACTGAAGCCAGAAATCCCACTGGAATTGAAAAGGAGGCGTCGTGGATGCAGAGCAGGAGCAAAGAGGAGAGAAAGAAAGAAGAAGTTCAAACCATCTCTGCCATCCGTCATCATGGGCAATGTAAGATCGTTAGCTAACAAGTTGGATGAACTTCTCGCCTTGACAAGGACTCAGCAAGAATATCGGGAATGTAGCATTATGTGTTTTACTGAGACATGGCTGCAGGATCATATCCCCGACTCCAGCGTCTCTCTGCCAGGCTTCCTGACTGTATGAGCAGATCGAGATTTAAAGAGTAGCAGGAAAAGGAAAGGGGGTGGATTGGCAGTGCTTGTCAACAACAGATGGTGTCACCCAGGATATGTTACTGTGAAGAGTCGTCTTGCAGTCCTGACATTGAACTATTGGCAGTAAGTTTTCGTCCATATTATTTGCCAAGAGAGTTCACCAGTGTTGTTTTGGTGGCTGTTTACATTCCACCCTCAGCTGTTGCCGACACTGCATGTGATGTCATCAGTTCCGTTGTTGCTAAGATACAGACACAACACCCCAATTCTTTTGTGGCAATATCTGGTGATTTTAATCATGCCTCACTCTCTGCTACACTGCCAACTTTTCAACAGTTTGTCAGCTGCTCTACCAGAGAAAACAAGACATTGGATTTGTTTTACACAAATGTCAAGGATTCATACATTTCCAAATCAAGACCTCCCCTGGGTAAATCAGATCACAACCTTGTTTTTCTCTGTTCAGCATATAAACCCCTTGTCCAGAGACTACCTGTCACAAAAAGGACTGTTAGAAAGTGGTCACATGAAGCTGAAGAAGCCTTACAGGGTTGTTTTGATGCAACCGATTAGATTTCTCTTTGTAAGCCACATGGAGAGGACATTAATGCCACGACTGAGTGTGTGACTGACTATATAAACTTCTGTGTGGACAACACCATCCCCACCAGAACAGTGAGATGCTTCCCTAATAACAAACCCTGGATCACCAGTGAGCTAAACTATTGAACAAGAAAAAAAGAGCCTTTAGGGAGCGAGACAGGGAGTTACTGAGGAGTATACAGAAGCAGCTCAAAGTCAAGATCAGAGAGAGCAAGGAGGTGTATAGAAAGAAGCTTGAGAGTAAACTGCAGAGGAACAATATCAGAGATGTGTGGTCAGGAATGAAGAAGATCACAGGCCTCAAACAGAGGGAGGATCGTATGGATGGAAGTCTGGACAGAGCAAATGAGCTGAACACATTCTTCAACAGGTTCAGTTCAGGGACAAGCTCACCATCCTCCCCTCCTGTTCCCAGCCAAAGAGACATCCCACCCTCCTCTGACCCACAGCTTTCCTGTAACATCTACACCTCCACCTCAGTCATGGATTCTTCTGCTTCCACTAGTTTGTCTTCAACCAAAACAGGAGATGCTGCTGTCCCCTTTGCCTCCCCCTCTCACTTTTCTGTTTCTAGAAGTCAGGTGAAGAGGCAGTTGGAGAGACTGAACCGGAACAAGGCTGCAGGTCCAGATGGTGTCAGCCCCCGAGTCCTGAAGGCCTGTGCAGAGCAGCTCTGTGGGATTCTGCAACACCTTTTCAACCTTAGCTTGACCCAAGAGAAGGTACCACTGTTGTGGAAGACATCCTGTCTGGTTCCGGAACCAAAGAAAACTCACCCTTCAGTCATCAATGACTACAGACCTGTTGCCCTGACATCCCACATCATGAAGGTCCTGGAGAGACTCCTGGAGAGACTCCTGTTGACCCACCTGTGTAAGCAAACCAGCACATATCAGGACCCCCTGCAGTTTGCTTATCGCCATGGAGTTGGAGTTGAAGACGCTATCATACACCTGCTTCAACAAACCCACTGTCATCTGGACAAAGCAGGCAGCACTGTGAGGATCATGTGCTTTGATTTCTCCAGTGCATTTAACACAATCCAGCCTGATCTGCTTAGTCTGAAACTCCAGAAGACTCAGGTGGAGGCCTCAACAATCACTTGGATTAATGACTACCTGACAAACAGACCACAGTTTGTCAGACTGAAGAATTGTGTGTCTAACCAGGTGATCAGCAGCACAGGAGCACCACAGGGGACTGTACTCTCACCATTCCTTTTCACTCTGTACACTTCAGACTTCCAGTACAAGTCAGACTCCTGTCATCTACAGAAATATTCAGATGACTCTGCAGTTGTCGGGTGTATCAGAGATGGACAAGAAGCTGAGTACAGAGAGCTGGTGGACCGCTTTGTGGCATGGTGTGGGAACAATCATCTCATCTTGAATGTTAACAAAACAAAGGAGATGATTGTAGATTTCAGGAGAAACAAGGTCAGATCAAACCCTGTTTCCATCATGGGAGAAGAAGTGGAGGTGGTTGAGGAATATAAATACCTTGGTGTTCATGTGGACAACAGACTGGACTGGAGACACAACAGTGAAGCCATCTACAAGAAAGGACAGAGCAGACTGTACTTCTTGAGGAAGCTAAGGTCCTTCAAGGTTTGCAACAAGATGTTGCAGATCTTCTACAAGTCTGTTGTTGAGAGCGTCATTTCCTCTGGCGTCATCTGTTGGGGCAGCAGCATCAGAACCAGGGACCTAAAAAGACTCAACAACCTGATAAGGAAGGCTGGTTCTGTTCTGGGGACGACTGTGGAACCTCTGGAGACAATAATGCAAAGAAGGATTTTGCTTAAAATCAAGAGAATTATGGACAACCCTGAACATCCTCTCCATGAGACTGTTATCGGAAAACAGAGTCTCTTCAGTCAAAGGCTTCTTCAGTTTGGATGCAAAACGGACCGCTACAGGAAATCTTTCCTGCCCACAGCCATCAGCATCTATAATAACTCCTTGATTTAATTGAGTTACATCAACATTTAATTTCCCTCTGGGATAAATAAAGTATTTTTGAATTGAATTTTGTTACGACCCCAGTTCTAGGGGATCAGGGTGGCAACATAAAATGTGTCCAGAGGAGAAGTTTAAGTGTAAAAATAATTTATTACAACAAAAAGGGTTCCAAAACAAAAGAGGGGGTGGGTCAATGACATATAAGGGTTGGCATGATGACAAATTTAAAAATATGTTTTCAACCTGTTAAAACAACATGACCAAAGACCGTTAGAATGTATATTTGGCATTTCTGTTGGTTTCATAGTATTTGATATGACATTTCTACCATTTTTAAGCAAATACAGAGCTAATGGCCCATTATTTTGTCAAATGGTGTAACCACAAAACAATTCATATTTATTTGATATTTCACCCTCTAAGATTTTATGTAAGTGTAGCCATGAAAACAAGTAATTGATTTTCAAATATCACATGAAAAATATTTTGTTATATCTATTTTTAAATTTAGATTACATGGATTTTTTAATCGAGCCGAGCAAGACAGTATGTTGTAAACATTTAAATTTTCTGCATATTCCTTGACCAGTTGGGTAAAAATGGTTTTAAAACACATTACTACAGTGTACTTGAATACTTAAATCTCATCCATAGTAACTTTTTTGTATAATATGAGATTTTTGGAAAAAATAAGGGTTACGCCAATTGACACATCGGTTACACCAACTGACCATAAAACATAAAACATCTACAGCTTAAGGACAAGAAATTGACACAGAAAATAGTCATCAAGGTAAACTGAATTGGATATTAATACTCCATATCAAAAATGATTTCATAACAACAATGAAGAAACAGGATTAATTTGTGATCTATTCTGGATTAATTTGTGTTCTATTTCAGTTCAGATCTCATACAATTTCAGTCTATACCCATTGTTTTCAAAAAGAGTAAGAGAAAGTGTGTGTGAAAGAGAATAAGAGTGAGTGAAAGAGTGAGTAAGATCATATCTTAACAACCATGAAGAAACAGGATTAACTTGTGATCTATTCTCATACAATTTCAGTTTGTAAAATAACAGCCTTTGCTTTCAAAGAGAGAGTGAGTGAGAGAGAGTGTGTGTGAGTGAGAACAAGAGAGAGAAAGAAAGAAAGAAAGAAAGAAAGAAAGAAAGAAAGAAAGAAAGAAAGAAAGAAAGAAAGAGAGAGTATCATCATTCATTTCTTTCATCACTAAACTGTTCTGATTACACTTTTAAAAACCCGAGAACCATCAGTGTAAGTTCATGCCATCTGATGAGATCTGAACAAATTATTTAACATTAACATAACAATATAAATGAAACAGCGTCTCAGAAACGTAAGACTTGAAATATTTCTGCCCAGAAAAGTTGAGTCTGTGGAAGAAAGACATTAACCTTTCAAGTTGAAAGGTTGGAACTGTTTCCAGGCATCTTCTGTTAGTTTGGAATGATGTGAGTTCACAGGTTCTGGCTCAGAAATAATGTGGAGAACATCAGACTCGTAATAAAACAAGATGTCAGGTGGATGAGGCCAGGTGAAGACATTCTTCTCGGCTAGCTGTTGCATGCAGCTTACCTCAACTTCATCCCCAACCACCTGAATGATTTGCCCCACAAATGGTTTGCCCTCGTATCGAACAAGAGCAAACTTTCCTTGCCTACTTTCCTGATCCTCCACGCTGTCAGGTGTTGAAGTGGTGGCTGGTGGATCCCGGAAATCGACTGCAGTTGGCCCATGACACTTGCAGACATTGGGTCTTCTGCAAAAGCAAGAAATGTCCCGGTACTGAATGACAGCTGGCTCTTTTTGCCAGGTAAATTGCTTTAGCAGCAGGATCTGCGTTCACTTGCGCTCTGTGGCGAGCCACTTTTTCCTTGCTTGTAAGTGGCATCTATTGGGGGACAAGAAGTACACTTTCTTTATAATAAATGTATTATTTTTGTATTATTTATTCATAATTTAAACATGTTTACATACAACATAATAAAATATTCAAAATATATTGTGGAAGTTAAAATTTTAAATAAAAAATATTGACATTTCAAAAATCACTTAAAATACAATCTAAATGAAACCCTATTAAAGCTACTGTTCATGCTACAGTTAGTCACTATTTAAATTAGAAAAATAATATAATTGCCACCTTAAATTACATACTCTTTGGCCTGAATCTGATCAAATTGGCCTCAAACAGAAAGGAGTCAAATGGTGTAACCGGTTACACCATTTGACATTTCTATTTAAAATCAAAATTTGTAGGCATTATTATGGACAACTATGTACACACTTGACCTCTATGTGAATATTCAAACACAGTTTTTACATTAAATTGAATATTTTATGATTATTATGGTTTATCAACATTTTAAGGAGGTCATACCATTTGACATGTAAACTAAGCTTGCCTGACCATGGCCTAAAAACACTTAATTATTAACAATTTTAAAGAGAGTTACTAACCTTGACTCATATGGAAGCAAATCGTGATCAAAATTCAAATTCAATGCATTATCAGAAATGCTTTTTCATTTTAAGAATGTGGCTGCATTATTTGACTCATAAATAAAATTACTAATCAATCATCCTATTTGCATTTCAATTTTCTTCTTCAAGACTGCTCATTCTTTCACTTAATTCAAATGAAAAGGACAAAGACATTTGAAATTTAATTTTCAAAATATGCCTCAGCAAATACATACCAAAATTCAATTTGAAATGTAAAAGTTGAAAATTCAAATGCATTTGCAGAAATGCTTTTTCATTTTAAGAATGTGGCTGCATTATTTGACTCATAAATAAAATTACTAATCAATCATCCTATTGCATTTCAATTTTCTTCTTCAAGACTGCACATTCTATGCCATAATCAAAAAGAAAACTAAGCGGACATTGCTTTTTCGTTTTCCTGGTCTGCATGCAAAATACTGCCCACAATTCGATAACGAAAAAGCAATCTGAGCGGCGCAGGAGAGTGACGTCACGGCTGCTGACCGTGCTACCCATCATGTAGGCTACAGTAGGGGGCGGTGTGCATATTTGCTGTACAGTTAGCTGCCCAGGTGGAGTCAAACAATATATCCGATTCTGATGCCCGTGACCGGGTTGAACGGGTCACAGAGAGCTTGGCTGCATACTCTGCCGTCACAGATTCAGAGGTTAGTGCAGCAAGGGCTAGCGCGTCGCGGCTACGACCGGCCATGACTTTCTGGCCGCGGCCATCGCTGAGGGAGCAGCCATTAATGAGGCTGAGACAGACGTTGCGAACAGGAGTCGGGGGATTACCTTTCACAGGTAGGATTCAACATTATTATTGGTTGTATTTTGTCAATAGAATATTATTGTACTGTATTTGTGTCTGCCGGCGAAATCGTAGCCAGCAAACGTTAAACAAGGATATGTTTATAGCCGGTGTTATGCCGAGAAGTGCACCCCCTGCTGGTCGTACTTTAAAGAGAGTCTGTGATGGAATGATATGATATAACTACATCATAATTTGTTTACCTAATTGAATTAACGGATGCAAATCTCAACAAATCCAAATTTGTATATAGAATTAAAATAACCAAATTTCATAGTTTCAGGTTCATTTTTATATCATTTCATCTGGGCTATAATGAGTTGAGATTGTTAATAGAAAATGTATCCAACCGTCTTTCGTGTTGACTACAAAAGTATTAGTCACGGCCCTTACTTTTGAATATATGTCCAATAATATAAAAATAGTTAGGAATAGGAATACTCTAAACTGTACAATTGTCGGATTATCATAATTGTACACGTATTATTAATTTACATGAAGAGATGTGAAAAAAAGATGCACGAATGAAACACCATTGTCAGCTCAATATTATTTTTTTTGGATAAATGTAATAATCCACACCTGAAACGGTTTACGCGCGCTCCGTGGATGGGAATGCACTTCTCGGCATAACACCTCTGTTCACACGGCTATTAGGCCAACGGAGACTTCATAAATCATATATTCCATAACACAGGCTTAGATTACAACTAACACAAGAATGCTACTTTTGAAATAATGCAAATATTACTGTTATAACATTGACCATCAGATTTTACACAGGTTTATTAATGACGTTTATTATGCATGTATTATTCACATGTAATTCTTTCATCCTAACAAAAGTATTTACCTCATGTCTCATACCCACCCCTCAGATTGTCCGACCGAGAGTTGGTGTTATTCCCTCCATCTTGGGCTTACAGGTTCACCTAATAAGAGTAGGTGTATCATCATAAGGCTATTAGCATTCATAAATTGAAATATTATCAATAACAGGGCGGGGTGAAATACTTATCCCTGTGTGTGTGTGTGTGTGTATTTTTATATATTTTAATATTATGCTTCTTCATTTTAGCCAGAAAAGGGCAGGACTACATGTTCTTCCAGAAAAGCTGAAGAGAGCCTGTCTGTGACCACTCAGGATGACCCAGAAGCTTCAACCTCAAACTCACTAACTCAGCCTAATGATTTGAGTATTTCTTTTTTAAACATCATATCAAAATTACCGTTCTAAATATGTTAAATAGCTACTTCTCAATATTTATACTGGTGGATGTTGTGGACAATGCTTTGTACTACATCGCAGGGTTTGTAGTCCTCCAGATTCTGCAAAAGCTGTCCTGTGGTGTGTGCCATGCAAGCTTGGTCAGAGATGCTGTACCTTCATCATTTCATGATAGATGGAGGGAATAACACCAACTCTCGGTCGGACAATCTGAGGGGTGGGTATGAGACATGAGGTAAATACTTTTGTTAGGATGAAAGAATTACATGTGAATAATACAGGCATAATAAACGTCATTAATAAACCTGTGTAAAATCTGATGGTCAATGTTATAACAGTAATATTTGCATTATTTCAAAAGTAGCATTCTTGTGTTAGTTGTAATCTAAGCCTGTGTTATGGAATATATGATTTATGAAGTCTCCGTTGGCCTAATAGCCGTGTGAACAGAGGTGTTCTGCCGAGAAGTGCATTCCCATTCACGGAGCGCGCGTAAACCGTTTCAGGTGTGGATTATTACATTTATCCAAAAAAAATAATATTGAGCTGACAATGGTGTTTCATTCGTGCATCTTTTTTTCACATCTCTTCATGTAAATTAATAATACGTGTACAATTATGATAATCCGACAATTGTAGAGTTTAGAGTATTCCTATTCCTAACTATTTTTATATTATTGGACATATATTCAAAAGTAAGGGCCGTGACTAATACTTTTGTAGTCAACACGAAAGACGGTTGGATACATTTTCTATTAACAATCTCAACTCATTATAGCCCAGATGAAATGATATAAAAATGAACCTGAAACTATGAAATTTGGTTATTTTAATTCTATATACAAATTTGGATTTGTTGAGATTTGCATCCGTTAATTCAATTAGGTAAACAAATTATGATGTAGTTATATCATATCATTCCATCACAGACTCTCCTTAAAGTACGACCAGCAGGGGGTGCACTTCTCGGCATAACACCGGCTATAAACATATCCTTGTTTAACGTTTGCTGGCTACGATTTCGCCGGCAGACACAAATACAGTACAATAATATTCTATTGACAAAATACAACCAATAATAATGTTGAATCCTACCTGTGAAAGGTAATCCCCCGACTCCTGTTCGCAACGTCTGTCTCAGCCTCATTAATGGCTGCTCCCTCAGTAATGGCCGCGGCCAGAAAGTCATGGCCGGTCGTGGCCGCGGCCTCGGCGCGCTAGCCCTTGCTGCACTAACCTCTGAATCTGTGACGGCAGAGTATGCAGCCAAGCTCTCTGTGACCCGTTCAACCCGGTCACGGCCGGGCATCAGAATCGGATATATTGTTTGACTCCACCTGGGCAGCTAACTGTACAGCAAATGTGCACACCGCCCCCTACCGTAGCCTACATGATGGGTAGCACGGTCAGCAGGCGTGACGTCACTCTCCTGCGCCGCTCAGATTGCTTTTTCGTTATCGAATTGTGGGCAGTATTTTGCATGCAGACCAGGAAAACGAAAAAGCAATGTCCGCTTTGTTTTCTTTTTGATTATGGCATAGAATGTGCAGTCTTGAAGAAGAAAATTGAAATGCAATAGGATGATTGATTAGTAATTTTATTTATGAGTCAAATAATGCAGCCACATTCTTAAAATGAAAAAGCATTTCTGATAATGCATTGAATTTTGATCACGATTTGCTTCCATAGACTCATAGCAGTTGGGGTCTTCAGGGGTCCTTCTCTGTGACATCATTTCCTGTCACATGATCTTCTGACTAAATACTTACAAAATGGCTCCTTAAATGGCAGTTACACCACTTGACATTTCAAGTGGTTGATGTGACAGACATGATTCCCCATATTCATTAAAATATTCAGAACAATGGGATTTCATTACTTTTATTTCATATTGTAAAGTTCTTATGCAAGATCATGACAGATTATTTTATAAGGGATTTCAGAGAGAATTTCACATTTTTTTCAGCAAGTGTAATTATTTGGTTCATGTTTTTGTGGTTACACCGTATTGACATTTTTACCCAAATTCTCTTAATACTCTCTAAAAATTGAATAAATCCCAAACTTTAAGATTAGGGTTTGATGAGAATAGTGTTGGAAAATAATTTGTCAATTTATTTTCAAATTTTAACAATTTTAAATGTATCTAACCCATATGTACACAAAAAAATGAGCGTCACGTCATTGACCCGGGTACACTGTAACCAAACAAACAACTAATTGAAAACACTAGAGTTGGCTAACTCAAAACACTAAACCAAACAAACAAGTAAAAGTACAAATTCAATCAACGTTTCCTTAAGCCTTTAAACAAATGACTGCAGCAAGCAAAGTGGGGGATCAGCTGCACAAAATGACTTCCTAAACCTGTCCCCCGCTGCCTGGGAGCTTTGCAGTTCCCAGGCAGCCAATCACCGTAGAGTGCTCCCACACTCAAATCTGCATACACAAATAGTCATGCACATCCTCTAGAGGCCAGGGGCCGTAACAAATTTGAATTTGAATTTTGTACCGTTGTTAAGGTGGTTGCTATGGACGCTACTATCTCTACGTCACCGACCTGCGCCGACATTCCCGTACTTACTGTTTATGAAAAAATAAATTAAAAAAAAATATATATATATATATATATACATATATATATGTATATGTATATGTATATATATATACATACATATATATATATACATATATTATTGTCATGTGGCTATATCTTTTTATATATATATATATATATATATATATATATATATATATATATATATATATATGGTAAATGGACTGTACTTGTATAGCGCTTTTCTAGTCTAGCTGACCACTCAAAGCGCTACTAACTACATGCCACATTCACCCATTCACACACACTCATACAGCACGTCTATGTCTATACACACACTACGTGCTTTCTAATCATTCACACACACATTCATACATATATATATATATATATATATATATATATATATATAAAAAGATATAGCCACATGACAATAGTGACCTTATCATAGAAATGGTTGATAATACATCATCAACCTGTTATAAATTGGCTTTATTCTTAGACTTTATGTATTCATATTCTGTAGTTCACTAAATAATCTATGTTCCTAGTTTGTACGTGTACACTCTGCTCATACAAACGCAATGTATGTCCAAGACTTTAAGATGACGTAGCGGGATAAAATAACTGGGTCAGATAAAGTGTCTCTATTAGGACAGATAGGTCTGGTGCAGTAGATGCACACCTGAAACAACATTCACACACACACATCGCTTATCACATCCAAAGAACATGCCGAAGATGGTGGATGGCCTGCTCACATCACTAGTAAATATTCAATGATACGTTGTCAAGTGTAGGTACAACCTCTGAGATAAAGGTGAACATAAATATGAAATGTTTCCGGATTTCGGGACTTGGTCGGACGGATTTCATGCGAGAACTCTGTCTCTCCAAGTCCAGCGCTGATACTTGACTTGTGACCTCCAATAAATACTTTGTTTCACTTAAGACTGCTCCAGCTTGTTCTTGGGCTTCCAATAAAAGAATCGGGCTAACAAACCATTTCTATCAGTGGGCCATTATATCAGTGAGCCAATAGGGGAAGAAGGCCTGTTATCACGCATGTGTTTTTTTTGTTTTTTTTCAACCTTATTGACCCAACGTGTATCTCTCATAATATATTCATCACAAATATATTATACGCACAAAATATATACGTATAATCTGTTTTTTTGCGACGATAAATAACCCTTGCAAACCGGAAGTACTGCGAGTACCGTGTTGATTTTGTATGATGTTACATGGTGCGGCTCTAAAAGTGTCCGAAGTAAATTTATTTAATTTTTCTTTGTATTGATCATCAAGATCAAGTGTACTTACTCGTTCGGTTGTACTGGATATTTGATATATTTAGTAGATGTATGTCTTCCCAACCCTACTTTGCAAAACAGAAGAAGCTGCTAACCCCAAACCACATTTCTAAATTAATATCTAACATAAACCAACATCTTTACTTTTGTTAAACGTCAATCATATAGATTTAGTTTAATTAACTAATTTCACTGCACTATATTGATTGGTTGCCTAGGTAACCATAAAGCGGCGGCGCGATCGTTTTCGCAGCGACCCCTCGAGAGGAAAAACTGTGTAAAACAGTGTAATTTTAGTGTATTATTGTATTTATATCGTTAAGTTATGTGTCTGAAATCTACAAACTGCACTCAAGAGGCCGCTAAACTGCAACACTCAGATGCAGTATCACAAGTCTACCAACGGAGTCTACTTATGGGACTTAAACACTGCCCAACGGCGTTACCAACGGAGACAAAGGACGCGCTACAGTCTACCAGCCTGCTTCGCAAATTCCCGAGCTCGCCTGAAGACAAGGCCCGGGTGAGGAGGCGCCGAAAGCGGTGTGAGAGAAGACGGAAGAGGGGCAAGAGAGCCGGTGTCCGTGCTAGGCTGATGGCTAATGCTAGCCGACCGGCTCTCCCGTCCATCCTGCTCGCTAACGACCGCTCACTTGAAAATAAACTGGACTACATCAAACTACAACGGACTACTCAACGGGACACTAGGGACTGCTGTGTGTATGTTTTCACAGAAACATGGCTCAGCGATCGCGTCCCGGAGGCGGCCATTCAGCTAGACGGACAAGCCTCGCATCGAGCCAATAGAGACCCGCTGTGCGGTAAGACACGAGGCGGGGGACTGTGTGTTTACATCAACACGGACTGGTGCAACAACTCTGTCCTAGTCTCCAAGTCCTGTTCATCGCTGGTGGAATACGCGGTCGTGAGATGTAGACCATTCTACTTACCGAGAGAGATCTCCTCCCTACACATTGTAGCTGTGTACATTTCACCCAGCGCTAACGCTAAGGAAGCGCTAACCGCACTGTACGGGGCCATCAGTGATCTCCAAAACAAACATCCAGAAGGACTGCTTATTGTCGCCGGAGACTTCAATCATGCAAATCTAAAAACAGTGCTTCCAAAATTCTACCAACATGTGGATTTTGCAACGAGAGGAGCGAACACGCTGGATCTTGTTTACACCACCATACCCGGTGCATATCGTGCCGAGCCCCGCCCCCACCTGGGATATTCTGACCACATCTCCGTCAAGCTGATCCCAGCATACAGACCACTGGTCAGACGCTCCAGACCAGTCAACAAACAGGTAAAGACCTGGCCGGAAGGAGCCATCGCTACCCTCCAGGACTGTTTTGAGTGCACTGACTGGCAAATGTTTAGGGAAGCAGCAACCACCAACGGCTCCACTGACCTAGAGGAGTACACGGCTTCAGTCACTGGTTTCATCAGTAAGTGCACTGCTGAGGTGCGTGCACTGCTGAGAGCCAGAGACACAGCATTCAGAACAGGAGAAAAGGAGGCCCTGAGCAGAGCGCGGGCAACACTGGCCCAGGCTATCAGGGATGCAAAGCGAGCGCATGCCCAGAAAATCCACGGCCACTTCAGAGACAGTGGAGACACACGGCAGCTGTGGCAGGGAATCCAAGCCATCACTAACTTCAGGACAACAACACCGGCCTGTGACAGTGATGCCTCCCTGCCCGATGCGCTGAACGTGTTCTACAGTCGTTTTGATGCAGAGAATGATGTGGTGGCAAGGAAGAACACCCCCCCTCCTGGCGAACAAGTGCTATGCCTGACCACAGCTGAAGTGAGAAAGACTCTGCAAAGAGTCAACCCACTTAAGGCTGCTGGCCCAGACAACATTCCCGGGAGTGTGCTCAGGGGATGTGCAGACCAACTGGCAGATGTCTTCACGGACATCTTCAACATCTCCCTGAGCAGTGCCATCGTCCCATCGTGCTTCAAAACCACCACCATCGTCCCTGTGCCCAAGAAGTCGCCTGTGTCATGCCTCAATGATCACCGCCCCATCGCACTCACCCCTACCATCATGAAGTGCTTTGAGAGGCTGATCCTGAAGCACATCAAGAACCATCTGCCTCCCACCCTAGACCCCCTGCAGTTCACGTACCGAGCCAACCGCTCCACCGACGACGCCATCAACACCACCCTCCACCTAGCACTCACCCACCTGGACAAAAAAGACACTTACGTCAGAATGCTGTTCATAGACTTCAGTTCAGCATTCAACACTATCATCCCACAGCACCTGACTAGGAAGCTGAGCTTGCTTGGCCTGAACACTACCCTCTGCAACTGGATCCTGGACTTTCTTACGGAGAGACCCTAGTCAGTCTGGATCGGAAACAACACCTCCAGCTCCACCACACTGAGCACAGGGGCACCTCAAGGCTGCGTGCTCAGTCCACTGCTGTTCACACTCCTAACCCACGACTGCACAGCACTACACGACTCGAACCACATAATCAAGTTCGCTGACGATACGACCGTGGTGGGTCTCATCGAAAAGAACGACGAGTCATCATACAGGGAGGAGGTGGAAAAGCTGATCACCTGGTGCAAAGCCAACAACCTGTCTCTGAATGTGGACAAAACTAAAGAGATGGTTGTTGATTTCCGCAGAGCACAGAGGGACCACAAGCCTCTGCACATCGAAGGCTCCCCGGTGGAGATTGTGGAGAACACCAAATTCCTTGGTGTCCATCTGGCGGAGAACTTCACCTGGTCCCTCAACACCGGCTCCACCATAAAGAAGGCTCAGCAGCGTCTCCACTTCCTGAGAAGGCTGAAGAGAGCCCACCTCCCTCCCACCATTCTCACCACCTTCTACAGAGGGACCATAGAGAGCCTCCTGGGTAACTGCATCACCGCCTGGTTCGGTAACTGCACCCAACTGGACCGCAAAAACCTTCAGCGTGTGGTGAGGACGGCTGAAAAGATCATTGGAGCCACTCTCCCCTCCATCTCAGACATCTACACCACACGCTGCATCCGCAAGTCAACCAGGATTCTTAAAGACCCCTCCCACCCCTCACATAGACTTTTCTCACCCCTCCCATCTGGCAGAAGGTACCGCAGCATACGGTCTGTCACCACCAGACTACAAAACAGCTTCTTCCCCCAGGCCATACGACTCCTCAACGCTCAGAGACTGATCTGATCACCTCTGTTGTCCCAGCTGTTCTTTATTGTTGCTATTTGTTGCACTGAAAAACTTCTCGAGAAACGTTATTTCATTGCATATGGCTGGAATGACAATAAACCCTCTTGAATCTTGAATCTTGAATATATTTGATATATTCAGTATGTATATGTTTTTGAAACCCTACTTTGCAAACTTGAAAGAACTACAAATACGGCGCTAATTTGTATCAGATATATAGCACGGGACAAGTGATTTGTATTTCCTTTTAAAAAGGGCGTATTTCGGGGCGGTCGGTGGCGTAGTGGGTTAAGCAGCCGCCCCATGTACAGAGGCTACAGTCCTCGCTGCAGCTGGCCCCGGTTTGAGTCCTGCACCGGACGGACATTTGCTGCATGTCTTCCCCATCTCTCTGTCCCCTGCTTCCTGTCTCTCTCCAACTGTCTATCCATTAAAGGCATAAAAAGCCTAAAAAAATATTTTTAAAAAAAAGGGCGTATTTCTTATAATTTGGAGAGGTAAATACTAAATTGAGAGTACAAGGAAAGATTTAAAGGGATGGAAAACACATTTATGTGATCAGATTTGAAACATGCAATTGTGAAATTGGTGAAAATGATTTTTTACCATATTTGATAGCGCCCCCACTTGGTGGCCATATCCATATGGGTATAGTCACATAGCTGAAGTCAAGAGCTCTCTATAACAGTTGGTCCCGTATCTGTAGCCTCTTCTGTTTATGATTAACAAGCCTTCTAAATTGCACTGAGGTCAAGGTTCAGAGGTCAATATGTCAAGGCAGGACTAATTTATAATCTTCACACTGACACCAGGTCAAGGTCTTTTCAAAAATGTCTTTCATTTTGTCCTACAACAAAGTTTCATTTCACCTCTGATTGGTGTCAGCCTCTTTCAGGTATGGTTTCTAAGATCATTTGATTTTCATTTTTGGTCAGAAAGAACCTTCAAGGTATTGATGATTTTCCTAATCATCTTCATAATTTTGGATTTGGGCTAGTGTATACTTTATTTTACCCATAGGTGGGTGACAATGGGCCCTGGGCTTGGGCATGTCAACATCCCATACCCCCACAGCAGGGCACTCACTTCCCCTATTTTGCCTAACACTAAAACATATGCAGCATACAGTCAAGTCATGTACCACGAAAATGATAAATAATAACAATAAAGATCATTCTTCAACAGGTAGCACTCTCAGCACCTCAAATATCCTGCCCTGCCCCGCCATACATCTTCTGTAAAGACAGACTTATGTGTGTGCGTATGTTATTTGTCTGCTATATTCACTAGTATAATACTACTACTCTTTCATCTCTATATTAATCAGCCCAACTACTCTTTCATCCCTATATTAATCAGATACACATATAAACAGATAGACATACAAGATAAAAAATCTGTCCATGCAGCAAGATAATTTGACTTGGCAAGATTTCTTAAATTAAGATTGTAGGAGTCTTGTTTCTAGATTTAACAAAGGTATTTGGAAGGCTTAAAATAAGACAAATATGCTCATTATAAAATGAACTGACTTGATATTTAACCTTTTGTAGCCCTAAATGAAGTGAAATATACTAAAAAAAAATACAATATAAATGCTGGTTTTAAGATGAAATTGCTTAAAAAGTTCAATTTTAGAACCTCTTAATACGTGTAGTATACTGAATACAAGCGTAAAATACTGGTTTTAAAGGTCCCATGGCATGAAATTTTCACTTTTTAAGGTTGTCTAACATTAATATGAGTTCCTCTAGCCTGCCTGCGGTCCCCCAGTGGCTAAAAATGACGATAGACCTAAACCATGCACTGGAAATTATTCTCCGCCTTTGGAAATGTGACCATGCAGAGGGCCTGATCGGGAAAGCTGCCTCATATGACGTCGAGGTTATTTCCCCCCAGAGCCCATATATGGCTATGCCCAAACTGCCTTTCCCCGCCCACAGCTCTTTGGCCAGCTCATTGCTCTGTACATGGATGTAAAAAATCTGTTTAGAGTTCCTGCATCAGAACCTCTAAAGAGCCAGTGGACAGATTTAGTTTTTTTTCTGGGAAAGTGACGACAGAACCGAAGAGATTTGTGTGTGCGCCAAACATTTCACCTACGAATGTTTTCAGAACTTGGGCTAATACCGAGCCCAAGGGAGAGCCCAGACACCCTGCGGAGGAAACTCATTTCGGCCGCTTGTATTCGCGATCTCATTCTCTCGGTCACTACCCACAGCTTGTGACCATAGGTGAGGATAGGAATATAGATCGACCGGTAAATCGAGAGCTTTGCCTTCTGGCTCAGCTCCTTCTTCACCACAACGGGCCGGTGCAGAGCCCACATCACTGCAGACACTGCACCAATCCGCCTGTCAATCTCCTGCTCCATGAAGGATCTTATTCCCGAGAGTAAGTAATTTAATGCTCTATTATTGTGTTGCTTTCCTGTATGTCCAGTATAGTTACATAGCTTGTTATCACAGGAAAGGGTTTGTATCGTTAGCAGCTAGGGTTGCCACCCGTCCCTTGAAATACGGAATCGTTCCTTATTTGGCAACATTTTGTTCCGTATTTTCACAAATGTCCAATACACTTGTCTGTCCCACACGCATCCACACAAAGCCCCACCTCCCCGGCTGCGCACCTCTGTAAGTCTGAAGCCTCTAGCATGGTTGCCGCGTCTGCTAGCGCGAGCGGTGTTGATGACGTCACGATTTCGTGCCCGCCATGTATAGTGGCGCAAGTCGTTGCGCCAGTAGTTGCAATTTTCTCCGTCACAGAGGTGGCGATGCTACGTTAAGGTTACCGCTACTCTACAACCAGGAAAGTGGAGAAGAAAACAATGCCGCTGTCAAGAGCAAGAATACTGTAATTAATGATACTGCTGCAGTTTTCGGATCATTTTAATTTTTTAATTCAATTAATAGAGCTGAAGGTTTGAAGCCCCCACCATCAACAGAGTCTCTGCCCTCTTCTTTGCCTTCACGTATCTGTCCATAGCTTCTTCCACACATTCTTACAGAACTCTCCCTCTTTCCCCAAAGTTCTGCCCATCTCTGTGCATCAGTTTGGGGAGTTTACGTGCTCCCTGTGCTGTTTCCCTGCAGTTTCGTACAGCTGTCTGTACAAACGCACCTCCTCACAGAGCCTGGTCTCACATCGGTCCATCCGGTTCGTTGTGCTTGGCGCCGCCAAGTTACAAAAATCGACTGGTGCACGACAATGCGCTGCGCCGTCTTTTCAAGGGAAGCGCCATGCCTGAAACGTCATTTTGACGTCACGGTGCGACACCGCCGTGACAGACGCAGCAACCATGCTAGCGCCTTGAGCCTGGCTCCCTGCGCGCGGTGCTGTCACTCACAGTTGCTTAGAGACACACACACACACACACCAGCGCGGCACAAAACCCGTGCATTTTTAATAATGTCCACTACACCCGACGCTCGACAACAGCCTCAAAAGCGAAAACGCTTACAAAAGTACAGGCGTGAATGGGAAGAGGCACATCTATGGCTGGACAGAGTCAGTGGCGATGAGTATAAAGCCAATTGTAAAACGTGTCAGCTAGTGTTTTCTGTGGCTCACGGTGGGCTGTCTGATATCAGGCAACATGCATCAGGAGAGCAACACTGCAGATATGGCGTGATCTTTGTGCCACCAGGTTGAGCGCGCAGTGACACTGATTTGAGGGCACAGATCTATCTGAAGGAACAATAATTTTAAGCGTGTGCGTATGAATCTCACACACGCTCGCTCATAGGTGCTCGGACACGCGCTCAACTCTGACAAACTGCTCGCTCGAACGGCTCACTCTGCTCGCGCTCGGCTCTATCTCTCTGCTCGCTCGCGGCTCTGTCTCTGCACTCGCAACTCTGTGAGTTTTATGTAAATGAGCCACACCACCAGCCAATCAGTGCAGAGTCTGCAGTGCAGACTCAATTGAACTTCTACCATCACCCTAAAGGAATTAAACTAGATGTTATATTTTTTTGTCAAACCAGTAACCATTACAGATTAAACCAATAACACAATTGATCAGTTTAAAGTTTAAAAGTTTAAAAAAAACCACTGTGGGTCAGCTGCTATAGTTCATAACTTACTAGGTAAAAACAACCACTTCAATACTTCAAACATTTAATTTCCTAAGCTGGTGTAGTTTTATTTTTCTACCGTTTTAGATTTTGATCAAATCAAAATCAAATCAAGTTCATTTATATAGCACATTTCATGTACAAAACAATTCAAAGTGCTTTACATAAAATAAAAGCATTGCAGCAGCGAGTGGAAGAAGCATTAAAAATACATAAAAGAATATAAAGAGAAACAAATAAAAAAGTTGATGTTAGGTTTCTTTCTCTAAAATATTTGTGACACCCTACAACAGTAATCAGTAGGCTAACTAGCTAGCACCCAACTACACCAGTTTTAACATGATTATTACAATTCTTCCTCTTTATTTTTTTATTATTTATCACACAAATACCAGTCTGTGAAAACTACCAGTCTGTGATTGGCTGGTGGCGTGGCTCATTTACATAAAACTCACAGAGTTGCGAGCGCAGAGACAGAGCCGCGAGCGAGCAGAGAGATAGGGCCGAGCGCGAGCAGTTTGTCAGAGTTGAGCGTGTGTCTGAGCACCTATGAGCGAGCGTGTGTGAGATTCGCTCAACCTGGTGGCACAAAGATCACGCCATATGCAGACACATAAGAATGCAGACCCAAGCCTCAGTGTCACAGTTCTTCATTCCCCAATCATATGCTGAGACTGATAAGGTATGGAACAGTAAATAAATACATTTGTTCGGAGAAAACGTGTATGTATATATATATATATATTTATATATAGACAAAGAGTTACTCAGTGCTGCAAGGAGTAACAAAAACACCTGGAAAAAAAAGTAACAGATTCTGATTAAGATGGTTGAGGGAATAAGTAACATTTTGCACTTCCTTTTTTCTAACTGAATGAGCAGAAAAGTTTACAAATGTTTTTGTTGTTTTTTTTTGTTCTATTTTTTTTCCTCTATAAGTAAAAATGTCCTAGCGGTTCATATGGTTTTGCACTTAAAAAGTTACATTAAGTTATCAATTAATTTTTTTATCATTTAAAAGTTCATTGTTCCACACTCCACACAGATTTAATTTAAGATTTAATTAACTGCACTTTATAAGAGAATGTGTTTATTGGTAATAAAGCATTTCAAGCTTTAAGTATCAATCAAGATGCTTTTTTTTAATCACCACTGTACTAAAGACACTGGCACAAAATAACATATTACCGCTGCGAGCAGTGGCCAAAGGAGTCGGCGGTGGTGGTCATAGCCCAGACGAGCCATGGTGGGCGTCCCTTATTTTCATTTCTGAAAGGTGGCAACCCTATTAGCAGCTAACGTTAGCTAACGGTTAGCGATGCAGCTAATAGCATCTGCAAGCTCTTATCTCTGCCAACTGGGCTGTTGGAGGTGTTTGCATGCCCATGAGATGGTTAGCTCGCTCAATTTAGACCAAAACCCCATTCTTCAAGCTTCCTGAAGAAGAATGAATCCGCAAATTCAGTGCATTCCATCAGGATAATGATTCATTCATGGTTCCAGAGTCAAAACGGTCAGTCTGTCCGTATCGTTAGCTCTGCAGCTAATAGCTCGGTCACTGTCGCTAATGTAACGGTAAATAGCATGAGGTATGCGAGTGGACACCTCGTTTACTGTAACGCAAGTGTTGTGTACTTATTTGTTGTTTTGATAGCCGTCCTGCTGTTGGTGTTATGGCGCGCACGATATCTGCCTTTCCCCTGATTGAAATGACTCGCGCTACGTGCATCTTTGCAAACCAGAGCAATCAGATGAGAATGTCAAAATCCTCACTCCTGCTTTCCCCTTCACGCACGCCTTTTTTGCTGTGTCTTGTGTAGCACTTGCTTGATGTTTGACTGTGTTAGGAGAGTTGTTCACTAACTAGTTCGTCATATTGTCAAAGTAAGCTCATATCAACAGGTTTCGCTAGTTTTACGGCATAGGGCTGCCGTGCCATCTACGTGCCATAGCGATTCACAAAACATTTCTGCAAGGTACCACGGGCGTAAGTAAGGCCACACCCACACTAAACAGCTCATTCCAGTGACGCGCGGGTCGACGAAAAAACATCCCGCAACCGACCGCTTTTTCCACTAACCCGCCCGTTAACTCAGACCGCAAGAAATATTTATGAAAAATGTTGACCCGACCCGCTTTTAAAAAAAGTAGCCAATGGTCTTAATGAACATTCTAGCGTCATTGGCAACGCACAACGGACCTCATATAGCCTACCTGCATTCATTTTTAAGGTGTTAAAATTGCAAGATGGCATTGCTTGTAAGTTTATGTTGACAAACTTGCCCCGCTTCAGCATTCAAAAGTTAAATTAGCGCTCAGCATCTAAAAGAATACAATAGAGGTAGCCTTCCCACAACAATTGGCTATAGGCAACTTCGTCACATGGATGAATAATAAAAGCTCTCACATCACATGCACAATATATGTCTTTATTAACGTATGTCTGTGAACGCGTGTCTAATTTTAGACAACCAAAAATAGTATCAATATGCCGGCCAAAGACCGAGGCTACAATTGTGCTTCATCAAATACCAATTTAAGTAACAGAACGTTGAAACAGGAAGCCTGACATAATGCGTAAAACGAAGGCTAAGGGTGGCACTTGTTGGTAAAATAAATAAGGTACAATTAAACAGAGGATAAACGTAATATATGACAAAGCCTGCACTTTGCTCATCATCTTTGATGATCTCGGCGAATGAGTCCCAAACCTTACTTTTTCTGCTTGTGTGTTTGCGGAGCTTCCACTCTCCCAACTTGACCTTCTCTCTTGCCGTCGCCATACCTACTGTACTTCTGACCATGTACGTCATCTCTGCGGAAGTTATTCAGCCAATAAAGTGTATTTATTTAATAGAAGATTGTGTCTACTGTTTGAATTACCAACGTTTACCACGTTATTTTTTAATGTTTATCTCAAACGACAAAACGACCCGACCGATTGCAACCCGAATATCATTAAAAATATTTTTTTATGACCCGCAACTGCGGGTGACCGCGGATGCCTGCAGGCGCTGGCTGGCTTCGGGTCAGCCCGCGCATCACTGGCTCATTCTGAGGAGCCTAAGGAAAGCTCATTTTGAAAAAAACTTAAAATACTGGTTTTAAGATTAAATATGTGACCCGCTCTGGCGAAATGAGTCGGAAGTCGCAACATTCTATTTTGAGGTACGGGCAGATAACGTGAAAAAACAATGGATTAAAAAAAATTTTTTTTTTAGCTAATTTCAAAGAATAGACATTAAAAAACAATCTCCCAAAGTTGTATAGTCCATATAATTGAGGAAAGGCACGTAAATGACAATTCAAGTTGACTTGCAAGTTGTATTAAATGCGTTAAAATTTAACAGGTTGAACAAATTCATCGACTCCTCTCCCGTTAACGTCTACCGTTCCTATTACCTCTGAGGATTAGCCTTTACCTCTGAAACGTCTCTATCTCTGCTCGCTTCATAAAACCAATCAAAATGCTTAAAAATGTACACAAACAGTGACACAAAGGCCCACAATAGGCGGGAAGTCACGTTTCGAGTGACTGGTGCACGCGATTGGTCCAGCCATCACTCCTGTCAAACTAGCTATCTGTGTTGGTGTAGCTTAAACTAATCGTAGAAAGTCTCTCAATATTCGTCATTGTCAAAAAAGTCATCGTCTTACATTACAATATTAGTATCGTGTAGTACTGTAGTACAGTGTAGTGTGTTGATCTGTGTTTTTGTTTTAAAATGTCATTTGCTAAAGAAAGTAGAGTCGCGAAAGCTTTAAACTCTTGTGGCGTCCAATTTTAGCTCTGCTGCTGGACAGCAAGACTTGCTAGCGCTAGTTACGGATTTTTTTTGGAGCTGAGGTGATATCTTCTGAAGAAGAAAATGACAGCGATGTCAAAGACTCGGATATGGAAAAGGAGCAAGAATTCACCACTCATGTGGAAGATGACGATGAAGTCATTGAGCAACCTGTGACTGATATTAATGAGGTGACGAGGGCTATGTCGAGCTATGAAGCAGTGTGTGTGGGAACAAAAATAAATATTTTCTAATCATTTGGGCTGCAGTCTGGTTTAATACCATTTTAAATGTGTACAAATGCCTTTGGTAAAATTAAGCTTTAAGATAAAGAGTTTATCCCTTTAAATTCACAGGATTTTGAAAGATATCAACAAAAAAACAGGCAAAAAACTTTAAACGCGATTTTCTCAGGTTTTCAATCGTAAAAAGAGGGTGGAAGATCATAAATCAAATGGCCATATTTTGAAAACCATCCAACGTATGACTTTGACTATGGTATCATTTTAAAGCTTATTTCCATTCCTTTCTTTTGATACCAAAATCTCAATTTTGACATTTGGGTCACTGTGACTCATTTTGCTGGATCAGGTCACATATCTTGAAAAGCAACTTTTTACAACCTCAAAATGAGGGAAACATACTGAATACAAGCAATTACATTTTTTCTTTTAGCAAATTCAGCTCAAAATTAGTTGGGGAAAATATTAAATGTAGAGTAAAATAATTCAGAATGACTTAACTCTGTCTTAAACCAAGATCCATGATTATCTTGAAACAAGGCTGTCTACCTTAAAACCCAAGCCTGTCTTCAATATACATATTACATAAAAAACAACCAGAATGACTTGTTAACATGTTCAACATTTATTATTAAAACGCAATGGGTCAGAGTTGCTATGCAGTCTTTAAATCTTTCTTTACAGCACAAACATTTGAATACAATTTCACATTCCATAAAAACAAAAATTCTCAGCCCTTATGAAGCAGCATTTTCCAACATTGTATCCTGAAATACAGGCTTTGATTAGCTAAAACTTACAGGGATACCCCACTCCCAGGTGAAATTGAGCCACTCAACTTTCCAGACGACCCAGCCACTGCCTGAATCTGGCAGCACAGAAGTTTGAAATAATAACCTTAGAGTACAGCAACCATTCTAAGATGTTAATATATGGTGACGATTGCCGTGATTGTGGTTGACCCATCAAAGAGCAGAACGGGGGAGCAGAGAGGACGCTTCTGAAGGTACAAGACAGGGTCTTTGACTGTCTTTGTGCTGCCAGATTCCAGAGATGGGGACTCAAGTCACTATGACTTGGACTCGAGTCGACTCAAGTCGCTGTTTTGATGACTTGTGACTTGACTAGACAAAAGATAAAAGACTCGAGACTCGACTTGGACTTGGAAGTTAAAGGAGAACTGCGGTATTTTCAACATTAAGCCTCTTTTCTGAGTCGTCTGCAATGTTTTAGAACCCCCCTCACCGCTTTTTTGATGTTTACTACTGTCTCCGGTATTTGCCTAATTTTGATTCATCTCAATCTGCTTCAGAATGGCAAGTCATGCGCATGTCCAAAAAGGTCCGTAAAAGCACAATAAACGTCCGTTTTCAAAATAATCAACTCACCGGAGTGGTTACAGGTGTGCACTGGTAATCCATATCAAATTACATTGCGAAAAGTTGCTTCTGTCGTGTTTTATTTGGCAGCTCGTTCATGCTCGCACTATTTTCTTAGCGGTGGCGGAGTAATATCAACCAACATCCAGTACAAAATGTCAAATAAAACACGACAGAAGCAACTTTTCGCCACGAAATTTGATATGGATTACCAGTGCACACCAGTAACCACTCCAGTGAGTTGATGATTTTGAAAACGGACGTTTATTGTGCTTTTACGGACCTTTTTGGACATGCACATGACTTGCCATTCTGAAGCAGGTTGAGATGAATCAAAATTAGGCAAATACCGGAGACGGCAGTAAACATCAAAAAAGCGGTGAGGGGGGTTCTAAAACATTGCAGACGACTCAGAAAAGAGGCTTAATGTTGAAAATACCGCAGTTCTCCTTTAAAGACTCTGGACTTGACTTGACTTGAGACACGATGACTTGAATGACTTGAGAGTTATTCAGTTCATGTTTTCAGTTTGAATATAAAATTAATAAATTAATTAAAAAAATAATATGGATTACCCGGTAGGAGCGCAGGCTGAGAATGGCGTCATGATTGGATCACTACCCTGTCAATCAGCCATGCCCTCTCTACATACCTTAAGTGTTTATTGAAGAGAATAAACTCGTATCAGATATGCATCAACATGTCAGCGGGACCGAGAGTCGTTGTCTTCGGCTTTTGTAATTACCATTTTGACGGCAAAAGACGAACAGCTCAGTGCAAGACATGCGGCGTCAACATCTCAGACAGCCAGATGACTTCAAACTTTGTTCGCCATTTAAAGATCCATTCTGACCAGAAGTGCTTGTCAAATTAGCTAATATTATCCTGTTAGCCTATTCGGTAGTTAGCCGTATGATACGGGGTGGACAGGTTGGACACATTGGCCAATGATGTTTACTGACAGTTACTTATATCTTGTCTTTTCACTTTATTAAGATCAGATTCTGCAGGTAAAATTGCAATAATAAGGTGACTTGACTTGACTTGACTTGCCCAAGAAAAAATGCTGGTGAAATTTCAGTTTGGTTGATAGAAAAGAAAACGTACTAGGCACAAGTCTGGTGATGGAAAAGGGTTCATTTAGAGCCCTGCATGTACATATAAATATGGAACAGTAACTTACCACTGCGTACATCCAAAGGGAAAGAGAGTTTCAGGACTTTCTTCCACACACTGTAGAACTGCACCGTAGTGCAGAATTCTATCCATCTTCCTTTTACTTCCTCGATGTATCTGCTGTTTGTGCCATCTACTATGCACCGTAGCTCATCCATTGCCTGAAACATTGTAAAACACTTAGTTAATAATGTATTCAGAACGTTTACAAAATACACAGTAATTGAGGTTCAGGTAAGAAAAAAAACAAACATATATTTCGAACGTCTTTAAAGCATGGATATGCATCAAAGATTTTTGCAGGTCGGTCTTCTTCCCTTGTAACATCTGAATCAATGAAAGCCCGTCTGGCCTCAAACTCAAGGTCCAAAATTTGCGCAACATCATTTTGATTGGGTTTTGCATTAGGATTGTTTGTACATGTTGCTCAAGGTTTTGGAGTGTCTGGCCTGCATCTTCAGACTGTCGGGCCGACTTTAAATGATAATAAAACGAAGACAAAGACATTTTAATGTAAACATTTTCACAACACCACAGGGGAAATGACACATGGTGAAAATACACGTTTTTTGCGAAACTTATGATCAAGGATGAGATGGATTATTTCTTGAGAAATAATGTGAAAAAAAAAAGTGTATATATATATGTATATATATATATATATATAAACTAGGGATGTAACGGTTACCGGTATGACGGTAAACCACGATAAAAAGTGTTGACGATAACAATTACCGCGTTCATTTCAAATATCATTAATATCACAGTTAATAACACGGTATGAAAACCGTGAGTTTAATCCTTCCCAGCCTCATCCGAGTTCTTAATTTGTCGCGCATGCTCACTGCGAAGCCTACAACGTTCATTTCTTGAAATTGGAATCATGGCCGAAGGTGTAGATGACAGCACCCAGACTCAGGACATTTATTAGCCCTCTAAGACTAAATCCGAAGTATGGGCATATTTTGTTTTTTATAAGAATGCCGGGGGGATAGTTGATAGAAGATGGTTGTCCTGTCTGCAGAACATGCAGGAAAAAAGTTTCCACTAAAGGTGGCAATATGTCAAATCTCCTTGCTCAAAGTTAACGTTAACGTTTCAGCTCAAATGCATAAATAAATGCATGGTGTGGGGACATCGGGTTGAAGCAGAATACAATGATCCGTCTGTCTAACTTTTTAATAACGTATCAATAATCTAAACAGATGCCTACGGCACATGTTTGTTCAGTTGTGTTAGTATGGAGCTAATCAGGACACATCTTTAAGGTTAGCCTCAGAGCTAGACGGGTGCACATTTGAGTTGCGTTTATCATACAGTTGTAGGCTACAGTATCTCTTTGCATGCGTAGAGCCAACGATTTTCCGCGATAACGGAAAACGGACGGAAATCACGGAATGTACCCTTTGAAACAGAATTGTAACTTTCAGACCTGTGTTTTGCCCTGTAAGATTGTATTTCACCCCGTTAGCCTGTATTTCGCTCTGTAATACTGTATTTCGTTTTAAAATAAACACAACATTCGCAGTCTGAAACTGTGCGGACTTGCCGCGGCCAAAACGCATTATAGCGGAGGACTCCACTCGGGGCAGACCACAGTAATATCAGATTCGGAAATAGTTCAAAAGCCGGTATTGCATACTCATGTCAACAAACGTATTTCTGCATCAATTCCCATAACCCCGCGATCCGACGCCAACTGGCCTGACATGCTTGCTTATCGCTATGAAGAGTGTGATCGCATGGGAAATTGCAGACATGGTCCGAAAGTCTCTCCTTAAAACTTTCCGTCATGCTAATAATAATGATCATAATGTAATGAATATAAGCTGTTTACATGCTGCACTCTTGTTCCTTTAATGTTAATTGTTGATGTTTTTGATAAGATTTTGCAATATAATAAACACTGTTGCACTTTTTTCAGCTTGTGTAGGCCTATCAGTGCTTTCTGAACAGATTGAACACACTTTTAAAAATACCGTGATAATATCGAAAACCGTGATCATTTTGGTCACTATAACCGTGAGGTTAAATTTTCATACCGTTACACCCCTAATATAAACACACACACACACCACTACAATTATTAAAATGATGACAACCAAAATCAGGCATAGATTAAGTACAGTGCATGTTTAGTCATGAACTTTAGTTCAACAAATACACAGAACAAATACAACAAAAATACAAAAACATTACAGTTTTATGACATGACAGGTCATTGTTAGGTTTGCACACCTGCACTGGAGTTGTCCTCACTGAGGTCATCACTGCTCTCGAGAATTACAGTATCAGCCGAGCTGCTCGTGTCCATGTCTTGGTTGTCTGCACTGAAGAGAGTCTTGGCTGCTCCTCTCTGAAGAACGGAGCCCTGCCTTATTCGGAAAGAATGTTAGGCAAGTCATCTTTCTAGTTTTTTTACCTGTTCGTAGTTTTAGTTTAGTAGAGAAGAGCAACTTTATTTGCCTCCCATACAAAAAATCTCGCAATATACTGCACATTGCAAGAAAAGACACAGCAATCCACAAAGTTAACAGCAATCCAACAAGGTGTGAAATGCCCTGATTTGAAATGATTTGTGGTAGACAGCATGGATTCCAAAGACCTGAAAGATTGTCACTGTTAATTTAGTGCAAGGTGCAAGAATGAGTCATCATATGACAGAGTGGTGTGGCACAGATCAGAGTTGTACACAGTCCAATTGCACAAGCCAGAGTCCTAAAGCACAGTCTAGGTAGAGAGCTAGTGCAGTATTCAAACGACGTACACACACGCGCACACACACACACACACACACACACACACACACACACACACACTTCAGCAGTCTGATGGTGGTGGGTTAGAGCTTGTAGTAGAAGGTAATTTAGACATTACCAAAGAGATAGAAGGCAAATAAAGATTTTTTTTTTAAAGAAAACAAGATAAAGAAAATATTACTTACATATGGCATATTTGCATTAGCATCACGC
Organism: Odontesthes bonariensis; assembly: GCF_027942865.1. Lineage (NCBI taxonomy): Eukaryota > Metazoa > Chordata > Actinopteri > Atheriniformes > Atherinopsidae > Odontesthes > Odontesthes bonariensis. Next base: position 2,325,653 of record NC_134517.1, on the reverse strand, counting down.
AGCATGGGGTAATATTCAATGATCTTCTGCAACATGAATTTCATTTCCAGTTTGGAGGGGTAGCTTGCTTCTTTCCCCATGGGACTAGCACGCAGGATTGCAACCATGCTTGTGATTGTGTTCCTTACAAGTCAGCAACACAGCTCCTTTGACATCTTGAAGCCCTTTTCCTTTCCATTCCGAAGCAATGCAAAATACTGACTACGCACCAAATCTAACTCTGACTCGGTGTACACCACATACTCTGGAGGGTCTGGCATTTTCATTGTTTTCTCAGCAGTTATGGGGGTGGAGACTTGAGGTGGGCATGGTGGCACAGAAGTGTTTGAGGGCATAATCCTGTTTCCACGGCAAGGGCTTGCATCTTGGTCCATGGTATTTTCAGACTATTAGGATAATGCAGGATGTAAACAAAATATATTGGGACAATTACAAATATGGTTAATGTTTAACATAATTTAATATTAATAATATAGATTCATAGATAGATAGATAGATCTGATGTAGCTTACATTTTCATTGATGAATTTCCAAAGTTATTTCCTTCTAAGGAAATGTTCAGGGCCAGGAAAAAGGTCCTGCAGGTCCTCCCGGCTAAGGCCTTTCAAGGTCTGTTCATCAACACTTGCAGCTGTAGATGACAAATATATTTTTGGGTAAAGCAAAGCCAAGTTACAGAACCAAGCAACATAAACAAAAGGTAATTTGTCTGTCCCTCAGAGCTCCAACACGTTTATAAACGCTTTATCTAGTTGCCTGTGCTATGAAGCCTCTTAAAGGTGCACTGTGTAATATTTTTATCTATTTTTATCAGTTTCTTTCCAGAATTCATGCTGCCCATTCACAAATGTTACTTTTTTCACAAATACTTACCACCATCAAATTCTAAGAATGCATTATGACTGGGCAAATTGCACTTTTCATATATGAAAAGGGGGATCTTCTCCGTGTCCACCATTTTGAATTTCCAGAAATAGACATTTTTAGCTGCAAAACCTGTTGTACTTGTCATACTAGTAAATATTATTATTTAGTAAATATTCATGAAAAGATCAAATATAGCAATAGGCAGCACAGTTTCAATGAGCAGCATAGCTGCAATACCTACTCTGGCCACCATCGTACACAGTGCACCTTGTCGGACTCCGTAGTTTTCTCTGGACCCCTGCCAAATCTGACCAGTGATGACATGTTTAGCCGCATGTCGTCCTACAATCGCTGGTTGTCTAGATGGTGTCCAGCAAACAACGTGGGCTACATAGATAATTGGCAATCTTTCTGGAGAAAACCTGGTCTGATGAGGAGAGACGGCATCCATCCCACGGAGCAGCTCTCATTTCTAGAAATATGGATGAATTTATTTGCCACCCTAAAACATGACAACCCAGGGTTCAGACCAGGATGCAGAGTTGTAGTCTTACACACTTCTCTGCAGCTTCCCACCTGCTGCTACCCACCCAATCGATTAACACAAAAGGAGCAAATCCTCTTGTGCAAAAAGAAATTATTAAAACAAAAACTTTAACTGAACAAAAACATCAAACTATTAAATGTGGTTTGCTGAATATCAGATCTCTCCGTTCGAAGTCTCTGTTAGTGAATGAGTTGATGTGTGATCATCATATTGATATATTTAGTCTTACAGAAACCTGGCTGCAGCAGGAGGATCATGTTAGCATCATGTTAGCATCATGTTAGCATTAATGAATCAACTCCCTCTGACTGTTTAAATGTTCACGTTCCTGGAACCACAGGCAGAGGAGGAGGAGTGGCAGCTATTTTCAGATCAGGGTTACTCATCAGTCCCAGACCCAAGATTAGTTTGAGCTCTTTTGAATCTCTGATTCTCAGTTTTTCCCACGCAAAGTGGAAATCCCAGAAACCTCTTGTGTTTGTTGTTGTGTATCGTCCACCTGGCCCTTATTCTGAGTTTCTGTCTGAATTCTCAGAGTTTTTATCCCAGTTAGTGCTGAGTACAGATAAAGTCATTGTAGTGGGTGACTTTAATATTCATGTAGATGTTGAAAATGACAGCCTGAATATGAACTTTAATTCTATATTGGACTCTATTGGATTTTCTCAGAGTGTTCACAGACCGACTCACTGCCTTAATCACACCCTTGATCTTGTGCTGACTTATGGCATTGAGAGTGAACAGTTAACAGTGTTCCCTCATAACTCTGTCTTATCTGACCATTTTCTGATAACCTTTGAGTTTACATTACTTGACTATACAGTTTCTGAGAAGAAATTTATATATAGAAGGTGTCTGTCAGAGGATGCTGTAACCAGATTTAAAGAATTAATTCCATCATCCTTTTCTTCACTGCCATGTGCAGATATGACAGAGGACGACTACCTAAACTTTACTCCAGCAGCACTTGACTCTCTTGTTGACAGCACTATAGTTTCAATGCGTACAGCACTGGACAATGTTGCCCCTCTGAAAAGGAAGGTAATCAGTCAGAAGAGGTTGGCTCCTTGGTATAATTCACAGCTGCGTGCTTTAAAGCAGACTGCAAGAAAGCTGGAGAGACAGTGGCGTTCCTCTAATTTAGAAGAGTCTCAGTTAGTCTGGAAAGATAGTTTAATAACGTATAAGAAAGCCCTTCGTAAAGCTAGAACTGCTTATTATTCATCATTGATAGAAGAGAATAAGAATAATCCCAGGTTTCTTTTCAGCACTGTAGCCAGTCTGACTAAGAGTCCGAGCTCTGCTGAGCCAGTTATTCCTTTAACTCTCAGCAGTAATGATTTCATGAGCTTCTTTATTAATAAAATTGTTTCTATCAGAGAGAAGATTGATGGAGACCTTCCCACTATTATCAGTGATGTATCATCAAGTACAGCATCTTTAGAAGTATCTTTAGAACCTGATTTGTATTTAGACGGCTTCTGCCCAGTTGATCTCTCTGAACTAACGACAGCAATAGTCTCTTCTAAACCATCAACTTGTGTTTTAGACCCAATCCCAAACAGACTGTTCAAGGAGGTTTTCCCATTAATTGACACTTCCATATTGGATTTGATCAATCTGTCTTTGTTGACAGGATATGTACCTCAGACTTTTAAGGTTGCTGTAATTAAACCTTTACTTAAAAAACCTACTCTTGATTCAGAAGTGTTGGCTCATTATAGACCTATATCCAATCTCCCTTTTATAAACTAAAAAATAGTTGCAGCTCAGCTTTGTGATCACTTACACAGAAATAATCTGTTTGAAGAGTTTCAGTCAGGATTCAGAGTGCATCATAGCACAGAAACTGCACTGCTGAAAGTTACCAATGATCTCCTCTTAGCCTCTGATAGCGGACTTGTGTCTGTGCTTGTCCTGTTGGATCTCAGTGCTGCATTTGATACGGTCGATCACAGTATCTTATTACACAGACTTGAACATGTTATTGGGATGAAAGGAACTGCATTAGGCTGGTTTAAGTCATATTTATCTGATAGATTTCAGTTTGTTCTTGTAAATGAAGAATCTTCCTCACACACCAGAGTAAGTCATGGAGTTCCCCAGGGTTCTGTGCTTGGACCGATTCTTTTCACTTTATACATGCTTCCATTAGGTAACATTATTAGACAGCATGGCATAAATTTCCATTGCTATGCTGATGATACTCAGCTGTACTTATCTATAAAACCAGATGAACCCAATAGGTTGGTCAGACTACAAGCATGTCTTAAAGACATAAAGACCTGGATGACTCAGAACTGTCTGCTTCTAAATTCAGACAAAACTGAAGTCATTATCTTTGGACCTGAGCGCTTCAGGGAGAAATTGTCTAGCTATATAGTTACTCTAGATGGTATTTCCTTGGGTTCTAGTTCTACAGTGAGGAACCTTGGAGTTATTTTTGACCAGAACTTATCATTTGACTCGCATATAAAACAGGTTTCTAGGACTGCCTTCTTTCATCTTCGTAATATTGTTAAAATCAGGAACATCTTGTCTCAGAGTGATGCAGAAAAACTAGTCCATGCATTTGTTACTTCAAGATTGGATTACTGTAATTCTTTATTATTGGGCTGTCCCACATATTCTCTGAAAAGCCTCCAGCTGATCCAAAATGCTGCAGCCAGAGTTCTGATGAGAACTAACAGCAGAGATCATATTTCTCCAGTTTTAGCTTCTCTTCATTGGCTCCCTGTTAAATTCAGAATAGAATTTAAGATTCTTCTCCTTACATATAAAGCTCTTAATGACCGAGCTCCATCATATCTTAAAGATCTCATTGTAAGATATTTTCCTAACAGAGCACTTCGTTCCCAAACTGCAGGTTTACTTGAGGTTCCCAGAGTTTCTAAAAGTAGAATGGGAGGCAGAGCCTTCAGTTATCAGGCCCCTCTATTGTGGAATAAGCTGCCAGTAAATGTCCGGGAAGCAGACACCCTTTCCACTTTTAAGACCAGGCTTAAAACTTTCCTTTTTTATAAAGCTTATAGTTAGGTCTGTTGAATCTGATAGTGTGTCTGCTAGTGTGTCTTGTTCTGCCTCCACCTCTGGCACCCTCTATACTTTCATTACCCCCTACCCAGGGTTTGAATCCCATTCCCGCTTATCTTACCTCTTTTATTTCTCCCCCTACCCGAACCAGGGTTTGCATCCCCACCCCGCTGTGACTGGTGTGCAGTTGGTGAGAGGCTGAGGTAGCTTGTGGCTGTAAAAAGATGGTTGTTGTGGTGTGAGGAGCAGATCTATATAGGGAGTATAGGGAATTACTCACTGAGTCTGCTCCTGTATTTATTTATTTTTTTTTTTTTTCGTTAGCACAAGTTTCTTGTGTTTACCTTGAATAGGGATGGCTCAGGTAATCCTGAAACATCCCATAGTTAAGCTGCTATAGGCCTAGACTGCTGGGGGGCCTCATCTGTCACACCTTTCCTCACTTTACTCTCTTTATGTATATGTGATATTATTGTGGTCATTAACTTGTGTTTCCCTGTTCCAACAGATTTCCTTTGAATGGTGTTACAGTGCCGCCGCCGCCGCGGCCCCCCCTGTACCTGTATGCACCATCTTCAGTGTTGGTGATCTGAACTGTAAAATTACTTACTTGGTTATGTACGGGAAAAATTAATTCCCATATACATTGTATTCAGTGTTACTCTGTATCACCCGGTAATAACTCATTTAAGACACTTGTTTTTCTCTTTTCTCCCTCTTTCAATGAGGGTATTGTGCTCTTATGATTTAACAACTTTAAGGAGTTTGACAGGGAAGATGGCACGATACCGAGGAGCCTTGGCTGTAGAAAGGGAGGAAAGATAGATAATAAATGCTTGAACATATCAAAGGAGTGATTACGTATTAACCTGTATATTAACTGACTTGTTTTCGCCTAAGACTCAGAGCAACTCTGTATTCTGATCTGTGTTGTTCTCTCTTGCAAGATATTATTAAAAGCATCTTATCTCCTCAGAAAATAACTGACTCTGTGCCTTACTAAAATTTCCACAACAATTTTGGCGTCACGAACAGGATCCCTTCGACTGGTAAACCTGGACCGGACCGCAGTGCATGGCCAGCCTGGACTGAAGCTCCAGCCTCATACCTCCAAGGCCTTTCGGAGAGAGGGAGTCCGTTTCCTGGATACCAGCGCTGGGGTCATCTTTTGAAACACAATAATCTGGGGCGGTAAGATTGCTTTCTGTTATTATTTGAAAAAGAGGGTTTCCCGGTTGTGTCATTAGTGAGACAAAGATTTCACGGGTAAGTGAATCTTAAATCAGTCCGAAGAAGTGTGACTGAATCAGTCCGAGGAAGTGTGACTGAATACCCAGGCTCCGCCCTCGCAGTGACGCAACACCTTCGGCTCTGCTACACTTACTCAGGCAAACTGCTCATTCAGGTGGATTCGAGTTCCCGAAAAAATGGGAACTCCACCCACTTTGTCGGGAAGCAATCAACTTTGAGCAGCGCCAACGGCCCAGGGTAGAGGCGTGTTCAAGGTAGTGACGTGGTTGAACTGCCACTCAACCCATGGATTGTACACGGAAGCGCTTCATTCAATATCAACATGGAGCAGCGTCAAGCTTTTGACACTGCTGTAGATGCTGTAATGAAAGTGTTCGACGGGAGATTCTCGTTAAAAATCGAGCAAAGAACAGCCCTTGAATCATTTCTTGACAGGAAAGACGTTTTCGCCTTGCTCCCTACTGGCTTTGGTAAGAGTTTAATCTACCAGTTAGCCCCGCTGGTAGCTAAATCATACGTCAGAGGAAAGAGTGGTGTGATTGGCTTAAGCTTAGGCACAGCCTTTTCTGGCCACAACCAGTAGCAACCCGAGGGAGGCGGGTTGATCAGGCCATTTCGAATCGTATTCGTTATGGTCTTGGTCAGACCAGAATCTCGAAGAGATTTGAAAGTCTATGTTAATCAGGCTAGTGACTGAAGTACTCCGAAGAAGTGTGAGTACAGATTAAAGTCCTCATTGGAGACGTCCTTTGAGTGAAGGAATATATTCCCCCATTCCAAGTCCGAGAATGGGAAATGAGTCTCAGGCTTCTGACCCTCCCGGGGGATCCTAGTTTAGTATAATGAAAAATAATAATAATAAATATAAGTGTAAAATGGACTACTTATTGGATAAAAAATTGGGGTTTTCCCCCTGAAGGTTCTTTTAAAATGTCTGAAATAAGAAAATTAGAAGAGAAGGTTTGCAAATGTGAGAAAGATATGAAACAGAAAAAAACAGTGACGGTTAAACAGTGGGAACAATTGGAAGAATGTAAGAAAGGTATAGAATGTTGGAAAAAGGAAAGTGAAGTGAGAGAAAGAAAGAAAAATGCTAAACAAATGCCAGGACAGAATGATGATGATAATGCAGTATGTGGACGAAAAGATAATTTATCTCTGACTAAGACTGAATCTCCTTTTAAGCCACCACCATATTCTACTGATAACACTTTTTCTTCTCCCTTTTCATCCGCACCTCTTTATCCTACACTGAGCGCTCTCGCTGTGCCGGATCCGGACCTGGACTCCTGCCCTCCACGACGCCTACAACAACAACAACTACAGCCACAACAACAACCACAACAACAACTACAACAACTACAGCCAGACACACCACAAGCATCTGGTTTATGGGAAGAGGGAGATTCTCCAAACTTCACTACAGGAAAAATCTCTCCTCACCCACAACATCTGTCACACCAGTCAGAAGATGAAGAAAAGGAAGAAGTTGAAGTGAATTCAACATTCAACCTTTTAACGCAAGTAAAAAAAACTCCTCTCCCCACAATCTGGACTTCGGAGATCTCAACGTGATATGCCTGCCATGCTCAGAACCAAGCTGAGACCTGTAAGACTGAAAAGGAGCTGCATTTGGCAGCCATGACTATGTATTACGCAGTTGGTGATGTGACAGGTCACCCCGGAAACAGAGGACGAGGTCGGGGACGTGGACGTGGAAGGGGAGGTCGACGTGGACCACACCTGAATTATGACCCGAATGTTTGTTTTTACTGTGGCCAGACTGGACACTGGAAGCAGGACTGTCCACAGCTGAGAAGAGACGAAACTGAGCAAAAGGCTGACTGAGGGTGGGAGGCGGGTTCCGGACGTCACACGCCAGCGGAGCCTCAACCATTGGGTGATAACACAACACACACACATACTTTTCCTGCTCTGTGCAATGAAGAGACGCTTGCTGACTGTAACTCACATAGTAAAGTTTTGCATGCTATTTCTGTCCTAGAGCAAAGATGTTCACCTCAGGTGATAGGAACTTATGCTCACTTGACATCTGAAGCCTACAAGGCTTTTCCAACTTTTCAGCTTAGTATTTTGGGGAAACAAGTAACATTTATGGTTGACTCTGGGGCTACATCATCAGTAGAGAAGTCAGGGGAATTTGATCGTCCTCCAAAGCTAAGTGGAAACTATGTCTATTCTATGTCTGCATCAGGTCAGGTTGTGAAGGAGAAAATGACGCCTAATGCGTGTGTCACTCCCGATGGGCTCTCCTTCAAGCACTCATTTTTGTTATCAGAGCTGTGTCCCGTTAACCTGATGGGCCGTGATCTGATGTGTAAACTGGGCATTATTTTAACTTCCACACCAGAGGGTGTTAAGGTTATGTCGCAGCCTGAGAAAGTTTTCACAGCGGTGCAGTTTGACTCATCAGCACTTACATATGCTTATGAGTGGAAACTTCCCAGCTCTCCTTCCTCACAACAGCTTGTGGAGGAAGCAAAAGCTTTAGTTTCACCCCTTTCTGATTTCATGCAACCTGCTGATCTGCACTGCACATCACACATTTCTTTGGGGCCTGACTATATGAGAAGAAGTGGTTTCGCACTCCTTTTGAAAAAATATGTACGTCTACTTTATTTTGGAATTCACAAACTGCTGCACTGGCTGTGTGTCTCACTCCAGAGCAATTAGAGTTTTTTAATGTTTGTGGTACTCGCCCTCACATCTCCTTGGCCAAACCTACACATTGGCACTGGCAGGGTGTGGGAGAGTTTGTTGCAACTTGTAAAAAAGAAACTGATTGGACAGTTTCACCTGCTGATCCAAATTTGATGTTTTCTGAACGATTGTCAGCATACAAGAAAACCTTTTTGAGCATAATGCATTGTCAAAGAACTGTGGAACTAGTTCCCACTACAGAATCACATTTTGAAGCATGTTTTTTATCTGAAACAGATCTGTCTTCATTACCCATGTTGGCTGAAGTGCCCACTGATCTTTGGGCTAAAAGCAAAAATGATGTGGGCTTGATAAAAGGCTGTGAACCGTAATTGTCACCCCTAAATCGGACTTTCGCCCGTGTAAAAAACAATACCGTTTGAAGCCTGAAGCAATTATAGGGATCAAGCCTGTTTTTCAATCTTTTCAGAAAACAGGCGTCATTGTTCCCTGTGAAAATTCACCTGTGCGCACTCCATTATTTCCTGTTAGAAAGATTAGAGATGCTGGCCAGCCAGATGAATGGCGTTTTGTACAGGACCTCCAAGCCGTGAATGCTGCAGTTCAGCCACGTGCTCCCACTGTGCCCAACCCACACACTATTTTGTCTCAAATTCCATCAGTTGCACAGTTTTTCTCAGTTGTTGACTTGCCTAACGCATTTTTCTCTGTCCCTGTGCATCCTGATAGCCAGTTTTGGTTTGCTTTTGAATTTGAGGGGAAATCTTGGACTTTTACCCGGTTATGCCAGGGATATTGTGAAAGTCCCACTATTTACAATGCTGCCCTCAAAGCTAGTCTGGACCCTCTCCAACTAACCCAAGGCTCTGCTCTTTTGCAGTACGTGGATGACATCCTTTTATGCAGCCCATCTAAGAAACAGTGTGAAAAAGACACAGTGACTCTGCTGAAGCATTTTCATTCTTGTGGCCACAAAGCCAGCCTTTCTAAATTGCAGTTTGTCCAGGACAAAGTCACCTTTTTGGGCCATGTGATTTCCAAGGAGGGGCGCTCACTTTCTCCTAAACGCGTTGCTGCAGTTCAGAACATTCCTAAACCAGTTACTAAAAAACAGCTCATGTCATTTTTAGGCATAACATCTTACTGCAGGAACTTCATTCCTAACTATTCTTCTCTCGAAGCTCCTTTAGGTGCTCTTATCCATGGGAAAGGCCTCCAGTCAGCTGATCGTGTTCCATGGACTCCTGAGGCTGAATCAGCCTTTACTCAGCTTAAGCTGGCTCTTCAAACAGCTCCTACGCTTGGCATCCCATATCCTCATAAATGACATCTTGTATGACATCTGTTCTTATGCAGGAACACGGGGGATGGCAAAGGCCAGTGGCTTATTTCTCCGCAAAGTTGGACCCTGTGGCTGCAGGTCTGCCTGGTTGTCTTCGTGCTGTTGCAGCTGCAGAGAAAGCTGTCCTGGCCTCCCGAGATATTGTAGGCTACAGTAATTTGACTGTTTTGGTTCCTCATTCTGTTGCCATTATTCTTCTTGAGCAGAAAACCTCACATCTTTCAGCTGCTCGCTGGCTCAGATACACCTCTGTGCTCCTTGATATGCCAAATGTCACTGTTAAACGTTGTACTGTTCTGAATCCGGCTACGTTGCTTCCCACTCCTGATGATGGGGAGCCGCATGACTGTGTAGTTGTTCTGGAACAGGTTTGTACACCCAGACCTGATCTTTCTGACATTCCTCTTCCCAACTCTGACATGATTCTTTTGTAGATGGATCAGCTCTGCGTGATCCAGCCACAGGTACTAACTGTGTTGGGTTTGCAGTATGTTCTTCACATGACACTTTGCTGTCTGGCTCCCTCCCTAAACACTTCTATGCCCAAACTGCTGAACTCATTGCACTTACTGAAGCATGTAAGCTGGCAGCTGGTAAGTCTGTCACCATTTACAGATTCCAGATATGCTTTTGGTGTTGTTCATGACTTTGGTGCGCTGTGGAAACACAGACATTTCCTTAAATCAGATGGCAAACCCATTTTGAACTCCTTACAGGTTTCTGATCTTCTTGATGCGATCCTTTTGCCTACAGCAAAGCCTCTGACGCTCGGACGCAGAGCCTCTGCGAGCGTCAAAATCTTGACCACTCCCCCACGCAGAGGCTCTGCGCGCGTCGTCGTGCACCTCAGAAAAATCCTGACTACGCGACAGACGCACGCAGACCACCAACGGAAGTGCGCTGACAAAAGCGGCTGTGATTGGTCCTCGGTGTGCCTTTCCGGTTGTCTGTGTTGTTGTCATTCTCGCTTGGTGTTGGGTGCGCCATTTTTAAAAATGGACAACAGCGACGAGAGACTCATCGAGGAAGTGAGAAAATATCACCATCTATACAATGCCTCCCACAAGCTGTATAAGGACAACAAAGTCTCCACCAACTCCTGGAGGGAGGTCGGACGCTCGAGCTCGATCCGACGGTGTGTTGCAAGAGGTGGAAGGTACTGAGGGACCGCTACGTTCGGATCCGTCGAGAAATGGCGTCCAGGAGTGGGGATCCAGGTGGAAAGAAGGTCTCTGGCTTCTATTTATTCCTGTCGTGGTTGGAGCCACACATAAAACATCGTGCGACAGAGTCCAACTTCGAGGTGAGCAATCGTTCGGTCTTTGTTCTGTACCTGGCAGCAAGCTAGCATGCTTGAGCTAGCAAGCTACAGTGTAGTGTTGGCGTAGAGTGTTTACAGTTTGTGTGTACAAGACAACATAAATGCGTAGAAAACATAAAATACTGGACAAGACGATACTGATAATGTGAAATAAGAACCCGATTGTGTGCTGTGTGTGTGTGTGAGTGTGAGGGAGAGAGAGAGAGAGAGAGAGAGAGAGAGAGCACTCTCACGTGGCGTTATCTGCATGGACAATGGCCAGCCATCTGCCTTGTGGTTTGCCAGCTTCAGTTATGTGCTATGTGCTACCATATGTTTTACATTAAAGCACCTTATGTTTTGAAAACCCAAAACAAAAACATAGTGTACAAGATAATGCATCAATAATGTATGCAGTACTGGATGAGAAGTAACAACGGTGCACAAGACAAAAGGTGAATGTGTGAATTCTTTATCCGCATGGACAATGACCAACTATGTACTTTTTGTTTTGTGTTCACAGTCAGATTCCTCTGCTTCGCTCATCTCCACCCATGGCCCGGACAGTCCAGCCCAGCCGGTGCCCTCGCCACCTCTGCCCTGCACTTCAACCACCTCTGCCCTGCCCTCGCCATCTCTGCCCTGCACTTCAACCACCTCTGCCCTACCCTCGCCATCTCTCCTGCCCTTGCCATCTCTGCCCGTCGCCGCACCAACCCAGCCAGGGGCCTCACCCCGGCCCTCACCACGACCGTCTGCCGCACGTGGTGGCAAGCGGAAGTGCCTGTCCTACGGAGACACTGTCAAGCGGCTGGAACAGTTAGATGAGCGCCGGCAGGAGTTGGAGAGGAGGCAGTCAGGTCCAAATGACTGCATTGGGTTTGGGCTGATGGTCTCGGAAATGGTGACGCGACTGCATGAAGATGACAGGGAGGAGGCCTTTGTTTCAGTAATCAATGTGCTTAAAGCCATCAAGGACAGGCGGAAGGCTCAAGACTGAATATTTTAAGGCTCAAGAAAGACTGAATATTCAATCGCTGTTCAGTCAACACTGGTGTGTGTGTGTGTGTGTATATATATTGTTTTTTTTTGTTATACAATTGTATTTATGTAAATAGTATGTTATACAGAATTTTTTACCTTTTTTATATTTATACTTTTTACTGACTGATTTGCACAATATTTTTTGTATTACTATTGCACAATGTTCAAACTGTTTATTGCATATCGCCACTTTTGCCATACCCACTTAAAATATCTGCTCTTATACTGTCTACACTTTTTTTTGTATTTTTTAAATTGTTAATTATTGCACAATGTTTGGACAGTTTATTGCGTATCACCACTTTCACCATACCCACTTAAAAAAAATCTGCTCTTACACCATCTACAGTTCACACTTTTGTATGTTGCACCTTTTGGGAAATAAAAAACGAAACTTCAGAGATATGGTCGGACATTTATTTCTTTGGTATCTGGTTAAAACACCAGGTGTAATATAAAGCAGCAATTTCAAGATGTCAAATGAAACATAAAAAATAGGAAGGTCCAGTGAATAATCAATAGGCATCAGACATCACTGAATGGTGAATATATACCTTGTGTTACACAAACAGGTAATGGTGGCATGACATTACCGAAAGACATTAATATAGTCACTGTTGAAGGTTGCCACGAGACACAATGTCATCCTGCCATGGTACTGCCCCTCGTTCGCTCTGAAAAAAATGCATGAGGTCATTTCTTACAGCCATGGCAGCTCTGGTGGAGCGGGCTCTGTTAATTTGTGCTGCATCGACAGGGCCCAGGCCTGTGTCCCCTTCCACAATTCTTCGCCATTCCCCAGGCCTCACAGATCCAGCTCTGTCCACATCGGCAAAGTTTGGTGTGATGTACTGGAACTCTTCGCTCTCCAGCTCGTTTGTGTATGTGAGGTAATTGTGCAGAGCCGCACAAGCCTTCACCACATCCACAACTTTGTCAGGCAGGAACTCCATTGGCCTTCCAAGAATTCGCCACCTTGCAGCCATGATGCCAAAGGTGTTCTCGATCACCCGCCTAGCCCTAGACAGCCGGTAATTAAAGATCTGCTTCTCTGGGGGCATGTTGTCAGAGTCCTGTGTGTGTGTGTGTGTGTGTGTATGTGAGTGCGAGTGTTACATCTTTCCTAGTGAGGATCTTGGTGGAGAACCTGGGCAGCCTCACAGGTGGAGCTCATCAGCCTCATCAGGGTGCTGGGAACAAAGGAACGGCAGAGCCTTCACTCTGTGCTGGATGATTAACGTTACTGGTAGTCTCTCTGGCCTTTTGTTGAAATTTCATGTTAAAGTTATCGACTATGTCCTGTGTACTTACCAGATGACTTATTGATCTCGTGTTTACTGCCTCCAGGTTATCCCATTGGTTTCCCCGAGAAGAATCTGTTACGCCATCTCCTTACCTGTGGAGCTTACCTACAAGCTGCCTGCCTGCCCGCTCTGCCGTTCCTCATCTCACCACCCAGCTCCACCTGACCCTTGGCTCTCTCTGGAAAGACCATCCTCCTCGCACCACTCTAAAGATTCTCCACACAGGACTCTGGACCACTTTCTGGATCTGTTTATTGTCCATCTCCTTGAAAATAAAACCAATTCCGTATCTGGACTCTGTGGAATCTGTAGTTTGGGTCAAAGGTAAAATCTGAACATGTCACATGTTCTGTCCTGTGTTGTTGAAGAGATAAAGAAGGGGGAGGGGGTTGTATTAATACAGTTTCATAACTCATATGACAAATTACTCTGTCCTCAGTGTATGGCAATGTGGACCAATAACAACACTTTAACATACGAGGTCAATATTCCATAACATAATGTAGTACTGCATTTCATCACATATGTCTAGACTGCAAATACAATAGAACGACTACATACCTGGAAATGGGCGCATGAGATTGCAGTGCAGGGGGAAAGCAGCATCCCCGACGATAACGTGGGGTATCGTGACCGCAGTGCCGGGAAGGTCAGCTGGTGGAAGGAGGTTCATCTTGTTGTCGAGGAGCTCGGAACCACACTTGCTCTCTCTGAAAACTCCACCATCGCTTTCACGGCCGTAAGCTCCGACATCCACCATCGTGAAGCGATACCTGGCATCGCACAACGCCATCAAAACAATAGAGTGCGCACCCTTGTAGTTAAAAAACGCACTTCCTGCATGTGGCGGTGCCTTGATGGTTACGTGCTTCCCATCGACGCTTCCCACGCAGTTTGGAAAGTTCCACAGCCTCCAAAAATCTCCAGCATTTGTTTCCCAGGTGCTTGTGGTCGGGCGGGGAAGAAACTCCGGCTGCAACACCAACCACAACGCTTTGCACACTTCCGAGACTATGCCAGATACGGTGCAGGAAGCCAGCTTGTAGCTGTGTGCAACAGTCTGTTGACTAGCACCTGAAGCTAGTACTCGCAGCGCTACTGACAGTCTTTGTTCAAGTCCAATAGGCATATGGTGTGTGTGTGTTGGTGGTGGATAAAAGGTTGTAGACGACGAACAATGTCGTCGACTCGCTCAGGAGACATTCTGAAATACCTGAAGTGCATCTCCTCGTCTTGTCGCAGGGGTTTAACAAGTGTAGCAAACTCCCCAGTCTCTTCCCTGGTCTGGTTCAACGGGCGTACAGACCACCTACGCTTCCTCCTTCGTCTTTTCGCCAACTCCATTAGCAGAATCCTTTCTTCTTCAATGTTGAGCAACTCCATCTCTATTTCCATAGGACTTTGCAGACGCGCCATTGTTGTTTTGACCAGGATCAGCGTGTCAGCAGAATATATACACTCCCCCCACCGAAGTTCTCGCGACTCGCGAGTTCTCGAATGGGCTCCCACTAGCGTTTTGGCGGGAAACTGCTATGCGTCACTAGAAATTCCAGGTCGAGGTTGCAGAACCATAACATGAAAAGTGGTTCGCGACCAGAGCAAAGCAACACGTCAAGACGATAGACGCAGAACTATAATCCGCCCTTTACTGTCGAAACCTTTCCACTGTCCTCTCTCAAGTTTCACAGACAGTGAAAGCAGCACTTCCAGCCTCAGCGGACACACCCCTGCACCCACTCCAACCAGGTGATTGGATAGTGGTGAAGGAATTTCGCAGGAAACACTGGAAGTCCAAACGCTGGCAAGGCCCGTTCCAGGTGCTACTGGTCACTCACACAGCTGTTAAAGTCGCAGAAAGAGCAACCTGGATTCACGCCAGTCACTGTAAGAAGGTGCCAGAACCAGTAGATGACTTCCACTCTGACATACATCAGCCTAACCAACTCGCCCTGAAGGACGAAGAAAAGAGTCAGCAGTAAAAGCTGTACTCCACCGGTGTGTTAAGTGCTAGTAACCTCTGACACCGAAGATTGAGACATCCTCACCGAGACCTGCGATGAAGCGACGTGATCATCACAAGTGTGAACAATGGCAGAAACTGTTTGTTGTTTGTATTTTATTATTTGTAACCAGCATGTGTACATTTTATCTTGATTTCACAGGCAGCAATAATGCAGATCATGTTAAAGATGCCTCTCCTGGTGGCAAGTCCAGAAATGTTTTACAAGAACCATGGGTGACACGCAACATTTGGTATCAATTGGCGAATTATTCTGTTAAATCTGTCACCGATGCTTCTTGTGTGGTTTGTATGAAAGACGCACAGCCTGTTGCTTTTACAGGTGTGCCTGGGGAAGTTGATCCTTTAACTTGTACTTCCTATGCCATCTGCTCTAAAGGCAGTCGTAATGTGACGCTGTACCTGCCTGAAGTTGCCCCTGAGATGACAACGTCTCCATTCCGTGATATGAATTGTACTTATCACCTGTGTTTGACACATTGTTGGCTGATGAGAGGAAGTTATTTTAAGGGCGTGGATGCCAAATATCATAGTAAGGGAGACCATTATCCTTGGAGTACTGAATGTCCGCCACTCACCAGTCACATTATTCCACCACCGCCACATTTTAAGTTATCTAGAGCACGAAATACTTATATAGTTTGCTATGAATCCCAACCTGAACCTGCAAATGAATTCAACAGACATGCACTGGGCAGTGTCCCACCTGACATGTGTAATGTTACTGTCCCTGTCACATGGGGAAGGAGTAGTACTCAGAATTCAGTAGCTTTTCATTGTATTTTTACTTATTGCCTATTTGATTCTCCCTCCATGTCTCATTGGATTTTTAATGATAGGGTATTCCACTCGCCCTGTCCCTGACATGTTTTGGCTGTGTGGCCATCACAGTAAGCTACATTCAAGTTTGCCTGCCAATTGTGTGCCCATGTGATGTTGGTATATAATGTCCGTATTGCTGTTGATCCTTTTGCTCCTCAACCCACCCGCTCAGTACGCAAACGCTCTATTCCTGGCAGTTTTGATGATCGTGTCTATGTTGATGCAATTGGAGTTCCCAGAGGTGTCCCAGACGAATACAAAGCCAGAAATCAGATAGCTGCTGGTTTTGAGTCCATTTTCTTATGGCCTACTATTAACAAAAATGTAGACTGGATCAATTATCTTTTTTATAACCAACAGCGTTTTATTAATTACACTCATGATGCTATTGAAGGACTAGCTGAACAGCTAGGCCCCACTTCTCTTATGGCTTGGCAAAACAGAATGGCTTTAGATATGTTGCTAGCTGAACACGGAGGGGTGTGTGCTTTGATGGGTGATTCATGTTGCACTTTTATTCCTAATAACACGGCTCCGGATGGCTCTGTAACCAGAGCTCTGGATGGCCTCCGCTCCCTTAGAGAAGAACTGGCTGAAAACTCTGCCGTTGACACCTCCCTTACTGGTTGGCTTGATTCAATGTTTGGCAAATGGAAGACTCTTATTCTTTCCCTCCTCACAGGGTTGATTATTGGATTGTGTCTATTGGCTCTTTGTGGCTGTTGTATTGTTCCCTGTGTGCGAGGCCTCATTGTGCGCGCCATTGATAAGTCTGTGTCTCACCAAATGATTCAACTGACTCAACAAACTCCTTTGCTTTCAGGTTGTCCTTTTAGTGACTCTGATTTGGACATGGATGACGATGTTTCTGTTTAATTGTTGATGTTTTGATTGTTTATCATTGGACCCTTTATCACTATGATGCCTGCGTTTTAAACTCACGTTGTGTGTGAATGCAGGCTGATGTTTACTGATAAAGTTATTATTTTGTTTGCTTCTTTTGGGTTGATTAATATAATGATATTATTATAATCAAAAGGGTGGGGTGTAAGGGAAAAATTAATTCCCATATACATTGTATTCAGTGTTACTCTGTATCACCCGGTAATAACTCATTTAAGACACTTGTTTTTCTCTTTTCTCCCTCTTTCAATGAGGGTATTGTGCTCTTATGATTTAACAACTTTAAGGAGTTTGACAGGGAAGATGGCACGATACCGAGGCGCCTTGGCTGTAGAAAGGGAGGAAAGATAGATAATAAATGCTTGAACTAGAGGCCTGCGCGGGACTTTACAGTCCCGCGCCCGCCCGCTCCCGCATTGTGCACTCCCGCTCCCGCAAAAAGATAGGATTTTTAGTCCCGCTCCCGCCCGCACCTGTCATATTTTGTCCCGCTCCTGCCCACAATTCCCATATGATTCAGACTTTCGCGTTACTTCTCACGGAAGTTCTTGTCATTGGCTTGAGGAAAGAAACATGATCTTAGCTGCGCACACCACTGTCCGATCCTTCACGTGGGGCACATAGTGCAGGAGCGCATTAGATGGCACAAGCAGCTGAGGCTTTACAGCAATAAGCCTACCCAACATACCTACCAAAATCTACCGTGAATATTAAGAATAATACATTGTACATATGTTATATGCCACTCCTCACATTTCCATTCTTGGAAGTAAAAGTATATATTTTTAGTTAATATGATTTTAAACACAGCGTGATGGAGCCCCGCCCCCTACTTTGAGTGGATTTGAGCATAAATATCTAAGCCTACAGCTCACGTTACATTGATTTAAATGCAAACAAGTGGAATAAAAACAATATGTGTTATTAATTACCCTACCTTTTCTAAACCCAGAATGTTGAAAATGTAACATGTAATCCAATTATTATTTAAGTAGGTTAACCATGCCCTTAGCCTGATTAACATCGACTTTCAAATATCTTCGAGATTCTGGTCTGACCAAGACAATAACGAATACGATTCGAAATGGCCTGGTCAACCCGCCTCCCTCGGGTTGCTACTGGTTGAGGCCAGAAAAGGCTGTGCCTAAGCTTAAGCCAATCACACCACTCTTTCCTCTGACGTATGATTTAGCTACCAGCGGGGCTAACTGGTAGATTAAACTCTTACCAAAGCCAGTAGGGAGCAAGGCGAAAACGTCTTTCCTGTCAAGAAACGATTCAAGGGCTGTTCTTTGCTCAATTTTAAACGAGAATCTCCCGTCGAACACTTTCATTACAGCATCTACAGCAGTGTCAAAAGCTTGACGCTGCTCCATGTTGATATTGAATGAAGCGCTTCCGTGTACAATCCATGGGTTGAGTCGCAGTTCAACCACGTCACTACCTTGAACACGCCTCTACCCTGGGCCGTTGGCGCTGCTCAAAGTTGATTGCTTCCCGACAAAGTGGGTGGAGCTTCCCCTGCCAGGGGGAACTCGAATCAACCTGAACAAGCAATTTGCCTGAGGTAGAGCAGCAGAGCCGAAGGTGTTGCGTCACTGCGAGGGCGGAGCCTGGGTACCATGCCATGTCCCTCGTCGTTGTGCAATGCGCATCTCCTGAATAAAAGGAGAGATGGATCGCGCTTTTGAACTTATTTTAGTTAGGCTTTATTTCTTGTTTTCAGCAGCAGGAGATCATTATAGCTTTTATATTAAACACGTTTTTAGTTAGCGGGACTGCAGCTTATCACCGCTCCCGCACTGGGCACTCCCGCCCGCGCCCACAATGAGCTTTCAAAATGTGTCCCGCGCCGCACTGCTTTGCGTTGGGTCCCGCGAGTCCCGTGGGACTCCCGCGGGAGTGCAGGGCTCTAGCTTGAACATATCAAAGGAGTGATTACGTATTAACCTGTATATTAACTGACTTGTTTTCGCCTAAAACTCAGAGCAACTCTGTATTCTGATCTGTGTTGTTCTCTCTTGCAAGATATTATTAAAAGCATCTTATCTCCTCAGAAAATAACTGACTCTGTGCCTTACTAAAATTTCCACCACAGTTACATAAAATATAAATCATTATTAGTAACTTACCGTCCAATACCGGACGAGTGGCTTCATCAAAATCATCCATTCTCTTCTGCTCTCAAACAATTACCAGGTGGCAGGCTATAACAAAAACACATAGCCAGAACTCCTTAGCAGGAAAACAGTGCATATGCATGCACACTTGACACAGGCGCCAACACTCTGCTGTAGCCGTACTACACAGACAGCTCGAGTCCTGATAGAAAATTCCATTATCACCATTTGCAAGTCAAATTGGTTTAAAGACTTCGATCTAACAATCCATTCGGTTTTCCTCCTCTCTCTGCCATGGTTGCTGTGGATTTTAATAATAATAATAATAATAATATATTTTATTTATAAAGCACTTTATATCAATTTAATGACCTCAGAGTGCTACATTTTAAAACTAGCAAAAAAACCAGTAAAATAATATTAAGATAATTCAGGCAAACTAAAGGCTTTTCTAAAAAGGTGAGTTTTCAGGCCTTTTTTAAAATAATCCACAGTCTGTGGTGCCCTTAGATGGTCGGGGAGAGCATTCCACAGACTGGGTGCAGCTGAGCTGAAGGCCCGGTCGCCCATAGACCTGAGCCTTGTCCTTTGGAGCTGGAGGAGATTGGCCTGTCCAGAGCGGAGATGACGTGAGGAGGAATGGGGGGCGATGAGTTCTTTGATGTAGGGGGGGGCAGTGCCATGGAGGCACTGGTGGGACAGAAGGGAAATCTTGAATTCGATCCTGTACTGGACAGGTAGCCAATGGAGGGATTTGAGGATGGGTGTGATGTGGTGGTACTTCCACCCCCCCATCAGGATCCTGGCAGCACGGTTCTGAATATACTGCAGCTGCTGGAGGTTCTTGCTGGGGATCGCGATGGGGAGTGCGTTGCAGTAGTCCAGCCTGGAGGAGACAAAGGCGTGGACAAGTTTTTCGGAATCAGGGAGAGTGAGTATGGGGCGGAGTTTGGCAATGTTTCTGAGGTGGAAGAAGGAGGTTTTGCAAAGTTGTTTGATGTGAGCCTCAAAGGTCAGGTGAGGGTCCATCCTAACACCGAGATTAGTGACTGAGGGTGAAAGGTGGATGTCGTGGCCGGAGAAGGTGATGCTGGTGATAGTGGATGACCGGATCTGGTGCGGAGTGCCAACAAGAAATTTTAGCTGTTACATACACACGTTTGCTCACAAATTATACCGTTTGTGTATGCTCGGAACATGATGAATAAAGTTGGTTGTTCTAATCGGAAATAGATGCCCGCGGGCGTTGCTAATGCTAAAATGGCCGCCAAACGACAAGACTAGCAGTGCTAGCTGCTACTCCATTTGTAGTCAACTCGAAAAAACATGGGTTTTGAGTGCTAGCTATAATCAAAATACACCACAGCCATGAAAATCACATGCATCTAATAAAAAAACTATACACCATCTTGAACTACGTACCCACTTCTGGTCAATAGCGCAAACGTTTTTGGGTGGGGTTTCATCCAGCAAATAACCCTTTTTGCAAAGCTGGACGTTGGCAGACACGCATGCACGAGCAAACACCAGTTAGCTTGCTAAGCAAGACCGGTGTCCAGTGGAATTGAGAAACAGGAACAGTCATAGCAAACCCCTCTATAAAAACACCATTTTAGCAAGCAAATTAAAAAATAGTTACGCTTCCTTACCTTGATTGAGCCGCTGCTCCTTCCCAAAAACGTGTCGTGTCTTCTTCGTTTCCCTCGTCTGCTTCTTGGCATGTGTCTCTCACCGCGTTGAGTACTTACAGGTTTAAGTACTCAACCTTGAAATCACTTGCACTGACGTAATCGACGTGAGAACGTTGGATGACGTAAACTGAGGATGCGCATAAAATATCAAATGTATTTATGGATTTTTTAAAAATGTAAAAAGTTACAACATATTCAACATATTAAAATAAATTAAGTGAAATGTTTGTAAATCACTTGCAAACCATAATCAGTTCCTTGAATGTTGCAATGAAATAGGCATTGAGCATCCAATTTTTGCTACCGAGAGAGAATCAGGGCCTGTCTCTGCTGTTAAAAATGTTGATTATGTTAAGAGAAAAGCCAGAGATTTTTTTAGGCATAGAGGTCATGCAATCTGTTGTCTCTGTAAAGTGGTACATCCTTAATGGCAATAAGTACATTAGTGGGAAATCTATGATTATCGTAGATGTAGATGATGCTTTCCCAGTGTTTGGACTGATAAAAGACATAGTTTTGATAGATTCTTCTTTTATTGCTTTTGAGTTCCAGCATTATGAAACACTGAATCTGAGTCCAGAGTTGCTGGCATATGAAGTAGCAGTTCCCAATGCTGCCCAGGCCACAGAGTTTGTTAAAGAACTAATAGACTGCCTCTCCTAGTTTTTCAGTTTGTTGGAAAGACAGTACCTTTGTACCAATAAAATATAGTCTTTGTGATGTTATTGCCCACAGACTGTAATATGGAGGAACAATAATATTGTATGTTTTTTGTGTGTGTGTGTATTGTGTACAAAAAACAAGCAAAAAAAATAAAAATACATGAATAAAGAAAGAAAGAAAAGGAAAAAAATCCCTACTTTGCATATTTGTTTTGTATATTCCCTGTGCATTTTGTATCTGCAAGAGTTGTATGCCATGATTATGTCCTCGGTTATTAGTCACTTTGTAAAGAAGCGTCTGCCAAATGTAATGTAATGTTGGCCTATAAGGTTCCCAATTTGTCTGTTTCGTGCTCCCTGCAGATTTGTGAACAAACATTTGTCAAATGCTTAAAATCCAAGGAATAAAGTGTGTTTTCAGATATTTTCAGTTTGACTCTTGAATCAAGCATGTTGAGTTTGTTATTGAATCTTAAAACAAGATTTATTTTGATGAGACTTTGGAGGAGAAACGTAATACTTATTTTAAGTGTTAATTGTCTCATTTTATGATTCCCTGCCTGTTTGAGACAAAAAAAGTAAAGTTTTGCTTGATATAAGATTATACTGTTAAGTTGAAGACTTAAAATAAGAAATTAGTTCTTAAAACAAGAAAAAATATCTAGCACTTCTAAATGTAAGTTTTTTTTTCTTGGTAAGAACCAAATAATTTGCCATGTATGTGTATGTGTTTTATGTCGGCTTGTCGACAACTAGTCGATGTGATATATATCACTAAAAGTGGTTTGCCAACACATTTCAGATGTAAAATCTAAATGATTCATACATGCATAAATAGGAGTCATGTCTTTTGGTAAGTAGCTCTTTAACCAGCTTGGAGTGGTTGCCAGGTTCGCTAGTACCCGTGTTTTTATGCATTACGTGACCAGTCCGCCTCTATTAGGTCAACAACTCAGACAGGCACTGCAAAGAATGCCGTCCACCATTCCACCAGTCCCTAGCCTGATAAACCAGCCTAAATGGATT
This sequence comes from Odontesthes bonariensis, assembly GCF_027942865.1. Classification (NCBI taxonomy): domain Eukaryota; kingdom Metazoa; phylum Chordata; class Actinopteri; order Atheriniformes; family Atherinopsidae; genus Odontesthes; species Odontesthes bonariensis. The sequence goes on along the minus strand of NC_134517.1, from coordinate 2,303,039 downwards.
GGATGTCTAATTTAGTCTGGCTCCGATCAATGGATACAACGGAACATTGTTGATGAGCACAACCCGTTGTCTTTCAAACCGTGTCTGTGCCTATAGGCCAACGCTCTGACCAATCAGCGCAACTGACTGTGACGTAGTAAGGGCGACAGAAAGCTTTGGTGGGAGGGGACTCTTCCAAAACTGATGCCAAGGCTGAATCAAACGAGCGCTGTTCCATTGCCGCCGCCATCTTTCTTGTTGTGCTTTCGCTTCCATAGACATCATATAGAACACTAGACTGAGCAACGAACGTAACCGCTCTTGGGCCGAACGTAACGCAGGGCCGCCATATTGGAGTGGTGATTCGCTCCATTCAGTATAACCGGGTTGATAGGAGCAATGAACAGTCAGCGCATTTAATTAATAATATATCGCTGAATAACACTCGTGTTTATGCGTTTTAAATGTCATCCGTGAAGCACTGATAAAAAAAAAAACATGGTTTGGCGGGATTTATTGTTCATACTTGGCATAACGTAACACAATATAGGCCTACATGGTTCACCTTTGAAAAACAAACAATGAGATAACGAGTCATTTTTTCATTTTATTTTTATTTTTAGTTCTTAAGTGAATCATACACGGACCTTCAACATTACAATATTGGTTTTTTTCACACTTCTTTTTTTCCCCACAATTATATATATATATATATATATATATATATATATATATATATATATATATAGGGAAGATATCCACTGGCCATTAATATACAAAAAAGAGCACTACAATTTTGGATGCACCTCAAAACAAGTCCCTCAGACACACTGCACTTTATTGCAGCAAAAACAATGTGTATAAATTAATCATTACATGTTCATTATATTTTATGCTTTGGCAATACATTTACTTTTTCTGGTTCTCTGAACCTGGAGCAGTTCGGGAATCATCAGCATCAGTGTGTCAATGTTTATAACAAACCCCATGACTGACAGGTACCTGCAATTGGAAAAACAAAAACATTCATTATTCTGATCATAGCAAAACAAGACTCCTCTTGAAAGCACCATGTGATGTCATTAGTGACAGGTTGAAAACTTGTATGTCCATTTTTTTCCCTTTTTTAAGCGTTTAAATATAAATCGAAATAGTTTCCCTTGATTGTAGGTCACTTTTGATAAAGGTGTTTGCCAAGTATAATGCAATGTGATAATGTAAAAGATACGAGGTTTCTGCCCGTCACCAACGATGTGCAATTTTTGTAGACAACGGAACCCATGGAAAAAAGTGTGAAATCAAGTCACAAATGTAATGCACGCACCCCACCACCCATATCAACAGTGATACGACTCAGTAACCTTAGCATACGTTCGCCTAAAATGAAGTTCATAAAATGCTGTACAGTTTTTTATTGTTTATCTTTATTTTAAACTTTGTTGTTAAAGTATGTCATGTTTTCATTTCCTTAATTTCAAGCCATTTATATAATAGGATGCTATGGTTGATGCCGAGCTGTCAGCTCTCAGCTGTCATCTGTCAGCTGTTAGCTGATCGGTCATTCATTTACGATGTGGTCGCATAGTGTTAATACGCCAATATTACTCTGCCGTTGCCCTCCGCTATTACTTTGTTGTTCAAGTAATAATGATAATTTCATTTCATTATCATATCATCAAGCCATTCATATTCATCTTGTGAGCTAATCTAGCTAGCCACGGCCTCAGGAGCATCTATTTATACTACAACACTCTGGTAAAACAAATAGATTCAATAGTACGGTAATGTTAAATCTTACTTGTGAAAAGTAATCCCACGACTTCTGTTTTCCTTGGTTCGCTCGTTTGAGCAGTTGTATGCTGAACACCAGCCAGGCATCTTGACAAGTCTCTAGTTGCAAATTCAATGACAAACGTTATCGTGAGCTTGACGTTCACCACTCCAAGATGGCGGCCGTTTTTCTCGCGTCTCAGCAGCCAATGCTCAGTCTAGTGTTCTACATGATGTCTATGTTCGCTTCCACTGCCCAACGTCGCACTGCTCTGTCGTCACTCCCTCAAAACCCCGCACCAGAACCCTCTGCCCCGCCCGCGTTGATTCAAAACACATCTCTGCGTTGTGATTGGTTTAGTTGCCATCTGCCAGATTCAGGGCAGTATTTTCAAAATGAAAAGTGGTTCGAGGCCAGACCCAACCGCAGGCAAAACATTTTGCCGTCCAGCAGTTGGCGCTGGTTTTCCAGGCTAACCAGTCCCCAGAACCATGCACATCCATCAGGTTTCTCTTGCTCGAGGGAAGATAACATCGCGAGATGTTAGTTGTATGTGTTCCACGTATGGAAAGCTTGAATGTGAATGCTGGAACACAAAGCATTTCAGCTTTCTCAAGAAAGTCCCAGCTACAGCGTGACAAGGGCAGAAACAAATCAATTGGGACGACCCAGAGGTAATTGTATCCAGGAATAATCCTTTCCATAGACGAAACCAGCGTTCAAGTCAAATACATGCACCATGCCGGGATAACCAAAAACAGATTCTTTTGGCCTCTACAAGAGGATGTACTGTGGTATCCATTCCATGATGTTCTTGAGCTCATCCCGCCTCCTCAACCCGTCACAGGACGTGATTCACGTCACATGCAAATTCAGAAAGAGATCTGGGATCGACTGTCTGACTAAAGGGTGAAAGAATGATAAATAGAAACAAGAGATCAGATAAGAAAAGAAACCATCCACATTCACTTTCATTCAAACTTATTAGTTCAGTTAAGTTTTCACTCATTTCTGATTTTTAAGAACCAACAACAAACAATGTTAAATATTACATATCTAGTGTTGTGTCTTTCCTCTTGTTTGTTTTAATGAATTAAAGTCAGTTTTAACTTGATTAAATGTTGTCATTTATTCAACCCCATTACTTTACAAGTTGTTAACAAATATTAAACTAATGGTGATTGAACTGTATGCAAAGTTTAGAGGACAAGTAGAAAACATAAAAAAGCCTGATCTAATGGTCATGCTAAAGTGTATTTTCAAGATTTATGAAGACTGCTTGTACATTAAGTTGCCATATTCCACTTGACAGTCAAATTATTATTATTTAGAATCAAATAAAATGTACTTGCAATAAGTTGGTTTACACAAGGCACAGGTGACGACAAAGGAACTGGAAAAATTAGTTTGTTTATGTTTTTGTCATGGTTTTGTTAAGCCATAAATCCTACTCCCTGACAGTTTTAGAGTTATACTCATACAGGAATCTAATTGTCCCGTTACGGGGTGGAATTTAAAACATCGAAGGAACAAAAAAATAACTAATAATGTTTGGGGATAGGGATGTCATGTGAAGCTACAAGAGAGGCCGAAGTAAGAGAGTTAGAAGTTAGAGGTCTTACACCACTGGGGGACTTATCCTATGTCATAAGTAAGCTAGAAGTCTTCCCAACCGAAGTAACAAAGGTTTACAGTTATCTCTGTGTATTTTAATACACATTCTGACCCTTTTATTCCACTGTATTGTAACATATGCACTGTGATATATTAAGGAGATGTTTCATAAAGGAGTCATTGCACTTCTACTCATTTTCTGTCAGCCTGTTTAAACTTTTCGTTTCTTCTCATGACTTTACAGAAATATCCTTCATACTGACGTATATTGTACTGAATAAATACGATTTACCAACTTTTAAAGAGGTGTCCTCAGTATGTTCACATGTACAGTTCAGTGGAGTTACAGTTATAGCTGAATTTACTGAACTAGTTTTCCCACAGGAGGGAATCCAATTATGGATGGAAGTTTGTCCGACTTTGCAACAGTAGATGGTGATACGCCCCTTTCAGCAGTTACCACCAGGTAACTGACAAACATGTTACCTGGTGGTGAGATGTTACCAGGTTAAATGTACAGCTTTCAGATGATTGTGCTGCATGCTTCATGATTTTCTGAATAAGAAAAATTCTGTTTTGAATTGGACTTTATTATCTAAGTGCCTTGAGATGACATTTGTTGTATTTGGCGCTATATAAATAAAAATGAATTGAATTGAATTGAATTGTTTTCCGTCTGCTCTTAGTGGCTTCTACTTCTGTACATTATTCTTCTGTTATTTCCTGGTCAGAGGACAGAAGTTGTGGAGTTTACCCAGAGTTCCTTGGTCAGTGAGTCCAACTGAAAGTGTACATGTAGGAGTAGTTTGATTACCATCGACATTATCTAACCCAGATTCAGTGAGACTGACACAAAAATCTGAAAGTTTTCTCACATCAAATGTATAAACTGAGTGAAATACTTTATGCTTGAATATGGTGCCGCTGCAGCACAGCTCATTCACTCCGGTAAGGATGTCCATCGTACACAGAGTCGTCGTCCACGTCATCAGAATCTGATAAATATCCTGCCATGTTGCACAAAACTAGCAGTAGCAAACTCCGTGTGAAGTTAGCCGCCTGTCACAATAAAATGAGCTGTGCTGCAGCGGCACGTCGATGATGTCATCCCACTAGATGCGTGTTGTAGAAAGCCCCCGATAAGCCCCCCAATAGCCCCCAATAACAACAACATGGCAGCTCTGAGCTAACAGTGCAATAGTACGCTTTCATTCATTCATTGTTCTTAAAGTATTGGTGAAATAAAGACAGATAATGCCTTATTTAGAGGCTGTATTGTTTCTGCCCTGTTCTCTCGGTTATATACGCCAATCTCCAGTGATCTAAATATCTTCCGAAGGACGCCAACTTTCACCAAACTGTTATTGGTGAGTAGATGAAGGTATTTTATGCCTGAAATAAGGTCCAGGTTTAAAAAAACCCGAACCTCCTCTTTAAGCCTTTTCATGTGATAAGAGATCCCATTTCATATGACTGGTAAACTGATGAGGAAAACACATGGATTCAGAAAAAATGTCTGACCATCTCAATGTGTAGCTCTAAATCAGCTTCTGCTGCTTGTGTTATCACTTCCTTACACTTATGTACAAATTCATGATACCAAGCAAAAGGTCTGACTTTGCTTCCAGGCAGCGTGACTTATCTTATTTAAAGAATGAGGGGTGTGGGATCATTGGAGCGGTAAATTGACTGGATTCATATAACCCTTTCTTTTTTGAACATTTAAAAAGCTTTTCAAGCCAAATTCACCTTTTTGCACACACTTACACACACAAATGAACACATCGGAGGTAATGAGGGGCCTGACCAGTGAGCCCTCGTGAGAAAAACATGCAGTATATACGACTTTGTCTGTTCACATAATGTGGTCAAATGTTCACATTTACGGATCAAGTCCCAGTGCAGCATCAGAAACCTGTTTCCAGTTAAAAAATGATGATAATAAATTATTTCTTATCCATCTTTCTATCAAGCTCAAAGTCCTGTGCATGATTGTAAAAGCACATTCACAGGCACGAACATGTTTACCATTCCATGATAAATATGGCCAGCTGTTTACGACACACAGTGAGTTAAAATTCTTTAGGCCTCTTAAACATGGTCCATGTGCATACCCCTCCCTCAGCACAAAGCCCCTTCCACTGAGGAGTACAATTAATCTACTTTCACTCTGATTTCAAGGTGAATTCTCACTTTTTTGCAAATTACCAACATTGCATGATTTCCAAAGCAGTAATTACACATGTAATATGAAAAAAAAAGCTTTCATGGATTCTCTTTACTTCTTTTTTTCACATGAAAAAATGAGAAAAAAGATGAACGAATGAAACACTATTGTCAGCTCAATATTATCACTGTAACTTTATTGGATAAATGTAATAATCCACACCTGAAACGCTCCCGCGAATGAGGATGCATTTCTCGCCATAACACCTGTTAATGTCACTCTACGACAGCGTATTTTGTGACAGTTTCAGCGAGCTGATCTAAATAAGATGCTCTCCTGTTTAAGGAAGCGGTCATACCCATAGACATATCATACCCACCGTCAGAGCCGGCCCAAGGCATATGCCAACTTCGCGGTCGCATAGGGCCCCCACGCCACCAGGGGGCCCCAGAGAGCACCGAGACGTTGTGATAAAAAAGTAAATATATACATGAAATTAAAATAACATTGAATAATTTAAACAAAATTGTATTAAACCAGAAAAAAAACCAATTGATTTTGACAAAATACTAATACTAGGTTAATTTATGCCTCCTGTTGGCTGCTGCCACCGTTGGGCAAAATTATTTAAGTATTGTATTTATTATTTAAGTATTTAATTTTGATTACAACTTTATTTTTCTGTAAGATAATGTGAATGTCATTTGATTCTATTTTGTATTTGGATTTTGAACATTTTGCACACCATTGCATATCTGAAAGAAATTAAACTATTTAACATGTTTACTATAAATGCAGTCTCCAGCCTGCTGATGTTACTTTCAAATAGTTAATTAATGAGCCATACTTATACATCACTCTTTATGTAGAAGTTAATTAAACCATATTTTTGAGTTTGCTATCCCTTTAAGGTTAAAAACAAGAATGACACCTGTATAATGTAAGATTATTACAAATAATGCTAATGATTGTGGGTCCGTTACACACATAACAGTGTAGCCTATGGAATAATGAGGCATCTGGAGCTGAGGTGATGGTAGGGGGGGCCCAAATGAAATTCTGCTTAAGGCCCCATAAAGGCTTGGGCCGGCCCTGCCCATCGTGTTTTACTTCCGTATGAAGCCAAAATGTACGATGCGAAAAAAACGTATCCTGAAGTCTAAGTTGAAATTCTGAGTTGTATCAACTCCTCTTTTGGTGGTCCTCAGGAGAACTGGAGATGAATGCCACACTTAAAGATAAAGTCTGCACACTGGTGCATTTAGGTTAGTCTATTTGCGGATGCTGAAACATCCGCACATTCACGTGGTTGCATTTTTTGTTGAAAAAAACAAGAATGTGTGTGTTCTCTCGTTCTTTAAAAACAAGAATGTGTGTGTTCTCTCGTTCTTTAAAAACATGAATGTGTGTGTTCTCTCTTTCTTTCCGCAACTTCCCAAAGTAGGAAAGCGCATTTTACGAGGCAACATTGAATGTAGCAGATATCCGTTGGGAGCGCCGCAGACTGAGGGGCTCGTGAGGAGTTAACTGTCGAGCAGAGAGGCGTCGAGAAGTTACCGTAAGTACTGACTTTCACTGTATAACACCTTTTGTTTTGTACTCTAAATGTAAGCTCATAGTTAGGCATGGAAACATGTCTTCGTTGAGTCTTGTTTGCGTGAGAAGCAGCATTTTAAAGGTCGTTGTAAACAGTCGTAAAGGAGCTTAAAAAAGTTCATCTCATTTCCTCTTTTAACCGTGTCGGTCCTCTGTACACTATCAGATGGAGTTCACAGACGGTGCTAACAGCATCTGGAATCCCCAAAATAAGTCTGTGAGTTAATGGTTCACATTCCTCCTAAAGTGGTTGTCATTCAAAAGGCGGAGCCAGGAACAGCAACCGTTCACACATGTCAGCTAACGGATAGATGCTCAGAAATGTCTGGTGCAAGTCGAAAGTTAGGCGGACCGAGGTCGGCTCTGTGGGAGACCATTACACGGTGTGCTGGCTCAGGTACAGCCAGAGGAGCATGAGCAGTGACGGACTGGGGTAAAAAAAACGGCCCTGGCATCTTGCACCCACAAGCGCCCGTAGACCAGCATTTGCCAACAGCCCCCCCACTTCACCACATGACGCATACTGTAAACATTTATTGACGCACAATGTCATACTACATAAATAGGCAAAGAAGATGGAATGATGAGGCGATTCGCAGTAGTAATTACTTGCAACACACAGACATATAGAAAAATGGTGACGCGCACTTTCAATAGAAACATTGGTGAGCGCACCACATCCACATCCAAAACTCAAGTTTCAGAAACCGAAATTAAGCTTCAAACTAGAAACAACAGGCACCGGGCATCAAACTGGCCTGCACGCACGCACACACAGACAGACACAAACACACACACACAATCCACTTGTTTTTGATGTCCACTTCGCTCCTGCACCCTGTGTTTATATGCAAAAGTCCCTTCTTTAAGCCTGATTTATGGTCGGAAACCAAGTCGTCTGCGTGTGTGTCGCAGTTAACGCAGACATGCCCCCGCCCCCTACACAGACACTCTGGTGCACCTCCTCAAAATTGTAACTCACCGCAGACAGTGTCGCAGATATCGTCACAGGGGAGAGAGAAAGGAGGCCTCTGATTGGTCAACTCCGCTCTACACTATGCGTATTTCCGGTTTGCTAACCGGCTAATGGTGACGTTAAAGGGCGGATTATAGTTCTGCGTCTATCGTCTTGACGTGTTGCTTTGCTCTGGTCGCGAACCACTTTTCATGTTATGGTTCTGCAACCTCGGTCTGGAATTTCTCGGGACGCACAGCAGTTTCCCCTCGCGAGAATTTCGGTGGGCGGTGACGAGAACTTCGGGGGCGCCGGCGGAAGTGTTTATTTTTCAAAAAAAAAAAAAGTGTATGCAAGATATGGATCTGGAGTTGCTCGACATCGAAGAAGAACAGCTTCTTTTATTGGAGTTGGCGAAAATGCAAAGGAGGAAGCCACACAGACAACCGGAAAGGCACACCGAGGACCAATCACAGCCGCTTTTGTCTGGGCACTTCCGCTGGTGGTCTGCGCGGGTCTGCAACCGTCTGACGCGTTGTCAGGATTTTTTTGAGGTGCGCGACGACGGTTGCAGAGCCTCTGCGCGGGGGGGGCGTGGTCGCGCACAGAGCAGATCTGACGGTTGCAGAGCCTCTGCAACCGTCAGCATCAACAAGTATAAATTGGCCTTAACCGTGACGATTCTTTCGCCTCTCTGCCAGCTCCAGTAGTAGCAATATTTCTTCTATTTCTAGATCGATCAGCTGCATCTCAATCAAAGTGCGCATTCGTCCAGTCGCCATTGTTGTTGAATGACCTCCGTAACCGTAACACCCACAATCCTAGCTTGTTCGTGATTGTCCCTCTTGCGTTGTGGCGTGGGATTAACATAGCGCAGACAGCGCTTCAAGGCATAAATCAAAAATAACTGCGTCGTGTCTGCGACAAGCTCACTGCGACACACTGCTGCGAAGTATACACAAGCCTTTAGATCGCTGTCCACTCGAGAGAGACCCAGCTAATACTTCATGACAAGACAGTTATGGTAGTCCAACTTATTTGCTAACCAGTCCAGAGCTAAATACAAAGCAACATGGAGATACTGTAAAATTGTCAGCAAGACAAGCCGTCAAATCGAGAACCCATTACCAAGTCCTGAAGTTAGGAATAGGAATAAGAACAACTACAACAGCCCTGCCATAGATTACCAGGCAGTTACCACAAGCTAAACAGGTTTACACATCGGGAAAAGTGTGCCTTGTATTACTCTTTAGGTTAGCCAGACTAGCCACAGACTAGCTTATGACAGTACAGTGTTTCCCACAGATGTGAAGGCAATGTGTGGTGGGGGGGGGGTAAAAATTCTTCAAAATAATTCCTTCGTTAATAATTGGTCACACAAAACTTTATTGTATTAATATTCACATCTTCATTGTAAACAAATTAATAACATAGCTAATTACACTGGTCTGACTGTTCAATTCAATTCAATTCAATTCATTTTTATTTATATAGCGCCAAATACAACAAATGTCATCTCAAGGCACTTATATAATAAAGTCCAATTCAAGCCAATTGGAATTCAATTCATTATAATCATAATTATTCATAAAATAATCCAATTCGTTCATATAGAGCCAATTCAAAAACAATTTCCTAGCTAAGAAAACCAACAGATTGCACTGAAAACTTTTTCTTTTTCGGTCCAATCTCCCGTCCTGAGCGTGCCTGAGGCGACTGTGGAGAGAAACGACTCCCTTTTAACAGGAAGAAACCTCTGGCAGAACCAGACTCAGGAAGGGTGGCCATCCGCCTCGACCAGCTGGGGTTTGAGAGGACAGAAAGGGGGGGGAGGGGGCGGCGGCGGCACTGTAACACCATTCAAAGGATATCTGTTGGAACAGGGAAACACGAGTTAATGACCACAATAATGTCACATATACATAAAGAGAGTAAAGTGAGGAAAGGTGTGACAGATGAGGCCCCCCAGCAGTCTAGGCCTATAGCAGCTTAACAATGGGATGTTTCAGGATCACCTGAGCCATCCCTAACTATAAGCTTTATAAAAAAGGAAAGTTTTAAGCCTGGTCTTAAAAGTGGAAAGGGTGTCTGCTTCCCGGACATTTACTGGCAGCTTTTTCCACAATAGAGGGACCTGATAACTGAAGGCTCTGCCTCCCATTCTACTTTTAGAAACTCTGGGAACCTCAAGTAAACCTGCAGTTTGGGAACGAAGTGCTCTGTTAGGAAAATATCTTACAATGAGATCTTTAAGATATGATGGAGCTCGGTCATTAAGAGCTTTATATGTAAGGAGAAGAATCTTAAATTCTATTCTGAATTTAACAGGGAGCCAATGAAGAGAAGCTAAAACTGGAGAAATATGATCTCTCCTGTTAGTTCTCATCAGAACTCTGGCTGCAGCATTTTGGATCAACTGAAGGCTTTTCAGAGAATATGTGGGACAGCCCATAATAAAGAATTACAGTAGTCCAATCTTGAAGTAACAAATGCATGGACTAGTTTTTCTGCATCACTCCGAGACAAGATGTTCCTGATTTTAACAATATTACGAAGATGAAAGAAGGCAGTCCTAGAAACCTGTTTTATATGCGAGTCAAATGATAAGTTCTGGTCAAAAATAACTCCAAGGTTCCTCACTGTAGAACTAGAAGCCAAGGAAATACCATCGAGAGTAACTATATAGCTAGACAATTTCTCCCTGAAGCGCTCAAGTCCAAAGATAACGACTTCAGTTTTGTCTGAATTTAGCAGCAGACAGTTCTGAGTCATCCAGGTCTTTATGTCTTTAAGACATGCTTGTAGTCTGACCAACCTATTGGGTTCATCTGGTTTTATAGATAAGTACAGCTGAGTATCATCAGCATAGCAATGGAAATTTATGCCATGCTGTCTAATAATGTTACCTAATGGAAGCATGTATAAAGTGAAAAGAATCGGTCCAAGCACAGAACCCTGAGGAACTCCATGACTTACTCTGGTGTGTGAGGAAGATTCTTCATTTACAAGAACAAACTGAAATCTATCAGATAAATATGACTTAAACCAGCCTAATGCAGTTCCTTTCATCCCAATAACATGTTCAAGTCTGTGTAATAAGATACTGTGATCGACCGTATCAAATGCAGCACTGAGATCCAACAGGACAAGCACAGACACAAGTCCGCTATCAGAGGCTAAGAGGAGATCATTGGTAACTTTCAGCAGTGCAGTTTCTGTGCTATGATGCACTCTGAATCCTGACTGAAACTCTTCAAACAGATTATTTCTGAGTAAGTGATCACAAAGCTGAGCTGCAACTATTTTTTCAAGAACTTTCGACATAAAAGGGAGATTGGATATAGGTCTATAATGAGCTAACACTTCTGAATCAAGAGTAGGTTTTTTAAGTAAAGGTTTAATTACAGCAACCTTAAAAGTCTGAGGTACATATCCTGTCAACAAAGACAGATTGATCAAATCCAATATGGAAGTTTCAATTAATGGGGAAACCTCCTTGAACAGTCTGTTTGGGATTGGGTCTAAAACACAAGTTGATGGTTTAGAAGAGACTATTGCTGTTGTTAGTTCAGAGAGATCAACTGGACAGAAGCTGTCTAAATACAAATCAGGTTCTAAAGATACTTCTAAATCAGAATCAGAATCAGAAAAGGTTTTATTGCCAAGTAATTGTACATCACAAGGAATTTGGCCTGGTCTATTTGGTGCCATAAGAACAAGACAAAAAAAAAAAATAGAATAATAATAGAATAAAGTAATAATAAATGTAAAAGAATTTATTTATTTATTTATTTATTTATTTATTTTTTTTTAAATATGTGCAAAGTATTTTTAATATTTTTAATGTAACGCACTCTGTACTGACAGAAAGACAAGACAGAACGTTAATATAACGTCAATATATAAAGTGTCAGTGGGGATAAGGGGTCATGTCAGTGGGGGGGTACAGCGGGCCTTGTTGGTGAGGCCAACTGCAGAGGGGAAGAAGCTGTTCTTGTGGCGGGAGGTTTTGGTCCTGATGGACCGCAGCCTCCTGCCAGAGGGGAGTGCCTCAAAAAGTTTGTGTCCGGGGTGGGAGGGGTCGGCCACAATCTTGCCTGCACGCCTCAGCGTCCTGGAGGCGTACAGGTCCTGCAGAGATGGCAGATTGCAGCCGATCACCCTCTCCGCAGAGTGGATGACACGCTGCAGCCTGCCCTTGTCCTTGGCGGTGGCAGCAGCGTACCAGATGGTGATGGACGAGGTGAGGATGGACTCGATGATGGAGGTGTAGAAGTGCACCATCATCGTCTTTGGCAGGTTGAGTTTCTTCAGCTGCCGCAGGAAGTACATCCTCTGTTGTGCTTTCTTGGTGAGGGAGCTGATGTTCAGCTCCCACTTGAGGTCCTGGGAAATGATGCTGCCCAGGAAGCGGAAGGACTCCACAGTGTGGACTGGGGAGTCTGTCAGGCTGATGGGGGTGAGTGGGGCTGGGCTCTTCCTGTAATCCACCACCATCTCCACTGTTTTAACAGCGTTGAGCTCCAGATTGTTCAGCCCACACCAGGTCACCAGATGGTCAATCTCCCACCTGTAGGCGGACTCATCCCCACCAGAGATGAGTCCAATGAGGGTGGTGTCGTCCGCGAACTTCAGGAGTTTGACAGACTGGTGACTGGAGGAGCAGCTGTTGGTGTACAGGGAGAAGAGCAGAGGGGAAAGAACACAGCCTTGAGGGGAACCAGTGCTGATGGTCCGGGAGTCTGAGACCTGTTTTCCCAGCCTCACGTGCTGCCTCCTGTCAGACAGGAAGTCTGTGATCCACCTGCAGGTGGAGTCAGGCACGTTCAGCTGGGAGAGCTTGTCCTGTAGCAGAGCCGGGATGATTGTGTTGAAGGCAGAGCTGAAATCCACAAACAGGATCCTGGCGTAGGTTCCTGAGGAGTCCAGGTGCTGGAGGATGAAGTGGAGGGCCATGTTGACTGCGTCGTCTACAGACCTGTTGGCTCTGTAGGCGAACTGCAGGGGGTCCAGGAGAGGGTCCGTGATGGCTTTCAGGTGTGAAAGCACAAGGCGCTCAAATGACTTCATCACCACAGAGGTCAGGGCGACGGGTCTGTAGTCATTAAGTCCTGTGATCCTTGGCTTTTTTGGGACTGGGATAATGGTGGAGGTCTTGAGGCAGGATGGTACGTGGCATGTCTCCAGTGAGGTGTTGAAGATGCCTGCGAACACCGGGGACAGCTGATCAGCGCAGTGCTTCAGGGTGGAGGGAGAGACAGAATCTGGCCCAGCTGCTTTGCGGGGGTTCTGCCTCTTAAAGAGCTTGTTGACATCTCTCTCTAGGATGGAGAGAGTCGTTGCTGTGGGGGGGGGGGGGGGGGGCTGGTGGGCTGGGGTTGGGATATGAAACCTGGGATTATTCTTATTCTCTTCTATCAATGATGAATAATAAGCAGTTCTAGCTTTACGAAGGGCTTTCTTATACGTTATTAAACTATCTTTCCAGACTAATTGAGACTCTTCTAAATTAGAGGAACGCCACTGTCTCTCCAGCTTTCTTGCAGTCTGCTTTAAAGCACGCAGCTGTGAATTATACCAAGGAGCCAACCTCTTCTGACTGATTACCTTCCTTTTCAGAGGGGCAACATTGTCCAGTGCTGTACGCATTGAAACTATAGTGCTGTCAACAAGAGAGTCAAGTGCTGCTGGAGTAAAGTTTAGGAAGTCGTCCTCTGTCATATCTGCACATGGCAGTGAAGAAAAGGATGATGGAATTAATTCTTTAAATCTGGTTACAGCATCCTCTGATAAACACCTTCTATATGTAAATTTCTTCTCAGAAACTGTATAGTCAAGTAATGTAAACTCAAAGGTTATCAGAAAATGGTCAGATAAGACAGGGTTATGAGGGAACACTGTTAACTGTTCACTCTCAATGCCATAAGTCAGCACAAGATCAAGGGTGTGATTAAGGCAGTGAGTCGGTCTGTGAACACTCTGAGAAAATCCAATAGAGTCCAATATAGAATTAAAGTTCATATTCAGGCTGTCATTTTCAACATCTACATGAATATTAAAGTCACCCACTACAATGACTTTATCTGTACTCAGTACTAACTGGGATAAAAACTCTGAGAATTCAGACAGAAACTCAGAATAAGGGCCAGGTGGACGATACACAACAACAAACACAAGAGGTTTCTGGGATTTCCACTTTGCGTGGGAAAAACTGAGAATCAGAGATTCAAAAGAGCTCAAACTAATCTTGGGTCTGGGACTGATGAGTAACCCTGATCTGAAAATAGCTGCCACTCCTCCTCCTCTGCCTGTGGTTCCAGGAACGTGAACATTTAAACAGTCAGAGGGAGTTGATTCATTAATGCTAACATGATGCTAACATGATCCTCCTGCTGCAGCCAGGTTTCTGTAAGACTAAATATATCAATATGATGATCACAAATCAACTCATTCACTAACAGAGACTTCGAAAGGAGAGATCTGATATTCAGCAAACCACATTTAATAGTTTGATGTTTTTGTTCAGTTAAAGTTTTTGTTTTAATTTTTTTTTGCACAAGAGGATTTGCTCCTTTTGTGTTAATCGATTGGGTGGGTAGCAGCAGGTGGGAAGCTGCAGAGAAGTGTGTCAGACTACAACTCTGCATCCTGGTCTGAGCCCTGGGTTGTCATGTTTTAGGGTGGCAAATAAATTCATCCATATTTCTAGAAATGAGAGCTGCTCCGTGGGATGGATGCCGTCTCTCCTCATCAGACCAGGTTTTCTCCAGAAAGATTGCCAATTATCTATGTAGCCCACGTTGTTTGCTGGACACCATCTAGACAACCAGCGATTGTAGGACGACATGTGGCTAAACATGTCATCACTGGTCAGATTTGGCAGGGGTCCAGAGAAAACTACGGAGTCCCACATTGTTTTGGCAAAATTACACACCGATGCAACATTAATTTTAGTGACCTCCGATTGGCGTAACCGGGTGTCATTAACGCCGACGTGAATAACAATTTTACCATATTTACGTTTATCCTTAGCCAGCAGTTTTAAATAGGATTCTACGTCGCCCGCTCTGGCCCCTGGAATGCATTTGACTATGGCCGCTGGTGTCTCTAATGCCACGTTTCTGACTATAGAGCTGCCAATTACCAGGGTTTTATCCTCAGCGGGTGTGTCGCTGAGTGGGGAAAATCTGTTTGAAGCGTGGACAGGTCGATGGTGAACAACGGGCTTGACTTTAGAGCTATGCCTCTTCCTGACAGTCACCCAGCCACGATGTAATCCTGGCTGCTCAGGTCTGCTAGGGGGAGGCTAATTGAGCTAGCTACGCTAGGTGGCTCCACACTGGCTAAAGGGACCTGGCTCGCTATCGGTTGATTTTCAACAGTGCAGAGCCGAGCTTCCAATTCAGATAACCTCGCCTCCAAAACCACAAAAAGACTACATTTGTTACATGTACCATTATCGCTAAAGGAGGCAGAGGAGTAACTAAACATCTGACACACGGAGCAGGTGAAAGCAGGAGATGGACAGAACCGGTAGCCATGCTACGCTAGAGAACCAGACACACCGTTAAAAAGTGAGAATAAAGATTAAAGATCTGTAGGAGTATGTTAGAACAGAACGGTAAGCTATAGAGTTTAACTATGCAAAATTGTGTAAGTTATAGATAGAAATAAAGTGATTATCAGTAGTCCAAGCGGAGCAAGAAATTCCACAGTGCACAAGCAAGGTAACAGGAAGTGATGCAATACGTCTTACCGCAAAGCAAAGCGTCACAGCGTCACAGCCAAAGTGGAGTCGAGTGTTCAGCTCTGTTTCAGACTGATACCTCCGGTTCAGGCTGGTCCTCATCCTCAACACGCACGTCTCTTTTTCAATTGCGGAAAATATTTTTCAATACTCATCTTTATTGAAGCAGCAAACATTCAGTGTAAGAGTTTAAAAAACCTACTTTATTTGATTCACAGCTGCTAGTGTTTTGACCACCACAACCCAACTACATTTTTTTTTTTTTTTACGGCAAACTTGCGACTAGTTAACTTTATAAAGAAGGCATAATCGCTTGTTTGCTATGGGTCGGGACGGGACGGGACAACATTGTATTCAAAATATAAAATATTTTTATAGGACTTTTTAATGTGTGATTTTATAAAGGTGCACGTGATACCAACCTTTCGTGAATTTCGCCAGCCGTCTTCTTTCGGTTGAGCTAATCTAACGCGACGCTGAAGCTAGCAAGCTTCCACGCTTCCAGGGATGATCATCTCGCTGATGGAGACACACGCGGTGTGCACGGAGGGGAGGGGCTGTGTGTGTGTGTGTGTGTGTGTGTGAGTAGGCTATGCGAGAGAGACGCGTGACTGACAGAGAGACGGAGGGAGAGCAGGGAAAGGAAATGCAGCTTAACAAATACGAGTATTTTTTAAATAGCGTTAGAAAAATAATAATAACGAAACACAATATGTGGCGGCCGGTGTTGAATCTGTGGCGCACCGCCACGAATTGGTCTGTGTGGGAAACACTGCAGTAGGCTACACACTGATTTAGAAAAGTGAGTGACAATACAGACAGACCCTATGTGAAGGAGATGAGATGAAATATAAAAAAAAATAGTGCCACGGCGGCATGGATTAAAGTTCTCCGTCGCTGTGACGGATTTCCGTCAGCTGAACAGCCTGCATAGTTTGTCCAGACGGATTTCCGTCAGCTGAACTCAACTGGGAGATCGTCCTGATCGAGAAAGGGGAGGGTGGGTTGTTTGGTGTATGGATTTTATTATAATACTGATGTGATGTAACAGATTAAATTAACAGCAGTATTTGTTTTGATTCCTTTATGTTTGAGCCGCGCCATCCCCTGATAAGTAAGGTGCGGCAAAAAAAAAAAAAAAGGAACACGAGTTGTCAACGGACAGGTGGGCACTGTTGCCAGATCTTGGACGAGAAATAAGCGACTGCCGTCCTGAAAACAAGCCCAAAAGAAACGACCGAAGATGAGAAAAAAATAAAATAATAATAATAATAATTTTTTTAAAAAGTGGATAGTCGTCAGTCGTGTGTCTTGTCTTGCTCTTTGCGAGCGTCTGTGTGGTAGCTGAGCCACGTAAATGGCCAAGGCAGACACAGAGAGTGGTAGGCTACTTAACAGTTGTTGTAGGCTAACTTGTAAGGATGAGTGAGAAAAAAAGAGTTGTCATTGAGAAACATTAAGTTACAAATATCCAAACACATTCGAATCACCTGCAGAGCATAAGCAAACATCAAGCCCAACCCTGAAAAGAACAAGCCCCCCAAAACAACGCAACCAGCGACTGCAAAAAAATTTAAAGCGACGGCTCAAAAAAGAAGCCCAAAGTCGCTTATTATAATCGGAATTGGCAACCCTGAGCGATGCATACATGCAGGGTCAGACTGGGAAAAAAAAATCGGCCCTGGCAATTTCCCCCGGGACCAGCCCCCCCCCCCCCTCAGTATTAATTAGTATCTCCAATCTAATTAAATAAAAATAAAAAAACGAGCACAGACCGCTCAGTCAATGGCATGTACCCATAGAAAAATTACACACACATCACACAACTTGACTATCGACTGCTAACAACCATGATCAGTAACCTACACAAACCCAGACACATAATGGCTCGGCGGCCAGCAATCGGATAAACCAATGAAGTGAATCAATGCTGTGAAAGAATGAAAACAAGTGAATGAAACCTGCACTCACCCATTATGAAGTTATCTCTGCCAGCCACTCCATAATCTTGCCCCTGCTCAGCCAACTCCTTGACGTCGGGTATGGTTGGTAACGTTACGGTCGGCGGCTAGCATTAGCAACGAGGCTGCTAGGCATGCTAAATCGGTAAGCATTAGGCTACTGAAGAAAGCTAGTAAGTAAGTAAGTAAGTAAATGTTTATTTTTATAGCACATTTACAAGTGGCAGAGCCGCACCAAAGTGCTTTACAGTCAAAAAAAGAGCTAAAAAATGCATGGAGGAAAAGAAAAAGAAACAAAAGAAAATATCAAATAATAGATAAAAAGAGCTAGAGAACAGTGACTGGTGGAGATTTAAAATATGAAAAAGGAAAAGAAAAAACATTTAATAAGGCAACCAGGGGACACTTTATACAAGTGTTTAAAAACAAGGGAGGACCCTAACTAAAGGCCAGTTTAAAAAGGTGGGTTTTTATCAGGGATTTAAAACTATCTACCGAATCGGCTGCGCGAATGTGGAGGGGGAGACGGTTCCAGAGAGTGGGGGCCACTATGGCCAAGGCTCTGTCTCCTTTTGATTTTAGCCTGGACCTAGGCACTTCCAGAAGCAGTTGATCGGCTGAACGAAGTGCTCTAGGGGGGATGTGACGGTGGAGGAGGTCGGACAGATATGAGGGGGCCAAGCCATGGAGGGATTTGTGGACTATGAGTTGCAGTTTGAAATTGATACGGAAGTGAATAGGGAGCCAGTGGAGTGATGCAAGGACCGGGGTGATGTGTTCACGTTTTTTAGTGCGGGTGAGGAGACGGGCAGCAGAGTTTTGAACCAGCTGCAGACGGTGGATTTGGGATTTGTCGATGCCAGTGTAAAGGGCATTGCAGTAGTCCAGTTGGGAAGAGATGAAGGCATGATAGTCTTTTTAGCTACGTTATATTATCATCTTTCTTCTCGGCTATAACCTTTGTTTACGGCCACTGGCCCTAACCTGACGCCCAAGCTGTCAAATCACCGGAAGTTTTCACCGGAAGTACTGGCGCACACACAAAAGCTCTCTCCAGACATATCTTTCTTTCATTCCTCCCAGATGAAATTTAATGCCACTCTTCGAAAATTGGCGAAATTTAAGACATTTTAAGACCTTAAAAAACATATTTTTTTATTTAAGACTTTTTAATACTTTTTAAGGATCCGCGGCGATCCTGTAATGGCGGTATGGACAGATCCACTTGAGGGATAGGGGCAGGGGGCGCAATCGTAACACGCACCTGCTTCTGAACTTGTCCTGAAGAGGCAAGGTCTGAGCATCCACCCCCCCCCCCCAAAAAAAAAAATTACGAGCCACATGGCCATTAACGGGCTGCTAGCAAATGTAGACTAGATAAATACATTTAAAAATCGTATATTTAAAGAAAATAAAATAAAAAATCGGAGGCCACCGGCCCAGATGTGGACCGGCCCACCGGGCATTTTCCCGGTCGCACAGATTGCCAATCCGAGCCTGCATACATGGACACCCTTCTAGTGAAGGAAGGCACCGATGTGTCCGACATCGACAAAGAGGTGAAAAACAAGTGGCGGTGGGCCTAGCTCAATGAAGACAATGGTAAACCGTTCGGATCATGGTGTAAAAAAATGAAAATCCCTGGTGTCTGCTTCTGTGTGGTTTGCCACAAGAAACTTGTGTATGGTAGCAACGGCAAGAAGGTGCTAACGCGCCATCAGCTCGAGGGTAACCACAAAACCCACATAAGAAGCCTCAAGCACACGTCTGCTCTGCCAGGTGCACCCAACAGCAGTGAGGTTGCACCATCCATGGCCAATCGTGTCTGCGCTCAGAAAATAAGGATATGTTCTTTCATAGCACAGCACGATCTGCCAGTGACCATATCCCAGCCTCTGGTCAATATGATGCGAGCAGCAGCTGAAGACAGGAGCGCCCTATCCAGGCTGTCCTTATCCAATGCACACGCCTCCTACTTAAGGACGCATGGTATTGCACCTCATTTCAAACATGTCTTATCAATGAAGCTGCAAAAGAAAATGTTTTCGCTCAATGCTGATGAGGCAACAACTGCAAACATGGATAAGATGTTAAATGTGCTTGTTCGCTTTTTTGATGAGGAAATGGGGAAGGTGGTCACACAGCACTTTGGGTCCAGGATAGTAAACATCGCAGATGCTTCCAGCCTCACCAATGCACTGCACGATATCCTCCAGTCATATAACTTGACCTGGGATCAAGTCGCATCAGTTTTGCTGGACAACTGCAACGTCATGAGAGGCAAGTGGTCTGGAGTGGAGACCCAAATTAGGCAACTCAACCCATCTCTCCTTGACATCAGTGGAGACACAGTCCACATGGTGTCGAATGCTGCCAAGGCCCTTTTGGGGTCTTTTCAGAATTATGTGGAAGAGTTTTGCATGGATGTCTATTATGACATTGAAAAGTTCCCTAAGCAGAAGGAACTGTTTGGAGAGTTGCAATCCCTTCTACATATGAAGAAAAAGAGCCTGATCCGCCCCATCAGCAGTCGGTTTCTGCAGATGCTAGATGTGTGCAACAGGGTCAGGGAGCTTGTGGATCCACTGATTGCTCACTACTACAGCTTCCTTTCACCCAATGATCAGCACAAATACAGGTGAGATGGCAGTACTAGTCTTTCCTTTCAGTATTTCCTTTTTAAAAGTTAAAAAGTATATATATACCTGGGGTATTTATTTATGTATGTATTCATTTTTATTTCTTTACTATGTTTGTATGTATGTATAAATGTATGTATGTTGGCCTATGTATGAGTTTATTCATGTATTTGTTTTACAGATGGCTACTCAACCAGGTGCAGCAAAAACATGGAGTGACCGCAGATGAAAAGGCTAGGATGGTTGTACTACAGCAACAGCTTGTAAAAGGCCAAACTGATGCAAATAATGAGAGGAAGAAACGGATCTGTGTGCTTTTCACCGAGTTCAACAAGCTGACAACCACAATTGACATGTACAGAGGTATGGTGGTCATTATCATTCATTCATTCATTCATATTTTTGCAGAAAACATAACTGAATAGTAACAGCATCCCACATAGTTTGTATGCCTAATGCATATTTGATTGATCTATAAAATATGAATAATGACCTTGAGTTCTTATACTGAAAACATTAGGCCTATTTCCTTAAATCTTTTTGTCCAAAAAGATTCTAGAATGTACAGAATTCTAATCAATCTTTAATATGATTTGTAGGTATCCTTCCGTCTTTTCAGGTCTTCTTGAAGAAGCTACAGCATGAAAAGCCCATGCTTCACATTCTGCATGTCGAAATGGTGCTGCTGGTGAGAAATGTTCTCTCAAAATTCATGAAGCCTGATATGATACCCTTGGATGTGGACAGCTTGCTGAACCTGGATTTGCACAACAGAGACCTGCAATATCTGGACAAGCTCTTGTCTGTTGGCAAATTCAGCCATTTTGCCGTCAACAAGGCGAGGCTGGACAAGAAACCGTGGGTGCAGCAGCTCTACAAGGCACTAAGAGAAGGCTACACCAAGGCAGCTGTGTTCTTGACGAAAAACCTGCCATTGAAGAACAAAGTCATTACCTCTTTATCTGCACTCTCTCCTTCATTGACCCAGGATCAACATGTTCTCAGTGCGTTTAGCACTGTGGCCAGGGCCTTGCCAAATGTCATCACCACTGATGAGCTGGGCAAGCTGGATGAAGAGGTAAGGGATAACCAGACAGACCCTGACCTGGCACACAAGGCCAAAGGTTTTGATGAGGATGCTGCACGCATTGATGCTGACTGGTGGAGTCCTATCTTCTTACTGAAGACAGCAGAAGGCTCCATTAAATTTCCATTCCTGGGCAAATTGGTGAAGGCATTGCTTTCTGTGTTTACTGGCCCTCTTGTGGAGGGCTCCTTCAATGTCATGGATGACATCATTGAAAAAGACCGGACGCGGCTGAACACAGAAACCTAAGAAGGCTTTGCCATCATTAAAGGTCACCTGAAGGCAGCTGAGGAAACCCCTTCCACAATGAAAATCAGTGCTAATTTGCAGCGGTCTTGTCTGTCATCGTTTCAA
Organism: Odontesthes bonariensis; assembly: GCF_027942865.1. NCBI lineage: Eukaryota > Metazoa > Chordata > Actinopteri > Atheriniformes > Atherinopsidae > Odontesthes > Odontesthes bonariensis. The sequence continues at coordinate 2,281,169 of NC_134517.1, read as the reverse complement.
CACTATCAAGTTCATCTTGAGGACAAGAAAAAAAAAAAAAATGATGTCAAAGAAAGAAAAATCAAGGAAGCTGTGAATGTCCTTTCAGCAGTTAGGGTGAAGAAGGTGAAACAAGCTACCACATCTCATCCATCCATCTCTGCTTCCAAACAATCCACAACCTCCTCTAAAAGCACTCTCTCCACCTCTACCTCCTCATCTACCACGTCATCTACAGGAAAATCCTCCTACAAAAGTTCTGCAGCAGGGACTCCCTCCACTTCCACCAAGTTTTTAACTGCAGGAAAATCCTCCTCCAAATTCACAACTCCCTTAACCTCCACCTCCTCTACAGGAAAATCCTCCTCCAAATTCACAACTCCCTCAACCTCCACCTCCTCTACAGGAAAATCCTCCTCCAAATTCACAACTCCCTCAACCTCCACCTCCTCTACAGGAAAATCCTCCTCCAAATTCACAACTCCCTCCACCTCCACCTCTGCCTCCTCTACAGGAAAATCCTCCTCCAAATTCACAACTCCCTCAACCTCCACCTCCTCTACAGGAAAATCCTCCTCCAAATTCACAACTCCCTCCACCTCCACCTCTGCCTCCTCTACAGGGAAATCCTCCAAAAGCTCAGCAGCTCCCTCCAAAAGCACACATGCAACAACTCCCTCCACCTCCACCTCCTCTACAGGGACATCCTCCAGAAGCACAACCACCTCCACCTCCTCCTCAAAAAGCACTAAGAAACGTGCAGCAGGTGTACTTAAGTTGGATGACTTTGGGTTTACTAAAAGGCCAAAGAACTTTTAGAGTTAAAAGACTTGTTATTGTTATGTTATTGTTGTGTTATATTGTTATTTTATGTTCTGTTATTTGCATTTGGTGTTTAAGCATTACAACTGTTTTGTGATACAGCAATAAATCTCTGCACTTAATTTGGGTTTTTTTTGTCATTTGTAGGTGATCAACAAAAAGAAGGGCACCTATGACAGTGTAGGCCTCCATAAACACAGCTCAATTAAAAAACACTTGGTATTCAGTAGAATTCTATTCTATAGAATTTTAGCATTTTTGCACTGCGCCAACTACAGGAGTTACAGTTCATCATAAACTAACCTACTTAGCCTTTTCACAAAGCTAACACTCTGTGGAATGCCATTAAATAGCCAGAATAGCTATCTAATGTGCTGCCACAAGAATGCATAGACTAAAACTTTTCCCCCCTTCCAGGCGGTTAAAATGAATGCGTGTGTAATCCACTGTGAAAGTTTTTATCCCTTGGAAACAAAACTGAACACTTGCATTAGGTCTTAGGAAGGTATGTGTAAAATTGGGCTAGGACAGCATAAAGGACACACTTTCACATGTTATAGAATCATACAGTCTGCTGAGGCATCTGATCAAGTATCTCCATTATCCCTCCATTCCTTGCATAGAACCAATGTACGTTCTGTATTGAGGGCAGAGGTATGGCTATATTGGTTTCCGAAGGGGTACTCAATCTGATGTTTAATCTCTAAAAATTTCAGTCAGACGACTTTTTTTTGCTTTAATCCCTGCACGGCGGACACAATGATTAGTGGAAATCCTTCGGCCCCTATCTTGTCTTGTTCGTAGCGTCTGTGCAACACATCTTGTTAATATCCATATTTGTGTTGTTGCTATCCCATTGTGAACGTATTGTTGAATCTTCTACTTTCTATTTTTTTTTGGCGGGAGCCGGGTAAATGAAATTCCCACAAGGCAGTGCTTTACTCCAGTTGTCTCAAACACATACAAAATATAGATAGATATAAATTTCTTTTATTTTAAACATTTTTACATCGTACGAAGATATATTAAGATAAAATAAAATTATGTAATGTAAATTAACCATAATAAAACACATCATCAAGGTCCCACCGTCAGTGTGTAATGTATAGCGATTTCAGTGGTATAAATAGCGAAAAGGTGCCATTGAAAGGTCAGTAAGAAGGAACTTTTTAGGATGACGAGGGAGCGTGATGACCGACCGTGACTGCGGGGCCGCGATGAGCATTGTCAGGGCCGCGGCCCTTTGGGCATTCAATTCAATTCAATTCATTTTTATTTATATAGCGCCAAATACAACAAATGTCATCTCAAGGCACTTAGATAGTAAGTCCAATTCAAGCCAATTGGAATTCAATTAATTAATAATAATCATAATTCATAAAATAATCCAATTCGTTCATATAGAGCCAATTCAAAAACAATTTCCTAGCTAAGAAAACCAACAGATTGCACTGAAAACTTTTTCTTTTTCGGTCCAATCTCCCGTCCTGAGCGTGCCTGAGGCGACTGTGGAGAGAAACGACTCCCTTTTAACAGGAAGAAACCTCTGGCAGAACCAGACTCAGGAAGGGTGGCCATCCGCCTCGACCAGCTGGGGTTTGAGAAGACAGAAAAAGGGGGGGGGAGGGGGGCAGGGGGCCACCGCGATGGCGGCACTGTAACACCATTCAAAGGATATCTGTTGGAACAGGGAAACACGAGTTAATGACCACAATAATATCACATATACATAAAGAGAGTAAAGTGAGGAAAGGTGTGTCAGATGAGGCCCCCCAGCAGTCTAGGCCTATAGCAGCTTAACTATGGGATGTTTCAGGATCACCTGAGCCATCCCTAACTATAAGCTTTATCAAAAAGGAAAGTTTTAAGCCTGGTCTTAAAAGTGGAAAGGGTGTCTGCTTCCCGGACATTTACTGGCAGCTTATTCCACAATTGAGGGGCCTGATAACTGAAGGCTCTGCCTCCCATTCTACTTTTAGAAACTCTGGGAACCTCAAGTAAACCTGCAGTTTGGGAACGAAGTGCTCTGTTAGGAAAATATCTTACAATGAGATCTTTAAGATATGATGGAGCTCGGTCATTAAGAGCTTTATATGTGAGGAGAAGAATCTTAAATTCTATTCTGAATTTAACAGGGAGCCAATGAAGAGAAGCTAAAACTGGAGAAATATGATCTCTGCTGTTAGTTCTCGTCAAAACTCTGGCTGCAGCATTTTGGATCAACTGAAGGCTTTTCAGAGAATATGTAGGACAGCCCAATAATAAAGAATTACAGTAGTCCAATCTTGAAGTAACAAATGCATGAATTAGTTTTTCTGCATCACTCTGAGACAAGATGTTCCTGATTTTAACAATATTACGAAGGTGAAAGAAGGCAGTCCTAGAAACCTGTTTTATATGCGAGTCAAATGATAAGTTCTGGTCAAAAATAACTCCAAGGTTCCTCACTGTAGAACTAGAAGCCAAGGAAATACCATCTAGAGTAACTATATAGCTAGACAATTTCTCCCTGAAACGCTCAGGTCCAAAGATAACGACTTCAGTTTTGTCTGAATTTAGCAGCAGACAGTTCTGAGTCATCCAGGTCTTTATGTCTTTAAGACATGCTTGTAGTCTGACCAACCTATTGGTTTCATCTGGTTTTATAGATAAGTACAGCTGAGTATCATCAGCATAGCAATGGAAATTTATGCCATGCTGTCTAATAATGTTACCTAATGGAAGCATGTATAAAGTAAAAAGAATCGGTCCAAGCACAGAACCCTGGGGAACTCCATGACTTACTCTGGTGTGTGAGGAAGATTCTTCGTTTACAAGAACAAACTGAAATCTATCAGATAAATATGATTTAAACCAGCCTAATGCAGTTCCTTTAATCCCAATAACATGTTCAAGTCTGTGTAATAAGATACTGTGATCGACCGTATCAAATGCAGCACTGAGATCCAACAGGACAAGCACAGACACAAGTCCGCTATCAGAGGCTAAGAGGAGATCATTGGTAACTTTCAGCAGTGCTGTTTCTGTGCTATGATGCACTCTGAATCCTGACTGAAACTCTTCAAACAAATTATTTCTGTGTAAATGATCACAAAGCTGAGCTGCAACTATTTTTTCAAGAACTTTAGACATAAAAGGGAGATTGGATATAGGTCTATAATGAGCCAACACTTCTGAATCAAGAGTAGGTTTTTTAAGTAAAGGTTTAATTACAGCAACCTTAAAAGTCTGAGGTACATATCCTGTCAACAAAGACAGATTGATCAAATCCAATATGGAAGTGTCAATTAATGGGAAAACCTCCTTGAACAGTCTGGTTGGGATTGGGTCTAAAACACAAGTTGATGGTTTAGAAGAGACTATTGCTGTTGTTAGTTCAGAGAGATCAACTGGGCAGAAGCCGTCTAAATACAAATCAGGTTCTAAAGATACTTCTAAAGCTGCTGTACTTGATGATACATCACTGATAATAGTGGGAAGGACTCCATCAATCTTCTCTCTGATAGAAACAATTTTATTAATAAAGAAGCTCATGAAATCATCACTGCTGAGAGTTAAAGGAATAACTGGCTCAGCAGAGCTCGGACTCTTAGTCAGACTGGCTACAGTGCTGAAAAGAAACCTGGGATTATTCTTATTCTCTTCTATCAATGATGAATAATAAGCAGTTCTAGCTTTACGAAGGGCTTTCTTATACATTGTTAAACTATCTTTCCAGACTAACTGAGACTCTTCTAAATTAGAGGAACGCCACTGTCTCTCCAGCTTTCTTGCAGTCTGCTTTAAAGCATGCAGCTGTGAATTATACCAAGGAGCCAACCTCTTCTGACTGATTACCTTCCTTTTCAAAATCAAATCAAATCAAATTTATTTATATAGCACATTTCATGTACAAACAGTTCAAAGTGCTTTACATAAAATAAAAGCATTGCAGCAGGGAGTGCAAGAAGCATTAAAAATACATAAAAGAATTTAAAAAGAAACAAATAAAATCATTTAAATGAATTTAAAAACAGGCAACAGTCTAGATAAGTTAAAAGATATTTCATGCATAGACACATGAGAACAGAAATGTCTTTAACCTGGATTTAAAAATGTCTACATTTGCTGAAAGTTTAATCTCCACTGGCAGTTTGTTCCACTTGTTAGCAGCATAACAGCTAAATGCTGCTTCTCCATGTTTAGTCTGGACTCTGGACTGAACCAGCTGACCTGAGTCCTTGGATCTAAGAGCTCTGCTGGGTTTATATTCTCTGAACATATCACAGATGTATTTTGGGCCTAAACCGTTCTGGGATTTGTAAACCATCAGCAGGCTTTTAAAATCTATTCTGTGACTGACTGGAAGCCAGTGTAAAGATATTAAAACTGGTGTGATGTGTTCAGATCTCTTAGTCCGGGTTAAAACTCTAGCAGCAGCGTTCTGGATGAGCTGCAGATGTTTAATGCTCTTTTTGGGAAGTCCAGTTAAAAGAGCATTACAGTAATCGAGTCTACTGGAGATGAATGCATGGATGAGTTTCTCCTGGTCTTTTTGGGAGAGGAAACCTTTAATTCTGTTGATGTTTCTGAGGTGGTAAAAAGCTGCCTTGGTGACAGCTTTGATGTGGCTGCTGAAAGTCAGATCTGAGTCTATCAACACTCCGAGGTTACGAACCTGGTCAGTGATTGTAAGGTTCCGAGTCTCAAGATATTTACCAACGCTGACCCTCTTCTCTTTGCTACCAAACAGAATGATCTCAGTTTTGTCTTCATTTAATTGTAGAAAATTCTCTCTCATCCAGGTGTTTACTTCCTCCAGACACTGACACAGTACGTCTGCTGGGCTGCAGTCGTCCGGTGACAGAGACACATAAAGTTGTGTATCGTCTGCATAACTGTGATAATTGATGTTAAAGTTCTGCAATATCTGACCCAAAGGGAGCATATACAAGTTAAACAGAAGAGGTCCAAGAATTGACCCCTGGGGGACTCCACAAGTCATGGCCACTCGCTCAGATTCATAGCTGCCAATTGTAACAAAATAACTCCGGCCTTCTAAGTAGGACCTGAACCAGTTAAGGACCGCTCCAGAAAGTCCAACCCAGTTTTCCAGCCTGTGCAACAGGATTCTGTGATCTACAGTATCAAACGCAGCGCTGAGGTCCAACAGGACCAGGACTGAAACATTACCAGAATCAGTATTCAACCTGATGTCGTTTAACACTTTGACCAGAGCTGTTTCAGTGCTGTGATGACGTCTGAAGCCTGATTGAAAGTTATCAAGACTTCCACTTTCATTCAGAAAGTCGTTGAGCTGGTTAAATACAACTTTCTCAATAATCTTAGATATAAAAGAGAGATTAGAGACAGGTCTGTAGTTGTTCATCATAGAGGCGTCTAGAGTTCTCTTCTTTAGGAGTGGCTTAATGGCAGCTGTCTTTAGTGACTTGGGAAAAATGCCTGATGCCAGTGAGCTGTTAACTATTTGTAGGAGATCACTTTCTACTGAGGTAAAAACAGTTTTTAAAAAGTCGGATGGTATTATGTCCAGAGAACAAGTTGTTGATTTCAGATGCCGAACTGTTTCCACTAGGATTTTTAAATTAACAATATTAAATTGTGACATAACATCAGAGTTATTTCTAGGTTTTAGACACAGATTAGTTTTCTTGTTTTTCTGTGTTGCGTGAATGTTTTGTCTAATTGTTTTGATTTTTTGGCTAAAAAAGTTGGCAAATTCGTTGCATTTCTCAGTGGAAAGGAGGTCTGGGTTTTCAGAGGGGCAACATTGTCCAGTGCTGTACGCATTGAAACTATAGTGCTGTCAACAAGAGAGTCAAGTGCTGCTGGAGTAAAGTTTAGGTAGTCGTCCTCTGTCATATCTGCACATGGCAGTGAAGAAAAGGATGATGGAATTAATTCTTTAAATCTGGTTACAGCATCCTCTGATAGACACCTTCTATATGTAAATTTCTTCTCAGAAACTGTATAGTCAAGTAATGTAAACTCAAAGGTTATCAGAAAATGGTCAGATAAGACAGGGTTATGAGGGAACACTGTTAACTGTTCACTCTCAATGCCATAAGTCAGAACAAGATCAAGGGTGTGATTAAGGCAGTGAGTCGGTCTGTGAACACTCTGAGAAAATCCAATAGAGTCTAATATAGAATTAAAGTTCATATTCAGGCTGTCATTTTCAACATCTACATGAATATTAAAGTCACCCACTACAATGACTTTATCTGTACTCAGCACTAACTGGGATAAAAACTCTGAGAATTCAGACAGAAACTCAGAATAAGGGCCAGGTGGACGATACACAACAACAAACACAAGAGGTTTCTGGGATTTCCACTTTGCGTGGGAAAAACTGAGAATCAGAGATTCAAAAGAGCTCAAACTAATCTTGGGTCTGGGACTGATGAGTAACCCTGATCTGAAAATAGCTGCCACTCCTCCTCCTCTGCCTGTGGTTCGAGGAACGTGAACATTTAAACAGTCAGAGGGAGTTGCTTCATTAATGCTAACATGATCCTCCTGCTGCAGCCAGGTTTCTGTAAGACAAAATATATCAATATGATGATCACAAATCAACTCATTCACTAACAGAGACTTCGAAAGGAGAGATCTGATATTCAGCAAACCACATTTAATAGTTTGATGTTTTTGTTCAGTTAAAGTTTTTGTTTTAATAATTTCTTTTTGCACAAGAGGATTTGCTCCTTTTGTGTTAATTGATTGGGTGGGTAGCAGTAGGTGGGAAGCTGCAGAGAAGTGTGTAAGACTACAACTCTGCATCCTGGTCTGAACCCTGGGTTGTCATGTTTTAGGGTGGCAAATAAATTCATCCATATTTCTAGAAATGAGAGCTGCTCCTTCCAAAGTGGGATGGATGCCGTCTCTCCTCATCAGACCAGGTTTTCTCCAGAAAGATTGCCAATTATCTATGTAGCCCACGTTGTTTGCTGGACACCATCTAGACAACCAGCGATTGTAAGACGACATGCGGCTAAACATGTCATCACTGGTCAGATTTGGCAGGGGTCCAGAGAAAACTACGGAGTCCGACATTGTTTTGGCAAAATCACACACCGATGCAACATTAATTTTAGTGACCTCCGATTGGCGTAACCGGGTGTCATTAACGCCGACGTGAATAACTATTTTACCATATTTACGTTTATCCTTAGCCAGCAGTTTTAAATAGGATTCTATGTCGCCCGCTCTGGCCCCTGGAATGCATTTGACTATGGCCGCTGGTGCCTCTAATGCCACGTTTCTGACTATAGAGCTGCCAATTACCAGGGTTTTGTCCTCAGCGGGTGTGTCGCTGAGTGGGGAAAATCTGTTAGAAGCGTGGACAGGTCGATGGTGAACAACGGGCTTGACTTTAGAGCTATGCCTCTTCCTGACAGTCACCCAGCCACGATGTAATCCCGGCTGCTCGGGTTCTGCCTGGGGGCGGCTAATGGAGCTAGCTACGCTAGGTGGCTCCACACTGGCAAAAGGGGCCTGGCTCGCTATCGGTTGATTTTCAACAGTGCAGAGCCGAGCTTCCAATTCAGATAACCTCGCCTCCAAAACTACAAAAAGACTACATTTGTTACATGTACCATTATCGCTAAAGGAGGCAGAGGAGTAACTAAACATCTGACACACGGAGCAGGTGAAAGCAGGAGAAGGAGGAAGAGAAAGAGAACCGGTAGCCATGCTACGCTAGAGAACCAGACACACCGCTAAAAAGTGAGAATAAAGATTAAAGATCTGTAGGAGTGTGTTAGAACAGAACGGTAAGCTATAGAGTTTAACTATGCAAAATTGTGTAAGTTATAGATCGAAATAAAGTGATTATCAGTACTCCAAGCGGAGCAAGAAATTCCACAGTGCACGAGCAAGGTAACAGGAAGTGATGCAACACGTCTTACCGCAAAGCGGGCATGTGCCCGAATGCCAGACTGCTCAGTCTGTGCCTGAGCTTGAGTCACAAGGCAGGCGTTATTTGGTCAAATGTGTCATTATCGATCAACATTTTGCGTAAAATCATCCAAATAGGACATTAAACAACACACAAGAAAACATTAAAGTACTGTAACAGTGAAGAAGAGTTTTACATGTTTGGTATAACTCGGTAATAGCTTAGTAATACTCTGTGACCCCCGTGTTCAACAGAAGGTGATGGATTGTGTGGGTGTGAAACACAGTCAGCTTTATCATGTTCATGCTGAATATACTTGTTTTCTTATGACTGGCTTTCCTCTCTTCCTTACTTCTTACCTCTACTGTATCAGAACAATCATGTTTAACTCGAAATTTGCTGAATTAACTGTTCAATATTCATTCAGGTACACAAAAGACGATATCATCTCTTACAGTTAGCCTATATATGATCTGAAACTGGTGCTGTCTTTTGGTATCATACGGTCTACTGAATCTTTTTGGGTTTTCTGTTGTTCAGTTTTTCATTCAGTCTTCAAAAACCACAACACACAGTCTCTTTAAGTAACTAAAAAGGAAGTGCCTCTATTTAAGGCTGCAGTCGGCAGGTTTGCAAAATTCCGAGTCTAAAGTCGGAAAATTCGAACTGATACAACTTTCAGGTCCCTCCCCCAACCTCTAACAAGCTCCGAATCGCCCCCCAAACCCCTCCCCCTCTGTGGACGAGGTTGTGCACGTGAGTTCACACCAGTGTGAGCGCACACAAGCTGGGGCAGACTCAAGCTCAGCAGCGTGTGCACAAGCTGTGATTGACAGGTAGGATTCCTCCACCCTAACTTGATTGGTTAAAAACAGCCCGGAGCGCTCGATTTTTGCAAGCATGATTACTGGCTTCAGAGGGAGCTACAGATTTAGTTATTTTTCCTAAACAGCCTATTTAATATTCTACTTCCAGAATCCCATGACAGTTCAAGCTAAAAAAAAGTTGCCGACCGCAGCTTTAAGTAAGTAAAAAAGAGGTGCTTGTCTCTTTAAGAAAGTAAAAAGGAGGTGCTTGTCTCTTTAAGAAAGTAAAAAGGAGGTGCTTGTCTCTTTAAGTTAATAAAAAGGAGGTGCGTCTCTTTAAGTTAGTAAAAAGGAGGTGAATGTCTCTTTAAGTAAGTAAAAAGGAGGTGCTTGTCTCTTTAAGTAAGTAAAAAGGAAGTGCTTGTCTCTTTAAGTAAGTAAAAAGCAGGTAAGTGTCTTTTTAAGTAAGTAAAAAGGAGGTGCTTGTCTCTTTAAGAAAGTAAAAAGCAGGTGAGTGTCTTTTTAAGTAAGTAAAAAGGAGGTGCTTGTCTCTTTAAGTAAGTAAAAAGGAGGTGAATGTCTCTTTAAGTTAGTAAAAAGGAGGTGAATGTCTCTTTAAGAAAGTAAAAAGGAGGTGCTTGTCTCTAAGTAAGTAAAAAGGAGGTGCTTGTCTCTTTAAGTAAGTAAAAAGCAGGTAAGTGTCTTTTTAAGTAAGTAAAAAGGAGGTGCTTGTCTCTTTAAGAAAGTAAAAAGCACTTGAGTGTCTTTTTAAGTAAGTAAAAAGGAGGTGCTTGTTTCTTTAAGAAAGTAAAAAGCAGGGGCCGGATTCACAAAGCATTCTTAAGAAAAAAAAAGTTCTTAACTGGTACTTTTATCTTAACTTTTGTCATAAGAAAAAAGCTAAGAACATTCCATATTCACAAATAAAATTCTTAAGTTTTTTCTTAACTTTCATGTTATCTTTTGTCTTAAGAACGATGTTAAGAATAATTGATATTCTTGAAAGCTTAGTTCTTAAGATTCTTCTTAGTTTTCCTCTTAACTTTAAGACAACCCTTCACCACATCTTAACACAGCAACAGGAAAAAGGTAAGCCTCTAATATTATTTATTTGAACACATTTCTACAAAAAAGAGAGAACCTTTGTTTAAACTTATGTTATGTAAGTTTTTTACCAATGTTTTTGTGTATGTTTTATTAATTATATTGGGTAGGTTATATACATTAGGCTCCAACTTACAGTTAGCTATTATTTACAATGGGCCTTAGCACTGTGTTTAGTATATAGGCTATTGAATGTAGCCCACAGCACTGAGATATGTTGACCATAGATCATGAGGCCAAGGCCTATTTAAGTTAATAATTTAATCAGTCATTTCATGACATTTGGATCACAGTCATTTCATTACGCTACAGTCGTACAGTGTGGATTATTTATTAATGACTATAATGTACACACTGACTGACTTTTAATGACTATGTAGAGGCCTACACATTAATTGATTACTGACCTTGTTTTTTTCCCAACATTCTAAGAAGTTCTTAAGTCATAAAAATACGAAGTTCCTAAGAAATGCCATTGTTCTTACGAAAATATTGAGGAATTTCACTTAAGATAAATCTTAGGAACTTCCTAGTTTTTTTCTAAAGAATCTTACTAAGATTTATCTTAAGAATAGTTTTGTGAATCCGGCCCCAGGTGAGTGACTTTTTGATTAAGTAAAAAGGAGGTGCTTGTCTCCTTAAGAAAGTATAAAGGAGGTGAGTGTCTCTTTAAGTAAGTAAAAAGGAGGTGAGTGTCTCTTTAAGAAAGTAAAAAGGAGGTGCTTGTCTCTTTAAGTTAGTAAAAAGGAGGTGCTTCTCTCTTTAAGTTAGTAAAAAGGAGGTGCTTGTCTCTTTAAGTACCGTATTTTCCGCACTATAGAGCGCACTGGATTATAAAGCGCACTGTCAATGAATGGTCTATTTTCGATCTTTTTTCATATATAAAGCGCACCGGGCTATAAGGCACATAAAGCGAAACAAAACAGTGTCGTTGCTGTTACCTGGCAGTTCAGTGATGATTCGAAAACGAAACTTATAAAATCGGCTCGGCGCATGCGCAAAACCACAAAGTAGCAATTCTCGACAAGTAGCACAAATCGACTGAACACCGGCCTTCGTGAAAGCTCGGACCACAGTTGAGACTGATACCTTAGCCCAGGCATCCACGATCCATTGGCAGATAGTAGCGAAAGTCGCCCGGCGCTGTCTCCCTCCCTTGGTGAATGTGTGTTCGCCTTCTGTCATCCACTGCTCCCACGCAGCTCGCAGTTTAACTTTGAACGCCCTGTTTACACTGATATTAATGTCCCGTGCTAACGCTGTTGCCTTCAGTCGAATAGAGACTGTATAGACGCCTCAACCCGCTGCTCTCTGTTCAATAACCCACTGTTCAATTTTGTTATTATTATGGTGAATCACAATATATATTACTCCGCTACGCTTATGACTACTGTAGCCATAATGCTGCGGTGCGGCTTTGTAGTTTACCAAAGTCTTACTAAAACATTTTGACAGAGCGTATACCACACAAAATCGCTTCGGGGTCCGTAAGCTAACAAGAATAAATCCATATATAAATTGCTCCGGGTTATAAGGCGCACTTTTGTTTTTTGAGAAAATTATAGGCTTTTAAGTGCGCCTTATGGTGCGGAAAATACGGTAAGTAAAAAGGAGGTGCTTGTCTCTTTAAGAAAGTAAAAAAAAGGTGCTTGTCTCTTTAAGTAAGTAAAAAGGTGGTGAGTGTCTCTTTAAGAAAGTAAAAAGGAGGTGCTTGTCTCTTTAAGTTAGTAAAAAGGAGGTGAGTGTCTCTTTTAGTAAGTAAAAAGGAGGTGAGTGTCTCTTTTAGTAAGTAAAAAGGAGGTGAGTGTCTCTTTTAGTAAGTAAAAAGGAGGTGAGTGTCTCTTTTAGTAAGTAAAAAGGAGGTGAGTGTCTCTTTAAGTAAGTAAAAAGGAGGTGAGTGTTTCTTTAAGTTAGTAAAAGGGAGGTGAATGTCTCTTCAACACACAACCTTACAGCTGTTTGCTCTTTGTTGGGATGTAGTGGACAGCATCGTTATGATGATTGTGTAACAGTGGAAGAGATGGATGTGTCTCTGAATGAAATGAAACTGAATTATATTTATCCCCTTCTATTGTTTCAGTATAAATTATGGAGGAAAAACCACTAAATGTATCATTACTAATGATGATTCTAAATATATTCATACATCCGTAATCAGTTCACAGACTGTTTGAAGTGTAGCACAGAGAGGTGGCTGAAACCTCCAGAGGTTGTGCTTGTTGCTCGGCAACATGTGGCGTCAGCAGGTAACACAGGTGAACTCTCTGTGGACTCACAGGTGTGCAGTTTGAAAGCCATGCAGAGAGGAGTTGGAACTGGGTGCACGGTTGTGTATTCCTGATATTCCACCATATTCACCATGTTTGCACCCAATGACAAAGTGACTTCATGAATGTAAAAGGTTGTGGGAGTTAGTCCTGATCTGAAATCCTCTGCTAGAAATAAGAACAAAGTTATCTTTCTAAATAACACAAACAGAGATAGAAGGCATCTTTATAGAAATGTCATTTCACATTAAAAGTACCAGAATAACATAAAAAGACTAAACACCTGTGTTCAAAGCAAAGATGCAGAAAGCACAATCAGTCAGTGGATCCATACTGAACAAACCAACAGCTTCTGAATGAATTCATTTTAAGGTGTTTTACAGCTGCATCAGTGAGTTGATTCATCAGATCAGAATCAGAAAAAACTTTATTTATCCCCGAAGGGCAATTAGAAGGGCGAAGAGCGGTACATTAAAAGAAGAGCAAGAAAATGGAATCGCAAAGAAAATAAAAACACAAAAGGGTGTGACAAAAAATAAATAAATAAAAATAAAAAAAATAAGGCGTCGATAAAATTAAAGTGACAATGTGATTAAAGTGACATTGTAGTTAAAGTGTCAAGGTGATATTGTAATATTGTCAGGAGACAGAAAATAATATGTTTTAATAAGTTATTGGCATCATCTGTTTGGCAAACATGACCATGATTAGATGATTCCTGCCTGTTTTACAGATCAACTGATGCATGAAAAAGAAAAAGACCTGTAGATTCATGTAAGAAAAATCCTTTGACTCACATATAAAACAGGTTTCTAGGACTGCCTTCTTTCACCTTGGTAATCTTGTTAAAATCAGGAACATCTTGTCTCAGAGTGATGCAGAAAAACTGCTTCATGCATCTGTTACTTCAGGATTGGATTGCTGTAATTCTTTATTATAGGGCTGTCCCACATATTCTCTGAAAAGCCTCCAGCTGATCCAAAATGCTGCAGCCAGAGTTCTGATGAGAACTAACAGCAGAGATCATATTTCTCCAGTTTTAGCTTCTTTTCATTGGCTCCCTGTTAAATTCAGAATAGAATTTAAGATTCTTCTCCTCACATATAAAGCTCTTAATGACCGAGCTCCATCATATCTTAAAGATCTCACAGTTGGATATTTTCCCAACAGAGCACTTTGCTCTCAGACTGCAGGTTTACTTGAGGTTCCCAGAGTTTCTAAAAGTAGAATGGGAGGCAGAGCCTTCATTTATCAGGCGCCTCTCTGTGGAACCAGCTGCCAGTTTGGGAGGCAGAGCCTTCAGTTATCGGGCCCCTCTCTGTGGAACCAGCTGCCAGTTTGGGAGGCAGAGCCTTCAGTTATCGGGCCCCTCTCTGTGGAACCAGCTGCCAGTTTGGGAGGCAGAGCCTTCAGTTATCAGGCCCCTCTCTGTGGAACCAGCTGCCAGTTTGGGAGGCAGAGCCTTCAGTTATCAGGCCCCTCTCTGTGGAACCAGCTGCCAGTTTGGGAGGCAGAGCCTCCAGTTATCAGGCCCCTATGTGTGGAACCAGCTCCCAGTTTGGGAGGCAGAGCCTTCAGTTATCAGGTCCCTCTCTACCTTTAAGATCAGACTTAAAACTTTCCTTTCTGATAAAGTGTCTCAGCATTACATTACATTACGGTCATTTTGCAGACGCTTTTAACCAAAGCTACTTACAATAAGTGCGTTCAACATCGGTAGGCAAAAGAACTTCAGGTCACAAAAAATCATAAGTGTATTTCCTTCCAAAACCAAACAGCTAAGAGCAAAACTAGTGCTAGAGTAAGTGCGATAAGTCAGGTACCTAGACAGATGGGAAGACAATTTAGAAAACAAAGACAATTTAGGATTCAATATAAACACAAGAAACTTGTGCTAAAGAAAATAAAAAAATAAAATAAAGGACCAGACTCAGTGAATAATTCCCTACACTCCCTATTATATAGATTAGTGAGCAGTGCTGACCAACATATCATTGGGGTCATCAGGTGGGAACCTCCTTCCATCAGTGTTTCGTCTAGTTGGGCCCACAACACCTCCAGGAGGCTAGACAATGACCACTGGCGTCCCAGAGTCACCCCCCTAATGCCAGCCAACACTGCCCCTCACACCACAACCACCATAATCTACCTCAGCCTCTCACCAACTGCACACCAGTCACAGCGGGGTGGGGATGCAAACCCTGGTTCGGGTAGGGGAAGAAATAAAAGAGGTAAGAAAAGCAGGAATGGGATTCAAACCCTGGTTCGGGTAGGGGGTAATGAAAATATAGAGGCTGCCAGTAGTGGAGGAAACAATAAGTGAGTAAGGAACTAGGACGGAGCAGGTGATGTCCTAAGAAGGCGGATCAGGGTAGTGTTTCCTGAAGAGGTGGCAGGCATGCAAACTTGCCACCTTTCGGCGAAATTCGCCGTTTTGAAATCAAAATGTGTCATTCTTCTGAATCGCATAGATCCGAGGAGAAAAAAAAAATTCGGGGGCGGGGGGGGGGTGTGAGCATGTCAACTAGCGAGTGGAACTGTGAACCTCAAAACTACACTAGACCTATCACCGCCGCTCTCTTCTCGTGACAACAAATGACTGACAAGAGTGGCATGTGAGAGAAGCACTATCACCAATCAGAAGTGAGGAGGGCGAACCCCTATCTCCCTCTCCTCCTCTCCCCCCCCCGCCCGGACCCCACACGGTGGAAATTGCGACAAGGACAGGTCGGGATTAATGTTTACAGTTGTTAACTTCTGAAGCTAAAATGCTACAATTTGACTGATGTCCTGAAATAGTCTTCATAACGAATTGTGTCGTTAGATCAATTAATGTGCTTGGAATAGTGTCTTTGATACAAGTGTCAGCTAAATGTCTTGATAACAGACTTGAAATAGTCTACAATTCCTCGATATTTCACCGCCTCACAGAACGCTGTTTGTGTTAGTGCTACTCGATGTAACTGTAGAGTGGCTAACTAGCGCCTTCCACACAAGTTCAGGGCTTTGCTAATACTTTTAGCCAACGTCAATGGAGACCTTAATTGTCGCCGGACTTGGCTTTTTAACGAGGTATGCCCCTTCATAATACCCTCCGATAATCACGGAAAGGGAACATTTTGCCCATTTGAGGAGGTCGTTTCATTCGTCGTGAGTTTATCAATGCAGAGTCCGGAGAGCTCTGCCACAGGTCGTATTTGAGTGCGAGTCGACCCCCATCCCCTCGCTGTTCGCCCACACCCCCGTTGATGATGACAGCCTACAGGTGCACTCGTGTTCATCCAGTATGATGCACCATCAATCGAAGTTAAAAGGGGCACAATGTAGGATTACGTAGTACTCGTGGCATGCATGTCTCAAAACTTACACTGTCATGAAAAAATGCCGTTTAACTAAGCTTGCCGCGAGAATGTTTTTCATGTTAGAGTGCCAGCTGTCGATACAAATTTGTCTCTGGCGGTACGTCAAGTGAATTGCTGATGTTGAAGTTTTTCCCGTGGAGCTCGTTTGGCTCGGCATGCCAAACGTTCACTTTCGTGGTTTAATGACAGCGGACTGCGAAAGTGGTCGGGAGAGTCATCGTTCACTTACTAATGACATAGGCTATTACTAAGCATAGGCTGTCTTGGGGCAGTAATTAATTAAACGTCTAATCCTACATACTTGTAGTATCCCTTTAAGGACCATGGGACTAACTTTTTCGTTAAATTTAATGTAATTAAATGTATGATACTACAGTTAAATGTTTTTGAAGACCTGTGATGTTATATATCAAACACATAATAGTACAGTAAATGCAATTGATAGGCCTACTGTACCTATAAATTCATCTTTTATGCTGCACAGCTGTTCTCTACTTAATGCAAATGGGACATACTGTATATTTTATAATATATGTTTTGTCTAATTTACAGCTTAATGCGTCTCATGTTTCCGCTTTTCCGCGCGTGCCGTGTGTCCGTGTACCCTTTTTCACCCCTGACCAGTTTGCATGCCTGGGTGGGTATTCAGCCTGCGGCGAAAGATGGGCAGCGACTCAGCTGTCCTGATATCAGTCGGGAGATCGTTCCACCATCGGGGTGCCAGGCGCCTGGTGGCCACAGAGCGAAGTGGTCGGGCGGGGGTGTAGGGCTTGACCATAGCCTGGAATTATGAAGGAGCTGTTCCTTCCACTGCCCTGTAGGCCAGCACCAGAGTCTTAAACTGGATGCGAGCAGCTACAGGGAGCCAGTGTAGAGAGCGGAGAAGGGGAGTGATGTGGGAGAACTTGGGGAGGTTGAACACCAGACGAGCAGCAGCTTTCTGAACCAGCTCCAGAGGTCTGATGGCAGAAGCCGGGGCGCCAGCAAGGAGGGAGTTGCAGTAGTCCAGGCGGGAGATGACAAGAGCCTGGATGAGCACCTGTGCTGCCTTGTCGGTGAGGAAGGGGCAAATCCTCCGGATGTTGTAGAGGAGGAATCGGCAGGAACGGGTCACTGATGCGATGTTTGGCGAGAACGACAGTTGGTCGTCCAGGATCACACCCAGATTCCTCGCGGTCTGGGTTGATGTCACCACGGAGTCATCCATGGTGATGGCCAGATCTCGGAACGGGCAGCCCTTCCCCGGGAGAAACACCAGCTCAGTCTTGTCCAGGTTGAGCTTAAGGTGGTGCATCGACATCCACCCCGAGATGTCTGCCAGGCACGCAGCAATGCGTGGTTCCACTTGGGTGTCAGAAGGGGGAAAAGACAGAATCAGCTGGGTGTCGTCTGCATAGCAGTGGTAGGAAAAGTTATGGGAGTGGATGATAGAACCAAGAGATGATGTGTAGAGGGAGAAAATAAGAGGACCCAGGACCGAACCTTGGGGAACCCCAGTGGTGAGCCTACGTGGCTTCGACACAGACCCTCTCAGTGTGACCTGGTAGGAGCGATCTGTCAGGTAGGATGAGAACATGGAGAGTGCAGAGCCAGAAACCCCCATTCCCTCCAGGGTAGAGGGAAGGATGTCGTGGTTCACTGTGTCAAATGCTGCAGACAGGTCCAGGAGAATCAAGACAGAGGAGAGAGAGTTAGCTCGAGCAGTTTGGAGTGACTCAGTTACTGCTAGGAGGGCCGTCTCAGTTGAGTGGCCCACCTTGAACCCGGACTGGTAGGGATCCAAGAGGTTGTTCTGGTGGAGGTAAGAGGACAGTTGTTTAAAGACAGCACGTTCAAGAGTTTTGGACAGAAAGGGTAGAAGGGATACCGGTCTGTAATTCTTGATCTCTGAGGGGTCAAGAGTTGGTTTCTTTAGAAGAGGAGTGACTCTGGCAGTCCTGAAAGCAGAAGGAAAAGAGCCTGATGTCAAAGATGTGTTAATGAGGTGGGTCAGGTAAGGAAGAAGATCAGGTGCAGCAGAATGAAGGAGAGGGGAAGGGACTGGGTCAAGGGAACATGTGGTGGGGCGGCTGGATGTTACAAGGTGAAGGACCTCATTTGCAGAGAGGGGAGAGAAGTGGGACAGAGAGGGAGGTGAGGGAGAGCGACAGGTGTGGGTGGTGTGGACAGCTGGGAGGTGAGGGAAGGAAGATCGGATATCGTTAACCTTCTTGTCAAAGAAGTCGGCGAAATCGTCAGGGAGGAGGGAGGAGAAGGGGAGAGGGGGTGGGGGTTGGAGGAGGGATGAGAAAGTTTGGAAGAGTTTTTTGGGGTTGGAAGCAGAAGTTTGAATTTTGTTACAGAAGAAGGCAGTTTTTGCAGCAGAGAGAGAGGAGGAAAAAGTGGAAAGCAAGGACTGGAAGGCAAGAAGGTCTTCAGGAAGTTTACTTTTCCTCCATTTGCGCTCAGCCGCCCTCACGCTCCACCTCTCAGTACGCACTGAGTCCGACAGCCATGGGGCAGGTGGAGCTGAGTGTGCAGGCCTGGAGGTGAGGGGACAGAGTTTGTCCAGAGAGGAGGACAAGGTGGAGAGAAGAAGATCAGTAGAAGTGTCAGGGGAAAGAAGAGAAAAAGATTCGGGAGCAGGCAGAGCAGAGAGAACAGAAGAGGAGAAGTCAGTGGGGTAGAGAGAGCGGAGATTGGGACGAGAAGATACCAAGTGGGTGGGGGGAGGTCGGGAGGGGGAGAGGAGAGGGAGAGGGTGTAGGACATGAAGTAGTGGTCAGAGAGATGAAGGGGAATGACAGAGAGGTTGGCGCTAGAACAGTGCCTGGTGAAGATGGTCCAGTATGTTGCCAGCCTTGTGGGTAGGAGGAGATGGGGAGAGAGCTAGGTCGAAGGAGGAGAGAAAAGAAACAAGAGGGTGAAGCTTCTCTGTCTGGATGTTGAAATCACCGAGAAGGATCAGGCCGGAGCCATCATCAGGGAAGTGAGAGACAAGAGTGTCCAGCTCCTCCAGGAAGTCCCCAATAGGGCCTGGTGGACGATAAACTACAGCGATGGTGACCTTGACTGGGTGAGAGACAGTGACAGCATGAAATTCAAAGGAGGAGGGAGAGAATTGCAAGAGGGAACAAAGAGACTATTTCCAGTCCTTGGAAATGAGCAGGCCAGTACCACCGCCCCGCCTCGCAGCTTTGGGAGTGTGAGAGAAAGAGTACACATCAGACAGAGCTGCGGGCGTGGCAGTGTTTTCTGGGGTGATCCAGGTCTCTGTAAGAGCAAGAAAGTTAAGGAAGAGCATGGATGCATAACCTGAGATAAACTCAGCCTTCTGCACAGCAGAATGGCAGTTCCACAGCCCCCCTGCCACCACTTGCTCAACATGAGTAGAGAGAGAAGGGTGGATGATATTAGTGGGGTCCTGGCCTCTGGGTCTGACCCTGTATCTGCGTGGTCGCCGAGACCGAGAGGAAAGAACGGGGATGAAGCACATAGTTTCTTGAAAAATGGTACTTTACACTTACAGGGACCGTCCAGACGAAGATCGCCCTTGAGGAAGTCGGACTTGAAAAAGTCAAGTGCCTTTGTAGGACAGCCTTCCATTGAAGGCTGACGCTTCCAACAACAGGAGTTTCTTTGTACTGATTCACTAATTGCTGATTGTCTGCAGGAGTGCAGACCCCTCCCACAGATTAAAAGACAAGTGGCCACTCAGGGCTGAAGCTAGTTTCAATGGGGCTGTTATCACACAGTGAAAACAAGCCTCCGGCAAATTTACTTTTAGCAGTCAAAAATCTAACAAAAATCAGGCAAAGATCTAGCAAAAAGCAAAATGGTACACAAGATAAATGTAGCTTACGAATTCTGGATGAATCAAGAAGTCCACAGCTCCTCCAGAAGGTCAAACACACTCAGCAGGTGTCTCTGGCTTGGTGTTACAGTGTTTATTGTCCCCTCTTTTCTGTCCTCTCAGCCCCCAGCTGGTCGAGGCAGATGGCCAACCTTCCTGGTTCTGGTTCTGCCAGAGGTTTCTTCCTGTTCAAAGGGAGTCGTTTCTCTCCACAGGTACTCAGGCACGCTCAGGACGGGAGATTGGACTGAAGACAAGTTTCAGTGCAATCTATTGGTTTCCTTAGCTAGGAAATAGTTTTTGAATTGGTTCTATATGAATTATGGATTGGATTATAATTACAATGAATTGAACTCCAATTGGCTTGAATTGGATATTAATAATATTATTTAATTGGCTTGAGATGACATTTGTTGTAATTTGGCGCTTTATAAATAAAACTGAATTGAATTGAATTGAATTTCACAGCACGTGGTGTAAAATTCCACATGCATCAAATGACATAGCTGTAGTTACATACATTTTTAATGTTTCCCCTGCATGGCTCAGGTGTCCACCCCACCCTGACCCCCGCCCTGCAGTCTCCTCCTGCCCTGCTCTGCTTGATAAACACAGGAAGTATTCAGCTTAATGTAGTGGCTTGATAATCACACAGAAACACATATAAACACAAGTTCAGTCATGGTTTGAAACAAGTTTGATGTCTCAGTGATCAAACAGAAACTAAAGCCGTCATAGCTGGAAGAACATTCTGCACGTGGACTTTCTCCCTGGAGTCTCACTGTTCCTGCTGCAGTGTGTGCCCCCCGACACCGGGGCCTTTATAAGCTGCCATGTGCTCTGTGAGTCACAGTCCCAGATGCACATAAAACCGAGCTCCACCCAGCTAACAGTCTCAGGCCACATGCTGCAGGGCTAATGAGCAACAACCCCATCGTTTCCAATTCACTCCTTCTATTTGTCCATTTTTCAGGGTTTGTCTCATGTGATCAGCACCACATGCCTCACACTTTGATGATGCACATATTTCCAGTTGTGGAGCCAAGAAAAAAGAAGAACTTCCAGGTTTTAACGTCACACACCTCCACTTGTCCATGTCATCAGGTGACATGTCCTCGGTTTCCACAGCTATGCTGAGGACACACAGTCTTCCAAAGATCAGTCAAAACATGAAGACGACCTGCCTTTTATCGTGTGGGTCATCCTCCCGCCACCAGAGGAGCTCTGATTAGTCGGGGTGTGGACACTATGAGGCAGAAAGCATCTGCTCCAACACCCAGAAAAGCCAATGTTCCTGCCCCTCTGGTACCTAAGGCGGGACTCCTGTTCTTTTTACCCAGTGTGAGCAGTGAAAGCAAATGAGAATAACTCTGTGCTTCTTTTGGTTGCCCTGTGAAGTACCTTTCACTCCCCATCACATGCTAAGATGTGTTTGAGGCCAACACTACACACAGTTTGAAGCCCAGAGTTGGAACAACCTCTGCAGTCTGCCCACTAAGCCGGTGTGGTACTGGGTGCCATGATTTGTTCTCAGAAACTTTCTCACTTTAAACATCTGCTTTCAAAAGTAAGAGCTGCTCCTCTCAATGAGATCTACTTTTTAGTGATCCTCTGTCGTATGTTGGATTTACTTTACATTTAGGTTTCTTTAAAAAAAAAGAGCTATGAAACCAAAATTCTCATTGATTGTTTGGGTTATTCTATATTTTGTACATCTTATCTGTTTCTTAACATTCCAATCTTGCTTCTTTTAGAAAATGGTCCGGTGAGATTGATGGATTCCAGTTATGAGTCAAAGTAACCCTTGCCTATGGAGGCAGCTCCCTCAGAGCAGCCAGTCCCCGTGTGACCGCTACAAGCATGCCTGCTGCAGCTTCGGTGCAAATGTCTACGTCCTGGGAGGCAGAAGAAATGGCAGTCTGAGGGACTTCTGGAAGTACAGTGTGGGTAAGGACTGCTACTGACTCAAGTTTGGAGAATTTATTGTATATCCACGCTTCCCAGACTGTGGCACATGTACATTACGGTCATTCTGCAGACGCTTTTATCCAAAGCGACTTACAATAAGTGTGTTCCACATCGGTAGGCAAAAGAACTTCAGGTCACAAGAAATCATAAGTGCATTTCCTTCCAAAACCAAACAGCTAAGAGCATAACTAGTGCTAGAGTAAGAGCGGTAAGTTAGGTACAGAGACAGATGGGAAGACAATTTAGGAAACAAATAAGTGCGTAAGAAGCTGGGAGGAAGCAGGTGATGTCCTCAGAGGGCGGAGCGGGGTAGTGTTTCCTGAAGAGATGGGTTTCAGCCTGCGGCCAAAGATGGGCAGCGACTCAGCTGTCCTGACATCAGTCGGAGATCGTTCCACCATCGGGGGGCCAGAACAGAGAATAGGCGTGAGCGTGTGGATGGTGCGCAGGGACCGCTGAGTGAGGGGGCAGCCGGCCGCCTGGAGGCCGCAGAGCGAAGCGGTCAGGCGGGGGTGTAGGGCTGGACCACAGCCTGGAGGTATGAAGGAGCAGCTCCTTCCACTGCCCTGTAGGCCAGCACCAGAGTCTGAAACTGGATGCTGCAGCTACAGGGAGCCAGTGTAGAGAGCAGAGAAGGGGAGTGGTGTGGGAGAACTCGGGGAGGTTGAACACCAGACGAGCAGCAGCTTTCTGAACATGTAGCACGGGTGCAGTGGCACGCAGAGGACAGTTACATCCACTTTACAGGTTCAGCTAACAGCTTCCTGTTTAAGATCAACTGGGAAATGCAGCACAGACCTGGACTTTGTTGGATAACTCAGTGACAGCTGAACTGTGAGCATCCGTCCACGTGGCTGAAGCAGACGTCGTGTCTCCACCCTTTGCTACAGAAGACGGGCGCGCTGGTGTTTTTTGTAGTAGGAGGAAGCAGGAAAGTTTTCAGTTTATGATGCCAGTAAGTAGGATTTTTATGACTGCTGGCAAAAGTCAAGGACTTCATGATGTGACGATGGGAAGGACTCTGACACACATATATGTAACCAGCCAAAAAAACTGCGTGTCACATGCTCGATGCCTTGTAATCTGTGCGTGATCAAATAACAGTGTTCAATATTTCAGTGAGCAACGAATGGACAGAGTTGAACTGCACCGGTGAAGCTGCACCAGAGGAGCTGGAGGAGCATTCTATGGTGGCTCATGAGGTACAGATGTTTCCTCCACATTTCTCCACTGAGACATGAAGACATGAAGTATATAACATGTCCTCTGTGTGCTTTATCATCTGGACCTCTCTAGGGTTTCCTCTATGTGTTCGGAGGCATGCTGGACTCTGCATACACAAAGTGCAGATATGCCCTCTGGGTGTTTGACATCGGTGAGTTTCACTGTGAAGGTGCAATTTACTCTGGGAACAAATCCTGATTGTCAGCAAAGAAGTTGAACAGATCAAACCTGTTGTTACATGTTGGCTCCAGTCTCCAGAGCCGTGTGAAGTCATTCACTACCAACGATCCCAGCTGCGTGTGAAGCCTGTGGAAGCCGTTGTGTTCTTTAAAAACACACATCCTCCAACCATACAGATTCTGGAATACTGACTTAAATAACTGAGCTAAAAGGAAGAGAATACAGGAGCAAACGGATGAATGAAACTTTCCTAAGTAGAGTGACTTAACTGCATGTTTTTCCTGCTCAGTAAAATTCCACAACTTGCTGGCTCTTGTGTTTCTTAGTTCTGTCTGTTCAGGCACCGTCTGTTGCAGCTGCTCTTAACTCTTTTACATTTCAACACGAGCTACTGGAGAACAACGTGAACGTATTTATAGATTAAATGCAGCTCTTTTTTCCAGAGCTTTGCTCCCATTTTGGGATCAGTCTCTTCATAGTTTTCCTCTTTAGGCCTGAGATCATTTCAGGCCTAAAGATCATTGCTTTTGAATAGTTTGTATCCAGGCTGGGAGGTGTTTTCTATGCTCTTAGACAGCTGAGTTATGGTTTAATACTTCATCTTGAGTTACGAGCTCTGTTTTACTCTGTTTGTTTCAGCAAAGCAGAAGTGGGTGCACTGCCAGGGGAAGACACGCCCCCCACAGGTACACAGCGATGGGAGGCAGGAGTTATGCTGTCAGTATTCTTACAGGCAGCAGATGAAGGGTATCTTTTAAAGTTCACATTAGCCGCTTTCGGACAGACCGTTCTAAGAAAGTAGTTATCAGAACTACCCTCCTCGAATTTCGTTCTGATAACTGTCCTTCCCCAGCGGAACTGTTTCAGTCTGCATTCGCACATTAGTCGGGACCTGATAGGGACTGATGCGCCGCGCGCAGCCGTCTGCTTCAGTGACGTGTTAGCCGTTAGCCGTTAGCCGTTTAGCGCTACATTCAAACACAAAACAAAACGGTAAAAGTAAGGAGAGTAGAAAAAACACCACCAAGAAGCTAATATGGAGAGGGTGGAGGCCACCGTGTTTATGGTCTGCATGATGGTGATATTAATCATGGACAATCACATCAGGCGTCTAATATCGAGGCTGGAAAAGCTCACAGAGAGAGTCAGGAGATACTTTTTCATTTCATGAAGGAAGAAAGGAGAGCAGAGCGCTGCAGACAAATGAGACCAGTGTAAGTTTAACTTATTAAACACCCGCCGGTTGTGTCTGTGTCTTATGAGGAAACATTTCAGCCGTGATAGCATGACATGGGGCGTAGCTACCGACCACCACACACCTCCGTTAGATTCGTTCAATAAGAACTATGAAAAGACCCGACCTCGGAGAAGGAGCTAAATAGTTATAGGAACTAAGGGAGAAAGCCCCGAGTTCCTGTATGTCCGAACACGGGAGAAATCGGCCCCGCGGATTAAAAGGTTATTAGAACTGCCAAAGGTTCCTACAGTCCGAAAGCGGCTATAGATCATGGCCTTTTTAACAGTTCTGTGCTCCCATCATGTATTCATGAGACCTTACAGCACATGAGCACATGTTAACTTCAGCTGTGCAAGTCAGACTTGAAGAAGTCTCTCACGATGAGTCCACGTTTGGAAGCAGCAGGACCTGATGTGTCCTGATAGCTGAAAGGAAGCGTTCGGTCACACCTGAATGAGCAATGAGTGCACACACCCATCAGCTTCAGAGCAATGCTGTGTTAGTTTGAGTTTCACACTGTGCTGATGAGTGGTCGGCTGTCTTTATTAATGCTTGAGTGTGCACGTCTGTGTTTGTAGACTCAGACGCCCACCAACAGGAAAGCACACAGTGCTGTGGTGATTGGCTCTGCCATGCTGATGTATGGAGGTTTGGTGGACATAAAAGGATCCTCGCAGGACTTCTGGACTCTGAATTTTGGTGAGTCCCATACTTCTCTTTATTGATCACAGCTGTTGAGTTGAAACTTTAATGAAATGTCTGAAATGCCAGAGATGCAGTGAAACACTTCTCCTTTTAAACCGTAGTTAGCAGCAGGACTGCAGCCTTCTTTTCATCCCGGTGGGTGTTGCAGCTTCCAGTGACCATGCAAAGTTAAACAGGGTTTAGAGGAACCTTACCCTCTAAAGATACGTCAGGCTTTACTGCTGGCCACACATTTCACACATGTTTCTCAAACTGTTAAAAACTTCTTAACGTGCAGAGAATAAGATAAACCATGAACCTCAGTGCCTAACACTGGGAGAGCTGGTACTGATCTCAGGTTGGGAAAACACACAGACTCCCCTGCAGCCTCACTGCAGACGGCCCCGAACAAAATGCCAGGGTGGGGATTTTCTTTAGTTTTCACCTGATCACACGCTCTCAAGCACATGGAAAGTGTTTATTTATTCTTTTGATTTGCCCCATTTAAGCTAGGAACTTTGTCATTTTGGAGGTTTGAACCAGCAGGGGGTTGGTAAAGACTCACACATCTGTAACTCAGCATCTTACCGCCTGTGAACTCACTTGGTGAGCTGCAGCATTCACTTTTCCTCTACCTGTGTTTGACAGATAGCACGCTTTGGTCCCTTCTGAGTGGCTCCCAGCAGGGCTCCTTTGGCCCTGGCCCCAGACACAGTCACTCTGCCATGGCCTACCAGAGCTGCATGTATCTTTTTGGTGGCTTAAAGGGTTTGCGTGAGCAGAGAGACTTCTGGAAGTGGAACTCCACCAACCACACGTGGACTTCTCTTAAAAACAAGTGAGTAGGAAGTTTGGCTGTTTGGAGGAAACTGAAGAAATGACGGCTTGGATGTTTCTCTCACAGGTTTTTTTAAGATTATCACTCTTTAAAGAGGGTGATGAACACTGAGCTGATGCTCCGTTTAGTTTAAAGGGACATTATGTAATTTCTTCCCCCATCTAGTGGTGCAATTTTATTTTGCTAAGTCGAATGAATTTTCTCTCTAGTGCCTCACGTTTTCAAATGTGCGTTGAACTACGGCAGGCGGTATGTGTCAAGATTCAAGAAGCTCACGTTGCCTTTTCAATTCTCTTTTTCGCTTTTTTGGCGACGAGGATCCCTTCTCCTGTGGCGTGGCATAACTCTGGTCTTCCATTGCGAACAAAAGTGCAGGCCGTTCAGGCTGGTTTATACCAGAGAATGTCAAATGGCGTAGACTGGCTCTGTTTATACCTGCGTGCAAACGTGACGTCAAAATGGGGAAAACGCGATTCGAAGTGCTTTACGTCCCTCTCTGCACTTCGTCGTTTTTCATAGACCAGAAGGACATGGCAGCCTCCATAGAGCTTGCCCGCTCTATGTAGATACAGACAAGTTATTCTTCACTCAGGAGGATAAGTGAGATAATTTTACACCAATGAGGACTAATTTATGAATGAATATGTTGATTTGAGCTAATAAATGACCACCACCAGACATCTGTTTCGAGGGACTTTCACTACACGCATAACATCCCAGACGGCATAGCGAGACCACCGGGCTCTCCATGGGTTGTTGTCGGGTCGGGGAGGCGGCGCAGACGGAGGAGGGAGAGGAAGCAGAAGCGGGGCCGAAGGTCCGGTGTTATGCTAAGGCTAAGGAAACAACCACACAAGCCACCTCTACCGAGCCTGTATCTCTCCAATGCCAGATCCCTGGTGAATAAAACGGACGATTTGGAAGTACAACTCGCTGGGAATCGCTATGTCCGCGACTGTTGTGTTTTGATAGTCACTGAAACCTGGCATCACCTGGGAGTACCCGATGCTAGCATGCAGCTAGCGGACCGCACTCTTCTACGCGGGGACAGGACTAAAGACTCCGGTAAGAGCAGAGGAGGGGGGCTCTGTATGTACGTCCATGAGAGCTGGTGTAACAACGGGACAATTATAGACAAACACTGCTCCCCGGACCTCGAGTACATGTCTGTAAGATGCCGGCCTTTTTTTCTACCGAGAGAGCTAACGGTTGTGATCATCACGGTTGTGTATATCCCACCTGACGCCAGGGTAAACACAGCGCTCTCTCTCCTGATGAACACCATAAACGATCAACAGCGGGTTCACCCCGACGGTGTTCACATAATTGCAGGAGATTTTAATAAGGCCAATTTGAAGACTGTACTCCCGAAATTCTATCAACACGTAAAGTGTCCTACTAGAGGGGAGAACACTCTGGATCATGTTTATTCCAACATCAAGCATGGGTACAGAGCCACACCCCTCCCCCACCTCGGCCAGTCAGACCATCTTTCCCTCCTGCTCTCTCCAGCCTACACCCCACTCAGACGCAGTGACAGGCCCACCACAAAGACTGTCACAACATGGCCTGAGAATGCACTCTCCAGACTACAAGACTGCTTTGAACAGACAGACTGGGACTTATTTGAACACCACGAGCTGGAAACATTCACAGAAACGGTACTGGACTATATCAAGTTCTGCATTGGAAATGTGACTGTGGACAGAAACATCCGGGTTTACCCAAATCAGAAACCCTGGATGACCAACCAGGTTCGCACACTCCTCAGGGCCCGCGACGCTGCCTTCAGGTCAGGTGACAGGGCTCTGTACAGGGCCGCTCGAACTAACCTGAACAGAGGAATTAAAACAGCCAAGGCGGACTATAAGAGGAGAATAGAGTCCCACCTGTCCAGCAACAATACACGGGAGGTGTGGAAGGGCATACATGGCATCACAAACTACAAAGGCTGTGATGTGACAGGAGACCTGATTGCGCCGCTGGCAGAGGAGCTAAACTGCTTCTTTGCTCACTTTGAAACATCACAGCAGCACTCATCTGCTCCAGCCCTGCCCCCACCCCCACAAGGGCCCTGCTCCTCTCCACTCACTGTACAGGAGCACGATGTCAGACGGGTGCTCCTAGCTGTGAACCCCAGGAAAGCTGCCGGCCCAGATGGTGTACCTGGAAAGGTGCTCAGAGCGTGCGCCCACCAGCTCGCCCCCACCTTCACCAGGATCTTTAACCTCTCCCTGGACCAGGCAGTCATCCCACCCTGCCTAAAATCCGCCACAATCATCCCAGTGCCGAAAAAGTCTACCATCACCAGCTTAAATGACTATCGTCCTGTGGCCCTCACCCCGGTAGTCATGAAGTGCTTTGAGAGACTGGTTCTTCAGCATATCAAGGTTTATCTCCCCCCAGACTTCGACCCTTACCAGTTTGCATACCGCACGAACAGATCCACAGAAGACTTCATCGCTTTAGCTCTCCACTCTGCGCTGAGACACCTGGAGCAGCGGCAGAGCTACGTTCAGATGCTCTTTGTGGACTACAGCTCAGCTTTCAATACAATAATCCCGGACACTCTCATCACTAAACTAACCACCCTCGGCCTCCCGCCTCTCACATGTGCCTGGATAAAGGATTTCTTGACCAACCGGCCCCAGACAGTGAGACTTGGTCCCCACCTCTCCTCCACTCGGACCCTGAGCTCCCCACAGGGCTGTGTGCTGAGCCCCCTCCTATACTGTCTCTACACCCACGACTGTAGCCCGGCCCACAAGAACAACCTCATCGTCAAGTTCACTGACGACACCACAGTGGTCGGACTCATCTCAGAGGGAGACGAGGCAGCCTATAGAGAGGAGGTCCTAAAGTTGACAGACTGGTGTTCAGAGAACAACCTGACTCTGAACACCAAGAAAACTATGGAGATCATTGTTGACTTCAGGAAGCACAGCACCGACCCTGCCCCCCTCTACATCAACGGTGAGCGAGTGGAGAGGGTCCACTCTTTTCGGTTCCTCGGCGTCCTCATCTCCGCCGACCTCTCCTGGGCAGAAAACACAAAAGCGGTCATCAAGCGGCTTCACTTCCTGAGAGTCCTCAGGAAGCACAATCTGGACTCAAACCTGCTGCTGACCTACTACCGCTCATCCATCCAGAGCCTGCTAACATACTGCATTACAGTATGGTACGGCAGCTGCACCATGGCAGATAGGGAGAGGCTTCAGAGGGTAGTCAAGGCAGCTCAGAAAATCATTGGCTACCCTCTCCCCTCCCTGACGGACATCTACACTTCCCGTTGCCTCAGCAGAGGAAAAAAACATTGTCAAGGACAGCTCCCACCCTGGCTTTGAACTGTTTGACCTGTTGCCCTCGGGTAGGCGCTACAGGTGCATCAAAGCAAGGACCAACAGACTCAAGAACAGTTTTTTCCCAAATGCCATAAACACCTAGCCTGGCTGACGCGTCCACAATCTCGATGAGATGGTGGTCTGGGAACTAGGTGTGCATTTTCTCGTATTTGAGGCGTGGTTTACGAATGCCTAGAGCCGTTTATTGGGCGCTACGAATGTCTATCAAATGACGTCAGGTTCTTCCCATGCTGCTTTGCGCGCGATTCATAGCCAATTGTATCACTTATACCAGATGACGACAGAAATTCGACGAGGAAGAAGAAAAAAATGGAAAATAAAATTAAACTTGCGCTCTAAGCTACTTAAATTGACAACAAAGTAGGCCTATATGCTATATTCTACATGATTTTTTATGTTGTAGAGTTGTGAATTTATTTTAATAATGGAGAAATTGAGCAGCCTTGCTTTGTTGTCTACAGTAGTAGATCAACCCTCATCTTACTTTGAAGCTCCAAGCTCCCAGAAGTGACGTCGACGCAGGTTTAGCAGCAGAGAAGCTATCAGGCTTGTGTTGATGATAATAATAAACTCCTGGACTATGTACAAACTTCCAAATGCATCGTTTTGTGAGTACAGACCATATTTGTACTACTGTAGAAGTTTGGTGTCATGACATGTGATTTTAGTGTGGTAATTTTGGAGATACTGCCAGGGTCCGTTAGCGCTTGTGCTAAGCTATTCGGGATAACTCAGTAACTCAGCTGATGTTCAGCCAATATCGGAAAAACTTCGGGTGGGCTACTTGGCTGGATGTCACGGTTCAAATGACCCTAGGGTGAATCTACTCCGAAACACTTTCTAAGGCTGCATTGAACGGTAACGTTGTGTCCGCTGTCATGTTGGATTAACACTCTACAAGCTTCGGTGTAGCGCATAGACGTCCTCATCGTCTTGCTGCCCCCCCCGTTCTGTGATTGGTTCCCAAACTCTGGCAAAAATAAGGGCGGTGGTTTCCAGGCTGACTTTGCAGTGAGAATGAAATCGAGCGCAAAGCAGCATGGGAATTCCCAGGCTAATAAACACCCTGAACTCAAACAGGCATTGACTCTGACTCTACATAGTGACCCCCCCCCCCAGGCCTTTCCTTCACCCTGTGCAATACTCTAGTACCGTGCAATATACCGTGCAATATCCTGTTATGTGCAATATTCTGTTATGTGCAATAACCCACACTGGAATGCATATTCATCCATATATATAGTAATATCTCTGTGCACCTACCCCCCCCCCCACCCCTTTTGTACTATATTTTATTCTTTTATGTCTAAGATTGTTATATTTTATATTTTTATATATTTTTTTATTTATTTATTTTTTTTTATGCTCATGTCTGCACTGAGAAAGGAGATGCTTTTAATCTCATTGTACTTGTATAGTGACAATAAAAGGCATTCTATTCTATTCTATCAGAATCCAATGAATGAAATAAATGAATACTGTTAAGAGAGCTCTCCACATTCAGACTTATCTTTAGAGCATTTCTCTGTGACACACACACACACACTCTGATGAATACATGTGGACCACTGACCTACCTCTGTCTGCTGAGGCACATCTGCACACATCGTCCCCAGTGTCCCACCCTCCTAACACCACTTATGTTTGTTTTTAGGTCCGGACCCCCGAGACTGATGGGCCACTCAGCTGTGGCCTACAAAGACAGTATGCTTCTCTTTGGAGGTGGCGAGAGCCAGAACTCCCCCACCAACTGTCTGTGGATGTACAGCTTGAGCAGCCAGACCTGGAGCCAGGTCGCCGCTCTGCCGGACGCCAACCCTCCGGACAAAATCCAGCACTGCTGTGCAGGGCTGGGTCCCAGCTATAGGTCCACCACCAGCAGCCCCTGCCTCAGCTCCACACTCCAGTCCAGGCAGCTGGATGGGAAACTCAGGCCTTTTAAAAACAAACTCTTCCCAGCACAGCTCACCTTTCTGGGGTCAGAGGGCGCTATAGAGCTGGAGACGTTCAGTCCTGAGAAATGTTACAAAAGCAAAACGCACTCTTCTTCAGAAGTGGACAGCAGCAGCAACAAGGCTGTGATGAGGAACAGACCACAGCTGACTGGAAGCTGTTTGACATTTGAGAATAAAGCTTTCAGGAAACAGTGGAGCTGCGCAGAAGAGGAGCTGCTTGGCGGAGAGGACGGGGATATCCACCAGCATCTCCCTGATCTGCTGCTGGTGCTTGGGGGCAGACCTTATTCCAGACAGAGTCCCATCTCCATGTGGCAAATGACCCTGACTGACTCCTAACGTCTAAAGATGACCATGTTATGTTACCACTTCCCCCTTAAATGGGTCACTGACTAATGTGTTGTACATATACTGAAATACTTTTATAGATTTTTAAAAAGAATTCTGTTTTTTGCAGTGTACTGATCATCTTAAAATGTCACAAAAAAGCAATAAAATCCTCAGTTAACAGTTATTCATGTATCACTGTGATATCTGCCATTAGCTCTGAGGAAATGAGATGTAATGTGAGATCATGTTGCTAAATATGGGTGTTTGTGACGTGCTTCATCTGCAGGAGGAACACTGAGACGGGTTGAACTGTTGGCGTGGGAGATGAGGAATGTGGCTTCAGTACACCTTAATACCTCAGGAGGGCAGCAGAGTGCAGCAAACTGCCAGAGCTGCTTAAACACAGCTGAGTTACCACTAAAGACTGGAGAGTGTGTCTGAAACACACATGACAGGATGTTCAAGTCCTGGACAGAAAGAAACTGTAACAACTGCTTTTATCAAACAAGCTTTTTCTTTTCTGGGCTCGGGTTTTAGTTCCCTAGTCAGTCTCTTTCTGTGTAAACTTATTATTATTTATAAGTTATTTACTACCAGGAGAAACATGGAAGCATTTACGTACCTCAGTACAACAATAACAGAACCAGAATAACTTTGATCACAAATGAAAAGAAGTTACCAGTTTCTCTGACTGCCAGTTGAAACAGGACTGAATGGGCCCACTGATATTTAACCTTCAGTTTAAATTCAGTGAGACCCAGAGGCCGGATGTAGCCTTAATCTGACACCCTTATGTAGGTTTATGCTGTTGGAATATTTGCAGAAACCCCTCAAAAGTGTTGCCTTCAGGAAGTTTTTTTCCTGTGTGATGCACTATGGAAGTTTTTTTGTGCCATCAGAGTTTGAATACAAATTTCTAATATTGAAATCTTACAGCATCAAAATCAGACTTTGAATTTGAAAAACCAACAGTGTAAAAAAAAATCTATTTCTAAAAACAAAAATCAGTGTAAAAGAATTCAACATCTAAAAATTCAGTGGAAAAAGAACCAGACTCAACATCTGGGTAAACAGGGAGAAGCAATCGGTCCCTCAATAGATAAATTAAAAAAAAATCATAAAATCAGCTCAATAGATATTAGTAATATCTATTACCCAATTTTACTAACACAAATGGCAAATAAAGTAAACTCATTCACCGAGGCACCATCACCTGTTGGTGGACATGGCTGATCTGTCCAATGGAGCGTAACTTGATTGGCTGCCGTTGGATGAATTGAGACAGGGATCGATTGCTTCTCCCTGTTTGCCTGTATGTTGAGTCTGGTTCTTTTTCCACTGAATTTTTTTAAGTTATTATATATATATATTATAAAATATATATTAAAGGACAATGCTGTGCGTTGTCTTACTAACAGTGTCGGGGAAACCTGATTTCATATCTAAAATGAGTAAACACTTTATTATTTTTCAAAAAATCCAAGCTGAAAGTACACAGAGATATCTACACAAGCCACATTCATGTCACTTTGATCTTTCATGAAGGTAGAACTTTCTGTTTATCTTTTAAAATAAGAAAGAAAAGGGACCCATACCAAACTCTGCTCCAGAGCTATGGGGCCCATTAAATGGGTTAGGCCGTGGCTCAGTGGTTAGAGTTGGTCGTCCAATAACCGAAAGGTTGGTGGTTCGATTCCCACTCTCGCCACTCAAAGATTGGTGGAACTGACAGCTGGAGGGGTGTCAGTCCACCTCCTTGTCACGGCTGAGGTGCCCTTGAGCAAGGCACTGTACCCCCCATGCTCCCCGGGCGCCTCATGGCTGCCCACCGCTCCAGGTTGGCATCTGTCTCTGAGTGTGTGACCCTGTGCATGTGTGTGTCAAACAGGTGCCAACCTGGATGGGTTAAAAGCGGAGGACAAATTTCGTGTGTATGCATGACAATAAAACTGATCTTAATCTTAATCTTAATCTCTTAAATAAGTCTGAATGTGGGAGGATGTTGTTACACATGGACACCAAGAGATGAATGTGCCACATTCTGCAGCCTGTTCGTTTCCTAACAGGTCATTGATGAGGCTGATGAATACACAGAAGTGTATATATATATATATTAGGGCTGTGACTCGATTAAAATTTTTAATCGCGTTAACTACAGGCTTTGAAATTAATTAATCGAAATTAATCGCATTTTAATCGCATATACTTTATCCTTTAGAAAATTAACATTTTCAACAATATTTCAACAAACACAGAACATATCCCTATTTGAAATCTGAATGTAGCATGCATGAAAACACAGTAAAAGACCCATACAGCTTCACAAAGTCTCTTCTTGGCCAGCAAAAATCTGGCTCACTCTCCAGCACAAAGGCAGAGGTCGAAGAGTTCCTTGTGGAAGCTCACACCGACCCTAACAGGGGTCAGGGTCTAGGGGCCAACTGCAACATCTCTAGGCCTGAGAAGCCATCAACTGAGTTGAATGCGAAGGAACCCCCATGGCAAGAAATCCAAGACGTCGTCCGGAAGGCCAAATCATCAGCTGCCCCTGGCCCAAGCGGTATACCATATAAGGTATACAAGAAGTGCCCCAAGCTTCTTAAGAGGCTGTGGAAAAACATGAGGAAGATCTGGGCCAAGGGGACAATTCCACCAAACTGGAAGTTGGCTGAGGGATGCTTTGTTCCAAAAGAGGAGGGGTCCTCCGCAATCTCTCAGTTCAGAACAATCTCTTTTCTTAGTTAGAGTGTAAGATTTTCTTCTCTGTTCTGGCACGAAGAATTACCTCCTACTTGACGCAAAACCACTATATCAACCCATCTATTCAGAAAGGAGGCATCCCAGGCTTTTCGGGCTGCCTGGAACACACCTCAATGATCAGCCAACTGATCCAAGAAGCAAAACGGAAGAAGAGTGACCTAACAGTCGTCTGGCTAGATATTGCCAATGCTTATGGGTCAATTCCGCATGATCTCATCCAAGAAGGACTTGACCATTATTACATCCCTGTGGCAATCCGAGGCATGATCATCAACTACCTTGCAGGTTTTCGGCTCAGGTTTACATCGGCACTCTTTACCACCAGCTGGCTGGACCTCCAAAAGGGGATCCCAACAGGGTGCACCATCTCCCCCATCTTGTTTATTATGGGAATGCACCTACTGTTATCCGCAGCAGAGGGCATAACCCGTGGCCCTAGATTGGAATTCGGTGTTGTGCAACCAGCGCTGCGAGCGTTCATGGATGACATCACAGTAACAACTGTGACACACATCCAAGCAAGGTGGGTGCTGGAAACATTGGGCAGCGTCGCCTCCTGGGCAGGGATGCTGTTCAAAGCCAGGAAGTCCAGAAGCATGGTCATTAAGAAGGGCAAAGTCACCAGCAAGTTCAGCCTTCAAGTCCAGGGTGAGGTCATTCCATCCATTGAGGGCAACCCAATAAAATGCCTGGGAAAGTGGTTCAACGCGTCACTGACGGATAGTGCCAGTATTGCTGAGGCGGTGAAGCAGACCGAGGTATGGCTGAGGAAGATTGATAAGTCTTTACTCCCGGGCAAGTTCAAGACCTGGCTGTATCAACACGGCCTCTTGCCCAGGCTCCTCTGGCTGTTCACGGTCTATGAGTTTCCCATGACTACCATCGAGGCCATTGAGAGGAGGACCAACAAGCACCTGCGGAGGTGGCTGGGCATTCCCCCAAGCTTCTCATCAGTGGGCCTTTATATCAGGTCTGGTCAACTGCAACTCCCCCTGTCATCAGTAGTTGAGGAGTACAAGGTGGCAAAATGCAGAGTTGTCCTAAGTCTGAGGGATTCCAACGACGACCTCATCAGACAAGCTGGCATGATAACCAGGTCTGGATGCAAGTGGGCTGCCAACACAGCTGTGGACCAGGCAGTCAGTTCCCTGAAGTTGCGGGATATAGTTGGCAACTAGTGCATCCACCGACAAGGCCTCGGCTCTGCACAATTTCAAACCTGGGAAGGCGCAAACATAAGAACCAGGCGAGGCATGGTGCAGGCAGAAGTGAGGAGCAGGGAGGAGGAGAAACGGGTAGCCAAAGCAGTGCATCAAGGTTCCCAGGGGGCCTGGACAAAATGGGATTTGTCACATGGAGGGATCTGTGGCGTCTGGAGCCCTATCGCATATCCTTCCTCTTGCGGTCTGTTTATGACACCCTCCCCTCCCCAGTCCATCTGCACACATGGGGGCTAAGAGAGGATTCACTTTGTAAGCTGTCCAGCCAGAGGGGGACCTTGGCCCATATACTGTCTGGGTGCAAAACATCTTTAACCCAGGGGCGGTATAGGTGGCGCCACGACAAAGTACTCCTCTCATTGGCCGACACCATAGAGCGGGAGAGGGTCAAGAAGAGATCAGCCCACACAACCGCACAGAGAGCCATCACCTTCCTTAAGGAAGGAGCTAGGCCCATGCTAAGGAAAAGACCCAGCATTCTTCACGCCGCAAGCTCCTGGGAAATGAGCGTGGATCTTGGGAAGAGGCTACAGTTTCCAGAGGTGGTGCAAACAACCCTCCGATCTGACATATTGCTGTGGTCAACCAAGGACCAGAAGATAATCCTGGTTGAACTGACAGTGCCATGGGAGGAGGGCTGTGAGGAGGCCCATGAAAGGAAGGCTGCAAAATACCAACAGCTGGCCCAAGACTGCCGAGACAGAGGCTGGCAGGCGTGGGTCTTCCCTGTGGAGATAGGGTGCAGGGGCTTTCCAGCAAGATCTGCATGGAGTTTCCTTTCTGCCATAGGGATGGATGAGCAGAGTAAGAAGAAGGCAGCTCGCCGGATGGGGGAGGAGGCAGAACGAGCCTCATGCTGGATTTGGAGTAAGAGAGAGGAGGAATGCTGGAAGCCGGGGGCAGGTGGGCAGTGAGCTAGCCACTCACTGCGGGCCCACCAACTGGAGGGTGTTGTGGTTGAGGGCCGAAACACCCAGTGAAGGTTGGACACCACCTGATGACATCTGCCCCTGGCCTAAGGCTACAGCTACCTGCTAAGGTAGCGGAGGAAGGCACCTTTAAGTGTATTAATCAAGTATAGAATCTTGGATGTTAAGCTGCGTTGGGCCCCCGTTAGCTTTCATGCTAGCTGCTACATGTTTAGCATTGAGGTGATATTTGAGGCTTGATCAGCGGCGGCGCCAGCGATTTTTCGTTGGGGTTGCTATGCAGTTGCTGCATGAATGTGAGGGGTTGCTAGTCAAAACAGCACCCCCCCCCCTCCCGCGCATCAACGCAACAACGTTACTGACCCATTACTCCACCGTCTGCATGCAGCCTTGCATAGTGTAATGTAGCCTTGCATACTGTAAACTTTAAGTTATCAGCGGAGCTTACTGCTCACAAGCAGACAGATGTCGCACTGTGCGTTGTGGTGGAACAGCTGCATAGAAGGTCCAGGGGCAAGACAGCCCCAGCCCGTGTACGCAACCACACACGCACACACAGGCATACCTGTCCATCTCATTCATTCATAGCCCGTTCACTAAGGATAAAATAGCCAATCCACAAAGGCTACTTTGCCCACTGTGTTCCTCAAATAAGTTTTGATCAACTTCATCTTGGAATAAAAGAGCTGGGAGTGAATGAGCTACAGTGCGGTCTTTCTATTTCATCTCATCTGACGCACAACAGTTGTAGGCGACAACTTTCAAGAGATAGTTCTACCCGGCGGGCTTCCAACAGTAGCCTCGTACAGTGCTAAATCACACAGGCACAACATTACGTTCAAACTTGTTGCTCACACCAGTCTGTCCGCTGCCACAGCGGACACATAGCCTACTCAAGCCAATCTACTCGCATCACATTATGGCAGAGGAAGCACGCTGGCAACCCAACATAAAGTAAAAAGTGTGTCCGTTATTTTCAAAAGATGGTGCTAACTGCACTGACACTAGGCTACTTAGCAAGTAGCTCTAGATAGACTGCAAGCACCTAGAGTCGACTAACAAACCAAGTCACAAGAAGACTATTTGATAATAGTGTTTCGGCGAGCATTTGAAAAACAACTGGGATTTCCTACCTTATTTGTGTTACTTGAAGATGGACATCTCAAAATCGCCATATTCCAGTTAGAATCGCCAAATATCCATTTAGAATTGCAATTTAGCTATGTTATGAGTGAATGGGTGCTAAAATGAGAGGAAAACTGTAACATATGACTATTCAAAAACGAATTAAACTGAGAATACAATTAAATAGGGTTTCTATTTATCTCATAAATCTGCTTTATGGAAATATTATTTTAGACCTCCGATTTCCCCGGGTAATTTAGAACAGACGTGATTGGCTGACTGTAGAATGACATCAGCACAGCTACTGTAGATCTAGGAACAATGTGGATAGCCGTTTCACCAGTAAAGCTGGTGTTTTATACCTTTCCATATGTATATTTATCAGCTAAAGAACGAAAAACGGGGATAGGTTACCACGCAGGAACATACGTGATTCTTTACTTCTTAATATTGTTGTCGTTGTTGCACTGCACTTCTGTTCTTTGTGAGCAGTAAACCTGCCTCTAGCCCCAAAGTTGGGGTAGCTATGGGGTTGCTGAGCACATTCTTGGGGTTGCTATAGCAACCGCAAGAAACCCCTTTGCGCCGCCTCTGGGCTTGATACGCTGCGGTGATACGCGAATTCCTTGTGGCATAATCTGCACTCAACCACGCTCTTGTCGACGCTTCCATCTGTCTGTATAAAAAAAAAAAAAAAATTATAGTGTGCGATTAAAATGCGTTATTTTTTTTAACGCGCTAATATGTGTGTAGTTAATTAATCGAAATTAACGCGCTAAAGTCCCAGCCCTAATATATATATATATATTTATATATATATATATATATTTTTTTAAACTTTCACCCAGTCACAGATCAAGCTGCTCTGCCACAGGTACTGAATGCATCAAATGGGTTTAAACCCACAACCACAGATAAAGCCCAAAACAATGAATGCACTGTTATTACTATTACTATTATTCATTTAAAAAATAAACTAAAGTCAAAGAAACTTTTTTTTCTCATATCTCAATAGGAAGATAATAAGGAAAACAATATTTTAGGCCCACACATGTTACAGACCTGCTGTACAAGGACTCTGAAAAGGACTTCTATAATCAGACTAAAGTCTGACCTCATCACCATCCTGTATTTTAATGTATCTGAACCTGAATGTAGCTGAGTTTGTGCATTTCAGCAAACATATTTTTTCGTTTCTATATATTTTATGTGTTTTTTCAGGCCTAAAGCACATAGGAATATAGAAAGTAACATATGCATATGCAGGAGTTCCTGGAAGTGTTCATGAGCCCATGCAGTGAGTCCTGGAAGTGTTCCTGAGCCTATGCAGTGAGTCCTGTAAGTGTTCCTGAGTCCATGATTTCTGGAAATGTTCCTGAGCCCATGCAGTGAGTCCTGGAAGTGTTCCTGAGTCCATGCAGTGAGTCCTGGAAGTGTTCCTGAGTCCATGCAGTGATTCCCGGAAGTGTTCCTGAGCCTATGCAGTGAGTCCTGGAAGTGTTCCCGAGTCCATGCAGTGAGTCCTGGAAGTATTCCTGAGCCCATGCAGTGAGTCCTGGAAGTGTTCCTGAGTCCATGCAGTGATTCCTGGAAGTGTTCCTGAGCCCATGCAGTGAGTCCTGGAAGTGTTCCTGAGTCCATGCAGTGAGTCCTGGAAGTGTTCCTGAGCCTATGCAGTGAGTCCTGGAAGTGTTCTTGAGCCCATGCAGTGATTCCTGGAAGTGTTCATGAGCCTATGCAGTGAGTCCTGGAAGTGTTCCTGAGTCCATGCAGTGATTCCTGGAAGTGTTCCTGAGCCTATGCAGTGAGTCCTGGAAGTGTTCCTGAGTCCATTCAGTGATTCCTGGAAGTGTTCCTGAGTCCATGCAGTGATTCCTGGAAGTGTTCCTGAGTCCATGCAGTGATTCCTGGAAGTGTTCCTGAGTCCATGCAGTGATTCCTGGAAGTGTTCCTGAGCCTATGCAGTGAGTCCTGGAAGTGTTCCTGAGTCCATGCAGTGAGTCCTGAAAGTGTTCCTGAGTCCATGCAGTGATTCCTGGAAGTGTTCCTGAGCCTATGCAGTGAGTCCTGGAAGTGTTCCTGAGTCCATGCAGTGATTCCTGGAAGTGTTCCTGAGTCCATGCAGTGATTCCTGGAAGTGTTCCTGAGTCCATGCAATGATTCCTGGAAGTGTTCCTGAGCCCATGATTTCTGGAAGTGTTCCTGAGTCCATGCAGTGAGTCCTGGAAGTGTTCCTGAGCCTATGCAATGATTCATGGAAGTGTTCCTGAGTCCATGCAGTGAGTCCTGGAAGTGTTCATGAGCCTATGCAGTGAGTCCTGGAAGTGTTCCTGAGTCCATGCAGTGATTCCTGGAAGTGTTCCTGAGCCTATGCAGTGAGTCCTGGAAGTGTTCCTGAGTCCATGCAGTGATTCCTGGAAGTGTTCCTGAGTCCATTCAGTGATTCCTGGAAGTGTTCCTGAGTCCATGCAGTGATTCCTGGAAGTGTTCCTGAGCCTATGCAGTGAGTCCTGGAAGTGTTCCCGAGTCCATGCAGTGAGTCCTGGAAGTGTTCCTGAGCCCATGCAGTGAGTCCTGGAAGTGTTCCTGAGTCCATGCAGTGATTCCTGGAAGTGTTCCTGAGCCCATGCAGTGAGTCCTGGAAGTGTTCCTGAGTCCATGCAGTGAGTCCTGGAAGTGTTCCTGAGCCTATGCAGTGAGTCCTGGAAGTGTTCTTGAGCCCATGCAGTGATTCCTGGAAGTGTTCATGAGCCTATGCAGTGAGTCCTGGAAGTGTTCCTGAGTCCATGCAGTGATTCCTGGAAGTGTTCCTGAGCCTATGCAGTGAGTCCTGGAAGTGTTCCTGAGTCCATTCAGTGATTCCTGGAAGTGTTCCTGAGTCCATGCAGTGATTCCTGGAAGTGTTCCTGAGTCCATGCAGTGATTCCTGGAAGTGTTCCTGAGTCCATGCAGTGATTCCTGGAAGTGTTCCTGAGCCTATGCAGTGAGTCCTGGAAGTGTTCCTGAGTCCATGCAGTGAGTCCTGAAAGTGTTCCTGAGTCCATGCAGTGATTCCTGGAAGTGTTCCTGAGCCTATGCAGTGAGTCCTGGAAGTGTTCCTGAGTCCATGCAGTGATTCCTGGAAGTGTTCCTGAGTCCATGCAGTGATTCCTGGAAGTGTTCCTGAGCCCATGCAGTGAGTCCTGGAAGTGTTCTTGAGTCCATGCAGTGATTCCTGGAAGTGTTCCTGAGTCCATGCAGTGAGTCCTGGAAGTGTTCCTGAGCCTATGCAATGATTCATGGAAGTGTTCCTGAGTCCATGCAGTGAGTCCTGGAAGTGTTCATGAGCCTATGCAGTGAGTCCTGGAAGTGTTCCTGAGTCCATGCAGTGATTCCTGGAAGTGTTCCTGAGCCTATGCAGTGAGTCCTGGAAGTGTTCCTGAGTCCATGCAGTGATTCCTGGAAGTGTTCCTGAGTCCATTCAGTGATTCCTGGAAGTGTTCCTGAGTCCATGCAGTGATTCCTGGAAGTGTTCCTGAGCCTATGCAGTGAGTCCTGGAAGTGTTCCTGAGTCCATGCAGTGATTCCTGGAAGTGTTCCTGAGTCCATGCAGTGATTCCTGGAAGTGTCCCTGAGTCCATGCAGTGAGTCCTGGAAGTGTTCCTGAGCCTATGCAATGATTCATGGAAGTGTTCCTGAGTCCATGCAGTGAGTCCTGGAAGTGTTCATGAGCCTATGCAGTGAGTCCTGGAAGTGTTCCTGAGTCCATGCAGTGATTCCTGGAAGTGTTCCTGAGCCTATGCAGTGAGTCCTGGAAGTGTTCCTGAGTCCATGCAGTGATTCCTGGAAGTGTTCCTGAGTCCATGCAGTGAGTCCTGGAAGTGTTCCTGAGTCCATGCAGTGAGTCCTGAAAGTGCTCCTGAGCCTATGCAGTGAATCATGGAAGTGTTCCTGAGCCTATGCAGTGAGTCCTGGAAGTGTTCCTGAGTCCATGCAGTGATTCCTGGAAGTGTTCCTGAGCCTATGCAGTGATTCCTGGAAGTGTTCCTGAGCCCATGCAGTGAGTCCTGGAAGTGTTCTTGAGCCCATAAAGTGATTCCTGGAAGTGTTCCTGAGTCCATGCAGTGATTCCTGTAAGTGTTCCTGAGCCTATGCAGTGAGTCCTGGAAGTGTTCCTGAGCCTATGCAATGATTCAAGGAAGTGTTCCTGAGTCCATGCAGTGAGTCCTGGAAGTGTTCATGAGCCTATGCAGTGAGTCCTGGAAGTGTTCCTGAGTCCATGCAGTGATTCCTGGAAGTGTTCCTGAGCCTATGCAGTGAGTCCTGGAAGTGTTCCTGAGTCCATGCAGTGATTCCTGGAAGTGTTCCTGAGTCCATTCAGTGATTCCTGGAAGTGTTCCTGAGTCCATGCAGTGATTCCTGGAAGTGTTCCTGAGCCTATGCAGTGAGTCCTGGAAGTGTTCCTGAGTCCATGCAGTGATTCCTGGAAGTGTTCCTGAGTCCATGCAGTGATTCCTGGAAGTGTTCCTGAGTCCATGCAGTGATTCCTGGAAGTGTTCCTGAGTCCATGCAGTGATTCCTGGAAGTGTTCCTGAGTCCATGCAGTGATTCCTGGAAGTGTTCCTGAGCCTATGCAATGATTCCTGGAAGTGTTCCTGAGTCCATGCAGTGATTCCTGGAAGTGTTCCTGAGTCCATGCAGTGAGTCCTGGAAGTGTTCATGAGCCTATGCAGTGAGTCCTGGAAGTGTTCCTGAGTCCATGCAGTGAGTCCTGGGAGTGTTCCTGAGTCCATTCAGTGATTCCTGGAAGTGTTCCTGAGTCCATGCAGTGATTCCTGGAAGTGTTCCTGAGCCTATGCAGTGAGTCCTGGAAGTGTTCCTGAGTCCATGCAGTGATTCCTGGAAGTGTTCCTGAGTCCATGCAGTGATTCCTGGAAGTGTTCCTGAGTCCATGCAATGATTCCTGGAAGTGTTCCTGAGCCCATGATTTCTGGAAGTGTTCCTGAGTCTTTGCAGTGAGTCCTGGAAGTGTTCCTGAGTCCATGCAGTGATTCCTGGAAGTGTTCCTGAGCCTATGCAGTGATTCCCGGAAGTGTTCCTGAGCCCTTGCAGTGAGTGCTGGAAGTGTTCTTGAGCCCATAAAGTGATTCCTGTAAGTGTTCCTGAGTCCATGCAGTGATTCATGGAAGTGTCCCTGAGCCCATGATTTCTGGAAGTGTTC
The DNA here is from genome assembly GCF_027942865.1 of Odontesthes bonariensis. Classification (NCBI taxonomy): domain Eukaryota; kingdom Metazoa; phylum Chordata; class Actinopteri; order Atheriniformes; family Atherinopsidae; genus Odontesthes; species Odontesthes bonariensis. Next base: position 2,238,088 of record NC_134517.1, on the reverse strand, counting down.
CTGAGTCTATGCAGTGAGTCCTGGAAGTGTTCCTGAGTCCATGCAGTGAGTCCTGGAAGTGTTCCTGAGTCCATGCAGTGAGTCCTGGAAGTGTTCCTGAGCCTATGCAGTGAGTCCTGGAAGTGTTCCTGAGCCCATGCAGTGAGTCCTGGAAGTGTTCCTGAGTCCATGCAGTGATTCCTGGAAGTGTTCCTGAGTCCATGCAGTGAGTCCTGGAAGTGTTCCTGAGTCCATGCAGTGATTCCTGGAAGTGTTCCTGAGTCCATGCAGTGATTCCTGGAAGTGTTCCTGAGCCTATGCAGTGAGTCCTGGAAGTGTTCCTGAGTCCATGCAGTGATTCCTGGAAGTGTTCCTGAGTCCATGCAGTGATTCCTGGAAGTGTTCTTGAGTCCATGCAGTGATTTCTGGAAGTGTTCCTGAGTCCATGCAGTGATTCCTGGAAGTGTTCCTGAGCCTATGCAGTGATTCCTGGAAGTGTTCCTGAGTCCATGCAGTGAGTCCTGGAAGTGTTCCTGAGTCCATTCAGTGATTCCTGGAAGTGTTCCTGAGTCCATGCAGTGATTCCTGGAAGTGTTCCTGAGTCCATGCAGTGAGTCCTGAAAGTGTTCCTGAGCCTATGCAGTGAATCTTGGAAGTGTTCCTGAGCCTATGCAGTGAGTCCTGGAAGTGTTCCTGAGTCCGTGCAGTGATTCCTGGAAGTGTTCCTGAGCCTATGCAGTGATTCCTGGAAGTGTTGCTGAGCCCATGCAGTGAGTCCTGGAAGTGGTCTTGAGCCCATAAAGTGATTCCTGGAAGTGTTCCTGAGTCCATGCAGTGATTACTGGAAGTGTTCCTGAGCCTATGCAGTGAGTCCTGGAAGTGTTCCTGAGTCCATGCAGTGAGTCCTGGAAGTGTTCCTGAGCCTATGCAATGATTCATGGAAGTGTTCCTGAGTCCATGCAGTGAGTCCTGGAAGTGTTCCTGAGTCCATGCAGTGAGTCCTGGAAGTGTTCATGAGCCTATGCAGTGAGTCCTGGAAGTGTTCCTGAGTCCATGCAGTGATTCCTGGAAGTGTTCCTGAGCCTATGCAGTGATTCCTGGAAGTGTTCCTGAGCCCATGCAGTGAGTCCTGGAAGTGTTCTTGAGCCCATAAAGTGATTCCTGGAAGTGTTCCTGAGTCCATGCAGTGATTCCTGGAAGTGTTCCTGAGCCTATGCAGTGAGTCCTGGAAGTGTTCCTGAGTCCATGCAGTGAGTCCTGGAAGTGTTCCTGAGCCTATGCAGTGATTCCTGGAAGTGTTCCTGAGTCCATTCAGTGATTCCTGGAAGTGTTCCTGAGTCCATGCAGTGATTCCTGGAAGTGTTCCTGAGCCTATGCAGTGAGTCCTGGAAGTGTTCCTGAGTCCATGCAGTGAGTCCTGGAAGTGTTCCTGAGTCCATGCAGTGATTCCTGGAAGTGTTCCTGAGTCCATGCAGTGATTCCTGGAAGTGTTCCTGAGTCCATGCAGTGATTCCTGGAAGTGTCCCTGAGTCCATGCAGTGAGTCCTGGAAGTGTTCCTGAGCCTGTGCAATGATTCATGGAAGTGTTCCTGAGTCCATGCAGTGAGTCCTGGAAGTGTTGCTGAGCCTATGCAGTGATTCATGGAAGTGTTCCTGAGCCTCTGCAGTGAGTCCTGGAAGTGTTCCTGAGTCCATGCACTGATTCCTGGAAGTGTTCCTGAGCCTATGCAGTGATTCCCGGAAGTGTTCCTGAGCCCATGCAGTGAGTCCTGGAAGTGTTCTTGAGCCCATAAAGTGATTCCTGGAAGTGTTCCTGAGCCTATGCAGTGAGTCCTGGAAGTGTTCCTGAGTCCATGCAGTGAGTCCTGGAAGTGTTCCTGAGCCTATGCAATGATTCCTGGAAGTGTTCCTGAGTCCATTCAGTGATTCCTGGAAGTGTTTCTGAGTCCATGCAGTGATTCCTGGAAGTGTTCCTGAGCCTATGCAGTGAGTCCTGGAAGTGTTCCTGAGTCCATGCAGTGATTCCTGGAAGTGTTCCTGAGTCCATGCAGTGATTCCTGGAAGTGTCCCTGAGTCCATGCAGTGAGTCCTGGAAGTGTTCCCGAGCCTATGCAATGATTCATGGAAGTGTTCCTGAGTCCATGCAATGAGTCCTGGAAGTGTTCATGAGCCTATGCAGTGATTCCTGGAAGTGTTCCTGAGTCCATGCAGTGAGTCTTGGAAGTGTTTCTGAGACTATGCAGTGAGTCCTGGAAGTGTTCCTGAGTCCATGCAATGAGTCCTGGAAGTGTTCTTGAGCCCATGCAGTGATTCCTGGAAGTGTTCCTGAGCCTATGCAGTGAGTCCTGGAAGTGTTCCTGAGTCCATGCAGTGAGTCCTGGAAGTGTTCCTGAGCCCATGCAGTGAGTCCTGGAAGTGTTCCTGAGCCCATGCAGTGAGTCCTGGAAGTGTTCCCGAGCCCATGATTTCTCGAAGTGTTCCTTAGCCCATGCAGTGAGTCCTGGAAGTGTTCCTGAGCCCATGCATTGAGTCCTGGAAGTGTTCCCGAGCCCATGATTTCTCGAAGTGTTCCTGTGTCCATGCAGTGAGTCCTGGAAGTGTTCCTGAGCCCATGCAGTGAGTCCTGGAAGTGTTCCCGAGCCCATGATTTCTCGAAGTGTTCCTGAGCCCATGCAGTGAGTCCTGGAAGTGTTCCTGAGTCCATGCAGTGAGTCCTGGAAGTGTTCTTGAGTCCATGCAGTGATTCCTGGAAGTGTTCCTGAGCCTATGCAGTGAGTCCTGGAAGTGTTCCTGAGCCTATGCAGTGAGTCCTGGAAGTGTTCCTGAGTCCATGCAGTGATTCCTGGAAGTGTTCCTGAGTCCATGCAGTGAGTCCTGGAAGTGTTCCTGAGCCTATGCAGTGAGTCCTGGAAGTGTTCCTGAGTCATTGCAGTGAGTCCTGGAAGTGTTCCTGAGTCTATGCAGTGATTCCTGGAAGTGTTCCTGAGCCCATGCAGTGAGTCCTGGAAGTGTTCCTGAGCCCATGCAGTGAGTCCTGGAAGTGTTCCTGAGTCCATGCAGTGAGTCCTGGAAGTGTTCCTGAGCCTATGCAGTGAGTCCTGGAAGTGTTCCTGAGTCCATGCAGTGATTCCTGGAAGTGTTCCTGAGTCCATGCAGTGATTCCTGGAAGTGTTCCTGAGTCCATGCAGTGATTCCTGGAAGTGTTCCTGAGTCCATGCAGTGAGTCCTGGAAGTGTTCCTGAGTCCATGCAGTGATTCCTGGAAGTGTTCCTGAGCCCATGCAGTGAGACCTGGAAGTGTTCTTGAGCCTATGCAGTGATTCATGGAAGTGTTCCTGAGTCCATGCAGTGAGTCCTGGAAGTGTTCATGAGCCTATGCAGTGATTCCTGGAAGTGTTCCTGAGTCCATGCAGTGAGTCTTGGAAGTGTTCCCGAGCCTATGGAGTGAGTCCTGGAAGTGTTCCTGAGTCCATGCAATGAGTCCTGGAAGTGTTCTTGAGCCCATGCAGTGATTCCTGGAAGTGTTCCTGAGCCTATGCAGTGAGTCCTGGAAGTGTTCCTGAGCCTATGCAGTGAGTCCTGGAAGTGTTCCTGAGTCCATGCAGTGAGTCCTGGAAGTGTTCCTGAGTCTATGCAGTGATTCCTGGAAGTGTTCCTGAGCCCATGCAGTGAGTCCTGGAAGTGTTCCTTAGCCCATGCAGTGAGTCCTGGAAGTGTTCCTGAGTCCATGCAGTGAGTCCTGGAAGTGTTCTTGAGCCTATGCAGTGAGTCCTGGAAGTGTTCCTGAGTCCATGCAGTGATTCCTGGAAGTGTTCCTGAGTCCATGCAGTGAGTCCTGGAAGTGTTCCTGAGTCCATGCAGTGATTCCTGGAAGTGTTCCTGAGCCCATGCAGTGATTCCTGGAAGTGTTCCTGAGTCCATGCAGTGATTCCTGGAAGTGTTCCCGAGCCCATGATTTCTGGAAGTGTTCCTGAGTCTTTGCAGTGAGTCCTGGAAGTGTTCCTGAGTCCATGCAGTGAGACCTGGAAGTGTTCCTGAGCCTATGCAGTGATTCATGGAAGTGTTCCTGAGTCCATGCAGTGAGTCCTGGAAGTGTTCATGAGCCTATGCAGTGATTCCTGGAAGTGTTCCTGAGTCCATGCAGTAAGTCTTGGAAGTGTTCCTGAGCCTATGCAGTGAGTCCTGGAAGTGTTCCTGAGTCCATGCAATGAGTCCTGGAAGTGTTCTTGAGCCCATGCAGTGATTCCTGGAAGTGTTCCTGAGCCTATGCAGTGAGTCCTGGAAGTGTTCCTGAGTCCATGCAGTGAGTCCTGGAAGTGTTCCTGAGCCCATGCAGTGAGTCCTGGAAGTGTTCCTGAGCCCATGCAGTGAGTCCTGGAAGTGTTCCCGAGCCCATGATTTCTCGAAGTTTTCCTTAGCCCATGCAGTGAGTCCTGGAAGTGTTCCTGAGCCCATGCAGTTATTCCTGGAAGTGTTCCTGAGTCCATGCAGTGATTCCTGGAAGTGTTCCTCAGTCCATGCAGTGAGTCCTTGAAGTGTTCCTGAGCCTATGCAGTGAGTCCTGGAAGTGTTCGTGTGTCCATGCAGTGATTCCTGGAAGTGTTCCTGAGCCCATGCAGTAAGTCCTGGAAGTGTTCCTGAGTCCATGCAGTGATTCCTGGAAGTGTTCCAGAGCCTATGCAGTGAGTCCTGGAAGTGTTCCTGGATGTATGGATGGATGGATGGATGGATGAATGGATGAATGGATGGATGGAGGGATGGATGGATGGAGGAATGGATGGATGGATGGCATAGATGGATAGATGGATAGATGGATGGATGAATGGATGGATGAATGGATGGATGGATTGATGGATGTATGAATGGATAGATGGATGGATGGATAGATGGATGGATGGATGAATGGATGAATGGATGGATAGATGGATGAATAGATGGATAGATGGATGGATGGATGAATGGATGGATGGATGAACGAATGGATGAATGGATGGATGGATGGATGGATGGATGGATGAATGGATGAATGGATGGATAGATGGATGGATGGATGGATGGATGTATGGATAGATAGATAGATGGATGGATGAATGGATGGATGGATGAACGAATGGATGAATGGATGGATGGATGGATGAATGGATGAATGGATGGATAGATGGATGGATGGATGGATGGATGTATGGATAGATAGATGGATGGATGGATGAATGGATGAATGGATGGATGGATGAATGAATGGATGGATGGATAGATGGATGAATGGATGGATAGATGTATGCTTTTGTAAAAGTGTTTGAAATCTCAGTGGAACTTGTCTTAGTTAAATAAAAGTTCAGTTCTTCCTGGCAGGAAGTGTGTTGAACTGCCACCTTCAGGGCTCTGAAGTGTGGGCTTTGTCTGGCTCACTGCAGAACAGTGGCAGACTTGAAAACATTCGAGCTGTCTACAATGTCATGCTGAAAAGTGTTCCAGACCAAAGCATTTACAGACCTTTATTTAGATTAGAAGCCTGACTGAGGGAAGTCCTCCTTTAAGAGCTGCCTCTATACTCATGTAAGTAATAACCTGTTTCTGCCGTTAGATGGCGCTGTTTGTCTGGTAATCAACATAATGATTCCTCTTGAACTCACTGGATTCAAAGTTCTGACTTGCAACTTATATCCACGACTTCATCCCCGAAATAGGGAACTCCATCCACTCCAATGTATCCACACTAATGAAATAATAACAACAACATACAATTATTCAGTTGATTTTCCTTAAGAAAAAGTCTGTCCTGCTCATAAATTCAAGGGATTTTTTTGAACAATAGAAACGCGTGGAGTGAGGAAGGAGACTGAATGGCTCCTGCTGTTGAATTACGTTTTTACATCAGAATTTAAATTTGACAAGTTGTCTGGAAGCTGTGACATAAAACAGTGACACAGCCTAGTTTTTAAACTCTGAACTCAACAAAGTATCTCCAGTTTACAGTAATATGGACGGAGTTGCGGCTTGGAGACGTGTGGTATACTCTAATAATCCCCTCGCACCCATTTGGTGGAAATCCTCACGTGGTTTCGACTCCTGTATAAAAACTTTGGGTGTGCGGAGCCCCTGTTGTCGTGATTGCAAAGAGAGAAAGGGGTCTTAGTGAGTAGCATCTTTTGCAGTACGCACGAGAGCTGACCATCCACAGTCGCGCGCAACGACACGGTACTGAGGCTCATTGGCTCCCCAGCAGACACAGGAGCAGCCGGGCGCCGGGTCACTCTGCCGGGACTGCGGCTGCAGAAGTGGAGCTTCTTTTTGGTGGAAAGGAGAGGTCTGAGAGCGCTCTGACAAGCTCCTGCGTTATTTTATTTTTTTTTACAATTCAAGGTGCCAGCCTTCGTTTTTTCTTTTAATTTTGTCATTTCCACGTTTTCCCACGAAACGTGGTGGCGTATGACAACATCACAACAACACCGAAAACTTTTGAGTGCGCCTCGCAATCAGGAGGATGAACTTTTTCTCTTTGGCGCAGAAACCCATCGCTGGATGATAAACTGAATGCATTGTGCCTGGAGTACATCAGCAGCACTCCTTTATGTTTGGGGAAAAGAAATATTTCTGTGGATTTCCTGAATTGTCGGAGCACCGGGGGGGATGTTCTCCCGACACTTGAACATTTCTAAATTAAACGTAGCTTTAAACTCAGCGTGCGTTTTTAATATATTCACCCTTTTTGTCATTATTATCTTTTATTCCAAGTTGTGAAATATGAGCTGGTACAGTCTGGCATTGTCGTGTTTGGTTGCGTGCGTTGTCTGCATGCGCTGCAGCTCGGCCGCAGGGACAGAGACTCCGGGGGCGCCCCAGGAGTCGTGCGCGTCCTGCGGGCTCCGGACGCCGGACCAGTCGGAGCGGGTGAAGATAGACTTCGTGGAGGCGGTGAAGAGGCACATATTGAACAGGCTGCAGATGCGGGACAGACCGAACATCACCCATCCCATCCCGAAGGCTGCGATGGTGACAGCGCTGCGGAGGCTGCACGCGGGCAAAGTGCGGGAGGACGGCCGGGTGGAGATCCCCAGCTTTGACGGGCAGGGTGCCTTCAACAACGAGGTTCAGGCGGAGACCTCCGAGATCATCAGCTTCGCCGAGTCAGGTAATAATAAATAATTCATCAGACACTTCTGCATCGACCTTTGGGTGAACTCACTCACCTTTTCACTTCAAGTGAGCACTGATGGTGAGGTGAGCTCGCTGATAGATTCCATTTCATTTTTAAGACTTATGCTCTAAACTAATGGGATCCGGCGCAGACAGCATTTTCCTCAACTGATTACGTCACAGCTCATTCCTGCCTGAAGCCGGTGACTGTTTCGGTGTGATGGAAATCAAAAAGAGATTCAACTGAACACAGGGTCCTTAAATGAGCCCCTGTGTTGGTTTGGTTGTCACTTTGTGTGTTATCTCCAATTTTACAGCCAAAGTTCTAAGAATGTATATCCAAGTAAAGCTCTCAAAAGTCCACAGAGAACAGCCTTTCCTCTCTCTTTCTCTCTCCCAGTCTCTCACACACACCCCCTCACTGCACACGCACGCACGCACGCACACACACACACACACACACACACACACACACACACACACACACACACACACAGAAAATCATCAGCACTTGACTGAATCCAATAATTGTCAGTTAGTGCTGCAGGAACCACCGTTTTACACAAACTGTTGGTTCAACAAAAAGAAAACATACAATTAAAGACACTCCCAAGCACACACACACATCCTCCTGTCTTTTCCCATTGGCCCTGCTGGTACAATTAGCCTGAATGGTTGAACTGAACTGCTGGGTCCTGCCTTCCAATGGGAATGATCTGAGCGCCCTCATGACAAGGGAACAAAAGCCAGGCAATTATTATAAGAGCACTATGTGTTCCTGCTGAACACAACACGTCAACGTCCAGAGGAAAAAACGCTGCCAAAACAAAAGGAATTGCTCAGAATAATGCATGAGACATTTGAGTCCCAGCGGGGTTGTATTGGGGGGTGCGGGTGGAGGGGTGCTGGGGTATGGTGATGGCGGTGGCAGGGGGTGATGCATGTGTGTGTGTGCGTGCCCATATTGCAGTGTTGAAAAGAATGCTTTTGTCATTCTAAAGGTTCGTTGGGCTCCTTTGCTTCTTCTTTTTCTACTTCTGTTTTTTTTTCCTAGCTCTATTCTTCCTGACACCTTTGAGCCTTTGTGTGACATTGTACCATGGAGCTGGCTTGGGTCCCTGCTCCCTAGACCCCATCTGCCTCCTGGCCAGTTGGCTCACGCCCCCAAGATCGGATGCTGCCAGCCAGGGTATGGCTTAGCAGCGAGGTCCCCAGAATGCTCTGAAGCCAGGGGAGCTTGTCCTACAAGCATGAGGGAGCCTGATTTGTTGTTTTAGGATAAGGTGGGTTTGAGGCCTGAGGCTGGCATATGTTTTCCAACAGTGAGCCAGCGAATGGATGTGGAGGGCTCTGATATGTGGAGGGCTTTGGTACGCTGTGTGTATGTGGAGCAGGCAGGCCAGCCCTTGTGCTCTGCTTCCCCTCAGCACAGGGTTAACTGCAGCTCCTTATCTCCAGTTGCGGTAGCACAGAGGTAACAGGTCTGCCAAGTTGCCCCGGACAGGTGAGGGAGATGATGCCAATCTCCCTTCTCGCCTGTCATGCTCCTGTGGGTCCTTGCTTAGGGATTCGGTGTCCCGTATCCACGGGAGCGGATCGGGGAACACAAGCGAGGAAGAAAGGAGGGGAACGAGAGAGGCATCAGTGGAGAGGTTGAGATCAGCGCTTCTTGGTTGCTTACTTCAGCTGTGTGGACCCAGTGAATGTGGGGCGAGTGTTCAAAGACTTGAGTGTAGGAGGTCATTAACTCCTGCCGCTCCTCCTCAGGATGGAGCTGGCTCATCTGCTCTGGAACACAAACCAGTCACGGCGCTCTTCCACCTGCTCCAGACATTTTCCACGTTCACTCAGTGGGCCGGGCTGCTGCTGTGCAGCTTGTGTGATCCCATTAATGATTTATGTGACGTCATTAAAATTCTTCTGGAGTAAAGTTTGAACAGTACCAGGTCCAGTACTGCGGTGGCTTTAACTTCCAGCAGAACAGAGTCTTAACCCTCAGAGCTCCATTCTCGCCATCTCCTTTCTGATGGAATTCGTAGAAGACAGAGCTGGACTTGAAGGATGGCTGCCATATGTGCTCTCATGCCCGACCCACCAATGCGCTGCTCTGAGCCTCGGTCCCCCCACGCCATGTGGTCCTGTTGACAGCAGCTTTGAGTAATGAGCTCTGGAGCTTTCTGCCTACCTGGTTGCTTCCACAGCCTCTTCTCCAACTCAGTGGCACAGGTGGAGACACGCTGAAGCAGCTCTGCAGCCGAGCCCACCCAGGTGTCCTGCCGGCTGATAATCACCAGCAACTTCTCCTCTGTGGGGTCAGGCAGGGCGTGTCCGGGCCAGCTCTGAAGGGGTTGCTGCACTGGATGAAAAGAACAATTCATTCCTTTAAAGAGCTTCTGTTGGAATATGTCAGGGAGCAAGTCAATACATAGATAGATGGATGGATGGATGGATGGATGGCTGGATAGATAGATAGATAGATAGATAGATAGATAGATAGATAGATAGATAGATAGATAGATAGATAGATAGATAGATAGATAGATAGATAGATAGATAGATAGATGTTAGTTTGTGATCTTGTGAAGGTCCTGTACGTCTGTTTTATTGAAGGGAAAAAAACAATATGTTGAGAGGTTCTGAAAGAGTTCAGAGAAACTGGATCTCCACCGTTGGGAGTCGTGATATGATTGAGAGTAGCAGCGCAGCGACTAAAGTGAGCTTGAGGTGATTTGTTCAATGAAGATTAAAGTTTATGTTAAGTTCACGTTTTGTTTGTATATTGTAACATAAAAAATGAGAGCATGCGTATAGCATTTACGCTGGCGCTGCCTTGTGTGTTGTTTCTGTCACACAGACATTTGGTTATTTTCAGCTTCTGAGTTTCTTTGTCTGTAGATGATTCAAATGAAGAACCTGTCACTGCTGCCTCTCCCAGCGTTTAGTGGGAAACACGTGGTTTTGTTGTCTTAGGGGAAAACAGAGATCATAAAAGGGAAGCAACCAGCTTTTCTATGAATAAAATCATGTGACACACCACCAGCTGATCTGTGGAAAGATTGAAGGGACACTTTGTTGACAGTTTAGCACACTGTTGCTGTGGGATCTTTGCTGTGAGATGCCTCTTTTTCTAAGCTTGGAGCTGTTGAGGCACGTAAGAATGCACAGCCCTGAACGAGGTGAGATTAGTTACATGTAGCCCGGAGGGGTGTTTACAGTAGTCACAGGGAAGAGCTGCTGTTCAGCTGAATCCTTTATTTCATTACAGTGTCACATAGATTTCTGCATGTACACGCTACCATAGATTAGCTACAGGCGCATGGGCACTGATATTTGATGAATGGCTTACTGTGGGAGTGTGAATGTGTATGGATGGATGCAGATGCGTGTGTGTGTGTGTGTGTGTGTGTGTGTGAGAACATGTGAAGTGCTTCAGCTCCCAGCTGACATGCTGCAGAGTGCAGAGCTGGTCTGAACAGGTCTGTGTGAATGTAAAGCTGGTTTACAGGAGGAAGAGGCGTGAAGCACCTTAAAGAGGGGGTCCGTCTTTGGTGGCCACCTGTTGACATTGACACACACTAATTAGTCGGCAAACAAAGTCATTTAACCGCTTTCAAAGGCGCTGCTTGAGCACATTGTACCAAATTTCCTGAAATAGAAACCTTTCAAGTTACCTTGGGGTAATTTGGAAGACATCATTAGGCTTTTGGAGAAAAGAAAAGAAAAAGGCAGAAAAGCCTGCCAGGGAGAGCCCAGCGCCACCTTTAGAGACCCAGGATCTCTTCATTGTGTTGCTACAGAAAGTGGCCAGTGTCATGTAAATGCCTCTTATTTTTGCCTCATCGTGCTTTATGCTGGAAAGCCACGCGTTTCAATGCCGTGGTGCAGCGTGGCTGTCTCCCAGAGCCTCAGGGGGCTTTGTGCTGTCACTTTCAGGGTGCTCCCACTGGAAGGATGTGGAAAGGGGTGGGGTAGGATGGGGGTGGGCTTCAGGTTGGGCACCAGCAGCGAACTCAGTGAACCCCCCATGGGCCTTGGCCATGTCCATCACCCTCCCACCACCCCCTCTTGCATCCTTCCTCCTTTCTTTGGTCTTCCTCCCCTCTGTTTTCCTCCCTCTCTTTTTGCTCCCGTCACTTACAAAGCTGGACCTGAAGCCAACTGGGCCCGATCCCAGAACTGGCCTGCCACAGCTGGCCTATTAGGAGCTGCTTTGGAGGTCACCTGACACAGTGATTAAGAGTGAACACAGAAAGCAAATCTTTAAGAACAAAGCGGTGCCCTTCTTGGGGCTTTCTGTTCTCCAGCTAAGCATGTGTTTGTGTGTCTGCATGTTATTCTGTGAAATGACAGTTTACGGTTAGATTTGAGCTCATGGGAATTCAACCAGCCTGTGGCCATAAGTCACTTCTTTTAACAGCGTCTCAGCTATCTGTCACTGGCTCAGACTTGCTTTGACGCTACTAAAATGTCAAACATCAGTCATTTGATGATTGATGACATTTTTCTTGACCACTAACTAAACTCAGCTCCAGAAAACTCAACAAATCAAAGCCCCTTTCAGACATGCTTCCCAGCCCTCTGATGGCACCTGAACCTGTCGGGCTCCTGCTAAGATTTAGGTTCCATTGTCTCCTCCATGCAGTCACATTATTGTATAGGCAAACACACTAAATTTGGTATGTAATATATATATAATATGTATATAATCAGCATTTCAGAATAAGTAACTGACGGTGGCATTCACACGTTCCTCCTCACAGCTTTTCTGATGCGGCACCAAAGCATCTTTTTCATCATGTGGGAGAAGACACTTTTCCAGAATATTTGCTACAATGTTTTAAGTCGTGCTTCTCTTTTCACACAGTGAAAACATTGTCTTCAGTCAAAGTGAAAAACCATGTGAACAACCACTTAATATCTAACCAGCCCAAACATGGTGAGAAACAGTATTTTCAGCTGATAATGTCCTGTGTTCTTTACACCATCACAGTGCTAATATGAGTTAGAGTAGTGGTGGGACATGTGGAAATGTCTGCCTCCAGGGGGTTGGTGGTGTGGAAATGGTCTAATTAACCTTGTAGCACCCACAGTTGCAGATATGCAACAAGCTTTTTATTTATTTACATTATTTATTGACATTATATTTTTATTTATATTTTTATTTACATTACATTATTTGATTTTTTAAATTTACATTCATGTGTAATATTTTTTTACATTACATTTTATGTGCCGACAGTCACAGCAATCATTTTCTTTGGTCAGTGAATTACACTCTGCTTTGTGGTGGTCTGTTCTAGTTGGTTCTGGTCTCGTTTGGTGTGGTCTGCTTTGTCCACCTTTCACAGCGGTAATGGGAGGTCAGGTCTCCAAATTGTATTATTACAAAATTAATCAGGAAAGCCCACAGTTGCAAATATGCAACATTGCCTAAAATGATCAAAAATAGCCCAATTCCAAAAATATTGGTTTATTCCCACCCAAAAAGATGCAGGAAGAGCCAAAATGATTTTTTTCAATGATTATTCATATGCTTGGGTGCTACAAGGTTAAATGTTTGAATGACAGAATGCCATCACTTTAAAACATTGATTAAGGCGAGGCCAGTTTATCTGTAGAGCACAACTCAGAGTGCTTTACAGCTACATAAAATCACAAGAAGGCAAATAAAATCATTCCAAAAACAAAAAAAATAATCATTGATTAACTAAATTAAAAGTGAAGAGTGCAGATAAACACTTTCAGGTGTCATATGCACAGCTAAATAGAACTGTTTTCAGCCTGGATTTAAACATGGTCAGAGTTGAGGCCTGTCTCACATCTTCTGGAAGACTGTTCCAGATTTCAGGAGCATAAAACTGAAACGCAGCCTCACCTTGTTTAGTCCTGACTCTGGACCCCAGCAGCAGACCCCTCCCTGAGCTTCTCAGAGTTGGTTCATGTGGCTCTAACATGTCAGAGATGTACTTTGGTGCTGACCATGAAGAGACTTTTAAAGTCTATTCTCTGAGCGACAGGAAGCCAGCGCAGAGACCTAAGACCTGTTATTGATGTAACGTCGCCAGTCATTAATCTAAAACACCTTGGCATTACTATATGTGATTTTTGTTACTGATGCGTCAGGCTTTCCTACTCTGATTAAATATCTAGTTTGAAAAATAATCAGACTTTCCTGTGATTCTCTGTCTCCCACAGATGAACACTCACCCCCCACATCCAGTCTGTACTTCCTCATCTCCCACGAGGGGCACCAGAACCTGTTTGTGTCCCAGGCAAACCTTTGGCTGTACTTCCGTGTGTTGCCGGGTGGTCCTGAGAAGGGCCTCCGGAGGAAGATCACAGTCAAGATTCACTACCAGGAGGTGGGGGCTGTGGGCAGTGCGGAGGGAGGCCCGGGGGGCACAGGTCGCTGGGCTTTGGTTGAGAAGCGGGTGGATTTAAAGCGCAGCGGCTGGCACACGTTTCCTCTGTCTGAGGCGATCCGAGCCGTGTTCGGGAAAGGCAGCCGCAGGCAGAATCTGGAGGTCCACTGTGAGGCCTGTGAGACAGCTGGTGTGACCCCAGTGCTGGTGGACCCAGGAGACCCGTCCCACCGGCCCTTCTTGGTGGTGCGTGCCCGGCAGGTGGATGGGAAACACCGCATCCGTAAGCGAGGGTTGGAGTGCGACGGCACCAGCGGGGGCTTGTGCTGCCGGCAGCAGTTTTACATAGACTTCCGACTCATTGGCTGGAACGACTGGATCATCGCACCGGCCGGTTACTACGGTAACTACTGCGAGGGCAGCTGCCCGGCCTACATGGCAGGTGTTCCAGGCTCCGCCTCTTCCTTCCACACCGCAGTGGTGAACCAGTACCGCATGAGAGGCATGAGCCCCGGCTCAGTCAACTCCTGCTGCATCCCCACCAAGCTCAGCACCATGTCCATGCTCTACTTCGACGATGAGTACAACATCGTCAAGAGAGACGTGCCCAACATGATCGTGGAGGAGTGCGGCTGTGCCTGAGTGCCGCTGAGCCTTTGTCGTCTCACCTTGGAACAGTCAGAGAGGCCTTTTGTACGAACGGGACGTTTTTTGTACGGTACACATATTCAATATATTTTTATCTACTGTATGTGCAAGCAACTCACACTCCACCGCAAACACAACTATCAGTGTTGCATCCGTGTGCGTTTGTGAGCGTGTTTGTTGGTGCACGTGTGTGTATTTATCTGACTGAATGAAATACTTGCTGTCCAACTTCTGTCTTGTTTTGCAGCAAGTAGGCAGCACTGGAGTGAGAACGGAATTACAGTCACCAAATGCTACTTAGCTCTAGTTTGCCATTTCTAGTCAAAAATAATGGCTCATCATTTACCCTTGAATGAAGATTTTAAAAAAGCGCTTAAGGACAGTGAACCACCTTCCAATCCTGCTCCTCCAACCATCACAAGTACTTTAAGCACAACACAGACTTTTGGTTTTAGTACAGCACTGACAACTCATCAGCTTATACAATTCCGAACACCAGCACTTCCCTTCTATGCAGACAGACACAGTCTGACTGTCCTCCCTGGTGGAATTAGACCACAGCGCTTAATGCCTTGCAGGATTAGAGCCTCCACAGCAGCGCAGCGACAAAACAAAGTCCTCCACTAAGCTGCTGCTGTTGTTGTCGCCACTCTTGCTGTTGACTCTTGGCCTCAACCTCGACTTCCTGCCTGTGAACGCTTCTGCAGGGCCTGCTACAGATGACAAACAGGTGAAGACTGATCTCAGAAGTGCACTTCACCTGTGCACGGGGAACAACAGAAAGAGAACTGCTTACGTCGTCCCTCGAAGGCTCAGCAGAAAGTGACCGGTGAACAGGGAGACCTGTCGGTCGCCACAGAGCAGTGCAGCACTTGCAAAAACTGAAAAGCACTTGTATAAAAGAAATGCCTTCCAAGGGGTACTGAGTGTCCTGTCAGATCGCTAAATAAGTGCCACATGAGCTATGCAATGTATAGGAACTTCCACCCACACTCAATATGCTCTGTAAAACTCAATTATCTGTCATTTGTTCTCTTTTCAGCCCTCAATTGTTTAAAAATACTTGAAATGTAATCTTTCGCTTTTTTTTTTCCAAAGCGGAAGATTGTTGTGATGTTTGCACTGAGAAGTTGCGGGATTAGCGAAACAGAAACTGCCATTGAAAAGTTATTTTTATAGAAGTCATTTGAATTATGTTTGGAATCTGTCTTACCTAATTAATGGAACCAAAGAGGCCAAGATTTTAGCTGTTGAACTGAGGTGGCCAGGCCATTCAGTGTAGAATATAACTGTTTTGGATCATTTTGAAAAGGCCTACAACTGTATCAGGGTACACTGTGTGATTTTCATTTCTCAGCTTGGTTTTCTTTCTCTGTTTTGTACAAAAATCAACACTTCGTTTTTCATCGTAATTCTATTTTTTGTTTCAGTTTTTTTATTTAATGAGAAAGTAATTTTTTAGTTCAGTTTGAATCATTTAGTCAAACAAATGTCATCTGTACAGTTTATGTCAAATAAAATGTTTTCTTAAGTATTGGCTAACTTCACATTCCTTGCTAGCCCTGCTGTTGGGCCTGTCTGTTCCTCCTGGTGCGTCTCTGAATACCTTTTTTCTGTTCTCCCCTCCTGCTTTTGGCTGATACCCACCTGAACAATTCAATTCAATTCAATTCATTTTTATATAGCGCTAAATACAACAAATGTCATCTCAAGGCACTTATATAATAAAAGTCCAATTCAAGCCAATTGGAATTCAATTAACTGTAATCATAATTATTCATAAAATAATCTAATTACGTTCATATAGAGCCAAATTCAAAAACAATTTCCTAGCTAAGGAAACCAACAGATTGCACTGAAACTTTTTTTTTTTTTTTTTTTTTTTTTAAGGTGGGGCAAGAAAGACATGCACACTTTTCAGTCTTGGTCAATGGTTGAAACTAGACAGTTCTCCTGACGCCTTTCAGGATTGAGTGTCTCAGGTTGGAGCTGTAGAACGATAATTACCCCCATGATTAACACCCGCAGTGTGTGCCAGCTCAGACCTCAGCACACTTACTTTATTATTTAGTTGAAGTGTGTTTGCATGTGTATGCAGTGCTATAGTTTGCATATTTGCGAAGGTGTGCACTCATTTGTGCTACATGCTTATAGATGCTGCCACAAAATTTGTTACACCAGAGCTGCTTCCCCACTGCAAACAGATATCTTTCACAAGGTAGATTTAGAGTTGCCATAACATCAGCCTGCAGTGTGTCAACACTTTATGCAACAGCACAAGGCTTGCCCGACTGAGTGTCTGTAAATGTGTCTATTTGGATCTGCCATTCAGCACATTGGGATTTGTTTGCCTGTGGGGTAAATAGCACGTTAGGGAGGGATCAGAGTAAATAACTCTACCTGTAGGAGGATGGATGACTCAGAAGGAGCCGCAGCAGAGTGTCTCATTGGGAATAATAAGGGAGAAAACACTTCAGTCCTACGGTGTGTGTGATTGACAAGAAAGGCAAGGAGAGCGATGATCTGAAATTATTTTGTTCGTCCTCCTCAGACGCTGGCAGTCTGTGCTGACAGCAGGGCAGAGATGTGTAGCTGTCTTGTCATGCTTCCCAATGCATGCCAAAAGTCTCCACAGATGGAATGTTAATGGAGCTGAGCGAGAGCTGCAGGCCATTGAGCGTGCTGCTGAGGGTGGCTGCATGCTGGGCCACTCGTGTGAAATCCCATATTACGGGTGTGTAATTGAATGTGCATTATATCAGTAACAGAACATCAGTACACACAAGCACACAATCAACCTCTCCAACTCCTCTTATCAGTTTGAACAAATATTGTAACTCTGCCCCCCACATGTATGACAGACACAGGTTGAGGTCATGACAGCTGCCGAGTTGACAGGGTCAAACAGTTTATCAGCACAATGCCATTTTTTCTGCTAAATCAGCCTGCATCCACCAATGAATTTATGACTGTTCCCCGCCTGGGGCCAGGAATTCCCCCGCTTCATATCGCTCATATTTACTTTGTGGCCTGAACGCACCACATATGGTGCTTTTATACACATATTCTTCCTTGAAGAAGGAGCAGATGTTGCTCTAACACCTGCTCATACCTTTCAGCACTGATGGAGCCTTTCCAGATGTGCAGGGTTCCAGTTCCACGGGCACTAATGAACTGCCCAGAGTCTGTTGCTGACCTTTTACCAGTTAATCTCACTGGTGTTTCTTTACAACCACTGACTTTGGAGATGCTTTTTGGAGATGAGTTGCTGCCATTAAATTCAAGATGAGCTCATATTTTTCATGAAAGAGTCACATGTCTCAGTTTTCACATTTGATATGTTTTCTATGTTCTATTGTGAATGAAATATCGGTTTATGAGATTTACAAACCATCCCATTCTGCTGTGCTTATATGCTTCACCCTTGATCCCTTTCCTTTGCCCACAACTGTTCACAGATGTAACACGGTGAGAATCCCAGCCTGACCCTTTGTTTCAGCTTCAACACATCGTGGAGGCAATCTTATTTTAAGGATTTATGCCGTGGGCCCCTTTAGATAAGGGCTTATTCCAACCCTGTTTACTTCTTGGTCCAACCCAAAGTGACATTTTGACCTTTGCCTCAACATGGACTGTGTTCCCTACAAGCTCTTTCTCACAGGCGGATTACAGAGAGGGAAAGGCTTTGCAACTTGAAAGCATATTTGTGAACACTAATGAGCAAAAAATGAATGGAACTTCATGAACTGCCACCTTGTTTTTTTTTCTTTATTTTCTTTTCTTTTCTTTAACTTCTTTTCTCTTTGTCGGGTTAGTAGAGGTGATTTAATCAGTTTATCAGGGTGAAACAGGGAATATTCAACATGGAAGTCGTCAATAACTAGAAATGCATTCATAGAAACTGGAAGCAGGCTGTATGTTTGACTTATCCCCCCTGAGCTGGAAGACAGATTGGAGAGGAGTGACACCAGCACAAACACAGACTTTTGCTTTTATAAATAGCAAGCACTGACAAAACAGCAGCAACGCCGCCTGGAAGTGCTGGAAACAGATCAGAACTGATGTTTGCTCTGTCTCAAATGCTGATGGAGGTGAGGAGGTCAATGTGGCGTAGTGCGTGTATTTTTCCAGAGTCCAAAATGTCAGAACGTCATGGTTGTTCCACCCGCTTTACGAAAACAAATGAAGCCTTGTCACACACCCTCCCACCCACCCACCCACTCCTAAAAAAAAAGGTCCCCTGTCAAACCATGAGCCCTCCCACCTTCCCACCCCACCTTCCACCACCCTGACCTCTCGACTTCCACAGTAGTGAGGGCACACTTAGGGGCCACAAAGCCCTCGCTTGTGTTGTCCTGCCTTAGCACACACACGGTAACAGGGTGCAGTGGGGGGCGAGTCACGTGGGATGGATGGAGAGCAATGCTGGATTCCTACCTGCTGCCATCTTTCTTTGTTGGTTTGTTTCATCGGAGCCTTGTTCGCACCGACCACCTTCCTTCCATGACGGGGTTTTTCTCAGCCCAGAAAAAGAACAACTTTGCCCACATGCCAAAAACATATCAGGCTGTTGTCTTGTGAATGGAGGCGTCCACATAAGACCACCACATGGCATTAAAGCCTTAACCATGCAATTTGGCAAATCTAAACCTAATCATTGGTTTTAACCCCTAACTTTAGTTATTCACATGTGAGAGCAAAGTACAAAAAACAGTGAAAGGACTGTGGACTCATGGTCTCTGGCTTGGTAGCGAGGGCTTAGTGCCATGCGCCACTCCTCCTCCGGACAAGTGTCTAAATGAACAGTGTCATAAGTGTGCATTTCATGCAGCAAGATGTCGTGCTTGGATGCCAGCGTGCAGCAGTAATGTTTCTAGGTTGAATAAACACGTTATCACGTTGCTGTGCGTGTCCAGGAAGCTGAATGCCTCTCAGGTTTACAAGGAGAAAAGAGTCACAAAATGTTGCCTTTCTGCCATTTTTAACCACCGTGGTCCCATGAAGCTACTGAAAATTCTGCTGTGACATCAGGTTGAAAGCGCAACCACAAACACAAAGTTTGTTGGTCGGCTCTGTGCCCCCAAAACCTGCTACCACTGATGTGAATTACAAAAGAAGAAATATCCAAAAAGGAAGGACACACATACCTTGTAAAGATAGGTATACTAATTGTTAGCCAGTGTGCTTCATCCCATTAGGCCTATGACATGCTCCCACAGAGAACTGACATCTACGACACAAGACGCCATCTGATGCTGTTAGCCTGAACAGTTTGGAACAGAGTCGGACTGGAGGATCTTAGCTTACATCACTAAAGATCATGCAAGACTGTAGCTTCTTTGTGTTCTTTGTATATGCTTTGTGTACTTGGTTATCCTGGCAACATTCATCTCATTCATACCCAGACCTCACTGTGCTGAGGCATCATGTGCCATATTTGATTAAGAGCTAAAAGTTTTAAGCACTGATTGAGGAGTCTATGATGAGCCCAGAAAAACTGAAAGTCACTGTTCTACACAACTCCATCTACTGATGAAACTCATGTAATATGATTAAAACTACTAAAAATATCTGTAAGTCATTTCTTTTTAATTATACAATACAAAATCCAAGAAAAAGTAGTACTAGTTCAGCTCGGTCAGTGCAACTGTTCTTCATTCAAAAGGTTAGAAACTGAAAAAAGAATCACTGATAACTGCATTTAAATTTCCGTCAAAGGATGTATGGAGGATAAATGCCATGCTGTTCATGTGAATGGTTCCAAGTGAAGCCACTGCTGTTTGCAGTCTGCATGCTCCCGGCTTTTTGGTTCAACCTTATGTGTAAACAGCATTATTCTCTCCTGTCCACATGACCCTTGGTGAACGTTCCAAGAAACTGCTTGAAACGTGTTTGGTGTGAACACACCACGTGGCTCAGTAGCAGCACCCCCACCCTGAGTTTCTCTCCAACCGTGCCCTCCTCCCCTGCGCCACATTATTCAGGCTTTTGGACATCTTGTGTTGTGTTGTCCTCCAGGACTTTGCTGACCAGTTAAATTTAGCTCGCGGATGGTATTTTGGACATATGAGAGATTCTTTGTTTGCACCCTTTAAAAGGGAAAAGAATCCTTTTGAATCATGTCTCATGCACTCCTGGTTGTTAAATGTAGAATCAGTATGTAAATAGTCTGGCTTTTGTTTCCGAGCAGCATAGTTTCTGTTCACATTCAAATGACGTAAAGCATATGTGATAGTCTGCGAGCTGATAGGCTGGAAGTGATGCTGAACCTGGTCACACTCTGGAGGAAACACTGATACTCCTTTGTACCAAACATGACACGGTGAAACTGTACGAGTGCTGCTTACATCCCCACAATGTTATTTCCTTGTGCGGGAACGGCAGTGTGCACGTGTGTGTGAGTGCTGGGGTCTGAACATGACTGCTGTATCTGTATGTGTGTGTCAGAGGGGAAATTCCAGCCAGGGGGATCTAAGGTGTGGCTGCGGATCATCTCGGACCACTTTAAAGCGGGGCCATCATCAGCGTTCCTGTATGACTCTTGGCCCCAGCTGCAATTCTCTCTGAGGGCTCATTATTCTGGCAGGTGCCCTATTGTCCTGTCTTTGCGGGTCTTTTCATGAGCACACCAAAAACACAACACCAAAATATGCAGGGAGGAGGAGGAAGAGGGCAGAGAGGGGGGGGGGGAGTCAAAGTGAGTCAAAGTGAAGAAGACTCTGGAAAACTATGGCATCAAAAGAAGAGAGGAGGTTTTGTCTGGAGAAAATGCATATCTGTGGAAAAGCAGCCGTTTAGATGTTTGGCGGTCAGGGCGGTGGGAGGTGGTGATAGATGCCACTAAAGATGTGAGGAGAAGTGTTTTTGTGAATGAAAACATGAAACTGCAATGGCTCATGTGGCAGCCCCCCCCCCCCATGGCCTCAACTTGACTGTTTGTTTGTTTGTTTTTCTTTCTAGGTCATTTCTAATGAATTTTACCTTGCATTGTTAGCGGCTTGTGGTCGAATATGTCGACATTGCCGAGGCACTAACATCCCCTGCTGTCTGTGAGTGATTGTGTGTCTTTGTGTGACCTTATGGGAAAGTCCTTTCTGTGTGGAGTAGATATAACAAAGGAGCTGTTGACAGATGTTTCAGTCATAGAAAAACAAATGATGCATGTACTTTAATATGGCAACACAAGAGTGTTGTGGTATAAAACTCTGGGCTAAACCCTGAGTAGGCTGTCAGCAACTTGTATTTAACAGTTCATTGCAGTTTGTGACTTAAAATTGTAAAATTAAAATGAATATGAATCACTCCTTTAAATGATTGAGCTTTGTGGTTTCTACTAACTCCAACTGTCTCTGTCACTGCTGTTTGCTCAGATCGTACGATCAGATCTGTCCACACATGGAGTTTAAGTGAGGGTAGGAAAAAAAGATTTTTCATTTTATTTTTAAAAAGCCCTTTATTAAATCACCCCAAATCCCACCAACAACAAAGGAAAACTATATGTTTACCACAAGAAAAGAGGTTGAGACTCCAACACAAAACAAAAATAAAAAATAAAATACATCCCAATTCGAAACAGAAAAAGATATTCCACACCATGCTCCCACTGATCCAGCACAGCTCTGTCCTCAGCAAATGCTTTAAGGGTTTCTGGGACCTCCTCCACCAACCTGAGCAGCAGTCTCCTGGACCTGATGTTGAGCAGTTCAGACAGATGGACAACAGAAGTCCTCATCGGGTGACCCAGCTTCACACACCCCCCTTCCCTTAGATTTCAGGCTGCCAGAGGACAGAGCCTGAGATGTAATGAAACTGTTTCCAAACAGAGGCTCCTCCAGGATCCACATCCCCACCGCCAACGACCACTTCCGATGGAATCTGAAAACCTGCCACGCCTGTAAGACAGACCTGTAAAAAGGTGTCAAACCAGACCATGGACTTTTGCTGGTACAGGGATAGGTGTTACACCAAGCATCCATCCCTCCTCAACAGGCAGTCCATGGCAGGCCACAGCGGTACAGCAGCCTCTGTGCTGTCTGCAGCCTGAAAGCCTTGATCTGGAACACAATGTCTACCAGGCGCTGTCCTCCTTCCTGCACCAGCAGGTACAGTACCCCAGCCTGCCCTCAGCCAGTGCAACCCAGACCAGAAAAAGTCAACAACTGCTCTCTGAGGTTCCTCCACCAAGCCCTGCGGTGGGGTTAAGACCATCAGTCAGTGCCAAAGGGTCAATGACGCCAGGTTATTGATAGTAAGTGTCCGTCCCCTGTAGGAAAGCTGAAGCAGCAGCCATTTCCATTTGGATAGTCCGGCACACACTCTTTCCACAACACCCTCCCAGTTTTTCTCCTGAAACTCCTCTGTTCCCCAAAGAACACCTCGGATTTTTAACCATTGGCTCCCCAGCAAAGGTTCCCTGGCAATTTCAGAGCACCCTTGTCCGCCCACGTCCCAACCTGCAACGCTTCACTCTTCCCCCAATTAACTCTGGCTGAAGAAGCCTTTTCATACAGATGTAGACTACTACACAGCAGCTCTACGTCTCCCTGATCCTGCACAATCACAGTGATGTCATCCGCGTAGGCAGATACTATCAGCGGAAGCCTCTGAGGCATCCCAGCAGCACCAGACCTGATCATTTAGCTCTTATCCTACTTAGAAGTGGCTCCATCACTACTGAATCCCCTGTTTCTGGCAAGAGAGAGAGAACTGCATGCCTGCTGGACACCGGCAGCAGGGCTGAACGTGAACATTCCTGCAGCCCATCCAGCCCAAGAGTACGACCGGACGTCATCTGTCCCACAGCAGCAGTAAGATCCTCCAAGGAGACACCAGCATCCAGGACAGCTCTGTCCTCAGGGCTCAGCCGAGGAAGCCCCTGCAGCAACTCATCCACACACCGCTGGTCACAGTATTCCTTCCTGAAGAGGGTGCTGTAAAACTCCTCAGCATGCTGTCTCATCTCAGCCAGCTCAGTCGTCACTGTACCATCAGGAAGGCAGAGACACACCATCTGCTTGCTTCAAGAGACTGACTTCTCCAGGCTAAAGAAAAAAGCGGTGGGAGCTCTCACACTAGTAAACCGTGCCCTAACCAGAGCCCCTTTAACTCTTTCCCTTAGGAACGAATTCTATTCCTGCTTCTTCTGTTGGAGCCTGTGACCATCTGCACCGTCATGAGGGGATAACCTATTCTCTAAATCTCTGATTTCTTTTTCTAAATCCTGAATTACTTTTTTTTACTCTTACTGTCGAATGACTTGTGTACTGTTGACTTGTATACGTGCTTTTCTTACTTCCCACCACTGACTCAGAGATTCAAACTCCCTTTTCCTTGACCTCCGTATTGACCAAAAGTCCTCAAACTTCTGACAGAAACCACTGTCCTGAAGCGGTTTAATGTTAAAGTACCGATATGAGCTGCATTTAGGGGTTGGTGAGATGACTAAATGATGATCAGTGAAACCTAAATATGACTGCTCAATAGCCTGTAACAGAAACTGCTAGTCAGATTAATCCTATCCAACCTGGCTGCATCCACCACTCTGACCCAGGTGTACTGCTTAACCCTCCATACATCCACACCATCAGACTCTGACATAATCTGGGACAAGGTGTTAGATGATGTTGTGTGAGGTTCCTGGTGCAGTCCCAGTGCCCCCACCCCCATCCCTGCACACTCACTCTGCTCACACTGTCTCAAACAGTCGCTTATTTTCTGGAATAAGTCCAGCCTGTCTGGGCCCCGATTAGGTGCATACACATTTAGGGAACAAAAAAGGATTCCCTGCACTTCTGCCCTGAGTTGCCCACCAACTCTGTGGTGGATATGATATTAACATCAAGCCCTGGAGGAAAAAAAAGCAGGCTGCACCAGCAGAAGCATTGGTGCCATGAGATAAAACATAGGGACCCTTCCACCACAGTCCCCAGTCTATCTCATTATCTTTGTCACTATGTGTTTCTTGCAGGAACACCACATTTAGCCTTTTTTGTGAAACCATTTCAGAGATAACTGCCCTCCTCTGCTGATCCCTCCCACCATTGATATTTAAAATGCCCACCCTCACCTTACTCATAGAGAGAGAGAAAAAAAAACAGGTAGAAGAAACCTCAGGAGAAGCACCCAGTGCAGTGTCCCCATCTTATATTTTCTTTCTGGGTTTTAACCTTCCTGAAGTTCTTGTCAGGTTCAAGGCCTTTCTTTTAATAAGCTTCCCTATATCTGGAAAGAAATCAGATACTTCAACCAATTTACCAAACGTTTCATAAAGGAAATCATTGATTTCCTCCAGCGTACACAGATCTCTGTCTGTAACAGAGTCAGAACTCCATGTCCTCTTCCTCATCTTCCCCAGCAGCCCCTTCCACACCCTGCAGTCCTCCTTCCTGCATGTTGTCAGGCTCTGCTTCCTGTCCGCTGCATCCGTCGGAGGCCGAAGCGTCGCCCCCCCGTGGAGTGGCGTTGCGGGTCAGAGCGGCGGCAGCGCGCCCCTCCACCGGCGGCCCTGTGCTACTGGATCCCGGCTCAGAGCGTCCCTCAGCCCGCCTGTGAGCGCAGGCCATCTGCTTGTGCTCCACGTCTCCGGATTCAATCATCTTCCCTGTGCTCGCATACAGAAAGAAAGAAAGAAAGAAAGAAAGAAGTGTGGAATGTTTTAAGGAGAGCAGTGAGAATATTATCATCAGAAAGAAATGAATCAAGTTATGACACAACAACACAAAAGTGATGAAAATCTGAGAATAAATGAAATATCAAACTTTTTCATTGAATTCAATATTTTTTATTGTAAATGACTACTTTTATCTTATGCTTTTATTTAATTATTTTGTAAATTAAACAATCTTAAATGCTAAATATTACAAGTTGCTAAAAGTTGTGATTACTGAATCAGTTGGAAAGAAGCTTTCTTCGATGGTTGTTATATCAGGCATTCAGAGAAATGTTTTCTACTTTCAAAAGAGTCCTGAGAAGTTCCTAGTATGCAAAACAAACCTGCGTGAAAGAAACTGTGTTAACAACACGTCTGTAATGCTGAAAGATGTCAAGTTTAAACAGCCGCCCAGGCAGAGGGAGGGAAAACAATGCAAACTTTTCCAAACACATTCTTGGCGCCAGCTGCCAAGAAAGATAAAACTGAGACTTGAGGAGGAATCACGAACAAAAACAACAATTCCCTCATATCTCTGGGTGATGAACAGTGATGGAGGAGCGTTTACTTTTGCTCTCTATCAGACACATTAGAGACTGAACTTCACCCATTCCTGTTGATTTAGGTCCTTGTAACAGAGCAGAAAGTCCGAGCAGGAGCTGTGAAGGGACGTAGGTGGCTGGAGGTGTGGGGTCCTCTCTGGCTGTGGAGACATGCCTCGTGTTTGTGGATATCGCTAAGATCCAAATTAATTTGCAGTGCCTTGGCTCACGATCAGGGTGAATGAGTGTGCCACACACAGTCTCTGATTAGCTCAGATGATTCTGGAGAGGAGATAGCATCTGAAATTACCCACCGTTTTTTCTCTCTCAGAACTTCTTCTTTTCTTTTTTTTTTATCTCAGATCACAGTGGTGGAATAGAATCCCAGTCTATGCAGTCTAGGCTGTCTAGGCACCAAGAGTACATAGAACAAAGGAATCTGTTATGCTGGGAAGCCATCCTGTTTGATTTAATGTCTCCTAAATATATTGTTGACTTTCAGGTGCATTCAGAACATTCCTCGCACCTCTGCCAGAAATAAATACATCACAGTATTCAGGTGAAAAGTGAAAAATATTAATGGCTGTATGACATCTTTTTTATTCCCCAACTCAAATGAATAGGCAGCCTGAAGCAGTAAACTGCTGCTTATTCCTCTCCGCTGTTGACATGCGCACACACGTGCGTGTGTTGAACTGCTGCCTCGCAGGTGGTAACAGGGATGTTCTGCCTTTCTGGCAGACTTTCTTGCAATTCCTAATGACACATTGTTGGATTAGAAGGCTGTAATTACACTGAATTGCAAATGAAAACACATTAAAGATGAAACCGAATGATTCCATCTAAGGTTACATTATTGGTTAAGACAGCACGTGCCAACACACTATAATCACTCTGTCAAATTCAAATATCAGCAAGTCTCAAAGCCAGCCAATTCTCAATATGAAATCATAATCATAGTTCAAAATAGTTTCTACAAGGACTTTTTCATTATATAATATCCTAATTTTTGTCTGCAGGATCAGCTGTCTTTTAATAATATGTTTTTCTGACATGAAAACAATAGAAAGTACGAAGCTGAGCATAAGCATGTCGACTTTTTTTTACCAGATAACTTAAGACCTCTGAAAGTATACAACCAGCAGTTTGTTGCAATCATCTGTTGTTATATAAATAAATATATATGTATATGTATATGAATGATAGCCTGACGGACTGATACATTTCATGTGCTTGAGCAGGCAGGTGCAGCCACGTATTCACAACTAGCCAACTCCTAAATGTGAAATCATTGGTCACGTTGTTTTCACCCACAGCAGAGAATCCTAATGACAGTGAACCAGGGCCTGATGCCTAAAATAAATGCCGCCTCCAGGGTGTGTTTTCATTCTTTGTACAATGGTAACACACCAGCCGCAGACTGAGGTAATGCCCTGTAATAGATTCCTGATGCCTTACCTCATGCCTGTCTGACTGAGAAATGCCGCAGTTATCTCAGCTACTTCCTTCTGTTGACCACATACATATCAGCTGGAGTGGCCTGGTCCAAAAGCAGCCAGCCAACTGTAGTGGCCTGATTAGATTGGGCCTCCTGAGTCAGGTGGCAGAGAGAGTTAAAGTAGATCACATGGGTAGAGTCAACATTCTATTTTAACATTAATATTAATATATCATTTGGGACTTATCTCAAAGACTCTTCATAAGACTGGAAAGTTTAAGTCAGGTAGTGTAATGACGTATTACTATGATTTATTTTTGTAAATACTCCATGTCTCCCTCTCGTCATTCCATCCAACAACACACTGTCCTCTTCACCTCTTTGTTCATCATCAAGTTAAAATACTTGTCTCGAGTGTTGACTCAAGGATCATGCAACGGAAACACACATAAGGACATGCGTTCCATCTTAATAGAGTTCATCTCCTTTCATTTCATTTTCTTGGTACCCTGTCTGTCTTTCATTTCCTCTCCTTTTCCCTCCTCTCTTACCCTTTCTTGCCCTCACTTTCACACTACTTCTTTGTATCCTTCAGGAATCTTTCCTCTCTTGTCTTCCACTAACTTCCACACTTCCATCTGGGTGTGTTTCTTCCAAATGTTTCTTGTAGGACTCATGGTCCATAAGGATTATGGACCATGAGTAATAGGATAGACCCAGATACTTTGCATGCTTACCCAACACTAGTGGGATCAGTGACGACTGTATCTCTATCTGAATTGGCTTTGTTGACAATCCCCTGCAATAACAGGGAAGTGTTGTGCTAACGTCTAATCAAGCAGCAGTAAAGCCATGAGGATTTAACTGAAAATCCACACTATGGGGGAATAACCAACACATTAAGCAGCAGTAGTTCGTTAACACCCTCCCCCCTCTTTGCATTTTACACGATGGTTTCATGATCTGAAGCCATGACAGAGCCAGCAGAACCCCTGACACACCCCACGTACCCCCCTGTAAACATCCAGGGACTGGACATTGGGATTGTGAACACTAAAAGTACCTGGGTGTTCACCTGAACAATAAACTGGACTGGACTCACAACACTGATGCACTTTACAGGAAGGACCAGAGCAGACTATACCTGCTGAGAAGACTCTGGTCTTTTGGACAGCAGGAGGCTCTCCTGAAGACTTTGTTGTGGCATCAACCATTTTTCTATGGAGTGGTTTGCTCGTGAAGCAGCATCTCAACTGCTGATGAGTGAGCCAACTGTGTCTTCGAATGTCTCTCACTGCAAGTGGCCGGAGACAGGACGATGCTAGCCGAACCATTGACCGTCCTGGACAGTGTATCTTACCCCATGCATGACACTGCATGGACAGGCTGCTGCACCTGCAATGTGTGAAGGAGCATTATCCCAAGTCTTTCCTCTGTCTGTCAAACTTTGCAACCAGCACTTCACTAATAGGACATTGTTTTATACATGTATATATATATAAATACATATACATGTCTCTTTTTCCTGAGACGGCTCAGGTCCTTCAGTGTCTGCAGTGATATGATGAGTATGTTTTATCATACTATCACTGAGAGTGCACTGTTCTATGCTGCTGTCTGCTGGGGGAGTTGCACTACAGACAGAAACTGTAGGCGCCTGGACAAACTGGTGAAAAAGGCTGGTTCTGTTGTAGGCAGAAGGCTGGACCCTCTCACTGCTGTGGTGGAGCAACGGATGAGGAGGAAGTTATAGTCTTTGATGGAAAATAATAAACACCCCCTCCGCAGCATCCTGCAGGCCAGAGGAGCAGCTGCAGTGAGAGGCTGCAGGACTGAGAGCTTCAGGAGGTCCTTTGTCCCCACAGCCAGAAGGCTTTTTAACAGTGAAACATTTAAATTGCAAGTTGCTAAAGATACTGTTCTGGAGGCTGTCTGACTAATACTGAAGTAAACAATTGAGTCCTTGCAGACAAGTACCCAAAATTCAAGTCACTCAGCCTGAGTTTCAAGTTAACCTCTCAAGTCCTTACCACAAGTCAAGATGGTGAATGAGGTGTAACTTCTGTAACAACTGAAGTGACTCCTTTCATTGAAGAGGTTCAATTATCATGTTTATGAAATTTATGAACAGTTTCGCCCCTTGTTGTCATTCATGCATTTTCCTTTCAAGTGATACAGCAGTCATTAAAGGAGGAGTTCGTTTTTTCTAAACCTGGATCTTATTCATGGTATATGGATATACAAGGATCTAAATGTCGTCTGAAGGACACCTACTTTCACCAAACTGTTATCGGTGAGTAGATTAACGTATTTTATGCCAGAAATAAGGTGCAGGTTAAAAAGAAACTAACTTCTCCTTTAAGCCAAGTTGAAAAAGTCTTAATAAATCAGTTTATTAATGTGTCTTAATAAAGCAGTTTATTAATGTGTCTTAATAAAGCATTTTATTAATGTATCTTAATAAAGCAGTTTATTAATGTATCTTAATAAAGCAGTTTATTAATGTATCTTAATAAAGCAGTTTATTAATGTGTCTTAATAAAGCAGTTTATTAATGTATTTTGATAAAGCAGTTTATTAATGTGTCTTAATAAAGCAGTTTATTAATGTGTCTTAATAAAGCAGTTTATTAATGTGTCTTAATAAAGCAGTTTATTAATGTGTCTTAATAAAGCAGTTTATTAATGTATTTTGATAAAGCAGTTTATTAATGTATCTTAATAAAGCATTTTATTAATGTGTCTTAATAAAGCAGTTTATTAATGTATTTTGATAAAGCAGTCACTTTATCTAAATCCCAATGGTGACTGATCCTCAGAAGACAGCTGGCTGTAATCCCCAGGCTAGACAATCGAAAATCTAAGTGTTCGTGTGCTAGCTCTTGTGTGTGCGTGATGACTGAGTCAGTGCAGTGGTACTCCATCTCATCGTCGGAAGTAGCTGACTGGGGCAAGGTTTCAGACATTTGTCTGGCTGCACACACTCAGCCACACACAGAGAGTGGATGAGGTGTGGAAACTGCTTAATTACTTAAGCAGAAAATAACCATAGGATAAAAGGAGGGACTTTTCCCCTAAGGTTCAGTTGAAAAACTGACAAATCAAGGACAGTCATTCATAACTCATGCATTCATCAAGGTGGTTGGATTATGTATTTCACAACAGTAAGACCAAAAAGAAAGAAAAAGAAAGAAGTCCTTCTAAGGTTACAGTATGTCACGAAACACATGCAGATGTGACACGCCTGACAAGATGTCCAGGTGTGTCACATTTAGCATCAACTTGATGTTCTTAATCCGACAGCTGTGGCTTCATCACACCTGGAGGACATACTGGTAATAGCTTAATCAGTGGATTTTCATTGCAGTGACTACATGTGAGCTGATTTCACTTACTGTTGTAATTCTCCATGAGTGAAAAAATAAATATTACGACCAGTGGGATGTCAGAGTAAAGAAAAAGTTATTAAAGGATAACTGCGGTATTTTCAACATTAAGCCTCTTTTCTGAGTCGTCTGCATTGTTTTAGAACCCCCCTCACCGCTTTTTTGATGTTTACTGCCGTCTCCGGTATTTGCCTAATTTTGATTCTTCTCAACCTGCTTCAGAATGGCAAGTCATGTGCATGTCCAAAAAGGTCCGTAAAAGCACAATAAACGTTCGTTTTCAAAATCATCAACTCACCGGAGTGGTTACTGGTGTGCACTGGTAATCCATATCAAATTTCGTTGCGAAAAGTTGCTTCTGTCGTGTTTTATTTTGTTTTTTAGGTTACATATGGGTTACATATGTTTTAAATATTTCCTAAGTCTCTTTTATTTTTTATTGAAGTTCTTGAATTTATATGGATTATTTTAATATAAGCTATTTTGTAATTAATTAAATAATTTTAATTTATTTTATTGATTGGATGAACTCTAATTTGTCTAAAGATGATTATTTAGTATTTTTGTCTGTCTGATTGAATGCTTATGTTAACAGATAAATCAGACGTTACTCAACAGTTACTCATTACTTGAGTAGTTTTTTCACCAAGCACTTTTTTACTCTTACTAAAGTAATTATTTGGATGACTACCTTTTACTTTTACTTGAGTCATATTATTCTGAAATAATGGTACTTTTACTTGAGTACACTTTTGGCTACTCTACCCACCTCTGGCCCTAAGGACCAGGGCTCTAAATTAACTTTTTTGATCACCAGCCAATGTGGCTAGTAAGTTTCTAAAGTTACCAGCCAATCAGAATTTCCACTAGCCACATATTTTTCCGTGCAAAAAAGACAGATGAGACCCACTGAATTAATTTGATCAATTTATTAACTAAAGCTTTAAATTCATTTTACAGTGAAATTGGGAATGTATATCCAATTAAAAATAATTACATTAATTAAACTTATGTACATACAAAACTTATTCTAACATTTCATTACTCCTCAACCCTCACATAGCCTACTATTCAGGGTCACATTTTTTGTACATAAAAAAATAACTTTAAAACTGATTTATATTCATGTGAACCCTGAATCTACAAAAATGGAAATATTTAACAACTTTCTAACCATGTTTTAGTGCAGATAATGCACAAAATTAAACACAAAACTATGTGCAGAGACTAATTATGGAATTATGGATACTGTGAAATGCTTGAACATCGTCCGAGCTCTCTGAACTGTCTTCGGATCCATCTAAATCAGTTCCATTTTTCCCTTTTCTCAGAAAGTGTGGCCGGCGTGTGCGCAAACTGTCACCATGCCAGATTCAGTATATTCAAAATATCATCCTCCTCCCCTCCTTTGGCAGGCATATCTTTTCTCTTCACGGCCAGCTGTCCCAACCATCGCCACATTTTGTTAAAGCTGCAGTCGGCAGGTTTTCAAAATTCTAAAGTCGGAAAATTCGAACTGATACAACTTTCAGGTCCCTCCCCCAACCTCTAACAAGCTCCGAATCGCCCCCCAAACCCCTCCCCCTCTGTGGACGAGGTTGTGCACGTGAGTTCACACCAGTGGGAGCGCACACAAGCTGGGGCAGACTCACGCTCAGCAGCGTGTGCAGAAGCTGTGATTGACAGGTAGGATTCCTCCACCCTAACTTGATTGGTTAAAAACAGCCGGGAGCGCTCGGTTTTTGCAAGCATAATTACAGGCTTCAGAGGGAGCTACAGATTTCGTTATTTTTCCTAAACAGCCTATTTGATATTCTACTTCCAGAATCCCATGACAGTTCAAGCTAATATGACTAAAAAAAAGTTGCCGACCGCAGCTTTAATGTTTGCGTCTGTATTTGTACCAATAACACGCTGTCAAATAATGCTCCCCCTTCTCAATGCATTCATGACAATGATGGAGCAGAGTCACCTAAATAAAGACAGAAGTGTCCCAAATACAAAAATCAGATGGTGAATGACACCCCATTTGTGCATGTTAAAGGATAAGACCGGTTTTTTGACATTGGGCCCTTGATTTCACATTATAACATGATGTTCTACTCACCCCTGCTTGTTGTTGGTAATTTGGAGCTGTTCCGAAGATATTCGAGAGGCGTCTGGCTGCTCTCTTGAGATATTCGGCCATGAAACGGTTTCCTATGGGCAAGCTTATACAGGCACAAACTATGCTGTTTATAATTTATTAATTACCGTACACTAGCACTGATAACGTGGAGGTGCGTCGCTTACTTAAAAAAATCCGGGTTACTAATTTTGAATTTTAGCCGAATGAATAAATAGGCAGCAGGTCTGTGGGCTGTCTGTGGCAGTAGCACGACGAGGACGTCAGTAACACCCACTTTACGACAAAAAAATCAAAATTACAGTAACCCGGATTTTTTTAAGTAAGCGACACACCTCCACGTTATCAGTGCTAGTGTACAGTAATTAATAAATTATAAACAGCATAGTTTGTGCCTGTATAAGCTTGCCCATAGGAAACCGTTTCATGGCCGAATATCTCAAGAGAGCAGCCAGACGCCTCTCGAATATCTTCGGAACAGCTCCAAATTACCAACAACAAGCAGGGGTGAGTAGAACATCATGTTATAATGTGAAATCAAGGGCCCAATGTCAAAAAAACAGTCTTATCCTTTAAGCTAACTGCTTGTTAATACAATAAGTGTTTTATTACTTTGCATGTCTTCCAAAAGAGAAAATAAACAGACGCAGGGTAGCAAAACATTATGGGCGTGAAAACGAAACTTAGAAAATCGGCTCGGCGCATGCACAAAGTAGCAATTCTCGACAAGTAGGAGAAATCGACTGAACACCGGCGTCTATCGTATTTCCAAACCAAGAGTGACCCACTCCCCTAGTAGGGCAGCCTCGGCGGATGCGTTCCCATAGAAACTGCGCTCGCACATCCCGCGCATAGACTGTATATAATAATTTCGCGTCCCGCGAAATAGATGGTAAAGTTCCTCATTTATCATCGGCCAAGCCGGCGAGTGAGTTTTTTTTAATACACGCCAAAAATAACTTTCACCCGCATTTGGCGGGTGGGCGGGTGTTAATTTAGAGCCCTGCTAAGGACCCCTACACATATCAACTATTTTCCCTTCCAACCTCCATAGACGTTAATTTAACCTTATTTGCATTCAACTCTGCATCAACAAAACTACTAAGACATCCTGTCATCATGTCTGAGATTATATAGAAACATGTATATCATACAGAAATTGAGCCAATAAAAAAGTAAAGTCTCGTTGGCTCATCTATTTTTCTCACCCCTGGTTAGAGAATATGCATGCTGACACAAACATGCACAAAGTCTTAAAAATCCTACTGACTGGTGCTCAGTGGTTTGAGAGCATCTGGTTCTACTGTGTTAACTCAACTGCTTTCAACCAAACATTTTTTTAAATTATCCATCCATCTTCTGCTTATCCAAGGTCAGGTTGTGAAGGCAGCAGGTCCAGACCGGAAACCCAGGCAATCTCCTCCACAGCTCCTCCGAGGGGAATCCCGATGCATTCCTAGACCCAAAAATCCTCCAAAGGGAGGATATACATCCTAACCAGATGAAACCAGACCAAACCACCTTGCAGAGTTTCACGGCTTGAGCCCAAGCCGTCAGGAATAGTGACTCCAATGTAGACAAGAAGGAATAAAAGGTAAAATGTTTATTAAACAGAGGAATGCTTAGTGGTTGAGATTTCCAGGCATAAAAGGATTCTGTAGAAAGGATGAGATGGTTAGAACGGTCCTCCATGAGGTTCGATGAATGAATCCAAGTGAGGAGTAAATAGTCCTTACTTTGTGAGAGTAGGAGTTCGTGGTGGAGGAGAGGGTACTGGCTTTGTCGGTTGGAGTCCGAGCTGACTGCTAGGGAGGTGTGGATTTGAGGCTGGCGTAGATATCCAGACTACGGAGAGTCAGGTACAGGTTGGTACCAGGGAACCAGGGTGTAGGAACAACTGGTCGAGCCTGGCAGAAGCTGAGAGGACAAGAAATAGTCAAAACCACTAGTAGAACAGTAGGATAGAACATAGACTGAGCCGATTTACCACTAAGTTAGTGAGACAATCTGGCGAAGACTGGTAGCTCCTGCTGCTCCTATAAGGCAGTCTTAATGAGGGATGATGAGGAGCAGGTGTGGTGGCAGGAGCAAACCAGGCTCCGCCCTAGGCTATCAGGAACACCTGCTCCGCCCAGCTAAGACTCGGACCCAAAACACAACACAGCCATGCACAGCCATGCATGATTATGACAATACCCCCCCCCCCCTCAACGGCTGACACCAAGCAAGCCGACAGACTCACCCCTCCTGGTCCTGTTGAAGTCGGTGATGAGAGAAGGCTCCAGGATAGAGCGACGAGAGACCCACAAGCTTTCTTCCGGGGTGTATCCTTCCCAATCTACCAGATATTGTTGGCCTCGACCCCCCTGGCGAACATCTAATATGCGACGGACGGTGTATGCAGGCTGTCCATCCACAATACGGGCGGGTGGAAGGGGATCGGCCGGAGGACATAATGGACTGCAAGCCATAGGTTTGATCAAGGAGATGTGGAATTTGGGATGGACGTGCATGGAAGCAGGGAGCTTGAGACGAACAACAAAAGGATTTATGATGGATTCAATAACAAAGGGGCCAATGTATTTGGTTGCCAGCTTTTTGGAGGTAGATTTTAGTGGAACGTCCTTAGTAGCCAACCAGTTTCTTTGGCTGTACTGAGGAGCAGGTATGCGGTGAAGGTCTGCCACTTGGCGATTGTGATTGCGTTCAGAGGTACGTTGTTGGCTGAAACGCAGCGGAGTGCTGCTTCCAGCTCCTGGTTAAGCCGTTCAGTCTGACCATTAGATTGAGGGCGATAACCTGAACTAAGGGAAACCTTGGCACCCAGTGCTGTGCAGAAGTTACACCAAACCTGAAAGATGAATTGGGGTCCCCGGTCGGACACTACTTCAGCTGGGATACCATGGAGACGGAAAACATAGTTAGTCAGCAGGTCAGCGGTTTCAGCAGCAGAAAATAATTTGTCCCGGGGAATGAAATGAGCAGAGAGATTAATTATTGTCAGTATGGTGGTTTTGGGTTGAGGGCAGACCAGTAACAAAGTCTAAGGAAATGTGTGACCAGGGCCAACCGGGGACCTCCAGAGGTTGTAGTAAGCCAGATGCGGGACGATTAATGCTTTTATTACGGGCACATACTGAACAGGCCTTAACATATTCCTTAGTATCATGTTCCAATGCGGGCCACCAAAAGTAGCGTTGAAGAAGGTGGGTGCTATGGTGGATTCCGTGGTGACATGCAAATCTGGTAGTGTGGGCCCAGTGAATAACAGCGGCTCGAGCTGAAAGGGGTACGAAGCGATGGTCGGGAGGGCCCGTGCCCGGATCAGGATCCAAGGGGTGTCTGTGACGAATCTTACTGTCTATTTGCCATGACAGACCTCCCACCAGGCAGATAGAGGGAAGGATCCGACCAGGCTCATCCGATTCCTCCTCAGAGGCGATCTGCCTGGACAAAGCGTCAGTTTTGATGTTCCGGGAACCTGGGCGATAAGACATTGAAAAGTTAAAACGACCAAAGAATAACGA
This sequence comes from Odontesthes bonariensis, assembly GCF_027942865.1. Taxonomy (NCBI): domain Eukaryota; kingdom Metazoa; phylum Chordata; class Actinopteri; order Atheriniformes; family Atherinopsidae; genus Odontesthes; species Odontesthes bonariensis. The sequence continues at coordinate 2,202,298 of NC_134517.1, read as the reverse complement.
CCAGTGGGCTTTACGGGAATTTAGTCTCTTGGAGGCAAGGTTCTTGTGATCCGACTGGTTGCTTGGCCCCCTCTAGGAAATGTCTCCACTCCTCCAGTGCCAAATTGATGGTTAACAGTTCTCTGTTACCCACGTCGTAGTTCCTTTCCGCTGGAGACAGACACCGGGAGAAAAAGGCACAGGGATGGAGCTTGAACTCTGTGTCTGACCTCTGAGATAACACCACCCCCACTCCAGAATCAGATGCATCTACCTCAAGGACGAATTGACGCTCAGAGTTCGGTTGAGAAATTAAGTAGTTCAAAGGCTTGGGATGCTTCAGGAGACCAGATGAAGGGAATCTTCATGGATGTTAGTCGTGTCAATGGTAAGGCAATTGTACTGTAATTGCGAATAACGGTAAAAATGAGCAAACCCAAGGAACCTTTGGAGCTGCTTACAGTTAGTAGGTATGGGCCAATCTGCCACCGCCTGTACCTTCTCGGGATTTGTATTCACCTGCCCGCCTTGAAAGATGTAGCCGAGAAATGACACTGAGGAAACATGGAATTCGCACTCCTCCGCCTTTATGAACAAACGATTCTCCAGAATTCTTTGGAGCACTCAGGGGACGTAGATGCAGTGTTCAGCTGGGGATCTGGAAAAGATGAGGATATCATCCAGGTACACAAATACAAACTGGTTAAGGTAATCACGAAGAACATCATTCATAAGAGCTTGGAAAACAGAAGGTGCATTGGTGAGACCGAAAGGCATGACGAGGTACTCAAAGTGACTAAGTGGGGTGTTTTCCCACTCGTCGCCATCCCGAATATGGACCAGGTGCTATGCGTTGCGGACAATGTTCCCTCTAATTTTTCATGTGTCTGGCCATACACACAAGCTCTCTGAGCACACCGAGGACCACTGTGAGCAACATCAGATGTCCACGCTGTGGCCACACACCAGTATCACAGCTGTTCAAAACCTTGGATCATAGCAAGTTACATGGCTTATTAAAAGAATCAAATCACAGCAGCAATTTTCATTAGTTTACTTTTAATATAAGCGATTTGGCCAACTTAAAATTAAAAAGACAAAAATCTTGTTGTTCAAGAGATGTGTAGTATGTTATGTTATATGTGAGAGTCATGATTTGGCCATGGAAAGAGTCATGCTTGCAGCCTTGTTTTGCAGAGTAGACCTTTCTCACTTGAAAAAAAAAAACATCTCACCCAATTTCACCGCTTGTTCTTCTATTTGCACATACTCAGACAGCATTCCATCCTAAAAGAACCGCATTTCTTTTTTACTTTGGCTTGGTGAGTGGATGTGTCGCTGCCCGTTCATTTCGCCATGATAATGGGTTGTGTCTCTTAACTCCGCCGCACTGTTGTTAGCTAGCTAACCTGCACGGCGCGTATGGGCAGGGCACATATGCAAGCACTATCAATACTATGATTGGCTGCATAGCGTAAGTAAACCGTATCGTATCATTGGCTGAACACCTGTCACTCACTGCATTATATTGAAAAATGGTACAGAAAAACATTAGGTCTGGTATTAGATATTAATTAATACGTTTATGGTGAATTTTATTTTATGCGCTACATAGATTTTCTTGTGCGCTGAGAATGTGCGAGCAGTGCGCGATTGCGCAGGCGCGCAGCTTAGAGGGAACATTGGTTGCAGAGGTCAAGTTTAGAAAAGATGGTCGTGCCAATGGGTTCAAAAGCAGAAGTGATTAATGGCAAAGGATATTTGTTTCGTTCCTCTGGTGCAAGCCTGGTCTGTCCCAACTGCATAGACTCGGGGGTATCACTGGCAGAGTTAGGCTCTGGTGTGTTCCACCTGAATGAACGCTCCTCTCCCTCCTGCGCTCCCCTTATACGGTTGTCGATGCGTATGGCGAGGGTTATTAAGTCCTTAAAATTCCTCTTAAGGCTATTTGGTCCTGTAATTGTTCATTCAGTAAATTAAAGAGTATACCCTTGGAGTGTATGGGGCGGCCAACCAGTCTCTGCGGCCAAAACGCGGAATTCAATGACAAATTCTGCCGCAGACTGGCTGCCCTATCTAAGCCTCAGATGCCTTTTAACTGCGTTTGAGTCCCGTAGGGGGTGATTAAACGTCCTCCTGAATTCCTCCGGAAAGGTGGAAAAAGGAAAAGAGTTCATGGGATGTTGAAGGAAAAAGACAAGAGCCCAGTCTAAAGCCTTATCCCTTAACGAGACGATGAAGGAGTTCTTGGCTGCATCTGTAGGAAAAGCCGTCAGGAAGTGACTCCAATGTAGACGAGAAGGAATAAAAGGTAAAAATGTTTATCAAACAGAGGAATGCTTAGTTGTGGAGATTTCCAGGCATGGGAGGATTCTGTAGAAAGGATGAGATGGTTAGAACGGTCCACCATGAGGTTCGATGAATGAATCCAAGTGAGGAGTAAATAGTCCTTACTTTGTGAGAGAAGGAGTCCGTGGTGGAGGAGAGGGTTCTTTCAGTCACTCCCCAGATCTCATGATCATAAGTGGGTGTTGAAATGAAAATTTAGCAGTAAATCCTCCGGCTCAGCTCCCTTTTCACAATAACGGATTGGAGTAGCGCCCTCATTACTGCTGAAAAAGCCCTAATCCACCTTGCTGTCCATCTTGCCTTCAGTCGTGAACAAGATCCTGTGATACTTAAACTCCTCCGTCTAAAAAAGAAACTCATTCCTGACCAAGACGGAACATTCCACCTTTTTCCGAATGAAAAGCATGGTCTCGGGTTTGGAAGGGCGGACTTTGATCCCCACTGCTTGACATTCAGCTACGAACTGCTACACTGCTTGTTGAAGGTCATGGCTTGATGAAGCCAACAGAACCACATCTTCCGCAAAAGGTTATAACCCTGAGGTTCCCAAACCAGATGTCCTCCTTTCCCCAAATAAGCCTTGAGATCCTATCCAAGAAGATCACAAACAGGGTTAGTGACAAGGGGCATCCCTGGTGGAGTCTAGCACACACCATAAATAAGCTAGAAAAAAGTGCCAGTGATGGATGAGATTCACCCTGAGATGCTGAAGGCTCTGGACATTGTAGGCTGTCTTGGCTGATACACCTCTTCAATGTCTCATGGAGGTTTCGAAGAACACCTGTGGAGTGGCAAACCGGGTTGTTGGTTCCTATTTTTAAGAGAGGTTACTTGAGAGTGTGTTCCAACTACCGGGGGATTCCACCACTCAGCCTCCCCAGGAAAGATTAATCCGGGGTATTAAAGAGGAGTTCCCGACCAATTATCAAACCTCTGATTCAGGAGGAACAGTGTGACTTTGCCCAGCTCTTGGAACAGTGGACCAGATCGTTGTCTTCACAGAGTTACTGAAGGGGTCATGAGAGTTTGACCATCCGATCTTCATGTGTTTTGTGGACTTAGAGAAGGCTGTGGGGGGACGTGCTGCAGAAGTGCAGCCTACCGAAAGTTTTGTGCGCTATTTGGTCTCTGTATAACAAAAGCAAGAGCTGTGTCTGTTCTTGGTACAAAGTCGAGCTCATTTACGGTGCTTCTTGGACTCCTTCAGGGCTGCCCCTTGTTTTCTGTTTTTGTTGTGACCATGTCAAACTATGTGTCCACATCAAGCATTAAGCGAAGCAGCTGTGAATAAGCATTTATTTATTGATGAACTTATTCCATAAAATCAGGCAATCTTGTTCATTTGTAAATGGTGAGGGACATGAATTCATGAGACATTGTGCATCTTTATTTTTCCCAAAATATATGCAATTGCAAGCAGGCTAACTTAAATATCCTGCTAGGTGCTAACCTATGGAAGCAGGTGTCTTTGCTGATGTTGCTGTTTCACTCACTGGCTCGGCCTCTGCTGCTGTTGGATTCATTTTTCAGTGCTCCTGACCACAGAGCTACAGCGTTCAGCTTTAAAATAACCAGCCAACTTTTGGGTTTGATAACAGTTGTGAGTCCTCCCTTTCTTTCCATTTCTGGTGTGTCCTTTTTTTAACTTCACTTTTGTATTTCTTTCTCAATATTAATATTGTTAATGTCTGATATTATGTAACTATCCGCTTGAATAAAAGTTTTATTTAAAAGACAAACACATCATAAATTTGATTGGCTTGTAGTTGACAAAATGCTCTTAGACCAATCACAGTCGTCTCTCCCACCCTAAGATTTCTCTTCCCAACCTCAACACACAAGAACTGGATGTAGGTTAGCAAACAAATTGAGGCAGGATTTTATTTCTTCAAGTAATTTTCTTGCCCCGAGTTTGAGGATCCTGCATTCTAATCGAGCCATGGGGCCCTTCTAAGTCTGTGCATTAAAACAGCACTGCATCTGATGAAGGTAAACACTGAATAGATGTGACAGGCAGAACAACCTTTACCATTATGGCAAGCTGTGCATATCAAAGACCTGCAGTAAGGATTCATTTGTGCTGGTCTTAAATCTGTCAGACTGCATTGTCAGTAGACACACCCCTAGTATTCATAGCAGAGAACACTGCTTATTTTCTCTGAATTTTGAAACCTAAATGTATATTGTACTAATTAATCTTATTTGGCCGTTTGGTTAAAAATACAATTTTCTGCGCAGTCACAGGCTTAGAGCACATAAAATTACTGTGTGCGTTTATTAAATCAGGGTTTTGGTCTTTGAACAGCACATCCAGACTCTTCTTGTTGTCACCACTTCAATGAAGAAGTTGTTGGTATCGAATTCAAAATGATCACATGTGAAAAAACTTTTTTTTTTTCCGTTAAAACACGTGACCAGTTGTCCTCTAAATAAATACAACAATTTGAATGCTGTCATATAATGGCATCTTGTTTGGCATCTCAACTTTTCTGTGACCAGCGTGGTTTCCTCTTGAAATTGAGTCAAGCAGCATGGGCTGCACTTTGAGAAATACAGAAAACAGAGTGTAATTAAACACTAAAAGGAAATGATCTTTCATGACAAAAAACTTACCTTCCGCATTAAGCCACAGAAATAATTGGGCTGCTTAGCATTGCTGTACATAAACACAGCAAATTGAAGGTGGCTCACAGGCAATGAGATGGTTACCTGAGCCAAGCCTTAGATCTGTGTTTTTAAGAAAAAGGAATGCACATAGGCAGCAGGACTTGTTTGTGCCTTCGCAGTGGCGTGCTCTAAAATGCTTGCAAGTACTTAAAGGGAAGCATTTTGCTTCTTCAGGAATTGTGTTTCATAGTCTAACATTTTTTTAGCCAGAGAAGTCAGCAATCAATCAGGAAATTAACCAGGGAGTGCACCAGCCAGTTTAAGATTATCTTGAAATGATTCTTTTTGCTGGGGTAGCATGGGCCTCCCACCTGATTGACACTACTCAACACAGATGTAGCTGCTAAGTACGGGAGGAGGTAAAGAATGGATCATAGGGAGATCAGAGGCGTGAAAGGAACGGAGAGATGCAGGGCAGCAGGGAGCTTGAACTAGCAGCAACATGTCGCATGTCCATCATCTGCACATTATCTACAGCCATTTAGGTCAGTGAGGTGGAGAGTCCCAGTGCAAAAATGCAAAACCACTGGTGTGATTGACTCTGTCAGTCAAGGAGCGAAGCACTACGTGGAGGGCTGGGACTGTATGCCACATTATCATAAGGGGCTTACGCAAACACCCATAGGAGTGGGAATGGCAATGCGGTCTAACTCTTACAATGACCCCTTCCATTCTGGGATCCTAACAGATTGTTTTAATCTTTTTTTAAAACTTTCTATAAGTCACTCTCTGAACCCCACAAACTTAAGAAACCTTTAAATGAGGTTGTCAAGGTCCTCAGCTCAGAGAAGCACACTGCCACATCTTGTTAAAAGCTAGCAGGGAGAGTAACATGTCCTAACACCAATGGCTTTAAAGCGGCTGCTGGAGAATGCAGTGAATGCCAAGTTCACATTGTGTCCTTAAAGACTGTGTGATTTAGGTTTTCTGGCCAGAGGCTTTGTCATAGTTTTTTGCCTTAAGACTGGCAAACCTAGTGTCAGGGCCGGACCCTGATTTCTTTCATCCTCGCATGTCTCACTGCATGTGTTATGTAATTGTCATAGACTACATTTAAAAACACATTTTCAGATTTTGGTGTTGCCTGTGTTTTCAGAACAAAGCTTGCTAAAACAAACAAAGGTAAAACAGTGTTTTCTGGTTTAGGTGATTGAATTAAGGTAAATAAATGCCAATTGAATTTTCAGACAGATCAATCTAAGGTTCAAAATGCTCTGAATCTTGCCAACATGTATAGCAGAGAAAGCACAAAATAAATCTTGTGGAACGAGCTCATGAAGACAATTACAAAGTCCCATGGACATACAGAGGAAGATTGGCTGTCACAGGGGAGTTGGAAAAAAGGTATCTCCTGTAATTTATGCTGAAGCAGGTCTTTTTAAAAGAAACCAGTCTAAAAAAGGCAGTTAAGGACAAACACTGCTGGACTCCTGCTGAGTCCAATCTAAATTTAACTTGGGTATCTCTGGCAGTAGACTGGTGATTAAATAAAAGTTCCACTGTTAAACAGTATATAAATAAATTAATATGGTTTTTCATGTCTGCATGTCATTAGACATATACCTAATTAAATATCATTAGGCTACTGGCACAAATAAAATATTTCCACATTACACTGCAATTAAAGCACAAAATCTACTCCAGGTAAAAATAACCTGGTGTGGACCAAAAGAGCTACACCCAGAAGAGTACAAACATGGATATGCCATACAAGCATGGCAGAGGGCGTGGTGAAGAAAGTACAGTCTGCTTGAACTCAGGATTGTGAGCAGAATTTGGTGAGAACATCCATGCTTTGATAAAACACCAGACTTGAAGACGGCAGATTACTGTTTACTTCTCATTTCAACACAGGAGACACAAAAGGTCAACTCTTTTTATTCCAAACAGTATTACAATGAAGGATTCCTGATCTTAACTGAATGGTTGTTACTGATGATATATGATATTTTCCTAAACCTAACCATGCATCTGTTGCTCCGACTGAACCTAAATTGAACCATCATTATTTTTTTAGCATACACTAGAGAGTCTATGGTTTGTTCTTGGCACAGACTCAATAAACTCAACTATCATAGATCTAATCATTAAATTAGGTCATGCTGCTGTAAACGCAGCAATCACAACTTCGTTATGTAATATACCCGCTCCTTGAAACGTGAGTTTAGTGTACTGGCCCTTGTTGGTAAAGAACACTAGAAAGTTTCCTGGCAGTGCATTTATTTGTGTGTATGTGTGTGTATGTGTGGTCATCTGGACATAAAGAACAGCTTTATTGTCTCCATTCAAAGGTGAGGGGAATGGGGACCTGAAAAGCACCTCTCATCCAAACCCTTCCGTCTAATGGCTACACTTGACATGCAGGGGACAATTCCTTCAGCAAAGTGAGTGAAAAGGTGCTGGCCAGCTGAGCGGGACACTCAGCTAAAAGGAAGCAGAGACAGAAAGAGCCCTGAAAAAGCAAAGGTGAAAAAGAGAGGGGAAAATAGAATATCGGAGAAACTGAAGGTGGGAGTTTGATTAAAGCTTAAATATGAGTAATCTTCCTGAATCAGTATATACAGAAATTAATTTATGACAAAATTACTCTCAGGTACAAAACAGAAGTTCAAGGAGCGTGTTAAAAAGTGTGTGTTGTTGAGGTTAGTGGGTCCATTGGGCGAGTCTGGGATCTTTAAAAGCACATCCTCCAGATCCCGGGGCATGCTATGAGAGGAATACCAAGCCATGAAAATAATGGAGAGAAGGCCGAGTCACCCCTGCCCACCAGCCTTTCAACGCACTGGCCACTCAAAGGGCAACTACCAACACTGAGCTGTTGCCTGGACAGAGCGAGTCTCTATCCCTTTCCTTCTCAGCACCAATTGATTTACTTGATGAAAGCTCCAATCTTCAGCGTTTGTCTAAAAATGGAAAATGTTTTATCTGCATCACAGGACTATTACTGAATTTAGTTTTACTCAATTAACTTACTGAATTAACTTGCATTTCCCAGACCAAAATCATGGCAAAAAATCAATGTCTCAATTTTTTTTACAGTTTTAGTTTATTTTCTACATAGATGGAAAATTATTTAAGACTTTATCTACATATCATGATCTGTGCTGCCTCCACATTATTTGATCATCAGTTATATCCCAAATGTACAGGAAGTAGAGTGACGTTTGTCCTTATAAGGAGGTGCTTTTCCCCGGCCTTAGTGGTATTTACCGGTCGATGTAGTTTTTTTTTTTTTTAACTTTTTCCATATTGCTTCTGTTTTTGTCCATTTCAGAATTGCTTTTTTTTTAACAGCTTTTATCCAATTACCAATATCCTTTCACATTTTCTGTATTGCTTTTGCTATTTCTTCATCATTTGTACTGTATAACATGGTGTTGCATCCTGTTGTCCATACTACTAAATTCTTGCCACAGGAATGAAGGATTCATATGGGTAGGTATTTAATAGACATCCTGGCACAAATGCTCACGACAAAGACTAAGAGAAAGCAGGGAGGTTAAATACGGTGGGGAGCTGTTTGGTGAATGACTGCGGCTGAGGATAATGAACACAATGAGTGAGTCGAGCTAATGACCAGACAGGAGGGAACCAAGGAAAACCATGATAGAGAAGGTGAAACAAGAAACAGAATTAGGACAACTGATCTACAGTAAAGGTAATAAATAGAAAACATGAGTGTAACTAAAAACCAACAACCGAAGACTGAAGGAATCCTGATAACAAACCAATAATTCAAGAATACAAAAAAACAAGCTTAAACAAACTAAGAAGTATCTTAAAAAACTGAAATTATCACTGAATAAAGCCACCAGGACCTTAATTTCACCTTCATTTTCAGTGAGAGCTCAACATGGTGGCTGGTGATTGACCCATACAATGTAAACAGAAAAGTAGGAAAACAGATTAAAACTCGGATTCATTGGGCTGTGCGAGTTAAAACAACAGTAAAAGTGAATAAAATCAGCACAGTGTCTGCTCACATCAGACGGAACTCCAGAAACCTTTGCTGACAGCATGTAACAGCTCCTTCATTGGAAATAAAAAATATAGAGGTCACTGCCTGCCACTTAGCATACAAGTTATTTCAATTAACTGAGTTTCATCCACTTTCAGAGCCTTAGTTTCCAGTCTCCAGACACATTCAATATTATGCCATTTGGTCCTGCTTATGAGTATTATATGAGTTTAGAAACGCACTGAACTGACAGCTAAGTTAGGAATGTGCATTAGCCTGGTCAGTTTAACCTAAACTTAGTCATTAGCATTTATTCAGTGTGTCCAAGGACAGTTATTAATATTATCAATTAAACTCATTAATTATGGGGCCCCACTGTCAGAAGTTAATAATTAACCAGTGGCGGTTGGTCAATAGAGCGCCGCCCCTCCCGTGAATCAACCATAACAAATATGAAATTAATTATACATTTGTACATTGCGTTTTTACTCGTGCAGTGGTGTGATAGACTCTGCTGTAGGCTACATGCCACTGCCAGCAACCATTAAAAGCTTTCGACTTTAATCTAGGCTTGCTATTTGCTATTGGATATAAAGCCCTCCTCCAGGTGGTCGCCGGTAACACTGGAGTCTATGAGAGCTAGCAAACTTTTTTTCCCGCGAACAAGCAGAGGCAGCTTTTCATTGGCGCATGAAAAATTGATTCTAGTTCGCATCTCTGTGCGCCCAGACCAATCGCAGAGTTTTCCATATTTTTAATCTTAACGTGATTGGACAATTCATCGAATCAATCACGTCCATCAAGCAAGCATCCGAGGAAGCGCCGGGCTCTCGGGGAAGAAGACCACAGACAGTAGGATTGCTGCAGAGGTGAGTCTCTGTTGTAGAAATTAGTTGTTGTCCATTTTTCAGTGCAGTCAAGTCAAGTCAGCTTTATTTATATAGCACATTTAAAAACATCAGAATTGATCCAGTCTTCTATGTTAGTCCTCAAAACATTAGACACACCTACCTTTTAATGTGGTCTTTGTTTTTCCTGAATATTTGTACATTTTTGCAATAGAATAGGAAATTCAGAACCATCATCCCTACTATTATGTTGTGGTTATGGTATAACATGTGGTCTATTCTAATTACAGTAGCCTATATTTCTTTATCTATTCTGTCCCAAAACTCTTTATTTAAGGTCAACAATATCCAAAGTATCTCTCTAATTGTATTAATACTTGAACAATGGTCTAGTTTAGGTGGTTTTTAGAATTTGTGTGTTGTGTTCTGATTGTGAGGTGCTATTTGACCCGTCACGCGCAACTGCGCCCCCCCCAACAAATTGAATCACCAGCCGCCACTGTAATTAACCCCAGTATAAATCTAAAAAGTCCGTTGGTCTATATGTGTCAATCTGGGAGAGTTATGACACATTCAGAAAAGAGATTAAGGCTATGAATTTGAGCACTGACCTTTGCAGCCAACAGTTTGCAGTATACACGTACAAAATTACCACAAACAACATCTCTTTTAAATGTGTACAACACTTTATTAACCTTAGCACAATGATTCAACCAATGATAAACACTATTGTCCACTGTTACACTGCAAAAAATCAAAGTCTTACCAAGTATATTTGTCTAATTTCTAGTCAAAATATCTCATTACACTTAATATCAGACACAACTGCCTAACAAGTTCTATATCAGCCAGATATAGGGACTTGTTTGAAGACAATACATCTGGAATATCTTGTTAAAGGGATACAAGGTAGTTTAGCAGCAGTATAGCGATCTCTATTGGTCAACCTGAAATTCTACACTGTCGTAAAAATGCCCACCTTTGTATTATACACATCCACTAACTAAACATCGTGGCGAATGCTGCCGTTGTGTTATTTAGTCAGTGCAGTTAGGTCATCTGATTCACAAGTGTAGACTGCCCACGTAAGATACTTTAATCAGAGATTTTCTGAAGAGAGAACTCAAGATAAAATGCTATAATACTGTTGCTGGAGGAAGTGGCCGGGGACCGGGATGTCTGGGTTTCTCTGCTCAGGCTGCTGCCCCGCGACCCGATCCCCGGACAAGCGGAAGATAATGGATGTATGCAGTGTTCGAACTATGCTGAGATTTTCGGGGGGTCCCATTTTTTTCTCGGGGGGGGGGGGTTGCTTGCTTGCTTGCGCTTGACTCAGAGCGCGGATCTCGAAAACACATGAGAAGCCTATATACAGAATCATACGCGGACAGCACAGCTTTATGCCAATTACGCACACAGGCTCCACACCTCCACACACGCATCGCGTCTGCAATCATAACTCATCAGGGGAAATCACATTTTGCCAATATTTTAGAGACCCCCCAACATTTCCCAAATCATGTTTTCGGGGGTCTCGTGTCAGTTTCAGGGGGTCTCGGATCCCCCGAGTCCCCCCGTAGTTCAAACACTGGATCTATGGATGTATAGATGGACTGTTGCTGATCTTGAATGGGATTCTTCCCTCATCATGGTGTATTCGTGGAGGGATTCCTTTGTATTAGCAGACACTTACAAAAGTTACATCTTAGACAGATGCGCGCAGACACTACCAACATACACGCCGCAATAAACGCAGACTAGCTCTACACTATTCTGATTACAATCATAATCAGAACAAATTAATCCATTTTCATGTGTAGATAACAATTCTTGTTCGGATCAAAACGCTATTCTTATTCTAATCAGGTCAGTCCGTGTATTTCTGAAGCTAGGCTAAGTCTCGAACTCAAGAGGAATTAGAGCACCATCATCACCTGTCTCTTTACGATCTAAAACGCAGATCACTATGGTAGATGAACAAGATCACGCTTGGAGAAATTTCACAAAGATGGGAAGTGCCAACATCGAACGTTTCATATTCAGTCTGTGAAAGGCAGAATATGAAACGCTTGGTGTTGGCTCTTCAACGCAAGCGAACACATAGCCTACAACTACAACTAGCATACCGTACCTAGCTAAGTGCCGTAAACACAAATGACTCTTCTCGCGCATCACGACACTTCAGAAGCGGGTCGCTCCTGCTGAAGTTGCATATGGGATTTTCAGCATACAGACCCCTGTTGGGAGCGAGACAGGCTTCATTTGCTTACCATTGACTTGTTTAACCTTTGGTAAACTCCTGAAGGCTATAATTTTAGGTGAAAATGCTACCTAGTGCCCCTTTAAATGAAAAAGTCTTGAAAACAAATTGTTTTGAGTCACATATCATATGAAAAAAAGCTTTTTTTGACATTTGAAGAGGTTTTTAAGCTAATTTCAAGATCACTTTTATCTCAAATGTCCTAAATATCAGATCTTATTTCAAGAAATCTTGACAAGCTGATTTTCACTAGTTCCATTGGCAGATTTTTTTGCTTATTTCAAGCAACAGCGTCTTTTATTTTTGGAGGGGCATTTTTTCCAGTGTACGACTTGTGTCTTTTTGTTAATTTCATGCAAATGACGGTGTGCAGCCCGTGGAAGATTGGTTTCCGGGGAGTGGACTTCTTGATAAAGGCCTGGGATGGTGACAGCAGGTGCACTCATCTCCCTCTCCTCCCAACCAGCCACACCGGTGCCACAAGTCCTGCTGAGGTGGAAACAATATTGGATCTTGGAGTTTGTAGGGGTGGGCGGCCATGTGATTTTCTTGAGTTTCTCCTGTTTTTATTAGTCTTGGCAGGTAAGTGGTTGTCATTAGTTTGGAACTAGCTTCCCTTTGAAGATAGTTTGGTTTGTTTGTTGCTTTGGCCTTGGCCCGTCCTGAAGCCTATTAGTTTATCTCTAAGTGGACATTATATTTCTTTTATGAAAAATAAATAAACTTTTGTGTAAAATTCTAAATAATGTCTCCGTGGCTGCTTGAGGGTTGAGGAAAATGGGTCACATTTATGTTGTGCCTTGGTTACCCCGAGATGGGGCATAACACTACAAAGCTACCACAGTATGTGCAAACTATTCAGGCAAAAAAAGTAGGTGTGTGTGTGCATGTGTGTGTGAGTGGGAGAAGAGGGAAGACTCACACAACAAGATGGCAGCTGTGACAGTGTCGTGGTGAGATGGGGACCATGTAATCGATGAGTCACAGAATGGCGGCCAGGAGCTGAGGGGGATGTTGAAATCCCTGATGGTGGATCCAGTTCTGGTTAACACAGCACTTCAGTTAGTGTGTGACTTGTGTTTGAGGTGCCAGGCTAAAAAAAGGAGGATGGTTAGTTTGCATGCAAGGTCATGACTAACTTCAACTCAACTCAAATGAATCTTACTACTTAAACAAGACCGCAGCATAAATGTAAACAACACAGACTTTCAGAGTAAAAGTTGGTCTCAGTTCGTGAGGTCCCAACAGAGGCCGGAGTGTCGGTGGATGACAGTAGCAGACACAAAAAACCATGAGTTCAATAATACCTTTGGACAGTTGTTTTACTTAGTTTTTATTGACATGCTAGAAACCTTTGTTTCACTTTCGGTTTTGTTAGAACCACAATCCTGTGAAAAGTTTTTCAGTTCTTAGGTTTTATGTATCAACATATTAAAAAATCCCTTGCAAAAATAATAGAAACACACTTGGCAAACACTTTAATTAACAAGTTTGACTTTTTCTTTTTTTTAGAAATATTTAAAGACATAAAGAAAATGATTGAAAATGATTAAATCACTTTTAATTTGTAGTGTTTTGTGTTCCTTCACAAGTGAAAATGCAAAGTGTGCACATAAACTGACTGCTTGCAGAGCTTAGGGAGCTGTTGCACCTGGCTGATGGCTGTCAGTGGAAACCATGGAAAGTATTACAAAACTTCTCCAAGAAGACATTTCAACTTGTGGAAAAACATGTTGGTTGTTTTCAGTCAACTGTGTTTAAAATTTGAAGCATAAAAAGATTGACGAAAAAGACGTCAAAGCATCAGGACAGAAAAGTTAAAACGTTGTGCCTGAAAACAGAAACTGTACAAGAAAAGAAATAAGAACAAATGGGTGGAAACAAGAGTCACTTTTTGGTGACTAAACTGTAAGAAACTGGCTGAAGGAAATGGGATTTACATCCAGAAAAACCAAACATAAACCACCACTAACATCTAAAGAGAAGACAACAAGGTTACAGTGGGCTGCAGAGAAGCTGAGTGGATGGAAGTGAGATTCAGTGATAATTCACCAATTGGCTTTGGACAAGCAGATGATGCTGGAACTTTAGTTTGGTGCAGGTCCAATGAAACAGAAAAGCTGAAGAAAACAAGCACATTTCCACCATTTCACTTTCGGTAAGTCGCTTTTATCCAAAACGACTTACAATCAGTGTGTTCTACATCGGTAGGCAAAAGAACTTCAGGTCACAAGAAATCATAAGTGCATTTCCTTCCAAAACCAAACAGCTAAGAGCATAACTAGTGCTAGAGTAAGTGCAGTAAGTTAGGTACCTAGACAAATGGGAAAAAAGACAATTTAGAAAACAAAGAAGTGCGTAGGAAGCTGGGACGAAACAGGTGATGTCCTAAGAGGGCGGATCTGGGTAGTGATTCTTGAAGAGATGGGTTTTCAGCCTGCGGCCAAAGATGGGCAGCAACTCAGCAATTTTTCATATTTTAAGTTTTCTTTCAGGTATGAACAGAATTTACGAGTGATCCAGACCTGTTTCCTAAAATAGTTTGCTGTTATTCGAATCAAGTTTGCTTAACTAATGGATTGTATATTTAATTACTTTGAAGCAATCATAAATAAATATATACATTATACCCCATAATTATGCTGATATTATTCTGTTTGACTTAAATTTTGAAATTGAAGGTTAATTTGACTCTGTATATCACAAGGTCAATGGGAAGTGTAACCAGCGGCTGACTTGCTACTTTCGGATGCCTTAGCGCGTCAGGCTCTTGGAAGAGAGCGTGTGCTCCGAGACTGTGTAGATATCCTTGTGGAGACAGACGAATGGCTGACATCGCGATTTAGATTGCCAAGGACTGTGCTGCTGCAAATATGCAGCTTGCTGGAGCCACAACTCCAGAGAGAAACACACCGATCAAACCCACATAATTCGAGCACTAGACTGCACACATATACGCATCAAAGTACCCGTGCTGTTATGGAGCGCACAAGTGAGCTGAAGGCCAGGTGGGTGTGTCTCCATACAGCGGGGGGCAAACTGCTCTACAGCCCAGAGAAGGCATGCCAGATTATTGGCCATTGGATTTTTGTTTTTTTAAAGCCATTTTAATATCAGCCCATTTATTTCTTTCCAGATTTTCCTTTTTAGATCTCTGAAAGCAGAACTTCAGTCTCAGAGCCCCTAAAGTTGTTATTTTTGCGCCTTGATGCCATTCTCATGACTCAACACTCAACACTTCCTCTTATATGGTATAATTTTGAACGTGGAGTATGCAAATTTACTATCCTCGTGCATGTGCACTTAAATATGCACGGGTGGCATTCATCATTTATGCAGGTGGTTTACACACTTTTCTGAAGTTAAGAGTGTTTGTTGAATCTTGTTGAATCTACGAGACCTTCGTACGAAAAAAGTGAGAGAAATTTAGATTAAAAATACGAAAATATTCTTGCATGAGGCCCATTGATGTTGTACTTTTATTTTGTGTTTTTCCTTTATTTCCTGTGAAAAGGGGAGCCTTTTTTTCTGAAGAGAGCGCGTCTCATGTGTCGTTGACAATGTTTTGTAGTTAGCGAACAATGGTGAAATGAAAACGCACACGGATAGTGTCATAAAGTCATAATGGCCTCACGCTCGTCAGTTGGTTTGTGTTGGTGTAGGACAAAAATAAAGGAAATAAACGCTCCAGACCATCAATAAAGTTTAAGATTTGTGTTTTGTTCTTTCCTGTTTAGTTTCTTGGTGTTTCCTCCATCATCACTTTGTTTGAATAAACACTTACTTATCCTTTCCTCCGTTTCTCACTTTTTAAAATTTTCAACATACTTCAAATTTGATCATACTGCCAAGAATGCTAAGAGACACTGCAGACAGCACAGTCAATGCTCTTTAACTCAGCTATGGGCTTTTTTGTGGTTGATTCCTCATCAAGATCCAAGATTTGTTAGTACTTAATTAGTACTTAATTACTGTAGTCTATTATAGCCACTGGAAAAATAAAATTGTGCTTTGTCTGTCAAGCCTTTTGATCTTAACACTTTTAAAAAGTAGTTCCCTGGGATGTTGACAATGAAGCAAATTGACAGGCCTGTTTGTAGACTGCGGGGAGAAGATTATTTTTCTTTGTAGACATGACCCCATTCGTCTTTTTGAGCTGTCTTAGAGGAATTTGGGGATCTGAAGCTCTACCCTGTTTTGAATGAAAAAGAACATGCTTGTTGGAAGGAGGAAAGCCACAAAAAAACAATGTGGTTTCTTAATTCTGATCGGCATAACAATCAAAGTGAAAACAGTAATATATCACAAGCACCAATCTATGGGAAAAGAGTTATTCACACATTTGAATTACATACTGCACGCTAGGTTTGAGAGTTTGAGTGTGAAAGCTCGAAACATTTGTATTGTTGAGTCAACATATTTCCGATCACATAAGAAGACAAGCAGCATTAGTGAAGCCAGCAGTATGGAAATTCTGGACTAAGCAGCTGTCATTTTGCTCATTGACATTATACATGCTTGATATGTGCCACACTGTTTTTTACCCTCTCCATGGGGGTAATTTAAGGAACAATAAAGCACTCTAGTGGGTAACAGAGCCCTCTTTGTGGTACAGGCCCCTGGGGGCTGCTAATCTCTGCCAAGGAAAACAATAGCTCACTGCTACAGCAGAGCCCACTACTGTCAGTAATGCATCAGGTTCAAATACGTGCTTAAATGCGCACACACACACACACACACACACACACACACACACACACACACACACACACAGTTAAAGATTAAATGCTTGCCACCCATCTTGACACCCACAAGCAGAAAATAAGTCTCCTACAACCTGTTTGGCAAATAACGCGGTGATTTCAGAGATGTAAGAGATTATGGCAATGAGAAGGATTTATCTAAGGACCTCCTATCATGCATGAACCGAGGGTGTTTCCATTGGCAGAATATACATGTTATCAAGCAAATGGCTCTGTTGATACATCAGCCCCTGGTTAGAATGTAGTCAATGAATCATACAATTCTGACAGCTCATTCTGGCAGCTCATGCTGCAAAAACCTAGCCTAGCAAGCCAGACCCGTACAGCAAAAAGCTGTACAGGGGTCTAGTGACGCTGGATAGCAGTGTGGGCGGGATAAACGGCTGTCTGTCAAGTTCAACGCCACGCAATAGGATGGCGCAACAACCAATCAGAGCGATGAAGAAGTTTTACGTAGTCAACGCGCCGGAATTTACATTGTGGTTTGTAGTCTATGGCCTGAAAAGCTGATTTCTCTTAAGCTCTAAACTCTGTAAACTTTAACAACATTTGAAACATTTTCAGGCGAGAAAGTAGTCGTTTAGATCCCCAAGGTGTTGAAAATCTGACAAAATACCGGCTATTTACAATTTTGTTCCCACGAATTCGGCGCTGCTAAAGCTAACCGCAGTGAGCAACGCACTTCCGGTTTTGTCGTTTTGACTACTCTCGTCCCGTTAACGGATTTTGACCGTTCAAATTCCTTACCGGAGAGTTTTGTCAGCTCTGAGACGAAGATCGGCCCGCTGTCTTCGGTACATCATGCTCGCAATTGACTGGGGATTGCTCTCAGATGTAAGTTTACTTCGTTTCCCTATAAAGCTAAAGAGAGCTAGCTAATGGAACTTTTTTTTTTTTTTTTACCTCTCTCTGGAACTACACACTGAAACGTCGCACCTCTGTCGTCACTAGGTAGCCCGGCCTCCAACCCCGCTCCTCACGATTTGATTGGCTCGATCAAGTTTTGATTTGGAACGTTGCAAAACGACCACAAGTGACTAGACTAGCCCCGGAGCAAATTCCATTTGCGGCCGCTAGGGGCGTCTAGATTTCTAGACTAGCAAAAACCCAATTAATTAGAAATATATACTGAATCTATGTTATAAAACTCAAAGTATAAGATGGTAAATATAACACTCAAATCTTATTACCTTGAAGTTTAGCAAAATTCTGTTAATCTACCATGTGTGACTGCTTATGAATTGACACTTATCAATAACAGACCATTAGAGAAGCAGCAGAGGCTAAGTGATGACAGCAAAGGTCGTGTTTTGATGAGTTTGACGCCCTTTCCTGTATTACACCTGGTCGTCTTTACCAGTTATTCTCACCTGTTTTAAATCCCCTCATCGCTCCCTCAGCATTTATTCTCTCAGTCTTCTGTTGATCCTTGACGGATCATTGTTTCAAACCAATCCTTTTCATGTTACCAGCATTTTCTCCTTTGACTCTTGGTTTGATTTCTCTGTTTTCTCAGTGTGTGTGGTTCGTTTTCCCCAGTGTCCTCCTCACAGTTTGTTATCAGATTTTGGATAAGCTTTTTCACCTGTCTTTGGATTTCTATTTGGACTTATTAACCTCAGTTTTGGCCAGTCCTCAGTGTGCGATTAGGTCCGCTCATGAATCTTGATGCAATCACCATAAGCTTTCATTATAAAGAGTTGTTGCAGCTGGCAGGAATGACTTCCTGTATCTCTCCATGTTACATCGTAGTTAAAGAAGCCTCATACTGATCAGATACTCCAATGTTTCAACTCTATGTTTGTAAGTCAGGTACATTTTGGGTGGTGGGAGGAAGCCAGAGTACCTGGAGGGAATCCACGCATACACAGGGGAACATACAGACTCCACACAGAAAGGCCCCAGCTGGGAGTTGAACCTGGAGCCCTCTGGCGACGTTGCTAACCACCACGCCACCGTACAGCTCCAGTCCTCCTTCCCTAAAGTCCAAATACTACACCTGCTGTCCAAAAAACATTTCTTCATCCAAGACATACTGTCCTACAATTGTAGCTCCAAATATAGTCAACACAATTTCAAGATTTCTATAGGTTAACTTGTCTGGTTCTTTGTGTATACAGTATACATTAAAGAATATCAGAGGGAGGAGAGGTGCATCATGGGAGCTCCTCCAGCAGCCTGGGCCTATAGCAGCATAACTATGGGATGTTTCAGGGTCACCTGAGCCATCCCTAACTATAAGCTTTATCAGAAAGGAAAGTTTTCAGCCTGATCTTAAAGGTAGAGAGGGTGTCTGCTTCCTGAAGCCAAACTGGCAGCTGGTTCCACACATAGGGGCCTGATACCTGAAGGCTCTGCCTCCCAAACTGTCAGCTGGTTCCACAGAGAGGAGCCTGATAACTGAAGGCTCTACCTCCCAAACTGTCAGCTGGTTCCACAGAGAGGGGCCTGATAACTGAAGGCTCTGCCTCCCAAACTGGCAGCTGGTTCCACAGAGAGGGGCCTGATTACTGAAGGCTCTGCTTCCCAAAGGGGCAGCTTGTTCCACAGAGAGGGGCCTGATAACTGAAGGCTCTGCCTCCCAAACTGGCAGCTGGTTCCACAGAGAGGGGCCTGATACCTGAAGGCTCTGCCTCCCAAACTGGCAGCTGGTTCCACAGAGAGGGGCCTGATAACTGAAGGCTCTGCCTCCCAAACTGGCAGCTGGTTCCACAGAGAGGGGCCTGATAACTGAAGGCTCTGCCTCCCACACTGGCAGCTGGTTCCACAGAGAGGGGCCTGATAACTGAAGGCTCTGCCTCCCAAAGGGGCAGCTGGTTCCACAGAGAGGGGCCTGATAACTGAAGGCTCTGCCTCCCATTCTACTTTTAGAAACTCACCACAAGCAAACCAGACATCAAGTGTGGGAACAACCATCTTCATCAAGAGAGCATCCCAGCTTCATACCTGTAAGAGCTCTTCTAACATAGACATGTAGTTATCTCAGATATTTTGTCATATACTCACCTCGGTGTTCTCTACAGATCCTGCACGAGCACCATCTGCTGTTCTGAATTTGAAGCCCCTGGGGTTGATGCCCACATCATCATTTTCCGCATTCTGCTATCACCTTTTGAGTTTTATCAAATGCCTAAAAACTTACTTACTTGTGTCTGGCTTATTCTTTGGGTCCTGAAGATTATTGCAACCCTTCCATTTTCTGCATCACTCTGAGACAGGATGTTCCTGATTTTAACATTACGAAGGTGAAAGAAGGCAGTCCTAGAAACCTGTTTTATATGTGCGTCAAAGGATAAATTCTGGTCAGAAATAACTCCAAGGTTCCTCACTGTAGTACTAGAAGCCAAGGAAATACCATCTAGAGTAACTATATAACTGAACAGTTTCTCCCTGAAACGCTCAGGTCCAAAGATAATGACTTCAGTTTTGTCTGAATTTAGAAGCAGACAGTTCTGAGTCATCCAGGTCTTTATGTCTTTAAGACATGCTTGTAGTCTGACCAACCTATTGGGTTCATCTGGTTTTATAGATAAGTACAGCTGAGTATCATCAGCATAGCAATGGAAATTTATGCCATGCTGTCTAATAATGTTACCTAATGGAAGCATGTATAAAGTGAAAAGAATCGTTCCAAGCACAGAACCCTGAGGAACTCCATGACTTACTCTGGTGTGTGAGGAAGATTCTTCATTTACAAGAACAAACTGAAATCTATCAGATAAATATGACTTAAACCAGCCTAATGCAGTTCCTTTCATCCCAATAACATGTTCAAGTCTCTGTAATAAGATACTGTGATCGACCGTATCAAATGCAGCACTGAGATCCAACAGGACAAGCACAGACACAAGTCCGCTATCAGAGGCTAAGAGGAGATCATTGGTAACTTTCAGCAGTGCAGTTTCTGTGCTATGATGCACTCTGAATCCTGACTGAAACTCTTCAAACAGATTATTTCTGTGTAAGTGATCACAAAGTTGAGCTACAACTATTTTTTCAAGAACTTTAGACATAAAAGGGAGATTGGACATAGATCGATAATTAGCTTCTGAATTCTTCTGAATCATAAGTAAAGATTTAATTACCACAAACTTAAATGGCTGAGGTACATATCCTGTCAACAAACGCAGATTGATCAAATCTAATATGGAAGTATTGATTAAAGGTGCCATGGCATGAAAATAAATGGAGGCTTTTATATATTTCTATAGGCTTTAGTGGTCCCCTAATACTGTATCTGAGTTTTTTTCCCCAAAATTCTGCCTTGGTGCAGAATTACAGCCAGTCCCAAAAATGAGCTTTCCTTAGGATCCTCAGAATGAGCTGTTTCATTCTTCTTCAGGAAGCTTGAAGTAGGGGGTTTTGGTCTAAAATGAGCGAGCTTACCATCTCATGGGCATGCAAACACCTCCAACAGCCCAGTTGGCAGAGATAAGAGCTTGCTAACATGACACACACAGACAGGCAGTTTTGGCATAGCCATATATGGGCCCTGGGGGGAAATAACCTCGACGTCATATGAGGCAGCTTTCCCGATCAGGCCATCTGCATGGTCACATTACCAAAGGCGGAGAATAGTTTCCGGTGCATGGTTTAGGTCTATCGTCATTTTTAGCCACTGGGGGACCGCAGGCAGGCTAGGGGAACTCATATTAATGTTAAACAACCTTAAAAAGTGAAAATTTCATGCCATGGCTCCTTTAAGGGGAAAACCTCTTTGAGTCTGGTTGGGATTGGGTCTAAAAAAATTTTACATTGTAAAAAAAATAATAATAATTTTAAAACAACAAACTTTAGCAAAAATTTCAAGTTAAGGGCACTTAAACTTAAGTTTTTAGTTAGAGTTTTTTCAGATTTATTTAGAGTATTTAGAGTTTTCCTAACTCATAAAATTTTACATTATTACAACTTTGAATCGTGACATTAGCTAACTCAGCTGTTAGCTGCAGTAACTTTTAACAATTTTCACAATGTAACGGTATTTAATTCCCACCTGTCGGAGGTGGGAATTTAACAGCTTGTCAACAAAGACAGATTGATCCAATCCAATGTGGAAGTATTGATTAAGGTGAAAACCTCCTTGAACAGTCTGGTTGAGATTGGATCTTAAATACCAGTTGATGGTTTAGAAGAAGCTGTTGCTGTTGTAGCAAGTGGGGCACCCAAATCTCCATTATTCAAAGAAGAACTTCACTTCGGAGAGCTTTACTTTTGTTCCATTGTGGACATTAGTGAGGTCAACTTTTCGTGAAAAATCCACCTATTCAAACTTGTGAATTATAAAAGCTATATATAAGAATTATATAAAAGCTGTATTTTAAACAGGACCTTGTTAAAAATGACATAACTGTCTTCAGCAGACATGCCTGGGAAATGGGAAAATCGATTGAAAAGCACTTAAAAAGCCGAAAATGCCAAAAATTGC
The DNA here is from genome assembly GCF_027942865.1 of Odontesthes bonariensis. NCBI lineage: Eukaryota > Metazoa > Chordata > Actinopteri > Atheriniformes > Atherinopsidae > Odontesthes > Odontesthes bonariensis. Next base: position 2,180,049 of record NC_134517.1, on the reverse strand, counting down.
CCTATTTTGGAGGCCTCATAACTCAGCCATACGACATCACAGAGACCTCATTCAAAGTTTATATGTGACAGGAGGCTCTCAACTTCAACTGAAATAAACGGTTTGTTGATAGGGCGGGCAGTAGATTGGCACCCATCAAAATTTCTTCAGAAGTTTTCTAGTTACCATTGTTGGTTGATAAAGGGTCGCCAAGATGCTCAAACATTTCTCAAAGTAATGTCATTAATCTCACATCTAATAATCCATCCATCAATTTTCTATACCCGCTTGATCCAGTTCAGGGTCAGGGGGGCTGGAGCATATCCCAGCTGTTATTGGCCGATACGCGGGGTACACCCTGGACTGGACACCAGTCCATCACAGGGCCACACAGAGACAAACGAGACACACAACCATGCACGCTCACACTCACATAGGGACAATTTAGAGACACCAATTAACCTAACATGCATGTGTTTTTGGTAGTGTTGCACCTATACCGATACCAGTATCGGGCGGGGCCCTGATCGGCACTAAAATGGTGGTATCGGTATCGGCGAGTACCAACAAATAGGGCACCAATACCATTTCCGATACTTGTATGACACTTGAACGTCTCCCGACACTTGCTACACAGTGTTGTGATCACTGTGCAGCTATCGCTATTGGCCTGCTCCAGACCAATGAGAACGGGCCAATAGCCGCTCTTAACCAATGCCGGGGCAGATTTTTCTATGTGTGAGGAGCAAGACGTATGGCGACACGGCACTCTGTCAGCTGGGGAGGGTGTCGTTCGCAGTCATTTAGAGCTGCCGGCGACGAAGACAGCTAGCCAGGGGGAGTTTGCAGCGCGAGTGTGAGGAGGGGAGGCTGGGTGCTTCCTGTAGTCAAAACAGAGTCCACGATAGAGAGTGCTGGGCCGCCATCGCTCCCTGTGCGGTCGTGACAGCGCACTACCAGCTGACAGCCAGTTACCGTCTTCGCCGTCCAGCAAAGCCGTTACCCCGGGGAGTTGGATGGCGGCACACGCTCAGACCCCGGGGGAGGGTCTCGCCAAGTGGGCGAGTTAAGTATTCTTCTCCTTTCAACTTCGTGTTTTAGTGTTTATGTATAGGTCGGCCTATTGTTATGTGGTATTGATTGGTGGGGTTGCGTGGGGAGGAGTGACGGGTCTGTGGTTAAACGGGCGCCATATGCTGCAGGTTAGTCGCGTGTTTTGTGGTGTGTTGACTCTGTGTGCTGTGTTTAAAGCGTGCCTTAAAGCTAGTGAAGCTAGCCTGACTTGTAGTGGGTTTTCATTCCGTGTGCTGTGTTAAGGGTTAGTCTGTCGTGTGTTTCGCAACCAAGGAAGCCTGCGTTCCCAATCCTTCTCTCTCTCCATTAGATCGGAGCCCCCCACCCCATGTGTTTTATGAACTTGTAAACCAATAAAGATTTTACATTTTACATCCAAGTAGTATGCAGCTTTTCATATATATATATATATATATATATATATATATATATATATACTGATACCACTCTGTTTGAAAAAAATTAATATATATATTAATATATATATATTCATTATTATTATTTTTTTTCAAACAGAGTGGTATCGGTATGGTATCGGTATCGGCCGATACTGCACAGCCAGGTATCGTATCGGTATCGGGGCCAAAAAAAGGTATCGGTGCAACACTAGTTTTTGGGTGGTGGGAGGAAGCCAGAGTACCCGGAGAGAACCCATCTAATAATAAGAAACCTAAATTCTTTTCATAAAAACAAAATAATCACAATTCAGTTCAAAGATGATATATTCTCTCTGTTTCTGATCACATTTTAGATCCTTCTGGGCCCACTGTCATTGAACAATGTGGTTGTTTTTACTCGTTAGGAAAGGACATGCCAAACAAAATACTGTATAAAAAGAGGAGAACTGTACGCGTGCAACATCATTTTCACGCCAACAAACTGACGATAAAGACACAAAAGCTAGTGGAACACTATCCCCATTATCATCAATGATCCTAACGGGAAAACGCCAATGCAAGGAAGAGAGAGGAGGAGAGGCAGTGGATCAGAGGAGTGTGCGGTGAAGAGAGATTAATTGTATTATGATTGGCTTGAATTGGACAGTATCTGTCAAGTACCTTTAGTTGGCATTAGTTGTGATTTGACACGATATTAAAAACTGCACTAAATTGAAATTGCAGTTAACAGTTATTCATAAACTGAAATGATCCTTTAACAAATCCATCTCTCTTCTTGGTTATGTGTAGATTATGAATTTCATGAGAAAACACTTAGCTTCTGCTCTCGGAAACATGAAGAATGTTGGGAATTCTATTCAAAAACCTTTGAGGTCCAGTAACCTCAGGCTAAAAAAAAACTCTTATCGACAGTCATTTTACCAGCCAATGACAATGTGATGAATTGAATTACAAGAACAACTCAAGCCTGTTATTAACACGTCCTCTCTGCATCTACCGTAGGCCTGTTCTTTACTGGTTAACTATGCGTGCTGCAATAGCCAAACCACATGTGAAGGACTGTATCAATAAGAACACATCATCAATCAAGCTTCCGTGCTCAGTATATTGTTTGCTGAGCTTTCCATGCCTTTAAATGAGAAGCAGGATCACTGACTGCTGAGCCAGTGATAGCCTGAAAAACATCAGAGATTTTTTTGTAAGCCTGGGAAGGGTGTGGTTAGTTGTGACAGGCTACAAAGAAACTGGGAGATGTAAAATGTAAAATAAAAAGAGGATGAAATAATTTGCAAATCATATAAGACAGTATTTCATTCACAATAGAACACAGAAAACATATGAAATGTTGAAAATGAGACATTTTACCATGTATCTATCTATATCAAAAATATAAACACTGCTGAAAGTTGAGATTGGATTCCCAGTGGTCTTCGGCCCTCACTGCATCATTTACAGACATGAGTCTGTCCTGGAAATCACTGCATGGGCTCAGGAACTCTTCCAGGAATCATTGTCTGTGAACACAGTTCAGATGCAGGTTAAAGCTCTATCATGCAGAGAAGAAGCCACATGTGAACAGGATCCAGAATCACTGGCCCAAAGCTCATTTAAAATGGACCGAAGCAAAGTGGGAAAATCATACTCTTTCTGTGAATGTGTGGGTTCTCTCTGGGTAGTCTGGCTTCCCACCTGACCACAGGAGTGAGTGTGAAGGTGGTTGTTTGTCTCATTTGTCTCTCTGTTGGGCCTGTGATGAACCTGTCCAGGTGGTACAGGTGAAACACGCATGACACAAATTAAACACCGAAATGAAAACTACCACAAAAACAAGCATAAGTTCCCCACACTACATCAGTTGTAGCCATTTTACATCATTTTCAGTTAATTTCAGTCAGTCTTTACCAATGATCAGTATCATTTTAGGTCAATTATAATGATGATTATAAATATTTTCAGTACAAAATTTGGCAGTGTAGTTTTTATAATGGAAAAGAAAACGTCATTGAGAAATTGAATCCTTAGCAACTGACCCCATTCACTGAGTTTCAGTGTGTAGGTCTTTCATGTCCCTATCCCCTCATCCTTTGTGTTTCAGATCCAAACACTGAGCTCTAAAGTGTAGAGACAATGTTTGTGCATGAAGAACTAGCCAGGTTGAGGACAAAATATTAACCTACCCTCATTACCCTCATCTAAAACACACTTTAGACCCTCGTACGAACATTCAATAGAAGGGATTAAACCCCTCTTTCATCCACTTCTTACGGGTTTTCTGTTGCTTCCATGGGTCATCAGATCCAGCTGGGAATCTTCACTTTGCCCACAACGAGTTGTGACAGACAAAGTACAGACCAAAGAATCAAACTGCTGAGCTACTTTGAAGATCAGCAGCTATTATTCCTCAAGTACCCACATTGTTCTACGCTTGAATTAGTGCACCTGAATCCACTAACCATGGTTGTTAGTTCTGTGTGCACATGAATGACATGTGAGGGCTGTTAATAGATATCTGAGAGTTTCACAAGGAAAGGCTGCTTGTGGTTCGGTGGACCAAGATGTCTGTTTACATGAATGAATTCATCATGAACTACACGTCATGCTTTTTCACTTTCCTGTTCTTATATATTCAAATATATGTAATAAAAATATCTAGTCAATATGACTTTGTGCTTTGTTAAGTTTGAGATTCTATGAATTGATGTTTCTGGTCTTATTATGGCTAGGCCTCCAAAGCTATTCATGTTCACAGTACTAATAACTTGTCAATGAAAGACACTGAGTCCTAAAAGTGGTTAGTCTGGTTCTCTCTTAATTAGCTTCTTGTGTAAGGTCCGTACCAACGGACATATAATTAAGTACTCATGAACAATAAACTTCAAGTCACTGCACATTTGTACACAGTTTTAATTACAATGAATTGAGCAAATTTGTGCTCTAATAAAAACTCTAAGCACACTTCATCTGGTCTGTGTGCCACTATGATGTCCATATATAATCAAAACAGTTTCTACACACCTTTGATATGACAGTTTTACCTTAAATGATCTTTTTTGCCTGTCATGCCACAGCATTCTTTAAATCTCACTCATCTCTACACACACCCCTTCTGTCTCTGCTCTACTCTTTCTACAGGCTGCACCAATTTTACCGTTGCACCACATCCCCCTGTGTTTTCAAAAATGATGGTATGATCCTGGTCTGTTATTACACCTGAAAAAATAACAAGATGGCTTGGTCCCAACCAACGCATTGCTAAAACACACCGAGAAATACCTGGTCACAGCATGTCTAAAAGAGCTTCCCCACTATCACCCCACTATCATCTACAGTTGCCAAAGCAAGTCATTGTGATTTAAAGTTTATGCAAAAGTTTTCTGTCAAAGCAGAAGCTACTAAAAGCCATGCTTGGTCAGCTCCACTGGCCTGAATAGGCATCACACAGTTACTAATGTATGTACAGTGTAGCACAAGATGTGACCAGTAGATTTTACACCAACATAGCAACAGACAGTCATTGCTTGTACTGTATCTGCACATTACTGGTAAAACATAGATGTTCTTCAGTTGGAAAAAATATAATGCCAATGTCAACAACTGTCTGAGGCCAAAGAGAAGCAGTGCAAAAGTCCATGCCAAAGCTTTCAATTGGGCTGTTACAAGTGTAAGATATTCTTACACTTCTATGTAATAACCATGAATCATAGCTGTAAAGTGATGAAGTACTAGTTTATGTTTAATTTGAGGGTAATTTAACAATAAACTAGACATCTAGAGGCACAATTCTTACCTGGAAAAGTGTTGTAGTTGCTATGTAATAACCATGAATAAGGGCTGCTTACTGAAACTGTTAGCCCTGATTCATACTTATTACATAAAAACTGCTACAAGTGTTTCCAGGTAACTGGTTGCACCAATAAACACGTTTAGTTTCTTCAGAATTACCTGGAAAAAAAAGTTTGACCATAAGGGATGTATTTCAGCTCTATAATATGGAAATGAACAATTTTGACCTCTTTCAGGTCATTTTCAAGGTAGGTTGATTCTACCCTACATGTCATGAAAACCTCATCCTGTATAACTGCTTTATTATCAGGTTAATATAATATTTATGTCACCATATTACCATTTTTTGTGAAAATATTGCACCTATTTAACCATTTTATTTTTAGAATAGAATAGAATAGAATAGAAAAATACTTTATCCATCCCCCAATGGGGGAGATTTAAAAAAAAATTAGCAGATTACCATATCATTTCTACATTGTAGCTATTTTTATAAGATAAACACAAGAAGAAAAAAAAGGACCAGACTCATTGAATATCCATCCATCCATCCATCCATTATCTTCCGCTTTTCCGGGGATCGGGTCGCGGGGGCAGCAGCCTGAGCAGAGAAGCCCAGACGTCCCTGTCCCCGGCCACTTCCTCCAGCTCTTCTGGGGGGACCCCGAGGCGTTCCCAGGCCAGCCGAGAAACATAGTCTCTCCAACGTGTCCTGGGTCTTCCCCGGGGCCTCTTCCCAGTGGGACAGGCCTGGAACACCTCACCAGGGAGGCGTCCAGGAGGCATCCTAACCAGATGCCCGAGCCACCTCATCTGACTCCTCTGGATGCGGAGGAGCAGCGGTTCTACTCCGAGCCCCTCCCGGATGACCGAGCTTCTCACCCTATCTCTAAGGGAGAGCCCAGACACCCTGCGGAGGAAACTCATTTTGGCCGCTTGTATTTGCGATCTCGTTCTTTCGGTCACTACCCACAGCTCGTGACCATAGGTGAGGGTAGGAACATAGATTGACCGGTAAATCGAGAGCTTCGCCTTCTGGCTCAGCTCCTTCTTCACCACGATGGGCCGGTGCAGAGCCCGCATCACTGCAGACGCCGCACCGATCCGTCTGTCAACCTCCTGCTCCATTCGTCCCTCACTTGTGAAGAAGACCCCGAGATACTTGAAGTCCTCCACTTGGGGAAGGATCTCATTCCCGACCCGGAGAGGGCATTCTGGCTGCACCCAGAAATTCTGTCCATAAAAATTATGAACACAATCGGTGACAAAGTACATGTGTTTTGTGGACTTGGAGAAGGCGTTCGACCGTGTCCCTCGGGGACTCTTGTGGGGGGTGCTCCGGGAGTATGGAGTGCCGGACTCCTTGATATGGGCTGTTCGGTCTCTGTATGACCGGTGTCAGAGTTTGGTCCGCATTGCCGGCAGTAAGTCGGACATGTTTCCTGTGAGGGTTGGACTCCGTCAGGGCTGCCCTTTGTCACAGATTCTGTTCACTCATTGAATAATTCCCTATATTCCCTACATAGATCAGTGAGCAGTGCTGACCAACATGTCATTGGGGTCATCAGGTGGGAACTTCCTTTCATCAGTGTTTCGTCTAGTTGGGCCCACGACACCTCCAGGGGCCTCATGTACAAAGCGTGCGTACGCACAAAATAGTGGTGGACGCACCTTTTCACGTCAACGATCAGATGTATCGAAAGCGAAAAGACCGTGGACATGTGTGGTGCCTCACGCCAACTTCAGGGCTGGCGTACGCACTTTTCTACAGCTGTTGCTTCTTTGGCGACACCTAAGGTGATGTTGGGAAACTGTTATAATAAATAAGTGTGAAAACAATTAGTCCTCAGACAGTGATGTACACGTTTGAGATACATGAACAATTAATACTGATAAACAATTAACACACCCATGTGTCTGCAATTACACAAGTGGATATAAAAGCATGCGCAAAGTGGTGCAATGCATTCCATTAAAAACAATGGCTGCTTTAGCAGTATTAGAAGACTTTGCAAATGGTGCAATTCGAAGAGAGCGTGTGTTCAGAAACAGAGAGGATTTGCTGGCACATGATGGCGACTCATTAGCCGTTTTGAGGGAAATCCTCTTAGAACTGTGCGCAGAGCTGCGGCCGGTGTTGGAGCACAACACAGCGAGGAGCCATGCGCTGCCTGTGCTCACAGGTGATGTGCACACTGGGGTTCCTATAGCAACCGGGGCATTCCAGAGGGAGCTGACCAACCGATTGGGACTGTACCAGTCTACCCTGACCCGAGCCATGCCAGCCGCGTGGGACAGAATTATCCGCAACTCCAGCCACGTATATATCAAATTCCCACAATGAAGTTGAACAGGCCAACATTAAAGCTCAATTTGAAGCGAGAGCTGGTTTTTGTAATCGGAGCTATCGACTGATCACACATTGTTATAAAAGCGCCATCACGTGATGAATTTGTATGTTAACAGGAAACATTTTCATTCGATCGATGTACAGATCATATGTGATGCGTAAATGCAATTAACCAACATTATGGCGAGGTGGCCTGGTTCAACGCACGATTCATACATTCTGAGTAACAGCATTGTTGGGAACAGACTACAAGGTGGCACTGTGCGTGATGGTTGGCTTCTTGGTGAGTAACTTAATCAGCCTCACCTTTTCCCTGGCGCACTTCTGCACGTTACTGTATGAACATGTTGGGAGTTACACAAAAACATGGGTATTTACGTTGGGGGTAATCAGAGTCACCCACATGTGCTCCCACCACCCCAGAGAGAGCAGTGTCACCCATAGTTGCCCCGATTCTCTGTTCAAACAGAGTCGGTCACCCCTCCGCCTGCCTGTTTTGGCCACGTTGCAGCAGTGGGCAGCCAGTCTCCGCTTCACATCCACCTTAATGTGGGACCACTTCTTCTTCACATCCACCTTAATGTGGGACCACTTCTTCTTCACATCCACCTTAATGTGGGACCACTTCTTCTTCACATCCACCTCAATGTGGGACCACTTCTTCTTCACATCCACCTTAAAGCTGCAGTCGGCAAGTTTTCAAAATTGGGAGTCTAAAGTCGGAAAATTCGAACTGACACAACTTTCAGGTCCCTCCCCCAACCTCTAACAAGCTCCGAATCGCCCCCCAAACCCCTCCCCCTCTGTGGACGAGGTTGTGCACGTGAGTTCACACCAGTGGGAGCGCACACAAGCTGGGGCAGACTCACGCTCAGCAGCGTGTGCACAAGCTGTGATTGACAGGTAGGATTCCTCCACCCTAACTTGATTGGTTAAAAACAGCCGGGAGCGCTCGGTTTTTGTAAGCATGATTACAGGCTTCAGAGGGAGCTACAGATTTTGTTATTTTTCCTAAACAGCCTATTTAATATTCTACTTCCAGAATCCCATGACAGTTCAAGCTAATATGACTAAAAAAAAGTTGCCGACTGCCGCTTTAATGTGGAACCACTTCTTCTTCCCCTCTGCTTGTGTGGCTTCTCAGACCCCACAGCATTAACAGCCTCAGGCTCTCCCACCCACTCCTCTTGCGTTTGCTCCTTATGCCGGAGGACAGCGTGCCAAAGAACACATTTTTGCAAGCCTCCACTTTAGAAAGTAGCACCTCCATCTCGCTTTCCGTAAAGTTCTTCTTTTTTCCCGTCTTATTCATTCTTTTTTCTTTATTTTCTAATCGTACAGAGAGGGGAATCGCAGATGCAGGGCTCATTTAAATATGATTTGCAAATTTAAGTAGGGGCGTGGACAGGGAGGAGTCGGGTGCTCCGACATGTGCTCAATTCCACGTTGATTGGGATGTACAAACTAAATGTGCTTGGATTGATGCGTGCGCACAGATTCATATATCTGACGTTGGAGGGAATTTGGGATTGAGCGTACGCGTACTGCACAGGGTCGGGATACAAACCCTGGTTCGGGTAGGGGGGTAGAAATAGAAGCGGTAAAGAAAAGTAGGAATGGGATTCAAACCCTGGTTCGGGTACGGGGTAATGAAAGTATAGAGGGTGCCAGAGGTGGAGGCAGAACAAGACACACTAGCAGATTCAGCAGACAAACTCACCTAAACAGTCCTACAATCACTAAAAATGCCAGCAAAAACAAAGCCATACAGGCCACTTAGCCTAAAATGGATGCCTGGTTTCCAAAGGATCACATGGGTCACACCCTCCACTTGAATATCTTAAATTTCTTCTTTGCTTCTTCCAAGAGTCTGTTTAACTTAAGTGCTCCCCCTGCTGGGCCCCCAGCTACTATTGCTTCTTCTAATCCAAATCCACTGACTGGACTTTACTGCCTTATCTGACACTTCCTTCACTATTTTCCTCACACTCTGTCCACTTACACCCAGCTCCCTCAACAATGAGACAACAGACTTTGCAACAAATCCTCTACATCTTACTTCCACTGGACAGATCCTAACTTTCCATCCTCGCTGCTCTGCTTCTGCCCCCAACTCCACATACCTAAACGTTTTCCTTTCATATGCTTCTGCGACTAATTCCTCCCAAGGAACAGTCAGCTCTATGAAATAGACTCATTCTACTCCTAGACCACAAGACTATATCAGGCCTTAGATTTATAGAGGCTATCTCCTGGGGAACAAGCTTATTTCCTAAATCTACCTGCATCTCCCAATCGCAAGTATCCTCCAAGCTGCCGTGCCTCCTTATTGTCTTATTAACTTTATCCCCCTATTGAACAAACTGAATTGCCACTCTCTTCAGCTTATACCCTCTTAAGTTTACCTGCCTTCGTTTATCTTTAATACCTGCAGCTAAGCTTGTTAATACGTAGAATAGAATAGAATAGAAAAATACTTTTAGCTAAAAAAAATTTAGCAGGTTACCATATTTTTACATTGTAGCTATACTATTACCAGTTAGTTTTGTAGTTTTGTAGTAGTAGTGGTGGCGGTGGTAGTAGTAGTAGTACTAGTAGTAGTAGCGGTAGTAGTGGTGGCAGTGGTAGTAGTAATAGCAGTAGTAGTAGTGGTGGTGATGGTAGTAGTAGTAGTAGTAGTGGTGGTGGCGGTGATAGAAGTAGTAGTAGTAGTAGTACTAATGGTGGTGGTAGTAGTAGTAGTGGTGGTGGTGGTAGTAGTAGTAGTAGTAGTAGTGGTGGTGGTGGTAGTAGTAGTAGTAGTAGTAGTGGTGGCGGTGGTAGTAGTAGTAGTAGTAGTAGTAGTAGTGGTGGTGGTGGTAGTAGTAGTGGTGGTGGTGGTTGTAGTAGTAGTGGTGGCGGTGATAGTAGTGGTAGTAGTAGTAGTAGTAGTAGTAGTAGTAGTGGTGCTAGTAGTAGTAGTAGTAGTGGTGGCGGTGATAGTAGTGGTAGTAGTAGTAGTAGTGGTGCTAGTAGTAGTAGTAATAGTGGTTGCGGTGGTAGTAGTAGTAGTGGTGGCGGTGATAGTAGTGGTAGTAGTAGTAGTAGTGGTGGTGGCGGTGGTAGTAGTAGTAGTAGTAGTAGTAGTAGTAGTAGTAGTAGTGGTGGCGGTGGTAGTAGTAGTAGTAGTGGTGGTGGTGGTGGTTGTAGTAGTAGTGGTGGCGGTGATAGTAGTGGTAGTAGTAGTAGTAGTAGTAGTAGTGGTGGCGGTGATAGTAGTGGTAGTGGTGTTGGTGGTAGTAGTAGTAGTAGTGGTGCTAGTAGTAGTAGTAATAGTGGTTGCGGTGGTAGTAGTAGTAGTGGTGGCGGTGATAGTAGTGGTGCTAGCAGTAGCAGTAGTGGCGGTGGTAGTAGTTGTAGTAGTAGTAGTAGTGGTGCTAGTAGCAGCAGTAGTGGCGGTGGTAGTAGTAGTAGTAGTTGTGGGAACTTAATTCAATTCAATTCAATTCATTTTTATTTATATAGCGCCAAATACAACAAATGTCATCTCAAGGCACTTAGATAATAAAGTCCAATTCAAGCCAATTGGAATTCAATTAATTGTAATCAGAATTATTCATAAAATAATCCAATTTGTTCATATAGAGCCAATTCAAAAACAATTTCCTAGCTAAGGAAACCAACAGATTGCACTGAAAACTTTTTCTTTTTCGGTCCAATCTCCCGTCCTGAGCGTGCCTGAGACGACTGTGGAGAGAAACAACTCCCTTTTAACAGGAAGAAACCTCTGGCAGAACCAGACTCAGGAAGGGTGGCCATTCGCCTCGACCAGCTGGGGTTTGAGAAGACAGAAAGGGGGGGAGGGGGGGAGGGGGCCGCGGCGGCACTGTAACACCATTCAAAGGATATCTGTTGGAACAGGGAAACACGAGTTAATGACCACAATAATGTCACATATACATAAAGAGAGTAAAGTGAGGAAAGGTGTGACAGATGAGGCCCCCCAGCAGTCTAGGCCTATAGCAGCTTAACTATGGGATGTTTCAGGATCACCTGAGCCATCCCTAACTATAAGCTTTATAAAAAGGAAAGTTTTAAGCCTGGTCTTTAAAGTGGAAAGGGTGTCTGCTTCCTGGACATTTACTGGCAGCTTATTCCACAAGAGAGGGGCCTGATAACTGAAGGCTCTGCCTCCCATTCTACTTTTAGAAACTCTGGGAACCTCAAGTAAACCTGCAGTTTGGGAACGAAGTGCTCTGTTAGGAAAATATCTTATAATGAGATCTTTAAGATATGATGGAGCTCGGTCATTAAGAGCTTTATATGTAAGGAGAAGAATCTTAAATTCTATTCTGAATTTAACAGGGAGCCAATGAAGAGAAGCTAAAACTGGAGAAATATGATCTCTGCTGTTAGTTCTCATCAGAACTCTGGCTGCAGCATTTTGGATCAACTGAAGGCTTTTCAGAGAATATGTGGGACAGCCCATAAATAAAGAATTACAGTAGTCCAATCTTGAAGTAACAAATGCATGGACTAGTTTTTCTGCATCACTCCGAGACAAGATGTTCCTGATTTTAACAATATTACGAAGATGAAAGAAGGCAGTCCTAGAAACCTGTTTTATGTGCGAGTCAAATGATAAATTCTGGTCAAAAATAACTCCAAGGTTCCTCACTGTAGAACTAGAAGCCAAGGAAATACCATCTAGAGTAACTATATAGCTAGACAATTTCTCCCTGAAGCGCTCAGGTCCAAAGATAACGACTTCAGTTTTGTCTGAATTTAGAAGCAGACAGTTCTGAGTCATCCAGGTCTTTATGTCTTTAAGACATGCTTGTAGTCTGACCAACCTATTGGGTTCACCTGGTTTTATAGATAAGTACAACTGGGTATCATCAGCATAGCGATGGAAATTTATGCCATGCTGTCTAATAATGTTACCTAATGGAAGCATGTATAAAGTGAAAAGAATCGGTCCAAGCACAGAACCCTGAGGAACTCCATGACTTACTCTGGTGTGTGAGGAAGATTCTTCATTTACAAGAACAAACTGAAATCTATCAGATAAATATGACTTAAACCAGCCTAATGCAGTTCCTTTCATCCCAATAACATGTTCAAGTCTCTGTAATAAGATACTGTGATCGACCGTATCAAATGCAGCACTGAGATCCAACAGGACAAGCACAGACACAAGTCCGCTATCAGAGGCTAAGAGGAGATCATTTGTAACTTTCAGCAGTGCAGTTTCTGTGCTATGATGCACTCTGAATCCTGACTGAAACTCTTCAAACAGATTATTTCTGTGTAAATGATCACAAAGCTGAGCTGCAACTATTTTTCCAAGAACTTTAGACATAAAAGGGAGATTGGATATAGGTCTATAATGAGCCAACACCTCTGAATCAAGAGTAGGTTTTTTAAGTAAAGGTTTAATTACAGCAACCTTAAAAGTCTGAGGTACATATCCTGTCAACAAAGACATATTGATCAAATCCAATATGGAAGTGTCAATTAACTTAGCTGCAGCTTCTCGCAAAAACAAAGCAGTACTTCTCGTTGTCTTTTTTGTTTTTTTATTGATGCAAAAGAGTATCACAGTACAATAAAACAACGACAAAACTAGGGCCCGACCGATATGTTTTTTTCAGGGCCGATACCGATAATTATGGAAATGGGAGGCCGATAACCGATATGTGCAACCGATAAATAGAAACATTATTCACGATAAATTAAAAATAGCATGCCCTGACACAAACTTTCATATCCATTAAGTCTTTTTAATTGTAAAAATGAAAAGTGCAGGGAGCTGCCAGCAGCATTTGTAAAATAAAGCCAAACATAACTTAGAATAAAACGGGAAATAAAATAATAATATAAATACATAATTATCAATAAAAAAATAAATCACTCCCTGCTATGAGAATACTTGAATATATGCTATTTTTATATTAAGAAGTAATAGAAAATTAACTGACTGAGAACTAAAAAGCAAGTGTAGGGAGCTGCTTATAGCATTTTTAAACAGTAAAATAAACATAAACATCCCTGTACAACTTTACAACGAACCATCTGAGTCGTGTACGGCTTCATGAAGTTGTTCACCTAACACCATGGTTGTTAGCGCAAGCCTGCTAGCTACTTGGTGGTGGTGTGACAGCCTGTCTGGCTACCCGTAACAAGATGTTACTCCAGATGTTTGAAACGCATCGACTGGCCAAAACTTAATTCTATTAAAGTTAAGTAAGAGGGACATTACGACATTACGTGCTGGGTAACCAGTTGTTACGGAACAAGATAGGCTCTCACACCGGCAGGCTACCAAGTAGCTAGCAGGCTTGCGCTAACAAATGGTTAGTCTCAGGAACAAACACAAACACGTTTTATTTGGTCTTCATTGACCATGGCTTTCAGTCCACCTTTCGTGTAGAACTACAGACACGTTCACGTTTCCATGTGGGGATTTAAAAATTACTGTACACTATGCTGAGACTGCTTTATGGACAACCGTTTCAGTGAGAAGTATTCGCTGTCATTCTGGTTATCCTTACGTGAACTAAAGGTTTGCGTCGTTACACAGATCAAATGGACCATTTTCACTAGTTGTATACACTAATAAAGACGTTGTGGTGCCGTGCTTTTGCAACGTTGGTGTGTTTGTGACTTATTGCAGGGGATAAGGCTTCGTATATGCTTACCTTGAAGGGAGTTTGTTCTCTCTGCTTCAAGTAGTACTGCCACCACCGTGGCCCCACCCGCACCGCAGCCGCCTTGAAACCGCTCACAGCATTCAGTAGCCACCCCGCCCCAACTTAAGCCACGGCTGCCTTGAAACCGTTCGCAGCCTTGCGTGTTGATTGGTTGTATTCCGTGTGCCAAACAAATCAGATGCTGTGACGGGCGGGGCAATGCTCATGAACTCAAAGTGGCGAGAGCGAGAGCAGAAGACGCGTTCAGAACGAAACGGCTGCAAAATTTGTTGTGAAAATTATATAAACTTATCGGTGGAAATTTATGGAAAGTATGGCCGATGCTGATATCCCCGAAATGCTAAATATCGGCCCGATATATCGGTGGAGCCTTAGACAAAACTTCACCTCTCTAGTGACAAAACGTTTTTTTCTAACTGAACCTTTTCTTCTTCTGCTATTTGAACCTTGACCTATTGTCAGCTGACACATAAACATAGAAACGCCCCCTTGTGATCTAAACATGTAACACCACACACCCGCAACAGTTTGACTAATTAACAAATGGAAGACAGCTGAGGGAATGAGGAAATGAACCCAGGTGTGACACAGGAACCAGAACAATAACAGAAATGAACAGAGGCCAGTATTACCAAAATAAAACAGGAAACAGTAGTTTAACAATGGAAACCAAGAAATACAAAAAACACGGACCATGACAACCTGCCCGTCTTAACACTTGCTTTACATCGTTAGGACCTTGGCCTAAAGTTCAGTACTCTGAATGTTGCTTTCACTACTTCAGCAAAACAACAACAATTTTGGGTATTCTCATTCCCAGAACAGCAACTCCTGCCTCTTTATTAGAGACAGCAGAGTCTGTGAAATGTGCTCCAAACATCCTTCAACCTCTTTGCCACGATGTAACAGCTGCAGCAATGCTTGATACCAGGAGCAAACGTCGGCTTATTAACAAGTGACAAAGGCCACATAAGATGAGTCGGGAGATTTTCAGTCTGACTCTCCTCAGTTTGTTTGCTATCTTCAGTTAGTTTAGCCTTGGCGATAGTCTTTGCTGTTGTTCTTTTGTTTGTGTTTTTAAATCTCCTTTTACTTTTTGCTTTTTGTTTTCTGTGAACACAGTTATATCGTTAGTAACACCTTTGTAACACTTTTATACTTTCATTTATAAATTGTGGTTTCATCTCCAATATGATCATAAAGGCTCTGAATCACAGTAGACTGACCAGGAGCCAACATGCAGTGTGTCATTTCCCTTGACTGTTAAACCCATATGTGCACCACATGTGTGTAAAAATATCATTCTGTATATGAGTTCAGTTTTGGAGAGCGTTCCTAACTAACAACATCTGCAGTTCTGGGTTTAGTCTCCATTTGATAGGGTTGGTGAGAACAGATTTTCTCATTTCCGTGCTCCTGTTTTGTGCTTAAACCCACAGTCATGAGATCGCTGTCTTCATATCTTTCACACCGAAATCGTGACAGCATTTCTAAAAATGTTAAGGAAATCTATGAAGTGATATCTGGGGCTTAATATTACACAATATATAAAGGTTATGTCTGGTATAGGTATACAAGTTCACTGTCGAAACATGATGTTGACGTTGGTAACTGATTGATAGGAGAAAACGGCCATTCATCAGCTCTATTTTAGAGAGAAGCCACTGGGGCTGGACATTCAGTGATTTAGTTGTAAAGTGAAGAACAAGGTGAGAGACTAAGGAGCCCTTTATTACACTGAATGTCCTCGCAAAGATAGTTCAAGCATGCATGCCAGTGTATTTGTGACAAGATCAAGACAAAAAGATACTTTAGATATAACTTACGATGTGGGCTCTTTCTTCAAAATCAACTCAGACTATGTTGTGACCTAAAATGATGATGTGAGTCATTTGTGTACATCAAAAGTAAAGCCTGAACAGTTTGTTCCAGACTGGTGATGACATGTTGTAAATGAGCTCATGTTTAGTACCGACTGTTTCCTCCAGTAGGAAACATGAGAGACAATAATCTCTTTTGTAAATACAGTCTCTTTGGCATTGCCAAACAACAATACCAATTGTGAGCTACCTGCTTGACTTAAGACAAACATACAGCACAGCTAAAGCAGGATAAAAGAATAGATTCTTTATTCAGCTGGGATGGTGTAGCACAGCAAACCAGTATAGCGGTCTCATTGAAGGAGTCATCTCATGAAATAACATTTAGGGATTAGCTTTAATTTGAGGTTGTGCCCGACACACAGCAGTGTCTGTCACCGAAGACTTCTCCAGCGTTTGCCTGAAAGCAGCTTCACATGATCTACAATGTTATTAGACGATGAACGCATGTCTGATTTTAGATGCTGACCATGATTCCCGAACACAGGCTGAGGAAGAAGTGTTTCTTACTTCTGTGCTTTCCACTGAACTTGAATGAAATGAATGGCATGAGCAGGCGCCCTGTGGCCCGGGTTCGAGCCCCAGCCTGAGGCCCTTTGCTGCATCTCTTTCTCCTCTCTCTCTGTCCACATAATGTCAAATAAAGTGCTCAATAAAACACCTAAAATAATAATTCTCTTTCTTTCAGTGCTGTATACTGGCTTTAATTGGAACAGATTTAAGCTGTGTGTTCAATCTTTACCATTAAAGAATAAACTAATTGTGTTTTAATAGGATTAAAACAATAAAGGAAGAAATTTGTCTTACTTTAATCACTGGAATGAGGCTACATAACTGTCACATAAAATAGTCTTTTAAGGCCCAAGCTTTCTTTTTTATTATTAACAATAGAGAAAAAAAATAACTGTACTGTGTACCCTCTGAAGCAACACATCAAAGTGTCATTTGGAAAAGACATTTTCACTTCCACCTAATTACAGCAGCAGATCTGTGAGAAAATAACCACTGTTCTAAAAATTCTCAACTACAACAGAAATGTTACATCTGTTTTGGACATAGTGGTGCGACATCCCAAAATATCCGGATGCTCCTTTGGCTCTTTGCTCCGTTTCTTCCAACAAAGATCTGGAACACTGATGGCTCTGACCACAGCGCACGTTTCCACCGTGTGACGCTCCATCCCAGACGCCTCCAAGCCCAGAGAAGTGGACGCCGCCTCTGGACCAGGTTAACATCAGGCTTCTTCTCTGCACAGTAAAGTCTGTGAATGGAACTCTGGATCGTAGTGCTGGACAAAGGTTTCCCACAGTAATCCCTTGTCCGTGTGCTTCTATCAGCTGCTGATGAATGAGGGTTCTTGATGCAGCGCCATCTGAGGGATCAGAGATCACGGGGGTCCAGCTTAGGCTTGCTCTCTTGTCCTTTACACTGAAACTCCTCCAGATTCCTTGAACTCTGTTTATTATGGTTGAAAAACTCACAAATCCTCCTAAACAGTCAAACCCAGACCTCCTCTCCACTGAGAAATGCAACGAATTTGCCAACTTTTTTAGCCAAAAAATCAAAACGATTAGACAAAACATTCACGCAACACAGACAAACAAGAAAACTAATCTGTGTCTAAAACCTAGAAATAACTCTGACGTTATGTCACAATTTAATATTGTTAATTTAAAAATCCTAGAGGAAACAGTTCGGCAGCTGAAATCAACAACTTGTTCTCTGGACATAATACCATCCGACTTTTTAAAAACTGTTTTTACCTCAGTAGAAAGTGATCTCCTACGAATAGTTAACAGCTCACTGGCATCAGGCATTTTTCCCAAGTCACTAAAGACAGCTGCCATTAAGCCACTCCTAAAGAAGAGAACTCTAGACGCCTCTATGATGAACAACTACAGACCTGTCTCTAATCTCTCTTTTATATCTAAGATTATTGAGAAAGTTGTATTTAACCAGCTCAACGACTTTCTGAATGAAAGTGGAAGTCTTGATAACTTTCAATCAGGCTTCAGACGTCCTCACAGCACTGAAACAGCTCTGGTCAAAGTGTTAAACGACATCAGGTTGAACACTGATTCTGGTAATGTTTCAGTCCTGGTTCTGTTGGACCTCAGCGGTGCGTTTGATACTGTAGATAACAGAATCCTGTTGCACAGGCTGGAAAACTGGGTTGGACTTTCTGGAGCGGTCCTTAACTCATTGGCTGCCATTGACGTCTATAGACATCAATTTAAATACAACCGTTGACTGCCAAAGACGTCTATACACGTCAATTGCGTTTTTTAACGGAGCGGGCTGGGGAACAATCTAGCGGAGTTCGTCACTAAATCTTAGGCTTGTAAACACTAAACAGAGAATATACTGGCAAAATTACCCGCAAGGTGGCAGCAGTGCCACTTTGGATGGGAGATGAGTAAAGATCACATAGATTGTAGAAGAAGACTGAAGCGGCTTTGAAGCCAATGAGACTAATCAAAATGTTTGTAAACTATAATTGCTAAGATCGGAGAAGGAGAAAATGTCGCCGGCGAGACAAAACAAAAAATTTAGGCAGCTAACGCTCGAACAGAGCCTTCTGTGCAGTAGAAGTAGTGTACCACTACTATCCACCGACGAGATACCCGGGCCAAGCGGAGAGAGTCGTCGGCGTGCGCGTATTTCACCTCAGCGGAGCGCACCACCAGACAGTTCTGATGACTCAGACAATGCTATGCTATCAAAATACCTTCTCAGTGTTGTTTTTGCTGTTTTATGGAAGGAAACCACTTTTCAGATGTT
The DNA here is from genome assembly GCF_027942865.1 of Odontesthes bonariensis. NCBI lineage: Eukaryota > Metazoa > Chordata > Actinopteri > Atheriniformes > Atherinopsidae > Odontesthes > Odontesthes bonariensis. The sequence goes on along the minus strand of NC_134517.1, from coordinate 2,161,112 downwards.
TGAGGTGTCACTAAAGCAAAAAATGTTAGCATCAAAGTCACTGTTCTGCTTGACAGGTTTCTTTGCACAAAAAGCTTGTTTTCTCCATTTTTTGGTCAAAAACAGCTGTTTTTGGTGAAACCAACCTATGTTCTACTGTCTATTACTAAAGGACTGAAAATGGTAGAAACCTGATGAAAGAAGAGAGTGTACTCTTTCTTTTGGTAATTTCGGTGTGTACATACTCATAAGACACACTTTTCTGTGGGTCTTGGAAAATCAGTCAAAATACTGTAAAACACTTGGCAGTATGGGTCTCTCTGCACTGAAAATGGCTGGCAGCCAATGAGTTAACTGGTTCAGGTCCTACTTAGAAGGCCGGTATGAATCTGAGCGAGTGGCCATGACTTGTGGAGTCCCCCAGGGGTCAATTGTTGGACATCTTCTGTTTAACTTGTACATGCTCCCTTTGGGTCAGATATTGCAGAACTTTAACCACAATTATCACAGTTATGCAGACGATACACAACTTTATGTGTCTCTGTCACCGGACGACTGGAGCCCAGCAGACGTACTGTGTCAGTGTCTGGAGGAAGTAAACACCTGGATGAGAGAGAATTTTTTTTATTAAAGGTTTCCTCTCCCAAAAAGACTAGGAGAAACTCATCCATGCATTCATCTCCAGTAGACTCGATTACTGTAATGCTCTTTTAACTGGACTTCCCAAAAAGAGCATTAAACATCTGCAGCTCATCCAGAACGCTGCTGCTGGAGTTTTAACCCGGACTAAGAGATCTGAACACATCACAGCAGCTTTAAAATCTTTACTCTGGCTTCCAGTCAGTCACAGAATAGATTTTAAAAGCCTGCTGATGGTTTACAAATCCCAGAACGGTTTAGGCCCAAAATACATCTGTGATCTGTTCAGAGAATATAAACCCAGCAGAGCTCTTAGATCCAAGGACTCGGGTCAGCTGGTCCAGTCCAGAGTCCAGACTAAGCATGGAGAAGCAGCATTTAGCTGTTATGCTGCAAACAAGTGGAACAAACTGCCAGTGGAGATTAAACTTTCACCAAATGGAGACATTTTTAAATCAAGGTTAAAAACATTTCTGTTCTCATGTGTCTATGCATGAAATCTGCACAATATCTTTGAACTTATATATAGTGTTGCTTGTTTTTAATCATTTTAATTATTTTATTTGTTTCTCTTTATATTCTTTTATGTATTTTTAATGCTTCTTCCACTCCCTGCTGCAATGCTTTTATTTTATGTAAAGCACTTTGAATTGTTTTGTACATGTGTTCTGCCCCTTAATTTGTTGTAAGATAGGTGTTTAATGTTAATTTAGTCTCGGTCTATCCAGACCTTTATTTTGAAGGTCAGCTCTGGTATGAAACAGGAAGTGTGCAATCTTCTTTAGTTTTCAGTCAGCCACATGTGAAGAAGTTCATCCACTGCAATCTGCCTTCTGTTTATGCCATCGACACCACCGTCTGTAAGTTTTGATTTAATATTCAGGAGTAGAATTTATTTAAGCTTTATTTGTGGAGAATCTTTACAGTAAATGTGAAGTTTGATTACAATATGATGCCTATGGGTTCATATTAGCTTGTTTAAAGTAAACATGGCATTCTGGTTTTCTGTTTGACTTTTTATAATGATTCTAAACTAAAAGGAGCTATTTTATTTCTGTCCTACAGTTTTACTCCATGTTAAAACGTATACGTGGTTCATCAAATTAAAGTGGAGCTAAGGAAGCTACAACCTGACTCACGTGTTCATTCAACTGGAGTTAGGCTTACTGCTAAATTGTGTTAGACACACGCAAGGAGAGCAGAATAGTAAAAAGACGGTTTGCAGCTGGCTGAACAGCAGTAAAGCAGCTACATCAACAGATATGGATGAAGCACACCCCGAAGGTGCAAGACAGAAAGACCTGAAGCCTCCTCAAGATGGAGTGTCAGTTAAAAGCAGTAAAAGTGGTTCAAGTTCAAAATGCTCAAGTGCATCATCAGTCAGTGCTGCAGCAGCACGCGCTAGGGCCAAAGCAGAAGCGGCTCGTGCTCGTGTTTCATTCGCCCAGAGAGAGATCAGCATAAAAGTTGATAAAGCAAGACTAGAAGCCAACCTTGAAGCACTGAATCTTGAAAAAGAAGCTGCAGCTGCTATTGCCCAAGCTGAGGTTTTGGAAGCAGCAGCAGAATTAGAGACTGAAGAACACCATAGTTGGAAAAGCCTCCCGCATGTGGTACAGAAGACACATGAGCGTGTAAGTGACTACATCAAAAACCAAACTATGCAGCTTAACCAATGCACTGAATCCGTCCATATGTCCCTGATATCAGAGTACCCCATTGAGAATACTTTGCAACCACCAACTAAGTACACTAATAAAGACGAGTACATTGTGAAAGACTGCTGGCCCCCACCATTCCAGCCACAACCAAGTTCAGAAGCATCTAATCCATATCGGACTGCTCACATCTTGACTACACCAGCCCAGCAATCTAGAGAAGACCACTTTCAAGTTCAAAATGAAGCACAGTTGCAAGAACCAAAGTGCAATACACTTCAGCCAAATGCCAAGTTAACTTTTCCACAGTATTCTGACACCTCACACACGAACCCACCAGAGTCTTCAGTAATGATGAACATGGCAAAATACTTGGCACGCAAAGAGCTTGTGAGCACTGGTTTATCGCACTTTGATGATCGTCCAGAGTCATATAGAGCAGGGGTCCCCAACCTTTTCAGCACCAAGGACCGGTTTGGTTCTGCAATTTGTTCCCGCGGCCCGGTCGGGGGGGGGGGGGGGATATATATATTTTTTTTTATTTTTTATTTTTTTTGTACTTTACGTTCAACAGACATTACATTTAGCAGATGCTTTTACAAATTAGGATATGATGACAGACAGACAGTCATCATTGAAAAAAATAAACGTGCACAATCGGCCTCCTATAATGCAATCTATGCAGTTTCCAAGTATAGAATCTAGCGAGTGAAATGAAAGAATTCCCGATTTCCATGTCTTTTTTAAAAAAAAAAAAAAAAAAAATTTTTTTTTTTCCCCCCCCCAATCTCACGGCCCGGTTTGGAATGTCACCGGTGGTTGGGGACCCCTGATATAGAGTATGGAAATCTGCCTTCTCAAACACCATTAAGGATTTGGATCTCACTGCCAGTGAACAGTTGGATTTAATCTCTAAATGGCTTGGTAAGGAGTCTTCTGGATATGTCAAACGCCTAAGAGCAGTTCATATTGACAACCCAAACATAGCACTTAAAATGACCTGGGAAAGACTGGATGAATATTATGGTGCTCCAGAAGTCATAGAAAGTGCTCTCTTCAAGAAGTTGGACAACTTTCCTAAAATCACAAACAAAGATAATCGCAAGTTAAGAGAGCTTGGGGATCTACTAATGGAGCTACTCTTAGCAAAAGAGGATGGCTACTTACCCGGCTTGGCATACTTGGACACTGCTCGTGGCATTAAACCCATTCTGGAAAAGTTGCCATACAACCTGCAAGAAAAATGGATCACTCAAGGGTCAAAGTATAAAGAGGACTATAAGGTTGGTTACCCCCCCTTCTCCTTTTTCACCTCCTTCATTTGCTACCAAGCCAAAACAAGAAACGATCCCAGCTTTGCCTTTTTTGGAAGCAGCTCTGTGACAGAAAATCCAAACTCACGTCACATAAATTTCAGAACCCCAGTCTCAGTGCACAAGACCAAAGTCTCCTATGGAGTTATACAAAATGAAGCACAGCTTAAAGATGATGTGGCCAAGCATTGCCCGATCCACAACAAACCTCACCCCTTAAAGAAGTGCCGTGGCTTCAGGCTAAAAACAATCGAAGAACGCAAGTCTTACTTGAGGGATCAAGGAATCTGTTTTAAATGCTGTTCGTCCACTACTCATCTCGCCCGTGACTGCAAAGTTACACTGAAATGTGATGAATGCGACACTGACAAGCACATCACAGCTCTTCACCCTGGTCCACCACAATGGTTCGTCAAGACTTCAAGTCCTGTGATAGATGACGGCGGGGAGTCTGAGAAGGAGGACACAACACCAGGATCAGTCGTAAGTCCTCTGTGCACTGAAGTTTGTGGAGACCGCTTCAAGTCAAACTCCTGTTCAAAGATATGTCTAGTCAAGGTCTACCCAAAAGAGCACCCACATCGAGCTGTCAAAATGTATGCTATGATTGATGACCAGAGCAACAAATCTCTGGCCAGGTCAGAGTTTTTCAACTTATTTAAAATCAAAGCAGGCTCATACCCCTACACCCTGAAGACTTGTGCTGGCTTAGCATCAACCTCTGGCAGGAGAGCAAATGGCTACCAAATTGAGGCAGTGAATGATGGAATCAGTTTTCCACTCCCAACGCTGATAGAATGTGATGATTTACCAGATAATCGTGATGAAATACCAACCCCAGAGGCTGCCTTTCATCATCCACACCTAAAGAGCCTTGTCAGTGAAATTCCGCCACTGGACAATGATGCACAGATTCTTCTCCTGCTCGGTAGGGACATTCTCCGGATTCACAAGGTGAGACATCAGATCAATAGTCCCGGCGATGCTCCTTTTGCACAAAAGCTTGACCTTGGATGGGTATTAATTGGTGATGTGTGCTTGGGAAAGGTCCATAAGCCCATTGTTCACAACTATAAGACAAACATACTAGAAGATGGAAGACCTTCGCTGTTCAGACCCTGTGAAAACCATGTCCATCTCAAGCAAACGGTCAACTTCATTCCAGTCAACGGACTATCTCACGGTTACCATAGTGCTGTGGTGGATAACGACTCACTCGGCCTTACAGTCTTTAAGAGAACAGCAGATGATGATAAGCGTGCCCTCTCCATGGAAGACAAACAGTTTCTGCAAATAATGGACAATGAGGTTTTCCAGGACGAGTCCAATAGTTGGGTGGCTCCACTTCCATTCAAGTCCCCCAGGCCGCCTTTGCCTAACAATCGTGAGCAAGCAATGAACCGCCTCTCTTCACTACAGCGCACATTGGAGCGTAAGCCAAAAATGAAAGACCAGTTTATTGCCTTTATGCAAAAGATATTTGACAACAATCACGCGGAGCCAGCATCCCCATTACCAAAAGGAAAAGAGTGCTGGTACTTGCCAATGTTTGGGGTCTATCATCCGAGAAAACCTGACCAAATTAGGGTTGTCTTTGACTCAAGTGCTCAATACAATGGCTTCTCCCTAAACAACATGCTACTCAGCGGACCAGACTTGAATAACAGTCTTTTGGGAGTTCTCATTCGTTTCAGAAGAGAGCGAGTAGCAGTCATGGCCGACATCGAACAGATGTTTCATTGTTTTGTTGTAAGAGAAGATCACCGGAACTACTTACGCTTCCTCTGGTACAGAGATAACGACCCCAGTAAGGACATTATTGAGTACAGGATGAGGGTTCACGTATTTGGCAACAGCCCTTCTCAGCTGTGGCGACATATTGTCTCAGGAGAGCAGCAATGAAGGGAGAGCAGCAGTATGGGTCAGACACCAGACACTTCGTAGAGCAGGAGTTCTATGTAGACGACGGTCTTGTTTCCACACCAACAGAAGAAGAGGCAATTCGTCTGTTACAGAAAACCCAGGCATCTCTTTCGGAGTCAAACTTGAGACTTCACAAGATCGCATCCAACAGCATTGAAGTCTTAAGAGCTTTTCCAGCTGAAGATCATGCTAAGGATATTAAAGATCTCTACTTGGATGGAGACGCAGTACCCACACAGCGAAGCCTCGGATTGAGTTGGGATGTCAAAAGGGATATATTCACCTTCCAAGTCTCCATCAATGACAAGCCATTTACAAGACGTGGTGTCCTTTCCACCATAAACAGTCTTTTCGATCCTCTCGGCTTTGTTGCTCCTGTGATCATTCAAGGCAAGTTGTTGCTGAGGGAGCTCACCCAGGATGGAACTGACTGGGACAGCCCACTCCCTCAAGACAAATCTGAAGTTTGGGAGACATGGAGAGATTCGCTACAGGAATTGCAACATGTTCACATCCTTCGAGCTTATACCATTACTTCTTGCTCCAATGCCAGTTGGAAGGAGTTATGTGTTTTCTCAGATGCCTCGACCAAAGCTATTGGTGCCGTAGTATACCTGAAGACTACAGATGAAAACGGCCAGATACATGTGGGGTTTGTCTTTGGAAAAGCGAGACTCGCACCTCCAACTGAACCAACCATACCCAGATTAGAACTCTGTGCGGCAGTGCTAGCCGTAGAAATGGCCGAACTCATCGTTCAAGAGATTGACATTCAAGTTGATGCTGTTACCTTCTACTGCGACAGTAAAGTGGTGCTGGGCTATATTCATAATCAGTCAAAACGCTTTTATGTGTATGTCCACAACAGGGTTCAGAGAATCCGACAGTCTACAGAACCAAATCAATGGAAGTATGTGCCTACGGAGCATAACCCAGCTGACCATGCTTCTCGGTCAGTCCAAGCTTCAAAGCTCACTGGAACCAGCTGGCTCACAGGTCCAGCATTCTTATGCAAATCACAGACAACCATTGAGCAGCAAGAGACCTTTGAGCTCATCAATCCAGATTCTGACGTAGAAATCCGATCACAAGTAACAAGCTGTGTCACAAGCCAGAAGGTCAACCAACTAGATCCTGAGAGGTTTACTAAATTCTCTTCCTGGAAGTCCTTACGAAGAGCAGTTGCAACACTCGTTCATGTAGTCCATTCCTTCAAGAAGGGCAAAAGCACCACAGGATGCCATGGTTGGCACTGGTGTCCAAAGCCTTTTACCACTGATCAGTTGTCGAAAGCCACAACAGTAATTATTCTTGCTGTACAGCGAGCCTCCTTCCCTGAAGAATTAGATGCTCTTTCGAAGGGAGATGATGTTTCCAAAAGAAGCCCACTGACTAAGCTAAATCCGACTGTAGATTCTGAAGGCCTACTAAGGATTGGAGGCAGGCTTAAACTTGCTGATGTAAGCGACAAAGAAAAGCATCCAGTCATTCTTTCAGGAAAACACCATGTGTCCACGTTGTTCATCAGACACTATCATGAGCAGGTTGAGCATCAAGGTCGGACATTCACTGAAGGCGCCATTCGAGCTGCTGGCATATGGCTAGTTGGTGGCAAGCGCTGCATAAGTGCTGTTCTTCATACATGTGTCATCTGCCGAAAGCTCCGTAAAAAAAGAGAGAAGCAAAAGATGTCAGATCTCCCGCAAGAACGACTGAGCACTTCACCACCTTTTACCTACACTGGTCTAGATGTTTTCGGTCCCTGGATTGTGACAGCTAGGCGCACAAGAGGAGGCATGGCTCAGAGTAAGCGCTGGGCTGTACTCTTCACTTGCATGAGCACACGTGCAGTCCACATAGAAGTCATTGATTCCTTAGACACTTCTTCATTCATCAATGCCTTAAGAAGATTCTTTGCAATCCGTGGTCCTTCGAAACAGCTACACTCAGACTGTGGGACCAATTTCATTGGTGCTTGCAGAGAGCTGGAGTTCCATAAGGTGATGACAGAATCAGAAGTCCAGAGGTACACAAACAATCAAGGATGCACGTGGCGTTTCAACCCACCTCACTCTTCACACATGGGCGGTGTGTGGGAACGCATGGTTGGAATCGCAAGGAGAATCTTGGACTCAATGTTGATGCGTACTCCCTCCTCCAGCTTTTCTCATGAAGTCCTGTGCACTCTGATGGCAGAAGTAACAGCCATCATCAACTCAAGACCTCTAGTTTCCGTATCCTCAGATCCAGATGTTCCACAGATACTTACTCCAACAATGCTTCTCACTCAGAAGCAGAGTGTTTCACCTCCTCCAGGGATATTCACTGAGAAGGACTTGTATAAGCAACAGTGGCGCCAAGTTCAAAGATTGGCCGAGGAATTCTGGAATCGTTGGAAACGTGAATACCTGCACACACTACAACTTCGCCACAAATGGCAAGGGTCAAGTCCCAACATTAAAAAGGGTGACATTGTTTTGCTGAAGGATGATCGTACATGCCGCAATGATTGGCCCATGGCTCTCATAACAGACACTTTCCCAGGCAGTGATGGCAAGGTCCGAAGGATTGAGGTCAAGGTCATCAAGGATGGAGCTGCCAAAAAGTTTCTTAGGCCTGTTACAGAAGTTGTTATGCTTCTGAAGAATGAGGACCGACAAGTTTATAAGTTTATGGTTTGAGTATTGATATGTGGCATCTTAACAGATACCAGGCGGGGAGTGTTCTGCCCCTTAATTTGTTGTAAGATAGGTGTTTAATGTTAATTTAGTCTCAGTCTATCCAGACCTTTATTTTGAAGGTCAGCTCTGGTATGAAACAGGAAGTGTGCAATCTTCTTTAGTTTTCAGTCAGCCACATGTGAAGAAGTTCATCCACTGCAATCTGCCTTCTGTTTATGCCATCGACACCACCGTCTGTAAGTTTTGATTTAATATTCAGGAGTAGAATTTATTTAAGCTTTATTTGTGGAGAATCTTTACAGTAAATGTGAAGTTTGATTACAATATGATGCCTATGGGTTCATATTAGCTTGTTTAAAGTAAACATGGCATTCTGGTTTTCTGTTTGACTTTTTATAATGATTCTAAACTAAAAGGAGCTATTTTATTTCTGTCCTACAGTTTTACTCCATGTTAAAACGTATACGTGGTTCATCAAATTAAAGTGGAGCTAAGGAAGCTACAACCTGACTCACGTGTTCATTCAACTGGAGTTAGGCTTACTGCTAAATTGTGTTAGACACACGCAAGGAGAGCAGAATAACATGAAATGTGCTACAAATAAATTTGACTTGACTTGACTTGAATGCTTTAATGATATTCTGCTCTGTAGAGGGAGAAATATGCAAATCCCTTCCAATCTTTCTCTGAGGAACATTGTTTCATTTCATTTAATTTTTTATTTATATAGTGCCAAATACAACAAATGTCATCTCAAGGCACTTAGATAGTAAGTCCAATTCAAGCCAAGTGGAATTCAATTAATTAATAATAATCATAATTCATAAAATAATCCAATTCGTTCATATAGAGCCAATTCAAAAATAATTTCCTAGCTAAGAAAACCAACAGATTGCACTGAAAACTTTTGGTTTTTCGGCCCAATCTCCCGGCCTGAGCGTGCCTGAGGCGACTGTGGAGAGAATCGACTCCCTTTTAACAGGAAGAAACCTCTGGCAGAACCAGAACCAGGAAGGGTGGCCATCCGCCTCCACCAGCTGCGGTTTGAGAAGACAGAAAGGGGGGGGGGGGTGCGACGGCACTGTAACACCATTCAAAGGATATCTGTTAGAACAGGGAAACACGAGTTAATGACCACAATAATATCACATATACATAAAGAGAGTAAAGTGAGGAAAGGTGTGACAGATGAGGCCCCCCAGCAGTCTAGGCCTATAGCAGCTTAACTATGGGATGTTTCAGGATTACCTGAGCAATCCCTATTCAAGGTAAACACAAGAAACTTGTGCTAACGAAAAAATAAATAATAAAATAAAGGACCAGACTCAGTGAGTAATTCCCTATACTCCCTATATAGATCTGCTCCTCACACCGCAACAACCATCTTTTTACAGCCACAAGCTACCTCAGCCTCTCACCAACTGCACACCAGTCACAGCGGGGTGGGGATGCAAACCCTGGTTCGGGTAGGGGGAGAAATAAAAGAGGTAAGATAAGCGGGAATGGGTTTCAAACCCTGGTTCGGGTAGGGGGTAATGAAAGCATAGAGGGTGCCAGAGGTGGAGGCAGGACAAGACACACTAGCAGACACACTATCAGATTCAACAGACCTAACTATAAGCTTTATAAAAAAGGAAAGTTTTAAGCCTGGTCTTAAAAGTGGAAAGGGTGTCTGCTTCCCGGACATTTACTGGCAGCTTATTCCACAATAGAGGGGCCTGATAACTGAAGGCTCTGCCTCCCATTCTACTTTTAGAAACTCTGGGAACCTCAAGTAAACCTGCAGTTTGGGAACGAAGTGCTCTGTTAGGAAAATATCTTACAATGAGATCTTTAAGATATGATGGAGCTCGGTCATTAAGAGCTTTATATGTAAGGAGAAGAATCTTAAATTCTATTCTGAATTTAACAGGGAGCCAATGAAGAGAAGCTAAAACTGGAGAAATATGATCTCTCCTGTTAGTTCTCATCAGAACTCTGGCTGCAGCATTTTGGATCAACTGAAGACTTTTCAGAGAATATGTGGGACAGCCCAATAATAAAGAATTACAGTAGTCCAATCTTGAAGTAACAAATGCATGAATTAGTTTTTCTGCAAGACAAGATGTTCCTGATTTTAACAATATTACGAAGATGAAAGAAGGCAGTCCTAGAAACCTGTTTTGTATGCGAGTCAAATGATAAGTTCTGGTCAAAAATAACTCCAAGGTTCCTCACTGTAGAACTAGAAGCCAAGAAATACCATCTAGAGTAACTATATAGCTAGACAATCTCTCCCTGAAACGCTCAGGTCCAAAGATAACGACTTCAATTTTGTCTGAATTTAGAAGCAGACAGTTCTGAGTCATCCAGGTCTTTATGTCTTTAAGACATGCTTGTAGTCTGACCAACCTATTGGGTTCATCTGGTTTTATAGATAAGTACAGCTGAGTATCATCAGCATAGCAATGGAAATGTATGCCATGCTGTCTAATAATGTTACCTAATGGAAGCATGTATAAAGTGAAAAGAATCGGTCCAAGCACAGAACCCTGAGGAACTCCATGACTTACTCTGGTGTGTGAGGAAGATTCTTCATTTACAAGAACAAACTGAAATCTATCAGATAAATATGACTTAAACCAGCCTAATGCAGTTCCTTTCATCCCAATAACATGTTCAAGTCTCTGTAATAAGATACTGTGATCGACCGTATCAAATGCAGCACTGAGATCCAACAGGACAAGCACAGACACAAGTCCGCTATCAGAGGCTAAGAGGAGATCATTGGTAACTTTCAGCAGTGCAGTTTCTGTGCTATGATGCACTCTGAATCCTGACTGAAACTCTTCAAACAGATTATTTCTGTGTAAATGATCACAAAGCTGAGCTGCAACTATTTTTCCAAGAACTTTAGACATAAAAGGGAGATTGGATATAGGTCTATAATGAGCCAACACTTCTGAATCAAGAGTAGGTTTTTTAAGTAAAGGTTTAATTACAGCAACCTTAAAAGTCTGAGGTACATATCCTGTCAACAAAGACAGATTGATCAAATCCAATATGGAAGTGTCAATTAATGGGAAAACCTCCTTGAACAGTCTGGTTGGGATTGGGTCTAAAACACAAGTTGATGGTTTAGAAGAGACTATTGCTGTTGTTAGTTCAGAGAGATCAACTGGACAGAAGCCGTCTAAATACAAATCAGGTTCTAAAGATACTTCTAAAGCTGCTGTACTTGATGATACATCACTGATAATAGTGGGAAGGTCTCCATCAATCTTCTCTCTGATAGAAACAATTTTATTAATAAAGAAGCTCATGAAATCATCACTGCTGAGAGTTAAAGGAATAACTGGCTCAGCAGAGCTCGGACTCTTAGTCAGACTGGCTACAGTGCTGAAAAGAAACCTGGGATTATTCTTATTCTCTTCTATCAATGATGAATAATAAGCAGTTCTAGCTTTACGAAGGGCTTTCTTATACATTATTAAACTATCTTTCCAGACTAACTGAGACTCTTCTAAATTAGAGGAACGCCACTGTCTCTCCAGCTTTCTTGCAGTCTGCTTTAAAGCACGCAGCTGTGAATTATACCAAGGAGCCAACCTCTTCTGGCTGATTACCTTCCTTTTCAGAGGGGCAACATTGTCCAGTGCTGTACGCATTGAAACTATAGTGCTGTCAACAAGAGAGTCAAGTGCTGCTGGAGTAAACTTTAGGTAGTCGTCCTCTGTCATATCTGCACATGGCAGTGAAGAAAAGGATGATGGAATTAATTCTTTAAATCTGGTTACAGCATCCTCTGATAGACACCTTCTATATGTAAATTTCTTCTCAGAAACTGTATAGTCAAGTAATGTAAACTCAAAGGTTATCAGAAAATGGTCAGATAAGACAGAGTTATGAGGGAACACTGTTAACTGTTCACTCTCAATGCCATAAGTCAGAACAAGATCAAGGGTGTGATTAAGGCAGTGAGTCGGTCTGTGAACACTCTGAGAAAATCCAATAGAGTCTAACATCTACATGAATATTAAAGTCACCCACTACAATGACTTTATCTGTACTCAGCACTAACTGGGATAAAAACTCTGAGAATTCAGACAGAAACTCAGAATAAGGGCCAGGTGGACGATACACAACAACAAACACAAGAGGTTTCTGGGATTTCCACTTTGCGTGGGAAAAACTGAGAATCAGAGATTCAAAAGATATCAAACTAATCTTGGGTCTGGGACTGATTAGTAACCCTGATCTGAAGATAGCTGCCACTCCTCCTCCTCTGCCTGTGGTTCCAGGAACGTGAACATTTAAACAGTCAGAGGGAGTTGCTTCATTAATGCTAACATGATTGTTGTGTAGACAAACTTCAGATCTGAACATCTTTGCTACTCAGAGACTCGGCCTGTCATGGAGGCTGCTTTCAGACCATATCAGGATAATGATCACCTGTTGACATCAACTGTCTGTAATGACATATTCCTTAACCTCATTAGCCCTAAACTGCTCTTGTCACAACTTCTTGTGGAATGTGTTGCAGACCTGAAATGCAAAAACAGGTGTACATTAAGATCAAGTGGATGAGACAAGACATGACATTGAAAACAACCCAAGGGATTTAATTTTTTTCCATTTTCCATGCTGTTCCAACTTTATCTGATTTGGGGTTGAAAAAAGTTTCCTTATTAAATGTCTCTCAGTCAGAAGCCTGCAAAAAATAGCCTTTGTGTTTTTCCAAGTTACAATGTGCAAAAGTTTTAATCTTCACACAGAAACAAACAATTACTTGCTGTGTGAAGACACTGAGTGGTTCCTGGCAGAGGGTGTCTCTCCTATTTCCCACTTAAAGGCTTGTGTACAAGCTCAAGGTAAATGTTGTTCTAGCACAAGTATGTAAGGGTCCACGAGGTTCCCCTGTGGTCAATCTCGTGCAGCCATAATATTTGTAACTGTTCAGACTGAGAGCAACGAGATTACTGACTAAAAAAAAAACTAACAAAGACTAAACAGGAGAGTAACTATAACAGACCAAAGAAAACCTGATAACAATCCAATAACTCGGGAAGAAAAAACAGAGAAACAGTGAAGCAAGAAATAATCCAACCATGAAAAAGACCCGAAAACCAAACAACAAGGAAATCAGAACACAAGCAACCATGGATCATGTCAGATCTGGGTCCCAGAAGCTTCTTTTATACGCATTCATGAGCTGTTTAATTAGATTTCACATTGTTTTTTGGTTGCTGCTTGTGTGTTTCTTATTCTGACTCCCTGCAAGGTGACAAGCTGCAAACTAACCCAAAATGAGTCATTCTCTTCTCCAGAAATCCCTCCTACAACAGGTCAATCAGACGGTTGTCAAAGAACGACAAAAAAAACAGGCGATGTTGTGAACCACCTGCAGGCCCAGGAAATGATGGTGGTGCAGGAGAAGTGTATAACCTGATCTCTGCTGTTCTTAGGATTTCTGAAAAGTGCCACAAGGCATTTTTCAAAAAATGATAAAAATTTGACCAAAAGAAGAAAAAAACCCATCTCATATTGAAACAGTGTGTTTCTTCTCTACAATGTAACCACTCAGCATAACCAGTTAAAGTGTGAAAGTGGCCGATCCGACCATCACCTACGGCTTCATGCCATTTTCTGTGTGGGATGCTGAACAATGAGTATTTCATCCTGAATGCACAGCTCTTTTTTTTATTTTTAAAGAGAAGTCAGTTTCATGGCATGTTTATCACCACATGACTCAGGAGAATTCCCCGTGAAAACACAACTCTCTTTCAAAAGATGTGTAATGAAATGAGAGCAACAATAAGAACGATTTAGAGCTTGAACTTGAATGTACAGATGCGTTCCATCCAGTTGAAGGGGCAGTGTGTGACGTGCTTTCAACTTGTTCTCTCTGCCAGCCCTAAAGCTCTGTAAACAGCCATTAGAAAATTACAACCTCAAACCCAAACATTAGGGCCTGTGATTTAAACAGGAATCAACTGGAACATGCTCGAGCTGCACGGCTTTCTCTGGTGTTGATGTGGTCTATTGACTCACGCCTGAGGGTGGGATTTCTTTGCTTTTGTAAACTATAAACATTGTTTGTAATAAATGAGCATGTTCGGGGTAGTGTCTTTACACAAAATAACCTCTGTGTCATTCACGGCCCATGAGAAATGCTAAGTTTAAACATTTGGCACCCATACTTACACAAGCAGTGACTTCATTAAGCTTCAAATTGTTTGTGGCAGATGGAAATCACAGGTGGACATGTCCATCACCAGCAGTATCATTTTCCAAAGTGCATACTGCAAAGATCCTCAAGTCATCAAATGTGACTCATACAGAATTCTTTCTTTTTTTCATCATCACAACGACTGCTGGCACAAAGCAGATAATTCTTCTCCAACCACCTGAAAGAAGTGCAACTCTTTTCTTTATAGTACAGTAATGATCAAACAATAAACAATGGGGAGCTAAAATGCTGCAGTCATTAAAGTTTGACACATTCCTGAATCCAGTTGGGCCCGGTGTGTTTACTGTAAACCTTTTCCAGGGCTAATACCTAACTTTGAAGTCCCTTCATCACAACACTGCATATCAAAAGATGCACAGCAAGATGAGAACATATTACAGTTTCAGTCCTTCATGAAAAACAATGATGACTCCAAAAACACATTACAAAGACACAACAAGATGACACATCAAACACACAATGAACAACAGATCAAGACAACTCCACAGGATGACAATCATCAGGGCAACAGATAGTCCCAGAAGACTACAGAAGTCTCGACCAAAGGTCAGATACCACAGTCAGATGTTTGGTTCAGTGAGCCACAGCTTAGGTACTGCACAGAGTTACAGAAATATGGACAAATATCTTGTGACGTGTTCAGTGGACCTATGCAGAGTGCATGTGAACATATTTCTGGCCCAAACTGAACCTCATACGAGGAGGCTGCACTGTCACCTGACAGCAACAAGGTTCCTGGATGGATTCTCAGCTGTGTAGAGTTAGCATGTTCTCCCCATGTGTGGGTCATCTCCTGGTACTCCGTCTCCCTCCTACAGGCCAAAAGCATGCACGTTAGGTGAAGTGGTTGTTAAGAATTGACCCCAGGAGGGAGTGTGCATGATTGTTTGTCACAACACATCCTCAACCCTCTTAGATAAGCTCTCAAGCAAATTATTTATGTAGTCTTAAGGAAAAGTTCTCCAGGCTTCTTAATGAACTTTCCAAAGCACTTCAAAATGATCCCACAGTACTTCAGTGATGTGGGAAGAGTTCATCACTCCATATAACCTGTTGCCACTCAGTTAAATGCACAGTTGAGATGAGCTATGGTTACAGCTTGACTGAGTTATTTACAAGACCACCGTCTTTGTGCCAGTAGACACGAAGGGGAGAGGAATCCGTTATTGACTGAAGTATATTCAAGCCCATGAAGGTGTGGTCCTCCAGGTGTGGAAAGTTTAATGCCTTGTGTACACCAAGAGCGACCTACGCTAACTGAGCGCCGGAAATCATTATTTCTCTTTGAAGGGTGAGCGAACTGGGCGACCAGAGCGGATTCCAGCGATTAAACTCAAGCTAATATCATGGTTATGAGCTATGACGCGGTTCAGCGAAAACCAATGACAATCCACAGATTGTAGGGGTCCGACAATCCGCGGGGTTCGTGGAAACAGACGTGTAAACTTTGGTTCCTAATTCCTACGTCCTTTAAACATGGGTACTGAAAAATTAATCGCCGCGGTGTCCGCCCACCAGATATTATACAACCCCACAACATTTACATATTGGGATAATAACAAAAAACAAAAATTTTATTTCATATTTGTTTTATTTTTCACAGCTGCCTCTGCTATTCCTGCCCTTCTCAGGTGTACCTAATGTAGTTTTACATAATTAGTTTATTCGTGTCCCTGCCCTCTCTTTCCTCCTTTGTTCTTTTTCACGGGGGTGCTGCACAGCCGCGGGGCCTTTAAAAATTGAACATTCTAAATGTGACGTCACGAGCGAACAAAGCTATCAAAGCGAATTCTCAAGCGAAGCTTCTCCAGCTACCTCCGCTCCCAGGCAGCGTAGGTCGCCCTTGGTGTACACGCAGCATAAGGCATCCTGCTGCCTCTAATGTCCTCTGTGGGACATCATGGTACGTTTATATTTATGTTTATGTTTATGTTTATGCATTTAGCAGACGCTTTTATTCAAAAGAGAGTTACAAATTAAAAAAATGCTCCATGTGAGTCCAGCTGAGTTCACTGCTCAGACGCTGTCTTTGAGCTCCTTTAATGGTGATTCTGTCAGATGCGGCTGCGGTTATGAAATCAGGATTTTATTAGAGCAGAGCGACAGTCTGGAAATGTTCTAAATGAGCTGACACGTAGTCTTAATGGTCTGATTTTCAGTCACAGCTACTGACACATTTAGCCGTCTTACAAAAGAAACAGAAAAGCATGTGAATGAGAGAAGATTTATTTGGAATTCAGCTGTATTGATATACACTTATGTTCACACAATTACTATTTTTACAAAAAGTGTTAGAAGATGGAGCTTTGGAGCCTGTATGGTGTGCCTGGGCCCATTTGAGTTGAATTGGGCGTATCCGTGGAGCAATCCAGTGGCCAACCACATTGTCATGGAGTCTGCTGGCACCCTGTTAATCTCATCTCTTCCCCTCTGTTTTTGTGCTATTGCAGAGACAGTTCCTGGTGTGCGAGGCAGCTACAGCTGCAGCTCAATAATCACATTCTCCATAAATACCTGGTTACCTCGTCCACTCCTCGGCAGATTGTTGCACTGCGTACAACACTTTTTGTTCCTTAGCTTCAAAGCCTTGTTCGTGTTTTTCAAATGTGTGACAAAGTGGGCGAGACCATTTGTCTCATTTAATAATACCATCTTTAGTTCACCCTACATGTTTGTTTTCAATCATTTTACTATCAGTAATCATCATTGTACAGATGCAGACTATCCCGGGTTTGTTTGTATTTTGTATTATGTTTGGTTATATTTCATAGTTCAACATCTTTGGTTTAAATAAACACTGACAAGTATTGTTAAATTCAGTTATAATTTATTGATTTATATTTCCTTAGAATCACTTAAATTAACATTTAAGTGTGCTACTCACCATACCCACCATGTGCTCAAAGGGAGGCAAAGGGAGGAAGTGCTGCAATATTTCTGCTTTTATACTCTGGGAACATGATTGGGGGAGGTCATTGGACAAGTTCACATCAGGAAGGTG
Organism: Odontesthes bonariensis; assembly: GCF_027942865.1. Classification (NCBI taxonomy): domain Eukaryota; kingdom Metazoa; phylum Chordata; class Actinopteri; order Atheriniformes; family Atherinopsidae; genus Odontesthes; species Odontesthes bonariensis. The sequence goes on along the minus strand of NC_134517.1, from coordinate 2,143,689 downwards.
AGACACATTAGGTTTAGATATTATTTAGGTTTACTTGGTATTTAATTTTGTATGGTTAACATGTAGGTGAAAAGGTAAAACAGGTAAGAGTGTTTTTACTGTAATTTGTATGAATTGTGACAAGTGAAACAGTGAAATGGTGAAGTTAAAAGCCAGTGGATTCACCTCCTCTGTTGGTACAACCAAGGAGGCAGTGCCCAGTGAGGTGAGGCTACTTAAAGGGATAGTTTGCCTCTTTTGACATGAAGCTGTATGACATCCCATATAGCAATATCATTTATGAACATTGACTTACCCCCCGCTGCGTCCTGTGAGCCGAATTCCAGCTGAGTTTTGCGTTCCATGAAGGTAGTCCGGCTAGTTGGCTGGGGTCAAAAAAATAAAGCGTTTTGCTTGTCAAAAAAATATCCGTTCAAAAGAGTAATACATTTGCATCACAAAATGTTGTCCAGGAAAAAGTCAGACCTCACTTCGCTTGGCGCTATTTTTGCCTCCCTTGATATCAATGCATCCAATGTAAAACTGTGCAGACCGAAGAACAGACCGAGCACTCCCTAGCCACCTAGCGATAGCTGCACCTGTTACGGTGTTTACTGCTCGGAAGCAGGGGACTGCTCGGTCTGCTCACAGGACGCAGCGGGGGGTAAGTCAATGTTCATAAATGATATTGCTATATGGGATGTCATACAGCTTCATGTCAAAAGAGGCGAACTATCCCTTTAAGCAGAGGCCTTTAGTCTGTCGGGAGGAATGGGAGTGCAACCATCGTGCTGAGCGGGTGTAGCAATTTACACTTAATTTAATTTTTTTATTTCTTTGTTGAGTTTTATTTAGTTTAACTAAGTTAACTGTTCAGTTATATTTTTGTTGTATATATATATATATATATTTTGCTACATGTGTAAATAAACACCTTTTTTGTCCAATTTTTTTGGACCAACTGCCGTGAATCTGCCTCCTACTTATGCCGCTCCGGTCAGCTTCCCAACAAAATGTTGTTTTGTTATGCCAACGGATATTTCGGAGCCTTGCCTTGCCACTATCCTAAGCTACCCAAGGAACCAATACCACTCACCAAATATCGTAACGGGAATCTGACACACAGACTTCCAAGTCGAGCCATGCTTAACTTTGGACTTAACATCCTTTCCCCTTTGTGAATAAATCTGTTGCAACAAATCTCAACCGTCGAATCTGCTTTGGTCATAGATCCACCACACACACACACACACACACACACACACACACACACACACACACACACACACACACATTATCTGGGTTTGTTAAAAATCACTTTTGGTTAATCACTTTGTTGCAGCAGAAATACTATTTTGTGTCTGTCAAATTGTTCTCTTTAGCATTTTACATAGCTGCAGCTAAAGAACTGGGAGCAAATGAGATGTTTTTTTCAACAGGTTGGTAACTGTGCCCGCGGATCCACTGGAAAAAATAGTGACGGGATGTCGGAATACCGGTTGCATACCATGGTGTTCACAGGTCAGTGTTAAGTGTCCAAAGAAAAACTCTAAAGACCATCAGAAAGTCTGGACAGCTATTGCTCAAGACCTCTATAAGAGATTATGAGGAAGTCTGGCTGCTGGGAAGCAAGATGTAATCAGGAATAAGTTGTGTCTCAAGACTTTTGTGCTGGAGGTCACCTACTCTTTGACAGTACTCACTACCCTTTACATAGATACTCTAGTTAAAGGTGTAAACTGTGGAATTAAAATCTAAAAACACCCTGCAGTTTGCCACCACTTTTGAGGTTAATTTAGTTGAATTCTCATTGACTGTGGCACAGAGACACTTACTACCAGAACCCATTTTCTTTTAACTCTTTCTGTACAGATGCTTGGTCAGGAGCCCAGTGTTTTGTATTTTAATGCCTTAACATCGTGTCTTTCTCATTTAAAAGAGCATTAAACATCTGCAGCTCATCCAGAACGCTGCTGCTGGAGTTTTAACCCGGACTAAGAGATCTGAACACATCACAGCAGCTTTAAATTCTTTACTCTGGCTTCCAGCCAGTCACAGAATAGATTTTAAAAGCCTGCTGATGGTTTACAAATCCCAGAACGGTTTAGGCCCAAAATACATCTGTGATATGTTCAGAGAATATAAACCCAGCAGAGCTCTTAGATCCAAGGACTCAGGTCAGCTGGTCCAGTCCAGAGTCCAGACTAAACATGGAGAAGCAGCATTTAGCTGTTATGCTGCAAACAAGTGGAACAAACTGCCAGTGGAGATTAAACTTTCACCAAATGGAGACATTTTTAAATCCAGGTTAAAAACATTTCTGTTTTCATGTGTCTATGCATGAAATCTGCACGATATCTTTTAACTTATCTGGACTGTTGCTTGTTTTTAATCATTGGGGGTCCTAGCAGCGAAGCTGCAGGAACCCATTGGAATAGTAGCTTTTCCTATTATTGGGGGCCTAGCAGCGAAGCTGCGAAGGCACCCATTGTGTTAGTAGCTTTTCTTATTATTGATCCGTTTCTGCTGCAATTGAAGTCTATGGCATCCCCATTAACGCAATGCGAGAAAGTTGTGAAATTTGGCACACTTAATCAGCCAAGTGCCAAAGCCAAAGTCAAGAAATTTCAAGCCCCAAGAGCTTACTCTCTAGCGCCACCAACACGTCAAAGTTCAAAGTGCATTCAGCCTAATAACTTTTGAATACTTGGTCCAAATTTCACAAACAAGGCATCGTTGGAATCCTTGGATCATGACGAGTCCAACGCACCCTATGACGTCAATTTGCATACACTTAGATTTTCCGCCATTTTGAATTTGATCAAAAAGCTTAAAAAAGCATTTCAGGTCACACAGATTGTCAAATCTTCACGAAACTTGGCACATAGACTCTTAAGATCAAGCCGCACAAAAGTTATCGTGTGGAATTTTTAATTAGGCTTCCGATTTTCCATAAAAGCCAATCAAAATCGAGGTTGACGCCGCCAAACCGGAAGTGAGGTCATATCGTGGTAACCATTTGATGTTATGATGTCAACCTTCTAACACAGACTCCAGACCGCTAAGGTAAGAGGCCCAAGAAGTTTGGTGACGTTTGGCCAATAGGTGGCGCTATATGTAGCCAAAATGTCTTTTTGCTTATATCTTTGGACTCTTTGGTCCAAATGTCACACATGAGGTACCAATGGAATCACTCGATAAAGTCGGGGATATTGCACCTCATGACGTCATCTGCGTCATCTTGGATTGTCCGCCATTTTGAATTTAATCGAAAACCTTCAAAACACATTTAAGGCCACGCCTATTGTCCAATCCCGACGGGACTTGGCACATAGAATCTTCAGACCAAGCCACACATAAGTTATCAGGTGGATTTTCTCATTTCACTTCCGTTTGCCCGTGACAGCCAATCAAACTCTACGCCGACACGCAAACGTGACATTTGGCCAAATCTCTGCGATCCATTGATGTATCGAGGCCAAACTTGCTGCATGGACTCAAGACGCATTCCTGAGCAGCCCAAGCCTTCCCTATTGTGCCAATATGCTAGGCCCCCACATTGCTGCTTGCAGCTATATTTGGGGGTCCTAGCAGCGAAGCTGCAGGAACCCATTGAGTTAGTAGCTTTTCCTATTATTGGGGGTCCTAGCAGCGAAGCTGCAGGAACCCATTGGATTAGTAGCTTTTCTTATTGGGGGTCCTAGCAGCGAAGCTGCAGGAACCCATTGTGTTACTAGCTTTTCTTATTATTATTCCTCTACTTTCCGCTGCAATTGAAGTCTATGGCAGCCCCATGAACGCTATGGTAAAAAGTTGTGAAATTTGGCACACGTAATCAGCCAAGTGCCAAAGCCAAAGTCAAGAATTTTCATGCCCCAAGAGCTTACTCTCTAGCGCCACCAACACGCCAAAGTTCAAAGTGCATTCAGCCTAATAACTTTGGACTGCTTGGTCCAAATTTCACAAATGAGGCATCGTTGGAATCCTTGGATCATGACGAGTCCAACGCACCCTATGACGTCAATTTGCGTATACTTAGATTTTCCGCCATTTTGAATTTTATCAAAAAGCTTAAAAAAGCATTTCAGGTCACAGAGATTGTCCAATTATCACGACACTTGGCACATAGACTCTTAAGACCAAGCCGCACAAAAGTTATCCAAGGGAATTTTTAATTAGGCTTCAATTTTTCCATAAAAGCCAATCAAAATCGAGGTTGACGCCCCCAAACCGGAAGTGAGGTCATATCTTGGCAACCATTTGATATCATGACGTCAAACTTATAACACAGACTCAAGACTGCTAAGGTAAGATGCCCAAGAAGTTTGGTGACGTTCGGCTTATAGGTGGCGCTATATGTAGCAAAAATGCATTTTTGCTCATATCTTTTGACCCGTTGGTCCACATTTCACAAATGAGGTACCAGTAGAATCCCTGGATACAGACGAGGTCAACACACTTAATGACGTCATTTGCGCCATCTTGGATTTTCCGCCATTTTGAATTTAATCAAAAACCTTCAAAACGCATTTCAGGCCACTAAGATTGTCCAATCTCCACGAGACTTGGCACATAGAATCTTCAGACCAAGCCGCACATAAGTTATTAGGTGGATTTTTTTATTTCACTTCCGTGTAACCGCGGCAGCCAATCAAACTCCATGCCGACGCGCAAATGGGACATTTGGCCGTATCTCTGCGATGCATTGGTGTATCGATGCAAAACTTGGTGCATGGACTCACGACGCCTTCCTGAGCGGCCCAAGCCTTCCCTATTGTGCCATTCTGCTAGGACCCCCACATCGCTGCTTGCAGCTATATTTGGGGGTCCTAGCAGCAAAGCTGCAGGAACCCCATTGTGTTAGTAGTTATTCCTATTATTGATCTACTTTCTTCTGCAATTGAAGTCTATGGCAGCCCCATTAACGCATTGCGGGAAAGTTGTGAAATTTGGCACACGTAATCAGCCAAGTGCCAAAAGCAAAGTCAAGAAATTTCATGGCCCAAGTGCTTACTCACTAGCGCCACCAATACGCCAAAGTTCAAAGTGCATCTAAATGCATAACTTTGGACTACTTGGTCCAAATTTCACAAATGAGGTATTGCTGGAATCCTTGGATCAAGACGAGTCCAACGCACTCAATGACGTCATTGGCCTATGCTTACAATGTCCGCCATTTTTAATTTAATCAAAAAGCTTAAAAAAGCATTTCAGGCCACGCAGATTGTCCGATCTCCACGAAACTTGGCGCATAGAATCTGCAGACCAAGCCGCACAAAAGTTATCATGTGGAATTTCTTAATTAGTATTCCGATTTTCCATAAAAGCCAATCAAACTCGAGGTTGACGCCGCCAAAGCGGAAGTGAGGCCTTATCTTGGCAACCATTTGGTGTTATGACGTCAAACTTCGAACACACACTCAAGACCACTACGCTAAGTTGCCCAATAAGTTTGGTGACATCTGGCCTATAGGTGGCGCTATATGCAGCAGAAATGCATTTTTGCTCATATCTTTGGACTACTTGGTCCAAATTTCACAAATGATACATCATTGGAATCCTTGGATCATATCGAGTCTAACGCACCCTATGACGTCATTGAGCTATGCCTACAATGTCCGCCATTTTGAATTTAATCAAAAAGATTAAAAAAGCATTTCAGGCCACGCAGATTGTCCGATCTCCACGAAACTTGGCACATAGAATCTTCAGATCAAGCCTCACAAAAGTTATCATGTGGAATTTCTTAATTAGTATTCCGATTTTCCATAAAAGCCAATCAAACTCGAGGTTAACGCCACCAAAGCGGAAGTGAGGCCTTATCTTAGCAACCATTTGATGTTATGACATCAAACTTCTAACACACACTTAAGACCCCTACTGTAAGAGGCACAAGAAGTTTGGTGACGTTTGGCCTATAGATGGCGCTATCTATGTTAGCCCCATGAACGCAATGTGAGAAAGTTGTGAAATTTGGCACACGTAATCAGCCAAGTGCCAAAAGCAAACTCAAGAAATTTCATGGCCCAAGTGCTTACTCACTAGCGCCACCAACACGTCAAAGTTCAAAGTGCATCCAAATGCATAACTTTGGACTACTTGGTTCAAATTTCACAAATGAGGTATTGCTGGGATCCTTGGATTATGACGAGTCCAACGCACAATATGATGTCATTGGCCTACGCCTACAAACTCCGCCATTTTTAATTTAATCAAAAAGCTTTAAAGAGCATTTCAGGCCACGCAGATTGTCCGATCTCCACGAAACTTGGCACATAGAATCTTCAGACCAAGCCGCACAAAAGTTATCATGTGAAATTTTTAATTAGGCTTCTGATTTTCCATAAAAGCCAATCAAATTCGAGTTTTATGCCGCCAAAGCGGAAGTGAGGCCTTATCTTTGCAACCATTTGGTGTTATGACGTCAAACTTCTAACACACACTCAAGACCCCTACTGTAAGAGGCACAAGAAGTTTGGTGACGTTTGGCCTATAGGTGGCGCTATCTATGTTAGCCCCATGAACGCAATGCGAGAAAATTGTGAAATTTGGCACACGTAATCAGCCAAGTGCCAAAGCCAAAGTCAAGAAATTTCATGGCCCAAGTGCTTACTCACTAGCGCCACCAACACGTCAAAGTTCAAAGTGCATCCAAATGCATAACTTTGGACTACTTGGTCCAAATTTCATAAATGAGGTAACAATTGAATCCTTGGATGCAGACAAGGTCAACGCACTTCATGACGTCATCTGTGCTATGTTGGATAATCCGCCATTTTTAATTTAATTGAAAACCTACAAAAAGCATTTCAGGCCACGCAGATTGTCCAATCTCGACGGGACTTGACACATAGAATCTTCAGACCAAGCCTCACAAAAGTTATCATGTGGATTTTTTCATTTCACTGTCATTTGCATGTGGCAGCCAATCAAACTCCACGCCCACGCGCAAACAAGTCGTTAGGCCATATCTTTGCCATTTATTGATGTATCGATGCCAAACTTGGTGCATAAACTCACGACGCCTTCCTGAGCAGCCCAAGCCTTGCCTATTGTGGCGTCCTGCTAGGACCCCCACATCGCTGCTTGCAGCTATATTTATTCCTCTACTTTCTGCTGCAATTGAAGTCTAAGGCAGCCCCATGAACGCAATGGTAAAAAGTTGTGAAATTTGGCACACTTAATCAGCCAAGTGCCAAAAGCAAACTCAAGAATTTTCATGGTCCAAGACCTTACTCTCTAGCGCCACCAACACGTCAAAGTTCAAAGTGCATTCAGCCTAATAACTTTTGAATACTTGGCCCAAATTTCACAAACAAGACATCATTGGAATCCTTGGATCATGACGAGTCCAACGCACCCTATGACGTCAATTTGCGTATACTTAGATTTTCCGCCATTTTGAATTTTATCAAAAAGCTTAAAAAAGCATTTCAGGTCACAGAGATTGTCCAATTATCACGAAACTTGGCACATAAACTCTTAAGACCAAGCCGCACAAAAGTTATCATGTGGAATTTTTAATTAGGCTTCAATTTTTCCATAAAAGCCAATCAAACTTGAGGTTGACGCCCCCAAACCGGAAGTGAGGTCATATCTTGGCAACCATTTGATATCATGACGTCAAACTTATAACACAGACTCAAGACTGCTAAGTTAAGAGGCCCAAGAAGTTTGGTGACGTTTGGCCTATAGGTGGCGCTATATGTAGCAAAAATGCATATTTGCTCATATCTTTGGACCCCTTGGGCCAAATTTCACAAATGAGGTACCGTTGGAATCCCTGAATGCAGACGAGGTCAACGCATCAAATAATGTCATATGCGCCATCTTGGATTGTCCGCCATTTTGAATTTAATCGAAAACCTTCAAAAAGCATTTCAAGCAACTTTTATTGTCCAATCTCCACGGAACTTGGCACATAGAATATTCAGACCAAGCCGCACATAAGTTATTATGTGGATTTTTTATTTCACTTCCGTTTAACCGTGGCAGCCAATCAACGTCTACGCCGACACGCAAATGAGACATTTGGCCGTATCTCTGCGATGCATTGATGTATCAATGCCAAACTTGGTGCATGGACTCATGACACCTTCCTGAGCAGCCCAAGCCTTGCCTATTGTGCCATTCTGCTAGGACCCCCACATCGCTGCTTGCAGCTATATTTATTATTGGGGGTCCTAGCAGCGAAGCTGCAGGAACCCATTGAGTTAGTAGCTTTTCCTATTATTATTATTAATCCGTTTCTGCTGCAATTGAAGTCTATGGCAGCCCCATGAACGCTATGGTAAAAAGTTGTGAAATTTGGCACACTTAATCAGCCAAGTGCCAAAAGCAAACTCAAGAATTTTCATGGCCCAAGACCTTACTCTCTAGCGCCACCAACACGTCAAAGTTCAAAGTGCATTCAGCCTAATAACTTTTGAATACTTGGCCCAAATTTCACAAACAAGACATCATTGGAATCCTTGGATCATGACGAGTCCAACGCACCCTATGACGTCAATTTGCGTATACTTAGATTTTCCGCCATTTTGAATTTTATCAAAAAGCTTAAAAAAGCATTTCAGGTCACAGAGATTGTCCAATTTTTACGAAACTTGGCACATAGACTCTTAAGACCAAGCCGCACAAAAGTTATCGTGTGGAATTTTTAATTAGGCTTCCATTTTTTCATAAAAGCCAATCAAACTCGAGGTTGACGCCCCCAAACCGGAAGTGAGGTCATATCTTGGCAACCATTTGATATCATGACGTCAAACTTATGACACAGACTCAAGACTGCTAAGGTAAGAGGCCCAAGAAGTTTGGTGACGTTCGGCCTATAGATGGCGCTATAAGTAGCAAAAATGCATTTTTGCTCATATCTTTGGACCCCTTGGTCCAAATGTCACAAATGAGGTATCAGTAGAATCCCTGGATAAGGACGAGGTCAACACACTTAATGACGTCATCTGCGCCATCATGGATTTGCCGCCATTTTGAATTTAATCAAAAACCTTCAAAACGCATTTCAGGCCACTAAGATTGTCCAATCTCCACGAGACTTGGCACATAGAATCTTCAGACCAAGCCGCACATAAGTTATTATATGGATTTTTTTATTTAACTTCCGTCTAAACGCAGCAGCCAATCAAACTCCATGCCGACGCGCAAATGGGACATTTGGCCGTATCTCTGCGATGCATTGATGTATCGATGCCAAACTTGGTGCATGGACTCACGACGCCTTCCTGAGCAGCCCAAGCCTTGCCTATTGTGCCATTCTGCTAGGACCCCCACATCGCTGCTTGCAGCTATATTTGGGGGTCCTAGCAGCGAAGCTGCAGGAACCCATTGTGTTAGTAGCTTTTCTTATTATTATTATTATTATTATTGGGGGTCCTAGCAGCGAAGCTGCAGGAACCCATTGTGTTAGTAGCTTTTCCTATTATTATTATTATTCCTCTACTTTCTGCTGCAATTGAAGTCTATGGCAGCCCCATGAACGCTATGGTAAAAAGTTGTGAAATTTGGCACACTTAATCAGCCAAGTGCCAAAAGCAAACTCAAGAAATTTCATGGCCCAAGACCTTACTCTCTAGCGCCACCAACACGTCAAATTTCAAAGTGCATTCTGCCTAATAACTTTTGAATACTTGGCCCAAATTTCACAAACAAGACATCATTGGAATCCTTGGATCATGACGAGTCCAACGCACCCTATGACGTCAATTTGCGTATACTTAGATTTTCCGCCATTTTGAATTTTATCAAAAAGCTTAAAAAAGCATTTCAGGTCACAGAGATTGTCCAATTTTCACGAAACTTGGCACATAGACTCTTAAGACCAAGTCGCACAAAAGTTATCCAAGGGAATTTTTAATTAGGCTTCCGATTTTCCTTAAAACCCAATCAAACTCGAGGTTGACGCCCCCAAACCGGAAGTGACGCCATATCTTGGCAACCATTTGATGTAATGACGTCAAACTTATGACAACAACACTACACTGTTAAGGTAAGAGGCCCAAGAAGTTTGGTGACGTTCGGCCTATAGGTGGCGCTATAAGTAGCAAAAATGCATTTTTGCTCATATTTTTGGACCCCTTGGTCCAAATTTCATAAATAAGGTATCAATAGAATCCTTGGATAAGGTCGAGGTCAACACACTTAATGACGTCATTTGCGCCATCTTGGATTGTCCGCCATTTTGAATTTAATTAAAAACCTTCAAAACGCATTTCAGGCCACTAAGATTGTCCAATCTCCACAAGACTTGGCACATAGAATCTTCAGACCAAGCCGCACATAAGTTATTATGTGGATTTTTTTATTTCACTTCCGTGTAACCGCGGCAGCCAATCAAACTCCATGCTGACGCGCAAATGGGACATTTGGCCGTATCTCTGCGATGCATTGATGTATCGATGCCAAACTTGGTGCATGGACTCACGACGCCTTCCTGAGCGGCCCAAGCCTTCCCTATTGTGCCATTCTGCTAGGACCCCCACATTGCTGCTTGCAGCTATATTTATTCCTCTACTTTCTTCTGCAATTGAAGTCTATGGCAGCCCCATGAACGCTATGGTAAAAAGTTGTGAAATTTGGCACACGTAATCAGCCAAGTACCAAAGCCAAAGTCAAGAATTTTCATGCCCCAAGAGCTTACTCTCTAGCGCCACCAACACGCCAAAGTTCAAAGTGCATTCAGCCTAATAACTTTGGACTACTTGGTCCAAATATCACAAATGAGGCATCGTTGGAATCCTTGGATCATGACGAGTCCAACGCACCCTATGACGTCAATTTGCGTATACTTAGATTTTCCGCCATTTTGAATTTTATCAAAAAGCTTAAAAAAGCATTTCAGGTCACAGAGATTGTCCAATTATCACGAAACTTGGCACATAGACTCTTAAGACCAAGCCGCACAAAAGTTATCGTGTGGAATTTTTAATTAGGCTTAAATTTTTCCATAAAAGCCAATCAAACTTGAGGTTGACGCCCCCAAACCGGAAGTGAGGTCATATCTTGGCAACCATTTGATATCATGACGTCAAACTTATAACACAGACTCAAGACTGCGAAGGTAAGATGACCAAGAAGTTTGGTGACGTTCGGCCTATAGGTGGCGCTATATGTAGCAAAAATGCATTTTTGCCCATATCTTTGGACCACTTGGTCTAAATGTCACAAATGAGGTACCAATGGAATCCCTGGATGAAGCCAAGGTCAATGCATATCATGACGTCATCAGCGCCATCTTGGAATGTCCGCCATTTTTAATTTAATCGAAAACCTCTAAAAAGCATTTCAGGCCTCTGAGAGTGTCCAATCTCGACGGAACTTGGCAAATAGAATCTTCAGACCAAGCCGCACATAAGTTATCATGTGGATTTTTTTATTTCACTTCCGTGTAACCGCGGCAGCCAATCAAACTCCACGCCGACGCGCAAATGGGACATTTGGCCGTATCTCTGCGATGCATTGATGTATCGATGCCAAACTTGGTGCATGAACTCACGACGCCTTCCTGAGCAGCCCAAGCCTTGCCTATTGTGCCATTCTGCTAGGACCCCCACATCGCTGCTTGCAGCTATATTTATTATTGATCCGTTTCCGCTGCAATTGAAGTCTATGGCAGCCCCATGAACGCTATGGTAAAAAGTTGTGAAATTTGGCACACGTAATCAGCCAAGTGCCAAAGCCAAAGTCAAGAAGTTTCATGCCCCAAGAGCTTACTCTCTAGCGCCACCAACACGTCAAAGTTCAAAGTCTATTAAGCCTAATAACTTTGGACTCCATGGTCCAAATTTCACAAATGAGGCATCCTTGGAATCCTTGGATCATGACGAGTCCAACGCACCCTATGACGTCAATTTGCGTATACTTAGATTTTCCGCCATTTTGAATTTTATCAAAAAGCTTAAAAAAGCATTTCAGGTCACACAGATTGTCAAATCTTCACGAAACTTGGCACATAGACTCTTAAGATCAAGCCGCAGAAAAATGTTATCGTGTGGAATTTTTAATTAGGCTTCCAATTTTCCATAAAAGCCAATCAAAATCGAGGTTGACGCCGCCAAACCGGAAGTGAGGTCATATCGTGGTAACCATTTGATGTTATGACGTCAACCTTCTAACACAGACTCCAGACCGCTAAGGTAAGAGGCCCAAGAAGTTTGGTGACGTTTGGCCAATAGGTGGCGCTATATGTAGCCAAAATGTCTTTTTGCTTATATCTTTGGACTCTTTGGTCCAAATGTCACACATGAGGTACCAATGGAATCACTCGATAAAGTCGGGGATATTGCACCTCATGACGTCATCTGCGCCATCTTGGATTGTCCGCCATTTTGAATTTAATCGAAAACCTTCAAAACACATTTAAGGCCACGCCTATTGTCCAATCCCGACGGGACTTGGCACATAGAATCTTCAGACCAAGCCACACATAAGTTATCAGGTGGATTTTCTCATTTTACTTCCGTTTGCCCGTGACAGCCAATCAAACTCTACGCCGACACGCAAACGTGACATTTGGCCAAATCTCTGCGATCCATTGATGTATTGAGGCCAAACTTGCTGCATGGACTCAAGACGCATTCCTGAGCAGCCCAAGCCTTCCCTATTGTGCCAATATGCTAGGCCCCCACATTGCTGCTTGCAGCTATATTTGGGGGCCTAGCAGCGAAGCTGCGAAGGCACCCATTGTGTTAGTAGCTTTTCTTATTATTGATCCGTTTCTGCTGCTATTGAAGTCTATGGCAGCCCCATTAACGCAATGCGAGAAAGTTGTGAAATTTGGCACACGTAATCAGCCAAGTGCCAAAGCCAAAGTCAAGAAATTTCAAGCCCCAAGAGCTTACTCTCTAGCGCCACCAACACGTCAAAGTTCAAAGTGCATTCAGCCTAATAACTTTTGAATACTTGGTCCAAATTTCACAAACAAGGCATCGTTGGAATCCTTGGATCATGACAAGTCCAACGCACCCTATGACGTCAATTTGCGTATACTTAGATTTTCCGCCATTTTGAATTTGATCAAAAAGCTTAAAAAAGCATTTCAGGTCACACAGATTGTCAAATCTTCACGAAACTTGGCACATAGACTCTTAAGATCAAGCCGCACAAAAGTTATCGTGTGGAATTTTTAATTAGGCTTCCGATTTTCCATAAAAGCCAATCAAAATCGAGGTTAACGCCGCCAAACCGGAAGTGAGGTCATATCGTGGCAACCATTTGATGTTATGACGTCAACCTTCTAACACAGACTCCAGACCGCTAAGGTAAGAGGCCCAAGAAGTTTGGTGACGTCTGGCCAATAGGTGGCGCTATATGTAGCCAAAATGTCTTTTTGCTTATATCTTTGGACTCTTTGGTCCAAATGTCACACATGAGGTACCAATGGAATCACTCGATAAAGTCAGGGATATTGCACCTAATGACGTCATCTGCGCCATCTTGGATTGTCCGCCATTTTGAATTTAATCGAAAACCTTCAAAACACATTTAAGGCCACGCCTATTGTCCAATCCCGACGGGACTTGGCACATAGAATCTTCAGACCAAGCCACACATAAGTTATCAGGTGGATTTTCTCATTTCACTTCCGTTTGCCCGTGACAGCCAATCAAACTCTACGCCGACACGCAAACGTGACATTTGGCCAAATCTCTGCGATCCATTGATGTATCGAGGCCAAACTTGCTGCATGGACTCAAGACGCATTCCTGAGCAGCCCAAGCCTTCCCTATTGTGCCAATATGCTAGGCCCCCACATTGCTGCTTGCAGCTATATTTGGGGGTCCTAGCAGCGAAGCTGCAGGAACCCATTGAGTTAGTAGCTTTTCCTATTATTATTATTATTATTGGGGGTCCTAGCAGCGAAGCTGCAGGAACCCATTGTGTTAGTAGCTTTTCCTATTATTATTATTATTGGGGGTCCTAGCAGCGAAGCTGCAGGAACCCATTGTGTTACTAGCTTTTCTTATTGGGGGTCCTAGCAGCGAAGCTGCAGGAACCCATTGAGTTAGTAGCTTTTCCTATTATTGGGGGTCCTAGCAGCGAAGCTGCAGGAACCCATTGTGTTAGTAGCTTTTCTTATTATTATTGATCCGTTTCTGCTGCAATTGAAGTCTATGGCAGCCCCATGAACGCTATGCGAGAAAGTTGTGAAATTTGGCACACGTAATCAGCCAAGTGCCAAAGCCAAAGTCAAGAATTTTCATGCCCCAAGAGCTTACTCTCTAGCGCCACCAACACGTCAAAGTTCAAAGTGCATTAAGCCTAATAACTTTGGACTACTTGGTCCAAATTTCACAAACAAGGCATCGTTGGAATCCTTGGATCATGACGAGTCCAACGCACCCTATGACGCCAATTTGCGTATACTTAGATTTTCCGCCATTTTGAATTTTATCAAAAAGCTTAAAAAAGCATTTCAGGTCACACAGATTTTCCAATTATCACGAAACTTAGCACATAGACTCTTAAGACCAAGCCGCACAAAAGTTATCGTGTGGAATTTTTAATTAGGCTTCCAATTTTCCATAAAAGCCAATCAAACTCGAGGTTGACGCCCCCAAACCGGAAGTTAGGTCATATCTTGACAACCATTTGATGTTATGACGTCAAACGTCTAACACAGACTCACGACTGCAAAGGTAAGAGGCACAATGAGGTTGGTGACGTTTGGCCTATAGGTGGCGCTATATGTAAGAAAAATGCATATTTGCTCATATCTTTGGACCCCTTGGGCCAAATTTCACAAATGAGGTAACGTTTGAGTCCCTGAATGCAGACGAGGTCAACGCAACAAATAATGTCATATGCGCCATCTTGGATTGTCCGCCATTTTGAATTTAATCGAAAACCTTCAAAAAGCATTTCAAGCCACTGAGATTGTCCAATCTCCACGGAACTTGGCACATAGAATATTCAGACCAAGCCGCATATAAGTTATCATTTGGATTTTTTTATTTCACTTCCGTTTAACCTTGGCAGCCAATCAAAGTCTACGCCGACAAGCAAATGAGACATTTGGCCGTATCTCTGTGATGCATTGATGTATCAATGCCAAACTTGGTGCATGGACTCATGACGCCTTCCTGAGCAGCCCAAGCCTTGCCTATTGTGCCATTCTGCTAGGACCCCCACATCGCTGCTTGCAGCTATATTTATTATTGATCCGTTTCCGCTGCAATTGAAGTCTATGGCAGCCCCATGAACGCTATGGTAAAAAGTTGTGAAATTTGGCACACGTAATCAGCCAAGTGCCAAAGCCAAAGTCAAGAAGTTTCATGCCCCAAGAGCTTACTCTCTAGCGCCACCAACACGTCAAAGTTCAAAGTCTATTAAGCCTAATAACTTTGGACTCCATGGTCCAAATTTCACAAATGAGGCATCCTTGGAATCCTTGGATCATGACGAGTCCAACGCACCCTATGACGTCAATTTGCGTATACTTAGATTTTCCGCCATTTTGAATTTTATCAAAAAGCTTAAAAAAGCATTTCAGGTCACACAGATTGTCAAATCTTCACGAAACTTGGCACATAGACTCTTAAGATCAAGCCGCAGAAAAATGTTATCGTGTGGAATTTTTAATTAGGCTTCCAATTTTCCATAAAAGCCAATCAAAATCGAGGTTGACGCCGCCAAACCGGAAGTGAGGTCATATCGTGGCAACCATTTGATGTTATGACGTCAACCTTCTAACACAGACTCCAGACCGCTAAGGTAAGAGGCCCAAGAAGTTTGGTGACGTCTGGCCAATAGGTGGCGCTATATGTAGCCAAAATGTCTTTTTGCTTATATCTTTGGACTCTTTGGTCCAAATGTCACACATGAGGTACCAATGGAATCACTCGATAAAGTCAGGGATATTGCACCTAATGACGTCATCTGCGCCATCTTGGATTGTCCGCCATTTTGAATTTAATCGAAAACCTTCAAAACACATTTAAGGCCACGCCTATTGTCCAATCCCGACGGGACTTGGCACATAGAATCTTCAGACCAAGCCACACATAAGTTATCAGGTGGATTTTCTCATTTCACTTCCGTTTGCCCGTGACAGCCAATCAAACTCTACGCCGACACGCAAACGTGACATTTGGCCAAATCTCTGCGATCCATTGATGTATCGAGGCCAAACTTGCTGCATGGACTCAAGACGCATTCCTGAGCAGCCCAAGCCTTCCCTATTGTGCCAATATGCTAGGCCCCCACATTGCTGCTTGCAGCTATATTTGGGGGTCCTAGCAGCGAAGCTGCAGGAACCCATTGAGTTAGTAGCTTTTCCTATTATTATTATTATTATTGGGGGTCCTAGCAGCGAAGCTGCAGGAACCCATTGTGTTAGTAGCTTTTCCTATTATTATTATTATTGGGGGTCCTAGCAGCGAAGCTGCAGGAACCCATTGTGTTACTAGCTTTTCTTATTGGGGGTCCTAGCAGCGAAGCTGCAGGAACCCATTGAGTTAGTAGCTTTTCCTATTATTATTATTGATCCGTTTCCGCTGCAATTGAAGTCTATGGCAGCCCCATGAACGCTATGGTAAAAAGTTGTGAAATTTGGCACACGTAATCAGCCAAGTGCCAAAGCCAAAGTCAAGAAGTTTCATGCCCCAAGAGCTTACTCTCTAGCGCCACCAACACGTCAAAGTTCAAAGTCTATTAAGCCTAATAACTTTGGACTCCATGGTCCAAATTTCACAAATGAGGCATCCTTGGAATCCTTGGATCATGACGAGTCCAACGCACCCTATGACGTCAATTTGCGTATACTTAGATTTTCCGCCATTTTGAATTTTATCAAAAAGCTTAAAAAAGCATTTCAGGTCACACAGATTGTCAAATCTTCACGAAACTTGGCACATAGACTCTTAAGATCAAGCCGCAGAAAAATGTTATCGTGTGGAATTTTTAATTAGGCTTCCAATTTTCCATAAAAGCCAATCAAAATCGAGGTTGACGCCGCCAAACCGGAAGTGAGGTCATATCGTGGTAACCATTTGATGTTATGACGTCAACCTTCTAACACAGACTCCAGACCGCTAAGGTAAGAGGCCCAAGAAGTTTGGTGACGTTTGGCCAATAGGTGGCGCTATATGTAGCCAAAATGTCTCTTTGCTTATATCTTTGGACTCTTTGGTCCAAATGTCACACATGAGGTACCAATGGAATCACTCGATAAAGTCGGGGATATTGCACCTCATGACGTCATCTGCGCCATCTTGGATTGTCCGCCATTTTGAATTTAATCGAAAACCTTCAAAACACATTTAAGGCCACGCCTATTGTCCAATCCCGACGGGACTTGGCACATAGAATCTTCAGACCAAGCCACACATAAGTTATCAGGTGGATTTTCTCATTTCACTTCCGTTTGCCCGTGACAGCCAATCAAACTCTACGCCGACACGCAAACGTGACATTTGGCCAAATCTCTGCGATCCATTGATGTATCGAGGCCAAACTTGCTGCATGGACTCAAGACGCATTCCTGAGCAGCCCAAGCCTTCCCTATTGTGCCAATATGCTAGGCCCCCACATTGCTGCTTGCAGCTATATTTGGGGGTCCTAGCAGCGAAGCTGCAGGAACCCATTGAGTTAGTAGCTTTTCCTATTATTATTATTATTATTGGGGGTCCTAGCAGCGAAGCTGCAGGAACCCATTGTGTTAGTAGCTTTTCCTATTATTATTATTATTGGGGGTCCTAGCAGCGAAGCTGCAGGAACCCATTGTGTTACTAGCTTTTCTTATTGGGGGTCCTAGCAGCGAAGCTGCAGGAACCCATTGAGTTAGTAGCTTTTCCTATTATTATTATTGATCCGTTTCCGCTGCAATTGAAGTCTATGGCAGCCCCATGAACGCTATGGTAAAAAGTTGTGAAATTTGGCACACGTAATCAGCCAAGTGCCAAAGCCAAAGTCAAGAAGTTTCATGCCCTAAGAGCTTACTCTCTAGCGCCACCAACACGTCAAAGTTCAAAGTCTATTAAGCCTAATAACTTTGGACTCCATGGTCCAAATTTCACAAATGAGGCATCCTTGGAATCCTTGGATCATGACGAGTCCAACGCACCCTATGACGTCAATTTGCGTATACTTAGATTTTCCGCCATTTTGAATTTTATCAAAAAGCTTAAAAAAGCATTTCAGGTCACACAGATTGTCAAATCTTCACGAAACTTGGCACATAGACTCTTAAGATCAAGCCGCAGAAAAATGTTATCGTGTGGAATTTTTAATTAGGCTTCCAATTTTCCATAAAAGCCAATCAAAATCGAGGTTGACGCCGCCAAACCGGAAGTGAGGTCATATCGTGGTAACCATTTGATGTTATGACGTCAACCTTCTAACACAGACTCCAGACCGCTAAGGTAAGAGGCCCAAGAAGTTTGGTGACGTTTGGCCAATAGGTGGCGCTATATGTAGCCAAAATGTCTCTTTGCTTATATCTTTGGACTCTTTGGTCCAAATGTCACACATGAGGTACCAATGGAATCACTCGATAAAGTCGGGGATATTGCACCTCATGACGTCATCTGCGCCATCTTGGATTGTCCGCCATTTTGAATTTAATCGAAAACCTTCAAAACACATTTAAGGCCACGCCTATTGTCCAATCCCGACGGGACTTGGCACATAGAATCTTCAGACCAAGCCACACATAAGTTATCAGGTGGATTTTCTCATTTCACTTCCGTTTGCCCGTGACAGCCAATCAAACTCTACGCCGACACGCAAACGTGACATTTGGCCAAATCTCTGCGATCCATTGATGTATCGAGGCCAAACTTGCTGCATGGACTCAAGACGCATTCCTGAGCAGCCCAAGCCTTCCCTATTGTGCCAATATGCTAGGCCCCCACATTGCTGCTTGCAGCTATATTTGGGGGTCCTAGCAGCGAAGCTGCAGGAACCCATTGAGTTAGTAGCTTTTCCTATTATTATTATTATTATTGGGGGTCCTAGCAGCGAAGCTGCAGGAACCCATTGTGTTAGTAGCTTTTCCTATTATTATTATTATTGGGGGTCCTAGCAGCGAAGCTGCAGGAACCCATTGTGTTACTAGCTTTTCTTATTGGGGGTCCTAGCAGCGAAGCTGCAGGAACCCATTGAGTTAGTAGCTTTTCCTATTATTATTATTGATCCGTTTCCGCTGCAATTGAAGTCTATGGCAGCCCCATGAACGCTATGGTAAAAAGTTGTGAAATTTGGCACACGTAATCAGCCAAGTGCCAAAGCCAAAGTCAAGAAGTTTCATGCCCCAAGAGCTTACTCTCTAGCGCCACCAACACGTCAAAGTTCAAAGTCTATTAAGCCTAATAACTTTGGACTCCATGGTCCAAATTTCACAAATGAGGCATCCTTGGAATCCTTGGATCATGACGAGTCCAACGCACCCTATGACGTCAATTTGCGTATACTTAGATTTTCCGCCATTTTGAATTTTATCAAAAAGCTTAAAAAAGCATTTCAGGTCACACAGATTGTCAAATCTTCACGAAACTTGGCACATAGACTCTTAAGATCAAGCCGCAGAAAAATGTTATCGTGTGGAATTTTTAATTAGGCTTCCAATTTTCCATAAAAGCCAATCAAAATCGAGGTTGACGCCGCCAAACCGGAAGTGAGGTCATATCGTGGTAACCATTTGATGTTATGACGTCAACCTTCTAACACAGACTCCAGACCGCTAAGGTAAGAGGCCCAAGAAGTTTGGTGACGTTTGGCCAATAGGTGGCGCTATATGTAGCCAAAATGTCTCTTTGCTTATATCTTTGGACTCTTTGGTCCAAATGTCACACATGAGGTACCAATGGAATCACTCGATAAAGTCGGGGATATTGCACCTCATGACGTCATCTGCGCCATCTTGGATTGTCCGCCATTTTGAATTTAATCGAAAACCTTCAAAACACATTTAAGGCCACGCCTATTGTCCAATCCCGACGGGACTTGGCACATAGAATCTTCAGACCAAGCCACACATAAGTTATCAGGTGGATTTTCTCATTTTACTTCCGTTTGCCCGTGACAGCCAATCAAACTCTACGCCGACACGCAAACGTGACATTTGGCCAAATCTCTGCGATCCATTGATGTATTGAGGCCAAACTTGCTGCATGGACTCAAGACGCATTCCTGAGCAGCCCAAGCCTTCCCTATTGTGCCAATATGCTAGGCCCCCACATTGCTGCTTGCAGCTATATTTGGGGGCCTAGCAGCGAAGCTGCGAAGGCACCCATTGTGTTAGTAGCTTTTCTTATTATTGATCCGTTTCTGCTGCAATTGAAGTCTATGGCAGCCCCATTAACGCAATGCGAGAAAGTTGTGAAATTTGGCACACGTAATCAGCCAAGTGCCAAAGCCAAAGTCAAGAAATTTCAAGCCCCAAGAGCTTACTCTCTAGCGCCACCAACACGTCAAAGTTCAAAGTGCATTCAGCCTAATAACTTTTGAATACTTGGTCCAAATTTCACAAACAAGGCATCGTTGGAATCCTTGGATCATGACAAGTCCAACGCACCCTATGACGTCAATTTGCGTATACTTAGATTTTCCGCCATTTTGAATTTGATCAAAAAGCTTAAAAAAGCATTTCAGGTCACACAGATTGTCAAATCTTCACGAAACTTTGCACATAGACTCTTAAGATCAAGCCGCACAAAAGTTATCGTGTGGAATTTTTAATTAGGCTTCCGATTTTCCATAAAAGCCAATCAAAATCGAGGTTAACGCCGCCAAACCGGAAGTGAGGTCATATCGTGGCAACCATTTGATGTTATGACGTCAACCTTCTAACACAGACTCCAGACCGCTAAGGTAAGAGGCCCAAGAAGTTTGGTGACGTCTGGCCAATAGGTGGCGCTATATGTAGCCAAAATGTCTTTTTGCTTATATCTTTGGACTCTTTGGTCCAAATGTCACACATGAGGTACCAATGGAATCACTCGATAAAGTCAGGGATATTGCACCTAATGACGTCATCTGCGCCATCTTGGATTGTCCGCCATTTTGAATTTAATCGAAAACCTTCAAAACACATTTAAGGCCACGCCTATTGTCCAATCCCGACGGGACTTGGCACATAGAATCTTCAGACCAAGCCACACATAAGTTATCAGGTGGATTTTCTCATTTCACTTCCGTTTGCCCGTGACAGCCAATCAAACTCTACGCCGACACGCAAACGTGACATTTGGCCAAATCTCTGCGATCCATTGATGTATCGAGGCCAAACTTGCTGCATGGACTCAAGACGCATTCCTGAGCAGCCCAAGCCTTCCCTATTGTGCCAATATGCTAGGCCCCCACATTGCTGCTTGCAGCTATATTTGGGGGTCCTAGCAGCGAAGCTGCAGGAACCCATTGAGTTAGTAGCTTTTCCTATTATTATTATTATTATTGGGGGTCCTAGCAGCGAAGCTGCAGGAACCCATTGTGTTAGTAGCTTTTCCTATTATTATTATTATTGGGGGTCCTAGCAGCGAAGCTGCAGGAACCCATTGTGTTACTAGCTTTTCTTATTGGGGGTCCTAGCAGCGAAGCTGCAGGAACCCATTGAGTTAGTAGCTTTTCCTATTATTATTATTGATCCGTTTCCGCTGCAATTGAAGTCTATGGCAGCCCCATGAACGCTATGGTAAAAAGTTGTGAAATTTGGCACACGTAATCAGCCAAGTGCCAAAGCCAAAGTCAAGAAGTTTCATGCCCCAAGAGCTTACTCTCTAGCGCCACCAACACGTCAAAGTTCAAAGTCTATTAAGCCTAATAACTTTGGACTCCATGGTCCAAATTTCACAAATGAGGCATCCTTGGAATCCTTGGATCATGACGAGTCCAACGCACCCTATGACGTCAATTTGCGTATACTTAGATTTTCCGCCATTTTGAATTTTATCAAAAAGCTTAAAAAAGCATTTCAGGTCACACAGATTGTCAAATCTTCACGAAACTTGGCACATAGACTCTTAAGATCAAGCCGCAGAAAAATGTTATCGTGTGGAATTTTTAATTAGGCTTCCAATTTTCCATAAAAGCCAATCAAAATCGAGGTTGACGCCGCCAAACCGGAAGTGAGGTCATATCGTGGCAACCATTTGATGTTATGACGTCAACCTTCTAACACAGACTCCAGACCGCTAAGGTAAGAGGCCCAAGAAGTTTGGTGACGTCTGGCCAATAGGTGGCGCTATATGTAGCCAAAATGTCTTTTTGCTTATATCTTTGGACTCTTTGGTCCAAATGTCACACATGAGGTACCAATGGAATCACTCGATAAAGTCAGGGATATTGCACCTAATGACGTCATCTGCGCCATCTTGGATTGTCCGCCATTTTGAATTTAATCGAAAACCTTCAAAACACATTTAAGGCCACGCCTATTGTCCAATCCCGACGGGACTTGGCACATAGAATCTTCAGACCAAGCCACACATAAGTTATCAGGTGGATTTTCTCATTTCACTTCCGTTTGCCCGTGACAGCCAATCAAACTCTACGCCGACACGCAAACGTGACATTTGGCCAAATCTCTGCGATCCATTGATGTATCGAGGCCAAACTTGCTGCATGGACTCAAGACGCATTCCTGAGCAGCCCAAGCCTTCCCTATTGTGCCAATATGCTAGGCCCCCACATTGCTGCTTGCAGCTATATTTGGGGGTCCTAGCAGCGAAGCTGCAGGAACCCATTGAGTTAGTAGCTTTTCCTATTATTATTATTATTATTGGGGGTCCTAGCAGCGAAGCTGCAGGAACCCATTGTGTTAGTAGCTTTTCCTATTATTATTATTATTGGGGGTCCTAGCAGCGAAGCTGCAGGAACCCATTGTGTTACTAGCTTTTCTTATTGGGGGTCCTAGCAGCGAAGCTGCAGGAACCCATTGAGTTAGTAGCTTTTCCTATTATTATTATTGATCCGTTTCCGCTGCAATTGAAGTCTATGGCAGCCCCATGAACGCTATGGTAAAAAGTTGTGAAATTTGGCACACGTAATCAGCCAAGTGCCAAAGCCAAAGTCAAGAAGTTTCATGCCCTAAGAGCTTACTCTCTAGCGCCACCAACACGTCAAAGTTCAAAGTCTATTAAGCCTAATAACTTTGGACTCCATGGTCCAAATTTCACAAATGAGGCATCCTTGGAATCCTTGGATCATGACGAGTCCAACGCACCCTATGACGTCAATTTGCGTATACTTAGATTTTCCGCCATTTTGAATTTTATCAAAAAGCTTAAAAAAGCATTTCAGGTCACACAGATTGTCAAATCTTCACGAAACTTGGCACATAGACTCTTAAGATCAAGCCGCAGAAAAATGTTATCGTGTGGAATTTTTAATTAGGCTTCCAATTTTCCATAAAAGCCAATCAAAATCGAGGTTGACGCCGCCAAACCGGAAGTGAGGTCATATCGTGGTAACCATTTGATGTTATGACGTCAACCTTCTAACACAGACTCCAGACCGCTAAGGTAAGAGGCCCAAGAAGTTTGGTGACGTTTGGCCAATAGGTGGCGCTATATGTAGCCAAAATGTCTCTTTGCTTATATCTTTGGACTCTTTGGTCCAAATGTCACACATGAGGTACCAATGGAATCACTCGATAAAGTCGGGGATATTGCACCTCATGACGTCATCTGCGCCATCTTGGATTGTCCGCCATTTTGAATTTAATCGAAAACCTTCAAAACACATTTAAGGCCACGCCTATTGTCCAATCCCGACGGGACTTGGCACATAGAATCTTCAGACCAAGCCACACATAAGTTATCAGGTGGATTTTCTCATTTCACTTCCGTTTGCCCGTGACAGCCAATCAAACTCTACGCCGACACGCAAACGTGACATTTGGCCAAATCTCTGCGATCCATTGATGTATCGAGGCCAAACTTGCTGCATGGACTCAAGACGCATTCCTGAGCAGCCCAAGCCTTCCCTATTGTGCCAATATGCTAGGCCCCCACATTGCTGCTTGCAGCTATATTTGGGGGTCCTAGCAGCGAAGCTGCAGGAACCCATTGAGTTAGTAGCTTTTCCTATTATTATTATTATTATTGGGGGTCCTAGCAGCGAAGCTGCAGGAACCCATTGTGTTAGTAGCTTTTCCTATTATTATTATTATTGGGGGTCCTAGCAGCGAAGCTGCAGGAACCCATTGTGTTACTAGCTTTTCTTATTGGGGGTCCTAGCAGCGAAGCTGCAGGAACCCATTGAGTTAGTAGCTTTTCCTATTATTATTATTGATCCGTTTCCGCTGCAATTGAAGTCTATGGCAGCCCCATGAACGCTATGGTAAAAAGTTGTGAAATTTGGCACACGTAATCAGCCAAGTGCCAAAGCCAAAGTCAAGAAGTTTCATGCCCCAAGAGCTTACTCTCTAGCGCCACCAACACGTCAAAGTTCAAAGTCTATTAAGCCTAATAACTTTGGACTCCATGGTCCAAATTTCACAAATGAGGCATCCTTGGAATCCTTGGATCATGACGAGTCCAACGCACCCTATGACGTCAATTTGCGTATACTTAGATTTTCCGCCATTTTGAATTTTATCAAAAAGCTTAAAAAAGCATTTCAGGTCACACAGATTGTCAAATCTTCACGAAACTTGGCACATAGACTCTTAAGATCAAGCCGCAGAAAAATGTTATCGTGTGGAATTTTTAATTAGGCTTCCAATTTTCCATAAAAGCCAATCAAAATCGAGGTTGACGCCGCCAAACCGGAAGTGAGGTCATATCGTGGTAACCATTTGATGTTATGACGTCAACCTTCTAACACAGACTCCAGACCGCTAAGGTAAGAGGCCCAAGAAGTTTGGTGACGTTTGGCCAATAGGTGGCGCTATATGTAGCCAAAATGTCTCTTTGCTTATATCTTTGGACTCTTTGGTCCAAATGTCACACATGAGGTACCAATGGAATCACTCGATAAAGTCGGGGATATTGCACCTCATGACGTCATCTGCGCCATCTTGGATTGTCCGCCATTTTGAATTTAATCGAAAACCTTCAAAACACATTTAAGGCCACGCCTATTGTCCAATCCCGACGGGACTTGGCACATAGAATCTTCAGACCAAGCCACACATAAGTTATCAGGTGGATTTTCTCATTTTACTTCCGTTTGCCCGTGACAGCCAATCAAACTCTACGCCGACACGCAAACGTGACATTTGGCCAAATCTCTGCGATCCATTGATGTATTGAGGCCAAACTTGCTGCATGGACTCAAGACGCATTCCTGAGCAGCCCAAGCCTTCCCTATTGTGCCAATATGCTAGGCCCCCACATTGCTGCTTGCAGCTATATTTGGGGGCCTAGCAGCGAAGCTGCGAAGGCACCCATTGTGTTAGTAGCTTTTCTTATTATTGATCCGTTTCTGCTGCAATTGAAGTCTATGGCAGCCCCATTAACGCAATGCGAGAAAGTTGTGAAATTTGGCACACGTAATCAGCCAAGTGCCAAAGCCAAAGTCAAGAAATTTCAAGCCCCAAGAGCTTACTCTCTAGCGCCACCAACACGTCAAAGTTCAAAGTGCATTCAGCCTAATAACTTTTGAATACTTGGTCCAAATTTCACAAACAAGGCATCGTTGGAATCCTTGGATCATGACAAGTCCAACGCACCCTATGACGTCAATTTGCGTATACTTAGATTTTCCGCCATTTTGAATTTGATCAAAAAGCTTAAAAAAGCATTTCAGGTCACACAGATTGTCAAATCTTCACGAAACTTTGCACATAGACTCTTAAGATCAAGCCGCACAAAAGTTATCGTGTGGAATTTTTAATTAGGCTTCCGATTTTCCATAAAAGCCAATCAAAATCGAGGTTAACGCCGCCAAACCGGAAGTGAGGTCATATCGTGGCAACCATTTGATGTTATGACGTCAACCTTCTAACACAGACTCCAGACCGCTAAGGTAAGAGGCCCAAGAAGTTTGGTGACGTCTGGCCAATAGGTGGCGCTATATGTAGCCAAAATGTCTTTTTGCTTATATCTTTGGACTCTTTGGTCCAAATGTCACACATGAGGTACCAATGGAATCACTCGATAAAGTCAGGGATATTGCACCTAATGACGTCATCTGCGCCATCTTGGATTGTCCGCCATTTTGAATTTAATCGAAAACCTTCAAAACACATTTAAGGCCACGCCTATTGTCCAATCCCGACGGGACTTGGCACATAGAATCTTCAGACCAAGCCACACATAAGTTATCAGGTGGATTTTCTCATTTCACTTCCGTTTGCCCGTGACAGCCAATCAAACTCTACGCCGACACGCAAACGTGACATTTGGCCAAATCTCTGCGATCCATTGATGTATCGAGGCCAAACTTGCTGCATGGACTCAAGACGCATTCCTGAGCAGCCCAAGCCTTCCCTATTGTGCCAATATGCTAGGCCCCCACATTGCTGCTTGCAGCTATATTTGGGGGTCCTAGCAGCGAAGCTGCAGGAACCCATTGAGTTAGTAGCTTTTCCTATTATTATTATTATTATTGGGGGTCCTAGCAGCGAAGCTGCAGGAACCCATTGTGTTAGTAGCTTTTCCTATTATTATTATTATTGGGGGTCCTAGCAGCGAAGCTGCAGGAACCCATTGTGTTACTAGCTTTTCTTATTGGGGGTCCTAGCAGCGAAGCTGCAGGAACCCATTGAGTTAGTAGCTTTTCCTATTATTATTATTGATCCGTTTCCGCTGCAATTGAAGTCTATGGCAGCCCCATGAACGCTATGGTAAAAAGTTGTGAAATTTGGCACACGTAATCAGCCAAGTGCCAAAGCCAAAGTCAAGAAGTTTCATGCCCCAAGAGCTTACTCTCTAGCGCCACCAACACGTCAAAGTTCAAAGTCTATTAAGCCTAATAACTTTGGACTCCATGGTCCAAATTTCACAAATGAGGCATCCTTGGAATCCTTGGATCATGACGAGTCCAACGCACCCTATGACGTCAATTTGCGTATACTTAGATTTTCCGCCATTTTGAATTTTATCAAAAAGCTTAAAAAAGCATTTCAGGTCACACAGATTGTCAAATCTTCACGAAACTTGGCACATAGACTCTTAAGATCAAGCCGCAGAAAAATGTTATCGTGTGGAATTTTTAATTAGGCTTCCAATTTTCCATAAAAGCCAATCAAAATCGAGGTTGACGCCGCCAAACCGGAAGTGAGGTCATATCGTGGCAACCATTTGATGTTATGACGTCAACCTTCTAACACAGACTCCAGACCGCTAAGGTAAGAGGCCCAAGAAGTTTGGTGACGTCTGGCCAATAGGTGGCGCTATATGTAGCCAAAATGTCTTTTTGCTTATATCTTTGGACTCTTTGGTCCAAATGTCACACATGAGGTACCAATGGAATCACTCGATAAAGTCAGGGATATTGCACCTAATGACGTCATCTGCGCCATCTTGGATTGTCCGCCATTTTGAATTTAATCGAAAACCTTCAAAACACATTTAAGGCCACGCCTATTGTCCAATCCCGACGGGACTTGGCACATAGAATCTTCAGACCAAGCCACACATAAGTTATCAGGTGGATTTTCTCATTTCACTTCCGTTTGCCCGTGACAGCCAATCAAACTCTACGCCGACACGCAAACGTGACATTTGGCCAAATCTCTGCGATCCATTGATGTATCGAGGCCAAACTTGCTGCATGGACTCAAGACGCATTCCTGAGCAGCCCAAGCCTTCCCTATTGTGCCAATATGCTAGGCCCCCACATTGCTGCTTGCAGCTATATTTGGGGGTCCTAGCAGCGAAGCTGCAGGAACCCATTGAGTTAGTAGCTTTTCCTATTATTATTATTATTATTGGGGGTCCTAGCAGCGAAGCTGCAGGAACCCATTGTGTTAGTAGCTTTTCCTATTATTATTATTATTGGGGGTCCTAGCAGCGAAGCTGCAGGAACCCATTGTGTTACTAGCTTTTCTTATTGGGGGTCCTAGCAGCGAAGCTGCAGGAACCCATTGAGTTAGTAGCTTTTCCTATTATTATTATTGATCCGTTTCCGCTGCAATTGAAGTCTATGGCAGCCCCATGAACGCTATGGTAAAAAGTTGTGAAATTTGGCACACGTAATCAGCCAAGTGCCAAAGCCAAAGTCAAGAAGTTTCATGCCCCAAGAGCTTACTCTCTAGCGCCACCAACACGTCAAAGTTCAAAGTCTATTAAGCCTAATAACTTTGGACTCCATGGTCCAAATTTCACAAATGAGGCATCCTTGGAATCCTTGGATCATGACGAGTCCAACGCACCCTATGACGTCAATTTGCGTATACTTAGATTTTCCGCCATTTTGAATTTTATCAAAAAGCTTAAAAAAGCATTTCAGGTCACACAGATTGTCAAATCTTCACGAAACTTGGCACATAGACTCTTAAGATCAAGCCGCAGAAAAATGTTATCGTGTGGAATTTTTAATTAGGCTTCCAATTTTCCATAAAAGCCAATCAAAATCGAGGTTGACGCCGCCAAACCGGAAGTGAGGTCATATCGTGGTAACCATTTGATGTTATGACGTCAACCTTCTAACACAGACTCCAGACCGCTAAGGTAAGAGGCCCAAGAAGTTTGGTGACGTTTGGCCAATAGGTGGCGCTATATGTAGCCAAAATGTCTTTTTGCTTATATCTTTGGACTCTTTGGTCCAAATGTCACACATGAGGTACCAATGGAATCACTCGATAAAGTCGGGGATATTGCACCTCATGACGTCATCTGCGCCATCTTGGATTGTCCGCCATTTTGAATTTAATCGAAAACCTTCAAAACACATTTAAGGCCACGCCTATTGTCCAATCCCGACGGGACTTGGCACATAGAATCTTCAGACCAAGCCACACATAAGTTATCAGGTGGATTTTCTCATTTTACTTCCGTTTGCCCGTGACAGCCAATCAAACTCTACGCCGACACGCAAACGTGACATTTGGCCAAATCTCTGCGATCCATTGATGTATTGAGGCCAAACTTGCTGCATGGACTCAAGACGCATTCCTGAGCAGCCCAAGCCTTCCCTATTGTGCCAATATGCTAGGCCCCCACATTGCTGCTTGCAGCTATATTTGGGGGCCTAGCAGCGAAGCTGCGAAGGCACCCATTGTGTTAGTAGCTTTTCTTATTATTGATCCGTTTCTGCTGCAATTGAAGTCTATGGCAGCCCCATTAACGCAATGCGAGAAAGTTGTGAAATTTGGCACACGTAATCAGCCAAGTGCCAAAGCCAAAGTCAAGAAATTTCAAGCCCCAAGAGCTTACTCTCTAGCGCCACCAACACGTCAAAGTTCAAAGTGCATTCAGCCTAATAACTTTTGAATACTTGGTCCAAATTTCACAAACAAGGCATCGTTGGAATCCTTGGATCATGACAAGTCCAACGCACCCTATGACGTCAATTTGCGTATACTTAGATTTTCCGCCATTTTGAATTTGATCAAAAAGCTTAAAAAAGCATTTCAGGTCACACAGATTGTCAAATCTTCACGAAACTTGGCACATAGACTCTTAAGATCAAGCCGCACAAAAGTTATCGTGTGGAATTTTTAATTAGGCTTCCGATTTTCCATAAAAGCCAATCAAAATCGAGGTTAACGCCGCCAAACCGGAAGTGAGGTCATATCGTGGCAACCATTTGATGTTATGACGTCAACCTTCTAACACAGACTCCAGACCGCTAAGGTAAGAGGCCCAAGAAGTTTGGTGACGTCTGGCCAATAGGTGGCGCTATATGTAGCCAAAATGTCTTTTTGCTTATATCTTTGGACTCTTTGGTCCAAATGTCACACATGAGGTACCAATGGAATCACTCGATAAAGTCAGGGATATTGCACCTAATGACGTCATCTGCGCCATCTTGGATTGTCCGCCATTTTGAATTTAATCGAAAACCTTCAAAACACATTTAAGGCCACGCCTATTGTCCAATCCCGACGGGACTTGGCACATAGAATCTTCAGACCAAGCCACACATAAGTTATCAGGTGGATTTTCTCATTTCACTTCCGTTTGCCCGTGACAGCCAATCAAACTCTACGCCGACACGCAAACGTGACATTTGGCCAAATCTCTGCGATCCATTGATGTATCGAGGCCAAACTTGCTGCATGGACTCAAGACGCATTCCTGAGCAGCCCAAGCCTTCCCTATTGTGCCAATATGCTAGGCCCCCACATTGCTGCTTGCAGCTATATTTGGGGGTCCTAGCAGCGAAGCTGCAGGAACCCATTGAGTTAGTAGCTTTTCCTATTATTATTATTATTATTGGGGGTCCTAGCAGCGAAGCTGCAGGAACCCATTGTGTTAGTAGCTTTTCCTATTATTATTATTATTGGGGGTCCTAGCAGCGAAGCTGCAGGAACCCATTGTGTTACTAGCTTTTCTTATTGGGGGTCCTAGCAGCGAAGCTGCAGGAACCCATTGTGTTAGTAGCTTTTCCTATTATTATTATTATTGGGGGTCCTAGCAGCGAAGCTGCAGGAACCCATTGTGTTACTAGCTTTTCTTATTGGGGGTCCTAGCAGCGAAGCTGCAGGAACCCATTGAGTTAGTAGCTTTTCCTATTATTATTATTGATCCGTTTCCGCTGCAATTGAAGTCTATGGCAGCCCCATGAACGCTATGGTAAAAAGTTGTGAAATTTGGCACACGTAATCAGCCAAGTGCCAAAGCCAAAGTCAAGAAGTTTCATGCCCCAAGAGCTTACTCTCTAGCGCCACCAACACGTCAAAGTTCAAAGTCTATTAAGCCTAATAACTTTGGACTCCATGGTCCAAATTTCACAAATGAGGCATCCTTGGAATCCTTGGATCATGACGAGTCCAACGCACCCTATGACGTCAATTTGCGTATACTTAGATTTTCCGCCATTTTGAATTTTATCAAAAAGCTTAAAAAAGCATTTCAGGTCACACAGATTGTCAAATCTTCACGAAACTTGGCACATAGACTCTTAAGATCAAGCCGCAGAAAAATGTTATCGTGTGGAATTTTTAATTAGGCTTCCAATTTTCCATAAAAGCCAATCAAAATCGAGGTTGACGCTGCCAAACCGGAAGTGAGGTCATATCGTGGCAACCATTTGATGTTATGACGTCAACCTTCTAACACAGACTCCAGACCGCTAAGGTAAGAGGCCCAAGAAGTTTGGTGACGTCTGGCCAATAGGTGGCGCTATATGTAGCCAAAATGTCTTTTTGCTTATATCTTTGGACTCTTTGGTCCAAATGTCACACATGAGGTACCAATGGAATCACTCGATAAAGTCAGGGATATTGCACCTAATGACGTCATCTGCGCCATCTTGGATTGTCCGCCATTTTGAATTTAATCGAAAACCTTCAAAACACATTTAAGGCCACGCCTATTGTCCAATCCCGACGGGACTTGGCACATAGAATCTTCAGACCAAGCCACACATAAGTTATCAGGTGGATTTTCTCATTTCACTTCCGTTTGCCCGTGACAGCCAATCAAACTCTACGCCGACACGCAAACGTGACATTTGGCCAAATCTCTGCGATCCATTGATGTATCGAGGCCAAACTTGCTGCATGGACTCAAGACGCATTCCTGAGCAGCCCAAGCCTTCCCTATTGTGCCAATATGCTAGGCCCCCACATTGCTGCTTGCAGCTATATTTGGGGGTCCTAGCAGCGAAGCTGCAGGAACCCATTGAGTTAGTAGCTTTTCCTATTATTATTATTATTATTGGGGGTCCTAGCAGCGAAGCTGCAGGAACCCATTGTGTTAGTAGCTTTTCCTATTATTATTATTATTGGGGGTCCTAGCAGCGAAGCTGCAGGAACCCATTGTGTTACTAGCTTTTCTTATTGGGGGTCCTAGCAGCGAAGCTGCAGGAACCCATTGAGTTAGTAGCTTTTCCTATTATTATTATTGATCCGTTTCCGCTGCAATTGAAGTCTATGGCAGCCCCATGAACGCTATGGTAAAAAGTTGTGAAATTTGGCACACGTAATCAGCCAAGTGCCAAAGCCAAAGTCAAGAAGTTTCATGCCCCAAGAGCTTACTCTCTAGCGCCACCAACACGTCAAAGTTCAAAGTCTATTAAGCCTAATAACTTTGGACTCCATGGTCCAAATTTCACAAATGAGGCATCCTTGGAATCCTTGGATCATGACGAGTCCAACGCACCCTATGACGTCAATTTGCGTATACTTAGATTTTCCGCCATTTTGAATTTTATCAAAAAGCTTAAAAAAGCATTTCAGGTCACACAGATTGTCAAATCTTCACGAAACTTGGCACATAGACTCTTAAGATCAAGCCGCAGAAAAATGTTATCGTGTGGAATTTTTAATTAGGCTTCCAATTTTCCATAAAAGCCAATCAAAATCGAGGTTGACGCCGCCAAACCGGAAGTGAGGTCATATCGTGGTAACCATTTGATGTTATGACGTCAACCTTCTAACACAGACTCCAGACCGCTAAGGTAAGAGGCCCAAGAAGTTTGGTGACGTTTGGCCAATAGGTGGCGCTATATGTAGCCAAAATGTCTCTTTGCTTATATCTTTGGACTCTTTGGTCCAAATGTCACACATGAGGTACCAATGGAATCACTCGATAAAGTCGGGGATATTGCACCTCATGACGTCATCTGCGCCATCTTGGATTGTCCGCCATTTTGAATTTAATCGAAAACCTTCAAAACACATTTAAGGCCACGCCTATTGTCCAATCCCGACGGGACTTGGCACATAGAATCTTCAGACCAAGCCACACATAAGTTATCAGGTGGATTTTCTCATTTCACTTCCGTTTGCCCGTGACAGCCAATCAAACTCTACGCCGACACGCAAACGTGACATTTGGCCAAATCTCTGCGATCCATTGATGTATCGAGGCCAAACTTGCTGCATGGACTCAAGACGCATTCCTGAGCAGCCCAAGCCTTCCCTATTGTGCCAATATGCTAGGCCCCCACATTGCTGCTTGCAGCTATATTTGGGGGTCCTAGCAGCGAAGCTGCAGGAACCCATTGAGTTAGTAGCTTTTCCTATTATTATTATTATTATTGGGGGTCCTAGCAGCGAAGCTGCAGGAACCCATTGTGTTAGTAGCTTTTCCTATTATTATTATTATTGGGGGTCCTAGCAGCGAAGCTGCAGGAACCCATTGTGTTACTAGCTTTTCTTATTGGGGGTCCTAGCAGCGAAGCTGCAGGAACCCATTGAGTTAGTAGCTTTTCCTATTATTATTATTGATCCGTTTCCGCTGCAATTGAAGTCTATGGCAGCCCCATGAACGCTATGGTAAAAAGTTGTGAAATTTGGCACACGTAATCAGCCAAGTGCCAAAGCCAAAGTCAAGAAGTTTCATGCCCCAAGAGCTTACTCTCTAGCGCCACCAACACGTCAAAGTTCAAAGTCTATTAAGCCTAATAACTTTGGACTCCATGGTCCAAATTTCACAAATGAGGCATCCTTGGAATCCTTGGATCATGACGAGTCCAACGCACCCTATGACGTCAATTTGCGTATACTTAGATTTTCCGCCATTTTGAATTTTATCAAAAAGCTTAAAAAAGCATTTCAGGTCACACAGATTGTCAAATCTTCACGAAACTTGGCACATAGACTCTTAAGATCAAGCCGCAGAAAAATGTTATCGTGTGGAATTTTTAATTAGGCTTCCAATTTTCCATAAAAGCCAATCAAAATCGAGGTTGACGCCGCCAAACCGGAAGTGAGGTCATATCGTGGTAACCATTTGATGTTATGACGTCAACCTTCTAACACAGACTCCAGACCGCTAAGGTAAGAGGCCCAAGAAGTTTGGTGACGTTTGGCCAATAGGTGGCGCTATATGTAGCCAAAATGTCTCTTTGCTTATATCTTTGGACTCTTTGGTCCAAATGTCACACATGAGGTACCAATGGAATCACTCGATAAAGTCGGGGATATTGCACCTCATGACGTCATCTGCGCCATCTTGGATTGTCCGCCATTTTGAATTTAATCGAAAACCTTCAAAACACATTTAAGGCCACGCCTATTGTCCAATCCCGACGGGACTTGGCACATAGAATCTTCAGACCAAGCCACACATAAGTTATCAGGTGGATTTTCTCATTTTACTTCCGTTTGCCCGTGACAGCCAATCAAACTCTACGCCGACACGCAAACGTGACATTTGGCCAAATCTCTGCGATCCATTGATGTATTGAGGCCAAACTTGCTGCATGGACTCAAGACGCATTCCTGAGCAGCCCAAGCCTTCCCTATTGTGCCAATATGCTAGGCCCCCACATTGCTGCTTGCAGCTATATTTGGGGGCCTAGCAGCGAAGCTGCGAAGGCACCCATTGTGTTAGTAGCTTTTCTTATTATTGATCCGTTTCTGCTGCAATTGAAGTCTATGGCAGCCCCATTAACGCAATGCGAGAAAGTTGTGAAATTTGGCACACGTAATCAGCCAAGTGCCAAAGCCAAAGTCAAGAAATTTCAAGCCCCAAGAGCTTACTCTCTAGCGCCACCAACACGTCAAAGTTCAAAGTGCATTCAGCCTAATAACTTTTGAATACTTGGTCCAAATTTCACAAACAAGGCATCGTTGGAATCCTTGGATCATGACAAGTCCAACGCACCCTATGACGTCAATTTGCGTATACTTAGATTTTCCGCCATTTTGAATTTGATCAAAAAGCTTAAAAAAGCATTTCAGGTCACACAGATTGTCAAATCTTCACGAAACTTTGCACATAGACTCTTAAGATCAAGCCGCACAAAAGTTATCGTGTGGAATTTTTAATTAGGCTTCCGATTTTCCATAAAAGCCAATCAAAATCGAGGTTAACGCCGCCAAACCGGAAGTGAGGTCATATCGTGGCAACCATTTGATGTTATGACGTCAACCTTCTAACACAGACTCCAGACCGCTAAGGTAAGAGGCCCAAGAAGTTTGGTGACGTCTGGCCAATAGGTGGCGCTATATGTAGCCAAAATGTCTTTTTGCTTATATCTTTGGACTCTTTGGTCCAAATGTCACATATGAGGTACCAATGGAATCACTCGATAAAGTCAGGGATATTGCACCTAATGACGTCATCTGCGCCATCTTGGATTGTCCGCCATTTTGAATTTAATCGAAAACCTTCAAAACACATTTAAGGCCACGCCTATTGTCCAATCCCGACGGGACTTGGCACATAGAATCTTCAGACCAAGCCACACATAAGTTATCAGGTGGATTTTCTCATTTCACTTCCGTTTGCCCGTGACAGCCAATCAAACTCTACGCCGACACGCAAACGTGACATTTGGCCAAATCTCTGCGATCCATTGATGTATCGAGGCCAAACTTGCTGCATGGACTCAAGACGCATTCCTGAGCAGCCCAAGCCTTCCCTATTGTGCCAATATGCTAGGCCCCCACATTGCTGCTTGCAGCTATATTTGGGGGTCCTAGCAGCGAAGCTGCAGGAACCCATTGAGTTAGTAGCTTTTCCTATTATTATTATTATTATTGGGGGTCCTAGCAGCGAAGCTGCAGGAACCCATTGTGTTAGTAGCTTTTCCTATTATTATTATTATTGGGGGTCCTAGCAGCGAAGCTGCAGGAACCCATTGTGTTACTAGCTTTTCTTATTGGGGGTCCTAGCAGCGAAGCTGCAGGAACCCATTGAGTTAGTAGCTTTTCCTATTATTATTATTGATCCGTTTCCGCTGCAATTGAAGTCTATGGCAGCCCCATGAACGCTATGGTAAAAAGTTGTGAAATTTGGCACACGTAATCAGCCAAGTGCCAAAGCCAAAGTCAAGAAGTTTCATGCCCCAAGAGCTTACTCTCTAGCGCCACCAACACGTCAAAGTTCAAAGTCTATTAAGCCTAATAACTTTGGACTCCATGGTCCAAATTTCACAAATGAGGCATCCTTGGAATCCTTGGATCATGACGAGTCCAACGCACCCTATGACGTCAATTTGCGTATACTTAGATTTTCCGCCATTTTGAATTTTATCAAAAAGCTTAAAAAAGCATTTCAGGTCACACAGATTGTCAAATCTTCACGAAACTTGGCACATAGACTCTTAAGATCAAGCCGCAGAAAAATGTTATCGTGTGGAATTTTTAATTAGGCTTCCAATTTTCCATAAAAGCCAATCAAAATCGAGGTTGACGCCGCCAAACCGGAAGTGAGGTCATATCGTG
The DNA here is from genome assembly GCF_027942865.1 of Odontesthes bonariensis. NCBI lineage: Eukaryota > Metazoa > Chordata > Actinopteri > Atheriniformes > Atherinopsidae > Odontesthes > Odontesthes bonariensis. The sequence goes on along the minus strand of NC_134517.1, from coordinate 2,107,532 downwards.
GCAACCATTTGATGTTATGACGTCAACCTTCTAACACAGACTCCAGACCGCTAAGGTAAGAGGCCCAAGAAGTTTGGTGACGTCTGGCCAATAGGTGGCGCTATATGTAGCCAAAATGTCTTTTTGCTTATATCTTTGGACTCTTTGGTCCAAATGTCACACATGAGGTACCAATGGAATCACTCGATAAAGTCAGGGATATTGCACCTAATGACGTCATCTGCGCCATCTTGGATTGTCCGCCATTTTGAATTTAATCGAAAACCTTCAAAACACATTTAAGGCCACGCCTATTGTCCAATCCCGACGGGACTTGGCACATAGAATCTTCAGACCAAGCCACACATAAGTTATCAGGTGGATTTTCTCATTTCACTTCCGTTTGCCCGTGACAGCCAATCAAACTCTACGCCGACACGCAAACGTGACATTTGGCCAAATCTCTGCGATCCATTGATGTATCGAGGCCAAACTTGCTGCATGGACTCAAGACGCATTCCTGAGCAGCCCAAGCCTTCCCTATTGTGCCAATATGCTAGGCCCCCACATTGCTGCTTGCAGCTATATTTGGGGGTCCTAGCAGCGAAGCTGCAGGAACCCATTGAGTTAGTAGCTTTTCCTATTATTATTATTATTATTGGGGGTCCTAGCAGCGAAGCTGCAGGAACCCATTGTGTTAGTAGCTTTTCCTATTATTATTATTATTGGGGGTCCTAGCAGCGAAGCTGCAGGAACCCATTGTGTTACTAGCTTTTCTTATTGGGGGTCCTAGCAGCGAAGCTGCAGGAACCCATTGAGTTAGTAGCTTTTCCTATTATTATTATTGATCCGTTTCCGCTGCAATTGAAGTCTATGGCAGCCCCATGAACGCTATGGTAAAAAGTTGTGAAATTTGGCACACGTAATCAGCCAAGTGCCAAAGCCAAAGTCAAGAAGTTTCATGCCCCAAGAGCTTACTCTCTAGCGCCACCAACACGTCAAAGTTCAAAGTCTATTAAGCCTAATAACTTTGGACTCCATGGTCCAAATTTCACAAATGAGGCATCCTTGGAATCCTTGGATCATGACGAGTCCAACGCACCCTATGACGTCAATTTGCGTATACTTAGATTTTCCGCCATTTTGAATTTTATCAAAAAGCTTAAAAAAGCATTTCAGGTCACACAGATTGTCAAATCTTCACGAAACTTGGCACATAGACTCTTAAGATCAAGCCGCAGAAAAATGTTATCGTGTGGAATTTTTAATTAGGCTTCCAATTTTCCATAAAAGCCAATCAAAATCGAGGTTGACGCCGCCAAACCGGAAGTGAGGTCATATCGTGGTAACCATTTGATGTTATGACGTCAACCTTCTAACACAGACTCCAGACCGCTAAGGTAAGAGGCCCAAGAAGTTTGGTGACGTTTGGCCAATAGGTGGCGCTATATGTAGCCAAAATGTCTTTTTGCTTATATCTTTGGACTCTTTGGTCCAAATGTCACACATGAGGTACCAATGGAATCACTCGATAAAGTCGGGGATATTGCACCTCATGACGTCATCTGCGCCATCTTGGATTGTCCGCCATTTTGAATTTAATCGAAAACCTTCAAAACACATTTAAGGCCACGCCTATTGTCCAATCCCGACGGGACTTGGCACATAGAATCTTCAGACCAAGCCACACATAAGTTATCAGGTGGATTTTCTCATTTTACTTCCGTTTGCCCGTGACAGCCAATCAAACTCTACGCCGACACGCAAACGTGACATTTGGCCAAATCTCTGCGATCCATTGATGTATTGAGGCCAAACTTGCTGCATGGACTCAAGACGCATTCCTGAGCAGCCCAAGCCTTCCCTATTGTGCCAATATGCTAGGCCCCCACATTGCTGCTTGCAGCTATATTTGGGGGCCTAGCAGCGAAGCTGCGAAGGCACCCATTGTGTTAGTAGCTTTTCTTATTATTGATCCGTTTCTGCTGCAATTGAAGTCTATGGCAGCCCCATTAACGCAATGCGAGAAAGTTGTGAAATTTGGCACACGTAATCAGCCAAGTGCCAAAGCCAAAGTCAAGAAATTTCAAGCCCCAAGAGCTTACTCTCTAGCGCCACCAACACGTCAAAGTTCAAAGTGCATTCAGCCTAATAACTTTTGAATACTTGGTCCAAATTTCACAAACAAGGCATCGTTGGAATCCTTGGATCATGACAAGTCCAACGCACCCTATGACGTCAATTTGCGTATACTTAGATTTTCCGCCATTTTGAATTTGATCAAAAAGCTTAAAAAAGCATTTCAGGTCACACAGATTGTCAAATCTTCACGAAACTTGGCACATAGACTCTTAAGATCAAGCCGCACAAAAGTTATCGTGTGGAATTTTTAATTAGGCTTCCGATTTTCCATAAAAGCCAATCAAAATCGAGGTTAACGCCGCCAAACCGGAAGTGAGGTCATATCGTGGCAACCATTTGATGTTATGACGTCAACCTTCTAACACAGACTCCAGACCGCTAAGGTAAGAGGCCCAAGAAGTTTGGTGACGTCTGGCCAATAGGTGGCGCTATATGTAGCCAAAATGTCTTTTTGCTTATATCTTTGGACTCTTTGGTCCAAATGTCACACATGAGGTACCAATGGAATCACTCGATAAAGTCAGGGATATTGCACCTAATGACGTCATCTGCGCCATCTTGGATTGTCCGCCATTTTGAATTTAATCGAAAACCTTCAAAACACATTTAAGGCCACGCCTATTGTCCAATCCCGACGGGACTTGGCACATAGAATCTTCAGACCAAGCCACACATAAGTTATCAGGTGGATTTTCTCATTTCACTTCCGTTTGCCCGTGACAGCCAATCAAACTCTACGCCGACACGCAAACGTGACATTTGGCCAAATCTCTGCGATCCATTGATGTATCGAGGCCAAACTTGCTGCATGGACTCAAGACGCATTCCTGAGCAGCCCAAGCCTTCCCTATTGTGCCAATATGCTAGGCCCCCACATTGCTGCTTGCAGCTATATTTGGGGGTCCTAGCAGCGAAGCTGCAGGAACCCATTGAGTTAGTAGCTTTTCCTATTATTATTATTATTATTGGGGGTCCTAGCAGCGAAGCTGCAGGAACCCATTGTGTTAGTAGCTTTTCCTATTATTATTATTATTGGGGGTCCTAGCAGCGAAGCTGCAGGAACCCATTGTGTTACTAGCTTTTCTTATTGGGGGTCCTAGCAGCGAAGCTGCAGGAACCCATTGTGTTAGTAGCTTTTCCTATTATTATTATTATTGGGGGTCCTAGCAGCGAAGCTGCAGGAACCCATTGTGTTACTAGCTTTTCTTATTGGGGGTCCTAGCAGCGAAGCTGCAGGAACCCATTGAGTTAGTAGCTTTTCCTATTATTATTATTGATCCGTTTCCGCTGCAATTGAAGTCTATGGCAGCCCCATGAACGCTATGGTAAAAAGTTGTGAAATTTGGCACACGTAATCAGCCAAGTGCCAAAGCCAAAGTCAAGAAGTTTCATGCCCCAAGAGCTTACTCTCTAGCGCCACCAACACGTCAAAGTTCAAAGTCTATTAAGCCTAATAACTTTGGACTCCATGGTCCAAATTTCACAAATGAGGCATCCTTGGAATCCTTGGATCATGACGAGTCCAACGCACCCTATGACGTCAATTTGCGTATACTTAGATTTTCCGCCATTTTGAATTTTATCAAAAAGCTTAAAAAAGCATTTCAGGTCACACAGATTGTCAAATCTTCACGAAACTTGGCACATAGACTCTTAAGATCAAGCCGCAGAAAAATGTTATCGTGTGGAATTTTTAATTAGGCTTCCAATTTTCCATAAAAGCCAATCAAAATCGAGGTTGACGCTGCCAAACCGGAAGTGAGGTCATATCGTGGCAACCATTTGATGTTATGACGTCAACCTTCTAACACAGACTCCAGACCGCTAAGGTAAGAGGCCCAAGAAGTTTGGTGACGTCTGGCCAATAGGTGGCGCTATATGTAGCCAAAATGTCTTTTTGCTTATATCTTTGGACTCTTTGGTCCAAATGTCACACATGAGGTACCAATGGAATCACTCGATAAAGTCGGGGATATTGCACCTCATGACGTCATCTGCGCCATCTTGGATTGTCCGCCATTTTGAATTTAATCGAAAACCTTCAAAACACATTTAAGGCCACGCCTATTGTCCAATCCCGACGGGACTTGGCACATAGAATCTTCAGACCAAGCCACACATAAGTTATCAGGTGGATTTTCTCATTTCACTTCCGTTTGCCCGTGACAGCCAATCAAACTCTACGCCGACACGCAAACGTGACATTTGGCCAAATCTCTGCGATCCATTGATGTATCGAGGCCAAACTTGCTGCATGGACTCAAGACGCATTCCTGAGCAGCCCAAGCCTTCCCTATTGTGCCAATATGCTAGGCCCCCACATTGCTGCTTGCAGCTATATTTGGGGGTCCTAGCAGCGAAGCTGCAGGAACCCATTGAGTTAGTAGCTTTTCCTATTATTATTATTATTATTGGGGGTCCTAGCAGCGAAGCTGCAGGAACCCATTGTGTTAGTAGCTTTTCCTATTATTATTATTATTGGGGGTCCTAGCAGCGAAGCTGCAGGAACCCATTGTGTTACTAGCTTTTCTTATTGGGGGTCCTAGCAGCGAAGCTGCAGGAACCCATTGAGTTAGTAGCTTTTCCTATTATTATTATTGATCCGTTTCCGCTGCAATTGAAGTCTATGGCAGCCCCATGAACGCTATGGTAAAAAGTTGTGAAATTTGGCACACGTAATCAGCCAAGTGCCAAAGCCAAAGTCAAGAAGTTTCATGCCCCAAGAGCTTACTCTCTAGCGCCACCAACACGTCAAAGTTCAAAGTCTATTAAGCCTAATAACTTTGGACTCCATGGTCCAAATTTCACAAATGAGGCATCCTTGGAATCCTTGGATCATGACGAGTCCAACGCACCCTATGACGTCAATTTGCGTATACTTAGATTTTCCGCCATTTTGAATTTTATCAAAAAGCTTAAAAAAGCATTTCAGGTCACACAGATTGTCAAATCTTCACGAAACTTGGCACATAGACTCTTAAGATCAAGCCGCAGAAAAATGTTATCGTGTGGAATTTTTAATTAGGCTTCCAATTTTCCATAAAAGCCAATCAAAATCGAGGTTGACGCCGCCAAACCGGAAGTGAGGTCATATCGTGGTAACCATTTGATGTTATGACGTCAACCTTCTAACACAGACTCCAGACCGCTAAGGTAAGAGGCCCAAGAAGTTTGGTGACGTTTGGCCAATAGGTGGCGCTATATGTAGCCAAAATGTCTCTTTGCTTATATCTTTGGACTCTTTGGTCCAAATGTCACACATGAGGTACCAATGGAATCACTCGATAAAGTCGGGGATATTGCACCTCATGACGTCATCTGCGCCATCTTGGATTGTCCGCCATTTTGAATTTAATCGAAAACCTTCAAAACACATTTAAGGCCACGCCTATTGTCCAATCCCGACGGGACTTGGCACATAGAATCTTCAGACCAAGCCACACATAAGTTATCAGGTGGATTTTCTCATTTCACTTCCGTTTGCCCGTGACAGCCAATCAAACTCTACGCCGACACGCAAACGTGACATTTGGCCAAATCTCTGCGATCCATTGATGTATCGAGGCCAAACTTGCTGCATGGACTCAAGACGCATTCCTGAGCAGCCCAAGCCTTCCCTATTGTGCCAATATGCTAGGCCCCCACATTGCTGCTTGCAGCTATATTTGGGGGTCCTAGCAGCGAAGCTGCAGGAACCCATTGAGTTAGTAGCTTTTCCTATTATTATTATTATTATTGGGGGTCCTAGCAGCGAAGCTGCAGGAACCCATTGTGTTAGTAGCTTTTCCTATTATTATTATTATTGGGGGTCCTAGCAGCGAAGCTGCAGGAACCCATTGTGTTACTAGCTTTTCTTATTGGGGGTCCTAGCAGCGAAGCTGCAGGAACCCATTGAGTTAGTAGCTTTTCCTATTATTATTATTGATCCGTTTCCGCTGCAATTGAAGTCTATGGCAGCCCCATGAACGCTATGGTAAAAAGTTGTGAAATTTGGCACACGTAATCAGCCAAGTGCCAAAGCCAAAGTCAAGAAGTTTCATGCCCCAAGAGCTTACTCTCTAGCGCCACCAACACGTCAAAGTTCAAAGTCTATTAAGCCTAATAACTTTGGACTCCATGGTCCAAATTTCACAAATGAGGCATCCTTGGAATCCTTGGATCATGACGAGTCCAACGCACCCTATGACGTCAATTTGCGTATACTTAGATTTTCCGCCATTTTGAATTTTATCAAAAAGCTTAAAAAAGCATTTCAGGTCACACAGATTGTCAAATCTTCACGAAACTTGGCACATAGACTCTTAAGATCAAGCCGCAGAAAAATGTTATCGTGTGGAATTTTTAATTAGGCTTCCAATTTTCCATAAAAGCCAATCAAAATCGAGGTTGACGCCGCCAAACCGGAAGTGAGGTCATATCGTGGTAACCATTTGATGTTATGACGTCAACCTTCTAACACAGACTCCAGACCGCTAAGGTAAGAGGCCCAAGAAGTTTGGTGACGTTTGGCCAATAGGTGGCGCTATATGTAGCCAAAATGTCTCTTTGCTTATATCTTTGGACTCTTTGGTCCAAATGTCACACATGAGGTACCAATGGAATCACTCGATAAAGTCGGGGATATTGCACCTCATGACGTCATCTGCGCCATCTTGGATTGTCCGCCATTTTGAATTTAATCGAAAACCTTCAAAACACATTTAAGGCCACGCCTATTGTCCAATCCCGACGGGACTTGGCACATAGAATCTTCAGACCAAGCCACACATAAGTTATCAGGTGGATTTTCTCATTTTACTTCCGTTTGCCCGTGACAGCCAATCAAACTCTACGCCGACACGCAAACGTGACATTTGGCCAAATCTCTGCGATCCATTGATGTATTGAGGCCAAACTTGCTGCATGGACTCAAGACGCATTCCTGAGCAGCCCAAGCCTTCCCTATTGTGCCAATATGCTAGGCCCCCACATTGCTGCTTGCAGCTATATTTGGGGGCCTAGCAGCGAAGCTGCGAAGGCACCCATTGTGTTAGTAGCTTTTCTTATTATTGATCCGTTTCTGCTGCAATTGAAGTCTATGGCAGCCCCATTAACGCAATGCGAGAAAGTTGTGAAATTTGGCACACGTAATCAGCCAAGTGCCAAAGCCAAAGTCAAGAAATTTCAAGCCCCAAGAGCTTACTCTCTAGCGCCACCAACACGTCAAAGTTCAAAGTGCATTCAGCCTAATAACTTTTGAATACTTGGTCCAAATTTCACAAACAAGGCATCGTTGGAATCCTTGGATCATGACAAGTCCAACGCACCCTATGACGTCAATTTGCGTATACTTAGATTTTCCGCCATTTTGAATTTGATCAAAAAGCTTAAAAAAGCATTTCAGGTCACACAGATTGTCAAATCTTCACGAAACTTGGCACATAGACTCTTAAGATCAAGCCGCACAAAAGTTATCGTGTGGAATTTTTAATTAGGCTTCCGATTTTCCATAAAAGCCAATCAAAATCGAGGTTAACGCCGCCAAACCGGAAGTGAGGTCATATCGTGGCAACCATTTGATGTTATGACGTCAACCTTCTAACACAGACTCCAGACCGCTAAGGTAAGAGGCCCAAGAAGTTTGGTGACGTCTGGCCAATAGGTGGCGCTATATGTAGCCAAAATGTCTTTTTGCTTATATCTTTGGACTCTTTGGTCCAAATGTCACACATGAGGTACCAATGGAATCACTCGATAAAGTCAGGGATATTGCACCTAATGACGTCATCTGCGCCATCTTGGATTGTCCGCCATTTTGAATTTAATCGAAAACCTTCAAAACACATTTAAGGCCACGCCTATTGTCCAATCCCGACGGGACTTGGCACATAGAATCTTCAGACCAAGCCACACATAAGTTATCAGGTGGATTTTCTCATTTCACTTCCGTTTGCCCGTGACAGCCAATCAAACTCTACGCCGACACGCAAACGTGACATTTGGCCAAATCTCTGCGATCCATTGATGTATCGAGGCCAAACTTGCTGCATGGACTCAAGACGCATTCCTGAGCAGCCCAAGCCTTCCCTATTGTGCCAATATGCTAGGCCCCCACATTGCTGCTTGCAGCTATATTTGGGGGTCCTAGCAGCGAAGCTGCAGGAACCCATTGAGTTAGTAGCTTTTCCTATTATTATTATTATTATTGGGGGTCCTAGCAGCGAAGCTGCAGGAACCCATTGTGTTAGTAGCTTTTCCTATTATTATTATTATTGGGGGTCCTAGCAGCGAAGCTGCAGGAACCCATTGTGTTACTAGCTTTTCTTATTGGGGGTCCTAGCAGCGAAGCTGCAGGAACCCATTGAGTTAGTAGCTTTTCCTATTATTATTATTGATCCGTTTCCGCTGCAATTGAAGTCTATGGCAGCCCCATGAACGCTATGGTAAAAAGTTGTGAAATTTGGCACACGTAATCAGCCAAGTGCCAAAGCCAAAGTCAAGAAGTTTCATGCCCCAAGAGCTTACTCTCTAGCGCCACCAACACGTCAAAGTTCAAAGTCTATTAAGCCTAATAACTTTGGACTCCATGGTCCAAATTTCACAAATGAGGCATCCTTGGAATCCTTGGATCATGACGAGTCCAACGCACCCTGTGACGTCAATTTGCGTATACTTAGATTTTCCGCCATTTTGAATTTTATCAAAAAGCTTAAAAAAGCATTTCAGGTCACACAGATTGTCAAATCTTCACGAAACTTGGCACATAGACTCTTAAGATCAAGCCGCAGAAAAATGTTATCGTGTGGAATTTTTAATTAGGCTTCCAATTTTCCATAAAAGCCAATCAAAATCGAGGTTGACGCTGCCAAACCGGAAGTGAGGTCATATCGTGGCAACCATTTGATGTTATGACGTCAACCTTCTAACACAGACTCCAGACCGCTAAGGTAAGAGGCCCAAGAAGTTTGGTGACGTCTGGCCAATAGGTGGCGCTATATGTAGCCAAAATGTCTTTTTGCTTATATCTTTGGACTCTTTGGTCCAAATGTCACACATGAGGTACCAATGGAATCACTCGATAAAGTCAGGGATATTGCACCTAATGACGTCATCTGCGCCATCTTGGATTGTCCGCCATTTTGAATTTAATCGAAAACCTTCAAAACACATTTAAGGCCACGCCTATTGTCCAATCCCGACGGGACTTGGCACATAGAATCTTCAGACCAAGCCACACATAAGTTATCAGGTGGATTTTCTCATTTCACTTCCGTTTGCCCGTGACAGCCAATCAAACTCTACGCCGACACGCAAACGTGACATTTGGCCAAATCTCTGCGATCCATTGATGTATCGAGGCCAAACTTGCTGCATGGACTCAAGACGCATTCCTGAGCAGCCCAAGCCTTCCCTATTGTGCCAATATGCTAGGCCCCCACATTGCTGCTTGCAGCTATATTTGGGGGTCCTAGCAGCGAAGCTGCAGGAACCCATTGAGTTAGTAGCTTTTCCTATTATTATTATTATTATTGGGGGTCCTAGCAGCGAAGCTGCAGGAACCCATTGTGTTAGTAGCTTTTCCTATTATTATTATTATTGGGGGTCCTAGCAGCGAAGCTGCAGGAACCCATTGTGTTACTAGCTTTTCTTATTGGGGGTCCTAGCAGCGAAGCTGCAGGAACCCATTGAGTTAGTAGCTTTTCCTATTATTATTATTGATCCGTTTCCGCTGCAATTGAAGTCTATGGCAGCCCCATGAACGCTATGGTAAAAAGTTGTGAAATTTGGCACACGTAATCAGCCAAGTGCCAAAGCCAAAGTCAAGAAGTTTCATGCCCCAAGAGCTTACTCTCTAGCGCCACCAACACGTCAAAGTTCAAAGTCTATTAAGCCTAATAACTTTGGACTCCATGGTCCAAATTTCACAAATGAGGCATCCTTGGAATCCTTGGATCATGACGAGTCCAACGCACCCTATGACGTCAATTTGCGTATACTTAGATTTTCCGCCATTTTGAATTTGATCAAAAAGCTTAAAAAAGCATTTCAGGTCACACAGATTGTCAAATCTTCACGAAACTTGGCACATAGACTCTTAAGATCAAGCCGCAGAAAAATGTTATCGTGTGGAATTTTTAATTAGGCTTCCAATTTTCCATAAAAGCCAATCAAAATCGAGGTTGACGCCGCCAAACCGGAAGTGAGGTCATATCGTGGTAACCATTTGATGTTATGACGTCAACCTTCTAACACAGACTCCAGACCGCTAAGGTAAGAGGCCCAAGAAGTTTGGTGACGTTTGGCCAATAGGTGGCGCTATATGTAGCCAAAATGTCTCTTTGCTTATATCTTTGGACTCTTTGGTCCAAATGTCACACATGAGGTACCAATGGAATCACTCGATAAAGTCGGGGATATTGCACCTCATGACGTCATCTGCGCCATCTTGGATTGTCCGCCATTTTGAATTTAATCGAAAACCTTCAAAACACATTTAAGGCCACGCCTATTGTCCAATCCCGACGGGACTTGGCACATAGAATCTTCAGACCAAGCCACACATAAGTTATCAGGTGGATTTTCTCATTTCACTTCCGTTTGCCCGTGACAGCCAATCAAACTCTACGCCGACACGCAAACGTGACATTTGGCCAAATCTCTGCGATCCATTGATGTATCGAGGCCAAACTTGCTGCATGGACTCAAGACGCATTCCTGAGCAGCCCAAGCCTTCCCTATTGTGCCAATATGCTAGGCCCCCACATTGCTGCTTGCAGCTATATTTGGGGGTCCTAGCAGCGAAGCTGCAGGAACCCATTGAGTTAGTAGCTTTTCCTATTATTATTATTATTATTGGGGGTCCTAGCAGCGAAGCTGCAGGAACCCATTGTGTTAGTAGCTTTTCCTATTATTATTATTATTGGGGGTCCTAGCAGCGAAGCTGCAGGAACCCATTGTGTTACTAGCTTTTCTTATTGGGGGTCCTAGCAGCGAAGCTGCAGGAACCCATTGAGTTAGTAGCTTTTCCTATTATTATTATTGATCCGTTTCCGCTGCAATTGAAGTCTATGGCAGCCCCATGAACGCTATGGTAAAAAGTTGTGAAATTTGGCACACGTAATCAGCCAAGTGCCAAAGCCAAAGTCAAGAAGTTTCATGCCCCAAGAGCTTACTCTCTAGCGCCACCAACACGTCAAAGTTCAAAGTCTATTAAGCCTAATAACTTTGGACTCCATGGTCCAAATTTCACAAATGAGGCATCCTTGGAATCCTTGGATCATGACGAGTCCAACGCACCCTATGACGTCAATTTGCGTATACTTAGATTTTCCGCCATTTTGAATTTGATCAAAAAGCTTAAAAAAGCATTTCAGGTCACACAGATTGTCAAATCTTCACGAAACTTGGCACATAGACTCTTAAGATCAAGCCGCAGAAAAATGTTATCGTGTGGAATTTTTAATTAGGCTTCCAATTTTCCATAAAAGCCAATCAAAATCGAGGTTGACGCCGCCAAACCGGAAGTGAGGTCATATCGTGGTAACCATTTGATGTTATGACGTCAACCTTCTAACACAGACTCCAGACCGCTAAGGTAAGAGGCCCAAGAAGTTTGGTGACGTTTGGCCAATAGGTGGCGCTATATGTAGCCAAAATGTCTCTTTGCTTATATCTTTGGACTCTTTGGTCCAAATGTCACACATGAGGTACCAATGGAATCACTCGATAAAGTCGGGGATATTGCACCTCATGACGTCATCTGCGCCATCTTGGATTGTCCGCCATTTTGAATTTAATCGAAAACCTTCAAAACACATTTAAGGCCACGCCTATTGTCCAATCCCGACGGGACTTGGCACATAGAATCTTCAGACCAAGCCACACATAAGTTATCAGGTGGATTTTCTCATTTCACTTCCGTTTGCCCGTGACAGCCAATCAAACTCTACGCCGACACGCAAACGTGACATTTGGCCAAATCTCTGCGATCCATTGATGTATCGAGGCCAAACTTGCTGCATGGACTCAAGACGCATTCCTGAGCAGCCCAAGCCTTCCCTATTGTGCCAATATGCTAGGCCCCCACATTGCTGCTTGCAGCTATATTTGGGGGTCCTAGCAGCGAAGCTGCAGGAACCCATTGAGTTAGTAGCTTTTCCTATTATTATTATTATTATTGGGGGTCCTAGCAGCGAAGCTGCAGGAACCCATTGTGTTAGTAGCTTTTCCTATTATTATTATTATTGGGGGTCCTAGCAGCGAAGCTGCAGGAACCCATTGTGTTACTAGCTTTTCTTATTGGGGGTCCTAGCAGCGAAGCTGCAGGAACCCATTGAGTTAGTAGCTTTTCCTATTATTATTATTGATCCGTTTCCGCTGCAATTGAAGTCTATGGCAGCCCCATGAACGCTATGGTAAAAAGTTGTGAAATTTGGCACACGTAATCAGCCAAGTGCCAAAGCCAAAGTCAAGAAGTTTCATGCCCCAAGAGCTTACTCTCTAGCGCCACCAACACGTCAAAGTTCAAAGTCTATTAAGCCTAATAACTTTGGACTCCATGGTCCAAATTTCACAAATGAGGCATCCTTGGAATCCTTGGATCATGACGAGTCCAACGCACCCTATGACGTCAATTTGCGTATACTTAGATTTTCCGCCATTTTGAATTTTATCAAAAAGCTTAAAAAAGCATTTCAGGTCACACAGATTGTCAAATCTTCACGAAACTTGGCACATAGACTCTTAAGATCAAGCCGCAGAAAAATGTTATCGTGTGGAATTTTTAATTAGGCTTCCAATTTTCCATAAAAGCCAATCAAAATCGAGGTTGACGCCGCCAAACCGGAAGTGAGGTCATATCGTGGTAACCATTTGATGTTATGACGTCAACCTTCTAACACAGACTCCAGACCGCTAAGGTAAGAGGCCCAAGAAGTTTGGTGACGTTTGGCCAATAGGTGGCGCTATATGTAGCCAAAATGTCTCTTTGCTTATATCTTTGGACTCTTTGGTCCAAATGTCACACATGAGGTACCAATGGAATCACTCGATAAAGTCGGGGATATTGCACCTCATGACGTCATCTGCGCCATCTTGGATTGTCCGCCATTTTGAATTTAATCGAAAACCTTCAAAACACATTTAAGGCCACGCCTATTGTCCAATCCCGACGGGACTTGGCACATAGAATCTTCAGACCAAGCCACACATAAGTTATCAGGTGGATTTTCTCATTTTACTTCCGTTTGCCCGTGACAGCCAATCAAACTCTACGCCGACACGCAAACGTGACATTTGGCCAAATCTCTGCGATCCATTGATGTATTGAGGCCAAACTTGCTGCATGGACTCAAGACGCATTCCTGAGCAGCCCAAGCCTTCCCTATTGTGCCAATATGCTAGGCCCCCACATTGCTGCTTGCAGCTATATTTGGGGGCCTAGCAGCGAAGCTGCGAAGGCACCCATTGTGTTAGTAGCTTTTCTTATTATTGATCCGTTTCTGCTGCAATTGAAGTCTATGGCAGCCCCATTAACGCAATGCGAGAAAGTTGTGAAATTTGGCACACGTAATCAGCCAAGTGCCAAAGCCAAAGTCAAGAAATTTCAAGCCCCAAGAGCTTACTCTCTAGCGCCACCAACACGTCAAAGTTCAAAGTGCATTCAGCCTAATAACTTTTGAATACTTGGTCCAAATTTCACAAACAAGGCATCGTTGGAATCCTTGGATCATGACAAGTCCAACGCACCCTATGACGTCAATTTGCGTATACTTAGATTTTCCGCCATTTTGAATTTGATCAAAAAGCTTAAAAAAGCATTTCAGGTCACACAGATTGTCAAATCTTCACGAAACTTTGCACATAGACTCTTAAGATCAAGCCGCACAAAAGTTATCGTGTGGAATTTTTAATTAGGCTTCCGATTTTCCATAAAAGCCAATCAAAATCGAGGTTAACGCCGCCAAACCGGAAGTGAGGTCATATCGTGGCAACCATTTGATGTTATGACGTCAACCTTCTAACACAGACTCCAGACCGCTAAGGTAAGAGGCCCAAGAAGTTTGGTGACGTCTGGCCAATAGGTGGCGCTATATGTAGCCAAAATGTCTTTTTGCTTATATCTTTGGACTCTTTGGTCCAAATGTCACACATGAGGTACCAATGGAATCACTCGATAAAGTCAGGGATATTGCACCTAATGACGTCATCTGCGCCATCTTGGATTGTCCGCCATTTTGAATTTAATCGAAAACCTTCAAAACACATTTAAGGCCACGCCTATTGTCCAATCCCGACGGGACTTGGCACATAGAATCTTCAGACCAAGCCACACATAAGTTATCAGGTGGATTTTCTCATTTCACTTCCGTTTGCCCGTGACAGCCAATCAAACTCTACGCCGACACGCAAACGTGACATTTGGCCAAATCTCTGCGATCCATTGATGTATCGAGGCCAAACTTGCTGCATGGACTCAAGACGCATTCCTGAGCAGCCCAAGCCTTCCCTATTGTGCCAATATGCTAGGCCCCCACATTGCTGCTTGCAGCTATATTTGGGGGTCCTAGCAGCGAAGCTGCAGGAACCCATTGAGTTAGTAGCTTTTCCTATTATTATTATTATTATTGGGGGTCCTAGCAGCGAAGCTGCAGGAACCCATTGTGTTAGTAGCTTTTCCTATTATTATTATTATTGGGGGTCCTAGCAGCGAAGCTGCAGGAACCCATTGTGTTACTAGCTTTTCTTATTGGGGGTCCTAGCAGCGAAGCTGCAGGAACCCATTGAGTTAGTAGCTTTTCCTATTATTATTATTGATCCGTTTCCGCTGCAATTGAAGTCTATGGCAGCCCCATGAACGCTATGGTAAAAAGTTGTGAAATTTGGCACACGTAATCAGCCAAGTGCCAAAGCCAAAGTCAAGAAGTTTCATGCCCCAAGAGCTTACTCTCTAGCGCCACCAACACGTCAAAGTTCAAAGTCTATTAAGCCTAATAACTTTGGACTCCATGGTCCAAATTTCACAAATGAGGCATCCTTGGAATCCTTGGATCATGACGAGTCCAACGCACCCTATGACGTCAATTTGCGTATACTTAGATTTTCCGCCATTTTGAATTTTATCAAAAAGCTTAAAAAAGCATTTCAGGTCACACAGATTGTCAAATCTTCACGAAACTTGGCACATAGACTCTTAAGATCAAGCCGCAGAAAAATGTTATCGTGTGGAATTTTTAATTAGGCTTCCAATTTTCCATAAAAGCCAATCAAAATCGAGGTTGACGCCGCCAAACCGGAAGTGAGGTCATATCGTGGCAACCATTTGATGTTATGACGTCAACCTTCTAACACAGACTCCAGACCGCTAAGGTAAGAGGCCCAAGAAGTTTGGTGACGTCTGGCCAATAGGTGGCGCTATATGTAGCCAAAATGTCTTTTTGCTTATATCTTTGGACTCTTTGGTCCAAATGTCACACATGAGGTACCAATGGAATCACTCGATAAAGTCAGGGATATTGCACCTAATGACGTCATCTGCGCCATCTTGGATTGTCCGCCATTTTGAATTTAATCGAAAACCTTCAAAACACATTTAAGGCCACGCCTATTGTCCAATCCCGACGGGACTTGGCACATAGAATCTTCAGACCAAGCCACACATAAGTTATCAGGTGGATTTTCTCATTTCACTTCCGTTTGCCCGTGACAGCCAATCAAACTCTACGCCGACACGCAAACGTGACATTTGGCCAAATCTCTGCGATCCATTGATGTATCGAGGCCAAACTTGCTGCATGGACTCAAGACGCATTCCTGAGCAGCCCAAGCCTTCCCTATTGTGCCAATATGCTAGGCCCCCACATTGCTGCTTGCAGCTATATTTGGGGGTCCTAGCAGCGAAGCTGCAGGAACCCATTGAGTTAGTAGCTTTTCCTATTATTATTATTATTATTGGGGGTCCTAGCAGCGAAGCTGCAGGAACCCATTGTGTTAGTAGCTTTTCCTATTATTATTATTATTGGGGGTCCTAGCAGCGAAGCTGCAGGAACCCATTGTGTTACTAGCTTTTCTTATTGGGGGTCCTAGCAGCGAAGCTGCAGGAACCCATTGAGTTAGTAGCTTTTCCTATTATTATTATTGATCCGTTTCCGCTGCAATTGAAGTCTATGGCAGCCCCATGAACGCTATGGTAAAAAGTTGTGAAATTTGGCACACGTAATCAGCCAAGTGCCAAAGCCAAAGTCAAGAAGTTTCATGCCCCAAGAGCTTACTCTCTAGCGCCACCAACACGTCAAAGTTCAAAGTCTATTAAGCCTAATAACTTTGGACTCCATGGTCCAAATTTCACAAATGAGGCATCCTTGGAATCCTTGGATCATGACGAGTCCAACGCACCCTATGACGTCAATTTGCGTATACTTAGATTTTCCGCCATTTTGAATTTTATCAAAAAGCTTAAAAAAGCATTTCAGGTCACACAGATTGTCAAATCTTCACGAAACTTGGCACATAGACTCTTAAGATCAAGCCGCAGAAAAATGTTATCGTGTGGAATTTTTAATTAGGCTTCCAATTTTCCATAAAAGCCAATCAAAATCGAGGTTGACGCCGCCAAACCGGAAGTGAGGTCATATCGTGGTAACCATTTGATGTTATGACGTCAACCTTCTAACACAGACTCCAGACCGCTAAGGTAAGAGGCCCAAGAAGTTTGGTGACGTTTGGCCAATAGGTGGCGCTATATGTAGCCAAAATGTCTCTTTGCTTATATCTTTGGACTCTTTGGTCCAAATGTCACACATGAGGTACCAATGGAATCACTCGATAAAGTCGGGGATATTACACCTCATGACGTCATCTGCGCCATCTTGGATTGTCCGCCATTTTGAATTTAATCGAAAACCTTCAAAACACATTTAAGGCCACGCCTATTGTCCAATCCCGACGGGACTTGGCACATAGAATCTTCAGACCAAGCCACACATAAGTTATCAGGTGGATTTTCTCATTTCACTTCCGTTTGCCCGTGACAGCCAATCAAACTCTACGCCGACACGCAAACGTGACATTTGGCCAAATCTCTGCGATCCATTGATGTATCGAGGCCAAACTTGTTGCATGGACTCAAGACGCATTCCTGAGCAGCCCAAGCCTTCCCTATTGTGCCAATATGCTAGGCCCCCACATTGCTGCTTGCAGCTATATTTGGGGGTCCTAGCAGCGAAGCTGCAGGAACCCATTGAGTTAGTAGCTTTTCCTATTATTATTATTATTATTGGGGGTCCTAGCAGCGAAGCTGCAGGAACCCATTGTGTTAGTAGCTTTTCCTATTATTATTATTATTGGGGGTCCTAGCAGCGAAGCTGCAGGAACCCATTGTGTTACTAGCTTTTCTTATTGGGGGTCCTAGCAGCGAAGCTGCAGGAACCCATTGAGTTAGTAGCTTTTCCTATTATTATTATTGATCCGTTTCCGCTGCAATTGAAGTCTATGGCAGCCCCATGAACGCTATGGTAAAAAGTTGTGAAATTTGGCACACGTAATCAGCCAAGTGCCAAAGCCAAAGTCAAGAAGTTTCATGCCCCAAGAGCTTACTCTCTAGCGCCACCAACACGTCAAAGTTCAAAGTCTATTAAGCCTAATAACTTTGGACTCCATGGTCCAAATTTCACAAATGAGGCATCCTTGGAATCCTTGGATCATGACGAGTCCAACGCACCCTATGACGTCAATTTGCGTATACTTAGATTTTCCGCCATTTTGAATTTTATCAAAAAGCTTAAAAAAGCATTTCAGGTCACACAGATTGTCAAATCTTCACGAAACTTGGCACATAGACTCTTAAGATCAAGCCGCAGAAAAATGTTATCGTGTGGAATTTTTAATTAGGCTTCCAATTTTCCATAAAAGCCAATCAAAATCGAGGTTGACGCCGCCAAACCGGAAGTGAGGTCATATCGTGGTAACCATTTGATGTTATGACGTCAACCTTCTAACACAGACTCCAGACCGCTAAGGTAAGAGGCCCAAGAAGTTTGGTGACGTTTGGCCAATAGGTGGCGCTATATGTAGCCAAAATGTCTCTTTGCTTATATCTTTGGACTCTTTGGTCCAAATGTCACACATGAGGTACCAATGGAATCACTCGATAAAGTCGGGGATATTGCACCTCATGACGTCATCTGCGCCATCTTGGATTGTCCGCCATTTTGAATTTAATCAAAAACCTTCAAAACACATTTAAGGCCACGCCTATTGTCCAATCCCGACGGGACTTGGCACATAGAATCTTCAGACCAAGCCACACATAAGTTATCAGGTGGATTTTCTCATTTCACTTCCGTTTGCCCGTGACAGCCAATCAAACTCTACGCCGACACGCAAACGTGACATTTGGCCAAATCTCTGCGATCCATTGATGTATCGAGGCCAAACTTGCTGCATGGACTCAAGACGCATTCCTGAGCAGCCCAAGCCTTCCCTATTGTGCCAATATGCTAGGCCCCCACATTGCTGCTTGCAGCTATATTTGGGGGTCCTAGCAGCGAAGCTGCAGGAACCCATTGAGTTAGTAGCTTTTCCTATTATTATTATTATTATTGGGGGTCCTAGCAGCGAAGCTGCAGGAACCCATTGTGTTAGTAGCTTTTCCTATTATTATTATTATTGGGGGTCCTAGCAGCGAAGCTGCAGGAACCCATTGTGTTACTAGCTTTTCTTATTGGGGGTCCTAGCAGCGAAGCTGCAGGAACCCATTGAGTTAGTAGCTTTTCCTATTATTATTATTGATCCGTTTCCGCTGCAATTGAAGTCTATGGCAGCCCCATGAACGCTATGGTAAAAAGTTGTGAAATTTGGCACACGTAATCAGCCAAGTGCCAAAGCCAAAGTCAAGAAGTTTCATGCCCCAAGAGCTTACTCTCTAGCGCCACCAACACGTCAAAGTTCAAAGTCTATTAAGCCTAATAACTTTGGACTCCATGGTCCAAATTTCACAAATGAGGCATCCTTGGAATCCTTGGATCATGACGAGTCCAACGCACCCTATGACGTCAATTTGCGTATACTTAGATTTTCCGCCATTTTGAATTTTATCAAAAAGCTTAAAAAAGCATTTCAGGTCACACAGATTGTCAAATCTTCACGAAACTTGGCACATAGACTCTTAAGATCAAGCCGCAGAAAAATGTTATCGTGTGGAATTTTTAATTAGGCTTCCAATTTTCCATAAAAGCCAATCAAAATCGAGGTTGACGCCGCCAAACCGGAAGTGAGGTCATATCGTGGTAACCATTTGATGTTATGACGTCAACCTTCTAACACAGACTCCAGACCGCTAAGGTAAGAGGCCCAAGAAGTTTGGTGACGTTTGGCCAATAGGTGGCGCTATATGTAGCCAAAATGTCTCTTTGCTTATATCTTTGGACTCTTTGGTCCAAATGTCACACATGAGGTACCAATGGAATCACTCGATAAAGTCGGGGATATTACACCTCATGACGTCATCTGCGCCATCTTGGATTGTCCGCCATTTTGAATTTAATCGAAAACCTTCAAAACACATTTAAGGCCACGCCTATTGTCCAATCCCGACGGGACTTGGCACATAGAATCTTCAGACCAAGCCACACATAAGTTATCAGGTGGATTTTCTCATTTCACTTCCGTTTGCCCGTGACAGCCAATCAAACTCTACGCCGACACGCAAACGTGACATTTGGCCAAATCTCTGCGATCCATTGATGTATCGAGGCCAAACTTGTTGCATGGACTCAAGACGCATTCCTGAGCAGCCCAAGCCTTCCCTATTGTGCCAATATGCTAGGCCCCCACATTGCTGCTTGCAGCTATATTTGGGGGTCCTAGCAGCGAAGCTGCAGGAACCCATTGAGTTAGTAGCTTTTCCTATTATTATTATTATTATTGGGGGTCCTAGCAGCGAAGCTGCAGGAACCCATTGTGTTAGTAGCTTTTCCTATTATTATTATTATTGGGGGTCCTAGCAGCGAAGCTGCAGGAACCCATTGTGTTACTAGCTTTTCTTATTGGGGGTCCTAGCAGCGAAGCTGCAGGAACCCATTGAGTTAGTAGCTTTTCCTATTATTATTATTGATCCGTTTCCGCTGCAATTGAAGTCTATGGCAGCCCCATGAACGCTATGGTAAAAAGTTGTGAAATTTGGCACACGTAATCAGCCAAGTGCCAAAGCCAAAGTCAAGAAGTTTCATGCCCCAAGAGCTTACTCTCTAGCGCCACCAACACGTCAAAGTTCAAAGTCTATTAAGCCTAATAACTTTGGACTCCATGGTCCAAATTTCACAAATGAGGCATCCTTGGAATCCTTGGATCATGACGAGTCCAACGCACCCTATGACGTCAATTTGCGTATACTTAGATTTTCCGCCATTTTGAATTTTATCAAAAAGCTTAAAAAAGCATTTCAGGTCACACAGATTGTCAAATCTTCACGAAACTTGGCACATAGACTCTTAAGATCAAGCCGCAGAAAAATGTTATCGTGTGGAATTTTTAATTAGGCTTCCAATTTTCCATAAAAGCCAATCAAAATCGAGGTTGACGCCGCCAAACCGGAAGTGAGGTCATATCGTGGTAACCATTTGATGTTATGACGTCAACCTTCTAACACAGACTCCAGACCGCTAAGGTAAGAGGCCCAAGAAGTTTGGTGACGTTTGGCCAATAGGTGGCGCTATATGTAGCCAAAATGTCTCTTTGCTTATATCTTTGGACTCTTTGGTCCAAATGTCACACATGAGGTACCAATGGAATCACTCGATAAAGTCGGGGATATTGCACCTCATGACGTCATCTGCGCCATCTTGGATTGTCCGCCATTTTGAATTTAATCAAAAACCTTCAAAACACATTTAAGGCCACGCCTATTGTCCAATCCCGACGGGACTTGGCACATAGAATCTTCAGACCAAGCCACACATAAGTTATCAGGTGGATTTTCTCATTTCACTTCCGTTTGCCCGTGACAGCCAATCAAACTCTACGCCGACACGCAAACGTGACATTTGGCCAAATCTCTGCGATCCATTGATGTATCGAGGCCAAACTTGCTGCATGGACTCAAGACGCATTCCTGAGCAGCCCAAGCCTTCCCTATTGTGCCAATATGCTAGGCCCCCACATTGCTGCTTGCAGCTATATTTGGGGGTCCTAGCAGCGAAGCTGCAGGAACCCATTGAGTTAGTAGCTTTTCCTATTATTATTATTATTATTGGGGGTCCTAGCAGCGAAGCTGCAGGAACCCATTGTGTTAGTAGCTTTTCCTATTATTATTATTATTGGGGGTCCTAGCAGCGAAGCTGCAGGAACCCATTGTGTTACTAGCTTTTCTTATTGGGGGTCCTAGCAGCGAAGCTGCAGGAACCCATTGAGTTAGTAGCTTTTCCTATTATTATTATTGATCCGTTTCCGCTGCAATTGAAGTCTATGGCAGCCCCATGAACGCTATGGTAAAAAGTTGTGAAATTTGGCACACGTAATCAGCCAAGTGCCAAAGCCAAAGTCAAGAAGTTTCATGCCCCAAGAGCTTACTCTCTAGCGCCACCAACACGTCAAAGTTCAAAGTCTATTAAGCCTAATAACTTTGGACTCCATGGTCCAAATTTCACAAATGAGGCATCCTTGGAATCCTTGGATCATGACGAGTCCAACGCACCCTATGACGTCAATTTGCGTATACTTAGATTTTCCGCCATTTTGAATTTTATCAAAAAGCTTAAAAAAGCATTTCAGGTCACACAGATTGTCAAATCTTCACGAAACTTGGCACATAGACTCTTAAGATCAAGCCGCAGAAAAATGTTATCGTGTGGAATTTTTAATTAGGCTTCCAATTTTCCATAAAAGCCAATCAAAATCGAGGTTGACGCCGCCAAACCGGAAGTGAGGTCATATCGTGGTAACCATTTGATGTTATGACGTCAACCTTCTAACACAGACTCCAGACCGCTAAGGTAAGAGGCCCAAGAAGTTTGGTGACGTTTGGCCAATAGGTGGCGCTATATGTAGCCAAAATGTCTCTTTGCTTATATCTTTGGACTCTTTGGTCCAAATGTCACACATGAGGTACCAATGGAATCACTCGATAAAGTCGGGGATATTGCACCTCATGACGTCATCTGCGCCATCTTGGATTGTCCGCCATTTTGAATTTAATCAAAAACCTTCAAAACACATTTAAGGCCACGCCTATTGTCCAATCCCGACGGGACTTGGCACATAGAATCTTCAGACCAAGCCACACATAAGTTATCAGGTGGATTTTCTCATTTCACTTCCGTTTGCCCGTGACAGCCAATCAAACTCTATGCCGACACGCAAACGTGACATTTGGCCAAATCTCTGCGATCCATTGATGTATTGAGGCCAAACTTGCTGCATGGACTCAAGACGCATTCCTGAGCAGCCCAAGCCTTCCCTATTGTGCCAATATGCTAGGCCCCCACATTGCTGCTTGCAGCTATATTTGGGGGCCTAGCAGCGAAGCTGCGAAGGCACCCATTGTGTTGGTAGCTTTTCTTATTATTGATCCGTTTCTGCTGCAATTGAAGTCTATGGCAGCCCCATTAACGCAATGCGAGAAAGTTGTGAAATTTGGCACACGTAATCAGCCAAGTGCCAAAGCCAAAGTCAAGAAATTTCAAGCCCCAAGAGCTTACTCTCTAGCGCCACCAACACGTCAAAGTTCAAAGTGCATTCAGCCTAATAACTTTTGAATACTTGGTCCAAATTTCACAAACAAGGCATCGTTGGAATCCTTGGATCATGACAAGTCCAACGCACCCTATGACGTCAATTTGCGTATACTTAGATTTTCCGCCATTTTGAATTTGATCAAAAAGCTTAAAAAAGCATTTCAGGTCACACAGATTGTCAAATCTTCACGAAACTTGGCACATAGACTCTTAAGATCAAGCCGCACAAAAGTTATCGTGTGGAATTTTTAATTAGGCTTCCGATTTTCCATAAAAGCCAATCAAAATCGAGGTTAACGCCGCCAAACCGGAAGTGAGGTCATATCGTGGCAACCATTTGATGTTATGACGTCAACCTTCTAACACAGACTCCAGACCACTAAGGTAAGAGGCCCAAGAAGTTTGGTGACGTCTGGCCAATAGGTGGCGCTATATGTAGCCAAAATGTCTTTTTGCTTATATCTTTGGACTCTTTGGTCCAAATGTCACACATGAGGTACCAATGGAATCACTCGATAAAGTCAGGGATATTGCACCTAATGACGTCATCTGCGCCATCTTGGATTGTCCGCCATTTTGAATTTAATCGAAAACCTTCAAAACACATTTAAGGCCACGCCTATTGTCCAATCCCGACGGGACTTGGCACATAGAATCTTCAGACCAAGCCACACATACGTTATCAGGTGGATTTTCTCATTTCACTTCCGTTTGCCCGTGACAGCCAATCAAACTCTACGCCGACACGCAAACGTGACATTTGGCCAAATCTCTGCGATCCATTGATGTATCGAGGCCAAACTTGCTGCATGGACTCAAGACGCATTCCTGAGCAGCCCAAGCCTTCCCTATTGTGCCAATATGCTAGGCCCCCACATTGCTGCTTGCAGCTATATTTGGGGGTCCTAGCAGCGAAGCTGCAGGAACCCATTGAGTTAGTAGCTTTTCCTATTATTATTATTATTATTGGGGGTCCTAGCAGCGAAGCTGCAGGAACCCATTGTGTTAGTAGCTTTTCCTATTATTATTATTATTGGGGGTCCTAGCAGCGAAGCTGCAGGAACCCATTGTGTTACTAGCTTTTCTTATTGGGGGTCCTAGCAGCGAAGCTGCAGGAACCCATTGAGTTAGTAGCTTTTCCTATTATTATTATTGATCCGTTTCCGCTGCAATTGAAGTCTATGGCAGCCCCATGAACGCTATGGTAAAAAGTTGTGAAATTTGGCACACGTAATCAGCCAAGTGCCAAAGCCAAAGTCAAGAAGTTTCATGCCCCAAGAGCTTACTCTCTAGCGCCACCAACACGTCAAAGTTCAAAGTCTATTAAGCCTAATAACTTTGGACTCCATGGTCCAAATTTCACAAATGAGGCATCCTTGGAATCCTTGGATCATGACGAGTCCAACGCACCCTATGACGTCAATTTGCGTATGCTTAGATTTTCCGCCATTTTGAATTTTATCAAAAAGCTTAAAAAAGCATTTCAGGTCACACAGATTGTCAAATCTTCACGAAACTTGGCACATAGACTCTTAAGATCAAGCCGCAGAAAAATGTTATCGTGTGGAATTTTTAATTAGGCTTCCAATTTTCCATAAAAGCCAATCAAAATCGAGGTTGACGCCGCCAAACCGGAAGTGAGGTCATATCGTGGTAACCATTTGATGTTATGACGTCAACCTTCTAACACAGACTCCAGACCGCTAAGGTAAGAGGCCCAAGAAGTTTGGTGACGTTTGGCCAATAGGTGGCGCTATATGTAGCCAAAATGTCTCTTTGCTTATATCTTTGGACTCTTTGGTCCAAATGTCACACATGAGGTACCAATGGAATCACTCGATAAAGTCGGGGATATTGCACCTCATGACGTCATCTGCGCCATCTTGGATTGTCCGCCATTTTGAATTTAATCGAAAACCTTCAAAACACATTTAAGGCCACGCCTATTGTCCAATCCCGACGGGACTTGGCACATAGAATCTTCAGACCAAGCCACACATAAGTTATCAGGTGGATTTTCTCATTTCACTTCCGTTTGCCCGTGACAGCCAATCAAACTCTACGCCGACACGCAAACGTGACATTTGGCCAAATCTCTGCGATCCATTGATGTATTGAGGCCAAACTTGCTGCATGGACTCAAGACGCATTCCTGAGCAGCCCAAGCCTTCCCTATTGTGCCAATATGCTAGGCCCCCACATTGCTGCTTGCAGCTATATTTGGGGGCCTAGCAGCGAAGCTGCGAAGGCACCCATTGTGTTAGTAGCTTTTCTTATTATTGATCCGTTTCTGCTGCAATTGAAGTCTATGGCAGCCCCATTAACGCAATGCGAGAAAGTTGTGAAATTTGGCACACGTAATCAGCCAAGTGCC
Organism: Odontesthes bonariensis; assembly: GCF_027942865.1. Classification (NCBI taxonomy): domain Eukaryota; kingdom Metazoa; phylum Chordata; class Actinopteri; order Atheriniformes; family Atherinopsidae; genus Odontesthes; species Odontesthes bonariensis. The sequence goes on along the minus strand of NC_134517.1, from coordinate 2,082,329 downwards.
AAAGCCAAAGTCAAGAAATTTCAAGCCCCAAGAGCTTACTCTCTAGCGCCACCAACACGTCAAAGTTCAAAGTGCATTCAGCCTAATAACTTTTGAATACTTGGTCCAAATTTCACAAACAAGGCATCGTTGGAATCCTTGGATCATGACAAGTCCAACGCACCCTATGACGTCAATTTGCGTATACTTAGATTTTCCGCCATTTTGAATTTGATCAAAAAGCTTAAAAAAGCATTTCAGGTCACACAGATTGTCAAATCTTCACGAAACTTGGCACATAGACTCTTAAGATCAAGCCGCACAAAAGTTATCGTGTGGAATTTTTAATTAGGCTTCCGATTTTCCATAAAAGCCAATCAAAATCGAGGTTAACGCCGCCAAACCGGAAGTGAGGTCATATCGTGGCAACCATTTGATGTTATGACGTCAACCTTCTAACACAGACTCCAGACCGCTAAGGTAAGAGGCCCAAGAAGTTTGGTGACGTCTGGCCAATAGGTGGCGCTATATGTAGCCAAAATGTCTTTTTGCTTATATCTTTGGACTCTTTGGTCCAAATGTCACACATGAGGTACCAATGGAATCACTCGATAAAGTCAGGGATATTGCACCTAATGACGTCATCTGCGCCATCTTGGATTGTCCGCCATTTTGAATTTAATCGAAAACCTTCAAAACACATTTAAGGCCACGCCTATTGTCCAATCCCGACGGGACTTGGCACATAGAATCTTCAGACCAAGCCACACATAAGTTATCAGGTGGATTTTCTCATTTCACTTCCGTTTGCCCGTGACAGCCAATCAAACTCTACGCCGACACGCAAACGTGACATTTGGCCAAATCTCTGCGATCCATTGATGTATCGAGGCCAAACTTGCTGCATGGACTCAAGACGCATTCCTGAGCAGCCCAAGCCTTCCCTATTGTGCCAATATGCTAGGCCCCCACATTGCTGCTTGCAGCTATATTTGGGGGTCCTAGCAGCGAAGCTGCAGGAACCCATTGAGTTAGTAGCTTTTCCTATTATTATTATTATTATTGGGGGTCCTAGCAGCGAAGCTGCAGGAACCCATTGTGTTAGTAGCTTTTCCTATTATTATTATTATTGGGGGTCCTAGCAGCGAAGCTGCAGGAACCCATTGTGTTACTAGCTTTTCTTATTGGGGGTCCTAGCAGCGAAGCTGCAGGAACCCATTGAGTTAGTAGCTTTTCCTATTATTATTATTGATCCGTTTCCGCTGCAATTGAAGTCTATGGCAGCCCCATGAACGCTATGGTAAAAAGTTGTGAAATTTGGCACACGTAATCAGCCAAGTGCCAAAGCCAAAGTCAAGAAGTTTCATGCCCCAAGAGCTTACTCTCTAGCGCCACCAACACGTCAAAGTTCAAAGTCTATTAAGCCTAATAACTTTGGACTCCATGGTCCAAATTTCACAAATGAGGCATCCTTGGAATCCTTGGATCATGACGAGTCCAACGCACCCTATGACGTCAATTTGCGTATACTTAGATTTTCCGCCATTTTGAATTTTATCAAAAAGCTTAAAAAAGCATTTCAGGTCACACAGATTGTCAAATCTTCACGAAACTTGGCACATAGACTCTTAAGATCAAGCCGCAGAAAAATGTTATCGTGTGGAATTTTTAATTAGGCTTCCAATTTTCCATAAAAGCCAATCAAAATCGAGGTTGACGCCGCCAAACCGGAAGTGAGGTCATATCGTGGTAACCATTTGATGTTATGACGTCAACCTTCTAACACAGACTCCAGACCGCTAAGGTAAGAGGCCCAAGAAGTTTGGTGACGTTTGGCCAATAGGTGGCGCTATATGTAGCCAAAATGTCTCTTTGCTTATATCTTTGGACTCTTTGGTCCAAATGTCACACATGAGGTACCAATGGAATCACTCGATAAAGTCGGGGATATTGCACCTCATGACGTCATCTGCGCCATCTTGGATTGTCCGCCATTTTGAATTTAATCAAAAACCTTCAAAACACATTTAAGGCCACGCCTATTGTCCAATCCCGACGGGACTTGGCACATAGAATCTTCAGACCAAGCCACACATAAGTTATCAGGTGGATTTTCTCATTTCACTTCCGTTTGCCCGTGACAGCCAATCAAACTCTACGCCGACACGCAAACGTGACATTTGGCCAAATCTCTGCGATCCATTGATGTATCGAGGCCAAACTTGTTGCATGGACTCAAGACGCATTCCTGAGCAGCCCAAGCCTTCCCTATTGTGCCAATATGCTAGGCCCCCACATTGCTGCTTGCAGCTATATTTGGGGGTCCTAGCAGCGAAGCTGCAGGAACCCATTGAGTTAGTAGCTTTTCCTATTATTATTATTATTATTGGGGGTCCTAGCAGCGAAGCTGCAGGAACCCATTGTGTTAGTAGCTTTTCCTATTATTATTATTATTGGGGGTCCTAGCAGCGAAGCTGCAGGAACCCATTGTGTTACTAGCTTTTCTTATTGGGGGTCCTAGCAGCGAAGCTGCAGGAACCCATTGAGTTAGTAGCTTTTCCTATTATTATTATTGATCCGTTTCCGCTGCAATTGAAGTCTATGGCAGCCCCATGAACGCTATGGTAAAAAGTTGTGAAATTTGGCACACGTAATCAGCCAAGTGCCAAAGCCAAAGTCAAGAAGTTTCATGCCCCAAGAGCTTACTCTCTAGCGCCACCAACACGTCAAAGTTCAAAGTCTATTAAGCCTAATAACTTTGGACTCCATGGTCCAAATTTCACAAATGAGGCATCCTTGGAATCCTTGGATCATGACGAGTCCAACGCACCCTATGACGTCAATTTGCGTATACTTAGATTTTCCGCCATTTTGAATTTTATCAAAAAGCTTAAAAAAGCATTTCAGGTCACACAGATTGTCAAATCTTCACGAAACTTGGCACATAGACTCTTAAGATCAAGCCGCAGAAAAATGTTATCGTGTGGAATTTTTAATTAGGCTTCCAATTTTCCATAAAAGCCAATCAAAATCGAGGTTGACGCCGCCAAACCGGAAGTGAGGTCATATCGTGGTAACCATTTGATGTTATGACGTCAACCTTCTAACACAGACTCCAGACCGCTAAGGTAAGAGGCCCAAGAAGTTTGGTGACGTTTGGCCAATAGGTGGCGCTATATGTAGCCAAAATGTCTTTTTGCTTATATCTTTGGACTCTTTGGTCCAAATGTCACACATGAGGTACCAATGGAATCACTCGATAAAGTCGGGGATATTGCACCTCATGACGTCATCTGCGCCATCTTGGATTGTCCGCCATTTTGAATTTAATCGAAAACCTTCAAAACACATTTAAGGCCACGCCTATTGTCCAATCCCGACGGGACTTGGCACATAGAATCTTCAGACCAAGCCACACATAAGTTATCAGGTGGATTTTCTCATTTCACTTCCGTTTGCCCGTGACAGCCAATCAAACTCTACGCCGACACGCAAACGTGACATTTGGCCAAATCTCTGCGATCCATTGATGTATCGAGGCCAAACTTGCTGCATGGACTCAAGACGCATTCCTGAGCAGCCCAAGCCTTCCCTATTGTGCCAATATGCTAGGCCCCCACATTGCTGCTTGCAGCTATATTTGGGGGTCCTAGCAGCGAAGCTGCAGGAACCCATTGAGTTAGTAGCTTTTCCTATTATTATTATTATTATTGGGGGTCCTAGCAGCGAAGCTGCAGGAACCCATTGTGTTAGTAGCTTTTCCTATTATTATTATTATTGGGGGTCCTAGCAGCGAAGCTGCAGGAACCCATTGTGTTACTAGCTTTTCTTATTGGGGGTCCTAGCAGCGAAGCTGCAGGAACCCATTGAGTTAGTAGCTTTTCCTATTATTGGGGGTCCTAGCAGCGAAGCTGCAGGAACCCATTGAGTTAGTAGCTTTTCCTATTATTATTGGGGGTCCTAGCAGCGAAGCTGCAGGAACCCATTGTGTTAGTAGCTTTTCTTATTATTATTATTGGGGGTCCTAGCAGCGAAGCTGTAGGAACCCATTGAGTTAGTAGCTTTTCCTATTATTATTAATCCGTTTCTGCTGCAATTGAAGTCTATGGCAGCCCCATGAACGCAATGGTAAAAAGTTGTGAAATTTGGCACACGTAATCAGCTAAGTGCCAAAGCCAATATCAAGAATTTTCATGCCCCAAGAGCTTACTCTCTAGCGCCACCAACACGCCAAAGTTCAAAGTGCATTCAGCCTAATAACTTTGGACTACTTGGTCCAAATTTCACAAATGAGGCATCGTTGGAATCCTTGGATCATAACGAGTCCAACGCACCCTATGACGTCAATTTGCGTATGCTTAGATTTTCCGCCATTTTGAATTTTATCAAAAAGCTTAAAAAAGCATTTCAGGTCACAGAGATTGTCCAAGTATCACGAAACTTGGCACATAGACTCTTAAGACCAAGCCGCACAAAAGTTATCGTGTGGAATTTTTAATTAGGCTTCCATTTTTCCTTAAAAGCCAATCAAACTTGAGGTTGACGCCCCCAAACCGGAAGTGAGGTCATATCTTGGCAACCATTTGATATCATGACGTCAAACTTATCACACAGACTCAAGACTGCTAAGGTAAGAGGCCCAAGAAGTTTGGTGACGTTCGGCCTATAGGTGGCGCTATATGTAGCAGAAATGCATTTTTGCTCATATCTTTGGACCCCTTGGTCCAAATTTCACAAATGAGGTATCAATAGAATCCCTGGATAAGGTCGAGGTCAACACACTTAATGACGTCATTTGCGCCATCTTGGATTGTCCGCCATTTTGAATTTAATCAAAAACCTTCAAAACGCATTTCAGGCCACTAAGATTGTCCAATCTCCACGAGACTTGGCACATAGAATCTTCAGACCAAGCCGCACATAAGTTATTATGTGGATTTTTTTATTTAACTTCCGTGTAACCGCGGCAGCCAATCAAACTCCATGCCGACGCGCAAATGGGACATTTGGCCGTATCTCTGCGATGCATTGATGTATCGATGCCAAACTTGGTGCATGGACTCACGACGCCTTCCTGAGCAGCCCAAGCCTTGCCTATTGGGCCATTCTGCTAGGACCCCCACATTGCTGCTTGCAGCTATATTTCCTCTACTTTCCGCTGCAATTGAAGTCTATGGCAGCCCCATGAACGCTATGGTAAAAAGTTGTGAAATTTGGCACACGTAATCAGCCAAGTGCCAAAGCCAAAGTCAAGAATTTTCATGCCCCAAGAGCTTACTCTCTAGCGCCACCAACACGCCAAAGTTCAAAGTGCATTCAGCCTAATAACTTTGGACTACTTGGTCCAAATTTTACAAACAAGACATCATTGGAATCCTTGGATCATGACGAGTCCAACGCACCCTATGACGTCACTTTGCGTATACTTAGATTTTCCGCCATTTTGAATTTTAGCAAAAAGCTTAAAAAAGCATTTCAGATCACAGAGATTGTCCAATTATCACGAAACTTGGCACATAGACTCTTAAGACCAAGCCGCACAAAAGTTATCCAAGGGAATTTTCAATTAGTCTTCCATTTATCCATAAAAGCCAATCAAACTCGAGGTTGACGCCCCCAAACCGGAAATGAGGTCATATCTTGGCAACCATTTGATATCATGACGTCAAACTTATAACACAAACTCAAGACTGCTAAGGTAAGAGGCCCAAGAAGTTTGGTGACGTTCGGCCTATAGGTGGCGCTATAAGTAGCAAAAATGCATTTTTGCTTATATCTTTGGACCCCTTGGTCCAAATTTCACAAATGAGGTATCAATAGAATCCCTGGATAACGTCGAGGTCAACACACTTAATGACGTTATTTGCGCCATCTTGGATTGTCGGCCATTTTGAATTTAATCAAAAACCTTCAAAACGCATTTCAGGCCACTAAGATTGTCCAATCTCAACGAGACTTGGCACATAGAATCTTCAGACCAAGCCGCATATAAGTTATTATGTGGATATTTTTATTTAACTTCCGTGTAACCGCGGCAGTCAATCAAACTCCATGCCGACGCGCAAATGGGACATTTGGCCGTATCTCTGCGATGCATTGATGTATCGATGCCAAACTTGGTGCATGGACTCACGACGCCTTCCTGAGCGTTCCAAGCCTTCCCTATTGTGCCATTCTGCTAGGACCCCCACATTGCTGCTTGCAGCTATATTTGGGGGTCCTAGCAGCGAAGCTGCAGGAACCCATTGTGTTAGTAGCTTTTCTTATTATTATTATTCTTCTACTTTCCGCTGCAATTGAAGTCTATGGCAGCCCCATGAACGCTATGGTAAAAAGTTGTGAAATTTGGCACACGTAATCAGCCAAGTGCCAAAGCCAAAGTCAAGAATTTTCATGCCCCAAGAGCTTACTCTCTAGCGCCACCAACACGTCAAAGTTCAAAGTACATTAAGCCTAATAACTTTGGACTCCATGGTCCAAATTTCACAAATGAGGCATCGTTGGAATCCTTGGATCATGACGAGTCCAACGCACCCTATGACGTCAATTTGCGTATACCTAGATTTTCCGCCATTTTGAAATTTATCAAAAAGCTTAAAAAAGCATTTCAGGTCACAGAGATTGTCCAATTATCACGAAATTTGGCACATAGACTCTTCAGACCAAGCCGCACAAAAGTTATCCTAGGGAATTTTTAATTAGTCTTCCATTTATCCATAAAAGCCAATCAAACTCGAGGTTGACGCCCCCAAACCGGAAGTGAGGTCATATCTTGGCAACCATTTGATATCATGACGTCAAACTTATAACACAGACTCAAGACTGCTAAGGTAAGTGGCCCAAGAAGTTTGGTGACGTTCGGCCTATAGGTGGCGCTATATGTAGCAAAAATGCATTTTTGCTCATATCATTGGACCCCTTGGTCCACATTTCACAAATGAGGTACCAGTAGAATCCCTGGATAAGGACGAGGTCAACCCACTCAATGACGTAATTTGCGCCATCTTGGATTGTCCGCCATTTTGAATTTAATCAAAAACCTTCAAAACGCATTTCAGGCCACTAAGATTGTCCAATCTCCACGAGACTTGGCACATAAAATCTTCAGACCAAGCCGCACATAAGTTATTATGTGGATTTTTTTATTTCACTTCCGTGTAACCGCGGCAGCCAATCAAACTCCATGCCGACGCGCAAATGGGACATTTGGCCGTATCTCTGCGATGCATTGATGTATCGATGCCAAACTTGGTGCATGGACTCACGACGCCTTCCTGAGCAGCCCAAGCCTTCCCTATTGTGCCATTCTGCTAGGACCCCCACATTGCTGCTTGCAGCTATATTTGGGGGTCCTAGCAGCGAAGCTGCAGGAACCCATTGTGTTAGTAGCTTTTCCTATTATTATTATTATTATTATTATTATTATTATTATTCCTCTACTTTCTGCTGCAATTGAAGTCTATGGCAGCCCCATGAACGCTATGGTAAAAAGTTGTGAAATTTGGCACACGTAATTAGCCAAGTGCCAATCACAAACTCAAGAATTTTCATGGCCCAAGAGCTTACTCTCTAGCGCCACCAACACGCCAAAGTTCAAAGTGCATTCAGCCTTATAACTTTTGAATACTTGGCCCAAATTTCACAAACAAGACACCATTGGAATCCTTGGATCATGACGAGTCCAACGCACCCTATGACGTCAATTTGCGTATACTTAGATTTTCCGCCATTTTGATTTTTATCAAAAAGCTTAAAAAAGCATTTCAGGTCACAGAGATTGTCCAATTATCACGAAACTTGGCACATAGACTCTTAAGACCAAGCCGCACAAAAGTTATTGTGTGGAATTTTGAATTAGGCTTCAATTTTTCCATAAAAGCCAATCAAACTCGAGGTTGACGCCCCCAAACCGGAAGTGAGGTCATATCTTGGCAACCATTTGATGTTATGACGTCAAACTTATAACACAGACTCAAGACTGCAAAGGTAAGAGGCCCAAGAAGTTTGGTGACGTTCGGCCTATAGGTGGCGCTATATGTAGCCAAAATGCATTTTTGCCCATATCTTTGGACCACTTGGTCTAAATGTCACAAATGAGGTACCAATGGAATCCCTGGATGAAGCCGAGGTCAATGCTTATCATGACGTTATCAGAGCCATCTTGGAATGTCCGCCATTTTGAATTTAATCAAAAACCTTCAAAAAGCATTTCAGGCCTCTGAGAGTGTCCAATCTCGACGGAACTTGGCAAATAGAATCTTCAGACCAAGCCGCACATAAGTTATTATGTGGATTTTTTTATTTCACTTCCGTGTAACCGCGGCAGCCAATCAAACTCCACGCCGACGCGCAAATGGGACATTTAGCCGTATCTCTGCGATGCATTGATGTATCGATGCCAAACTTGGTGCATGAACTCACGACGCCTTCCTGAGCAGCCCAAGCCTTGCCTATTGTGCCATTCTGCTAGGACCCCCATATCGCTGCTTGCAGCTATATTTTTATTTAACTTCCGTGTAACCGCGGCAGTCAATCAAACTCCATGCCGACGCGCAAATGGGACATTTGGCCGTATCTCTGCGATGCATTGATGTATCGATGCCAAACTTGGTGCATGGACTCACGACGCCTTCCTGAGCGTTCCAAGCCTTCCCTATTGTGCCATTCTGCTAGGACCCCCACATTGCTGCTTGCAGCTATATTTATTATTATTCTTCAATTTCTGCTGCAATGTAAGTCTATGGCAGCCCCATGAACGCTATGGTAAAAAGTTGTGAAATTTGGCACACTTAATCAGCCAAGTGCCAAAAGCAAACTCAAGAATTTTCATGGCCCAAGACCTTACTCTCTAGCGCCACCAACACGTCAAAGTTCAAAGTGCATTCAGCCTAATAACTTTTGAATACTTGGCCCAAATTTCACAAACAAGACATCATTGGAATCCTTGGATCATGACGAGTCCAATGCACCCTATGACGTCAATTTGCGTATGCCTAGATTTTCCGCCATTTTGAATTTTATCAAAAAGCTTAAAAAAACATTTCAGGTCACAGAGATTGTCCAATTTTCACGAAACTTGGCACATAGACTCTTAAGACCAAGCCGCACAAAAGTTATCGTGTGGAATTTTTAATTAGGCTTCAATTTTTCCTTAAAAGCCAATCAAACTCGAGGTTGACGCCCCCAAACCGGAAGTGAGGTCATATCTTGGCAACCATTTGATATCATGACGTCAAACTTATAACACAGACTCAAGACTGCTAAGGTAAGATGCCCAAGAAGTTTGGTGACGTTCGGCCTATAGGTGGCGCTATATGTAGCAAAAATGCATTTTTGCTCATATCTTTTGACCCGTTGGTCCACATTTCACAAATGAGGTACCAGTAGAATCCCTGGATACAGACGAGGTCAACACACTTAATGACGTCATTTGCGCCATCTTGGATTGTCCGCCATTTTGAATTTAATCAAAAACCTTCAAAACGCATTTCAGGCCACTAAGATTGTCCAATCTCCACGAGACTTGGCACATAGAATCTTCAGACCAAGCCGCACATAAGTTATTATGTGGATTTTTTTATTTAACTTCCGTGTAACCGCGGCAGCCAATCAAACTCCATGCCGACGCGCAAATGGGACATTTGGCCGTATCTCTGCGATGCATTGATGTATCGATGCCAAACTTGGTGCATGGACTCACGACGCCTTCCTGAGCGGCCCAAGCCTTCCCTATTGTGCCATTCTGCTAGGACCCCCACATCGCTGCTTGCAGCTATATTTATTATTGATCTACTTTCTGCTGCAATTGAAGTCTATGGCAGCCCCATGAACGCTATGGTAAAAAGTTGTGAAATTTGGCACACGTAATTAGCCAAGTGCCATTCACAAACTCAAGAATTTTTATGGCCCAAGACCTTACTCTCTAGCGCCACCAACACGCCAAAGTTCAAAGTGCATTCAGCCTAATAACTTTTGAATACTTGGCCCAAATTTCACAAACAAGACATCGTTGGAATCCTTGGATCATGACGAGTCCAACGCACCCTATGACGTCAATTTGCGTATACTTAGATTTTCCGCCATTTTGAATTTTATCAAAAAGCTTAAAAAAGCATTTCAGGTCACACAGATTGTCAAATCTTCACGAAACTTGGCACATAGACTCTTAAGACCAAGCCGCACAAAAGTTATTGTGTGGAATTTTTAGTTAGGCTTCCATTTTTTCATAAAAGCCAATCAAACTAGAGGTTGACGCCCCAAAACCGGAAGTGAGGTCATATCTTGGCAACCATTTTATGTTATGACGTCAAACTTATAACACAGACTCAAGACTGCAAAGGTAAGAGGCCCAAGAAGTTTGGTGACGTTCGGCCTATAGGTGGCGCTATATGTAGCCAAAATGCATTTTTGCCCATATCTTTGGACCACTTGGTCTAAATGTCACAAATGAGGTACCAATGGAATCCCTGGATAAAGCCAAGGTCAATGCATATCATGACGTCATCAGTGCCATCTTGGAATGTCCGCCATTTTGAATTTAATCAAAAACCTCCAAAAAGCATTTCAGGCCACTGAGATTGTCCAATCTCAACGGAACTTGGCAAATAGAATCTTCAGACCAAGCCGCACATAAGTTATCATGTGGATTTTTTTTATTCACTTCCGTTTAACAGCGACAGCCAACCAAACTCTAAGCCGACGCGCAAATGGGACATTTGGCCGTATCTCTGCGCTGCATTGATGTATCGATGCCAAACTTGGTGCATGGACTCACGACGCCTTCCTGAGCAGCCCAAGCCTTCCCTATTGTGCCATTCTGCTAGGACCCCCACATCGCTGCTTGCAGCTATATTTGGGGGTCCTAGCAGCGAAGCTGCAGGAACCCATTGTGTTAGTAGCTTTTCTTATTATTATTGATCCGTTTCTGCTGCAATTGAAGTCTATGGCAGCCCCATGAACGCTATGCGAGAAAGTTGTGAAATTTGGCACACGTAATCAGCCAAGTGCCAAAGCCAAAGTCAAGAATTTTCATACCCCAAGAGCTTACTCTCTAGCGCCACCAACACGTCAAAGTTCAAAGTGCATTAAGCCTAATAACTTTGGACTACTTGGTCCAAATTTCACAAATGAGGCATCGTTGGAATCCTTGGATCATGCCGAGTCCAACGCACCCTATGACGTCAATTTGCGTATACTTAGATTTTCCGCCATTTTGAATTTGATCAAAAAGCTTAAAAAAGCATTTCAGGTCACAGAGATTGTCCAATTATCACGAAACTTGGCACATAGACTCTTAAGACCAAGCCGCACAAAAGTTATCGTGTGGAATTTTTAATTAGGCTTCCATTTTTTCATAAAAGCCAATCAAACTCGAGGTTGACGCCCCCAAACCGGAAGTGAGGTCATATCTTGGCAACCATTTGATATTATGACGTCAAACTTCTAACACAGACTCAAGACCACTAAGGTAAGAGGCCCAAGAAGTTTGATGACGTTTGGCCAATAGGTGGCGCTATAAGCAGCAAAAATGCATTTTTGCTCATATCTTTGGAGCCCTTGGTCCAAATGTCACAAATGAGGTATCATTTTAATCCCTCGATATAGTCGAGGTCAACGCACCTCATGACGTCATGAGCGCCATCTTGGATTTACCGCCATTTTGAATTTAATCGAAAACCTTAAAAAAGCATTTCAGGCCACGCAGATTGCCTAATCATCACAGGACTTGGCAAATAGAATCTTCAGACCAAGCCGCACATAACTTATTACGTGGATTTTTTTATTACACTTCCGTTTACCCGCGGCAGCCAATCAAACTCTACGCCGACACGCAAACGGGACATTTGGCCATATCTCTGCAATGCATTGATGTATCGATGCCAAACTTGGTGCATGGACTCACGAAGCCTTCCTGAGCAGCCCAAGCCTTCCCTATTGTGCCATTCTGCTTGGCCCCCATATCGCTGCTTGCAGCTATATTTATTATTATTATTATTAATCCGTTTCCGCTGCAATTGAAGTCTATGGCAGCCCCATGAACGCTATGGTAAAAAGTTGTGAAATTTGGCACACCTAATCAGCCAAGTGCCAAAACCAAAGTCAAGAATTTTCATGCCCCAAGAGCTTACTCTCTAGCGCCACCAACACGTCAAAGTTCAAAGTGCATTAAGCCTAATAACTTTGGACTACTTGGTCCAAATTTCACTAATGAGGCATCGTTGGAATCCTTGGATCATGACGAGTCCAACGCACCCTACGACGTCAATTTGCGTATGCCTAGATTTTCCGCCATTTTGAATTTTATCAAAAAGCTTAAAAAAGCATTTCAGGTCACAGAGATTGTCCAATTTACACGAAACTTGGCACATAGACTCTTAAGACCAAGCCGCACAAAAGTTATCCAAGGGAATTTTTAATTAGGCTTCCATTTTTCCATAAAAGCCAATCAAATTCGACGTTGACGCCCCCAAACCGGAAGTGAGGCCATATCTTGGTAACCATTTGATGTTATGATGTCAAACTTATAACACAGACTTACGACCAAGATGGTAAGAGGCCCAAGAAGTTTGGTGACGTTCGGCCTATAGGTGGCGCTATATGTAGCCAAAATGCATTTTTGCTCATAACTTTGGACCCCTTGGTCCAAATGTCACAAATGAGGTACCAATGGAATCCCTGGATGCAGCCGAGGTCAATGCACGTCATGACGTCATGAGCGCCATCTTGGATTGTCCGCCATTTTGAATTTAATCGAAAACCTTCAAAAGGCATTTCAGGCCACTGAGATTGTCCAATCTCGACGGAACTTGGCAAATACAATCTTCAGACCAAGCCGCACATAAGTTATCATGTGGATTTTTTTACTTCACTTCCGTGTAACCGCGACAGCCAATCAAACTCTACGCCGATGCGTAAACGGGACATTTGGCCGTATCTCTGCGATGCATTGATGTATCGATGCCAAACTTGTTGCATGGACTCAAGACGCCTTCCTGAGCAGCCCAAGCCTTGCCTATTGGGCCATTCTGCTAGGACCCCCACATTGCTGCTTGCAGCTATATTTGGGGGTCCTAGCAGCGAAGCTGCAGGAACCCATTGTGTTAGTAGCTTTTCCTATTATTGGGGGTCCTAGCAGCGAAGCTGCAGGAACCCATTGAGTTAGTAGCTTTTCCTATTATTGGGGGTCCTAGCAGCGAAGCTGCAGGAACCCATTGAGTTAGTAGCTTTTCCTATTATTATTAATCCGTTTCTGCTGCAATTGAAGTCTATGGCAGCCCCATGAACGCAATGGTAAAAAGTTGTGAAATTTGGCACACGTAATCAGCTAAGTGCCAAAGCCAATATCAAGAATTTTCATGCCCCAAGAGCTTACTCTCTAGCGCCACCAACACGCCAAAGTTCAAAGTGCATTCAGCCTAATAACTTTGGACTACTTGGTCCAAATTTCACAAATGAGGCATCGTTGGAATCCTTGGATCATAACGAGTCCAACGCACCCTATGACGTCAATTTGCGTATGCTTAGATTTTCCGCCATTTTGAATTTTATCAAAAAGCTTAAAAAAGCATTTCAGGTCACAGAGATTGTCCAAGTATCACGAAACTTGGCACATAGACTCTTAAGACCAAGCCGCACAAAAGTTATCGTGTGGAATTTTTAATTAGGCTTCCATTTTTCCTTAAAAGCCAATCAAACTTGAGGTTGACGCCCCCAAACCGGAAGTGAGGTCATATCTTGGCAACCATTTGATATCATGACGTCAAACTTATCACACAGACTCAAGACTGCTAAGGTAAGAGGCCCAAGAAGTTTGGTGACGTTCGGCCTATAGGTGGCGCTATATGTAGCAGAAATGCATTTTTGCTCATATCTTTGGACCCCTTGGTCCAAATTTCACAAATGAGGTATCAATAGAATCCCTGGATAAGGTCGAGGTCAACACACTTAATGACGTCATTTGCGCCATCTTGGATTGTCCGCCATTTTGAATTTAATCAAAAACCTTCAAAACGCATTTCAGGCCACTAAGATTGTCCAATCTCCACGAGACTTGGCACATAGAATCTTCAGACCAAGCCGCACATAAGTTATTATGTGGATTTTTTTATTTAACTTCCGTGTAACCGCGGCAGCCAATCAAACTCCATGCCGACGCGCAAATGGGACATTTGGCCGTATCTCTGCGATGCATTGATGTATCGATGCCAAACTTGGTGCATGGACTCACGACGCCTTCCTGAGCAGCCCAAGCCTTGCCTATTGGGCCATTCTGCTAGGACCCCCACATTGCTGCTTGCAGCTATATTTCCTCTACTTTCCGCTGCAATTGAAGTCTATGGCAGCCCCATGAACGCTATGGTAAAAAGTTGTGAAATTTGGCACACGTAATCAGCCAAGTGCCAAAGCCAAAGTCAAGAATTTTCATGCCCCAAGAGCTTACTCTCTAGCGCCACCAACACGCCAAAGTTCAAAGTGCATTCAGCCTAATAACTTTGGACTACTTGGTCCAAATTTTACAAACAAGACATCATTGGAATCCTTGGATCATGACGAGTCCAACGCACCCTATGACGTCACTTTGCGTATACTTAGATTTTCCGCCATTTTGAATTTTAGCAAAAAGCTTAAAAAAGCATTTCAGATCACAGAGATTGTCCAATTATCACGAAACTTGGCACATAGACTCTTAAGACCAAGCCGCACAAAAGTTATCCAAGGGAATTTTCAATTAGTCTTCCATTTATCCATAAAAGCCAATCAAACTCGAGGTTGACGCCCCCAAACCGGAAATGAGGTCATATCTTGGCAACCATTTGATATCATGACGTCAAACTTATAACACAAACTCAAGACTGCTAAGGTAAGAGGCCCAAGAAGTTTGGTGACGTTCGGCCTATAGGTGGCGCTATAAGTAGCAAAAATGCATTTTTGCTTATATCTTTGGACCCCTTGGTCCAAATTTCACAAATGAGGTATCAATAGAATCCCTGGATAACGTCGAGGTCAACACACTTAATGACGTTATTTGCGCCATCTTGGATTGTCGGCCATTTTGAATTTAATCAAAAACCTTCAAAACGCATTTCAGGCCACTAAGATTGTCCAATCTCAACGAGACTTGGCACATAGAATCTTCAGACCAAGCCGCATATAAGTTATTATGTGGATATTTTTATTTAACTTCCGTGTAACCGCGGCAGTCAATCAAACTCCATGCCGACGCGCAAATGGGACATTTGGCCGTATCTCTGCGATGCATTGATGTATCGATGCCAAACTTGGTGCATGGACTCACGACGCCTTCCTGAGCGTTCCAAGCCTTCCCTATTGTGCCATTCTGCTAGGACCCCCACATTGCTGCTTGCAGCTATATTTGGGGGTCCTAGCAGCGAAGCTGCAGGAACCCATTGTGTTAGTAGCTTTTCTTATTATTATTATTCTTCTACTTTCCGCTGCAATTGAAGTCTATGGCAGCCCCATGAACGCTATGGTAAAAAGTTGTGAAATTTGGCACACGTAATCAGCCAAGTGCCAAAGCCAAAGTCAAGAATTTTCATGCCCCAAGAGCTTACTCTCTAGCGCCACCAACACGTCAAAGTTCAAAGTACATTAAGCCTAATAACTTTGGACTCCATGGTCCAAATTTCACAAATGAGGCATCGTTGGAATCCTTGGATCATGACGAGTCCAACGCACCCTATGACGTCAATTTGCGTATACCTAGATTTTCCGCCATTTTGAAATTTATCAAAAAGCTTAAAAAAGCATTTCAGGTCACAGAGATTGTCCAATTATCACGAAATTTGGCACATAGACTCTTCAGACCAAGCCGCACAAAAGTTATCCTAGGGAATTTTTAATTAGTCTTCCATTTATCCATAAAAGCCAATCAAACTCGAGGTTGACGCCCCCAAACCGGAAGTGAGGTCATATCTTGGCAACCATTTGATATCATGACGTCAAACTTATAACACAGACTCAAGACTGCTAAGGTAAGTGGCCCAAGAAGTTTGGTGACGTTCGGCCTATAGGTGGCGCTATATGTAGCAAAAATGCATTTTTGCTCATATCATTGGACCCCTTGGTCCACATTTCACAAATGAGGTACCAGTAGAATCCCTGGATAAGGACGAGGTCAACCCACTCAATGACGTAATTTGCGCCATCTTGGATTGTCCGCCATTTTGAATTTAATCAAAAACCTTCAAAACGCATTTCAGGCCACTAAGATTGTCCAATCTCCACGAGACTTGGCACATAAAATCTTCAGACCAAGCCGCACATAAGTTATTATGTGGATTTTTTTATTTCACTTCCGTGTAACCGCGGCAGCCAATCAAACTCCATGCCGACGCGCAAATGGGACATTTGGCCGTATCTCTGCGATGCATTGATGTATCGATGCCAAACTTGGTGCATGGACTCACGACGCCTTCCTGAGCAGCCCAAGCCTTCCCTATTGTGCCATTCTGCTAGGACCCCCACATTGCTGCTTGCAGCTATATTTGGGGGTCCTAGCAGCGAAGCTGCAGGAACCCATTGTGTTAGTAGCTTTTCCTATTATTATTATTATTATTATTATTATTATTATTATTCCTCTACTTTCTGCTGCAATTGAAGTCTATGGCAGCCCCATGAACGCTATGGTAAAAAGTTGTGAAATTTGGCACACGTAATTAGCCAAGTGCCAATCACAAACTCAAGAATTTTCATGGCCCAAGAGCTTACTCTCTAGCGCCACCAACACGCCAAAGTTCAAAGTGCATTCAGCCTTATAACTTTTGAATACTTGGCCCAAATTTCACAAACAAGACACCATTGGAATCCTTGGATCATGACGAGTCCAACGCACCCTATGACGTCAATTTGCGTATACTTAGATTTTCCGCCATTTTGATTTTTATCAAAAAGCTTAAAAAAGCATTTCAGGTCACAGAGATTGTCCAATTATCACGAAACTTGGCACATAGACTCTTAAGACCAAGCCGCACAAAAGTTATTGTGTGGAATTTTGAATTAGGCTTCAATTTTTCCATAAAAGCCAATCAAACTCGAGGTTGACGCCCCCAAACCGGAAGTGAGGTCATATCTTGGCAACCATTTGATGTTATGACGTCAAACTTATAACACAGACTCAAGACTGCAAAGGTAAGAGGCCCAAGAAGTTTGGTGACGTTCGGCCTATAGGTGGCGCTATATGTAGCCAAAATGCATTTTTGCCCATATCTTTGGACCACTTGGTCTAAATGTCACAAATGAGGTACCAATGGAATCCCTGGATGAAGCCGAGGTCAATGCTTATCATGACGTTATCAGAGCCATCTTGGAATGTCCGCCATTTTGAATTTAATCAAAAACCTTCAAAAAGCATTTCAGGCCTCTGAGAGTGTCCAATCTCGACGGAACTTGGCAAATAGAATCTTCAGACCAAGCCGCACATAAGTTATTATGTGGATTTTTTTATTTCACTTCCGTGTAACCGCGGCAGCCAATCAAACTCCACGCCGACGCGCAAATGGGACATTTAGCCGTATCTCTGCGATGCATTGATGTATCGATGCCAAACTTGGTGCATGAACTCACGACGCCTTCCTGAGCAGCCCAAGCCTTGCCTATTGTGCCATTCTGCTAGGACCCCCATATCGCTGCTTGCAGCTATATTTTTATTTAACTTCCGTGTAACCGCGGCAGTCAATCAAACTCCATGCCGACGCGCAAATGGGACATTTGGCCGTATCTCTGCGATGCATTGATGTATCGATGCCAAACTTGGTGCATGGACTCACGACGCCTTCCTGAGCGTTCCAAGCCTTCCCTATTGTGCCATTCTGCTAGGACCCCCACATTGCTGCTTGCAGCTATATTTATTATTATTCTTCAATTTCTGCTGCAATGTAAGTCTATGGCAGCCCCATGAACGCTATGGTAAAAAGTTGTGAAATTTGGCACACTTAATCAGCCAAGTGCCAAAAGCAAACTCAAGAATTTTCATGGCCCAAGACCTTACTCTCTAGCGCCACCAACACGTCAAAGTTCAAAGTGCATTCAGCCTAATAACTTTTGAATACTTGGCCCAAATTTCACAAACAAGACATCATTGGAATCCTTGGATCATGACGAGTCCAATGCACCCTATGACGTCAATTTGCGTATGCCTAGATTTTCCGCCATTTTGAATTTTATCAAAAAGCTTAAAAAAACATTTCAGGTCACAGAGATTGTCCAATTTTCACGAAACTTGGCACATAGACTCTTAAGACCAAGCCGCACAAAAGTTATCATGTGGAATTTTTAATTAGGCTTCAATTTTTCCTTAAAAGCCAATCAAACTCGAGGTTGACGCCCCCAAACCGGAAGTGAGGTCATATCTTGGCAACCATTTGATATCATGACGTCAAACTTATAACACAGACTCAAGACTGCTAAGGTAAGATGCCCAAGAAGTTTGGTGACGTTCGGCCTATAGGTGGCGCTATATGTAGCAAAAATGCATTTTTGCTCATATCTTTTGACCCGTTGGTCCACATTTCACAAATGAGGTACCAGTAGAATCCCTGGATACAGACGAGGTCAACACACTTAATGACGTCATTTGCGCCATCTTGGATTGTCCGCCATTTTGAATTTAATCAAAAACCTTCAAAACGCATTTCAGGCCACTAAGATTGTCCAATCTCCACGAGACTTGGCACATAGAATCTTCAGACCAAGCCGCACATAAGTTATTATGTGGATTTTTTTATTTAACTTCCGTGTAACCGCGGCAGCCAATCAAACTCCATGCCGACGCGCAAATGGGACATTTGGCCGTATCTCTGCGATGCATTGATGTATCGATGCCAAACTTGGTGCATGGACTCACGACGCCTTCCTGAGCGGCCCAAGCCTTCCCTATTGTGCCATTCTGCTAGGACCCCCACATCGCTGCTTGCAGCTATATTTATTATTGATCTACTTTCTGCTGCAATTGAAGTCTATGGCAGCCCCATGAACGCTATGGTAAAAAGTTGTGAAATTTGGCACACGTAATTAGCCAAGTGCCATTCACAAACTCAAGAATTTTTATGGCCCAAGACCTTACTCTCTAGCGCCACCAACACGCCAAAGTTCAAAGTGCATTCAGCCTAATAACTTTTGAATACTTGGCCCAAATTTCACAAACAAGACATCGTTGGAATCCTTGGATCATGACGAGTCCAACGCACCCTATGACGTCAATTTGCGTATACTTAGATTTTCCGCCATTTTGAATTTTATCAAAAAGCTTAAAAAAGCATTTCAGGTCACACAGATTGTCAAATCTTCACGAAACTTGGCACATAGACTCTTAAGACCAAGCCGCACAAAAGTTATTGTGTGGAATTTTTAGTTAGGCTTCCATTTTTTCATAAAAGCCAATCAAACTAGAGGTTGACGCCCCAAAACCGGAAGTGAGGTCATATCTTGGCAACCATTTTATGTTATGACGTCAAACTTATAACACAGACTCAAGACTGCAAAGGTAAGAGGCCCAAGAAGTTTGGTGACGTTCGGCCTATAGGTGGCGCTATATGTAGCCAAAATGCATTTTTGCCCATATCTTTGGACCACTTGGTCTAAATGTCACAAATGAGGTACCAATGGAATCCCTGGATAAAGCCAAGGTCAATGCATATCATGACGTCATCAGTGCCATCTTGGAATGTCCGCCATTTTGAATTTAATCAAAAACCTCCAAAAAGCATTTCAGGCCACTGAGATTGTCCAATCTCAACGGAACTTGGCAAATAGAATCTTCAGACCAAGCCGCACATAAGTTATCATGTGGATTTTTTTTATTCACTTCCGTTTAACAGCGACAGCCAACCAAACTCTAAGCCGACGCGCAAATGGGACATTTGGCCGTATCTCTGCGCTGCATTGATGTATCGATGCCAAACTTGGTGCATGGACTCACGACGCCTTCCTGAGCAGCCCAAGCCTTCCCTATTGTGCCATTCTGCTAGGACCCCCACATCGCTGCTTGCAGCTATATTTGGGGGTCCTAGCAGCGAAGCTGCAGGAACCCATTGTGTTAGTAGCTTTTCTTATTATTATTGATCCGTTTCTGCTGCAATTGAAGTCTATGGCAGCCCCATGAACGCTATGCGAGAAAGTTGTGAAATTTGGCACACGTAATCAGCCAAGTGCCAAAGCCAAAGTCAAGAATTTTCATACCCCAAGAGCTTACTCTCTAGCGCCACCAACACGTCAAAGTTCAAAGTGCATTAAGCCTAATAACTTTGGACTACTTGGTCCAAATTTCACAAATGAGGCATCGTTGGAATCCTTGGATCATGCCGAGTCCAACGCACCCTATGACGTCAATTTGCGTATACTTAGATTTTCCGCCATTTTGAATTTGATCAAAAAGCTTAAAAAAGCATTTCAGGTCACAGAGATTGTCCAATTATCACGAAACTTGGCACATAGACTCTTAAGACCAAGCCGCACAAAAGTTATCGTGTGGAATTTTTAATTAGGCTTCCATTTTTTCATAAAAGCCAATCAAACTCGAGGTTGACGCCCCCAAACCGGAAGTGAGGTCATATCTTGGCAACCATTTGATATTATGACGTCAAACTTCTAACACAGACTCAAGACCACTAAGGTAAGAGGCCCAAGAAGTTTGATGACGTTTGGCCAATAGGTGGCGCTATAAGCAGCAAAAATGCATTTTTGCTCATATCTTTGGAGCCCTTGGTCCAAATGTCACAAATGAGGTATCATTTTAATCCCTCGATATAGTCGAGGTCAACGCACCTCATGACGTCATGAGCGCCATCTTGGATTTACCGCCATTTTGAATTTAATCGAAAACCTTAAAAAAGCATTTCAGGCCACGCAGATTGCCTAATCATCACAGGACTTGGCAAATAGAATCTTCAGACCAAGCCGCACATAACTTATTACGTGGATTTTTTTATTACACTTCCGTTTACCCGCGGCAGCCAATCAAACTCTACGCCGACACGCAAACGGGACATTTGGCCATATCTCTGCAATGCATTGATGTATCGATGCCAAACTTGGTGCATGGACTCACGAAGCCTTCCTGAGCAGCCCAAGCCTTCCCTATTGTGCCATTCTGCTTGGCCCCCATATCGCTGCTTGCAGCTATATTTATTATTATTATTATTAATCCGTTTCCGCTGCAATTGAAGTCTATGGCAGCCCCATGAACGCTATGGTAAAAAGTTGTGAAATTTGGCACACCTAATCAGCCAAGTGCCAAAACCAAAGTCAAGAATTTTCATGCCCCAAGAGCTTACTCTCTAGCGCCACCAACACGTCAAAGTTCAAAGTGCATTAAGCCTAATAACTTTGGACTACTTGGTCCAAATTTCACTAATGAGGCATCGTTGGAATCCTTGGATCATGACGAGTCCAACGCACCCTACGACGTCAATTTGCGTATGCCTAGATTTTCCGCCATTTTGAATTTTATCAAAAAGCTTAAAAAAGCATTTCAGGTCACAGAGATTGTCCAATTTACACGAAACTTGGCACATAGACTCTTAAGACCAAGCCGCACAAAAGTTATCCAAGGGAATTTTTAATTAGGCTTCCATTTTTCCATAAAAGCCAATCAAATTCGACGTTGACGCCCCCAAACCGGAAGTGAGGCCATATCTTGGTAACCATTTGATGTTATGATGTCAAACTTATAACACAGACTTACGACCAAGATGGTAAGAGGCCCAAGAAGTTTGGTGACGTTCGGCCTATAGGTGGCGCTATATGTAGCCAAAATGCATTTTTGCTCATAACTTTGGACCCCTTGGTCCAAATGTCACAAATGAGGTACCAATGGAATCCCTGGATGCAGCCGAGGTCAATGCACGTCATGACGTCATGAGCGCCATCTTGGATTGTCCGCCATTTTGAATTTAATCGAAAACCTTCAAAAGGCATTTCAGGCCACTGAGATTGTCCAATCTCGACGGAACTTGGCAAATACAATCTTCAGACCAAGCCGCACATAAGTTATCATGTGGATTTTTTTACTTCACTTCCGTGTAACCGCGACAGCCAATCAAACTCTACGCCGATGCGTAAACGGGACATTTGGCCGTATCTCTGCGATGCATTGATGTATCGATGCCAAACTTGTTGCATGGACTCAAGACGCCTTCCTGAGCAGCCCAAGCCTTGCCTATTGGGCCATTCTGCTAGGACCCCCACATTGCTGCTTGCAGCTATATTTGGGGGTCCTAGCAGCGAAGCTGCAGGAACCCATTGTGTTAGTAGCTTTTCCTATTATTGGGGGTCCTAGCAGCGAAGCTGCAGGAACCCATTGAGTTAGTAGCTTTTCCTATTATTGGGGGTCCTAGCAGCGAAGCTGCAGGAACCCATTGAGTTAGTAGCTTTTCCTATTATTATTAATCCGTTTCTGCTGCAATTGAAGTCTATGGCAGCCCCATGAACGCAATGGTAAAAAGTTGTGAAATTTGGCACACGTAATCAGCTAAGTGCCAAAGCCAATATCAAGAATTTTCATGCCCCAAGAGCTTACTCTCTAGCGCCACCAACACGCCAAAGTTCAAAGTGCATTCAGCCTAATAACTTTGGACTACTTGGTCCAAATTTCACAAATGAGGCATCGTTGGAATCCTTGGATCATAACGAGTCCAACGCACCCTATGACGTCAATTTGCGTATGCTTAGATTTTCCGCCATTTTGAATTTTATCAAAAAGCTTAAAAAAGCATTTCAGGTCACAGAGATTGTCCAAGTATCACGAAACTTGGCACATAGACTCTTAAGACCAAGCCGCACAAAAGTTATCGTGTGGAATTTTTAATTAGGCTCCCATTTTTCCTTAAAAGCCAATCAAACTTGAGGTTGACGCCCCCAAACCGGAAGTGAGGTCATATCTTGGCAACCATTTGATATCATGACGTCAAACTTATCACACAGACTCAAGACTGCTAAGGTAAGAGGCCCAAGAAGTTTGGTGACGTTCGGCCTATAGGTGGCGCTATATGTAGCAGAACTGCATTTTTGCTCATATCTTTGGACCCCTTGGTCCAAATTTCACAAATGAGGTATCAATAGAATCCCTGGATAAGGTCGAGGTCAACACACTTAATGACGTCATTTGCGCCATCTTGGATTGTCCGCCATTTTGAATTTAATCAAAAACCTCCAAAACGCATTTCAGGCCACTAAGATTGTCCAATCTCCACGAGACTTGGCACATAGAATCTTCAGACCAAGCCGCACATAAGTTATTATGTGGATTTTTTTATTTAACTTCCGTGTAACCGCGGCAGCCAATCAAACTCCATGCCGACGCGCAAATGGGACATTTGGCCGTATCTCTGCGATGCATTGATGTATCGATGCCAAACTTGGTGCATGGACTCACGACGCCTTCCTGAGCAGCCCAAGCCTTGCCTATTGGGCCATTCTGCTAGGACCCCCACATTGCTGCTTGCAGCTATATTTATTATTATTATTATTCTTCAATTTCCGCTGCAATGTAAGTCTATGGCAGCCCCATGAACGCTATGGTAAAAAGTTGTGAAATTTGGCACACGTAATCAGCCAAGTGCCAAAGCCAAAGTCAAGAATTTTCATGCCCAAAGAGCTTACTCTCTAGCGCCACCAACACGCCAAAGTTCAAAGTGCATTCAGCCTAATATCTTTGGACTGCTTGGTCCAAATTTCACAAATGAGGCATCGTTGGAATCCTTGGATCATGACGAGTCCAACGCACACTATGACGTCAATTTGCGTATACTTAGATTTTCCGCCATTTTGAATTTTATCAAAAAGCTTAAAAAAGTATTTCAGGTCACAGAGATTGTCCAATTATCACGAAACTTGGCACATAGACTCTTAAGACCAAGCCGCACAAAAGTTATCATGTGGAATTTTTAATTAGGCTTCCATTTTTCGATAAAAACCAATCAAACTCGAGGTTAACGCCCCCAAACCGGAAGTGAGGTCATATCTTGGCAACCATTTGATGTTATGACGTCAAACTTATAACACAGAGTCAAGACTGCTAAGGTAAGGGGCCCAAGAAGTTTGGTGACGTTCGGCCTATAGGTGGCGCTATATGTAGCCAAAATGCATTTTTGCCCATATCTTTGGACCACTTGGTCCAAATGTCACAAATGAGGTACCAATGGAATCCCTGGATGCAGCCGAGGTCAATCCACATCATGACGTCATCAGCGCCATCTTGGAATGTCCGCCATTTTGAATGTAATCGAAAACCTTCAAAAAGCATTTCAGGCCTCTGAGAGTGTCCAATCTCGACGGAACTTGGCAAATAGAATCTTCAGACCAAGCCGCACATAAGTTATCATGTGGATTTTTTTATTTCACTTCCGTGTAACCGCGGCAGCCAATCAAACTCCATGCCGACGCGCAAATGGGACATTTGGCCGTATCGCTGCGATGCATTGATGTATCGATGCCAAACTTGGTGCATGGACTCACGACGCCTTCCTGAGCAGCCCAAGCCTTCCCTATTGTGCCATTCTGCTAGGACCCCCACATCGCTGCTTGCAGCTATATTTGGGGGTCCTAGCAGCGAAGCTGCAGGAACCCATTGTGTTAGTAGCTTTTCCTATTATTATTATTATTCCTCTACTTTCTGCTGCAATTGAAGTCTATGGCAGCCCCATGAACGCTATGGTAAAAAGTTGTGAAATTTGGCACACTTAATCAGCCAAGTGCCAAAAGCAAACTCAAGAAATTTCATGTCCCAAGACCTTACTCTCTAGCGCCACCAACACGTCAAATTTCAAAGTGCATTCTGCCTAATAACTTTTGAATACTTGGCCCAAATTTCACAAACAAGACATCATTGGAATCCTTGGATCATGATGAGTCCAACGCACCCTATGACGTCAATTTGCGTATACTTAGATTTTCCGCCATTTTGAATTTTATCAAAAAGCTTAAAAAAGCATTTCAGGTCACAGAGATTGTCCAATTTTCACGAAACTTGGCACATAGACTCTTAAGACCAAGTCGCACAAAAGTTATCCAAGGGAATTTTTAATTAGGCTTCCGATTTTCCTTAAAACCTAATCAAACTCGAGGTTGACGCCCCCAAACCGGAAGTGACGCCATATCTTGGCAACCATTTGATGTAATGACGTCAAACTTATGACACCAACACTACACTGTTAAGGTAAGAGGCCCAAGAAGTTTGGTGACGTTCGGCCTATAGGTGGCGCTATAAGTAGCAAAAATGCATTTTTGCTCATATCTTTGGACCCCTTGGTCCAAATTTCATAAATAAGGTATCAATAGAATCCTTGGATAAGGTCGAGGTCAACACACTTAATGACGTCATTTGCGCCATCTTGGATTGTCCGCCATTTTGAATTTAATTAAAAACCTTCAAAACGCATTTCAGGCCACTAAGATTGTCCAATCTCCACAAGACTTGGCACATAGAATCTTCAGACCAAGCCGCACATAAGTTATTATGTGGATTTTTTTATTTCACTTCCGTGTAACCGCGGCAGCCAATCAAACTCCATGCTGACGCGCAAATGGGACATTTGGCCGTATCTCTGCGATGCATTGATGTATCGATGCCAAACTTGGTGCATGGACTCACGACGCCTTCCTGAGCAGCTCAAGCCTTCCCTATTGTGCCATTCTGCTAGGACCCCCACATTGCTGCTTGCAGCTATATTTGATCTACTTTCCGCTGCAATTGAAGTCTATGGCAGCCCCATGAACGCTATGGTAAAAAGTTGTGAAATTTGGCACACTTAATCAGCCAAGTGCCAAAACCAAAGTCAAGAAATTTCATGGCCCAAGAGCTTACTCTCTAGCGCCACCAACACGCCAAATTTCAAAGTGCATTCAGCCTAATAACTTTGGACTACTTGGTCCAAATTTCACAAATGAGGCATCGTTGGAATCCTTGGATCATGACGAGTCCAACGCACCCTATGACGTCAATTTGCGTATGCCTAGATTTTCCGCCATTTTGAATTTTATCAAAAAGCTTAAAAAAACATTTCAGGTCACAGAGATTGTCCAATTATCACGAAACTTGGCACAAAGACTCTTAAGACCAAGCCGCACAAAAGTTATCGTGTGGAATTTTTAATTAGGCTTCAATTTTTCCATAAAAGCCAATCAAACTCGAGGTTGACGCCCCCAAACCGGAAGTGAGGTCATATCTTGGCAACCATTTGATATCATGACGTCAAACTTATAACACAGACTCAAGACTGCTAAGGTAAGAGGCCCAAGAAGTTTGGTGACGTTCGGCCTATAGGTGGCGCTATATGTAGCAAAAATGCATTTTTGCTCATATCTTTAGACCCCTTGGTCCACATTTCACAAATGAGGTACCAGTAGAATCCCTGGATAAGGACGAGGTCAACACACTTAATGACGTCATTTGCGCCATCTTGGATTGTCCGCCATTTTGCATTTAATCAAAAACCTTAAAAACGCATTTCAGGCCACTAAGATTGTCCAATCTCCACGAGACTTGGCACATAGAATCTTCAGACCAAGCCGCACATAAGCTATTATGTGGATTTTTTTATTTCACTTCCGTGTAACCGCGGCAGCCAATCAAACTCCATGCCGACGCGCAAATGGGACATTTGGCCGTATCTCTGCGATGCATTGATGTATCGATGCCAAACTTGGTGCATGGACTCACGACGCCTTCCTGAGCGGCCCAAGCCTTCCCTATTGTGCCATTCTGCTAGGACCCCCACATCGCTGCTTGCAGCTATATTTGGGGGTCCTAGCAGCGAAGCTGCAGGAACCCATTGTGTTAGTAGCTTTTCTTATTATTATTGATCCGTTTCTGCTGCAATTGAAGTCTATGGCAGCCCCATGAACGCTATGCGAGAAAGTTGTGAAATTTGGCACACGTAATCAGCCAAGTGCCAAAGCCAAAGTCAAGAATTTTCATACCCCAAGAGCTTACTCTCTAGCGCCACCAACACGTCAAAGTTCAAAGTGCATTAAGCCTAATAACTTTGGACTACTTGGTCCAAATTTCACAAACAAGGCATCGTTGGAATCCTTGGATCATGACGAGTCCAACGCACCCTATGACGCCAATTTGCGTATACTTAGATTTTCCGCCATTTTGAATTTGATCAAAAAGCTTAAAAAAGCATTTCAGGTCACACAGATTTTCCAATTATCACGAAACTTAGCACATAGACTCTTAAGACCAAGCCGCACAAAAGTTATCGTGTGGAATTTTTAATTAGGCTTCCAATTTTCCATAAAAGCCAATCAAACTCGAGGTTGACGCCCCCAAACCGGAAGTTAGGTCATATCTTGACAACCATTTGATGTTATGACGTCAAACGTCTAACACAGACTCACGACTGCAAAGGTAAGAGGCACAATGAGGTTGGTGACGTTTGGCCTATAGGTGGCGCTATATGTAGCAAAAATGCATATTTGCTCATATCTTTGGACCCCTTGGGCCAAATTTCACAAATGAGGTAACGTTTGAGTCCCTGAATGCAGACGAGGTCAACGCAACAAATAATGTCATATGCGCCATCTTGGATTGTCCGCCATTTTGAATTTAATCGAAAACCTTCAAAAAGCATTTCAAGCCACTGAGATTGTCCAATCTCCACGGAACTTGGCACATAGAATATTCAGACCAAGCCGCATATAAGTTATCATTTGGATTTTTTTATTTCACTTCCGTTTAACCTTGGCAGCCAATCAAAGTCTACGCCGACAAGCAAATGAGACATTTGGCCGTATCTCTGTGATGCATTGATGTATCAAAGCCAAACTTGGTGCATGGACTCATGACGCCTTCCTGAGCAGCCCAAGCCTTGCCTATTGTGCCATTCTGCTAGGACCCCCACATCGCTGCTTGCAGCTATATTTATTATTATTATTCTACTTTCTGCTGCAATTGAAGTCTATGGCAGCCCCATGAACGCTATGGTAAAAAGTTGTGAAATTTGGCACACGTAATCAGCCAAGTGCCAAAGCCAAAGTCAAGAATTTTCATGCCCCAAGAGCTTACTCTCTAGCGCCACCAACACGTCAAAGTTCAAAGTGCATTCAGCCTAATAACTTTTGAATACTTGGCCCAAATTTCACAAACAAGACATCATTGGAATCCTTGGATCATGACGAGTCCAACGCACCCTATGACGTCAATTTGCGTATACTTAGATTTTCCGCCATTTTGAATTTTATCAAAAAGCTGAAAAAAGCATTTCAGGTCACAGAGATTGTCCAATTTTCACGAAACTTGGCATGTAGACTCTTAAGACCAAGCCGCACAAAAGTTATTGTGTGGAATTTTTAATTAGGCTTCCATTTTTCCACAAAAGCCAATCAAACTCGAGGTTGACGCCCCCAAACCGGAAGTGAGGTCATATCTTGGCAACCATTTGATGTTATGACGTCAAACTTATAACACAGACTCAAGACTGCAAAGGAAAAAGGCCCAACAAGTTTGGTGACGTTCGGCCTATAGGTGGCGCTATATGTAGCCAAAATGCAATTTTGCCCATATCTTTGAACCACTTGGTCTAAATGTCACAAATGAGGTACCAATGGAATCCCTGGATGAAGCCGAGGTCAATGCATATCATGACGTTATCAGCGCCATCTTGGAATGTCCGCCATTTTGAATTTAATCAAAACCTTCAAAAAGCATTTCAGGCCTCTGAGAGTGTCCAATCTCGACGGAACTTGGCAAATAGAATCTTCAGACCAAGCCGCACATAAGTTATCATGTGGATTTTCTTCAATTTACTTCCGTGTAACCGCGTTAACCAATCAAAATCCATGCCGACGCGCAAATGGGACATTTGGCCGTATCTCTGCGATGCATTGATGTATCGATGCCAAACTTGGTGCATGAACTCACGACGCCTTCCTGAGCAGCCCAAGCCTTGCCAATTGTGCCATTCTGCTAGGACCCCCACATCGCTGCTTGCAGCTATATTTATTATTCTTCTACTTTCTGCTGCAATGTAAGTCTATGGCAGCCCCATGAACGCTATGGTAAAAAGTTGTGAAATTTGGCACACGTAATTAGCCAAGTGCCAATCACAAACTCAAGAATTTTCATGGCCCAAGAGCTTACTCTCTAGCGCCACCAACACGCCAAAGTTCAAAGTGCATTCAGCCTAATAACTTTTGACTACTTGGTCCA
The DNA here is from genome assembly GCF_027942865.1 of Odontesthes bonariensis. Classification (NCBI taxonomy): domain Eukaryota; kingdom Metazoa; phylum Chordata; class Actinopteri; order Atheriniformes; family Atherinopsidae; genus Odontesthes; species Odontesthes bonariensis. The sequence continues at coordinate 2,053,183 of NC_134517.1, read as the reverse complement.
AATTTCACATATGAGGTATCGTTTGAATCCTTGGATCATGACGAGTCCAACGCACCCTATGACGTCATTTTGCGTATGCCTAGCTTTTCCGCCATTTTGAATTTTATCAAAAAGCTTAAAAAAGCATTTCAGGTCACACAGATTGTCAAATTATCACGAAACTTGGCATATAGACTCTTCAGACCAAGCCGCACAAAAGTTATCCAAGGGAATTTTTAATTAGGCTTCCGATTTTCCTTAAAACCCAATCAAACTCGAGGTCGACGCCCCCAAACCGGAAGTGACGCCATATCTTGGCAACCATTTGATGTTATGACGTCAAACTTATAACACAAACTCAAGACTGCTAAGGTAAGAGGCCCAAGAAGTTTGGTGACGTTCTGCCTATAGGTGGCGCTATAAGTAGCAAAAATGCATTTTTGCTCATATCTTTGGACCCCTTGGTCCAAATTTCATAAATAAGGTATCAATAGAATCCTTGGATAAGGTCGAGGTCAACACACTTAATGACGTCATTTGCGCCATCTTGGATTGTCCGCCATTTTGAATTTAATTAAAAACCTTCAAAACGCATTTCAGGCCACTAAGATTGTCCAATCTCCACGAGACTTGGCACATAGAATCTTCAGACCAAGCCGCACATAAGTTATTATGTGGATTTTTTTATTTCACTTCCGTGTAACCGCGGCAGCCAATCAAACTCCATGCCGACGCGCAAATGGGACATTTGGCCGTATCTCTGCGATGCATTGATGTATCGATGCCAAACTTGGTGCATGGACTCACGACTCCTTCCTGAGCAGCCTAAGCCTTCCCTATTGTGCCATTCTGCTAGGACCCCCACATTGCTGCTTGCAGCTATATTTCTTCTACTTTCCGCTGCAATTGAAGTCTATGGCAGCCCCATGAACGCTATGGTAAAAAGTTGTGAAATTTGGCACACGTAATCAGCCAAGTGCCAAAGCCAAAGTCAAGAATTTTCATGCCCCAAGAGCTTACTCTCTAGCGCCACCAACACGCCAAAGTTCAAAGTGCATTCAGCCTAATAACTTTGGACTGCTTGGTCCAAATTTCACAAATGAGGCATCGTTGGAATCCTTGGATCATGACGAGTCCAACGCACCCTATGACGTCAATTTGCGTATACTTAGATTTTCCGCCATTTTGAATTTTATCAAAAAGCTTAAAAAAGCATTTCAGGTCACAGAGATTGTCCAATTATCACGAAACTTGGCACATAGACTCTTAAGACCAAGCCGCACAAAAGTTATCGTGTGGAATTTTCAATTAGGCTTCAATTTTTCCATAAAAGCCAATCAAACTTGAGGTTGACGCCCCCAAACCGGAAGTGAGGTCATATCTTGGCAACCATTTGATATCATGACGTCAAACTTATAACACAGACTCAAGACTGCTAAGGTAAGATGCACAAGAAGTTTGGTGACGTTCGGCCTATAGGTGGCGCTATATGTAGCAAAAATGCATTTTTGCTCATATCTTTTGACCCGTTGGTCCACATTTCACAAATGAGGTACCAGTAGAATTCCTGGATACAGACGAGGTCAACACACTTAATGACGTCATTTGCGCCATCTTGGATTTTCCGCCATTTTGAATTTAATCAAAAACCTTCAAAACGCATTTCAGGCCACTAAGATTGTCCAATCTCCACGAGACTTGGCACATAGAATCTTCAGACCAAGCCGCACATAAGTTATTAGGTGGATTTTTTTATTTCACTTCCGTGTAACCGCGGCAGCCAATCAAACTCCATGCCGACGCGCAAATGGGACATTTGGCCGTATCTCTGCGATGCATTGATGTATCGATGCCAAACTTGGTGCATGGACTCACGACGCCTTCCTGAGCGGCCCAAGCCTTCCCTATTGTGCCATTCTGCTAGGACCCCCACATCGCTGCTTGCAGCTATATTTATTATTGATCCGTTTCCGCTGCAATTGAAGTCTATGGCAGCCCCATGAACGCTATGGTAAAAAGTTGTGAAATTTGGCACACGTAATCAGCCAAGTGCCAAAGCCAAAGTCAAGAAGTTTCATGCCCCAAGACCTTACTCTCTAGCGCCACCAACACGTCAAAGTTCAAAGTCTATTAAGCCTAATAACTTTGGACTCCATGGTCCAAATTTCACAAATGAGGCATCCTTGGAATCCTTGGATCATGACGAGTCCAACGCACCCTATGACGTCAATTTGCGTATACTTAGATTTTCCGCCATTTTGAATTTTATCAAAAAGCTTAAAAAAGCATTTCAGGTCACAGAGATTGTCAAATTTTCACGAAACTTGGCACATAGACTCTTAAGACCAAGCCGCACAAAAGTTATCCAAGGGAATTTTTAATTAGGCTTCAATTTTTCCATAAAAGCCAATCAAACTCGAGGTCGACGCCCCCAAACCGGAAGTGAGGTCATATCTTGGCAACCATTTGATGTTATGACGTCAAACTTATAACACAGACTCAAGACTGCAAAGGTAAGAGGCCCAAGAAGTTTGGTGACGTTTGCCATATAGGTGGCGCTATAAGTAGCCAAAATGCATTTTTGCCCATATCTTTGGACCACTTTGTCCAAATGTCACAAATGAGGTACCAATGGAATCCCTGGATGAAGCCGAGGTCAATGCACATCATGACGTCATCAGCGCCATCTTGGAATGTCCGCCATTTTGAATTTAATCAAAAACCTTCAAAAAGGATTTCAGGCCTCTGAGATTGTCCAATCTCGACGGAACTTGGCAAATAGAATCTTCAGACCAAGCCGCACATAAGTTATCATGTGGATTTTTTTATTTCACTTCCGTGTAACCGCGGCAGCCAATCAAACTCCATGCCGACGCGCAAATGGGACATTTGGCCGTATCTCTGTGATGCATTGATGTATCGATGCCAAACTTGGTGCATGGACTCACGAAGCCTTCCTGAGCGGCCCAAGCCTTCCCTATTGTGCCATTCTGCTAGGACCCCCACATCGCTGCTTGCAGCTATATTTATTATTGATCCGTTTCCGCTGCAATTGAAGTCTATGGCAGCCCCATGAACGCTATGGTAAAAAGTTGTGAAATTTGGCACACGTAATCAGCCAAGTGCCAAAGCCAAAGTCAAGAAGTTTCATGCCCCAAGAGCTTACTCTCTAGCGCCACCAACACGTCAAAGTTCAAAGTCTATTAAGCCTAATAACTTTGGACTCCATGGTCCAAATTTCACAAATGAGGCATCCTTGGAATCCTTGGATCATGACGAGTCCAACGCACCCTATGACGTCAATTTGCGTATACTTAGATTTTCCGCCATTTTGAATTTTATCAAAAAGCTTAAAAAAGCATTTCAGGTCACACAGATTGTCAAATCTTCACGAAACTTGGCACATAGACTCTTAAGATCAAGCCGCAGAAAAATGTTATCGTGTGGAATTTTTAATTAGGCTTCCAATTTTCCATAAAAGCCAATCAAAATCGAGGTTGACGCCGCCAAACCGGAAGTGAGGTCATATCGTGGTAACCATTTGATGTTATGACGTCAACCTTGTAACACAGACTCCAGACCGCTAAGGTAAGAGGCCCAAGAAGTTTGGTGACGTTTGGCCAATAGGTGGCGCTATATGTAGCCAAAATGTCTCTTTGCTTATATCTTTGGACTCTTTGGTCCAAATGTCACACATGAGGTACCAATGGAATCACTCGATAAAGTCGGGGATATTGCACCTCATGACGTCATCTGCGCCATCTTGGATTGTCCGCCATTTTGAATTTAATCAAAAACCTTCAAAACACATTTAAGGCCACGCCTATTGTCCAATCCCGACGGGACTTGGCACATAGAATCTTCAGACCAAGCCACACATAAGTTATCAGGTGGATTTTCTCATTTCACTTCCGTTTGCCCGTGACAGCCAATCAAACTCTACGCCGACACGCAAACGTGACATTTGGCCAAATCTCTGCGATCCATTGATGTATCGAGGCCAAACTTGCTGCATGGACTCAAGACGCATTCCTGAGCAGCCCAAGCCTTCCCTATTGTGCCAATATGCTAGGCCCCCACATTGCTGCTTGCAGCTATATTTGGGGGTCCTAGCAGCGAAGCTGCAGGAACCCATTGAGTTAGTAGCTTTTCCTATTATTATTATTATTATTGGGGGTCCTAGCAGCGAAGCTGCAGGAACCCATTGTGTTAGTAGCTTTTCCTATTATTATTATTATTGGGGGTCCTAGCAGCGAAGCTGCAGGAACCCATTGTGTTACTAGCTTTTCTTATTGGGGGTCCTAGCAGCGAAGCTGCAGGAACCCATTGAGTTAGTAGCTTTTCCTATTATTATTATTGATCCGTTTCCGCTGCAATTGAAGTCTATGGCAGCCCCATGAACGCTATGGTAAAAAGTTGTGAAATTTGGCACACGTAATCAGCCAAGTGCCAAAGCCAAAGTCAAGAAGTTTCATGCCCCAAGAGCTTACTCTCTAGCGCCACCAACACATCAATTTCAAAGTCTATTAAGCCTAATAACTTTGGACTCCATGGTCCAAATTTCACAAATGAGGCATCCTTGGAATCCTTGGATCATGACGAGTCCAACGCACCCTATGACGTCAATTTGCGTATACTTAGATTTTCCGCCATTTTGAATTTTATCAAAAAGCTTAAAAAAGCATTTCAGGTCACACAGATTGTCAAATCTTCACGAAACTTGGCACATAGACTCTTAAGATCAAGCCGCAGAAAAATGTTATCGTGTGGAATTTTTAATTAGGCTTCCAATTTTCCATAAAAGCCAATCAAAATCGAGGTTGACGCCGCCAAACCGGAAGTGAGGTCATATCGTGGTAACCATTTGATGTTATGACGTCAACCTTCTAACACAGACTCCAGACCGCTAAGGTAAGAGGCCCAAGAAGTTTGGTGACGTTTGGCCAATAGGTGGCGCTATATGTAGCCAAAATGTCTCTTTGCTTATATCTTTGGACTCTTTGGTCCAAATGTCACACATGAGGTACCAATGGAATCACTCGATAAAGTCGGGGATATTGCACCTCATGACGTCATCTGCGCCATCTTGGATTGTCCGCCATTTTGAATTTAATCAAAAACCTTCAAAACACATTTAAGGCCACGCCTATTGTCCAATCCCGACGGGACTTGGCACATAGAATCTTCAGACCAAGCCACACATAAGTTATCAGGTGGATTTTCTCATTTCACTTCCGTTTGCCCGTGACAGCCAATCAAACTCTACGCCGACACGCAAACGTGACATTTGGCCAAATCTCTGCGATCCATTGATGTATCGAGGCCAAACTTGCTGCATGGACTCAAGACGCATTCCTGAGCAGCCCAAGCCTTCCCTATTGTGCCAATATGCTAGGCCCCCACATTGCTGCTTGCAGCTATATTTGGGGGTCCTAGCAGCGAAGCTGCAGGAACCCATTGAGTTAGTAGCTTTTCCTATTATTATTATTATTATTGGGGGTCCTAGCAGCGAAGCTGCAGGAACCCATTGTGTTAGTAGCTTTTCCTATTATTATTATTATTGGGGGTCCTAGCAGCGAAGCTGCAGGAACCCATTGTGTTACTAGCTTTTCTTATTGGGGGTCCTAGCAGCGAAGCTGCAGGAACCCATTGAGTTAGTAGCTTTTCCTATTATTGGGGGTCCTAGCAGCGAAGCTGCAGGAACCCATTGAGTTAGTAGCTTTTCCTATTATTATTGGGGGTCCTAGCAGCGAAGCTGCAGGAACCCATTGTGTTAGTAGCTTTTCTTATTATTGGGGGTCCTAGCAGCGAAGCTGCAGGAACCCATTGTGTTAGTAGCTTTTCTTATTATTATTGGGGGTCCTAGCAGCGAAGCTGCAGGAACCCATTGTGTTACTAGCTTTTCTTATTGGGGGTCCTAGCAGCGAAGCTGCAGGAACCCATTGAGTTAGTAGCTTTTCCTATTATTATTATTATTATTATTGGGGGTCCTAGCAGCGAAGCTGCAGGAACCCATTGAGTTAGTAGCTTTTCCTATTATTATTAATCCGTTTCTGCTGCAATTGAAGTCTATGGCAGCCCCATGAACGCAATGGTAAAAAGTTGTGAAATTTGGCACACGTAATCAGCTAAGTGCCAAAGCCAATATCAAGAATTTTCATGCCCCAAGAGCTTACTCTCTAGCGCCACCAACACGCCAAAGTTCAAAGTGCATTCAGCCTAATAACTTTGGACTACTTGGTCCAAATTTCACAAATGAGGCATCGTTGGAATCCTTGGATCATAACGAGTCCAACGCACCCTATGACGTCAATTTGCGTATGCTTAGATTTTCCGCCATTTTGAATTTTATCAAAAAGCTTAAAAAAGCATTTCAGGTCACAGAGATTGTCCAAGTATCACGAAACTTGGCACATAGACTCTTAAGACCAAGCCGCACAAAAGTTATCGTGTGGAATTTTTAATTAGGCTTCCATTTTTCCTTAAAAGCCAATCAAACTTGAGGTTGACGCCCCCAAACCGGAAGTGAGGTCATATCTTGGCAACCATTTGATATCATGACGTCAAACTTATCACACAGACTCAAGACTGCTAAGGTAAGAGGCCCAAGAAGTTTGGTGACGTTCGGCCTATAGGTGGCGCTATATGTAGCAGACATGCATTTTTGCTCATATCTTTGGACCCCTTGGTCCAAATTTCACAAATGAGGTATCAATAGAATCCCTGGATAACGTCGAGGTCAACACACTTAATGACGTTATTTGCGCCATCTTGGATTGTCCGCCATTTTGAATTTAATCAAAAACCTTCAAAACGCATTTCAGGCCACTAAGATTGTCCAATCTCCACGAGACTTGGCACATAGAATCTTCAGACCAAGCCGCACATAAGTTATTATGTGGATTTTTTTATTTCACTTCCGTGTAACCGCGGCAGCCAATCAAACTCCATGCCGACGCGCAAATGGGACATTTGGCCGTATCTCTGCGATGCATTGATGTATCGATGCCAAACTTGGTGCATGGACTCATGACGCCTTCCTAAGCGGCCCAAGCCTTGCCTATTGTGCCATTCTGCTAGGACCCCCACATCGCTGCTTGCAGCTATATTTATTATTATTATTATTCCTCTACTTTCTGCTGCAATTGAAGTCTATGGCAGCCCCATGAATGCTATGGTAAAAAGTTGTGAAATTTGGCACACATAATTAGCCAAGTGCCAATCACAAACTCAAGAATTTTCATTGCCCAAGAGCTTACTCTCTAGCGCCACCAACACGTCAAAGTTCAAAGTGCATTCAGCCTAATAACTTTTGACTACTTGGTCCGAATTTCACAAATGAGGCATCGTTGGAATCCTTGGATCATGCCGAGTCCAACGCACCCTATGACGTCAATTTGCGTATACTTAGATTTTCCGCCATTTTGAATTTTATCAAAAAGCTTAAAAAAGCATTTCAGGTCACACAAATTGTCAAATCGTCACGAAACTTGGCACATAGACTCTTAAGACCAAGCCGCACAAAAGTTATCATGTGGAATTTTTAATTAGGCTTCCGAGTTTCCATAAAAGCCAATCAAACTTGAGGTTGACGCCGCCAAACCGGAAGTGAGGTCATATCTTGGCAACCATTTGATGTTATGACGTCAAACTTCTAACACAGTCTCAAGACTGCTAAAGTAATAAGCCCAAGTAGTTTGGTGACGTTTGGCCAATAGGTGGCGCTATATGTAGCCAAAATGTCTTTTTGCTTATATCTTTGGACTCTTTGGTCCAAATGTCACAAATGAGATACCAATGGAATCACTGGATAGAGACGGGGATAATCCACCTCATGACGTCATGTGCGCCATCTTGGATTTTCCGCCATTTTGAATTTAATCGAAAACATTCAAAACACATTTAAGGCCACGCCTATTGTCCAATCTCGACGGGACTTGGCACATAGAATCGTCAGACCACGCCGCACATAAGTTATCAGGTGGATTTTCTCATTTCACTTCCGTTTGCCCGTGACAGCCAATCAAACTCTACGCCGACGCGCAAACGTGACATTTGGCCAAATCTCTGCGATCCATTGATGTATCGAGGCCAAACTTGCTGCATGGACTCAAGACGCATTCCTGAGCAGCCCAAGCCTTCCCTATTGTGCCAATCTGCTAGGCCCCCACATTGCGGCTTGTTATTCCTCCACTTTCTGCTGCAACGCTATGGTAAAAAGTTGTGAAATTTGGCACACGTAATCAGCCAAGTGCCAATGCCAAAGTCAGGAATTTTCATGGCCCAAGAGCTTACTCTCTAGCGCCACCAACACGCCAAAGTTCAAAGTGCATTCAGCCTAATAACTTTGGACTACTTGGTCCAAATTTCACAAATGAAGCATTGTTGGAATCCTTGGATCATGACGAGTCCAACGCACCCCATGACGTCAATTTGCGTATACCTAGATTTTCCGCCATTTTGAATTTAATCAAAAAGCTTAAAAAAGCATTTCAGGCCACAGAGATTGTTCGATTTTCACGAAACTTGGCACATAGACTCTTAAGACCAAGCCGCACAAAAGTTATCATGTGGAATTTTTAATTACGCTTCCGATTTTCCATAAAAGCCCATCAAACTTGAGGTTGACGCCGCCAAACCGGAAGTGAGGTCATATCTTGGCAACCATTAGATGTTATCACGTCAAACTTATAACACAGACTCAAGACCACTACGGTAAGAGGCCCAATAAGTTTGGTGACGTTTGGCCAATAGGTGGCGCTATATGTATCAAAAATGCATTTTTGCTCATATCTTTGGATCCCTTGGTCCAAATTTCATAAATGAGGTACCGTTGGAATCCCTGGATATAGACGAGGTCAACGCACCTCATACCCCATGACGTCATCAGCGCCATCTTGGATGTTCCGCCATTTTGAATTTAATAGAAATCCTTCAAAAAGCATTTCAGGCCACTGGGATTCTCAAATCTCCACGGGACTTGGCACATAGAAACCTCAGACCAAGCCGCACATAAGCAGGAAAAACCATGAATTGTTTGGTAGTTCAATCATTGCCAATAGTTTGACACAGCATGAGTTGGCATTGTCCCTATTTCCCCACACCAAGCTATAACATTTGGTGATCTTTGACCTTTGGAAGATGTCAGTATTTTACGTAGGCATGTACTGTGTCTCAGCAATTATAATAATAATGATAGAAGACAAAATATAAATGATCAAGAGTATTTAAAAAAAAAATTTAATAACAAAAGAAACATACAAACAAAGATTATAAAAACAGAGTAAGATTGGAAGGAGAAAATTAAATTAATCGGAATTATGGACCAAAGGGAAAATGTGTTTTCAGGTTTGTCTCAAAACTATCTATAGTTGTACAACATTTGATATGAATGACGTAATCCCAGATCATGGGCATAACCACAGAGAAAGTTCCCCCGTTGTTTTAAGTGATAAGGGAATTAAGAGCAATGAAACACTCATTTAAAACAAACATCTTATTACATAGAGACTGTGCAGTATGTACAGCCAATTTGACTGCAGGAGCAGTCAGCACTTTCACCATTTATGAAAGTCACAAAAGCAGGCATGGAGGAGTTGATGTCCTGAACATTAGTAGCTGCAGAAGTAGTAGAGGAGATAGGAGACTGCTCCAGACAGTCTCGGTAAGTCTCTGCAGCAGACGTTAAAGCAGCCACATCAACCTGTAGAGCTTTGCTGATACGTCCACAGATCACATCAATCAGCTTCGGGCAGTCAAATTGAGTTGAGATGATATTCCATGCTGGTACTGATAACACAGTGTTGTCCTGTTGTTCGATGGATGTTGTTGCGACATGACCCTCGGTGCACGTACAATGCCTGGCAATGAACAATTTGTTGTGAGGAACAATTTACAAAACATGCATACTAGATAGATAGATACATGTTCCTCAGCAGGCTATTTAAAATAATAAAGCACTTCATTCATAGTGTTGCACAACATAGAACAATAACAATTAAAATGTCTCTTGGAACAGTGTGTATACTTACATGTTATGTCACAGGAAAATTTCTGGGAATCAGACTTTTGTCGTTCGGAAGGGGTACAGTGAAACAGCAGTCTTCAGGTAGGACCATGGATAGTAAAGGTTGATGACCATCAAAAGGTTCTGTGGCTGGTAAAATCCCTCGGTGGGCTGCAGATGTAAGACATCCATCTAGTAATGAATAAAACAAAGGACTTTACAGCATGAACATGTTACAGCATGGGCAGAATACAAAGGTTATACATTTATGTAAAGCAAAAGCATGAATTGATACTCACATAATAAAATTAAATCAAGGAACATTGAGTCAGACTTCTGTCATTTTTTTTCTTCAAATGGGTCTTGGACGGACAGGGCATAGTTTGAAATACAGAAATCAGGCAAGAACCACAGGTGGAACCCTACTGTGAGCAACAAACAGAGAATAATGTCTGTTCAATAAATGTTGTAAAAGACACATGAATTTCAAATTGTGAAAGTAGAGATACTCACCAAATTTTCATGACTGGTTCCAACAATCATATTCCCAAGAGTTGTAGTTTTTTCTTAAGTTCCAGAGCACAGATGGAGACACTTGAGCTTTGCTAAACACCAAGGATGCCAAAGCCAGATGAGTGACAGTTGCTTTTGCAGCTTGTTTTGCTGATGTCCAAAAGTCTTTGCTTGTCTCATCATCAGTACATGCCATGGAATTGGAGCAGGTAGATAGGCAAGGTGTTGTGTCCACACAGCTTTTTAGGTTTTGGGAAAACATGATTTGTACAGTCCTTTGACATCAGGAAGCTTACAAACATACTTTTGTTGTGCACCTTAAAGAGGGCAAAATTCCTTAGTTGGCATTTGCAAAACAACTGTCCATTTTCTGATTTGAAATGCTTCCCTTCAGAAAAACAAATCCAATAAAAATTTTGTTTACATTGCATAGCATCTTTTGTTCAGAAAGTGATTGACTTTGTTGCCATTTCATGATGCAAATAGCAAAACACATCCTGCTCCACACACACAGAGTAATCCTTAAGTCATACTTAAGTCCATTACATATGCACAGTGATGAAATAAAAAACAACAAATGAACCAAAACAAGCCTAACAAGAATTAATGTTGAATGGAACACAGATAAAGAAAGTGAAAGTAAATGTGTAGCCTTGTATTACTCACTCAGGCACAGAAACAATGCAGTGAATGGTCCCATAACTGTCACATCAAATTGCAAATGGTCCCCGGGACTGAGGTTCCACACACTTGTAAAGCATGCCAACTAGCTGTAGGCATGGGCCGGTTACTGGTTTCAAGGTATGAAAAAGTCAAGGTTTCAAAACCTTTTCAAAACCAAAAGGTTTTTCACTTACTCAAAGCGGGCTCTTGCTTCTGGTGTCAAGGGGCGTGAACCGCTCCGCGGACAGTGGCAGGTGGGGAGTTTAACTGGGGCGGTACACCTGTCAAACGGTAACGCAGGTGTCCTGAGGCGAGCTCAGGGAGGACAGAAACCTCCCATGGAGCAGAAGGGCAAAAGCTCGCTCGATCTTGATTTTCAGTATGAATACAGACGATGGCTGAAGGAGGCGAGCCCCCTGAACTTTTTCCCCTGCCTGTTTTTTGGTTGCCGCATAGTCGTGCACCAGTCAAAATTTGAAACTTTGCCTAAGGTTATCATACCGACAGAATCTCATACCGGCCCATGCCTACAGCTATGGTCTCAAAAACACAAAACTTATATTGGAAAATGGCTTACATACCCTCCCACGCCCTGCAAGGAGCCGTCCTCAATTTTAGCTCTCTCCTTGCGACCCACCCAAGCCCCAAGTAGCGGACGGAACATGTGTAGAACATCTAATGGTGAATAACTCACGGAGCAAACACAAATATTACAACAATGAGATAAGAATTGCATCATGAAAGCTGTAGTATGTTTGTACAACATCGACAACAATATCTCCTACATCTTTACAGTAAACATGATCTATTAACGTACCTCTTTCTGTTGTAGCTGCTTGGACATGTTGGGTGTATCCATGTTGTTCCAGGAATTTTGCCACAGTAGAAGATACAAAGACATCCTCATTGAAGTCTCCCATGATCATCTTCCTCCCTGCATGTTTCTCAAGTTCAAAGACAACCTGTGATAACTGCTTTCGAAACATGTCAATCTTATAGGAAGATGGCCTGTACAAAACAACAGCAGTCAAATTGACATGAGACATATGGAAATACAAACATTCCAAGTTGCATCTCTTTGGAATTGACACCTGCACATCAATGTTGTCTGAATAATACAAACCAACTCCTCCTCTTTGCTGTTGTTTTAATGCTGCAAAAACTGTGTCAGAGTCATCGTAACAGTTACCTCTTGGATTGTGATTAAAGACATACCCCGGTAGTTGTGGCTGGTCTTCGGTGTCTGCATTGAGCCATGTCTCTGTTAAACAAATACAGTCAGCTTTCATTAGGGTTTTGTGGGATTGCATGTCGTCAAAGTGAGCATTCAAACTCTGTACATTGTGAAGTGCAATCGTGCAGACCGGATCAACGTCAGGTGAACCAATACTTTTGAAGTTGAACTTTGGCAAGCTCTTCATGGCTGTGTCTACTTTGTCATCACAAAATATAGCTGTCTCTTTGAAGTCCTTAATAATCAGTCCATCAAGAGTTCTCACACGACTCAATGCAACATATGCTTGCCCTGCAGCAAAGATTTTGTTGAGTGATACAACAGCTCTGTCAACAGTAACACCTTGGCACTTATGTACCGTCATTGCCCAAGCCAGGGTGAGAGGAAATTGCCTTCGTATTCCACCAGCATTTGATACTTGATCCTCTTGTACCTCCACAATTGTAGAGCGTTCAGAGCTTCTTTTGGATTTTGACCTCTGCATCTTTCCAACATTAGGGTTTTCAAACTCAACATGGATAGCAATAGGAATGTCATCCTTATCTTCACCATTAATAATTTCCACAACCGTACCACACACACCATTGACGAGGCCGTCAGACACGTCTATATTTTTCTTCAACATCACCTTTGCTCCAATGCCCAAAGACACACACCTTGGCAAGCACGAGTTGAAAACCTTTGTATGGAAGCCTAATTTTGGTTCCATTCTTCCAGTTTTGGGACTCCGTGTAAAATCTTGGGCATCTATGCTGATTGCATCTGGGCAATGCTTTTGCAGTCTAGTGATATTGTATTTATCAACCTCTGCATTTGTAGCATATATGTGAATGTCTGTGGAGTCTTCACCAGTTTCACGTTGTTTTAATGCAAACACATCATGCCCACTGAGATGTTCATTCTTTTTACGAACTCTGAGACGATTCAGCATCTCCGCAAATTTTGCATTTTCTTGCCTCAAAACTTTGGTAAGCTCAGCCACTTCAAAGTTGTTGTCCCACATGTTGGCTTCTGTGTTGTCAGAAAAAAGAGGTGTGCCTTTGACAGGTCTCAACTGAAAGAAGTCACCCACGCAGATCAAGGAAACATTTGCAAACAAAGAATAATCACCAGTCTGTTTTATTTGACGTAGTCTGCCATGAACGTAGGACAAAAGACGGTTGTCAACCATGGACACTTCATCAATGATCAAAATCTGCAAGTTTCGCATTTTCATCCTTAAAGTATTTACCTTCTCATCACCAAGAGGTTGATATGGCAGCTTAACATTTGCACCAATGGAGAATGTACTGTGAATAGTTGCAGCACCAATGTTATATGCAGCCACACCAGTGGGCGCTGTAAGGAGCACAGTCAGATCATCTGGATTGTCAGAAATCTGTGACAGCAGTCGTGTAGATTCGTACTGGATGGCTTTGATCAAATGGGATTTGCCTGTTCCTGCTCCACCAGTAATGAACAATCGCAACGGTTCAGGATTCTGTCCAAAGAGTATCTGCAGACACCACCGACGTACAGCATAAAATATTGCTGCCTGCTCTTCATTCAGTGTTCGCAATAAACCTAGTGCAGCATCTCGGGGCATTGTCATGTGATTAGTTTCCAGAGTGCATGTAGTCTGTGGATTTGCTGTCAGGTCAGGAATAAGATCACCAACATCATCACTGCCTTCTTCATCATCTACAGCTTTGGGTTTCATATCCAAACAACTGAGACGTTCGCTTTCTGTTTCTGGACATATCTGAGCCCAAGCGTCTTCTAAATCAATGTCGTTATCCAGCAACTGTTTGGCTTTGTCAATCTCATCGCTTTCTTTTTCAAATAAAGCTTTGTTGGAGTCCACAATTGACTGTACTTTTTGGATGTCAGAGCCACATTTCACTGCACCAGTTGTGTAGAACTGTTCGTATGTTTCAAACTGAGGCGGTCTGAGGTGGAAGTCCTCATAATAAGGCAAAAACAGCTGCAGCAATGAATGGAAGTACTTTTCTGGATTTTTTGTGTGTGAAAACCTGGGATATCTCACAACAGCAGGCTGTGTTCTGGTCCTTTTTCTGATGAAGCCACAGTTGTTGTTCAGTTGTATTATGTCCTGTGATTCTCTTTGTGGTGAAACCTCAGACTTTGAAAGAACTCTGTACTGAGAGCAAAAGCTGGCAAGGCATAACTCCTCCATTTCTGCTGATCTGGGTCTGCTCTTGTATCTTTCCACCACATTAGTCATCCAAATGCTACTGTCATCATCAGGCTGTTGGAGCTGAGCTCTAGCTTGGAGCACATGCAAAGGCAAACTCATTCTAACAGGATTTTCGCCAACAGGAATAAACTGTACATCACGAGAACATTCCTTCAAACGCATACGAGTCAAACGATACACTGCCTCTTGAGCTGAAACTTCTCTGTTGTGCAGGTAGACGCTGCCGAGCTGTTTGAATGCAGCTTTTGCATCAAGATTGCCATTCATCGCCTCCTTCTGTGCATGCTGTAACAGCAAACCCATTTCTTGCTCTGCTTTTGTGATGTATGACAGTATATAGACCACAACAGAATAGGCGTCGGTGATATACTGAATGTCCATGTTTCCTTGCCAAGCACGCAGTAAGTCTTTATTGTACTGGTTCACCCAAATATCAGACGGATTCCGCTTATGGACAATGCTTTTCTTTTTGGAACATATGGTGTATGCTCTCTCAAACAGGCCTTGATGTATCCCAAGAGACTCAAAAAAAGCATCAGCTGTATCAAAACTCAGGTCAGGATTGGCCAGCGCTGTTTTCACCTTCTTTATGATTGCATTGGCATTGGTATTTTCATCTTTTCCATTCAGGTCCTCTGAGTTCCCAGCTCTTGTAATGAAAGTACGGCTTGATGGAGGTCGTGGGAAATTGAATCGGCACACTGTATTTTTCTTACGGCATGTTTTTGAGTGTTTTGTGCTGTGTCTTTGTACGCTGCTCACAACCTCATGAAGCTCTGCATCAGACTCTGGTGGAATATCACAGGAAATGTATCTGTCTATGAAACGTACCACATCAGCATCACTGTCTTTATCAATCTTTGGTGCATCTTCCACCCAAAACAAACAGTGAACATGAGGAGAACCACGCTGTTGGAATTCAACTCGATAGAAGTAGTCCTTTATTTTGCCTATGGGTTCAGCTGGTGACAGGATTACATCACGAAGAAAACAATGCCATCGATAGTCAAACATTCTCGCTGCAGTAACTGGATTTCTTCCAATCAGCGCACATTTTTGAGACCAGTCAAGTTCCTCCACAGGTGTTTCTTTTCCTTCTAACCTCAAAAGAGAAGCAAGCATTTCAGGCCATCTCAGATCAGCACTTGACATGCTTATGAAAAACGTTGGAATTGACAGTTGTCGAATCATACTGAACAAATCTTTCTGTACTGCCATCCAGTAAGGTGGGGTTCCACGAATTCCTCGCAAGAACTTGTACCCTTCATCATTTCGTAATATTTTATTGAGTGAATCTGAGTTCAACAACATGTTTGATGCTTCTTTCAGAGATGATTTGCCACCACCTTTGCGCATTGCCACTGATACACCAGATATGACTTGATGCACTTCTGATATGTACTGTGCATAAAATATGTAGTCTGTGTTGCGACCAAAACGTCCATCAGCGTTGAGAATGCGACAGTTCAGGTAACGTGACAGAGTTATTTTTGATTCCCTTTCATCGTGGAATGTAGGTCCACCCAATGGAAACAGAGCAGGAAAGCATTTGGCCTCGTTGGTTTTATCAGATAGTAACCGAACTGGACTGTTGCCTTCAGCTGGTGCCACGCTCAGTATATCCTGGAAATTCTGATCAATGATCTCTGAACCCAGATTGACAGGTTGCAATGATGTGTCTGACAAGAGGCCACTCTGGTCTTTAATGTAGGTCAGTTCCTCCTCTGCTTGCTCTTCCTCAAGATTATTTTCATCATCACTGTTATTTTCATTATCACTGTTAGCTGGCAGCTCTTGGTTGTCCTCATTTGCCTCACATTGATCACTTCCATTCAGAGTGTTTACCCATTCATCATTTAAAATTACATCATCATACCACTTATTGTTTGCCATCAAATACCTCAGTGCATTCCTTACACGATCAGTGTGGACATACATGTACTCATAATGACCTTTGTATGTCAACTTGCGTTTGAGTTTGACTCTTATCATTTTATCATCACACTCGTTCCTTGGCAGAATGTTTGTCACACTACTGTTATCAACAGGTACAGAGACACATGGACCATGGCAAGCTCTTTGGCGGCCTCGTGGCAAACACAGCAGCTTCATGAAGGGAATGTGACGAGCAATGAGATGTTCCTCCAAAGAATTCAGACATTTCAGTTCAGGTGGAATTTCATCCAAATGCATGTTGTTGGTGACACTCTCTTCTGGTAGTTTTCCTCCAAGCATTTTCCGATGACAGGAATGGCAAACCCATAATTTGCTGCAAGGACTATCAGACAAATGACATTCCTGCCCACATTCAATATCACAAACGTGTAAATATTGCAATGTTATACACCTCTTAGCCAGCGCAGCAACCTCTGGTCTTTTGCTTTCATAATGAGATCTTTTACACTCAATCACTTGTTTCCTGAAAAGTAAGCGATGACAAACAGAGCATACGTATTCAGGACCACGGCTTACGTCTTGACGAAACTGACTGATGACAAAGTCAATGTCTTGTTGCTTCTTTCTCATATTTGCATAAGTGTCACTGCTACTCTTAATTTTGTTTTGGCGAATTTCGTCATATTCATGATATTTCATCTTGCTTTTCTCGTTGATCTTCTTTTGAAACACGATGTTGCTCTTGTACTTCTTATGACTATAATCACGGACTTTATGTTGAAACCCAATGTTGCTTTTGTACTTCTTATGACTATAATCACGGACTTTATGTTGAAACACAATGTTGCTCTTGTACTTCTTATGACTATAATCACGGACTTTATGTTGAAACCCAATGTTGCTTTTGTACTTCTTATGACTATAATCACGGACTTTATGTTGAAACACAATGTTGCTCTTGTACTTCTTATGACTATAATCACGGACTTTATGTTGAAACCCAATGTTGCTTTTGTACTTCTTATGACTATAATCACGGACTTTATGTTGAAACCCAATGTTGCTCTTGTACTTTGTATGACTATAATCACGGACTTTATGTTGAAACCCAATGTTGCTCTTGTACTTTGTATGACTATAATCACGGACTTTATGTTGAAACCCAATGTTGCTCTTGTACTTTGTATGACTATAATCACGGACTTTATGTTGAAACCCAATGTTGCTCTTGTACTTTGTATGACTATAATCACGGACTTTATTTTGAAACCCAATGTTGCTCTTGTACTTTGTATGACTGTAATCACGGACTTTATTTTGAAATATGATGTTTGTCTGATAAGTGTTTTTTGAGGATTCACACTTTGATTTTTTTAAATTTGAATCAGTACCATATTTATTATTATACTGTGCAAGTTTACGTGCCTTGAACTGCACATCGGTTCCATAGTTTGTGTTGAAATAATCACATTTCCTTTTCCGAAACTCAGAATTCATGCTGTTCTTGTGAAAATGTTCAAGAGAAGTCTCACGTTTGGCACTCCTAATGTACTCACATTCATTATATTGCTTCTTTTGATTCTCAGTTTTTCGCTTCTTCACATTGATATCACTGCACCGTTGACGTTCTTTTTCTGCTTTCGTGTCTGACTCGGTGAACTTTCTTTTCCGCTGGGGTCTTAACGTTCCATCACCAATAGACTGGCATGTTCCGGCACAAGGACTCTGCGTATTTCGGTTTTTAACACATGTTACAACCTCATAATGATTGGCGGTGTGATTTAAATATATACAGTTCTGAATGCATGGGCGTACAGTAGGTCTGTGCATGTTCCATCTCCCATCATTTAAGGTGAAGATAGTAGTTTGGAATAAATCGGCAGCAGCAAATATGTCGATCTCCTTTGCCCAGGTCCCACAGTAGTGTATCCTTGATTTTGTTACATAGTCCTGTACAGATGTATATTCATCTCTCAAGTAAGTCTCAAACTTATTGCTGTATTTCTGGAGGTGTTTCGTTACAGCCCGTCTAATTTTCAAGTGCTTCTCTTCATTGCTACAAATGCTAAAGGCAAGGCTGCGGTAAAAGCAATTCCCATCTGGCTTAATGCTTTGTATCTTACAAGGACGGCCCATATCATCAACACTGGTTGTTGCCTTCAACGCTTCAACATTTTCATTTGAAAGTCCAACAGCTTTGCACAGTGTATCCTGATCACTGCGAGTTAAAGGTTTAAATGCCTGCTTTGGGACATTAGTGTCAGTGATAATTACGTCATCGCTGTGTGTTTTGCAAGTTGTCTCGTGCAGTTCAAAATCCCCTTTTATTTGAGCACGTTTAGCCTTTTCTGCAGAAGTCTCTTTTCGATTTACCTTTTGTCCAGCACCATTACGTGCAGCCTCTGATCGATCGATTGTAGCCGTCAGCTTGGTGTCATCTTTTCCCAACAGAGTTTCAGGAACACATTCAGGCTTCTGTGAAACATTACTCACGACACGTCTCAAAACATCGCTGTACAAAGGTTTGGCATTCGGGTTCGATTCACTCTTTGTGGACGCAGTTTGGTTGTTTGCATTACCTGGAACAGCAGTTGACGTTACTGAGCAACTTGTAGCCGTCTGACGTTTGAACAAACCTTTTGATCCTGTTACCACATCGCTGTACAGCTGACGTACCTTTGCATGTGTCAACGTAGCCGTGTTACCTCGGGATGTGACGTTCTGTGATCGCCGTTCATTGCCAGTTCTGGTTACCGCAGCACTCACTCCTGTTACCTCAAACCGTGGTGTACTTACGCCAAACGATTGTGCATAATCATACACAAAGCTGACCAGAGACTGTGCGGAGCTAAGGTATGAAACACTACTTACCCTCTGACCTTTGTGATTAACCCAGGTGTTTGCATGAGAATTAACAAAGGCAAATCTGGTCTCTCCATTCACGATGGCACAAGTATTTCCACAAATAGTCAACAAGCAAGCATCATGACTGAACAGTGCGCGCTGCAGTGCTTCATCAAAAGGCAAAGCCACATCACATAAAGCAGGATCATAATTGTCAACACACACAAACCCAGTGTAAGAATCTCCAAAGTTTAATGCAAAATCACAATTCCACACCCTGTGTTGTCTAGGCAATTCTGACACAGCAATGTAACCCCTTCCTTCAACATGGTCTCTGATTTGTTCATGTGCACTCATAGACTTGTACAACAGAGTTCCTTTTATTAAAACATCATCCAGATCTCCAGTTTCCCAGGTCCAAACGTTCTTCATCTTGGATTTCAGAACAGCTGTCAGACTGATGGCACCGCACTGCTTGTTGCCCACGTTACCAAAACGCACATCACCTTGATGAAAGGAGCCCGTCAGGAAAGACCTCTCTGGAAAATCAGGCTGAGTCAAAGTAACACACTCATTAGTAACATTAGGTTCATTCATGCAAGATGCATTATTTGAGGATAGCTTGATAGCAGAGTCAAGAGCGAGAGAGCTTGGAGATTCAGTTTGGAAAGAAGTTTTTTGCAAGTTGGTAGAGAACTTTTCAGCACTTGTTTGAGACTTGTTAGAGAACTTTTCAGCACTTGTTTGAGAGTTTGAGAGTGGGGAGTCTGCAACGTTTAAGTATTGAACATTTAAGTCATGAACATTTAAGTATTGAACATTTAAGTCATGAACATTTAAGTCTTGAACATCAAAGTCATGAACATCAAAGTCATGCGCCTTTTCAGGCCAGCTTGATGTTTGGGCTTTCCAGGTGCAAGGACGCCCAACCTTGCTTCCAGGAGACCATAAGTCATCCTGGGTGCCAGTCGCTGCTCTTTTGGTGGAACACACCTGCAACACACAAATTGAACAGCGTTATTTACACATAACACACCTCATTCTTGCCGTTTTTAAGCACATAATACATCACGCCCTCCGACATCTCATTTGAATTTTCCTACAGTCAATACACAACCTCACGTACTGTTTTTACACCTCACTACATCAACTGGCATGTGCTGCTTTTTGTAGGAGAAAAAAAAAAGTAAAAGATTGCATAGCACTGAGATTGCATTATTCCCTAAGAAGGGGAAAATTACAATGTCACTTGTAAATTTATTTAATGTAATTAAATAAATAAATTTACAAGTGACATCACTTATTTTGCATAGCTGCCTGTTTTCCTTGAGTTAGTGCTATTAACACAACTATTCCTTGCACCAGACCCTGTCAATCAGTGGTAAACTGTAGACGTGTGAAAAACCACCTCTGAGAGCTCACGATCAGCCAGTCTCTTCTTTGCAGCCGCAGATTTTTTGGAACGTCCCATCTGCAATACACACGTGGAAATGTACACTTTGACCCTTTTCCCAAAAAAACAACAACACGCATCTCAAAAATGACATTTCTTAAATATCAACCACAAATTATTTGACTATGTATATATCATGTACTGGTCTATAACTTTATTCAGTGTGACCGTGGCATTTCACTTATTCATGGTGAAGACATGAAATATTTTTGCTTACACTATACTTTTTTGCTAAACATCAATACTTATAATGAATTCTAAGTACTTTGTGTAACAATCCTACCATTAGTACTTCATACATTCAAACTCCACCATCACACCTATGCACAACAAACCGCTTTTGACACTTCCTTCCATTAGTCGGTCACGGAGTACGTACCAATTCAATATATAACATATATACATTATTATACATATACACACTGTGTTGTCACTTAGGCTAACTGCCATATTTCCACATTGCTCTTTACATACTGACTGCACATAACACTTCAGCAAAGCAAAGACAAGCTAGTAGCTAGCAATACTACTCCAAGTTAGAATACTATTTTTCTATATTTTTCATAAAAGACTTGAAAAGAAAAATCTAAGAAACGCATTTTACCACATCAACATCTTAGTGTATACCTTTACTCACCTTTACAAACAGTGGTATCCTGTATCAGTACCTAAAACATACAAAAGTAATTAGTACCAAGCTCTGCAACACATTCAAAAGGTTATTATATGTGAAATTGCAAACCTGGTGCACATTAGACGGCCACTAGCTACAATTTACTCTACATTGTAATTACTCTCATTACACAATGATAATGGTTATTTAAAAATAAAGAAAAACATTTGTCCTAACATGCAATATAAATATCCAAAAACCCAAACATTTTTTTTTTAAACAATTCACAAAATCTAGTGCTTTCCTTATGATACTAAAAGATGAGGTAGGCATAGGCTAACTGCCATATTTCCACATTGTTTATGCTATGTTTCTGCATTAAGCAGATGCTTTTATCCAAAGCGACTCAGAAATGAGGATATAACATTACAGCTAACATCAAAGCTAATAAGCTACATAGAAGGAAACCACTTTTCATAGGGGACAGGGTGATAGTGTACAAATACAGTGCAGGCATATAGGGAAGTACAGGGTCAGTGCTAGGACATGAGAAGATCTCTGAGGGTCTTCCAGAGTTTCTTGAAGATATTCAGCGACGCCCCTGTTCTGGTAGCGCTCAGCAGGTCATTCCACCATCGCGGAACGACACGTGAAAAGAGTCTGGATCGTCTTAAGCGTGGTGTACATTGCTCTTTACATACTGACTGCACATAACACTTCAGCAAAGCAAAGACATACTAGTAGCTGGCAATACTACTCGAAGTTAGAATACTATTTTTTCTATATATTTTTCATAAAAGACTTGAAAAGAAAAATCTAAGACAAACGCATTTTACCACATCAACATCTTAGTGCATAACCTTTACAAACAGTGGTATGCTGTATCAGTATCTAAAACATAAAAAAGTAATTAGTACCAAGCTCTGCAACACATTCAAAAGGTTATTATAGGCAAGGCAATTTCATTTATAGAGCACAATTCATACACAAGGCAATTCAAAGTACTTCACAGCTACACAAGAAGGCAATAAAATCATTAAAAAGAAATAAAAAAATAATAAAAATAAAAAATACTAATAAAAATTAAACCCATTCAAAATAATCATTAATTAATTTAAAAGTGAAGAGTGCAGATAAAATACTTTCAGGTGTCATATGCACAGCTAAATAGAACTGTTTTCAGCCTGGATTTAAACATTGTCAGAGTTATATGTGAAATCGCAAACCTGGTGCACATTAGATGGCCACAAGCTACAATTTACTCTACATTGTAATTACTCTCATTACACATACTGATAATGGTTATTTAAAAATAAAGAAAAACATTTGTCCTAACATGCAACATAAATATCCAAAAACCCAAACATTTTTTTTTTAAAATTCATTAAATCTTTTGCTTTCCTTATGATACTAAAAGATGAGGTAAGCATAGGCTAACTGCCATATTTCCACATTGTTTATGCTATGTTTCTGCATTAAGCAGACACTTTTATCTAAAGCGACTCAGAAATGAGGATATAACATTACAGCTAACATCAAAGCTAATAAGCTACATAGAAGGAAACCACTTTTCAAAGGGGACAGGGTGATAATGTACAAATACAGTGCAGGCATATAGGGAAGTACAGGGTCAGTGCTAGGACATGAGAAGATCTCTGAGGGTCTTCCAGAGTTTCTTGAAGATATTCAGGGACGCCCCTGTTCTGGTAGCGCTCAGCAGGTCATTCCACCATCGCGGAACGACACGTGAAAAGAGTCTGGATCGTCTTAAGCGTGGTGTACATTGCTCTTTACATACTGACTGCACATAACACTTCAGCAAAGCAAAGACAAGCTAGTAGCTGGCAATACTACTCCAAGTTAGAATACTATTTTTCTATATATTTTTCATAAAAGACTTGAAAAGAAAAATCTAAGACAAACGCATTTTACCACATCAACATCTTAGTGCATAACCTTTACAAACAGTGGTATGCTGTATCAGTATCTAAAACATAAAAAAGTAATTAGTACCAAGCTCTGCAACACATTCAAAAGGTTATTATAGGCAAGGCAATTTCATTTATAGAGCACAATTCATACACAAGGAAATTCAAAGTATTTCACAGCTACACAAGAAGGCAATAAAATCATTAAAAAGAAATAAAAAATAATAATAAAAATTAAACCCATTCAAAATAATCATTAATTAATTTAAAAGTGAAGAGTGCAGATAAAATACTTTCAGGTGTCATATGCACAGCTAAATAGAACTGTTTTCAGCCTGGATTTAAACATTGTCAGAGTTATATGTGAAATCGCAAACCTGGTGCACATTAGATGGCCACTAGCTACAATTTACTCTACATTGTAATTACTCTCATTACACATACTGATAATGGTTTTTATAAAGAAAAACATTTGTCCTAACATGCAACATAAATATCCAAAAACCCAAACATTTTTTTTTTTTTAATTCATTAAATCTAGTGCTTTCCTTATGATACTAAAAGATGAGGTAGGCATAGGCTAACTGCCATATTTCCACATTGTTTCTGCTATGTTTCTGCATTAAGCAGATGCTTTTATCCAAAGCGACTCAGAAATGAGGATATAACATTACAGCTAACATCAAAGCTAATAAGCTACATAGAAGGAAACCACTTTTCATAGGGGACAGGGTGATAGTGTACAAATACAGTGCAGGCATATAGGGAAGTACAGGGTCAGTGCTAGGACATGAGATGATCTCTGAGGGTCTTCCAGAGTTTCTTGAAGATATTCAGCGACGCCCCTGTTCTGGTAGCGCTCAGCAGGTCATTCCACCATCGCGGAACAAGACGTGAAAAGAGTCTGGATCGTCTTAAGTGTGTACATTGCTCTTTACATACTGACTGCACATAACACTTCAGCAAAGCAAAGACATGCTAGTACCTGGCAATACGACTCCAAGTTAGAATACTATTTTCTATATATTTTTCATAAAAGACTTGAAAAGAAAAATCTAAGACAAACGCATTTTACCACATCAACATCTTAGTGCATAACCTTTACTCACCTTTACAAACAGTGGTATGCTGTATCAGTATCTAAAACATAAAAAAGTAATTAGTACCAAGCTCTGCAACACATTCAAAAGTGAAATTGCAAACCTGGTGCACATTAGATGGCCACTGGCAACAATTTACTCTACATTGTAATTACTCTCATTACACATACTGATAATGGTTATTTAAAAATAAAGAAAAACATTTGTCCTAACATGCAACATAAATATCCAAAAACCCAAACATTTTTTTAATTCACAAAATCTTTTGCTTTCCTTATGATACAAAAAGATGAGGTAGGCATAGGCTAACTGCCATATTTCCACATTGTTTATGCTATGTTTCTGCATTAAGCAGACGCTTTTATCCAAAGCGACTCAGAAATGAGGATATAACATTACAGCTAACATCAAAGTACAGGGTCATTGCTATAGGACAGTGTTTCCCAACCCTGGTCCTCAAGGCACACTGCCCTGCATGTTTTCCACGTTTCCCTGCTCCAGCATTCAAATAATTGGGTCAGGTCTTAAAGCTCTCCAGAAGGCTGAGGACGACCCATTCATTTGAATCAGGTGTGCTGGAGCAGGGAAACATGGAAAACATGCAGGGCAGTGTGCCTTGAGGACCAGGGTTGGGAAACACTGCAAGTATAGGACAGGAGATGCTCTCTAAAGAGCTGGGTCTTTCCTGTTTCCACCATCACACCTGTGCAGGAACAAACCGCTTTTTGACACTTCATTCCACTAGTCATAAAGATAGGTCTGATTCTAAATGCAACTGCAGAGCTTAAAGTGTAATAAAAATCCTGAGCATCACAATTCAATATATAACATATATATTATTATACACACTGTATTGTCACTTAGGCCAACTGCCATATATTGCTTTTTGCATACTCTGACTACAGTTACACTTCAGCAAAGCAAAGACACACTAGCAGGTGGCAATAGTGCTCAAAAGTAGAATACAGCGAACCCACGTTTTTCGCGGGGGTTACGTTCCAAAAAGAACCCATGATAGGCGAAATCCGTGAAGTAGAAACCTTTTTTTTTTACAATTATTATACAATGAAATACTGCATAATGCATTGAAACCAAAGAACAAAACCTTTTTACAGGCCCAAGAATTTGTTTAACAAATAAAAGTACTGTATAAACGTTGTTGTTTTTTTTACAAATAACTACTGTAGCCTACTGTAAAATAATCATTTTAATCATCAATACGAATATCTGAGACACCGAAGCATACAACCTCCACAGACCACCTGAAATGTCTCAACTCTGATAATCTACCCGTGTGGGTCTTCTAATTTTTTTTAATTCCCCCCCCAATGTACGAGCTTCTAAAACCTAGTCTGACTCGCAATTTACTCCAAAAAAATGGTGCAACAAAGTACTTTATTTTGATTCATGTCGGATGATTACAGAGAGACCAACACAGCGACAGAGAAACAGACAGAGCGCACATGACACAGACACACAGACAAAGACACTCAGCGTAACAATAATAAAAGAACCAGCGCAAGCATCGACAATGCTGTTATTACTCAGACAAAAAAGTTATTCCCCGATTATTTCTCAGCGGTTGACACAACTTTCCACTATTGTTTCATTTTTGAAGCGGACATTACAAGCTACGCATTCACGCCACACCTTCATCGTGAGTCGCTCGCCACTCGTGCAGGGGACTGTTACATATCCCAATAATTCACCAAGATGACATTAGGTTAAACAGTCACGATCATTTTTATCGCGTTAAATTTCACCAAGATTTAGGCTATAGTTATGCCGGAAACAGTTATTACATACTAAAACAAACTACAAATTTCGCCTGATGTTATACTTAAGCCAAGGCACACTAAATCATCAACAATTACGACATATTCACAACAAGTTATTTTTCTTACACAACTACAACATTTTAAAATAGATTGGGTTGCAATTAAATATCACATTCATGAAAACAACAAAGCCTCGCGGGATTTCATGCCACTCAAGTCCCACCGACCTGAAATCATGCTATTAGCAAGTAGCTAACTGAACAATTACTTCAAGTAGAAAATGCCTCAACTTTCAGTCAACATACCACAGCTACCTACCATGTAATTATGCACGCTTCCTACCAGCCCTAGGATGCTCTTCACTAACGCTATGGAACAACGCAAAAACCATTTTCCAGCTACATAATTCTTACCTGGCGTCGGCCATTTTACCATTCACTAAGCTACATGCAATTCCTAAATTCAGCTGTCCCGCACAGGTGACAAAGAGTAACGGAGAAACTCTGCCTAGTTTTATATCATCACATTATTTTTGGCTTTCTCAATAACATTATCGCTGACACCACAAGATAAAATAAAACGTTATTACAGCTCAGCAAATAAGCAGCACCTCACCTGTGACAAGCTCCTGCCGTAATGAATCAAGGCACACTAAATCATCAACAATTACGACATATTCACAACAAGTTATTTTTCTTACACAACTACAACTTTTTAAAATAGATTGGGTTGCAATTAAATATCACGAAAACAACAAAGCCTCGCGGGTTTTCATGCCACTCAAGTCCCACCGACCTGAAATCATGCTATTAGCAAGTAGCTAACTGAACAATTACTTCAAGTAGAAAATGCTTCAACTTTCAGTCAACATACCACAGCTACCTACCATGTAATTATGCACGCTTACTACCAGCCCTCGGATGCTCTTCACTAACGCTATGGAACAACGCAAAAACCATTTTCCAGCTACATAATTCTTACCTGGCGTCGGCCATTTTACCATTCACTAAGCTACATGATTGCCACGTGCTGGAACGCAATTCTAAATTCAGTCGCCCTGCACTGGTGACAAAGAGTAACGGAGAAACTCTGCTTGGTTTTATATCATCACATTATTTTTGGCTTTCTCAATAACATTATCGCTGACACCACAAGATAAAATAAAACAACGTTATTACAGCTCAGCAAATAAGCAGCACCTCACCTGTGACAAGCTCCTGCCGTAATGAATCAAGGCGAAGAAGATTCTCCAAAGTGAGCCATCCGCAACCTTATCAAAATAAAGGTATTTACCTGTGATAACCCTTCACAATAATTACGTTAAAATCCCTGCATGAGTGTGCACATAAAAACATCAAATTATACAAAACTTAGTATAAAAAAGAAGTATATCAGTCTTGCTAAAATAATTGCTAAAATCCTTTTAAAAATATATATATTTTTACCCCTTAATCCCAATTTATGTCATGATGCAACTTCCTGTTATGGTATAAAAAAAACACAATGAATTATTTAGTTTCAATATACAGAATGCAAACTGGATTATTGATGGTTTGCTTATTGGCATTTTTAATTACAATTCCGTTTGCCAATGAAACTCCGAGATGGCGCCAAACCGGAAGTGAGGCCTTTTTTTTATTTATTTTTTTTATCATTTTTTTTATTGCAATTAAAGAACAATGACAGAGACATGGTATTACAATAAGGCAAAACAAGGATATAACAATGTAAAGGACCATTTAGATTAGGTTAGGCTACATTAAACAACTAAAAGAAAAACCAACAATAAACAAAACTAGAGGAATACATTAAAGAACATTCAAAAGTCTTTCATTTTTCTTATTATTTACAAACTTAAGAGACTTGAAAAGAAAGGACATTTCTAACATAAAAACATTAAAGAAAGGCTGATTTTTCTGCCATTTTTGTTTATGAATAAAAAACTTAGCTTGCAAAATATAAAAGTTAACTAAAATTTCAAACGATGGATCTATTGAGTTTTCATAGTAAAATAAAATATCTTTAAGAGAGAAAACATAATGGCCATGCTGTGCAAAAAGATAAGAACTGAGGTTTGCTAGAAATTGTTTAACTATGTTACAGTCAAAAAATAAATGTCCAAGAGTTTCACCTTCTTCATCACAAAAAGAACAATTAAAACTTAAGTCTGTGTGTTTGGAAATATATACATTTGTAGGGTAAATCTTGTGGAGAATTTTAAAATGACTTTCTTTTATTTTATTTGTTATACAATATTTATGAGGTAGCAACCAAGCCTTCTTCCAAATGATACCTTGAACTAAAGAATTCCAAAAAAAATTCCCTCTAGGAGTAATTCTGTTTCTTTGCTGAAGAGACTGACGCACATGTTTATTGTCACATTTTTTATCAAATATATTAATGCCATTCAATATTATTTCTGAATAGGGAGAAGGAGTAGGTAAATGATATGATAAGTGACTTTTAATTACAAGAGCTAATCCTTGAGGGATTGCTTTGATTACTGTGTTAAATTGACCGAAGGGTATAGGAAAGTAGTACCGTGACAAAAACTGCTCATATGTCAACAAAGTGCCAGAATTATCAAACAATGAAAAAATATTACATATACAATGTTCAAACCACTAAGGGTAAAATAAAGTTTTGTTTCTTACAGTGATGTCAGAATTGTTCCAGATAAACACTTTATGGGGGGAGAAGTTATGAACAAAGCACATTCTCCAAGCAAGTAGGCATTGCCTATGGAAATTAAAAAGGTTAATAGGCAATTTAGATGGGACAAAGTTGCACTTAAGAATAAAAGAAAGCACCTAATTTATTGAATATGTGATTAGGGATAAAAAAAAAACACAGTGAGTTAGGTTGTAAAAGGCATCTTCGAATCCATCCAGTCCTGAAGGAATCAATTGTGTTAGAGAAGTCTAAAAAGTCTAGACCTCCATTACCTTTACAATCAGTCAGCACTTCCTTCTTTAATTTATGAGGTTTATTTCTCCATATGAAATCCAGAAATATTTTGTTGATCTGTTTTATTGTTTGATCCTTCAGAAATAGGGAGAGAGGGGGATAAACAAAATGAGAAAGACCATCTGCTTTAGATAGCAAAGTTCTTCCATATATACTTAGATCTCGTTGTAACCAAGAATTAAAGATGTTCTTGGCTTTTATTATTTTTCCTGCCAAATTCAGTTCCTCTCTAATCTTGGGATCCTTAGTTAATTGTATTCCTAAATATTTAACTGTTTGCTTTACTGGGATGTTATCCAATACTGTGTCATTGCATTCCTGTAGGGGTAATATTTCACATTTTGAAATGTTCAACTTGAGACCTGATGCATTAGAAATTTGCTCTACAAGAGCCAGCACATGAGGAAGTTGTACTTTATCTTGTAAAAACAAAATCATGTCATCAGCCAGTTGCGATATTTTGATTACCCTCTCAAAAATGGTTAGGCCCTTTAAATCAGGATCATTAAAGGATAAGAGCGTTTTTTTTACATTGGGCCCTTGATTTCACATTATAACATGATGTTCTACTCACCCCTGCTTGTTGTTGGTCATTTGGAGCTGTTCCGAAGATATTCGAGAGGCGTCTGGCTGCTCTCCTGAGATATTCGGCCATGAAACGGTTTCCTATGGGCAACGTTATACAGGCACAAACTATGCTGTTTATAATTTATTAATTACTCTACACTAGCACTGATAACGTGGAGGTGCGTCGCTTACTTAAAAAAATCCTGGTTACTGTAATTTTGAATTTTTGAGGTAAAGTGGGTGTTACTGACGTCATTGTCGTGCTTCTACCACAGACAGCCCACAGACCTGCTGCCTATTTATTCATTCGGCTAAAATTCAAAATTACATTAACCCGGTCTTATTCTTTAAGTATACTTAAAGCAAGAAGCTCTGTCACTCATAAAAAT
The DNA here is from genome assembly GCF_027942865.1 of Odontesthes bonariensis. NCBI lineage: Eukaryota > Metazoa > Chordata > Actinopteri > Atheriniformes > Atherinopsidae > Odontesthes > Odontesthes bonariensis. The sequence goes on along the minus strand of NC_134517.1, from coordinate 2,023,056 downwards.
AAAAAGGGAGAGAGAGGACACCCTTGCCTTATTCCACACTCAACATTAAATCTTTGGGTAGTGTTATGGTTAACTATTACAGAGCTGTTTATGTCATTATAAAGTGTCTGAATTACATTAATAAAGGGTTGACAAAGGCTTTGTAAAAGTCTAGCAGTAGCATGTGAGCTTCAGAGTGTGGAAGTGAGGCCATATCTTGGCAACCGTTTGATTTTATGACGTCAAACCTCTATCACAGACTCATGACCAGTACGGTAAGAAGCCCAAGAAGTTTGGTGACGTTTGGCCTATAGGTGGTGCTATATGTAGCAAAAATGCAGTTTTGCTCATATCTTCACAAATGAGGTACCAATGGAATCCCTGGATGCAGACGAGGTCAATGCAACCAATAACGTCATCTGCGCCATGTTGGATTTTCCGCCATTTTGAATTTGATCAAAAACCTTCAAAATGGTTTAACCGCAACAGCCAATCAAACTCCATGCCAACGAGCAAATGGGACATTTGGCCGTATCTCTGCGATGCATTGATGTATCGATGCCAAACTTGGTGCATGGACTCACGACGCCTTCCTGAGCGGCCCAAGCCTTCCCTATTGTGCCATTCTGCTAGGACCCCCACATTGCTGCTTGCAGCTATATTTGGGGGTCCTAGCAGCGAAGCTGCAGGAACCCATTGAGTTAGTAGCTTTTCCTATTATTATTGGGGGTCCTAGCAGCGAAGCTGCAGGAACCCATTGTGTTAGTAGCTTTTCTTATTGGGGGTCCTAGCAGCGAAGCTGCAGGAACCCATTGAGTTAGTAGCTATTCCTATTATTATTATTATTGTTCAGTTTCTGCTGCAATGTAAGTCTATGGCAGCCCCATGAACGCTATGGTAAAAAGTTGTGAAATTTGGCACACGTAATTAGCCAAGTGCCAATCACAAACTCAAGAATTTTCATGGCCCAAGAGCTTACTCTGTAGCGCCACCAACACGCCAAAGTTCAAAGTGCATTCAGCCTAATAACTTTGGACTACATGGTCCAAATTTCACAAATGAGGCATCGTTGGAATCCTTGGATCATGACGAGTCCAACGCACCCTATGACGTCAATTTGCGTATACTTAGATTTTCCGCCATTTTGAATTTGATCAAAAAGCTTAAAAAAGCATTTGAGGTCACACAGATTGTCAAATCTTCACGAAACTTGGCACATAGACTCTTAAGACCAAGCCGCACAAAAGTTATCCAAGGGAATTTTTAATTAGGCTTCCGTTTCTCCATAAAAGCCAATCAAACTCAAGGTTGACGCCCCCAAACCGGAAGTGAGGCCATATCTTGGAAACCATTTGATGTTATGACGTCAAACGTCTAACACAGACTCAAGACTGCAAAGGTAAGAGGCAGAAGAAGTTTGGTGACGTTTGGCCTATAGGTGGCGCAATATGTAGCAAAAATGCATATTTGCTCATATCTTTGGACCCCTTGTGCCAAATTTCACAAATGAGGTACCGTTGGAATCCCTGAATGCAGACGAGGTCAACGCAACAAATAATGTCATATGCGCCATCTTGGATTGTCCGCCATTTTGAATTTAATCGAAAACCTTCAAAAAGTATTTCAAGCCACTAAGATTGTCCAATCTCCACGAGACTTGGCACATAGAATCTTCAGACCAAGCCGCAAACAAGTTATTATGTGGATTTTTTTATTTCACTTCCGTGTAACCGCGGGAGCCAATCAAACTCCATGCCGACGAGCAAATGGGACATTTGGCCGTATCTCTGCGATGCATTGATGTATCGATGCCAAACTTGGTGCATGGACTCACGACGCCTTCCTAAGCAGCCCAAGCCTTCCCTATTGTGCCATTCTGCTAGGACCCCCACATTGCTGCTTGCAGCTATATTTTTATTGTTCAGTTTCTGCTGCAATGTAAGTCTATGGCAGCCCCATGAACGCTATGGTAAAAAGTTGTGAAATTTGGCACACGTAATTAGCCAAGTGCCAATCACAAACTCAAGAATTTTCATGGCCCAAGAGCTTACTCTGTAGCGCCACCAACACGCCAAAGTTCAAAGTGCATTCAGCCTAATAACTTTGGACTACATGGTCCAAATTTCACAAATGAGGCATCGTTGGAATCCTTGGATCATGACGAGTCCAACGCACCCTATGACGTCAATTTGCGTATACTTAGATTTTCCGCCATTTTGAATTTGATCAAAAAGCTTAAAAAAGCATTTCAGGTCACACAGATTGTCAAATCTTCACGAAACTTGGCACATAGACTCTTAAGACCAAGCCGCACAAAAGTTATCCAAGGGAATTTTTAATTAGGCTTCAATTTTTCCATAAAAGCCAATCAAACTCAAGGTTGACGCCCCCAAACCGGAAGTGAGGCCATATCTTGGAAACCATTTGATGTTATGACGTCAAACGTCTAACACAGACTCAAGACTGCAAAGGTAAGAGGCAGAAGAAGTTTGGTGACGTTTGGCCAATAGGTGGCGCAATATGTAGCAAAAATGCATATTTGCTCATATCTTTGGACCCCTTGTGCCAAATTTCACAAATGAGGTACCGTTGGAATCCCTGAATGCAGACGAGGTCAACGCAACAAATAATGTCATATGCGCCATCTTGAATTGTCCGCCATTTTGAATTTAATCAAAAACCTCCAAAAAGCATTTCAGGCCACTGAGATTGTCCAATCTCAACGGAACTTGGCACATAGAATCTTCAGACCAAGCCGCACATAAGATATCATGTGGATTTTTTTATTTCACTTCCGCGTAACCGCGGCAGCCAATCAAACTCCACGCCGACGCGCAAATGGGACATTTGGCCGTATCTCTGCGATGCATTGATGTATCGATGCCAAACTTGGTGCATGGACTCACGACGCCTTCCTGAGCAGCCCAAGCCTTGCCTATTGTGCCATTCTGCTAGGACCCCCACATCGCTGCTTGCAGCTATATTTATTATTGATCCGTTTCTGCTGCAATTGAAGTCTATGGCAGCCCCATGAACGCTATGCGAGAAATTTGTGAAATTTGGCACACGTAATCAGCCAAGTGCCAAAGCCAAAGTCAAGAATTTTCATGCCCCAAGAGCTTACTCTCTAGCGCCACCAACATGCCAAAGTTCAAAGTGCATTCAGCCTAATAACTTTGGACTACTTTGTCCAAATTTCACAAATAAGGCATCGTTGGAATCCTTGGATCATGACGAGTCCAACGCACCCTATGACGTCAATTTGCGTATACTTAGATTTTCCGCCATTTTGAATTTTATCAAAAAGCTTAAAAAAGCATTTCAGATCACACAAATTGTCAAATCGTCACGAAACTTGGCATATAGACTCTTCAGACCAAGCCGCACAAAAGTTATCGTGTGGAATTTTTATTTAGGCTTCCGATTTTCCATAAAACCCAATCAAACTCGAGGTTGACGCCCCCAAACCGGAAGTGAGGCCATATCTTGGCAACCATTTGATATTATGACGTCAAACTTATAACACAGACTCAAGACCAAGATGGTAAGAGGCCGAGGAAGTTTGGTGATGTTTGGCCTATAGGTGGCGCTATATGTAGCCAAAATGCATTTTTGCCCATATCTTTGGACCATTTGGTCCAAATGTCACAAATGAGGTACCAATGGAATCCCTGGATGCAGCCGAGGTCAATGCACGTCATGACGTCATGAGCGCCATCTTGGATTGTCCGCCATTTTGAATTTAATCGAAAACCTTCAAAAAGCATTTCAGGCCTCTGAGAGTGTCCAATCTCGACGGAACTTGGCAAATAGAATCTTCAGACCAAGCAGCACATAAGGTATCATGTGGATTTTTTTATTTCACTTCCGTGTAACCGCGGCAGCCAATCAAACTCCACGCCGACGCGCAAATGGGACATTTGGCCGTATCTCTGCGATGCATTGATGTATCGATGCCAAACTTGGTGCATGGACTCACGCCGCCTTCCTGAGCAGCCCAAGCCTTGCCTATTGTGCCATTCTGCTAGGACCCCCACATCGCTGCTTGCAGCTATATTTGGGGGTCCTAGCAGCGAAGCTGCAGGAACCCATTGTGTTAGTAGCTTTTCTTATTATTGATCTACTTTCTTCTGCAATTGAAGTCTATGGCAGCCCCATGAACGCTATGGTAAAAAGTTGTGAAATTTGGCACACGTAATCAGCCAAGTGCCAAAACCAAAGTCAAGAAATTTCATGCCCCAAGAGCTTACTCTCTAGCGCCACCAACACGTCAAAGTTCAAAGTACATTAAGCCTAATAACTTTGGACTACTTGGTTCAAATTTCACAAATGAGGTATCGTTGGAATCCTTGGATCATGACGAGTCCAACGCACCCTATGACGTCAATTTGCGTATGCTTAGATTTTCCGCCATTTTGAATTTTATCAAAAAGCTGAAAAAAGCATTTCAGGTCACAGAGATTGTCCAATTTTCACGAAACTTGGCACATAGACTCTTAAGACCAAGCCGCACAAAAGTTATCCAAGGGAATTTTTAATTAGGCTTCCATTTTTCCATAAAAGCCAATCAAACTCGAGGTTGACGCCCCCAAACCGGAAGTGAGGTCATATCTTGGCAACCATATGATATCATGACGTTAAACTTATAACACAGACTCAAGACTGCAAAGGTAAGAGGCCCAAGAAGTTTGGTGACGTTCGGCCTGTAGGTGGCGCTATAAGTAGCCAAAATGCATTTTTGCTGATAACTTTGGACCCCTTGGTCCACATTTCACAAATGAGGTACCAATGGAATCCCTGGATAAGGACGAGGTCAACACACTTAATGACGTCATTTGCGCCATCTTGGATTGTCCGCCATTTTGAATTTAATCAAAAACCTTCAAAACGCATTTCAGGCCACTAAGATTGTCCAATCTCCACGGGACTTGGCACATAGAATCTTCAGACCAAGCCGCACATAAGTTATTATGTGGATTTTTTTATTTAACTTCCGTGTAACCGCGGCAGCCAATCAAACTCCATGCCGACGCGCAAATGGGACATTTGGCCGTATCTCTGTGATGCATTGATGTATTGATGCCAAACTTGGTGCATTGACTCACGACGCCTTCCTGAGCAGCCCAAGCCTTCCCTATTGTGCCATTCTGCTAGGACCCCCACATCGCTGCTTGCAGCTATATTTATTATTCCTCTACTTTCCGCTGCAATTGAAGTCTATGGCAGCCCCATGAACGCTATGGTAAAAAGTTGTGAAATTTGGCACACGTAATCAGCCAAGTGCCAAAGCCAAAGTCAAGAAATTTCATGCCCCAAGAGCTTACTCTCTAGCGCCACCAACACGTCAAAGTTCAAAGTACATTAAGCCTAATAACTTTTGACTGCTTGGTCCAAATTTCACAAATGAGGCATCGTTGGAATCCTTGGATCATGACGAGTCCAACGCACCCTATGAAGTCAATTTGCGTATACCTAGATTTTCCGCCATTTTGAAATTTATCAAAAAGCTTAAAAAAGCATTTCAGGTCACAGAGATTGTCCAATTATCACGAAATTTGGCACATAGACTCTTCAGACCAAGCCGCACAAAAGTTATCCAAGGGAATTTTTAATTAGGCTTCCATTTATCCATAAAAGCCAATCAAACTCGAGGTTGACGCCCCCAAACCGGAAGTGAGGTCATATCTTGGCAACCATTTGATATCATGACGTCAAACTTATAACACAGACTCAAGACTGCTAAGGTAAGTGGCCCAAGAAGTTTGGTGACGTTCAGCCTATAGGTGGCGCTATATGTAGCCAAAATGCATTTTTGCTCATATCTTTGGACCCCTTGGTCCAAATTTCATAAATGAGGTATCAATAGAATCCCTGGATAAGGTCGAGGTCAACACACTCAATGAAGTTATTTGCGCCATCTTGGATTGTCCGCCATTTTGAATTTAATCAAAAACCTTCAAAACGCATTTCAGGCAACTAAGATTGTCCAATCTCCACGAAACTTGGCACATAGAATCTTCAGACCAAGCCGCACATAAGTTATTATATGGATTTTTTTATTTCACTTCCGTGTAACCGCGGCAGCCAATCAAACTCCATGCCGACGCGCAAATGGGACATTTGGCCGTATCTCTGCGATGCATTGATGTATCGATGCTAAACTTGGTGCATGGACTCACGACGCCTTCCTGAGTGGCCCAAGCCTTCCCTATTGGGCCATTCTGCTAGGACCCCCACATCGCTGCTTGCAGCTATATTTATTATTCTTCAATTTCTGCTGCAATGTAAGTCTATGGCAGCCCCATGAACGCTATGGTAAAAAGTTGTGAAATTTGGCACACGTAATTAGCCAAGTGCCAATCACAAACTCAAGAATTTTCATGGCCCAAGAGTCTACTCTCTAGCGCCACCAACACGTCAAAGTTCAAAGTGCATTCAGCCTAATAACTTTGGACTACTTGGTCCAAATTTCACAAACAAGACATCATTGGAATCCTTGGATTATGACGAGTCCAACGCACCCTATGAAGTCAATTTGCGTATACCTAGATTTTCCGCCATTTTGAATTTTATCAAAAAGCTTAAAAAAGCATTTCAGGTCACAGAGATTGTCCAATTTTCACGAAACTTGGCATATAGACTCTTAAGACCAAGCCGCACAAAAGTTATCATGTGGAATTTTTAATTAGGCTTCCAATTTTCCATAAAAGCCAATCAAACTCGAGATTGACGCCCCCAAACCGGAAGTGAGGCCATATCTTGGCAACCATTTGATATCATGACGTCAAACTTATGACACAGACTCAAGACTGCTAAGGTAAGAGGCCCAAGAAGTTTGGTGACGTTCGGCCTATAGGTGGCGCTATATGTAGCAAAAATGCATTTTTGCCCATATCTTTGGACCTCTTGGTCCAAATGTCACAAATGAGGTACCAATAGAATCCCTGGATGCAGCCGAGGTCAATGCACATTATGACGTCATGAGCGCCATCTTGAATTGTCCGCCATTTTGAATTTAATCAAAAAGCTTAAAAAAGCATTTCAGGTCACAGAGATTGTCCAATTTTCACGAAACTTGGCACATAGACTGTTAAGACCAAGCCGCACAAAAGTTATCCAAGGGAATTTTTAATTAGGCTTCCATTTTTCCATAAAAGCCAATCAAACTCGAGGTTGACGCCCCCAAACCGGAAGTGAGGTCATATCTTGGCAACCATTTGATATCATGACGTCAAACTTATAACACAGACTCAAGACTGCTAAGGTAAGAGGCCCAAGAAGTTTGGTGACGTTCGGCCTATAGGTGGCGCTATATGTATCAAAAATGCATTTTTGCTCATATCTTTGGACCCGTTGGTCCACATTTCACAAATGAGGTACCAGTAGAATCCCTGGATACAGTCGAGGTCAACACACTTAATGACGTTATTTGCGCCATCTTGGATTGTCCGCCATTTTGAATTTAATCAAAAACCTTCAAAACGCATTTCAGGCCACTAAGATTGTCCAATCTCCACGAGACTTGGCACATAGAGTCTTCAGACCAAGCCGCACATAAGTTATTATGTGGATTTTTTTAGTTAAATTCCGTGTAACCGCGGCAGCCAATCAAACTCGATGCCGACGCGCAAATGGGACATTTGGCCGTATCTCTGCGATGCATTGGTGTATCGATGCCAAACTTGGTGCATGGACTCACGATGCCTTCCTGAGCAGCCCAAGCCTTCCCTATTGTGCCATTCTGCTAGGACCCCCACATTGCTGCTTGCAGCTATATTTATTATTATTATTCTTCAATTTCTGCTGCAATGTAAGTCTATGGCAGCCCCATGAACGCTATGGTAAAAAGTTGTGAAATTTGGCACACGTAATTAGCCAAGTGCCAATTACAAACTCAAGAATTTTCATGGCCCAAGAGTCTACTCTCTAGCGCCACCAACACGTCAAAGTTCAAAGTGCATTCAGCCTAATAACTTTTGACTACTTGGTCCAAATTTCACAAACAAGACATCATTGGAATCCTTGGATCATGACGAGTCCAACGCACCCTATGACGTCAATTTGCGTATACCTAGATTTTCCGCCATTTTGAATTTTATCAAAAAGCTAAAAAAAGCATTTCAGGTCACAGAGATTGTCCAATTTTCACGAAACTTGGCACATAGACTCTTAAGACCAAGCCGCACAAAAGTTATCATGTGGAATTTTTAATTAGGCTTCCAATTTTCCATAAAAGCCAATCAAACTCGAGGTTGACGCCCCCAAACCGGAAGTGAGGTCATATCTTGGCAACCATTTGATATCATGACGTCAAACTTATGACACAGACTCAAAACTGCTATGGTAAGAGGCCCAAGAAGTTTGGTGACGTTCGGCCTATAGGTGGCGCTCTATGTAGCAAAAATGCATTTTTGCCCATATCTTTGGACCACTTGGTCCAAATGTCACAAATGAGGTACCAATGGAATCCCTGGATGCAGCCGAGGTCAATGCACATCATGACGTCATGAGCGCCATCTTGGACTGTCCGCCATTTTGAATTTAATCAAAAACCTTCAAAACGCATTTCAGGCCACTAAGATTGTCCAATCTCCACGAGACTTGGCACATAAAATCTTCAGACCAAGCCGCACATAAGTTATTATGTGGATTTTTTTATTTCACTTCCGTGTAACCGCGGCAGCCAATCAAACTCCATGCCGACGCGCAAATGGGACATTTGGCCGTATCTCTGCGATGCATTGATGTATCGATGCCAAACTTGGTGCATGGACTCACGACGCCTTCCTGAGCAGCCCAAGCCTTCCCTATTGTGCCATTCTGCTAGGACCCCCACATTGCTGCTTGCAGCTATATTTGGGGGTCCTAGCAGCGAAGCTGCAGGAACCCATTGAGTTAGTAGCTTTTCCTATTATTATTAATCCGTTTCTGCTGCAATTGAAGTCTATGGCAGCCCCATGAACGCTATGGTAAAAAGTTGTGAAATTTGGCACACGTAATCAGCTAAGTGCCAAAGCCAATATCAAGAATTTTCATGCCCCAAGAGCTTACTCTCTAGCGCCACCAACACGCCAAAGTTCAAAGTGCATTCAGCCTAATAACTTTGGACTACTTGGTCCAAATTTCACAAATGAGGCATCGTTGGAATCCTTGGATCATGACGAGTCCAACGCATCCTATGACGTCAATTTGCGTATACTTAGATTTTCCGCCATTTTGAATTTTATCAAAAAGCTTAAAAAAGCATTTCAGGTCACAGAGATTGTCCAATTATCACGAAACTTGGCACATAGACTCTTAAGACCAAGCCGCACAAAAGTTATCGTGTGGAATTTTTAATTAGGCTTCCATTTTTCCTTAAAAGCCAATCAAACTCGAGGTTGATGCCCCCAAACCGGAAGTGAGGTCATATCTTGGCAACCATTTGATATCATGACGTCAAACTTATAACACAGACTCAAGACTGCTAAGGTAAGAGGCCCAAGAAGTTTGGTGACGTTCGGCCTATAGGTGGCGCTATATGTAGCAAAAATGCATTTTTGCTCATATCTTTGGACCCCTTGGTCCACATTTCACAAATGAGGTACCAGTAGAATCCCTGGATAAGGACGAGGTCAACACACTTAATGACGTCATTTGCGCCATCTTGGATTGTCCGCCATTTTGAATTTAATCAAAAACCTTCAAAACGCATTTCAGGCCACTAAGATTGTCCAATCTCCACGAGACTTGGCACATAGAATCTTCAGACCAAGCCGCACAAAAGTTATTATGTGGATTTTTTTATTTAACTTCCGTGTAACCGCGACAGCCAATCAAACTCCATGCCGACGCGCAAATGGGACATTTGGCCGTATCTCTGCGATGCATTGATGTATCGATGCCAAACTTGGTGCATGGACTCACGATGCCTTCCTGAGCAGCCCAAGCCTTCCCTATTGTGCCATTCTGCTAGGACCCCCACATTGCTGCTTGCAGCTATATTTATTATTGATCCGTTTCTGCTGCAATTGAAGTCTATGGCAGCCCCATGAACGCTATGCGAGAAAGTTGTGAAATTTGGCACACGTAATCAGCCAAGTGCCAAAGCCAAAGTCAAGAATATTCATGCCCCAAGAGCTTACTCTCTAGCGCCACCAACACGTCAAAGTTCAACGTGCATTAAGCCTAATAACTTTGGACTACTTGGTCCAAATTTCACAAATGAGGCATCGTTGGAATCCTTGGATCATGACGAGTCCAACGCACCCTATGACGTCAATTTACGTATACTTAGATTTTCCGCCATTTTGAATTTTATCAAAAAGCTTAAAAAAGCATTTCAGGTCACAGAGATTGTCCAATTATCACGAAACTTGGCACATAGACTCTTAAGACCAAGCCGCACAAAAGTTATCGTGTGAAATTTTTAATTAGGCTTCCATTTTTCCATAAAAGCCAATCAAACTCGAGGTTGACGCCCCCAAACCGGAAGTGAGGTCATATCTTGGCAACCATTTGATATCATGACGTCAAACTAATAACACACACTCAAGACTGCTAAAGTAAGAGGCCCAAGAAGTTTGGTGACGTTTGGCCTATAGGTGGCGCTATATGTAGCAAAAATGCATTTTTGCTCATATCTTTGGACCCCTTGGTCCACATTTCACAAATGAGGTACCAGTGGAATCCCTGGATCAGGACGAGGTCAACACACTTAATGACGTCATCTGCGCCATCTTGGATTGTCCGCCATTTTGAATTTAATCAAAAACCTTCAAAACGCATTTCAGGCCACTAAGATTGTCCAATCTCCACGGGACTTGGCACATATAATCTTCAGACCATGCCGCACATAAGTTATTATATGGATTTTTTTATTTAACTTCCCTGTAACTGCGGCAGCCAATCAAACTCCATGCCGATGCACAAATGGGACATTTGGCCGTATCTATGTGATGCATTGATGTATCGATGCCAAACTTGGTGCATGGACTCACGACGCCTTCCTGAGCGTTCCAAGCCTTCCCTATTGTGCCATTCTGCTAGGACCCCCACATTGCTGCTTGCAGCTATATTTATTCCTCTACTTTCCGCTGCAATTGAAGTCTATGGCAGCCCCATGAACGCTATGATAAAAAGTTGTGAAATTTGGCACACGTAATCAGCCAAGTGCCAAAGCCAAAGTCAAGAATTTTCATGCCCCAAGAGCTTACTCTCTAGCGCCACCAACACGCCAAAGTTCAAAGTGCATTCAGCCTAATAACTTTTGACTACTTGGTCCAAATTTCACAAATAAGGCATCCTTGGAATGCTTGGATCATGACGAGTCCAACGCACCCTATGACGTCAATTTGCGTATACCTAGATTTTCCGCCATTTTGAATTATATTAAAAAGCTTAAAAAAGCATTTCAGGTCACAGAGATTGTCCAATTATCACGAAACTTGGCACATAGACTCTTATGACCAAGCCGCACAAAAGTTATCGTGTGGAATTTTTAATTAGGCTTCAATTTTTCCATAGAAGCCAATCAAACTCGAGGTTGACGCCCCCAAACCGGAAGTGAGGTCATATCTTGGCAACCATTTGATATCATGACGTCAAACTTATGACACAGATTCAAAACTGCTAAGGTAAGAGGCCCAAGAAGTTTGGTGACGTTCGGCCTATAGGTGGCGCTATATGTAGCAAAAATGCATTTTTGCTCATATCTTTGGACCCCTTGGTCCACATTTCACAAATGAGGTACCTGTAGAATCCCTGGATAAGGACGAGGTCAACACACTTAATGACGTCATTTGCGCCATCTTGGATTGTCCGCCATTTTGAATTTAATCAAAAACCTTCAAAACGCATTTCCGGCCACTAAGATTGTCCAATCTCCACGAGACTTGGCACATAGAATCTTCAGACCAAGCCGCACATAAGTTATCATGTGGATTTTTTTATTTAACTTCCGTGTAACCGCGGCAGCCAATCAAACTCCATGCCGACGCGCAAATGGGACATTTGGACGTATCTCTGTGATGCATTGCTGTATCGATGCCAAACTTGGTGCATGGACTCACAAAGCCTTCCTGAGCGGCCCAAGCCATCCCTATTGTGCCATTCTGCTAGGACCCCCACATCGCTGCTTGCAGCTATATTTCCTCTACTTTCTGCTGCAATTGAAGTCTATGGCAGCCCCATGAACGCTATGGTAAAAAGTTGTGAAATTTGGCACACTTAATTAGCCAAGTGCCAAAATGAAACTCAAGAATTTTCATGGCCCAAGAGCTTACTCTCTAGCGCCACCAACACGTCAAAGTTCAAAGTGCATTAAGCCTAATAACTTTTGACTCCTTGGTCCAAATTTCACATACAAGGTATCGTTGGAATCCTTGAATCATGACGAGTCCAACGCACCCTATGACGTCAATTTGCGTATACTTAGATTTTCCGCCATTTTGAATTTTATAAAAAAGCTTAAAAAAGCATTTCAGGTCACAGAGATTGTCCAATTATCACGAAACTTGGCACATAGACTCTTCAGACCAAGCCGCACAAAAGTTATCCAAGGGAATTTTTAATTAGGCTTCCATTTTTCCATAAAAGCCAATCAAACTCGAGGTTGACGCCCCCAAACCGGAAGTGAGGTCATATCTTGGCAACCATTTGATATCATGACGTCAAACTTATAACACAGACTCAAGACTGCTAAGTTAAGAGACCCAAGAAGTTTGGTGACGTTCGGCCTATAGGTGGTGCTATATGTAGCCAAAATGCATTTTTGCTCATATCTTTGGACCCCTTGGTCCACATTTCACAAATGAGGTACCAGTAGAATCCCTGGATAAGGACGAGGTCATTACACTTAATGACGTCATTTGCGCCATCTTGGATTGTCCGCCATTTTGAATTTAATCAAAAACCTTCAAAACGCATTTCAGGCCACTAAGATTGTCCAATCTCCACGAGACTTGGCACATAGAATCTTCAGACCACGCCGCACATAAGTTATTATGTGGATTTTTTTATTTCACTTCCGTGTAACCGCGGCAGCCAATCAAACTCCATGCCGACAAGCAAATGGGACATTTGGCCGTATCTCTGCGATGCATTGATGTATCGATGCCAAACTTGGTGTATGGACTCACGACGCCTTCCTGAGCAGCCCAAGCCTTCCCTATTGTGCCATTCTGCTAGGACCCCCACATCGCTGCTTGCAGCTATATTTATTATTAATCCGTTTCTGCTGCAATTGAAGTCTATGGCAGCCCCATGAACGCTATGGTAAAAAGTTGTGAAATTTGGCACACTTAATCAGCCAAGTGCCAAAGGCAATGTCAAGAATTTTCATGCCCCAAAAGCTTACTCTCTAGCGCCACCAACACGCCAAAGTTCAAAGTGCATTCAGCCTAATAACTTTTGAATACTAGGCCCAAATTTCACAAACAAGACATCATTGGAATCCTTGGATCATGACGAGTCCAACGCACCCTATGACGTCAATTTGCGTATACTTAGATTTTCCGCCATTTTGAATTTGATCAAAAAGCTTAAAAAAGCATTTCAGGTCACAGAGATTGTCCAATTATCACGAAACTTGGCATATAGACTCTTAAGACCAAGCCGCACAAAAGTTATCGTGTGGAATTTTTAATTAGGCTTCCATTTTTCCATAAAAGCCAATCAAACTCGAGGTTGACGCCCCCAAACCGGAAGTGAGGTCATATCTTGGCAACCATTTGATGTAATGACGTCAAACTTATAACACAGACCCAAGACTGCTAAGGTAAGACGCCCAAGAAGTTTGGTGACGTTCGGCCTATAGGTGGCGCTATATGTAGCCAAAATGCATTTTTGCCCATATCTTTAGACCACTTGGTCCAAATGTCAGAAATGAGGTAACAATGGAATCCCTGGATGAAGCCAAGGTCAATGCACATCATGACGTCATCAGCGCCATCTTGGAATGTCCACCATTTTGAATTTAATCGAAAACCTCCAAAAAGCATTTCAGGCCTCTGAGAGTGTCCAATCTCGACGGAACTTGGCAAATAGAATCTTCAGACCAAGCCGCACATAAGTTATTATGTGGATTTTTTTATTTCACTTCCGTGTAACCGCGGCAGCCAATCAAACTCCATGCAGACGAGGAAATGGGACATTTGGCCGTATCTCTGCGATGCATGGATGTATCGATGCCAAACTTGGTGCATGGACCCACGACACCTTCCTGAGCGGCCCAATTCTTGCCTATTGTGCCATTCTGCTAGGACCCCCACATCGCTGCTTGCAGCTATATTTATTGGGGGTCCTAGCAGCGAAGCTGCAGGAACCCATTGAGTTAGTAGCTTTTCCTATTATTATTATTATTATTATTATTAATCCGTTTCCGCTGCAATTGAAGTCTATGGCAGCCCCATGAACGCTATGGTAAAAAGTTGTGAAATTTGGCACACCTAATCAGCCAAGTGCCAAAACCAAAGTCAAGAATTTTCATGCCCCAAGAGCTTACTCTCTAGCGCCACCAACACGTCAAAGTTCAAAGTGCATTAAGCCTAATAACTTTGGACTACTTGGTCCAAATTTCACAAATGAGGCATCATTGGAATCCTTGGATCATGACGAGTCCAACGCACCCTACGACGTCAATTTGCGTATGCCTAGATTTTCCGCCATTTTGAATTTTATCAAAAAGCTTAAAAAAGCATTTCAGGTCACAGAAATTGTCCAATTTACACGAAACTTGGCACATAGACTCTTAAGACCAAGCCGCACAAAAGTTATCCAAGGGAATTTTTAATTAGGCTTCCATTTTTCCATAAAAGCCAATCAAATTCGACGTTGACGCCCCCAAACCGGAAGTGAGGCCATATCTTGGTAACCATTTGATGTTATGATGTCAAACTTATAACACAGACTTACGACCAAGATGGTAAGAGGCCCAAGAAGTTTGGTGACGTTCGGCCTATAGGTGGCGCTATATGTAGCCAAAATGCATTTTTGCTCATAACTTTGGACCCCTTGGTCCAAATGTCACAAATCAGGTACCAATGGAATCCCTGGATGCAGCCGAGGTCAATGCACGTCATGACGTCATGAGCGCCATCTTGGATTGTCCGCCATTTTGAATTTAATCGAAAACCTTCAAAAAGCATTTCAGGCCACTGAGATTGTCCAATCTCGACGGAACTTGGCAAATACAATCTTCAGACCAAGCCGCACATAAGTTATCATGTGGATTTTTTTACTTCACTTCCGTGTAACCGCGACAGCCAATCAAACTCTACGCCGATGCGTAAACGGGACATTTGGCCGTATCTCTGCGATGCATTGATGTATCGATGCCAAACTTGTTGCATGGACTCAAGACGCCTTCCTGAGCAGCCCAAGCCTTGCCTATTGGGCCATTCTGCTAGGACCCCCACATTGCTGCTTGCAGCTATATTTATTCCTCTACTTTCCGCTGCAATTGAAGTCTATGGCAGCCCCATGAACGCTATGGTAAAAAGTTGTGAAATTTGGCACACGTAATCAGCCAAGTGCCAAAGCCAAAGTCAAGAATTTTCATGCCCCAAGAGCTTACTCTCTAGCGCCACCAACACGCCAAAGTTCAAAGTGCATTCAGCCTAATATCTTTGGACTGCTTGGTCCAAATTTCACAAATGAGGCATCGTTGGAATCCTTGGATCATGACGAGTCCAACGCACACTATGACGTCAATTTGCGTATACTTAGATTTTCCGCCATTTTGAATTTTATCAAAAAGCTTAAAAAAGCATTTCAGGTCACAGAGATTGTCCAATTATCACGAAACTTGGCACATAGACTCTTAAGACCAAGCCGCACAAAAGTTATCGTGTGGAATTTTTAATTAGGCTTCAATTTTTCCATAAAAGCCAATCAAACTTGAGGTTTACGCCCCCAAACCGGAAGTGAGGTCATATCTTGGCAACCATTTGATATCATGACGTCAAACTTATAACACAGACTCAAGACTGGTAACGTAAGAGGCCCAAGAAGTTTGGTGACGTTCGGCCTATAGGTGGCGCTATATGTAGCAAAAATGCATTTTTGCTCATATCTTTGGACCTCTTGGTCCACATTTCACAAATGAGGTACCAGTAGAATCCCTGGATAAGGACGAGGTCAACACACTTAATGACGTCATTTGCGCCATCTTGGATTGTCCGCCATTTTGAATTTAATCAAAAACCTTCAAAACGCATTTCAGGCCACTAAGATTGTCCAATCTCCACGAGACTTGGCACATAGAATCTTCAGACCAAGCCGCACATAAGTTATTATGTGGATTTTTTTATTTCACTTCCGTGTAACCGCGGCAGCCAATCAAACTCCATGCCGACGCGCAAATGGGACATTTGGCCGTATCTCTGCGATGCATTGATGTATCGATGCCAAACTTGGTGCATGGACTCACGACGCCTTCCTGAGCGGCCCAAGCCTTCCCTATTGTGCCATTCTGCTAGGACCCCCACATCGCTGCTTGCAGCTATATTTGGGGGTCCTAGCAGCGAAGCTGCAGGAACCCATTGTGTTACTAGCTTTTCTTATTATTGGGGGTCCTAGCAGCGAAGCTGCAGGAACCCATTGAGTTAGTAGCTTTTCCTATTATTATTATTATTATTATTGATCTACTTTCTGCTGCAATTGAAGTCTATGGCAGCCCCATGAACGCTATGGTAAAAAGTTGTGAAATTTGGCACACGTAATTAGCCAAGTGCCAATCACAAACTCAAGAATTTTCATGGCCCAAGAGCTTACTCTCTAGCGCCACCAACACGCCAAAGTTCAAAGTGCATTCAGCCTAATAACTTTTGAATACTTGGCCCAAATTTCACAAACAAGACATCATTGGAATCCTTGGATCATGACGAGTCCAACGCACCCTATGACGTCAATTTGCGTATACCTAGATTTTCCGCCATTTTGAATTTTATCAAAAAGCTTAAAAAAGCATTTCAGGTCACAGAGATTGTCCAATTATCACGAAACTTGGCACATAGACTCTTAAGACCAAGCCGCACAAAAGTTATCGTGTGGAATTTTTAATTAGGCTTCCATTTTTCCATAAAAGCCAATCAAACTCGAGGTTGACGCCCCCAAACCGGAAGTGAGGTCATATCTTAGCAACCATTTGATGTTATGATGTCAAACTTATAACACAGACTCAAGACTGCTAAGGTAAGAGGCCCAAGAAGTTTGGTGACGTTCGGCCTATAGGTGGCGCTATATGTAGCCAAAATGCATTTTTGCCCATATCTTTGGACCACTTGGTCCAAATGTCACAAATGAGGTACCAATGGAATCCCTGGATGCAGCCGAGGTCAATGCACATCATGACGTCATCAGCTCCATCTTGGAATGTCCGCCATTTTGAATTTAATCGAAAACCTTCAAAAAGCATTTCAGGCCTCTGAGAGTGTCCAATCTCGACGGAACTTGGCAAATAGAATCTTCAGACCAAGCCGCACATAAGTTATCATGTGGATTTTTTTATTTCACTTCCGTGTAACCGCGGCAGCCAATCAAACTCCATCCCGACGCGCAAATGGGACATTTGGCCGTATCTCTGCGATGCATGGATGTATCGATGCCAAACTTGGTGCATGAACTCACGACGCCTTCCTGAGCAGCCCAAGCCTTGCCTATTGTGCCATTCTGCTAGGACCCCCACATCGCTGCTTGCAGCTATATTTATTATTATTATTCTTCAATTTCCGCTGCAATGTAAGTCTATGGCAGCCCCATGAACGCTATGGTAAAAAGTTGTGAAATTTGGCACACGTAATCAGCCAAGTGCCAAAGCCAAAGTCAAGAATTTTCATGCCCAAAGAGCTTACTCTCTAGCGCCACCAACACGCCAAAGTTCAAAGTGCATTCAGCCTAATATCTTTGGACTGCTTGGTCCAAATTTCACAAATGAGGCATCGTTGGAATCCTTGGATCATGACGAGTCCAACGCACACTATGACGTCAATTTGCGTATACTTAGATTTTCCGCCATTTTGAATTTTATCAAAAAGCTTAAAAAAGCATTTCAGGTCACAGAGATTGTCCAATTATCACGAAACTTGGCACATAGACTCTTAAGACCAAGCCGCACAAAAGTTATCATGTGGAATTTTTAATTAGGCTTCCATTTTTCGATAAAAACCAATCAAACTCGAGGTTAACGCCCCCAAACCGGAAGTGAGGTCATATCTTGGCAACCATTTGATGTTATGACGTCAAACTTATAACACAGAGTCAAGACTGCTAAGGTAAGGGGCCCAAGAAGTTTGGTGACGTTCGGCCTATAGGTGGCGCTATATGTAGCCAAAATGCATTTTTGCCCATATCTTTGGACCACTTGGTCCAAATGTCACAAATGAGGTACCAATGGAATCCCTGGATGCAGCCGAGGTCAATCCACATCATGACGTCATCAGCGCCATCTTGGAATGTCCGCCATTTTGAATGTAATCGAAAACCTTCAAAAAGCATTTCAGGCCTCTGAGAGTGTCCAATCTCGACGGAACTTGGCAAATAGAATCTTCAGACCAAGCCGCACATAAGTTATCATGTGGATTTTTTTATTTCACTTCCGTGTAACCGCGGCAGCCAATCAAACTCCATGCCGACGCGCAAATGGGACATTTGGCCGTATCGCTGCGATGCATTGATGTATCGATGCCAAACTTGGTGCATGGACTCACGACGCCTTCCTGAGCTGCCCAAGCCTTCCCTATTATGCCATTCTGCTAGGACCCCCACATCGCTGCTTGCAGCTATATTTATTCCTCTACTTTCCGCTGCAATTGAAGTCTATGGCAGCCCCATGAACGCTATGGTAAAAAGTTGTGAAATTTGGCACACGTAATCAGCCAAGTGCCAAAGCCAAAGTCAAGAATTTTCATGCCCCAAGAGCTTACTCTCTAGCGCCACCAACACGCCAAAGTTCAAAGTGCATTCAGCCTAATAACTTTGGACTGCTTGGTCCAAATTTCACAAATGAGGCATCGTTGGAATCCTTGGATCATGACGAGTCCAACGCACCCTATGACGTCAATTTGCGTATACTTAGATTTTCCGCCATTTTGAATTTTATCAAAAAGCTTAAAAAAGCATTTCAGGTCACAGAGATTGTCCAATTATCACGACACTTGGCACATAGACTCTTAAGACCAAGCCGCACAAAAGTTATCCAAGGGAATTTTTAATTAGGCTTCAATTTTTCCATAAAAGCCAATCAAACTTGAGGTTGACGCCCCCAAACCGGAAGTGAGGTCATATCTTGGCAACCATTTGATATCATGACGTCAAACTTATAACACAGACTCAAGACTGCTAAGGTAAGATGCCCAAGAAGTTTGGTGACGTTCGGCTTATAGGTGGCGCTATATGTAGCAAAAATGCATTTTTGCTCATATCTTTTGACCCGTTGGTCCACATTTCACAAATGAGGTACCAGTAGAATCCCTGGATACAGACGAGGTCAACACACTTAATGACGTCATTTGCGCCATCTTGGATTTTCCGCCATTTTGAATTTAATCAAAAACCTTCAAAACGCATTTCAGGCCACTAAGATTGTCCAATCTCCACGAGACTTGGCACATAGAATCTTCAGACCAAGCCGCACATAAGTTATTAGGTGGATTTTTTTATTTCACTTCCGTGTAACCGCGGCAGCCAATCAAACTCCATGCCGACGCGCAAATGGGACATTTGGCCGTATCTCTGCGATGCATTGGTGTATCGATGCAAAACTTGGTGCATGGACTCACGACGCCTTCCTGAGCGGCCCAAGCCTTCCCTATTGTGCCATTCTGCTAGGACCCCCACATCGCTGCTTGCAGCTATATTTGGGGGTCCTAGCAGCGAAGCTGCAGGAACCCATTGTGTTACTAGCTTTTCTTATTATTGGGGGTCCTAGCAGCGAAGCTGCAGGAACCCATTGAGTTAGTAGCTTTTCCTATTATTATTATTGGGGGCCTAGCAGCGAAGCTGCGAAGGCACCCATTGTGTTAGTAGCTTTTCTTATTATTATTATCGATCTACTTTCTTCTGCAATTGAAGTCTATGGCAGCCCCATGAACGCTATGGTAAAAAGTTGTGAAATTTTGCACACGTAATCAGCCAAGTGCCAAAGCCAAAGTCAAGAATTTTCATGACCCAAGAGCTTACTCTCTAGCGCCACCAACACGCCAAAGTTCAAAGTGCATTCAGCCTAATAACTTTGGACTACTTGGTCCAAATTTCACAAATGAGGCATCGTTGGAATCCTTGGATCATGACGAGTCCAACGCACCCTATGACGTCAATTTGCGTGTACTTAGATTTTCCGCCATTTTGAATTTGATCAAAAAGCTTAAAAAAGCATTTCAGGTCACAGAGATTGTCCAATTATCACGAAACTTGGCACATAGACTCTTAAGACCAAGCCGCACAAAAGTTATCGTGTGGAATTTTTAATTAGGCTTCCATTTTTTCATAAAAGCCAATCAAACTCGAGGTTGACGCCCCCAAACCGGAAGTGAGGTCATATCTTGGCAACCATTTGATATTATGACGTCAAACTTCTAACACAGACTCAAGACCACTAAGGTAAGAGGCCCAAGAAGTTTGATGACGTTTGGCCAATAGGTGGCGCTATAAGCAGCTAAAATGCATTTTTGCTCATATCTTTGGAGCCCTTGGTCCAAATGTCACAAATGAGGTATCATTTTAATCCCTCGATATAGTCGAGGTCAACGCACCTCATGACGTCATCAGCGCCATCTTGGATTTACCGCCATTTTGAATTTAATCGAAAACCTTAAAAAAGCATTTCAGGCCACGCAGATTGCCTAATCATCACAGGACTTGGTACATAGAATCTTCAGACCAAGCCGCACATAAGTTATTACGTGGATTTTTTTATTACACTTCCGTTTACCCGCGGCAGCCAATCAAACTCTACGCCGACACGCAAACGGGACATTTGGCCATATCTCTGCAATGCATTGATGTATCGAGGCCAAACTTGGTGCATGGTCTCACGAAGCCTTCCTGAGCAGCCCAAGCCTTCCCTATTGTGCCATTCTGCTAGGCCCCCATATCGCTGCTTGCAGCTATATTTATTATTGGGGGTCCTAGCAGCGAAGCTGCAGGAACCCATTGTGTTAGTAGCTTTTCCTATTATTATTATTATTATTATTGGGGGTCCTAGCAGCGAAGCTGCAGGAACCCATTGTGTTAGTAGCTTTTCTTATTATTATTGATCCGTTTCTGCTGCAATTGAAGTCTATGGCAGCCCCATGAACGCTATGCGAGAAATTTGTGAAATTTGGCACACGTAATCAGCCAAGTGCCAAAGCCAAAGTCAAGAATTTTCATGCCCCAAGAGCTTACTCTCTAGCGCCACCAACATGCCAAAGTTCAAAGTGCATTCAGCCTAATAACTTTGGACTACTTTGTCCAAATTTCACAAATAAGGCATCGTTGGAATCCTTGGATCATGACGAGTCCAACGCACCCTATGACGTCAATTTGCGTATACTTAGATTTTCCGCCATTTTGAATTTTATCAAAAAGCTTAAAAAAGCATTTCAGATCACACAAATTGTCAAATCGTCACGAAACTTGGCATATAGACTCTTCAGACCAAGCCGCACAAAAGTTATCGTGTGGAATTTTTAATTAGGCTTCCGATTTTCCATAAAACCCAATCAAACTCGAGGTTGACGCCCCCAAACCGGAAGTGAGGCCATATCTTGGCAACCATTTGATATTATGACGTCAAACTTATAACACAGACTCAAGACCAAGATGGTAAGAGGCCGAGGAAGTTTGGTGATGTTTGGCCTATAGGTGGCGCTACATGTAGCCAAAATGCATTTTTGCCCATATCTTTGGACCATTTGGTCCAAATGTCACAAATGAGGTACCAATGGAATCCCTGGATGCAGCCGAGGTCAATGCACGTCATGACGTCATGAGCGCCATCTTGGATTGTCCGCCATTTTGAATTTAATCGAAAACCTTCAAAAAGCATTTCAGGCCTCTGAGAGTGTCCAATCTCGACGGAACTTGGCAAATAGAATCTTCAGACCAAGCAGCACATAAGGTATCATGTGGATTTTTTTATTTCACTTCCGTGTAACCGCGGCAGCCAATCAAACTCCACGCCGACGCGCAAATGGGACATTTGGCCGTATCTCTGCGATGCATTGATGTATCGATGCCAAACTTGGTGCATGGACTCACGCCGCCTTCCTGAGCAGCCCAAGCCTTGCCTATTGTGCCATTCTGCTAGGACCCCCACATCGCTGCTTGCAGCTATATTTATTATTATTATTATTCCTCTACTTTCTGCTGCAATTGAAGTCTATGGCAGCCCCATGAACGCTATGGTAAAAAGTTGTGAAATTTGGCACACTTAATCAGCCAAGTGCCAAAAGCAAACTCAAGAAATTTCATGGCCCAAGACCTTACTCTCTAGCGCCACCAACACGTCAAAGTTCAAAGTGCATTCAGCCTAATAACTTTTGAATACTTGGCCCAAATTTCACAAACAAAACATCATTGGAATTCTTGGATCATGACGAGTCCAACGCACCCTATGACGTCAATTTGCGTATACTTAGATTTTCCGCCATTTTGAATTTTATCAAAAAGCTTAAAAAAGCATTTCAGGTCACAGAGATTGTCCAATTTTCACGAAACTTGGCACATAGACTCTTAAGACCAAGCCGCACAAAAGTTATCCAAGGGAATTTTTAATTAGGCTTCCATTTTTCCATAAAAGCCAATCAAACTCGAGGTTGACGCCCCCAAACCGGAAGTGAGGTCATATCTTGGCAACCATTTGATGTTATGACGTCAAACTTATAACACCGACTCAAGACTGCAAACGTAAGAGGCCCAAGAAGTTTGGTGACGTTCGGCCTATAGGTGGCGCTATATGTAGCCAAAATGCATTTTTGCCCATATCTTTGGACCACTTGGTCTAAATGTCACAAATGAGGTACCAATGGAATCCCTGGATGCAGCCGAGGTCAATGCATATCATGACGTCATCTGCGCCATCTTGGAATGTCCGCCATTTTGAATTTAATCGAAAACCTTCAAAAAGCATTTCAGGCCTCTGAGAGTGTCCAATCTCGACGGAACTTGGCAAATAGAATCTTCAGACCAAGCCGCACATAAGTTATCATGTGGATTTTTTTATTTAACCTCCGTGTAACCGCGGCAGCCAATCAGACACCATGCCGACGCGCAAATGGGACATTTGGCCGTATCTCTGCGATGCATTGATGTATCGATGCCAAACTTGGTGCATGGACTCACGACGCCTTCCTGAGCAGCCCAAGCCTTGCCTATTGTGCCATTCTGCTAGGACCCCCACATCGCTGCTTGCAGCTATATTTATTATTATTATTATTCCTCTACTTTCTGCTGCAATTGAAGTCTATGGCAGCCCCATGAACGCTATGGTAAAAAGTTGTGAAATTTGGCACACTTAATCAGCCAAGTGCCAAAAGCAAACTCAAGAATTTTCATGGCCCAAGACCTTACTCTCTAGCGCCACCAACACGTCAAAGTTCAAAGTGCATTCAGCCTAATAACTTTTGAATACTTGGCCCAAATTTCACAAACAAGACATCATTGGAATCCTTGGATCATGTCGAGTCCAACGCACCCTATGACGTCAATTTGCGTATACTTAGATTTTCCGCCATTTTGAATTTTATCAAAAAGCTTAAAAAAGCATTTCAGGTCACAGAGATTGTCCAATTTTCACGAAACTTGGCACATAGACTCTTAAGACCAAGCCGCACAAAAGTTATCGTGTGGAATTTTTAATTAGGCTTCCATTTTTCCATAAAAGCCAATCAAACTCGAGGTTGACGCCCCCAAACCGGAAGTGAGGTCATATCTTGGCAACCATTTGATATCTTGACGTCAAACTTATAACACAATCTCAAGACTGCTAAGGTAAGATGCCCAAGAAGTTTGGTGACGTTCGGCCTATAGGTGGCGCTATATGTAGCAAAAATGCATTTTTGCTCATAACTTTTGACCCGTTGGTCCACATTTCACAAATGAGGTACCAGTAGAATTCCTGGATACAGACGAGGTCAACACACTTAATGACGTCATTTGCGCCATCTTGGATTTTCCGCCATTTTGAATTTAATCAAAAACCTTCAAAACGCATTTCAGGCCACTAAGATTGTCCAATCTCCACGAGACTTGGCACATAGAATCTTCAGACCAAGCCGCAAATAAGTTATTAGGTGGATTTTTTTATTTCACTTCCGTGTAACCGCGGCAGCCAATCAAACTCCATGCCGACGCGCAAATGGGACATTTGGCCGTATCTCTGCGATGCATTGATGTATCGATGCCAAACTTGGTGCATGGACTCACGACGCCTTCCTGAGCGGCCCAAGCCTTCCCTATTGTGCCATTCTGCTAGGACCCCCACATCGCTGCTTGCAGCTATATTTGGGGGTCCTAGCAGCGAAGCTGCAGGAACCCATTGTGTTAGTAGCTTTTCCTATTATTATTATTAT
This sequence comes from Odontesthes bonariensis, assembly GCF_027942865.1. Classification (NCBI taxonomy): domain Eukaryota; kingdom Metazoa; phylum Chordata; class Actinopteri; order Atheriniformes; family Atherinopsidae; genus Odontesthes; species Odontesthes bonariensis. Next base: position 1,998,547 of record NC_134517.1, on the reverse strand, counting down.
TATTATTATTCCTCTACTTTCTGCTGCAATTGAAGCCTATGGCAGCCCCATGAACGCTATGGTAAAAAGTTGTGAAATTTGGCACACGTAATCAGCCAAGTGCTAAAGCCAATGTCAAGAATTTTCATGCCCCAAAAGCTTACTCTCTAGCGCCACCAACACGCCAAAGTTCAAAGTGCATTCAGCCTAATAACTTTTGAATACTTGGCCCAAATTTCATAAACAAGACATCATTGGAATCCTTGGATTATGACGAGTCCAACGCACCCTATGACGTCAATTTGCGTATACCTAGATTTTCCGCCATTTTGAATTTTATCAAAAAGCTTAAAAAAGCATTTCAGGTCACACAGATTGTCAAATCTTCACGAAACTTGGCACATAGACTCTTAAGACCAAGCCGCACAAAAGTTATCATGTGGAATTTTTAATTAGGCTTCCATTTTTCGATAAAAGCCAATCAAACTCGAGGTTGACGCCCCCAAACCGGAAGTGAGGTTATATCTTGGCAACCATTTGATGTTATGACGTCAAACTTATAACACAGACTCAAGACTGCTAAGGTAAGGGGCCCAAGAAGTTTGGTGACGTTCGGCCTATAGGTGGCGCTATATGTAGCCAAAACGCATTTTTGCCCATATCTTTGGACCACTTGGTCCAAATGTCACAAATGAGATACCAATGGAATCCCTGGATGCAGCCGAGGTCAATGCACATCATGACGTCATCAGCGCCATCTTGGAATGTCCGCCATTTTGAATTTAATCAAAAACCTTCAAAAAGCATTTCAGGCCTCTGAGAGTGTCCAATCTCGACGGAACTTGGCAAATAGAATCTTCAGACCAAGCCGCACATAAGTTATCATGTGGATTTTTTTATTTCACTTCCGTGTAACCGCGGCAGCCAATCAAACTCCACGCCGACGCGCAAATGGGACATTTGGCCGTATCTCTGCGATGCATTGATGTATCGATGCCAAACTTGGTGCATGGACTCACGACGCCTTCCTGAGCAGCCCAAGCCTTGCCTATTGTGCCATTCTGCTAGGACCCCCACATCGCTGCTTGCAGCTATATTTATTCCTCTACTTTCCGCTGCAATTGAAGTCTATGGCAGCCCCATGAACGCTATGGTAAAAAGTTGTGAAATTTGGCACACGTAATCAGCCAAGTGCCAAAGCCAAAGTCAAGAATTTTCATGCCCCAAGAGCTTACTCTCTAGCGCCACCAACACGCCAAAGTTCAAAGTGCATTCAGCCTAATAACTTTGGACTGCTTGGTCCAAATTTCACAAATGAGGCATCGTTGGAATCCTTGGATCATGACGAGTCCAACGCACCCTATGACGTCAATTTGCGTATACTTAGATTTTCCGCCATTTTGAATTTTATCAAAAAGCTTAAAAAAGCATTTCAGGTCACAGAGATTGTCCAATTATCACGAAACTTGGCACATAGACTCTTAAGACCAAGCCGCACAAAAGTTATCGTGTGGAATTTTTAATTAGGCTTCAATTTTTCCATAAAAGCCAATCAAACTTGAGGTTGACGCCCCCAAACCGGAAGTGAGGTCATATCTTGGCAACCATTTGATATCATGACGTCAAACTTATAACACAGACTCAAGACTGCTAAGGTAAGATGCCCAAGAAGTTTGGTGACGTTCGGCCTATAGGTGGCGCTATATGTAGCAAAAATGCATTTTTGCTCATATCTTTTGACCCGTTGGTCCACATTTCACAAATGAGGTACCAGTAGAATCCCTGGATACAGACGAGGTCAACACACTTAATGACGTCATTTGCGCCATCTTGGATTTTCCGCCATTTTGAATTTAATCAAAAACCTTCAAAACGCATTTCAGGCCACTAAGATTGTCCAATCTCCACGAGACTTGGCACATAGAATCTTCAGACCAAGCCGCACATAAGTTATTAGGTGGATTTTTTTATTTCACTTCCGTGTAACCGCGGCAGCCAATCAAACTCCATGCCGACGCGCAAATGGGACATTTGGCCGTATCTCTGCGATGCATTGATGTATCGATGCCAAACTTGGTGCATGGACTCACGACGCCTTCCTGAGCGGCCCAAGCCTTCCCTATTGTGCCATTCTGCTAGGACCCCCACATCGCTGCTTGCAGCTATATTTATTCCTCTACTTTCCGCTGCAATTGAAGTCTATGGCAGCCCCATGAACGCTATGGTAAAAAGTTGTGAAATTTGGCACACGTAATCAGCCAAGTGCCAAAGCCAAAGTCAAGAATTTTCATGACCCAAGAGCTTACTCTCTAGCGCCACCAACACGTCAAAGTTCAAAGTGCATTAAGCCTAATAACTTTGGACTACTTGGTCCAAATTTCACAAATGAGGCATCGTTGGAATCCTTGGATCATGGCGAGTCCAACGCACCCTATGACGTCAATTTGCGTATACTTAGATTTTCCGCCATTTTGAATTTTATCAAAAAGCTTAAAAAAGCATTTCAGGTCACAGAGATTGTCCAATTATCACGAAACTTGACACATAGACTCTTAAGACCAAGCCGCACAAAAGTTATCATGTGGAATTTTTAATTAGGCTTCCATTTTTCCATAAAAGCCAATCAAACTCGAGGTTGACGCCCCCAAACCGGAAGTGAGGTCATATCTTGGCAACCATTTGATATCATGACGTCAAACTTATAACACAGACTCAAGACTGCTAAGGCAAGAGGCCCAAGAAGTTTGGTGACGTTCGGCCTATAGGTGGCGCTATATGTAGCAAAAATGCATTTTTGCTCATATCTTTGGACCCCTTGGTCCACATTTCACAAATGAGGTACCAGTGGAATCCCTGGATAAGGTCGAGGTCAACACACTTAATGACGTCATCTGCGCCATCTTGGATTGTCCGCCATTTTGAATTTAATCAAAAACCTTCAAAACGCATTTCAGGCCACTAAGATTGTCCAATCTCCACGAGACTTGGCACATAGAATCTTCAGACCAAGCCGCACACAAGTTATTATGTGGATTTTTTTATTTCACTTCCGTGTAACCGCGGGAGCCAATCAAACTCCATGCCGACGAGCAAATGGGACATTTGGCCATATCTCTGCGATGCATTGATGTATCGATGCCAAACTTGGTGCATGGACTCACGACGCCTTCCTAAGCGGCCCAAGCCTTGCATATTGTGCCATTCTGCTAGGACCCCCACATCGCTGCTTGCAGCTATATTTATTATTGGGGGTCCTAGCAGCGAAGCTGCAGGAACCCATTGAGTTAGTAGCTTTTCTTATTATTATTATTATTATTCATCCGTTTCCGCTGCAATTGAAGTCTATGGCAGCCCCATTAACGCTATGGTAAAAAGTTGTGAAATTTGGCACACGTAATTAGCCAAGTGCCAAAGCCAAAATCAAGAATTTTCATGCCCCAAGAGCTTACTCTCTAGCGCCACCAACACGCCAAAGTTCAAAGTGCATTCAGCCTAATAACTTTTGAGTACTTGGCCCAAATTTCACAAACAAGACATCATTGGAATCCTTGGATCATGACGAGTCCAACGCACCCTATGACGTCAATTTGCGTATACCTAGATTTTCCGCCATTTTGAATTTTATCAAAAAGCTTAAAAAAGCATTTCAGGTCACAGAGATTGTCCAATTTTCACGAAACTTGGCACATCGACTCTTAAGACCAAGCCGCACAAAAGTTATTGTGTGGAATTTTTAATTAGGCTTCCAATTTTCCATAAAACCCAATCAAACTCGAGGTTGACACCCCCAAACCGGAAGTGAGGTCATATCTTGGCAACCATTTGATGTTATGACGTCAAACTTATAACACAGACTCAAGACTGCAAAGGTAAGAGGCCCAAGAAGTTTGGTGACGTTCGGCCTATAGGTGGCGCTATATGTAGCCAAAATGCATTTTTGCCCATATCTTTGGACCACTTGGTCTAAATGTCACAAATGAGGTACCAATGGAATCCCTGGATGAAGCCGAGGTCAATGCATATCATGACGTCATCAGCGCCATCTTGGAATGTCCGCCATTTTGAATTTAATCGAAAACCTTCAAAAAGCATTTCAGGCCTCTGAGAGTGTCCAATCTCGACGGAACTTGGCAAATAGAATCTTCAGACCAAGCCGCACATAAGTTATCATGTGGATTTTTTTATTTAACTTCCGTGTAACCGCGGCAGCCAATCAAACTCCACGCCGACGCGCAAATGGGACATTTGGCCGTATCTCTGCGATGCATTGATGTATCGATGCCAAACTTGGTGCATGAACTCACGACGCCTTCCTGAGCAGCCCAAGCCTTGCCTATTGTGCCATTCTGCTAGGACCCCCACATCGCTGCTTGCAGCTATATTTATTATTATTATTCCTCTACTTTCCGCTGTAATTGAAGTCTATGGCAGCCCCATGAACGCTATGGTAAAAAGTTGTGAAATTTGGCACACGTAATCAGCCAAGTGCCAAAGCCAAAGTCAAGAATTTTCATGCCCCAAGAGCTTACTCTCTAGCGCCACCAACACGCCAAATTTCAAAGTGCATTCAGCCTAATAACTTTGGACTACTTGGTCCAAATTTCACAAATGAGGCATCGTTGGAATCCTTGGATCATGACGAGTCCAACGCACCCTATGACGTCAATTTGCGTATACTTAGATTTTCCGCCATTTTGAATTTTATCAAAAAGCTTAAAAAAGCATTTCAGGTCACAGAGATTGTCCAATTATCACGAAACTTGGCACATAGACTCTTAAGACCAAGCCGCACAAAAGTTATCGTGTGGAATTTTTAATTAGGCTTCAATTTTTCCATAAAAGCCAATCAAACTCGAGGTTGACGCCCCCAAACCGGAAGTGAGGTCATATCTTGGCAACCATTTGATATCATGACGTCAAACTTATAACACAGACTCAAGACTGGTAAGGTAAGAGGCCCAAGAAGTTTGGTGACGTTCGGCCTATAGGTGGCGCTATATGTAGCAAAAATGCATTTTTGCTCATATCTTTGGACCCCTTGGTCCACATTTCACAAATGAGGTACCAGTAGAATCCCTGGATAAGGACGAGGTCAACACACTTAATGACGTCATTTGCGCCATCTTGGATTGTCCGCCATTTTGAATTTAATCAAAAACCTTCAAAACGCATTTCAGGCCACTAAAATTGTCCAATCTCCAAGAGACTTGGCACATAGAATCTTCAGACCAAGCCGCACATAAGTTATTATGTGGATTTTTTTATTTCACTTCCGTGTAACCGCGGCAGCCAATCAAACTCCATGCCGACGCGCAAATGGGACATTTGGCCGTATCTCTGCGATGCATTGATATATAGATGCTAAACTTGGTGCATGGACTCACGACGCCTTCCTGAGCGGCACAAGCCTTCCCTATTGTGCCATTCTGCTAGGACCCCCACATTGCTGCTTGCAGCTATATTTGGGGGTCCTAGCAGCGAAGCTGCAGGAACCCATTGTGTTAGTAGCTTTTCTTATTGGGGGTCCTAGCAGCGAAGCTGCAGGAACCCATTGTGTTAGTAGCTTTTCCTATTATTATTATTAATCCGTTTCTGCTGCAATTGAAGTCTATGGCAGCCCCATGAACGCTATGGTAAAAAGTTGTGAAATTTGGCACACTTAATCAGCCAAGTGCCAAAAGCAAACTCAAGAATTTTCATGGCCCAAGACCTTACTCTCTAGCGCCACCAACACGTCAAAGTTCAAAGTGCATTCAGCCTAATAACTTTTGAATACTTGGCCCAAATTTCACAAACAAGACATCATTGGAATCCTTGGATCATGACGAGTCCAACGCACCCTATGACGTCAATTTGCGTATACTTAGATTTTCCGCCATTTTGAATTTTATCAAAAAGCTTAAAAAAGCATTTCAGGTCACAGAGATTGTGCAATTATCACGAAACTTGGCATATAGACTCTTAAGACCAAGCCGCACAAAAGTTATCCAAGGGAATTTTTAATTAGGCTTCCATTTTTCCATAAAAGCCAATCAAACTCGAGGTTGACGCCCCCAAACCGGAAGTGAGGTCATATCTTGGCAACCATTTGATATCATGACGTCAAACTTATAACACAGACTCAAGACTGCTAACGTAAGAGGCCCAAGAAGTTTGGTGACGTTCGGCCTATAGATGGCGCTATATGTAGCCAAAATGCATTTTTGCCCATATCTTTGGACCCCTTGGTCTAAATTTCATAAATGAGGTACAAATGGAATCCCTGGATAAGGTCGAGGTCAACACACTCAATGACGTTATTTGCGCCATCTTGGATTGTCCGCCATTTTGAATTTAATTAAAAACCTTCAAAACGCATTTCTGGCAACTAAGATTGTCCAATCTCCACGAAACTTGGCACATAGAATCTTCAGACCAAGCCGCACATAAGTTATTAGGTGGATTTTTTTATTTAACTTCCGTGTAACCGCGGCAGCCAATCAAACTCCATGCCGACGCGCAAATGGGACATTTGGCTGTATCTCTGCGATGCATTGATGTATCGATGCCAAACTTGGTGCATGGACTCACGACGCCTTCCTGAGTGGCCCAAGCCTTCCCTATTGGGCCATTCTGCTAGGACCCCCACATCGCTGCTTGCAGCTATATTTATTATTATTATTATTATTATTCTTCTACTTTCTGCTGCAATTGAAGTCTATGGCAGCCCCATGAACGCTATGGTAAAAAGTTGTGAAATTTGGCACACGTAATCAGCCAAGTGCTAAAGCCAATGTCAAGAATTTTCATGCCCCAAAAGCTTACTCTCTAGCGCCACCAACACGCCAAAGTTCAAAGTGCATTCAGCCTAATAACTTTTGAATACTTGGCCCAAATTTCACAAACAAGACATCATTGGAATCCTTGGATCATGACGAGTCCAACGCACCCTATGACGTCAATTTGCGTATACTTAGATTTTCCGCCATTTTGAATTTTATCAAAAAGCTTAAAAAAGCATTTCAGGTCACAGAGATTGTCCAATTTTCACGAAACTTGGCACATAGACTCTTAAGACCAAGCCGCACAAAAGTTATCATGTGGAATTTTTAATTAGGCTTCCATTTTTCCATAAAAGCCAATCAAACTCAAGGTTGACGCCCCCAAACCGGAAGTGAGGTCATATCTTGGCAACCATTTAATATCTTGACGTCAAACTTATAACACAATCTCAAGACTGCTAAGGTAAGGGGCCCAAGAAGTTTGGTGACGTTCGGCCTATAGGTGGCGCTATAAGTAGCAAAAATGCATTTTTGCTCATATCTTTGGACCCCTTGGTCCAAATTTCATAAATGAGGTATCAATAGAATCCCTGGATAAGGTTGAGTTCAACACACTCAATGAAGTTATTTGCGCCATCTTGGATTGTCCGCCATTTTGAATTTAATCAAAAACCTTCAAAACGCATTTCAGGCAACTAAGATTGTCCAATCTCCACGAAACTTGGCACATAGAATCTTCAGACCAAGCCGCACATAAGTTATCATGTGGATTTTTTTATTTCACTTCCGTGTAACCACGGCAGCCAATCAAACTCCATGCCGACGCGCAAATGGGACATTTGGCCGTATCTCTGCGATGCATTGATGTATCGATGCCAAACTTGGTGCATGGACTCACAACGCCTTCCTGAGAGGCCCAAGCCTTCACTATTGGGCCATTCTGCTAGGACCCCCACATTGCTGCTTGCAGCTATATTTCCTATTATTATTATTATTATTCTTCTACTTTCCGCTGCAATTGAAGTCTATGGCAGCCCCATTAACGCATTGCGGGAAAGTTGTGAAATTTGGCACACGTAATCAGCCAAGTGCCAAAAGAAAAGTCAAGAAATTTCATGGCCCAAGTGCTTACTCACTAGCGCCACCAACACGCCAAAGTTCAAAGTGCATCCAAATGCATAACTTTGGACTACTTGGTCCAAATTTTATAAATGAGGTATTGCTTGAATTCTTGGATCATGCCGAGTCCAACTCATCCTATGACGTCATTGGCCTACGCCTACAATGTCCGCCATTTTGAATTTAATCAAAAAGCTTAAAAAAGCATTTCAGACCACGCAGATTGTCCGATCTCCACGAAACTTGGCACATAGAATCTTCCGACCAAGCCGCACAAAAGTTATCATGTGGAATTTTTAATTAGGCTTTTGAATTTGCATAAAATCCAATCAAACCCAAGGTAGACGCCGCCAAAGCGGAAGTGAGGCCATATCTTGGCAACCATTTGATGTTATGACGTCAAACTTAGAACAAAGACTCAAGAGCCCTATTGTAAGAGGCCCAAGAAGTTTGGTGACGTCTGGCCTATAGGTGGCGCTATATGCAGGAGAAATGCATTTTTGCTCATATCTTTGGACTTATTGGTCCAAATTTCACAAATGAGACATCATTGGAATCCTTGGATCATGACTAGTCTAACGCGTCCCATGACGTCATTGGCCTATTACTACAATTTCCGCCATTTTGAATTTAATCAAAAAGCATAAAAAAGCATTTCAGGCCACGCAGATTGTCTGATCTCCACGAAACTTGGCACATAGAATCTTCAGATCAAGCCTCACAAAAGTTATTGTGTGGAATTTCTTAATTAGTATTCCGATTTTCCATAAAAGCCAATCAAATTTGAGGTTGATGCCGCCAAAGCGGAAGTGAGGCCATATCTTGGTAGCCATTTGGTGTTATGACGTCAAACTTCTAACACAGACTCAAGACCCCTACTGTAAGAGGCACAAGAGGTTTGTTGACGTTTGGCCTATAGGTGGCGCTATCTATGGTAACCCCATTAACGCAATGCGAGAAAGTTGTGAAATTTGGCACACGTAATCAACCAAGTGCTAAAAGCAAAGTCAAGAAATTTCATGGCCCAAGTGCTTACTCACTAGCGCCACCAACACGTCAAAGTTCAAAGTGCATCCAAATGCTTAACTTTGGATAACTTGGTCCAAATTTCACAAATAAGGCAACCTTGGAATCCTTGGATCATGACGAGTCCAACGCATCCTATAATGTCATTGGCTTATACATACAATGTCCGCCATTTTGAATTTAATCAAAAAGCTTAAAAAAGCATTTCAGGACACGCAGATTGTCCGATCTCCACGAAACTTGGCACATAGAATCTTCAGACCAAGCCGCACAAAAGTTATCATGTGGAATTTTTAATTAGGCTTTTGAATTTGCATAAAATCCAATCAAACCCAAGGTAGACGCCGCCAAAGCGGAAGTGAGGCCATATCTTGGCAACCATTTGATGTTATGACGTCAAACTTAGAACAAAGACTCAAGAGCCCTATTGTAAGAGGCCCAAGAATTTTGGTGATGTCTGGCATATAGGTGGCGCTATATGCAGGAGAAATGCATTTTTGCTCATATCTTTGGACTTATTGGTCTAAATTTCACAAATGAGACATCACTGGAATCCTTGGATCATGTCTAGTCTAACGCGTCCTATGAGGTCATTGGCCAAATACTACAATTTCCGCCATTTTGAATTTAATCAAAAAGCATAAAAAAGCATTTCAGGCCACGCAGATTGTCTGATCTCCACGAAACTTGGCACATAGAATCTTCAGATCAAGCCTCACAAAAGTTATTGTGTGGAATTTCTTAATTAGTATTCCGATTTTCCATAAAAGCCAATCAAATTTGAGGTTGATGCCGCCAAAGCGGAAGTGAGGCCATATCTTGGTAGCCATTTGGTGTTATGACGTCAAACTTCTAACACAGACTCAAGACCCCTACTGTAAGAGGCACAAGAGGTTTGTTGACGTTTGGCCTATAGGTGGCGCTATCTATGGTAACCCCATTAACGCAATGCGAGAAAGTTGTGAAATTTGGCACACGTAATCAGCCAAGTGCCAAAAGCAAAGTCAAGAAATTTCATGGCCCAAGTGCTTACTCACTAGCGCCACCAACACGCCAAAGTTAAAAGTGCATCCAAATGCATAACTTTGGACTACTTGGTCCAAATTTTATAAATGAGGTATTGCTGGAATCCTTGGATCATGCCGAGTCCAACTCATCCTATGACGTCATTGGCCTACGCCTAAAATGTCCGCCATTTTGAATTTAATCAAAAAGCTTAAAAAAGCATTTCAGACCACGCAGATTGTCCCATCTCCACGAAACTTGGCACATAGACTCTTCAGACCAAGCCGCACAAAAGTTATCATGTGGAATTTTTAATTAGGCTTCCATTTTTCCATAAAAGCCAATCAAACTCGAGGTTGACGCCCCCAAACCGGAAGTGACGCCATATCTTGGCAACCATTTGATGTTATGACGTCAAACTTATAACACAGACTCAAGACTGCTAAGGTAAGAGGCACAAGAAGTTTGGTGACGTTTGGCCTATAGGTGGCGCTATAAGTAGCAAAAATGCATTTTTGCTCATATCTTTGGACCCCTTGGTCCAAATTTCATAAATAAGGTATCAATAGAATCCTTGGATAAGGTCGAGGTCAACACACTTAATGACGTCATTTGCGCCATCTTGGATTGTCCGCCATTTTGAATTTAATCGAAAACCTTCAAAACGCATTTCAGGCCACTAAGATTGTCCAATCTCCACGAGACTTGGCACATAGAATCTTCAGACCAAGCCGCACATAAGTTATTATGTGGATTTTTTTATTTCACTTCCGTATAACCGCGGCAGCCAATCAAACTCCATGCCGACGCGCAAATGGGACATTTGGCCGTATCTCTGCGATGCATTGATGTATCGATGCCAAACTTGGTGCATGGACTCACGACGCCTTCCTGAGCAGCCTAAGCCTTCCCTATTGTGCCATTCTGCTAGGACCCCCACATTGCTGCTTGCAGCTATATTTCTTCTACTTTCTGCTGCAATGTAAGTCTATGGCAGCCCCATGAACGCTATGGTAAAAAGTTGTGAAATTTGGCACACGTAATTAGCCAAGTACCAATCACAAACTCAAGAATTTTCATGGCCCAAGAGCTTACTCTCTAGCGCCACCAACACGCCAAAGTTCAAAGTGCATTCAGCCTAATAACTTTTGACTACTTGGTCCAAATTTCACATATGAGGTATCGTTTGAATCCTTGGATCATGACGAGTCCAACGCACCCTATGACGTCATTTTGCGTATGCCTAGATTTTCCGCCATTTTGAATTTTATCAAAAAGCTTAAAAAAGCATTTCAGGTCACACAGATTGTCAAATCTTCACGAAACTTGGCATATAGACTCTTCAGACCAAGCCGCACAAAAGTTATCCAAGGGAATTTTTAATTAGGCTTCCGATTTTCCTTAAAACCCAATCAAACTCGAGGTCGACGCCCCCAAACCGGAAGTGACACCATATCTTGGCAACCATTTGATGTTATGACGTCAAACTTATAACACAGACTCAAGACTGCTAAGGTAAGAGGCCCAAGAAGTTTGGTGACGTTCGGCCTATAGGTGGCGCTATAAGTAGCAAAAATGCATTTTTGCTCATATCTTTGGACCCCTTGGTCCAAATTTCATAAATAAGGTATCAATAGAATCCTTGGATAAGGTCGAGGTCAACACACTTAATGATGTCATTTGCGCCATCTTGGATTGTCCGCCATTTTGAATTTAATTGAAAACCTTCAAAACGCATTTCAGGCCACTAAGATTGTCCAATCTCCACGAGACTTGGCACATAGAATCTTCAGACCAAGTCGCACATAAGTTATTATGTGGATTTTTTTATTTCACTTCCGTGTAACCGCGGCAGCCAATCAAACTCCATGCCGACGCGCAAATGGGACATTTGGCCGTATCTCTGCGATGCATTGATGTATCGATGCCAAACTTGGTGCATGGACTCACGACGCCTTCCTGAGCAGCCTAAGCCTTCCCTATTGTGCCATTCTGCTAGGACCCCCACATTGCTGCTTGCAGCTATATTTTTTCAGTTTCTGCTGCAATTGAAGTCTATGGCAGCCCCATGAACGCAATGCGAGAAAGTTGTGAAATTTGGCAAACTTAATAAGCCAAGTACCAATCAAAAACTCAAGAATTTTCATGGCCCAAGAGCTTACTCTCTAGCGCCACCAACACGTCAAAGTTCAAAGTGCATTCAGCCTAATAACTTTTGACTACTTGGTCCAAATTTCACAAATGAGGCATCCTTGGAATCCTTGGATCATGACGAGTCCAACGCACCCTATGACGTCAATTTGCGTATGCCTAGATTTTCCGCCATTTTGAATTTAATCAAAAAGCTTAAAAAAGCATTTCAGGTCACAGAGACTGTCCAATTTTCACGAAACTTGGTACATAGACTCTTCAGACCAAGCCGCACAAAAGTTATCGTGTGGAATTTTTAATTAGGCTTTTAATTTTCCATAAAACCCAATCAAACTCGAGGTTGACACCCCCAAACCGGAAGTGAGGCCATATCTTGGCAACCATTTGATGTTATGACGTCAATCTTCTAACACAGACTCAAGACCGCTAAGGGAAGTGGCCGAAGAAGTTTGATGACATTTGGCCAATAGGTGGCGCAATAAGCAGTAAAAATGGATTTTTGCTCATATCTTTGGACTCCTTGGTCCAAATGTCACAAATGAGGTATCATTGGAATCCCTTGATATAGTCGAGTTTAACGCACCTCATGACGTCATCAGCGCCATCTTGGATTGTCCGCCATTTTGAATTGAATTGAAAACCTTAAAAAAGCATTTCAGGCCACGCAGATTGCCTAATCATCACCGGACTTGGCACATAGAATCTTCAGACCAAGCCGCACATAAGTCATTACGTGGATTTTTTTATTACACTTCTGTTTAACTGCGGCAGCCAATCAAACTCTGCGCCGACACGCAAACAGGACATTTGGCCGTATCTTTGCGATGCATTGATGTATCGATGTCAAACTTGGTGCATGGACTCATGACGCCTTCCTGAGCAGCCCAAGCCTTCCCTATTGTGCCATTCTGCTAGGACCCCCACATTGCTGCTTGCAGCTATATTTTTAATTATTTTATTTGTTTCTCTTTATATTCTTTTATGTATTTTTAATGCTTCTTCCACTCCCCGCTGCAATGCTTTTATTTTATGTAAAGCACTTTGAACTGTTTGTACATGAAATGTGCTATATAAATAAATTTGACTTTGACTTTAGCAGAATGAAAGATGGAAAATTATAGGAAAAAATAACTGAAAAATAGCATTGTTCCCTGCTTGGGGGTTGGGTGTCCCCCTCCTCACCTCCGACCACCTAAAGGGATTAATTGTTTATCGTGGTGCACTATAGAAGAATGTTTTCCTATAGCCTTTTACTGTTGGTGCAGCCAGTGCATCACTTACCTTTATAGGTGGATCACTGGCAATATGCAGCTTGAGAGCAGATTTCAGTGTGTTAGAAAGTGGTAGTTAAGGGATGTGTTAAAGCTATAAGACTATATTCTTATTTGTAATTATCTAACATGTCCTTACACCTTACAAAAAGGAAAATCACATCCGATCAACAGACTGCTTCAGTGACTCCTGTGAGTCACATTACAAATGACAGAAATGTATTTGTAATGTAGTTCAACACAGTTGCTTTGAAGATGAAGTAGTGGTCCACATGGTGTCTGGTGTGTGAAACCATGTGAAATGGGTCTTCAGTATGACAGCTTTTAATACCTGCAGAATTCACTTGTGCCATGTTTTAATTACCTGAATGTAAGAATTCTAATATTTCAGTGCTGTTAAAACAGTGCAAAGGAAGAGAAGTGGCAAGAGTTACAGAGCAGATACTCAGTCTGAGCTTTTCCTTCATTTAGCCCTGCCAGGGAGATTGTCCACAGGGACACATAAACCACCCCGGGGAGAACAAAGGTCACGTCTCAGAGACTAAGGTCTGAACCCCCCGTGCTATTCAGCCATGGTCATCATCTTCCCCACTCTTTGGCACCCACTGATCCCAACAAACTCCCAACAACTTGTTCGTAAAGCCAGAAACTGCACCCTTTCCTCTTGTGCTGTTCCTGCCTGACAGCGTAACTAGAAACTCTCAACATAGGTTACACCCTTTACATGTCACTGCCTGATCCCTGTGTGCTTTAACGATGCCAAATGCATGCCAAATGTTTGTCTTTAATGTGGGGTAATTTATAGACACTGGCAGGAGCAAATTTGTACTTGTGGCCAGAGGCGTTGATTGCCCTTTTTATCTGACCGTTTGTTTGGGAGCATGATCAAAGCCTCACCCATTAGCAGTCATGTGCTTTTCTCACCCCCTCTGCCCCTTGCCAAAACTTTGGCACACAGCCAGGCATTGGCCTAGTTTTCTTTGTTTTATTACTTCAAAAGGTTGAGCCCATTCAACCCAGAACACTGCTGCCGTCAAAGCTGTAACAGAGTCAAATTGTTCAGGTGTTTGTGCATCTAAAAAAGCAGGGTGAGCATCTATAAATCTGATGTAATTCAAGGAGGGCTAATTCACTTTCACGTTTTTCTTTGATCTATGATCTGCACCCACTCTCACCTGTGGCTCATTTTAACAGGCTTTATCATGCTTTTGATATTTCATCTCACCTGACCTATGTCACCGCAAATTAGTGTTGTTTTATGGATCATCCCTCTATAATGCCTTTGGTTTGTCACTCTCCTGGATGTAACTTTTATATGGGAGGATTTTGTTGACTTTTTTTTTTTCTTCTGGATGTTCACATTGTCTTAGAAATTAAATAAAGACTGGAAAACCTGTAGAGGGGCTGGAGAATTTAGGGGCATGCCCTGTTCACTGCAGTGGGTGGACGGATTTGAGTTTATTTATCTTCCTGTTCAGCCCCTTGTTTGTGCAACTGTTGGCCGTGAATGAAAGGCACATGAGGCAGAGGAAGCCACACCGGAGCTCTCTGAGGCACCCTGCCCCTATCTCGAAGCTTAATCCGATGAGCTCACACTCAGCATGTTCCTCTCGTGAGTTCTGCATGACTTGCGCTGCCCCAAGAGATAAGAATGGATGGGGTGCTGCTGTCTTCGTGGAGAGAAGGATGTGGCGTGTGTGTGTGTGTGTGTGTGTGTGTGTGTGTGTGTGTGTGTGTGTGTGTGTGTGTGTGTGTGTGTTGGGGGGTTGGGCATGTTAGAAGGAAATTAAACGAATGGAGAGTTAGGCTATGTGGTTGTGGGGAAAGGGCGGAGAGGGGATATACTATGGCTTCAGTGTGCATGTGTGGGGGAGTCTCATCATCCAGCACCTCTCCTGCCCTCAGACACTGACCTCTTTGTAAGAATCATATTAAAAACTTCAGCCCTGTGAAGATGACCTCCTGAGACTAATCCGGTGACCTCCAGCGCATTAAAGTGACCGTTAGTGGACATGGCAAGGACAGTCTGTCATTCTGAGATCCAAGTCGGAAGATGGCAGTGTGTGTGTGCAATATTTGTGAGTAGATAAGTGCAACGTTGTGTTTGTCGGGGAATTGTGGTTTATTGAGCAACGGTGGGGCTGACTATGGATCAAATGTGGTCAAAGCCTGACATTAAGGTCTTGGAGAAGTTTTTGGACGACAAGTACATTCGATTTCGTGTTTTTTTTTTCATTACAACTAAATTGAAGCCACATTCTAAATTGTCTGTGTGGAATATTGGGAAATATTCAGTGTACACTGCATAACATCCAGTTTCCTAGGCTCTAACACTCAGTCTGAGCTGTGATGAAAAAAACTTTACAATCTGAAGAAATATTCTTTCTGAGTAGATTGTCTGCATCCTCAGACCTAAGGGAATCATTCATAGCTTCCAGAGTTCCTCCCCAGCTGGCCATTTGGCTGGTAATGCTCAATGAGAGCTCAAAGAGCCAACTTGTTGTCTCCTGGTCTTGTGGACATTTTCTGTCACTTTTGGAAGCAATTTCATGTGGTGATAAAAACAGGGCCCAATAAAGCCTTCGCACCAGCAGAAGATCCTTCCAGTCCTTGTTAATCACCACAAACAGTTGGAGATCCTTTCAAATGGGATTATATCAGGGTCAGGAGCATTTGGACCTTAATTACCCTTGACATAATGTTTGACCATTCTGTTACCACTGGGGAGGGCAGCACTTATTAAAGGGACATGGGCAGAGGGGTCACTGAGGTTAGCCAGGTCAACACTGCACAGATAGCCTATTCCAACCCCCCAGCTGACTTCCTCCACATTTCATTGAAAGAGTCCAGCTTCAGATCTCTTAGTCTGCCTCCAACAGTTCCGTATGATCCTCCCAGGAAAGAATCCAGTTCATTTTAGCAGGTGAAGGACAGAAAATGGAAACAAGTGTTTGTTGCTTTCTCCGCAGAGCGGACTGTCAGTTGGGATGGACCTAAGACAGCAGGGCTCAGCCATGACATGCAGACACATGCCGTGAGGGCAACTGCAACCAAAGGGTCAGAGGTCACTGCTTCTAATCCCCAGACTTGCAGGGTGCATCTGTACTTGAGATCACTGCACCTTTGTTACAATTGCCTGAGACAAAAAAAAACTCATGTTGTCTGTTCTGCAACAGGAGAGTCACACACCATGGGAAACATTATCAGCAGACAATATTTATTCATGTTGCATTAATTATTCGGTTTCATGATGAAATTGATTCAAAACAAATAAAAGGAGCCTTTCTCTTTCTTCAAAGAAGAGAGCTGAGTACAACAACTTCTTCAAAGATTCCTGAGCCTTCATAGTGGGCAAACTGGTCAAATCATTGTCTTTATGACACTCATTTTGTCAAACATCTTGATACAGTCAAAAACATTCGTTGTCTGGGTGGCTACTGACTATTTTCTTTCAAGGTTGTCTACAGCACACATTCCCATAAACACACAATGCTGTGTTATGTATTCTGCACAGATTCAGCTGCCCTGTTGTCCAACATCAAACACATTTCTGGGCCAAGTTGCAATAGAACACAAATCAGTGACATTTATATAATTCAAACTACATTTTTCATGTTTGTAGTTATTTCCACGGTCTGTAGAAGAACTTCTTTTTAAATCCAAACTTATTCACTTCATGTTGCCCAGAACCCCCCTGCATCATAGCATAATGCATGATATGATATTATATAATGATGATATAACAATGATAATATAATATCATATGAATAATCCTAGAATATTCAGTAATCTACCCAGAATAAGCACATTTCTTCCATCCGCCTATGAATACAATCCAAAATGCCTCGTCTCACAAAATTCGGGATTATTTAAAAAATGTTTTTTGTCATTTTCATTGAAAATGTATGTATATTCTATGTAGAATAAAAACAGCCTCCCCTAAATTGACACGAGGGGAGCATATAATTGGAGGAGTTACTGTAGCTGTGGGAGGGGGTTGAGAAAGGATTATGGAAAGGTAAGATGAGCTGGGAGGAGGGGAAGGCCAAAAGGGGGTAATCTGTAATTAGTTTATAATTACAATTTAGATGCTTTAAAATGGCCTTTGTGCTATGATCCATGACTGACAGGGAACACGGGAGACAGGGTTTTCACAGAAAACCTGTTGAGAAGCATCACGTTACAGCTGCTTTTGAGTTTCTGTAATAGCTCAAAGTAAATAATCAAAACCTCTGTTTGCTTTTCTGTTTCAGAGCAGGAGTTGTGGAACTCTTCTTTGTCACAATAATGACTCTTTGCGCAGTAAAATGGCCTTCCCTGCAGCATTGGGCTGAAGCAGAGAAACGTAATCACTCTGTTTGGGAGCAAGACTCTACAAAAACTACAAAGCCAAATGCTCTGACACTTGAATGGCAACTTGAACAAAAGAAGAGGCCATTACAGCACAAAGGAAACACAACGTCGCTGTCAGTGAGCGTGCACGTTATGAGCATGTAGCTTTTATTTACTCATGTTTACTTTAATGGCTGTTTGCTGACTAGGATAACGCTACATCTTCACTTGATGGATACAGTTTCCCTACTGCATTGTGTGTAAAATCCCTGCAATTATTGCCTAAAACGCCTAGAAAAGGCAAACGCAAAGTAAATTTAAAGCTGTTCTTGAACCATTTGGAG
This sequence comes from Odontesthes bonariensis, assembly GCF_027942865.1. NCBI lineage: Eukaryota > Metazoa > Chordata > Actinopteri > Atheriniformes > Atherinopsidae > Odontesthes > Odontesthes bonariensis. Next base: position 1,980,559 of record NC_134517.1, on the reverse strand, counting down.
AAGAGGCATGGTCTGACAAGATTATTAAAGTTAGCAGCAGCAGACTGTTTGTCTTTAAGGATGTAAAGACAAACTATTTCACTGAAGTATTAGCTGGACCTCTGCCAACATAACAGGAGTATTTTTGTTGGAATTGTATCTGTTCTTGGAATACTGTGAGGCTTCATCGGTGAGTTGCATAAGGTTTTGTATTTGCAACTGGTTTGACATAATTGTCAAGTGGCACATCTGGTATAATGGTACACCATTCGAATCTCAGGAACTTTAGCTTTCCAAAGGTGTATAACATGTGTGGGTACATAGAAAGAGGGACTGAGTTTTGTTGTGAAATATGCAGCGTCCCACCGGGACGTTGGGGATGTCGGAACATTTGACACCAACATTTTAAAGTTAACAATAATCCAACATAATATTCATCCAAATTTCCAAGATCATTAAGACACAAACAATGCTTCTGTTCACACGTTTAACCTCATTTTTATCTGAGCTAGCTGCTTTGGGATCGGATATCTGTGAGCTGAGTGAGGAAGGACTTTGTACAATGTGCAACACGCAAAAGAGAAAAACATTAATTTAGTTAATCCTTATATACTGCCGTGTCACCAAAATCCCCTTATCCATCAAAGATCCCCTTTTTGCTGTCAATGCAACGCTTATGCGAGGGGAGACGCACAAACAAACACAAGGCCGTTGCGTACTTCTTATTTCGTCATCTAAACGTTGGCACTGGTGTATCTCCTGAGCTCTGTGGTCGCAGTGCATGCATGCATGCTCTGGAGTATTTTTATGATCAAGCTGCAGCGTTCACCTGGATGGCCTCTCTGTTTGGTTAGCACACTGTGCATAAAACATCCGCATATCATAATGCTGTGAATGCCGGTCAGGGCGAGAACACTTTTTATCATATGTCATATTTTCACTATAATATTATCGAGTTGAAAAGCATTCATGATGACTTAAGTATCATAATATCAATTTAAAAAAAAAACTTATAAATTAAAATATTGTCATATGTAGTATTGACAGTACTAAGATATAATGTTAGTCGAGTCAAAAGGATTTTTAAAGAAAAGTAACGGCTTTTATTGCAAATCTAATCATTTAAAAAAAAAGATTAGATAAAGATCTAATCAAAGAAAAATAAAGAGACTGACAGAGCAGACCAACTCATCTGTCTTTCTGTCCTTCACAGATGGGCTTGTGTCCAGAGAAGCAGTGTTTCTGCTCAGAACCTGGCTTCCTCCTGCTCAGGTTCAGGTTCTGGATGCATTTGTGGACCGTGTTGGTGAATTTGGTTTTTCCAAGGTCCTTCTGAGCCACTGTGGTTGTACTGATTGTGGCAATATGACAGTTTCATGCAGTGTCCCCTGAGAGTTTGAAGGTCACACATCCAACGGCGGTTTTCGGCAGTCTGGCGGGGTCTGGCGGGGTCTGGCGGGGTCTGGCGGGGACACTGATATGTTTAAATGAGAGCTTCAGTATGTCGCAAACAACACCCTTTAGTATGAAAGATTGCCGACTAGCCTTTGAGGGACCAACAGTGTGATGCAGTAATTTGCTGGGGAGCAAAAATGAATAAACGGTTGTATTAACTGAGTTTTCAAAAATGTGAAAACACTTGTAACTTTTATGACTCTGCCACAAGGGATCTTTCCAACATACACCACATTCATTGGAGTTTCAGGAATGGTTGCAGAAAACATTTTTCCCTCATGAAAGTGACAAAAGAGTTAAATGTGTACAGTGGGGTGCTGTTTTATACAAGCTGGTTTATGGCCTCCCCAGAGTTTAAATGAGACATGGTGGCTGGGGTCCACAATGAAATAATGAACAGATACTGTGGCAGCATTTAAACCAAAGTCCTTTTACATGCCCTGCCAACACAAGAAGGGTGTAGCTGTGACGTTTGTCCACATAAATCTATCAGCTGATCTATTAAGCGATACTAAAATAGCCATGGGCTTTCTGCTTGTTTCTCCGTTTGCTGTACAGAGGCTGGTGATATTGGCAAGTGGTCATTTGAGAGTGAAAATGGAGGATTTTATGGACTCTGGTCTGTGTGGTTTTACTACAACAGTGGAAATATGCATGTGAATGTGTACAGTGCCACACTATTTACAGATTCAAAATGAAGCCAACCGCACTACAAGTATTCCTCTTTGTATTAATTCACTTGTAATGGGTTTGGAGAGCCGGAGAGGCAAGCAAAGTAACGTTTGTCACAATGCTTTCATTTTACGTTCATGGGCCAGAACATAAAGAAGGTGACAGAAAATGAATAGGCTGTCTGCCGGCAATAACTCCAACTAAATAGATTTTTTCTTGGGGAAATCTCTCGTTTGGAAAGTTCTGCACACACTGTAAGTCAGACGTTGAAGAGGTAATCCAGAGGAGATGCAGGAGATACTATACAGGCACTTCTTTGTACTCAACAAAGGCCAGAACACAATGCAAATCTGCAGGATCAGATCATCACATAATCCTTGGATTGTCCTGCATACATCTCCCATACAATACCTGACATACTTTCATCTATTCTTTATTCATACTCATGGCCAAATTAAAAGAACAGAATTGGATCTTGATTGTGTGCAAATGCAAGCACACACACTTTTATACCAATCACAAGAAACCAAAGTGTATGTTTTTAATGTTCCGCTAAATGCTGAATTATTAATATAAAATGCCAGTGAGACAATAAACTTCATTACTGTAACAGTGTAAAGATATCCACACATAGTATTTCAAAGTATGCAACTCTATGAGGAGGATTTCTTAATTCACTCAGGTTGGAATCTGACTGATGATATGTCTGTGTGTGGTGGTTTCATTGAGTTCTGTCAGGCGCTACTCACTCATTCCTTCATGCAAAGAAAGAGATACAGACCCTTTCACAAAGCATGAAACTCTACACATGTAATACTGTTCGAACCCGGGCCGGAGAGCTTCACGGTGCTTACCACAAAGTGACTACTACAAAAAAAAGCAGTGCAGCACTTTTCAGCAACCGTGGACACAATATGTCGGCTGACTTTGATTGGAAAGGAATCCAAAAAGCAACAAGGTGCATGATTCTGAAAAAAAAACAAAACTCACTGATTAAAGAAGAACAGGTGCTTGAAACCTGCATTTGAGTAGTTTTTTTAGCGTAGTCTGTAGTTTGCCGTCTCACATTAAAGAGTTGCTGAATGGCTGGAGCAAGCTGATACTGACAGACGGGATCAGCTTGAAGCAACTGGAGAACTAAACATGTTATTTAAGAAGGACATTAAATCAGGACACAAGCCAAAGGACATTACTTCAGTAATTGTAATTCAGTACCATTATCAGCCATTTCACAAAGGAAATGTGTGATATGCAGCCTGAGAGGAGCACATGGGTTTGGTAGTAGAGCTGTGCAGTTACAGTAAAGTCCAATACAAACAGAGCCAAAACCTAAAGGGTGACCTCACTAGGAGCCCTGTTTTTACATGAGCGCATTATTAATGATAACTGTAGGAGAATAAAACAGACACAATTCTTACTTTCTAAGATTCAAAACTGATTCACAGGGAAAATTGTATTTTGTTTGGCCTTTCCTGGTCATCCTGAAATTCTAAATCATCTCCTTTGTCACGTCTACATTCAAGATCAAGTAATTGTTCCCGTACTAAGCTGCACAACTTTAACAATCTGCTTACTTGTGTGAGATCACTGGTGCTGATGGTTTCATTAACAGTTAGCAGGACTTGCATTTTCCTGTAAGATGAATTTGTTTTAGGTAGTTACACTGTTTCTAAATTACACTGCCAGACTACTGCCTTCATTTTGTTTAAGAGCTGAGGAGCTCAAAAGGGAGATATAGATGTACAGATGGATCCCGGTATGTTTTTTTAAAAGGTGTGGAAGTTCAAATCGATACATCAAAATGAATTCGAAATATACATTTTCTCTCTAAAACCTCATTGGAAAGGTCTTCCACAAACATTATGCACGACACCCAGCTGCAGCTGCAGTAGAACCCCTGATCGCTGTAAATTAGAACATTTTGTGAAAACTGAAGATGAGTGACAATCAGAAAAAATCCCCATCACACTGAGCAACCTCCGTGTTTTGTCTGGTCTCTTTTTCCGTTTCCTTCTCATGTCAGGGTTTCTTTGCAGTGAAAACATGTGCATGAGTATGGTCTGAAGAATTTGTGAGGCAGGCACAGTCTCACCATATATTCTTCCTGTAAATACTAGTTTGTGGGTGAAAAGGCATCGTTTATGCATCTCCTGTCCTTTCTTCTTCATGCTGAGCAGCTTCTTGAGGTCAATGGGGATTCAGGGCTTATTTGGGAAGCACCTCACTGTCCTTGCGGGGATGATAGTCTCCACACAGAAGTTGATAGAGCCTCTCACATACTCAGTAATGGCATTATCATCATCTCCATGTGGCTCACAGAGTGCATTCCAGTCCATGGCCTAAAAAGAATCTCTTCTGAGTTTATTTAGCTTCCTGAGATCATTTTAAATTCTATTCTAAATTTAACAGAGAGCAAATGTTGTGAAATTAAAACAGGAGGAATGTGATCTCTCTTGGAAGTACCAGTAAGCACTGAAGGATTTTCAGGGAGTTGTTTGGGCATCCAGAGAAAATTGCATTGCAACAGTGTAGATATCATGAATGCACGACCCGATTTTTCCTCATTGCCCTGGGACAGGATACGTTTGTCACACACCCACACATATATATTTACACACACACATTCAAATCCTTCAAAGTTGCATATCAGAAAAAACAGACTGTATTGCATAGATAAAGTTGAAGTTTTATTGTGTCTTTTCGTGACCTTGATTAGTTCCCAAAAGACAAAACAAATTCACATCTGTGGCTGTGTATGTGCAGGGCTCAGACAGAGTTTTTCCAGTTGTATTACATCCCACAACTGTAGGAGGAGCCAAAGAGCAAAACAGACAAATTCTCAGTTCATGCCTGAATGTATATAATGTGTGCTGGAGTTATTGTATCTGTGATGTGGTAATTTTGTTGACCACTAGGGAGAGCAGATCCATTTTTAAACCACGGATAATGAGCTTCAGGTCTAAAGGGAGGTTTGGGGGTGAACAGTTTTTGAAAGTGCTTTTGTAATTCTAAAATGTGAAAGATCATGAAAAATAAAGAAGTTGATTAATAGAAAGAAAGATGAACTGGGCTTATCTTTGAGCTGCGGTAAGCTACTCAACACGATGAGCTGTTTCACCTGGATAGATGGCGGTTGGAGCAGGCATTAAATACATGTTCCATCATTCACAATTGAATTGTGTGTTTTTGTATTGTGAGGAAAGGACACCACAATGTGATATAAACTAATATTTCAGGTTCAATTTCCAGCTATATTCATTCAACTTTGTTTCAATAGTGCTATGTATTTACTTTACCATTTAAGTTTCAATCTCATTAATTGTTTATTAATTCATTTATATATCTATTCTTTTCCCCCTGCTTTTATTTCTCCGTTATTTTTCCCTCTATGGACTTTACATTAGACTGTCGCCTCACACCAAGAAGGTTCCCTGTTTGAATCTCAGGTGGGGCCTTTATTTTTGTTCTCCCTGTGTGTTTGTGGGTTCTCTCTTGGTATTCCAACGTATTCCTGCATCCTCCCAAGTGGGCATCCCATCGACACCTGCCTGTTACCTGTGGCTGGGTTCCATGACCACTTTAAGCCCCCTCACCGCTGCCCTCTCCATCTCCGTAGATGTGAGATGAATCTTCATAACTCGCGGCCACCAGCCTGGGCTTCAAGGACAATTAATACTCCTGCTCCCATTCCTATCATCAAACTAGCAAACAAAACTTTTGTCCTGAGCGATTTCTTCACCTCCACTAGACTGGATTTCCTCTGCGTGACTGAAACTTGGCTGAGCGTCGGTGACTCCATCGCTTTCTTCAAACTGTTACAGAATGAGTATACATATTTCAACGCCCCAAGGATGTTGGGTGGATGAGGACGAATTTGCACAGTGATCTACCGACCACCTACATATAATAAGGACTTCTTAAATTACTTTTGCGATCTCTTGACTGAATGACTTATGTCTAAATATGATCATATCCTAATTCTTGGGGATTTTAATATTCATGTTTGTTGTCCTGATGCGGTTCGAGCATCAGTCTCTGTATAACCAAAGCTAGAGCTGTTCCCATTCTTGGAACTAGGTCAAACTTGTCACCAATGCTGTTTGTGATTTTCATGGACAGGATCTTGAGGCGTAGTCGTGGAGAGGAGGGTGGTTTGGGAATGTCAGGGTCGCATCTCTGCTTTTTGGGGTTGATCTGGGTAGTGACCGAAAGAATGAGGTCACAGGTACAAGCGGCTGAAATGGCTTTCCTTTGGAGGGGCTCATTGTTGCAGGTAGGGTGAGGAGCTCGGACCTTCCAGAGGGAACTCAGAGTAGAGCCACTGCTCCTCCACATGGGAAGGAGTCAGCGGAGGTGGTTCAGGCATCTGATTATGATGCCCCCTGGTTGCCAGTCTTTGGAAGTTTTTTGGGCACGTCCAACTGGGAATAGGCCCCGGGGCAGACCCAGAACAACATTGTGTGTCCCTTCTGGCCCGGGAACGTCTCAGTATCCCACCAGAGGAGCTGTTGCTGGGGAGAGGGATGTCTGGGTTTGTCTCCTGAACCCTTTTGCCTCTGTGACCTGACCTTGAATAAGAAGAAGATAACGGCTGGATGGATGGACTTTCATAGGCTCCATCTTGTGCAGTATGTAGCTGGTCCCACACCGTTTTTTGTCGTGGGGGTTATCTGTCGATCATTTGGACATTTGTGATTCTCTGATTACATGCCTGTTTTATTCAACATCTCCTTTCCCTGTCTGGTTAAACCGTATGCTCCTACTTGGCTTTGTTGCATGTTTAACCCCTTCCCTGCTGCAAAGTTCTCAGCTACTTTTAATGGTAACATGGACATTAACCCATGGTAATACATTTGTTTTGATACTGAGGAGTTGACCTCGCAGCTTCACTCCATCAGTGTACTAACCTTGGACATGGTGGCTCCATTAAAAACCCAAACCTACACCTCAGCCCTCGCTGAATGGCGTCACTCGTACCGTATCGTAGGAATACTGAGCACAGGTGGAAAGAGGACAAGCTGCAGGCCTGGCAGTGTTACCGGAACACTATAAAAGCTGAAAACGTTTTTTTTCTGAAATCATTTCATCAAACTATCACAAACCTTGTGTTCTCATCATTACCATAAACTCTATTCTTAACAGCTTGGAAGCCTCCCCTGAAATTTGTGAGAACCTTTTCCACAGCTTCTTTGGTAAAGTTGCATTAACTCGATCGCTCATCTCACCTCCTTCATATGAACCATCGATTTCAGTCCCCTGCTCTGCTGTCTTCAACCAGTTTGAGCCTGTGTCTCTCTCTTTTTTACAGGAGATTATTGATGAAACCTTCAGGTTCCCCCACAGTTCCCATATCATCTCCCTTGAAGTTTTTACTACCAAAGGACCTTCTATCCTGGTATTGTTGATAGCAGTCTTACCACGAGCGTGGTCCCCAGGGTTTTCAAACATGCTGTAGTGCAACCACTGATTTGAAATCCTAGTCTTGACCCTTCTGTCTCTTCAAACTTCAGGCCAATCTCCAAACTACCGTTCTTTTCACAATTCCTGTAAAAAGTTGTCTTAATGCCACTACAATCCTTTTTAAACCAAAATGGTGTTCCTGAGGTGTTCCAGTCTGGGTTTAAAAACCTTCATAGTACAGAAGCTGCACTTTTAAGTGTTTTTAAAGATATATTTTTAGCTGCTGATTCTGGTAATTGTGTTTTCCATGTGCTTTTAGAGCTGACTGCTACCTTTGATAGAGTAGACCCTAACACTCTAATTTCCCGTCTTGCCCACTGCATGGGCATTAAAGGTGTAGCCTTGAGCTGGTTTCAGATCAGAATAATTTGTGTTAGTCGCAATGTGTCTCTCCGCTGTGGGGTGCCTCAGGGGTCTATTCTCAAACCCCTCCTTTTCTCACTTTAATTGCTAGCCTTGGCTTCCATTCTGAGGAAATATGGAATCTTGTTCCACTGTTATGCAGACAATTGTCAAATTTATATTCCCCCCAAACAGAATGAATTTCACTCTGTCTGACCACTTTTGACATCAAAGCATAAATGGCGTTAAACTTCCTGAGCTTCAGAAAAATGATCCATGCTTTTATTACAGCTCATCTTGACTACTGTACTGCTGTGCATGTTGGGGCCAGCCAGGCTTTCCTCACTCGTCCTCAGCTCATCCAGAATGCTGCTGCTCACCTTTTAACACGAACACATAGGTGAGAGCACATCACTCCCATCCTGGCCTCCGTGGCATTCGACACAGCGTGAGTTGTTGTTTTGTACTTTATACCTGAGATGTGTGTTTGCTCCATAAGTTTTATGGCTATTGTGTCTTTTTATTAATTTATGATAAATTAACGGTGGTGTGGTGGTTAGCACCGTTGCCTCACAGCAAGAAGGTTCCAGGTTCAACACCCAGCTGGGGCCTTTCTGTGTGGAGTTTGCATGTTCTCCCCGTGTATGCGTGGGTTCTCTCTGGGTACTCTGGCTTCCTCCCACCGTCCAAAAACATGCATGTTAGGTTAATTGGCATCTCTAAATTGTCCTTAGGAGTGAGTGTGAGCGTGCATGGTTGTTTGTCTCTATGTGGCCCTGTGATGGACTGGCGGCCTGTCCAGGGTGTACCCTGCCTCTCGCCCATTGACTGCTGGGATAGGCTCCAGCCCCCCCGCGACCCGACCGACGGATTCAGCGGTATAGATAATGGATGGATGGATGGATTATTTTAGTGTACAACCCCTTGGTTACCTATTGTTGTTTTTGAATATGCTAGATGAATAAATTGGATTGGATGTTAGGTGATTCTGAACTGACCGTAGAAGTGAGCAAGAGCGTGCACAGTTGTTCGTCTTGTCAGTCTCTGTGTGGCCCTGTGATGGACTGGCAGCCTGCCCAGGGTGAACCCTGCCTCTCGCTCAAAGGTAGCTGGGAGAGGCTTCAGCCCTCCTGCCACCTTCTTTTGGACAAGGCAGCTATGGAAAATGAAAGCAATGAAAACTAATTTTCCCCTCAATTCATTTCCCTTAGTTAATTTATGTATTTCATTTTCATTTTACAATATGTTTCCAGGTTAAATCAATGGCGATTTTTAATCTTTGTGATTAATTTATTCTTTATTATTTTCTCTTCACATTTTCTTTTTACATATCTCTGTCTCTGTTTTTGCATTCCTGCCTGCATGTATTGTTGCTTCATTATGCAAAATGAGGGGACATGTCCTTCAGTGTGGATGTGAAAACTTCTTCCAATACTGGGCTTCACCATGATTGTGAAACTGAACAACTTTCCCAAATTCTGCAACAGATGTTTTTTTTTATTAACTACCATCATCCATCTACAGGTCAAATACATTTTAAAGACCACTTACATCCTGCTTTCTGAGTTTGAACTTTCTCTTCAACAAGCCACATCAGGCACAAACAAACCATGAAACAAAAAGCCAAAGAAGGATTTCGAATCGAAAAGTGAGCAGGGAAGTGGGAGTGATTGAGAGGACGCTCAGGTTTTCATAATGGAAAGCTCTCTGATTGCCAGTGTCAAAGTGACAGGGTCTTTTATGAGCACTTGGCAGGTCCCCGCCCTGGTTTGTATAGCCAGGCAGTGATAGCAATGGCCATTGTTGGGCTACGCAGAGAGGAGCGGAGTCCTATGGAGAGAGGAGGAGTCAGACCCTGCTGGCCTGCCCTGTACAGTGTGTTGTTTGAATAACCAGCTAAGGTGTCCATGCCCCCCAGTGCCCTTCAGTGTGGGAAAGCTGGTACAGAAAAAAACACCTGCAGCGGCTTGATAACAACTGACACAGGATTGCGTGCTAGCTCTGGATGCACAGGCCACTGTGAGGTGATACTCCATGCTGACGGGTACAGTAGGAGTGTTACACTCCCATAGTGTGTTAACATCGCATGTCAGAGATCAAACAGATCAGGTTCACATGCCCTGTAATGTAAAGTAAAAGCCACCTCTCTGTACGCTGTACATACAGAGATATAAAGCATGCTGCTGGTGTAACATGATGCTGTTTATGGTACAATACACATAATGCCAAACATGCACTGACACAATCATATCTGAGCAAACATATTTACATGTAAGCCTGTGTTTACATACAACAACAAATCACTGCCCATAATACAGCCTTTAATGCGATGAGAAACTAACGCCGCACAAGTCACATAAGATGATCCATTTTTCCAAAGCTCCTGAGATCAATATAAACCTCACTGAAACCTGCAAATGCTTTATTTCCTCATGTGTTTTTATGTTTGGAAAAACCTTGCCTTGTGATGTCTGTGTTGCAACGTCTCCATACCTGGCATTCCTCTGGGAATCGGACCTCACCGAACAGGATCAAGAATGTAAAACAACACATTCCTGAGGCAAGTATTACAAAACAAATCTCTGCTGCTATATATCCCTTAAAGTGGCACATGGATGAGGCATCAAAGTCAGTCACCAGAAAAAAAGTCCCACTCTGATGTTCCACTGGAGCGTCTTTAGCTCTGATTCCAGCAGCATTCGCTGGGGCATCGCTTCCATAAGCTTCTGCACTGTCACAACATTTACTTTCATCCAGTTGCATCAGTTTTTCACCAGGATCTTGTGGTGATGATGGGAGAGTCGGAGCGCTGGACCAAAGCCTTCTCCAGCACATCCCAAAGCTTCTCAGTGGGGTTCAGGTCTGGACTGTGGGGCCGACCCATGTGTGAAAGTGATGTCTCCTGCTCCCTAAACCACTCTGTCACAATGTGAATATGCCCGAGCCATCGGGGAAGAAAAGTCCCCTGATGGAATAACCTGCTCATTCAGTATATTCAGGGTGTCAGCTGACCTCAGTCTCTGGGCTCATAGCGTTGCTGAACCTCGACCGGACCACCTGCAGCAGCCCCAGATCATAGATTGCCCCCACAGGCATGTACGGCGGGCACCAGGCTCTTCATCCGCCTCTCCTCTTACCCTGATGCTCCCATTACTCTGGAACAGGGGGAATCAGACTCATCAGACCACCTTCTTCCATTGATCCACAGTCCAGTCTTTATGCTCCCTGCATGTTGAAGCCTTTTTTTCTGATGAGCCTCACTGATAAGTGGTTTTCTTAAGGCCACACAGCTATTCAGTCCCAATCCCTTGAGTTCCCTTCTCATTGTGCATGTGGAAATGTTCTTACTTCCACTATTAAACAAAGCAGTGAGTTCTACTGTCGTTTTTTTACCATTTGATGGTAAATGGACTGTACTTGTATAGCGCTTTTCTAGTCTAACTGACCACTCAAAGCGCTTCTAACACTACATGCCACATTCACCCATTCACACACACTCATACAGCACGTCTACATCTATACACAAAACGTGCTTTATAATCATTCACACAAACATTCAAACACCGACGGATTTATCGGTAGGCAACGTGGGGTTCAGTGTCTTGCCCAAGGACACTTCGACATGTAGCCCATGGAAGCCAGAGTCGAACCACCGACCTTCCGATTGGTGGGTGACTGCTCTTCCTCCTGAGCTACAGCCGCCCAACATTTGATGTCACCAAATGTTTAAGTTTTCGCCGATCCCGATCATTCAAGATTATTTTCCCGACCACATTTCTTCTTCAAAGATGATGGTTCCTCTCCATCCTTCCAGTTTGTATTAATGCGTGGACAGATTTAACCCAGTTTCAGTAGTTTCATCATTCTCCTTAGATGTTTTCTGTGCTTGGTGCCAATAATTTGACCTTCTGACACAGATGAACATCTTTTCCACGACCACAGGATGTGTTTTCTGACCTGGTTGTTTAAGAAATGAGAAGCTGCTCACTGCTTCAGTTTGGGTGAAATAACTTGGTGCCAGCTGAAACAGAACCATCCATGCAGGAATTATCCAATGGGAGGCTCTTACCTGTTTGCTTAGTTAAATCCAGGTGGTGACCTTTTGTACATAGAGATATTTCCTTTTTAATTAATATTTTACAGGCAGATTGTGTCTTCTTTTGTCTTATTCCAAAATTGTTGTGGTAGGCAATCAAGGAAGACTCATCAGGGACTTTACGCTAAATGTGGGTTAAATAAATTCAGAAACATCTGAAATGATATTTTTCCTTTATAGGTCAGCTTTTTTTTTCTGAAATCACTCATTATTTGCTTTGATTGGTTACTGCTGTTTCCAGGGAAACAAGTGAGCAGCAATGCTACTTGACACTTGACAGCTTGGATGAACTTGGGAGCTCAAGCAGGTTGACAACAGTGTCGTTGTTGTTCCAGCACCCAAGGATTACAATTAACCAGCCACTCCTCTTGGGCTTAATGACTGGAGGCCACAAAAGCCAGCAGCAGGGGCACTTCCTGAACAGCACTGAGCTGGCCCTAATTGGTTCTGGCACAGCAATCCTTGCTGTTTATCTCATAGCCAGCTGAGACGACTCACCAGTGAAACGTGCATCTAATCACGTTGATTGCGGGAAGTTTGATGGATCAAAATACCTGATTAAAAGATTTGTTTTTGCAGTATTATTTTCAGCCCTAGACTCTAGGTTTTGTAATCATTGTATTATTATCATCATTATTATTATTATTATTATTGTTATCATTTCACTAAAAATATTTATTATTATTTAGATAAAGTAAGAACTTGGATTCAGTCTCTCTAACCCGAGTCCTGTCCTATATATAAAAATATATACAGATAGAATAAATAGTTTTCTTTTTAAAGTAATAGGAGCCTGCCAACACATGTCAGGCCTCTGAGTCAAATGGGGCAGGTGGGGGGGTTTGGATGGGAGGTCCAAGGGATTTAAGTAAACCATCTGTTGACCAAAGCTTTTGGGAAAGAGCACTAATATGGATTTAGGATATTATTCTCTGCAGGTGGGATGGTCGAAACCCCCATGGATTTTTCCATGAGGAGGGTTGAGCCTTAGGAATAATGAAAAAAAAATCAAAAGAGGGACGATGCAAAATAGACTGGACAAAGACGCCGTATACTTGAGCTTCCCCTTAATCTCCACAAATCATTCATAGCCCAGCAGATGCAGGTATGAAGATTTAACAAAGAGAAGGAAAAGAAAAGGAAAACTTATCAACGCGTATCCTTAAGATCCCATGTCTCTCCTCCCACATCTCAAGCACAGTCAGAATGTACGTGAGCGGAGACACGTGGTGTCCTGGAGCAAGCTGAAGACTGGCGCTGACATCAGCTCCACGCCTCGAGAAGTCGGAGCCGTTTCTGGCTCTCTTGTCACCAGGGGTTATTCCAACAGCAGCCTTCTTTACTGGGCTTAACTGTGATTTGACCCCTCTCTCTTCCTTTGTTTATCAGGATTGTATACCAGCACTTTAAGCTGCAAGGTGCTTTCTCTCCATCTCTGGCGTTGGCACGGCGACTTGCATCTGCACCATGAACAGTGGCCACAAAAAGGCAGGATGGAAGTTACAAGAGCTTAATAAAATCTTCTTAAACTCCTAGACAAGAGTAAACTATCATCTCTGCCTTTGTCTGGATATCCTCATCGGTCTGCCGCATCACAAATATATAAGCTACTGCATCCGCGACACCTCACACTCTAAACATTTTAAAATATATATTTCTTTGGAGGAAGAATTACACTCATGCAGGTCAACAGATTTACACTTTACTTTACTGATTGCCCATGAAGCCATTTGTATCATGATAAAAAAAGACTATTGTGTGAAGTAAGATGAGATCATCTACAAATGGAAAGCCAGTAGGTATAATCAGAACACCCAAAAATACATTAACGGTTAAGTACAATTGATCAAGGAGTTAAAAAACCCTATAAAATAAGTGATGATAATGAAAGCTCTTTGCCAGCTTTTAGTCAATAAATTACAGCTTCCGTTTAATCCGTCTCTGATCCCGACTCCCCCGACTTAGCAACTCCTCCCAACCCACCATTTCCCAATCTGAGATGCTGGGTGATGGAAGGAAGCCTGTGTTTCAGAGACAAATTGTGAAACTGTCATCAATATAGTCTGTTAATGTCAAAGCGGAGCATATCTATCCCACTAGTTTAGCCGTTCATCAGACAGCAGCACGTGGGCTGAAGAAGGCTGATGGAAGCAGAGCTTTACATGCAGAGGACATGTACAGACTGAGATACATTTAAGATTTTATTCAAAATTGAAGAGAATAACTCCACTCAGATAAACTTACTTCACTGACTCTGATTGGTGATTGTGATTATTTGTTCTAATGTATCCATGTATTAGCTCACTGGCAAAGCTGAGGCACATGGACATGATTTAATGCACAGCCATAATATATCTATCATATGTACATATATACATGTAAAGACAATGGAGGCAGTAAACACATGAAGATTGCAATCTGAAAACTCGTAGACAGATTAGTTACTCCATCATTAAGCCGTTAAACATCTATCACAGTCAAGTTAATCGTGGGGGGTCTTTGGAATTAGTTCATGCTCAGTGAAGATGACTTAAAGCCTGATTAATGAATTTTGGACCCAGGAGACATACTGTGGTGATTCCATTAGTCAGGCTATGCAAATGTGGCCACTTAGTGGGCTCTGTGGTTTGAGGTTGATTAGTAATGCGGATGTTCCTCCTGATGCAGTTGAGATATGCAGCTGCTTTACAGTAAACTAAGCATGTCTGGTCTTATGCTGCGAGAGAGAAAGCCTTTCCCAGCAAGCAGTTTAATCAGATCTGTAAGACTTTGTAACGGAGCAAAGCATGGAAAACCTTTGACTGTTTGGTCCACAGCAGTGTTATCCTCTGGGAGCTAAAGGAAGAAGGAATCAAAGTGGAATGGAGGGGACCCAGAGTCCGACTGAGCAAACAGATCTTAATGAAACAAGATAAGGAAATACAATCTCTCAGGTTCATTCTGAACAACAGACTAACTTCCTCGAGGAACGTTTTTTTTTTTATTGTGAAATTATTCACAGACATGTGGGTGAACTGTGGGCAATCTGGTTAGATTTTGCTCCCAGCGATTAGCAAGAAGCATATAGGGAGGAAACATGAGAAGGATTGTGGTTAGCAAAATAAAGAACGTGGTGCTGGGGGTACAGTCCTATGAAAAAGAAAATATCCGTAAATATCAAAGATTTTTATGTATTAAGACATAGAGAAATCCATCTGTTCCATCCATCCATGTCACACCACACTGTGTAGTGTGTGAGAAACTAAGTGAACCCCTGATCCAGCAGCTGGTAGCAGCAGTGTGTGAGAAACTAAGTGGACCCCTGATCCAGCAGCTGGTAGCAGCAGTGTGTGTGAAACTAAGTGAACCCCTGACCCAGCAGCTGGTAGCAGCAGTGTGTGTGAAACTAAGTGAACCCCTGATCCAGCAGCTGGTAGCAGCAGTGAGTGAGAAACTAAGTGAACCCCTGATCCAGCAGCTGGTAGCAGCAGTGAGTGAGAAACTAAATGAACCCCTGATCCAGCAGCTGGTAGCAGCAGTGTGTGAGAAACTAAGTGAACCCCTGATCCAGCAGCTGGTAGCAGCAGTGTGTGAGAAACTAAATGAACCCCTGATCCAGCAGCTGGTAGAAGCAGTGAGTGAGAAACTAAGTGAACCCCTGATCCAGCAGCTGGTAGCAGCAGTGAGTGAGAAACTAAGTGAACCCCTGATCCAGCAGCTGGTAGCAGCAGTGAGTGAGAAACTAAGTGAACCCCTGATCCAGCAGCTGGTAGCAGCAGTGAGTGAGAAACTAAGTGAACCCCTGATCCAGCAGCTGGTAGCAGCAGTGTGTGAGAAACTAAGTGAACCCCTGACCCAGCAGCTGGTAGCAGCAGTGTGAGAAACTAAGTGAACCCCTGATCCAGCAGCTGGTAGCAGCAGTGTGTGAGAAACTAAGTGAACCCCTGATCCAGCAGCTGGTAGCAGCAATGAGAAACTAAGTGAACCCCTGATCCAGCAGCTGGTAGCAGCAGTGAGTGAGAAACTAAGTGAACCCTTGATCCAGCAGCTGGTAGTAGCAGTGAGTGAGAAACTAAGTGAACCCCTGATCCAGCAGCTGGTAGCAGCAGTGTGTGAGAAACTAAATGAACCCCTGATCCAGCAGCTGGTAGCAGCAGTGTGTGAGAAACTAAGTGAACCCTTGATCCAGCAGCTGGTAGTAGCAGTGAGTGAGAAACTAAGTGAACCCCTGATCCAGCAGCTGGTAGCAGCAGTGTGTGAGAAACTAAGTGGACCCCTGATCCAGCAGCTGGTAGCAGCAGTGTGTGAGAAACTAAGTGAACCCTTGATCCAGCAGCTGGTAGTAGCAGTGAGTGAGAAACTAAGTGAACCCCTGATCCAGCAGCTGGTAGCAGCAGTGTGTGAGAAACTAAGTGGACCCCTGATCCAGCAGCTGGTAGCAGCAGTGAGTTAGAAACTAAGTGAACCCCTGATCCAGCAGCTGGTAGCAGCAGTAAGTGAGAAACTAAGTGAACCCCTGATCCAGCAGCTGGTAGCAGCAGTGTGTGAGAAACTAAGTGAACCCCTGATCCAGCAGCTGGTAGCAGCAGTGAGTGAGAAACTAAATGAACCCCTGATCCAGCAGCTGGTAGCAGCAGTAAGTGAGAAACTAAGTGAACCCCTGATCCAGCAGCTGGTAGCAGCAGTGTGTGAGAAACTAAGTGAACCCCTGATCCAGCAGTTGGTAGCAGCAGTGAGAAACTAAGTGAACCCCTGATCCAGCAGCTGGTAGCAGCAGTGAGTTAGAAACTAAGTGGACCCCTGATCCAGCAGCTGGTAGCAGCAGTGAGTTAGAAACTAAGTGAACCCCTGATCCAGCAGCTGGTAGCAGCAGTGAGTGAGAAACTAAGTGAACCCCTGATCCAGCAGCTGGTAGCAGCAGTGTGTGATAAACTAAGTGAACCCTTGATCCAGCAGCAGGTAGCAGCAGTGAGTGAGAAACTAAGTGAACCCCTAATCCAGCAGCTGGTAGCAGCAGTGTGTGATAAACTAAGTGAACCCCTGATCCAGCAGCTGGTAGCAGCAGTGAGTGAGAAACTAAGTGAACCCCTGATCCAGCAGCTGGTAGCAGCAGTGTGTGTGAAACTAAGTGAACCCCTGATCCAGCAGCTGGTAGCAGCAGTGAGTGAGAAACTAAGTGAACCCCTGATCCAGCAGCTGGTAGCAGCAGTGAGTGTGAAACTAAGTGAACCCCTGATCCAGCAGCTTGTAGCAGCAGTGAGTGAGAAACTAAGTGAACCTCTGACCTAGCAGCTGGTAGCTGCAGTGAGAAACTAAGTGAACCCCTGATCCAGCAGCTGGTTTCCTGTGGGACGTTCTCAGTCTCTCTCATGGTTGAGGAGGAATCTCGGCCCACTCATCTCCCCAGCGCTGCTTCAGCTCACTGAGGTTTGCAGCGTTGGTTTCTGCACAGCTCTCTGAAGGTCCCACCACAGCATCTCAGTCAGGCTGAGGTCTGCACTCTGACTGGACTGTTGCAACACCTTGATTCTTCTCTTTTTCACACATTCTGCTGTAGATCTGCTGCTGTGTTTGGGATCTTTGTCCTGTTGATGAGCCAGTTTTAGCCCAGCTTTAGCTGTCGGACAGACGACCTCACATCTGACTCTAGAATACTTTGTTATCCAGAGGAGTTCATGGTGGACTCAATGACTGCAAGGTGCCCAGGTCCTGTGGCTGCAGAACCAGCCCAGATCATCAGCCCTCCACCACCGTGCTTTACAGTTGGTGTGAGGTGTTTGTGCTGATATGCTGTGTTTGGTTTCCTCCAAACGTGCTGCTGTGCATTCTGAGCAAACATCTCCACTTTGGTCTGCTCTGTCCAAAGGACATTGTTCCAGAAGTCTTGTGGTTGGTTCAGATGCAGCTTTGCAAACCTAAGCTGTGCTGCCATGTTCTTTTTAGAGAGAAGAGGCTTTCTCCTGCAGCCCTTCCACACAAGCCAAACCTGTTCAGTCTGTTTATATCTGTGCTGCCATGAGCTGCTTTCACTTATGAGCTCCAGAGATTTTCAGGAGAACATGACCCTTTGGTCTGCAGAGGTCTTTGCATGCGCTCCACAGTGGAAGGCTTTTTGCTGGAGATGCTCTGGAAATGAGAGTGTGAGGGTGCAGGGGTAATATATGTCTGAGTCTGTCTGAGTTCCTGTGGAAGCAGGAAGGGTTCACTTAGTTCTTCACTCACTGCTTCTGTGTTCTGTCTCAGTTTGTCCAGTAAATAATGACTCATAATGACTAGTGTGATACGTGTTGTTGTTACTCTGAGGTTGGTTTTACTTACAGAAACTGTAAGGATCTGGTAAGGACCAGATATAATGAAGGAAATAACATTTCAACTACTGGAGCTTGATTACTCTGCAGTCATTGTGGTTTTTGAAACTTGGGGTCATCTGACATCCTCTACTTTATGATACGCTCATAATGGTACATGTTTCCAAGAGACCGTTTGCTTTCAACATATCCAGTACGGTGACAGAGGTGAAATACCTGCCAAAGTATAGGTGTGGTCCCATAGGCGTCGATTACGGGGGGACGGTGGGGACATGTCCCCCCCACTATTTATGATTTGAATTTTGTCCCCACGACTTTTAAAAATGTGCTCTGATGCGACCGAAAAAAAATCCCCACATTCTCAACCGAAATCGTCGAGTCTAAATCATGCGATAGGCGTGCACGAACATGTGAAAACCCCAATTTGGTATTTAGTCGTTTGATTTGCCGACTGTGAGCCACTGTAGAAACATGAAGCTGTAAAATGACAGCGGAGTCGGTGCATTCCAATGACGTCACACCAGAGGTCCGTTTCACGAAGCAGGTTTAGTGAAAACTCTGAGTTGATTAACCCTGAAATGAGAGAAACTTTTACTCAATAAACCTTGAGTTTCTCTCTGTCTCCGCCCTCTTTCAGCCATTTGATTTCCTCATTCATTCAGTCAGCAGAGCGAGTTCTTCTACTTCTATAAGTTCATTAGGCACAGTAGGAGGCGACTTTTTTCACCAACATGTCCTTTTGACAACGATCCCGTGGATGAAGGTGCAGCATTACTGCGCAGAGAAATAAATATTCCTCAGGAGATGGTTATCAGACTGCGCACAGATTTTTGCATTTCCAGACAATTATCTTTTTGAGCGGCACCATCGGAATTTTGTTGGGACAAAAGAAAAAAAAGACATAAAAGACAAATAAATATTTTTATGAATAGGCTTAAAAAAAATTATATAGGCCTATTATATTTTATAAAGACACTCGTGTCTTGGGGGTGGATTCCCTCCGGGGATTCCCTCAGCCACTGCACTTATTTCTAAAAACGTATTGAAACTCGCCGTATGAGCGCATTAAGATTTCCAATTCGAGGTTGGTGAAAAACGTAGCCCCTCCTCTTCCCCGTTGCCATGGTGACTCGTCGAATCGGGGCTCCATTGATGCTGGCTTTTTAAAGTTGTGGCGCACACGCTAAACTCAAGGTCCTACTCAGAGTTGATTAAACTCACTCAAATCAGCGTTTCTGGAACCGAAAACTCAGAATTTTCTATCTCAGAGTAGAGCAACTCAGAGATCAGGAATAGACTCAGAGTTGGTGGAACCTGCTTTGTGAAACGGACCCCGGGTAAACCGCTTTCCCGGCGAAACTCATTTAGAGCTACTTCTACACAAACAAAAATGCAGCGCTTCGCAACTTCGCTGGTGGTTCTTCCAAGGATAACTTTAGAGGATATACACAGGATCGTGGAGTCACACTCACCAACACCACAGTCCAGGCTGAGGAAAGGGTACAAGTTATTTGTGGAGGAGTATATACACAGTTATCAAGGTAAATTGTCTAACGTTTTATTTTTATCAGTAGGCTACTCAATAGCCTTCCACATTCATGTTTTGTAATGATAAGCAAACCATATACGATCCATAGAAATCATCTGAAATATTGTCTGTGTGTGAAATGTGTGTTAAATATTTGTCATGTGTAGACTATAATATTATGAATATAATTTGCCATGGTGGCTATGAAGTCTCCGTGTGCAGCGTATGAGAATGAGGAGTCACGTGACTCCGGTCGGCCGGTCGGCCGGTCGGCCATGTTGGCAGAAGAATCTATTGGTTGCCAGGGGCAACGCCATTAACTTAACGGATATCTTCCCGCATTTGTCATTTCGGCAGGGCAGAGACTAATACAAAAGAAAGAAAGAAAGCAAAGCAATGCAGAGAGATAAGGCGAAAGAAAAGGGACCTTACAGGGACAAGCTTATTACAAGCGCAAAGCAGCGGTATTTGGAGAAACTGTCCAGCATCCAAAATATTGATCCTTACGAGCTCCCTGCAGTAGGTCAGACACCTGCTCTCCCTGATGCTGCATCCATTTAGGAAACCTAAAATAACGTATTTCGTTGTTCCTATGTTTCCCAAACGTATTGTGTGAGGTACTGGAACAGTTCTTCACACAGCATTGATTTCCAGACATGTTCTTGCAATTCCGTACTGTTTACACTTACTGATTTAAAAACACACGCATACAATGTAAACGAATGGAGAGACATCGTTTTCTCGCTAGCATTCTGCCAACATGGCGGATAGGGGCGGGGCTCTGTACTATGACGACAACTCCTCATTCTCAATTAGGTTAGCCAAGGAAACGTTAAGCTAGTTATTTGCTTGTTTTTTCTTTAGCAACTCCTGAAAATAACATTCTGTATATGCTCAGTGTCAAATGTAGTTGATGGAAAGGTGGTAGTGAGAGGCTCGATGAGGAGGAATGAGGAGCCCCACAGACTACAGGTTTCTGCTTAGTTATAGGGCCCGTTGGCCGAAGTCTGTGTTTGTTTTGATAGTCTGTCCGGACAACTGCAGTTGCAGTTGCACTTTTCCCCTTTCTTACAAACAGTACAGTAGCGTAATTAATTAACAGTAATTAATTCATGAATAAATACATACTTTCGAATCATATCATAATGATATGGAAACATGAAATTAAAGGATATATTTTATAAACTCTGTATGCGTTCATCAAAAAAAGGGCCGCTTATTAAACATGACGCTGGAATCGATCTAGAATGCGTTACTTTTTAATGTGCTGGATGGTGGGTGGTCCGTGGGGGGCATAGAATGCATTACGTTTTTTGTCCCCACCACTTCTAAAACCAAACTGACGCCCTTGTGTGGTCCGCTTTAAAGGGAACGTGTAATCTGAGCAAACGTATTTCCTGACATTTGTGTGAAGGTTTTCATGCCGTTTTCAGCTTGATATTTACTTTGTAAGAATATTTAAAATGTCTCTTTGTCTGTTGGACATTAGTGTGTCCCTAATAAAAATCTGTGTAGTGTATATAAAATCAAATCAAATCAAATCAAATTTATTTGTATAGCACATTTTACGTATTAACAATTAAAAGTGCTTTAAAAGAGAGGGAACTGGCATTTCACTAAACAGTCCAGGTATATTTTGCTCCTGTAAAATTCAAAATATA
Organism: Odontesthes bonariensis; assembly: GCF_027942865.1. NCBI lineage: Eukaryota > Metazoa > Chordata > Actinopteri > Atheriniformes > Atherinopsidae > Odontesthes > Odontesthes bonariensis. The sequence goes on along the minus strand of NC_134517.1, from coordinate 1,959,079 downwards.
ATCAACACTGTAAGAAATAATAGAAAATAAACTCATATATATTTCATTTAATCATGTTTTAAAGATTGTTAACACTGCAGCAGCTGAAAGAATTATCCCAAGTGTGTCCTCCATGCCAGAATAGGACACCTGTAATGAGCCTGTATGATTTCTATATAGATTTATTTCTGCTGTAATGGTGTGGCAGTAAAACCGAAGCCGATGAATTCACACAGGTTTGTGCCATCTCTTCTTCATGGCTTTGGTTGAAACTTATGTTGCTGTTCCTCAGATTATTGTGATCAGGTTATTATTATTCAGATTAATGTTTGTGACTGGTCTTCAGGGCCCAACACAATTCCTGTAAACATGCTAAAGCTGGGTTTACTACCAGAAACCCAGTGCTGTCACACCAATGTGATTTTTATTGTTAATGTCAGAGAAGCCATATCCCAACAACCTACCCTGAGCATCTTAACCCTTCTTTAACAGCCCAGACCCCAAGTCAACAGGTGGGAAGAAAACAAACTTAAGAAATGTATTGTCATTAACATTTGAAGGGGAAATATTTTAAAACCCAATAAATTAAACTAATATTGATGTAATACTGGTATAGTGGCACCATTCTTACACACCTTAGTATAGTGAACAAATGATAAACAGTTGCACATACAGTGTAAAGTGTGTACTTGTCGTTTCCATAAGATCATAAATCCCGTAGATGTAAGTGAGTCACATATTTGGACATCACCTGGGATCTCACTGTTCTCTGACAGGACGTGTTCTCACACGTCAGGGTTACACCCACACACATCTATGTGGAAGCTCTTTGCTCGGAGCTCTCTGGAGGTGATCAGGACAGTACGATTAGAGACAAAGAGTGGACACCAAAGCAGAGCTGAGTGATGATTAAGTCATGTGATGACCATGAGAGAGCTCAGCCCACAGTTCTGCATCGGTTTATATTTCAAAACACTAAAGGCTGTTACTACAGATGAGCACACTTCCAAATATAACATTCCACCCAGCAACACTGAAAGAGAAGAATTGCGCTATGCCCCTGGTATGTGACGAATGTTTGATGTATTTAAGTCAAGCAAAACACTAACCCATCAGGCAGTAAATTTGCAACATCTTGACATTGTACCTTAACCTCAAGTCCGATTTTCATGACTGTCTGGCAATGCATATCATCCCCACAAACATGTGAGCCTACTGGTTAGAGTGGTTGAGTACCAGTGATGTGACTTTGGATGGAGAGAAACAAGAAAAGTGGAGTTTGGCGTGAGGTTCATATTGTCTGTTTTCATGCTAATGGTTATTAAACTGTCAGTTTATGAGCTGCCATTCAGGCAGATTTCAGACACAGCTGCCATAGCTCAACATGTAACTCATTATCAAACAGTCCTTCTTGAATATTCTGATGAACAAAGTTTGGGATATTTTTCTTTTTCTGTTGTCTACCAACCTTGTTGGCATACAATCATACAACAACGTGCCATGCATTTCTATGCACACCAGTATCCCTGGATATGTGTTGCACATAGAAACATCTTATTCAGGCAGTCTCACAGACGTTTGGGCAGAAACTGTCCAATGTCCAGATGTTTTCTTGTGCTTTCTCTCTTTTTCTCTCATGCTTTTTTCATGCACAAGCACATGAAAAAAACCACCATCCAGAATCCCAGCCTGTCCCTGATATCTTGAGAAACTGTCGTGATCATCAGCCTCAGCAGGTCTGTCTTTGGAGGCTGGAGTGGTTTCACTACAAGTTCATCCCACTCAATATTTTCTATTGAATTTTTGTCATCAGTAACTTTCAATGAATGTTTCCGTTGTGGCTTGGTTTAAATGTTAAACCAACTTGGTTAGGATTAGTAAAGCACATGGCTTGGCTTAAAACAGATCTTCTCATAATTTCAGATCTCTTTTTTCCTGACTTACTGGGGGACCATCGCTTCCTCGAAAGATCCAAAATGTGACTACGAGATAAACATCTCATTGAAATACGATGTATTGAAAGTAATATAAAAGAAAATGATAAACACAGTACAAAATAATAATAAATAGTCACATTCCATCAACTGGCGTATAAAGATTTTTCATTTGTGACTGGTTCATGTTGTACCATGTAAACACCTTCTCCAGATTTAGAACGTTCTCTGTTGGTAAATACTATACTTTATAGGAGAGCCAATCTCTCACAACATCACCTGAAAGCCTTTTACCACAGCTCCATAGAGAGGGTTCTCCTGTCTTGGTATGGAAGCAGCTCTGCCGCAGACAGGTAATCACTGCAGAGGATTATAAGAACCGCCCAAAATATCAGAAACCAACAGTTACCTACCATGGACACCAACTTTAACTCCTGATGCCTGCAGAAGGCGCACAACTTCCTGAAAGACTCATTCTATCATGCCAACCTTCTGTTTGACCCCAGGGAAACGCTGCCGGTCCATCACTCAGTGCAACACTCATGAACAGTTTCTACCCCAAAGCCATGACCCTTACTCTATTCTGAAAACAAAGCCACTAACATCTGTCAGCATCGGTGAGTAACCTCAATGCTCGTACAATGCTCTGCACTACGTGTTTTTTAATTCCTAATGCATACGATGGCACTGAGATGATGGCATAGTGGATGGATGACATGAATGTAACTGAGTGAATGAGACGGTGAGAATGTACTTATTTTATTTTAATGAGTCTATTATATTCATTCCATTATGTGAGTGTCATGGGACTATGTTTTAGGTCATGTTTGGTTTTTAGATCATGTCTTAGTTTAGTTCTTAGTTTTCTCATGTTTTAGGTTCAGGTCTTGTGTTTAGTTTTTTTCATGTCATGCCACCCTCTCCTGCCCTGCCATCAGCCTCACGTCCCTCACCTGTGTTTTCCCCATCAGCTGCACTCAATCCCTAGTCACCCTCCACGGTATTTAGTTTCCAGGCCCCCTCATTGTTTTGTGAGATCCTTCCCCGTCAACACCCTCCATGCCATGCCATGCCACGACACGACACGACACGACACGACACGACACGACACGACACGACACGACAAAGTGGTTTTTCCATGCTATGCCAAGTGTTTTGTTTTGTTAAATATCTTTCCACAGTTTAGGTTTTTGAATCCGGCTCAGCCGCGCTTTCTGTTGGTACTTTGTTTTTGTTAAATAAATCAAGTTTGCTTTTTGAATTTCCGTATCTGCGTCCTTCTCACCCACCCATACTGACAGAAGGATCTCACCACCATGGACGCGGAGGATTACACAGCCTTCTGGGAGCTGGTGGAGGATTTCTGGAGCCGCTCGGGACCGAGCAGCACCTCCTGGGAAAAGCTGGACGCTGCTAATAACTTTGTAGACTTCTTTTTGCAGAAGCAGGTCTTCCAGCACATACCAGGGGTGTCAGCTATCTGGGAGGAGGTCAGGACTGTGCAGCGCACTGCCTCGCTGGAAATTTTCGGCTTGGAGCCAGAAGAGGTAGCCGCGCTGTACAGCTCCTCCTCCTCCTCCTCCTCCTCCTTTCCTACACCACAGCCCCAGGACCCAGCTGCCACAGAGCAGGCCCCTGCCACAGAGCAGGCCCCTGCCATAGAGCAGGCCACAGCCACAGAGCAGGCCACAGAGGCCGCGGGGCCCGACTCGACCACAGGGCCAGACCAAGAGGCCACAGGGCCAGACCAAGCCACAGAGCCCCTCCCTCCCACCCCCAGATATTGGGGATGTCTGGGATCCATTCCTTAAAGGCGGGGTAGGGGATCTTTTTCTGGAACATTTTTTTACATATTGCTTGAAATATTCTTCACACCCCCATTGCAACCAATTAATTAAAAGTTTTGACATTAATATGAAAAGTTTTAGTGGCCTCTAGAACGTACAATCTAGGAAAAACAGTATCCAATCATTGTGAACAGTCCGTTCACAATGATTGGATTCTGATGCCGTCTATCAAACTGCAATCTGCTCCTCCCTCCCCCTCCTTCCCCCTGTGCGCGTACCCTGCTCCGTGAACGAATTACGCGTCCAGAAGCTTGGCAGGAAGCTAAACTAGAGCCAGCTTGGCTAGCACCTAGCATTATTAAACGTATAGTTATCATATACTAAATACTAAATACTAAATACGGCAACGATCGATGCTTGCTGTCAGAACAGCGCTCGTGCACCTTCGTGCTCGTGCACGTTCATGTACTCTAGAGGCGTGCCTTCGGGGGGAAAGTGAAGAAAAGGGTTGGGACTTTTTACCTGTGTATTTTCAAAATGCAGCTTCGCTGGACTCAAAATCCAGGATCTCCTACCCTACCTTTAAGGGGGGGGGGCTCCCCCCTCACTGTCGGAGGTCTGGGCGTCCACCAGACCACCGCCTTCTCCTGCCACGTCGCCGGATGTCCGGCCGCCTGCTGGACAGTCTCCGGCTCCTCCTGCTGCCACGTCGTCGGAGGTCTGGGTGCCAGCCAGACCACCGCCTCCTGCTGCCACGTCATCGGGTCTGGGTGCCAGCCAGACCACCGTCTCCTGCCGCCACACCATCGGAAGTCTGGCCGCCTGCCAGACCACCGCCTTCTGCCGCCACGCCATCGGAAGTCTGGCCGCCCGCCAGACCACCGCCTCCTGCCGCCTGAAGCCGGTACTCTAGCTGCATGCCTGGTTGGCCACTGCACCACACTGCCGGATGTCTGGCCTCCCGTCTGGCCTCCCGTCTGACCGGCTTTGAGCCCCTACCTCCCACCCTCAGACTTTTAGGGTCGTCTGGGATCCGCCCCTTGAGGGGGGGGCTCTGTCATGGGACTATGTTTTAGATCATGTTTGGTTTTTAGATCATGTCTTAGTTTAGTTCTTAGTTTTCTCATGTTTTAGGCTACGTGCCCACGACAACGCTCTGAAGCATAAACGCAGATGTCCCTTTTTTTCCTCCACAATTTATCTGCGTTCTCACAAGCGTCTTGGGGTGGATATCTGTCTACCCATGGGAACAGGGAAAACGTATAAAACTCGCAGTTTGCCGATGTAGTATGCACGCCCCGGAAGTAGGTGGCAGTAGCAACAATACCTTTGGTATTGTTATATGAGTTATATATATTAATAAATATGAGAAATTTCTGTTTTGTGGCTACTTCCTCCGCGTCAGTTGGAAGAAAATGGCGAAGCGCGGCGGCAACAACAGTACGCCTTCAAACTTTGTTTGGACAGATGATGAGGTCCAGTTGCTACTGAACACGACACTGAACTACAAAGCCAGGAAGGCAGTGGATAATGTGGACTGGGAGAGTGTCCAAAATAAATATAGTGAGATATGTGAGTCGTTAATGGAGAACTACCCACTTAACGTGTGGAAAAAACGCACTTCTGCGTTTTGAACTGTTCCTACGGCGACGAGAGGTTGGATCGTTTTCAAGATCTCCACTCTGGAGGGCGTTTGCTTTTTCTCCGTTTTGAACTCCTAAAAACGCCGTCGCCATGTGCAAGATAGGCACATCTGTCGAAATGTTCTGCGTTTATCTGTCGTTACCGTTGTCGTGGGCACGTAGCCTAAGGTTCAGGTCTTGTGTTTAGTTTTTTTCATGTCATGCCACCCTCTCCTGCCCTGCCATCAGCCTCACGTCCCTCACCTGTGTTTTCCCCATCAGCTGCACTCAATCCCTAATCACCCTCCACAGTATTTAGTTTCCAGGCCCCCTCATTGTTTTGTGAGATTCTTCCCCGTCAACACCCTCCATGCCATGCCACGACCCAGTTAAGTGTTTTTTCCATGCTATGCCAAGTGTTTTGTTAAATATCTTTCCACAGTTAAGGTTTTTGAATCCGGCTCCGCCGCGCTTTCTGTTGGTACTTTGTTTTTGTTAAATAAATCAAGTTTGCTTTTTGAATTTCCGCATCCGCGTCCTTCTCACCCACCAAACTGACAGTGAGTGCATTAAATCTCATTGTGTCTGATGACAATACATTTCTATTGTATTCTATGATTATGTAAAAAAATTTACTCAATACATTTTGTCACATCAATGCTGCAATTCCTTACTGTTAGCATGTCCCAAAAATGATCTTAAAAGCTTCCAGCTGATTCAAAATGGTGCAACAAATGCTCTGACAATTACGATTACATTTTCACACAGTGGAAATAGCATTGGGTTCAGTACACTGCAGCATACCACCAACCTTGGGATTGGCACACAATTTCTACTCTTCCTGAGCTACAACCGCGTGTCCTCGCAACCTCCAACCAGTCAGTAACTGGATTATGATCTGATTGCATTGGACTCACATTGAACTTCTTCATGCTCTAATTTTTTCCTTAAACTGATGTATTTTATGAATTTCTTTTATAAGTAGACTAATACAGATTTTTACAACCTTTAAAAACACAATTTAAGCGACATTCTGTGGGAGTGTAATTTAACATGAAGTGTTTCTATCACATCCACAAAAAAACAAATGGTTCCCAGGACACGTATCATTTTATGACAGTCACACGTGGTCACCGTCGCTGACTGCAGATACTTTAGACAAAGCTGATGCAATGCCAACAAGCACGCTGTGGTGCAGGCAACTGCAGAAGTGGGGGCCAAAGGTGTTAGGCCACCTGTCCCTCTACTCCTTCATATCAAAAGTGCAATTCTTTTTTATTTATTAGTTGTAATTATTCATTTTTGCAAAGGTCTGTTACTGCTGTCTTATGAATGACTTTCCCCCAAAGTTGCCCATGATGACACTTCCACTGGGAGCTGTGATGATAATTATAGCCTATAAGCAGGTTTTCCCAGGTTTACGACAGCCAAGTGATTTATTTGCTCAGGACAGATATTGACTGTGCTTTGAATTGGAAAAACAAATATATTTTTAACATTATTACTCCTAGTTTGGTGATTCATCAGGAAAGGTCTGGTAGGAGCCCCCTTTTTTATGGTTGGGTAATGTCGTAATGTTTTTTCCACAGCTGAAGAGGCTGATCCTGAACATCTGAGCCTCTGGAGCGCTGCACAGTCCTTAACGACATAATACCACTTCCTCTTATCTGCAGAATTACTCACCACAGGCCCTTATTATCTCTATCTTGTTTTAAATACCAATACAATCTCATAATAATAATCAAATAAAATCAATAAAAGACAATTAAGCTCTCCACTGTTGCAGTTTCCCCATCAAATTTTCATCTTAGAGGCTTTGTCACTTTTTCAGGGGTGACAAAGACTTTTGGGACATCTAACTCTCTCATCTGCCTGCTTCTCCTCAGCTTCTCTCAAGCTTTTCCAGTCACAGTTGTCTCTTTGGTGTCATATTTTATGTGTATCATTTTTGCAATGCCATTCATGAGCTGTCAGGGGCGCTGGCCCCTGGTAGGGTCTTCCATGGCAAATTGATCCAAGGGGAGGGGTCAGACTAAGAGCGATTTAAAGAACTCAATGGAGTGGCACCAGCTTAAGAAAGTCTAGATCACCTAGAAAAGGGAAACCAGGCCACCTACCTGGAGTCAGGCCTTGGAGTTGCATGCAGGTGAGTGCCTGTTGGTCGAGTACCTGGGTCCTGTCAGGGCTCAGCCCCAAGATGCAAAGGGATGCTCATTTTACATGGGCCCACCACTCGCAGGAAGGAAATATGAGGTTGGGTGACATTTGTGAGCAGGTAGCAGGCAAAGCACACCTGGGCATGCTGATCCAGAGTTGGCCTTGGGACGTGGAACGTAACTTTGTGTGCGGAGTTAGAGCCTGAGCTGATGTTTGAGGTGGAGTGCTAACAACTACATATAGTTGAGCTCAGATCCACCCTGTATGGCTCTGGAGCCAAACTCGTGGTCAGGGGCTGGACTCTAATACTCAGGAGCTGCCCGGGGAGAAAGGTGTTGGGCAGGTGTGGGGATACTCACGAGCTCCCAGCTGAGCACCTCAGTGTTGGAGTTTGCCCCCGGTGAGCGAGAGTGTCCCCTCAATCACAGGACGAAAGGTTCTGAGTGTTGTTTGTGCGTTTGCTCCAAACCCTTTGCCCAGCCTTTACCCGGCCTTCTTAGAGTCTCTGGGTGGGGTCATGGAGAGGGTGTCATCTGGGGCTTCCATTGTTCTTCTGGGGGACTTCAATGCCTGGAGACATGTGACTGGGAGGAAGGGCCTTCTTGATCTGAACCCGAGTGGTGTTTTCGTTTTGGACCTCTGCACTAGTTGTGGATTGTCCATTACAAATACCATGTTCCAGTTTAAGATGGTTCAGCCAAACACCACCTGGTGGTGAGTTGGATCCATTGGCAGGGAAAACTCGTAGACAGACTCGGTAAAACAAAACATGTAGAGAGGGTGCTTCGAGGAGCTGTGGCCTGAACGGTTGTCAGTGTCTGTTGTGGCAGTAACTGCAGCACCTGCTGGTGGACACCAGTAGTGTGGGAAGCCGTCGAGCTGAGGAAGGAGGCCTTTCAGGCTTGGTTATCCCGGGTGTCACCTGCAGCTGTTGACAGCTCCCAAGTGGCTAAAAAAGGCTGCAGAATTGGTAGTTGCTGAACCTAAAACTAAGGTATGGGAAGAATTCAGCAAAGGAGTATCATGATGCTAGTTCACTTCTTATCGGTTTGGATCACCATGACAACGTATGCTAGAAACTTCACCTGCTCTAGAGCAGTTAAGGTTCCAAGACAAGAGCTCAACGCATGACATAAAGGCACCACCTTTAGACCAAATTCTCTGTTGTTGTTTGACATAAGAACCTTTTTTCTCAGGGTTGTCCCACTACTAGAGGTCTGTTCAGGCACAGCCAACACTGGCAATGTTGATGGTTGATTTTATGTTGGATTATACAACAGTAAACACTTCAGCACATTTTGATGTCTCATTCTTAAACATCTTTTTTTTAAATGCTTGGTTAGATTTAGAGGAAAATTGTGGTTGGTTTTAAAATACACTGTTTCACATGGTTAATCTAAATGTTGCATTCAATTCAATTAGATTACATTCGTTTTATGTATAAAGTGCCAAATCATTATAAATGTCAACCCAAGGCACTTCAAAGATCCAGTCCAATTCAAGACATTTATAATTCTAATCTGTAGGTGTTTTACAATCGTCTAACAAATGCACAATGATGGTAAGATGTTGAAGATTTGGAAGCCAAGTAAAAACATTTGCAGTGTAGTATAGTACAATATCATGCATAAGGAAGAGGGAATACTGTTGGCATGTGTACATTGTAGGTGTGGGAATTTCTCTGTTCTACGATGTTTTACGACAGAACATAACCGAGAGTTTGCTGCCTCTACAAAATTGTTGTATATAGTTGTTAATATGTGATCTTAAAGCCTCAGCAGAACATTAACTTTGCTGAGTTATGTTACAAAAATATTTCCAAGCAGAACATTGCTAAGAGCATCACACCGCTCTATAGGCCTATTGAACTATTTTCATTTGACCAACTGACCTGTTGTACTGATCCATAGTCCAGTCCTGATGCTCATACATAACAATCTATAGAGTGCTATGGTAGCAGGTATCTTTTTTATACTGTTCACCAGTAAATTTGTATTTTTTTGTTTGATTCAGGGTGAATGAGATTTCCACATAAACACCAAAGGGCACTTATAACATGGAAAATGAAATGTAGAATTTCCTACAGGGTAAAGGCTGATTTATGCTTCAGACGCAAAGCCTCTGACGCTCGGACGCAGAGCCTCTGCGAGCGTCAAAATCTTGACCACTCCCCCACGCAGAGGCTCTGCGCGCGTTGTCGTGCACCTCAGAAAAATCCTGACTACGCGACAGACGCACGCAGACCACCAACGGAAGTGCGCAGACAAAAGCGGCTGTGATTGGTCCTCGGTGTGCCTTTCCGGTTGTCTGTGTGGCTTCCTCCTTTGCATTTTCGCCAACTCCAATAAAAGAAGCTGTTCTTCTTCGATGTCGAGCAACTCCAGATCCATCTTGCATATACTTTTTTTTTTTTTTTGAAAGATAAACACTTCTGCCGGCGCCGACGAAGTTCTCGTCACCGCCCACCGAAATTCTCGCGAGGGGAAACTGCTGTGCGTCCCGAGAAATTCCAGACCGAGGTTGCAGAACCATAACATGAAAAGTGGTTCGCGACCAGAGCAAAGCAACACGTCAAGACGATAGACGCAGAACTATAATCTGCCTTTTACCCTACAAAAGAAAAATGGGCGGAGATTATCCCACGTTTCATAAAAGCAGTGCATTTGCTGCAATAAATAATATAAATATAAATACCACAACACCACTCACACGTTAGTTCTCTTGCAACAGAGTTACAGTCGTCAGATAATAGGAGAGTTGAGGGTTCCAAGGAGTCTGAGAGAATTTAATATAGCTCAGCTCTGTAAGTATTTTCTAGCACAAACACAGCCTACCATTACCATTCCAGTGAAGAGAATACAACTTCCCCTACCCACATGTCAGAACCTGACAGCCAGGTGGAGCCATAAAAGTCTAGAAAGTTCCCATAGCCAGCAGTTCACACCCAGAAGACTGTTGTTAATGGCAATGAGGTGTGATGGCAGGCTGCTTGGTTGTCAAGGTCAAGGCTAGCACTACTAACATCATACAGCAGTAGCTCAGTCTAAAAATAAGTTGTGGTGCACCTCAATGGTCCTGCTGCAAAGCAAAAAGGAATAAAGTCATAGTTGCCTCAATACAATGTGTTATAGGGAAAAGCAAAATATTAAAAGAAGCATTTTCTAATTAGTCCTATAAGGTCTGATGGAATAGAGCAGCTAACAACAAAAATGATGAGTGATTTAACAAATGAGGGGGGAAAACAGCTTTTAAGAGACTTTACTTTATCTTATTGAACATGTGTGGCAGTAAACTTGCCTGAGCCATCTCTACCACTTGGTTTATAATGTGATTTTAAAAGTGAGTGTATGTTAAACCATTTCTTTTTATAGATTTTGAGAATTTGACTATAAAGTGACATCTCAAACATCCATTTTCTATACCTGCTGAATCCGTCGGTCGGGTCGTGGGGGGGCTGGAGCCTATCCCAGCGGTCAATGGGCGAGAGGCAGGTACACCCTGGACAGGCTGCCAGTCCATCACAGGGCCACACAGAGACAAACGAGACACACAACCACACTCACTCCTAAGGACAATTTTAGAGACACCAGTTAACCTAACATGCATGTTTTTGGACAGTGGGAGGAAGCCGGAGTACCCAGAGAGAACCCACACATACACAGGCAGAACATCCAGAACCAGCTGGGAGTTGAACCTGGAACCTTCTTGCTGTGAGGTGATGGTGCTAACCACCACACCACCGTGCATCTCAAACATATATGTTACAATAAAGAACCATTGATTCTCATTATCTCAGAAAATTCACCAGGAAGTGAATTTAAAAATGCAAAAGAGAAACAAAATCCATAGCTTATTTTCTTAGTGAGGACAGTAAAGGGTTTAAATGTGATGAGAACATAGAGAAGCAGTCTAGGTGAACCCGGAATCGTTAACCTCACTTCACATATTTGGCAGCTGTTTGTTAAAAAAAAAGGTGTTTCTTCATACCCTTGTCCTTGTGATGTAAACACAATGGGCCTCATGCAACAACCATTTGTACAAACAAATTTGTTCTTAAATCGTGCGTACAAATGATTTAAAGGGGCAGTTTTTTTTTTTTTTTTTAAACCTGGACCTTATTTCTGGCATAAAATACGTTCATCTACTCTCCGATAACAGTTTGGTGAAAGTCAGCATCCTTCGGACGCTATTTAGATCACTGGAGATCCGTGTATATCCATATAACGGGAGAGAACAGGGCAGAGACAATACAGCCTCTAAATAAGGCATTATCTGTCTTTATTTCACCAGGTTTAAAAAAAAAAAACGAAGTTCCCCTTTAAGAGAACTTGCCCCTTCACCAACTTTTTCGTATTTTAAGTTTTCTTTCAGGTACGAACAGAATTTACGAGTGATCCAGACCTGTTTCGTAAAATAGTCCGCTGTTATTCCAATCAAGTTTGCTTGACTAATGGATTGTATATTTAATTACTTTGAAGCAAACATAAATAAATATATACATTATACTCCAAAATGATGCTGATATTATTCTGTTTGACTTAAATTATACACTAATTGAAGGTTAATTTGACCCCGTATATAACAAGGTCAATGGGAAGCGTTACCAGCGGCTGTCTTGCTACTTTTGGATGCCTTAGCGAGTCAGGCTCTTGGAAGAGAGCGTGTGCTCCGAGACTGTGTAGATATCCTTGCGGAGACAGACGAATGGCTGACATCGCGATTTAGATTGCCAAGGACTGTGCTGCTGCAAATATGCAGCTTGCTGGAGCCACAACTCCAGAGAGAAACACGCCGATCAAACCCAGTTCCACCAAACGTCCAGGTCCTCACCACCCTTGGATTTTTGGCCACTGGAACCTTTCAGAGGGAGACTGGAGACAGATGGGGGGTGTCCCAGTCCTCTGTGAGTCGTCCTTGGTCATCAAAATAGTACAAATTAAGAGGGACTTTCATGCCTTGGCTGGACTACCAATCATAATCGGAGCAATAGACTGCACACATATACGCATCAAAGCACCCGTGCCGTTGTGGAGCGCACTGAGCTGAAGGCCAGGTGGGTGTGTCTCCATACACTGGGGGGCCAACTGCTGCTTCATTTTGCACAATATTGCCATGAACGAGGGTCTCCCACTACCCGAACTAGCCAGCAGACAACATGCAGGAAGACCCCCCTTATGGACCGCCTCATCAAAGTGCCATCATGATGGGGCAACAACTGATTGCACGGCTTTAGTTGCAGTCTTCGACCTTTTTTAATCCATTTTCATGTCAAACCATTTCTTCTTTATTTCGGTGACATTACGAACTACAGGTGACACGGAATTATCAGCACTTGTAATAACTTCCCATGTCTTGGCTTTAGCAGGTCCCGTAATTCCACTGCTGACTCTGCTAAAAATGACAGATTTTCCTTTTTGGATCTCTGAAAGCAGAACTTCAGTCTCAGAGCCCCTAAAGTTGTTCTTTTTGCACCTTGATGCCATTCTCATGACTCAACACTTCCTGGCACAGGAGAGAGAAAGCACAGTCTTATATGGTATAATTTTGTGCGTGGAGTATGCAAATCTACTATCCTCGTGCACGTGCACTTAAATACGCACGTGTGGCATTCATCATTTACGCAGGTCGTTTACACACTTTTCCGAAGTTAAGAGCGTTTGTTGAATCTGACGTGGCGTGTTCGTACGAGACCTTCGTACGAAAAAAGTGAGAGAAATTTAGAATAAAAATACGAAAATTTTCTTGCAATGTTCAGGAAACAATGAAGGGTAATGTCTAGAAGCAATTTTTCTGCCTAGCGATGAGCTATAGGGTATAAAGTTAATGTTTTTGAATACCCTTATTTGTATATGCAGCCATCAGTGATTGTTTACACAAGGAATTGTTTCTAATGTTGAGTTTTATGAATTGCTGATAAAAGATGTGAATTTTTTAGTTTGAAATATATAAGATATAACAGATATGTATTTAGTGCAAAGTTCATCATGTACTCACTTAACTATTCAACCTAAATGACTGTCCAGAAATAACCTGGCTCAGTTGAAATCATTTGAAGGACCTTGCAGCAGTGCAGTATCTTATCTTTAAACATAATGTACCCATAGCAGATCTTGACAAGGCTAGGTCACATTTTTTACTTTTGAAACCATCACCACTTTAGAGGAACCTGCTGGGAAAAGCCAGAATAAAGAAAAGAGAGAGAGACCCAGACTGGACAGCACAGAGCCAGGCAGTGTGTGTTTTTATGTCAGGCTGAGCCCAGTGTAAACTCGTTAGCTGCTGTCAGTCAGCACAGGCCTGTTACATGGTTGTCCTGTTTCCACCATCCTATTTATTTTTACTGCAATTAAACTGCTTTCAGGAGATGGGATTATAGAAACATATCATTTAAAAAACCAGCCCCCATAAATTAGATAGTGGATAGAGATTCTGGATGGAGTGAGGTAGTTTTCTGCTTTACCACAGTTTGTTAAAAGGACTGAACAATGCATGAGTGGTATTCACCAGAGGCTGGGAAGTTATCCGATGTGATATGTTCAAACTACAGGTATGACAGCAATATCTTTTTAGTATAGGCTCAAGAGACTTTGAAGATAATACACTCTTAATCAAGAATTAAGATATTTTCTCACAAGATCTCCACTACCGGCTGTGTGGTGGCGTATTGGTTAGCACTGTTGCCTCATAGCAACAATGTTCCTGGTTCCAATCTCAGCTGGGTCCGTCTTCTGAAGAGTTTGCGTGTGCTTCACGTGCACACCTGGGTTGTTTCCGGCTTCCTCCCACAGTCCAAAAACACAGGTTGCACCACCCATTCCTACATCCGGCCATTCCAACATGCAAACGTCCCAGCATTCCAACAAGGCTTTCCATATAAGGAAATGTGCGTTACTCAACAGGTAACAGTCCCTTCTTTCTGTTCATGCATTTTACATGCTTTAAGACATGTGTACAGATGTGATGCAGTCTTTAAAAGCGTAATTAAAGCCTCTCCCCCTCTGTCTGCCTGTTATGCTTCAAAGCTTGTGATGTTTGAATGATGGAGTGTGCTTCCTGCTTCTGAAGAGTGCAGACGTGTCTCTGCTTCCTCCTGCTGCTTATCGCTTTATTTGCTTTTAAATCATTTTACTTCTTTCCACAAGTCTTGGATATAATTTTATTCTTTTTCTTTTAAGTGAACCAAGACTTTTTAAAATCATTTTTATTCTTTTTACATCTTATCTGACGAGCCAGCGACTACAATCCTTTCAACATGCCCTGTGAAAGCTGTCGGATATATCAACAAGACATTTGGGCGCTACAAGTAAGGATTTTTGCCTTAGAAACTGAAATGGGACTTCATGAAACGCTCCCAATGGAATCCAGTGGTAAGAAGTCCACATTTACTTCCAAAGGAAAGGGTGAAAAAACTGCTACCTCCAACTTAAAGCTAAATGATACTGTGTCTTTTCCAAGACTCTGTAAAGACATGTATGATGGACTTGGTGCAAAGCCGAAGAATCGTCAAACTGTTGGTATCAACAGAGAATATGTAACATCACCCGGAATAAAGTTAACAAACAGATTTTTACCACTGTCAGAGCCAAATGTGACTGAGTGTAACAGACAGAGAGACGGTACAAAACAGCAGATGGACAGAGAAACTGTGCCGAGTGTCAAGGTCAAAGATACTCTTGTGCTTGGAGACGGAGCCATATCTAATATAAACATAAACAGAATGGTTACATGCAGCTATCCAAGTGCCACTGTCTCTGACATCACAAGATTACTACCTGAGGTACTGGCAAAACACCAAGGGGTGAAACAGCTGATTGTGCACGTGGGTGCAGTGGACATCAGAGAGAATCAGTCTGAAATCTTAAAAAAAGACTTTGAGAAACTGTTTGAGAGTCTTGATAAAGTGACAATACCAACATTCATAAGTGGACCTCTCCCAAACATCGACAGGAGGATCAACAAATTCAGCCGGCTGCTTCAGTTGAACACATGGCTGTCCAAAGTCTGTGAGTCCAGAGGACCTCATTTCATCGAGAACTTTAATCTTTTCTGGCAAAGAGATGATCTGTTTCAAAGAAAAGGCTCACACCTGAACAGAGGTGGAGTGAGACGACTGACGGATAATCTTCTCCACGCTCTGAGGCATCAGAAGGGGCCAGGGCCAGGGCCAGGACCAGGACCAGGACCAGGACCAGGACCGGGTCCTGTGCTGCCGCAGAGTAAGAAGACGTGCCAGAGAAGAGCTCCTGCCTCGCCACCCAAGGACCCAGCAAAGGATTCAGCCACAGCAGCCACAGCAGCACCTCCAGCATCCCGAACACAGGATTCAGCAGCTCCACCATCGCCTTCACCACGGGCCTCACCACAGGCCTGGGACCCACCTGCTGCATCTACACCCTCCAGAGATGTTTCACCATCGTTCTCTTCTCCACCGTCACCCAGGAGATTTCCTGATCACCTTGAAAGCTTGGTGAAATCGGGGATTAAAATGGTTCCTCTCACGCCAAACATGGCAAGATCAAGACTTCTATCCTCAAAGAAGCATCGAGCCCCTCTCCCTCCCCAGCCTACTCCATCGACCAAAGCCCCCCCAGCTTGGCCCCCACCACCGGTGCCCACAGCTGTCATTTCCAACAGCGTCAATGCTGTTGTCTAGGACACTAAGGGCCTCTGTATTGGTAAACACCATCTCAACCAGAGGTCCAAGGATGGAGTGAAGAGAGGGAAAATCAGACTGTCCAATCAGAGAAATCTTATCCATATCCCTTGCAAGAACACAGCATCCAGTTCAACTATAACTAATCTCAAACACGCAGTACTCAATGTCAGATCTTTAAGTAACAAATCATTCTTAATTAATAGTTTTATTTCCTCTCACAATCTTGATTTTATGTTTTTAACTGAGACATGGCTCGACAAAAACACAGCAAATGCAGTCCTGATTGAGTCTAGTCCACCTCACTTCAATTTTGTGTCTGAAACACGAGAAAACCAGAGGGGTGGGGGTGTTTGTGCCATGTTCAGGGACAATATACCCACCCACAAGTTGTCATTTGGGTTTTTTTCATCATTTGAGTATGTGTCATTCAAAATGGAGATAAAACAATCTTCCATACTTTATATCACCATTTATAAACCACCACAGAATTGTTTTATTGATGATTTTACTGAACTACTTTCAATTGTGTGCACTGCTTTTGACTGTTTAGTCATAACAGGGGACTTGAATGTGCATGTGGACGTAGCGCATTACAAGGAAGCTAAAGAGCTCACTGCTGTCCTTGAAATGTTTGGTCTAACTCAGCATGTGACTGAGCCCACCCACAACAGAGGGCACACTCTAGATGTGCTCATTTCAAGGGGTGTTGTTATTTCAAACGTGAATGTTGTTGATGTTGCTTTATCTGATCATTCCTGTGTTTTCTTCGACCTATCTACTTTACCCAAAACACCAGCTGGGTCTGCAGTTGTTCGGGGAAGACTCATAAATGACAGAACAGGGACACAGTTTATGGAAATGATTAGGTTTGAGAACACCTTCTTCTTCTTCTTGTAAATAGCCGGTATTTTGTCAGATTTTCAACACCTTGGGGGTCTAAACGACTACTTTCTCGCCTGAAAATGTTTCAAATGTTGCTAAAGTTATATATTTACAGAGTTTAGCCTATAGCTTAAGGGAAATCAGCTTTTCAGGCCGGCTGATTTCGGCTCGGGCAGGAGTGAAGTGCACTGTGTGTAAACGGTCTGCATACTGTCAGATCGATCAAGTAGTAGGCGGTTTCGACCACAGCCAGTGGCTTGCGCTTGCGTCTTGCGTGAAGTTTCGAAAATTGAGGTGACACACGCAAGCACGCAAGGGGGGGCTTGCAACCGCGCAAGGGCTTGCGTTGCGGCTTGCGTCTTGCGTTGCGTCTTGCGTTACCGACTATAAACCAGGCTTTACACATCAAGTCTCTTAAATGTTTTGGATACCATTGCTCCTGTCAAGGTTAGAATGGTTAAAAGAAGGCAAAGGGCGCCATGGAGGAAAGAAGAGTCGGTCAGGGCACAGAAAAGGGAGTGCCGGAGAGCCGAACGGAAATGGCGCAAGTCAAAGCTCCAGGTTCATTATGAGACTTACAAAGAAAAGCTATGTGTGTTCAACCAGACTTTGCGTAGAACAAGGGAGAGTTATTTTTCTGAAATCATCAAAAACTGCAGTAACAACTCTCGTGTCCTGTTTGCTACAGTAAACAGATTAACAAACCCTCCAGTTTCACTGCCTTTAGAACTCATTTCTACATCCAAGTGTAATGAGTTTGCAATATTCTTTAATGACAAAGTTCAAGGCATTAAAAATGCAATAATTTCCACAACACAAATAACTACTCTGCAGCCAGCTGGACACCTAGAGCTGACACATTTCACACCTGTTACTGACAAAACAGTCGAAGAGACCATCTGCAGTCTGAGTTCATCAACGTGCTGCCTTGATGAGTTGCCCACTAGATTCCTAAAGTCTGTGCTGAGCAGTTTGTTACCACAACTTGCTCATCTAGTCAACATCTCACTCCAGACTGGAACATTTCCAAAGGCCTTAAAAACTGCTGTCATTAAGCCTCTTCTAAAGAAGAGCAATCTTGATGCCACAGTACTGAACAACTACCGGCCCATATCAAACCTGCCATTCTTAGGCAAAGTCCTAGAAAAAGTTGTATACCAACAGCTTAGTGACTTTCTCTTGTCTAACAATGCTTTTGATACTTTCCAATCAGGCTTTAGGCCCCACCACAGCACTGAGACAGCTCTGATCAAGGTGACAAATGACATCCGCCTGAACACAGATGCAAGTAGAGTCACAGTCTTAGTTCTGCTGGACCTGAGTGCTGCCTTTGACACAGTTGACCATGCGATCTTATTACAGAGGTTAGAAGACAGGGTGGGAATCTCTGGTCGTGCTTTAAACTGGTTCAAGTCCTATCTGGAGGACAGGAAATATTTTGTTGAAATTGGTAACTGTCTCAGACCAAATGGCTATGACCTGTGGGGTTCCCCAGGGGTCAATCCTGGGACCCGTATTGTTCAATCTGTACATGCTTCCACTAGGCCAGCTAATACGCAGCTATAATGTGTCCTACCACAATTATGCAGATGACACTCAGATCTACGTGTCACTGACGGCAGGAGAACACGGGCCTGTAGATACACTGTGTCGCTGCATCGAACAGATCAGTGTGTGGATGCAAAACAATTTCCTCCAGCTAAACTCAGACAAAACTGAAATCATTGTCTGTGGCCCACAGAAACAAAGAGAAAGTGTTATCAGTCACCTTGAGACTCTCTCTCTAAAACCTAACTATCAAGTTAGAAATCTCGGGGTAATATTGGACTCAGACCTGAACTTTAACAGCCACATTAAATCTGTAACATCAGCAGCTTTTTACCATCTAAAAAACATTGCCAGAATCAAAGGAATAGTGTCTAAACCAGACTTAGAGAGACTGATCCATGCATTTGTCTCCAGCAGGTTAGACTACTGTAACGGCCTGCTCACTGGGCTCTAAACGGGCTGTAAGACAGCTGCAGTACATCCAGAACGCTGCTGCTCGAGTCCTGACTAGAACCAGGAAATACGACCATATTAGTCCAGTGCTCAGGTCTCTGCACTGGCTTCCTGTCGCTCAGAGAATAGACTTTAAAACAGCTCTGCTTGTGTACAAGTCTCTTCACGGTCAAGCGCCAAAGTACATCTCTGACATGTTAGAGCCATATGAACCAACTCGGGCTCTGAGAACCTCAGGGAGGGGTCTCCTGCTGGTGCCCAGAGTCAGGACTAAACAAGGTGAGGCTGCGTTTCAGTTTTATGCCCCTAAAATCTGGAACAGTCTTCCAGAAGATGTGAGACAGGCCTCAACTCTGACAATGTTTAAATCCAGGCTGAAAACAGTTCTATTTAGCTGTGCATATGACACCTGAAAGTATTTTATCTGCACTCTTCACTTTTTAATTACTTAATGATTATTTTAATGGGTTTTAAATTTCTTTCTTTTTTAATTTCTTTCTTTTATTTTTTTTATTCCTTTTTAATGGTTTTATTGCCTTCTTGTGATTTTATGTAGCTGTAAAGCACTTTGAATTGCCCTGTGTATGAATTGTGCTCTATAAATAAAATTGCCTTGCCTTGCCTTGCCTATTAAATTGATACTGAATGATGATTTAAGGGTCAAATCTACAGTCAGAGGGGAGGATCAGGTGGATGTGGGCTTATTTCAGATTTTAAAAATAAAAATAAAGGAAGGCATTATCTTTATTTCACCAATACTTTAATACCAATGAATGAACGTGTACCATTGCACTGTTAGCTCAGAGCTTATGTCTTATCAAAAGAAAAAAGTTATCAAAAGTTTTTTCAGCCCTCTATCACGCTGTCTTTGAAGGAGCACAAAATCATTCATACAACTTTTCATGTTAAAAAAAGAATCCCCAGGTGGCTCTTGGCGTTGCTCTCTTGGAGGACTAATGACCATGTGGCAGGACTGATGTTTCTCTGTAAGGCGTTAAGATCTGTGGGTTGTTTGCTTGTGAGATAAACCTGTTTTTGCCTGTTCCTCAGGATTCTGTACGAGTTTGGACTTTGGATCTTCTGTTTGTTTGATAACTCTTAGTCTGGATGTCTCACCACTCTGCAGCTCCTATGCCATCTCCTCTGGAAGCTTGTTAAGCTATGCTCTTCAGGAACACCCTTCCCGGTCAGTAAGCTCAGTTCATTCTCTAATAATCATAATTCTGAGAGCACTTGCCTGAAGACTTTGCACTTTTTGGATCACTGAACATCATTTATTTCCTTCTTATTGTGTCATATTTCACACTGCACACTCTATAACACATAACTTGTTGGGTAACCATTTTCCTGGAATCTTTTGGTGTTTTGACACTTACATTCTAATCCATTGCCTATTTTAGTGATAATTTAGCAAATGTGGTTTTAACCCATTTAGACCGGGAAAGCATTGCCGCATTTCTACCTTTAAAGCCTGGGGCGCTGTTGCGTTATTCTACCTTTAAGGCCGGGAAAGCGTACACGTCTTTTTCAGACGGTAGCGATTGTGAGGAGTTTCTTGGCTTTGATGATGCTGATGAACGTGCTGACCCAATTGATGGAGATTTATGGCTAGCACATATGTTTGAAGATGACGATAATGACGAGGATGATTTTGAAGGGTTTGAATGTGAGTGGAAGACTGACAATTACCACCGTAATCGACGGAGAGATTTCAACCGCACACCAGGGGTGAAAGTCGATTTACCTGTAGATGCCACACCGTTGCAGGCATTTAATCATATTTTTACTGAGGAGCTTTGGGCGCATCTCGTTTCCGAGACGAATAGATACAGTGAGCAGGTACTTCAGACTCCAGCTCGAGCAAAGATGGCAAGGTGGTCACACGTAACTGTGCCGGAGATGAAAACATTTATTGGAATGTGTATGGGCATGGGACTCCTTGTGCTGCCAGTACGAATTTTACAATTTTATTTTATTTTATTACTGTTTTTTTATTGAAAATAGTGCTGTTCCTGCACTTTACTTTTTACATTTTCTATTTTTGTGAAGGTGTATGTAAATAAACTCAATTTCCAAAGAAAGACAGGTGTAAGCTATCCAATACTTTTTTAATTTTGTTTCTATCTGCTACAGAGGCTGAGAAATCAATCATTTAGTAGGCGTTGACACAATTGCTGAATTTCCAGAAAAACTTCAGGTTTTAGGGGGTCTTTCTGAAATCGCCCATAGGTTTTACAGGCATTCTTTTCCAGGCGTTTTAGGCCTAAATGGGTTAAAGGTGAGGCTCTCTGGATTGATAACTCTGCTCTACACTGTTTAAAACAACTCGGTAGCTAACCAAGCCCTATTAGCTTGTGGGGAGATACCTAGCGTTGCTAATCCTGTTAGCATTCCCTCAACAGGTCCAACGCAGCAAGCTGGGTAATGGTCAGAATTAGGAGGCATAGCCCTAAAGTCATGCCCGTAATTCACCAACCTGTCCATGTTTCAAGTAGATTTTTCCCACTCAGCAACACACCCGCTGAGGACAAAACCTGGTAATTGGCTCCATGGACAAAAATGAAGCATGAGTGGCAAAGGATGAATGCAGATAAAGTAAGCCTGCTGTTCACTTTAGCAGCAATGACACCTGGTAATGCCAGTCAAAAGTAACTAAAATGAATGTTTGGTGATTTTAACTTTGCCAAATCAATGTTGGACTTTGTAGTATTTCCTGGATCCCTGAATCTGATCAGTGATGACATGTTTAGCCACATTGAGCTAGCCACATTGCAGTATTACATGTTTCTCTCTGCCTTCCCACCTTTGAGAGGTAGGCAACCCGCTGCGGTAGCTCTGGACATACTGTGTCTTTCTTTGCATCTTGGGATTATCGAAGGAGTTTTCTTTCCTGTGGAAGCGCAGATTTTCAGAGCATTTTGCCTGTTCTGGTTTGGGCTCTGGAATTACTTCTGCTGCTAAATATAGCCATTTTTTTTACAACTGTTATGATGCATAACCATGGCAACAGGAAAGTATAACCTGGTGGAGCAGCTAAATGAGCTCCCCAAAGCCCAAGTGATGCCTGAAATTAAGATGAGTTGAAGAGGAGACATCTTGGATGCAGTGGTGAGAAAAAGGAATTTTTTAGGTGTGGGATCACCGGCAGATGGAATGGACAAACCTGGACCTGATGACGACACAGCAGGAACATCAAAATAATGGAGACACAATCCTTTTTTGAGTTTTATTTTAGTTATATTGCTTTTAGTTCGTGTTAAAGGTCTGTGGAGTATCAGAACCCAAAGGAAACATGAAAGAAACACTGCACCTGAACTGCCTGAAGCATCTTATTTGCCATCCTAGTTTGTAGTTCTTTGCTTATTGTCATCATCATGAAACTCATATGCAGAAGGCTAGTTTTGCACTCCATCATTTTGGATACAAGGCTAACTGATCAGATTAGCAGGGGCCCTCAGGCAGGGCCTTGATGAAACAAGAGCAACAAAAAACATTTCAGAGGGTGCTGCATATACCTTATTATGACAAGTGTTTCTGAAGATTAAACAATATAAACCTTTTATTATCAACCTGTTAATCATGTTCATAGCAGAGGTTGAGAAAAAAAGAGGCGCTCTGACACAGCTTCAGAGCACTTTTGCATTGATTCCAAAAGTCTCTGGGTATCCAGAGATAACATGTAAAGAAAAGGAGCATCATTCTTCCAAAAGTTCCTCTTTCATATGGTGTTTGGATTGTGGTGGCAGAGAGCACACATCAGCATAAAATCCCCAATGTTAAGTGTTTAATCGGGTTAAGATCTGGTGACCGCGAAGGACATAGCATATGATTCACATCATCCTCATCAGGCCATTCAGTGACCTCCCATGTCCTAGAAGTTTGGACTCTGGCTCGAGTATGTCACTCTGTTTGCTTATTTCATTAATTCTGTTATCCACATAAAATGATAAAAATAACTGAATTACAATCATTTCTAATTCACAAAGCCTCGGAGATTGGCGTTTGTGATTTTCTTTCTATGTAAGTTTGTTTTCTTATCGTCTCATTTCTCGTGTGTAAACTTCTGCTCCAACATTTCAGATCTGAAACTCCCAAAGAAAGGGCTCATTGTTGGGAAGCTTGTCACACATTAAAAGAGCTAATGCTGCTGAACATTATGAAATGTACAGAATCACATTGATTAGAAAGTGGCAGTCCTCACCGCTGCCTCTTTCTTGCTTCTCATTTTTTGTGAATGAATCGTATTAAAGCCTTGACCTAAATATTACTATTATCTAGATTTCCCCAGTAATCCAGTTGTTTACATATGCTCTGTTATTTTTCCTTCAAATATCATTTTTATGCTCATCTGACCTCACCCCACACCTGAAAATACATCCCTTATCAAACATTTAGCATATTAAACACTCATATTTCAACTGGCAGATACCCCTCATTCAGAAGTGGGGCTGAAATGATGTTAGAGTTCATATGAGCTGGCACACGATCAACATAATGATCATAACCACATGTGAAAATACAAGGATGAACTTTGCTGAAAATACCAAAATATGGGTTTGATGGCACAGAGTCTTAAGCAGCAGCTGTCCGTGGAGTGACAACTGCATTAAGAGAAGGAAAACATGAGTTAAAGAAGAGTGGGGGAGGAGAAGTGGGGAAAAACAACATTAGGTAGAAGGAGGATGAGATTTATCTGGACAAAGAGACAAATGGATGGAACAGGAGGAAAAGCTCGTGGAGGAGGAATCCACTGCATTAAACTCTAAATAATGAAAAAAATGTTCATAAACTGTAAGAATGAAGCCACTCACAGCAGTAATTAAGAAAGGACCTTTTCTTGATAGATTAAAAAAAGAGTGAGCTGAAGCACAATCTCTATTCTAAAGTCTCAGTGCTGTTTTCTTCCTTATTATGTGCTACACTGAGGGTATATGATCAGATAACCTATGTATCAGTGTGGATGGCATCTGAGCCTCTGGTCCCACCAGCTGCCAGGAGTGTCACAGGGTTAGTGGGCCCTTGAGCCACACAGATAATCAGGTTTATTAGTGCTGCCGCTAAAACCAATTTAAGAGCAGA
Organism: Odontesthes bonariensis; assembly: GCF_027942865.1. Classification (NCBI taxonomy): domain Eukaryota; kingdom Metazoa; phylum Chordata; class Actinopteri; order Atheriniformes; family Atherinopsidae; genus Odontesthes; species Odontesthes bonariensis. The sequence continues at coordinate 1,934,982 of NC_134517.1, read as the reverse complement.
CTAGAGGGATCAGACGAGCCAGCTGTCCAAAGCAGCACCTCGGCAGGCACCCTGTCCCCTGCCCACACAGAACGCCAAAACAACAACCAGCCAACCGTGTGCACGGCCGACCTGAACAGGCTTATTCACCACAGTTAGAAGGGATAAAGTTCAAACACAGCAGTTATAAAGTCTATTGTTTATTTCAAGGCTTTTGGGACTTTGGATGTTCAATATTTGTTGATTTTTTTTTCCCAGTTTCACTTTGCTAAAGTGCTAATCTGTTCTTGTCTCTGTGCTCAGTCCAAATCACACAGTTCAGGTCTTTCCAAGTCATCTAAGTCACCAGCGAAGCCAAAACATCCTTTCCTTATTAACAAGCTCCTGACCATGACCCTGACTCATCGCCAGCCTAACGACCTCATGCAGTTTGCTCTCTACGTAGAGTCTAACACCCAGCGAGCCTTCACTGGTAATTCCAGAGTAGTTAAAGGAGGCTAACTCCATATTAGTCATGGCAAAGTGTGCGGAGCCTTCAGGCCCAACCTTATGTCATCTATCTGTCTGGGTTGACAACACAACAGAGTGGAAGCAGCAGCACAGTTAATCTGGTCTGATCGCAGTCCAGGTTGCATCCTTTAAAGACTGCCAGGCCTCGTCTGCTCAGATGAGGTTTAAAGGCCAGATTAGAGGAAAAAGGGCAAGTGAAAAACAAGACAGTGAGTTAAATTGGTCCTCACATGTGAGGGGGACAAGACAGTTGACACTTTATTTTTTACACTTCATGGACACATATTCACTGTGTTTGCTGCTCTTCATTACTCAGCACACATTATTATCGTGAAGAGAACCCTTTTTTTGGGCTGGGTTGCTTCTGCACAACTTTTAGCAAACATGCACTTTGGAATGTCCAGTGTACGGGATGAATTCTGTATTCAGTCATTCAAATCATTTCTAGTTAACACCAAATAGTTGGACATATTCTCACTTGTGGTGATGATCCAGTACTTTTTTAATGGAAGTTGAAAAACTCCTCAGTCAAACTTTTCTTATGTTTCTATTCTTCAAGAAAGCTGTGAGGAGCTAGCTAAGTAGGACAGTGACGTGTGTTAATCCCACTAACGTTTCATTTGGGTCCAACAAAATACATGAACCACTAAATTAGACGTTTTGTACGCAAACTTTCTAATAATTTGAATTATTCAAAAAGCAAATATGTGTAAATGGTTAAAGGCATTCCTTTGCTTTTGGGCAGCTGAAGTTAGTCTGGGACAAACCCTTTACAGGGTCAGAAATGTAGTCTGAAATTCTCACAATGTCAATGCTGCGCAATTCTAATTTTAGTTTAGTTCAGTTTAGTTACGTAGCTCCAGTTAAAATAAAAACCATCTCTGGACACAAGTCCAACTATGTAGTCCAATCTAAGCTGCAGAGGACAATCCATTCCCAAAGCAAGAAAAAGATGATTTGGAAAGCACACAGCAGAAAATAAGCTGGAAGAGTGGGAGGAAGCCTTGGGCTTACACCAGATGCTGTGGTCAAAACAGTGATGAAAACAGTGATGAAAACAATACATTTCCCATGAAACAAATCAGCCTTTCCTGTCCAGCAGAAAAACAGCAACTCTGGTGTCAGTTCTTCGGTCCTATGATTCCTGGACTCATAGCCATTGTGGAAAAGCTCATTTCTTTCTTTGTCCTGGGCAGACAGGCGGGCGGGCAGGCAGGCGGTTAGGCAGGCGGGCAGGCAGATAGACAGGCGGGCGGGCGGACAGCCGAACAGACAGGCAGGCGGGCAGGCAGGCAGATTTAGTCCAATCTAATGCTGTCCATCCTTTTTCTATACCTGCTTTATGCAATTCAAGGTCAGAGGGGTGCTGCAGTCCGTCTCAGCTGCCATCAGGTGAGGGGCAGGGCTGAGGGTGCCGGTCCATCACAGAGACAAATGAGACAAACACGCTCACACTCACTCCCAGTGTCCATTTAGAATAACCAAATAACCTAACATGCATATTTTGGGATGGTAGGAGGAAGCTGCAGAGACTGAACATGAACCTGCACACTCCACAAAGACAGGCCATGGGCGGGATTTGAACCAGTAACCTTCTTGCTGTGAGTAGTTTACACAGCAGTAGTTCTGACCACCACTGTTAGTCCCATCCAAAGCATGCTGGTGAAGGAAACCAGCAGATGGCAATGCAGTGTGAAATGATGAGTTGACGAATGCAGCTCTGGCGCTGCAGAGAAGGAAAGAAAACTGAATAGATAAAACATGCAAAAAGTCTTAGATTCCAACAAAGTACGAAATGTCAAGTGTGAATGTGATTGCCCAAAGGAAAAGGAAGAATAGAAAAACAGCTTGAGGAATTCCAGCCATAGGTTCTCAGCCTAGCATTAAGAAGGTATCCATATCGTGCTGTCAATGAACATCAAACACGTTGTGTCCAAGTTTATGGACCAACGTCGTAAAGTGTGGCGTGTCCCAAACTTTCAATAAAACCTACAGTCTGTAGGTTCCTGTGGTTACATTAAGAATCCAATGCAGAGCCAAAGGAACAACTTCTGCTGAGTAACAAGCTTGAGCTCTGGCAGCAGCGCCCAGGAGGAATGCTGGAGTGCAGGATACCGCATTGTGTGAATGATCTATGAGAGACCACAGATAGCAGCCTGTTTTTCAGATGTCTGTTTATGTGATAATGTGTGCCTGTACGTGCTTGTTGTCCTTTCTTGTCTTTACATGTGTGTATGTGTGCTTTGTATATGTCTATGTATACGTGTGTGTGTGTGTGTGTGTGTGTGTGTGTGTGTGATCTGAACAGCAGATTGTTTGAGACTTGAAGGGCAGATCTCACTTAATCTGCAGTAAACAGCTGTTTAAACAACCTCCATAAATGTTTCACAGTGCTACCCAAGCCCATATTGAATGGTAGGCATTTTGCTTCATGCAAAAACAGGCCACCAGAGACCTAAGCCCCCCCACCCCCTCGTATTTAATGTGTGTCAGAAGGTGGCCGTTAGCAGCCTTACAATGACACAATTCACCCAGCCTGTGTGTCTGCTCACCCATTTGGTTTGTATCAGGGCTCCAGTCCTGCTGATGACTATCTGATTGGAGGAGTTAATCAGGAGCCAATGTTTGAGAAATTGATGGATTCACGCTCCTTGGGTCAGACAATGTGTTTCCTCCGGGAATGATTTATACAAAAGATTAATTGGGAAAGAGTCAGCTGCCTAAGATTATTCACAGACTGGATCTGGGTGCAAGATAGAGACTTTGCTGTGGATTCTAAGCAGAACAGCATTGTGTTATGCTCTGCTTTTTGGTGAGTTCCCATTTTCTTTTAGAACTATGTTATTTTAACTCGTTTTAGGTTGTCTACTTAAATGTCCTTTTGATAAATGGTTGGTGATTTCATTTGAATGAAATTCCCTTTATCCTGATTACTCATTTAACACTTTAGGTTAAATGGATAAAGAAACTTATAATATGAAGAATCAGCACTAAAACTAAAAAAGACCAAAGAATAAAATGAGTTTAGTAAAACCATGTTCAGGTATGTTTCATCCTCAACTGTTAACAGTCACACTTAATAGGAAGTGCCTGACATTTGGGAAATACACTGATTCACTTTCCTGTTAAGTGAGATGAGATCTCTCACGTTGGATCAAACCAATAACCACAAATTAGAGAAACGTTGTGGTTTTACAGACTTTGCAGAATGGAATTATTTCCTCGTGTGAGGCAAGCTGTTCAGTGTTTTCATGTTTTAAGCAGAGCTAAGCTAACTCCCAGCTGTATAGCTTCAGATGTAGTCTTAATGGGGAAAGCTGACATTTGGGATATACACGAGTGGTCTTGGTCTGATAGACAAACAACCCAAATGGAATTCATTTGATGTTTGTTATATTAAAGAGTCATTGATTTTCTCAGAGTTTGACTCAAAGTGCTCATAACCCATCCTTGCCTGGAAGGATCCTCATTTTATACCCAATCCTGACACCCTCACATGTCACCAGTTAATCTCTGCTGGTTGGAGAATCTTCCACAACCATGTTAATTGTGTGTTTTTCTACTTATTTTGGGGGTGTTGCTTGCATCAGATTCAAGATTTGCTTGTATTTTCTAAACAGAGAAAAGTTGATGAGTGAAGACGGTAAAAATCATTTAGTAAACAAAGGTTTTAATAACAAAAAAAAAACATTTTTGTTGCAATTTAGAAATGTTCCAAATTTCCTGAAAGTGTGATTTGTACAATAAGCATTTCAAACATACACACATTTAATCATTACATGGTTCACATGCAGAGCTTTGTTTTATTTTGCAATTAAGATATTTTAATGTAAAGAAAAAAAACCTACAGCTATTTCTGAGTGCAACCCCCCCACAACAGTGCACACAGGCTCACTGGTGTCTGCAGAGTAGTGACCAGTGCCTTTCAGAGACCAGTGCTCCCTCCACTCAGCGCTCCAGGGGAGTACAGTGATTTACTGTTCCTCTCAGCAGTGTTATAAACGCCGCTCCGATTCTTAATGAGCCTCTGACATGCTGCATGTTTCCACCGTGTTTTCCTTTGACTCAGTGGTGACGGCTGTCTGATTGCTGCTCCCATTACGTGGGCTTTCCCGCTGACACCAGCCTGTGCCTTTAGCCATACGCACTCAGGCATTACAGGCAATCAGCTAAGGCAGGGTAATAAGGGGGTATATATGCAGCTCCTGCCGTGCAAATGGTTAGGATCGGCACAGAGATGCCATGTTTGCTAAATTCAAAAACAAGTCATCAGTTTAGCTCTCCTATGATGAGATAAATTGACTTATCATCCTTGCATGTATACTTCCATGTTAAGGCAGTTGCTCAGTGAGTGGACACTTCCACTATATACAGAGCCAGGCAATAGTCTATCATACATACATAAAGTTAAAAGATTTCAGGACAATATATTTAACTCATTCAGCTGGGTGTGTTTTTTAGGGAGAAGTTCACTTTTTGAGACAAATTTGACTGATATGAAACAGACACTTTATATACTGTTAAAAGAATTCCACTTACCCCTGGTATGTGCTGGAAATGTAGACTCTGGAGCTCCAGTCTTTCTTCTAATCCGGTACAGTTAAAAACTGCTGATAAAAATGTATCCATATGGAATCTGCTGCCTCTTGCATACGTACAGAACCTGTCTGCAGACACACAATCCAAAATCCTGCGTCTCAGCACGTCCAGAAACCATTCCAGCACAGAAGCAGGTGGGGACTGACTGACAGCTGCCATTTCTGCACATCACCAAATGCAACTGGAACAGTGGGACGGAGTGGCAGCAGTAGCTGGGTCAGCATGAGCTCATGCGGTAAAACCCAGGACTCCACTCTGATGACCACAGATCCCAGTGTGCCCCAGTTTACCACTTCTGTGTGGACAAATCCTCTCTCTAGGTCTGTCTGGACCTGCCCTGCAGAGCTGCCAGTTCCAAGGATGCTGTCCTGACAGAGCACTCATGTTGTCTCTCACAGGACTGGATTATTCTTCAACCACCTGGACCTCACGCACAAGGCACACCGAGCAATCCCCAAAACCAGTTACTCTAAATTGAGTTTAGCATGTTTTAGCATGTTTTTTCTAACATGTTTTTGTGATTGATGCTTACAATTTACAGTGTTAACTGTATGAGTTGGCTATCATTTCTGTTTGCTGGACATGTAAATCTTTCTGTCCCACACCAATGAAACTTTAACTGACCACATGCCAACATAGTGCAACAATTCTCGATAGAGCCATCTTGTTAAATAGGGCACAAGAAAAAATATGTAGATGCATTTTATTTAATGAAAAGCAACTGACAGCTTACAGAGACAGCTTAATAAAGAAAGACAGACCATAGAGGGTTCTTTACCTTGGCTTTCACAGCCCACTAGTTAATCCACTTTGGCTATTATGAGCCCATGTAAAGGGAAATAGCAAGCTATGGAGGCCTGGATGTCCTTTTAAGACATTGTGGAAATGATGTGTTAAAACCTCACACCTAGTCTCCGCCTCACTTATTCAATTCAATTAAATTTAGTTTTATTTGTAAAGTGCCAAATCCCAACAAATTAGCTTCAGAGACACACTCCAATTTAATCCAATTATAATCCAATTCATTGGAATATAATCATAATTCAATCAAATCAAATTAATTAAAATCCAAATTGGTCCAATTTATACAAAGCCAATCCAACTTCAATCCAATCTCCCATCCTGAGCGTGCACAAGGCGACTGTGGAGAGAAAAAACTCCCTTTGAACAGGAAGAAACCTCCATCAGAATCAGAACCAGGAAGGGTGGCCATCTGCCTGGACCAGCTGGGGGCTGAGAGGACAGGAAAGAGGGGACAACAAACACCGTAACACCAGGCCAGATACCTGCTGAGAGAGAGAAACACGAGTTAATGACAACAATGATGTAATATGTACATGGAGAGGAAAGAGAGCAGAGGGAGGAGAGGTGCATCATGGGAGGTCACCCAGCAGGCTGGGCCTATAGCAGCTTAACTATGGGATGTTTCAGGGTCACCTGAGCCATCCCTAACTATGAGCTTTATCAGAAAGGAAAGTTTTCAGCCTGATCTTAAAGGTAGAGAGGGTGTCTGCTTCCTGAAGCCAAACTGGCAGCTGGTTCCACAGAGAGGGGCCTGATAACTGAAGGCTCTGCCTCCCAAACTGGCAGCTGGTTCCACAGAGAAGGGCCTGATAACTGAAGGCTCTGCCTCCCAAACTGGCAGCTGGTTCCACAGAGAGGGGCCTGATAACTGAAGGCTCTGCCTCCCAAACTGGCAGCAGGTTCCACAGAGAGGGGCCTGATAACTGAAGGCTCTGCCTCCCAAACTGGCAGCTGGTTCCACAGAGAGGGGCCTGATAACTGAAGGCTCTGCCTCCCATTCTACTTTTAGAAACTCTGGGAACCTCAAGTAAACCTGCAGTTTGGGAACGAAGTGCTCTGTTAGGAAAATATCTTACAATGAGATCTTTAAGATATGATGGAGCTCGGTCATTAAGAGCTTTATATGTAAGGAGAAGAATCTTAAATTCTATTCTGAATTTAACAGGGAGCCAATGAAGAGAAGCTAAAACTGGAGAAATATGATCTCTCATGTTAGTTCTCATCAGAACTCTGGCTGCAGCATTTTGGATCAGCTGGAGGCTTTTCAGAGAATATGTGGGACAGCCCAATAATAAAGAATTACAGTAGTCCAATCCTGAAGTAACAAATGCATGGAGCAGTTTTTCTGCATCACTCTGAGACAAGATGTTCCTGATTTTAACAAGATTACCAAGGTGAAAGAAGGCAGTCCTAGAAACAGCTCATTCACTCCATCGTACTCAAAGTCGTCGTCCACGTCATCAGAATCTGATAAATATCGGGGCATGTTGCACAAAACCAGCAGTAGCAAACTCTGTGTAAAGTTAGCTGACTGTCACAGAGCACGGAGTGAATGAGCTGTGCTGCAGCGGGGCGCTTCGATGACGTCATCCCACTAGATGTGTGTGTAGAAAGCCCCCTATAAGTCCCCCCCCAATAGCCCCCAATAGCAACAACAGGGCAGCTCTGAGCTAACAGTGCAATAGTACGTGTTCATTCATTCATTGGTCTTAAAGTATTGGTGAAATAAAGACAGATAATGCCTTATTTAGAGGCTGTATTGTTTCTGCCCTGTTCTCTCCGTTATATACGCCGATCTCCAGTGATCTAAATATCTTCCGCAGGACGCCAACTTTCACCAAACTGTTATCGGTGAGTAGATGAAGGTATTTTATGCCAGAAATAAGGTCCAGGCTTAAAAAAACTGAACTTCCCCTTTAAGTCGTCTATAACAAAAGAGAAAAATATGTGAATGAGAGCAGACTTATTAGGAAATCAACCACATTGATATACACATAAGCTTGACTTTACACAAAAAGATAGAACTTTAGAGCATGTGAGGCACACTGAGGGGCTTGAGTTGGAAGTATTTTTGAATGCTTACATGTAGAGGTTAATCTAGCTACAATCACATGATCTGGGCGCGTTTGTACGGTTTGGAATTGCTCGATTTCATATGAATTTGGTCGGACTTACAAGGTTACATGCATTTTTTTAAAACCCAGTTTTGTAGGACTAACGGAATAATTACGTTTTTTCCAATAACCTGCTTATTGGGTGGCCGCCATGCTTTTGCCAAACTGATACTAGATCACCACCTGCTGGAAGACAAGGAACACTACTTCTGATGTTCGTATGTAGACCCGAGTTTGTTTTTTTTATTCAAACAGGTACTGTCATTCAAAGTTTCCTAAAGGCAAACCTTGAAAAAAAGAGACACCCCTTTTTAGTAGGATAGTGTAGAGGTAAGATTGCTGCCCAAAATGTGGGTGACTGGAGTTCGAATCCTGACCTCCTCCCTCTGCATGAGGGCCCCTACCTGCCTACCTAGGATATGAGTGTAACGTACTGCCAAATGCATAAACATAAAGATTAAGATTAACCCCATCATCCGCTCACAACAGGTAGCATTAAATGACACATCAAACAACAAAAACATGAAACAGAAAAGGTCTGCACTCTACCTTAACAGTAGCCTTGGAAGCCCCTCCCATATCCAGCAGTTAAGCGGTGTAATCACCCGCCATCACTAAACATGTCCGACATCCAACACTGCACCATTAATCTAAAGTCTGAAAACCATTTGGATTTTATAAGATGGAAAGAACATTGTACAAAGTTCGTAGAGCATCAGTTCAGTGCAGCAGCTGAGCTCTCATCTGGTAAGAAGTCGTGGATATCAAAATAAAGACATGGATATTGAAGACTTTCTCCAACCGCAACATAGACACAACTTAGCTTGGAAAAAGCTGCTATCTGTTGTGTAATTTATCACTAAAGTTGTGGTTGAAACTGTATTTCAACGACAAACGTGTGACAAACTTTTATGTCAAAGTACTGAAACAAGAACTGTTTAATAGTTTTTTGTTCTGTGCGACTTTTATTGAATATATCTATTTAAAAGAAGCAGTGACACACATGTTTTTTCTTTCTCATTTAGCGTGAAAAATTTATGCTAATAAATGGAGAACATTTCTAGAAGTATATGAGATTGCGTCAAATTGCTTCAAACTGACTAAACTAATCAAACTGTCCCTTACATGCATCATTCCTGATGTCTAATTATCTGTCAGATCAACTTAGAAGGGAGAAATATACAACCACAGTCTTTATACACGATCTATCTTTTCTCTTTACAACTTCTTTTCTTTTTTATGCTGTTTCTGCCTTTTTTTTTATTTAATTGATTGATTGTAGTGCAGTGCTAAAAAAGAATTAAGCTAAAAACAACTAAACAAATATAGAACAAACTAACTAATAAAACAAAAGCTACAGCAATTCTCAAAAGCAGCAGTTTATTACTCTTAAGTATCTTAATATGTTGTCACCTGTTTGCATGGAAACATGACTGCTCAGTGTTTTCAATGAAGACAACCTTTTTGCAAATCAAAAGCTACAAATCTGTCATGTTGGAGACAGTTAAAAACTATTTAAACAGGGTTAAATAGACCCAAATTGGTTTGAAGCCATAGTTCCAACATCTGAATGACAGGGGGAGCAGTGGAGACGTGTTCTCTAGAGTGACCAATCACGCTTCTCCATCTGGCAATCTGATGGAGGAGTCTGGGTTTGGCGGTTGCCAGGGGAACGGTACTGGTCTGAGTGCATTGTGCCAAGTGTAAAGTTTGGTGGAGGGGGGATTATGGTGTGGGGTTGTTGTTCAGGAGCTGGGCTTGGCCCCTTGGTTCCAGTGAAAGGAACTCTGAATGCTTCAGCATACCAAGAGATTTTGGACACTTTCATGCTCCCAACTCTATGGAAACAGTTTGGGGATGGCCCCTTCCTGTTCCAACATGACTGCGCACCAGAGCACAAAGCAAGCTCCATAAAGACATGGATGAGCCAGTTTGGTGTGGAAGAACCTGACTGGTCTGCACAGAGTCCTGACCTCAACCCGATAGAACCCCTTTGGGATGAATCAGAGCAGAGACTGTGAGCCAGGCCTTCTGTCCAACATCAGTGTCTGACCTCACAAATGAGCTTCTGGAAGAATGGCCAAAAACTCCCAGAAACACTCCCAAACCTTGTGGAAAGCTTGTCCAGAAGAGTTGAAACTGTTATAGCTGCAAAGGGTGGGCCGACATTAAACCATCTGGATTAAGGATGGGATGTTACTGAAGTTCATGTGTGTGTAAAGGCAGATGAGCCAATACTTTTGGTAACACGGTGTATGTTGGGATAGATGTGTGTAAATAATAAAAATGTGTGTGTGTGTGTGTTTGTGAAAACTTACACCTGCTCGTCCTCAGGGGTGTAATATGCACACCATGACACGTCTCTCTGAGGAACTGCTGTAAAATGAAATCTGAAATATGTGTCGCATCATGACCAAAACACAGAACAAAGCCTCTATAATTCACATGTTATGGATACGGCAGGGGACACAAAGGAACAAGAAGCTAAATAATCACATTATGGAAGATTTCAGCTGGACAGTGTTTCACAACAGAGACCTTTATGGCTTCTCACACAACTGGAACAAAGACACAGAATGGATAGCTCTTTGATAAAAACACCACACAAAAAGGTCTATAAAGACATTCATATTTCAACTTAAGCCGGCGTTTTGTTGTCTCGGCAAAGATTTTAAAAAGCACAATCCATCACTTTATTTCTATTTTTGAAACATTCTGGGAAGTGAAACTTTCTTTGCTGTTAATGATACTGAAAGGTCCAACACTCCAAAGCTTTAGGGTGCAAAGCAGTGAAACTGTCCCAGGGCAGAAACGACTGGTGAAACTCTTTGTTGCCCCACTATTATCAGCACGGAGCTGATAGGTAGCAGGTGAAGGATGAGAAAGTGCAGTGTCAACACCGCAATCGGAGCTCCCCTTTGGCAGGACTCCAGAACTGTTTAGCCCTTAAAATCAAGTGGTACTGCAGTGCTCTGCAATGCCAACATGTGGAAGGGAGGGGTAGCTGTGGGTGCCCATCCCTGAGCTTTCAGCCCCGTCTCATGTGAAACACACAACTGATGGATGCAGACACATGTGCAGATGTCGGTGTGGCGGTGCACTTACAGCAATGCTCTGATGACGTGTCATCAAATTATTATGGGTGGGAATAATTATTCTTTTCAAGGTCAAAGTTTGTTTAATCCGGTTGATTTTTTTAAAAAAATGACCAGCTTACTCACTTCTTGTCATTCACTTGACAGAATGCCACAGTAGGTCATGTGACCAAGGCACAGGCCTCTCTTTCAGCCACTCGGTTTCTCAGCATCTGGCTCCTCCTGCTCTGGAGTGTCTCACTTTCATTGTCAGCTCAGCAGTATCTCCTTCATGCACTCACACACCAACTCTGTCGCTCTTTTCACAGTGGCTTCTCATTAAACTCTTGTTTATGGTTCGATGTAGATCTGCACATTCAGTCCAAGTCTGAGTCCATGAAATGGTGGTTACAGTCTACTCTTCCATGGGTGTGACTACAGTCAAAGGGATGGAGTCAGATCTATGAAGGAAGGGAAGTGAAAGTAAATGCTCTGTCCAGCCAAACATGCTTAACATTGAATGGGAACCTGTCCTCTGAGGTCTGGAGCTTGCAAACTTCCTGATTTTCTTCAACAGTACAGAACAGAATTTGTGGCTAAAAAAGCCTTTGACAAAGAGGGTAATAAGACTAAATGCAAAATTGGTCTGGTCCGCCTTAGATAAAGACCTGCTGCAAAAGCCTACACACTGTGCAGAAGAAGGTGACCACAGGGAAAGTCTTGTTGGGATATCTTTGACTGTGGCTAAAAAAAGATAAACTGGCCAATGAGTGAGGTTCAAAGACCGCTGTTCTTACAGCGAACAAAGTAACTTAAAGGAGAAGTTCACTATTTAAGACCTTGAGTCCCAGTTCCAGCTTGTTTATCAAGAATAAGAAATGAGGAGACCATTTTCACAACAATAGCTCATTTCTATCCATTTTGGCTGTTTTCGCTGGTCCATCCTGCTGCTACAGACAGGGTTCCATTGGGCACTCTGTTCAATGTCCTTAAAACAATACTAATGTTAATTTTAAAGAAAAGATCAACTCACCGGGTGGTTAGTGGTATTAAAAAAAAAAATGTCGGCGCATTTTATGGTTTTCCATCCGTGTAATCCGTGTTCTTTGCTGTTCAGGAACTATTTTTCATGCTGAATCACGACGCACGTAAACATCCGCTCTATATTTGAGTCTGAGGCTCTGGCCTCCGAGGAGGGTGCTGGGGAGCGGATTGGATGAGCGAGTGACCGCTGGAAGCTCCAGGATGGTTCTCTGGAAGATGTGAGGCCGACGTTGGCAGAGCATGAGTCCGAGGAGGGTGCTGGAGAGCGGATTGGATGAGCGAGTGACCGCTGGAAGCTCCAGGGTGGTTCTCTGGAAGATGTGAGGCCGACTTTGGCAGAGCATGAGTCCGAGGAGGGTCCTGGAGAGCGGATTGGATGAGCGAGTGGCCGCTGGAAGCTCCAGAACGCACCCTGGCTCAGAGATCTGACAGTGAAAGTGAAAGTGAAAAGTCTTCCAAACGGAATACAATTGGATTACAAAATGCTAAATAAAGCAAGAAATAACTTTTATTTCGCAACGCAATTTTTTTTGGGACACACAGGAACATCCACGAACCACCCGGTGAGTTGACCTTTTCTTTAAAATTAACATTAGTATTGTTTTAAGGACATTGAACAGAGTGTCCAATGGAACCCTGTCTGTAGCAGCAGGATGGACCAGCGAAAACAGCCAAAATGGATAGAAATGAGCTATTGTTGTGAAAATGGTCTCCTCATTTCTTATTCTTGATAAACAAGCTGGAACTGGGACTCAAGGTCTTAAATAGTGAACTTCTCCTTTAATATGATATTCAGGGACACATTTGCTGCTCCGGACATGCTTTGGTGACGGGGCCAGTTGCCGTCAGGGAATCCTCTTGTTGGTTGATCAGTAATGTCTGCCTGATCAACCAACAAAAGATAGAATTGAAGTATTACAACAACATTATAGAGAGCAATTAAATTTTTTTTAGCTTCCTTATCCATAGAATTGTGCTGATGAGAGAAAAAGCTCAATATTCTTTTGCTTCAAATGACGTAGATCAAGTGGTCACAGCAATAGTTGGTGTGGAGGTGTTTTTTTTTTACTTTGAATTATCAGTGGATTTATTTGCAAATTTTCCTGTTTTGTTTTTTGTTTTTTTTTTTGGGGGGGGGGGGGGGGTTGCTTGTCTGAAGGGTGTTTTTTATAGATAAAGTGGAAGTTGAAGGATTCTGATGACCTCCATTTATAGAAAAGTGGCATCATCTTTGGTGGAAACACAGAAGGAACGTGGATGCAGTTTAACGTCTGCTCGGTTGAGGCATCCACAGCTACATTTTCCCCGTCTCTGCTCAGGTCACAATGGGCCTCTGTGCTCCACGCGTTTGTCTCCAACATGTTGGGCTTCATGGAGCAGATTATTAAGCACAGCCTCCACTTTGCTGAAAAACAAGAGGGCATATTGATAAGAGGTGGAAGGTGAAAAATAAATTCTTAAATGAAGTGTATAAAATGATTTCCACTCATATCTTACGCTTACTTTTCAGAAAGACCACAAATCCCCCGTCCCCTTTGGCTGATATCAGGATGGGTCTACCACAGTTTTAACTTGCTCTGTGTGTGAGACACTACACTCACTGATATCATTAGGAGACGAGAGTTTAGAACGCTGCAGAGATTACGGTCTAGACTCTGGTAGAGTTATAATGGGATTCAGTCAGATTACAGTATGTTGTAATGCAGGGTAACTTCATGGGTAGCTATGGGCTTTAGTTTGAATTCGTCAATGTTTAACAAAATTTAAAAAACAGAGCAACACAGCATAACTCACCCTAAATATGTTGCCATCTCAGTTCAGTCAATATCAGCCAGGTCGTCTGTTGATGTCTTCAAATTGTTTTAACCAAGAGAGTCAGTCATTTGAGTGCAAAGTAGAATAAACTGATAGATTAAGGAAAGTAAATTCAGCAAAAACAGAAATCTAAAAGACAGGTGAATTAAAAATCCAAATGTGGGGATAGGGATATGTGTGTTTAGTTGGGTTATATGTCAGATTGGATTATTTTTAGGGATATAGAGTTGAATCTGAAAATTAGGAACAACACCACCTTGGGAATTGCACCCAAGGAGATGTTCAGTTAGCTTTGTCCAATTTAACACACTCAGGTTCGCTCATTTAAAGGCAGGGTAGGGGATCTTTTTCTGGAACATTTTTTTACATATTGCTTGAAATACTCTTCACACCCCCATTGCAACCAATTAATTAAAAGTTTTGACACAAATATGAAAAGTTTTAGTGGCCTCTAGAACGTACAATCTAGGAAAAACACTATCCAATCATTGTGAACGGTCCGTTCACAATGATTGGATTCTGATGCCGTCTATCAAACTGCAATCTGCTCCTCCCTCCCCCTCCCCCTCCTTCCCCCTGTGCGCGTACCCTGCTCCGTGAACGAATTACGCGCCCAGAAGCTTGGCAGGAAGCTAAACTAGAGCCAGCTTGGCTAGCACCTAGCATTATTAAATGTATAGTTATCATATACTAAATACTAAATACGGCAACGATCGATGCTTGCTGTCAGAACAGCGCTCGTGCACCTTCGTGCTCGTGCGCGTTCATGTACTCTAGAGGCGTGCCTTTGGGGGAAAAGTGAAGAAAAGGGTTGGGACTTTTTACCGGTGTATTTTCAAAATGCAGCTTCGCTGGACTCAAAATCCAGGATCTCCTACCCTACCTTTAAGCAGCAGGAGACAGGATTCCATTTCCAACAGCAAATATCTATTTACAAAAAAGGAGCAAAAAGTAGTTAGGAACAATGACAAATTAAGAAGAAGGTCTTCGGTGCAGATAGGCCCACAAAAAGATAACACAGCAACATAAGCCGCATTCGGACTGTAGGAACCTTTGGCAGTTCTTATAACCTTTTAATCCAAGGGGTCGTTTTCTCCCGCATTCGGGCATACAGGAACTCGGGACCACGGCCCTCAGTTCCTATAACCATTTCAGCTCCTTCTCCTCAGCTGGGTCTGTTCTGGGTTCTATAGGAACACATCTGACGGAGGTGTTTGGTAGCTCCGCCCCTTGGTGGTCGGTAGCCCCGCCCCTTGTCATGTTGTCAGGCTGAAATGTTTCCTCATACGACACGAACACAACCTGCGCGTGTTTAATAAGTTAAACCTCCACGTGGTCTCCTTTGTCTGCAGCGCTCTGCTTTCCTTTCTTCATGAAACGAAGAAGTATGGCCTGCGCTCCATCCTTCGTCTCCTGACTCTCTCTGTGAGCTCTTCCAGCCTCCATGTTAGACGCCCGATGTGATCGTCCATGATTAATATCACCATCATGCAGACCATGAACACGGTGGCCTCCCCGCTCTCCATGTTAGCTTCTTGGTGGTGTTTTTTCTTCTCTCCTTACTTTTACCGGGTTTTGTTTTGTTCTGTTTTGTTGTTGAATGTGGCGCTAAAGTAACACGTCGCTGTCGCAGACGGCTGCGCCGCATCAGTCCCGACCTGGTCCCGACTCATGTGGGAATGCAGACTGAAACAGTTCCGCTGGGGAAGGACAGTTATCAGAACGGAATTCGAGGAGGACCATTCTTAGAACGGCTCTGTCCGAAAGCGGCTATAGTTCCAGCTATGGCTGTACCTGTCGGTCAACAGGTGTAAGCCACAGTGTAGCAGAGCTGCTGCACGAGAAGACCCCAATCCAGGCTTAGAGATCCCATGATGCATAAAAGAGGAAGTGAGCGCCATAATAGGCAAACCATATATACCAACCAATAGTTGTTGGCTCCAGGGAAAAACAAAGCTGGAGCTCATCCAGTTAACCTGGGCCGAGAAACACACACTCTCATTACTACTGGTAAAACATGGTTAAATACAATGAAGAAAAAGATGGACATAACGGCAGTGATCAACTTATATGCAAGAGAGGGCCTACACTGAAACAAGTTGCAAAAAGAAACAGGCACAATAAGCAATTTCACCTTGGGTTACACGGAGGAACAGCAAACCATACCTGCGGCAGCGAACCATACCTGCAGCAGCAACAAACCATACCTGCAGCAGCAAACTATACCTGCAGCAGCAACAAACCATACCTGCAGCAGCAAACCATACCTGCAGCAGCAACAAACCATGCCTGCAGCAGCAGCAAACCATACCTGCAGCAGCAGCAAAGCATACCTGCAGCTATAGCAAACTATACCTGCGGCAGCAGCAAACCATACCTGCAGCTACAGCAAACCACACCTGCGGCAGCAGCAAACCATACCTGCAGCTACAGCAAACCATACCTGCGGCAGCAGCAAACCATACCTGCAGCTAAAGCAAACCATACCTGCAGCAGCAACAAACCATTCCTGCAGCAGGAAACCATACCTGCAGCAGCAGCAAACCATACCTGCAGCAGCAGCAAACCATACCTGCAGCAGCAACAAACCATACATGCAGCAGCAAACCATACCTGCAGCTACAGCAAACCATACCTGCAGCTACAGCAAACCATACCTGCGGCAGCAGCAAACCATTCCTGCAGCAGCAACAACAAACCATACCTGCAGCAGCAGCAAACCATACCTGCAGAAGCAACAACAAGCCATACCTGCAGCAGCAGCAAACCATACCTGCAGCTACAGCAAACCATACCTGCAGCAGCAACAAACCATACCTGCAGCAGCAGCAAACCATACCTGCGGCAGCAGCAAACCATTCCTTCAGCAGCAACAACACATACCTGCAGCAGCGAACCATACCTGCAGCAGCAGCAAACCATTCCTGCAGCAGCAGCAAACCATACCTGCAGCAGCAGCAAACCATACCTGCAGCAGCAGCAAACCATTCCTTCAGCAGCAACAACACATACCTGCAGCAGCGAACCATACCTGCAGCAGCAGCAAACCATTCCTGCAGCAGCAGCAAACCATACCTGAAGCAGCAGCAAACCATACCTGCAGCAGGAGCAAACCATACCTGCCGCTGCAACAAACCATACCTGCAGCTGCAGAAAACCATACCTGCAGCAGCAGCAAACCATTCCTGCAGCAGCAGCAAACCATACCTGCAACTGCAACAAACCATACCTGCAGCAGCAGCAAACCATACCTGCAGCAGCAGCAAACCATACCTGCAGCAGCGACAAACCATACCTGTGGCAGCAGGAAACCATACCTGCAGCAGCGACAAACCATACCTGCAGCTACAGCAAACCATACCTGCAGCAGCAGAAAACCATACCTGCAGCAGCAGCAAACCATACCTGCAGCTACAGCAAACCATACCTGCGGCAGGAAACAATACCTGCAGCAGCAAACCATACCTGCGGCAGCAGCAAACCATACCTGCAGCTACAGCAAACCATACCTGCAGCAGCAGCAAACCATACCTGAAGCTACAGCAAACCATACCTGCAGCAGCAACAAACCATACCTGCAGCTACAGCAAACCATACCTGCAGCTACAGCAAACCATACCTGCAAATACAGCAAACTATACCTGCAGCAGAAGCAAACCATACCTGCAGCTACAGCAAACCATACCTGCGGCAGCAGCAAACCATTCCTGCAGCAGCAACAACAAACCATACCTGCAGCAGCAGCAAACCATACCTGCAGAAGCAACAACAAGCCATACCTGCAGCAGCAGCAAACCATACCTGCAGCTACAGCAAACCATACCTGCAGCAGCAACAAACCATACCTGCAGCAGCAGCAAACCATACCTGTAGCAGCTGCAAAGCATACCTGCAGCAGCAGCAAACCATACCTGCAGCAGCAGCAAACCATTCCTGCAGCAGCAACAACACATGCCTGCAGCAGCGAACCATACCTGCAGCAGCAAACCATTCCTGCAGCAGCAGCAAACCATTCCTGCAGCAGCAGCAAACCATACCTGCAGCAGCAGCAAACCATACCTAAAGCAGGAGCAAACCATACCTGCCGCTGCAACAAACCATACCTGCAGCTGCAGAAAACCATACCTGCAGCAGCAGCAAACCATTCCTGCAGCAGCAGCAAACCATACCTGCAACTGCAACAAACCATACCTGAAGCAGCAGCAAACCATACCTGCAGCAGCAGCAAACCATACCTGCAGCAGCGACAAACCATACCTGCAGCAGCAGCAAACCATACCTGCAGCAGCGACAAACCATACCTGCAGCTACAGCAAACGATGCCTGCAGCAGCAGCAAACCATACCTGCAGCAGCAGAAAACCATACCTGCAGCAGCAGCAAACCATACCTGCAGCTACAGCAAACCATACCTGCGGCAGGAAACAATACCTGCAGCAGCAAACCATTCCTGCAGCAGCAGCAAACCATACCTGCAGCAGCAAACCATACCTGCAGCAGCAGCAAACCATACTTGCAACTGCAACAAACCATACCTGCAGCAGCAAACCATACCTGAAGGAGCAGCAAACCATACCTGCAGCAGCAACAAACCATACCTGCAGCAGCAGCAAACCATACCTGCAGCAGCAACAAACCATACCTGCAGCTGCAGCAAACCATACCTGCAGCAGCAGCAAACCATACCTGCAGCAGCAAATCTTACCTGCAGCAGCAGCAAACCATACCTGCAGCAGCAGCAAACCATACCTGCAGCAGCAACAAACCATACCTGCAGCAGCACCAAACCATACCTGCAGCAGCAACAAACCATACCTGCAGCTACAGCAAACCATACCTGCGGCAGCAGCAAAGTATACCTGCAGCTACAGCAAACCATACCTGCAGCAGCAACAAACCATACCTGCAGCTGCAGCAAACCATACCTGCAGCAGCAAAAAACCATACCTGCAGCTTCAGCAAACCATACCTGTAGCAGGAAACCATACCTGCAGCAGCAGCAAACCATACCTGCAGCAGCAACAAACCATACATGCAGCAGCAAACCATACCTGCAGCAGCAGCAAACCATACCTGCAGCAGCAGCAGCAAAGCATACCTGCAGCAGCAGCAAACCATACCTGCAGCAGCAACAAACCATACCTGCAGCAGCAAACCATACCTGCAGCAGCAGCAAACAATACTTGCAGCAGCAGCAAAGCATACCTGCAGCAGCAGCAAACCATACCTGCAGCTACAGCAAACCATACCTGCAGCAGCAACAAACCATACCTGCAGCAGCAGCAAACCATACCTGCGGCAGCAGCAAACCATTCCTTCAGCAGCAACAACACATACCTGCAGCAGCGAACCATACCTGCAGCAGCAGCAAACCATTCCTGCAGCAGCAGCAAACCATACCTGCAGCAGCAGCAAACCATACCTGCAGCAGCAGCAAACCATTCCTTCAGCAGCAACAACACATACCTGCAGCAGCGAACCATACCTGCAGCAGCAGCAAACCATTCCTGCAGCAGCAGCAAACCATACCTGAAGCAGCAGCAAACCATACCTGCAGCAGGAGCAAACCATACCTGCCGCTGCAACAAACCATACCTGCAGCTGCAGAAAACCATACCTGCAGCAGCAGCAAACCATTCCTGCAGCAGCAGCAAACCATACCTGCAACTGCAACAAACCATACCTGCAGCAGCAGCAAACCATACCTGCAGCAGCAGCAAACCATACCTGCAGCAGCGACAAACCATACCTGTGGCAGCAGGAAACCATACCTGCAGCAGCGACAAACCATACCTGCAGCTACAGCAAACCATACCTGCAGCAGCAGAAAACCATACCTGCAGCAGCAGCAAACCATACCTGCAGCTACAGCAAACCATACCTGCGGCAGGAAACAATACCTGCAGCAGCAAACCATACCTGCGGCAGCAGCAAACCATACCTGCAGCTACAGCAAACCATACCTGCAGCAGCAGCAAACCATACCTGAAGCTACAGCAAACCATACCTGCAGCAGCAACAAACCATACCTGCAGCTACAGCAAACCATACCTGCAGCTACAGCAAACCATACCTGCAAATACAGCAAACTATACCTGCAGCAGAAGCAAACCATACCTGCAGCTACAGCAAACCATACCTGCGGCAGCAGCAAACCATTCCTGCAGCAGCAACAACAAACCATACCTGCAGCAGCAGCAAACCATACCTGCAGAAGCAACAACAAGCCATACCTGCAGCAGCAGCAAACCATACCTGCAGCTACAGCAAACCATACCTGCAGCAGCAACAAACCATACCTGCAGCAGCAGCAAACCATACCTGTAGCAGCTGCAAAGCATACCTGCAGCAGCAGCAAACCATACCTGCAGCAGCAGCAAACCATTCCTGCAGCAGCAACAACACATGCCTGCAGCAGCGAACCATACCTGCAGCAGCAAACCATTCCTGCAGCAGCAGCAAACCATTCCTGCAGCAGCAGCAAACCATACCTGCAGCAGCAGCAAACCATACCTAAAGCAGGAGCAAACCATACCTGCCGCTGCAACAAACCATACCTGCAGCTGCAGAAAACCATACCTGCAGCAGCAGCAAACCATTCCTGCAGCAGCAGCAAACCATACCTGCAACTGCAACAAACCATACCTGAAGCAGCAGCAAACCATACCTGCAGCAGCAGCAAACCATACCTGCAGCAGCGACAAACCATACCTGCAGCAGCAGCAAACCATACCTGCAGCAGCGACAAACCATACCTGCAGCTACAGCAAACGATGCCTGCAGCAGCAGCAAACCATACCTGCAGCAGCAGAAAACCATACCTGCAGCAGCAGCAAACCATACCTGCAGCTACAGCAAACCATACCTGCGGCAGGAAACAATACCTGCAGCAGCAAACCATTCCTGCAGCAGCAGCAAACCATACCTGCAGCAGCAAACCATACCTGCAGCAGCAGCAAACCATACTTGCAACTGCAACAAACCATACCTGCAGCAGCAAACCATACCTGAAGGAGCAGCAAACCATACCTGCAGCAGCAACAAACCATACCTGCAGCAGCAGCAAACCATACCTGCAGCAGCAACAAACCATACCTGCAGCTGCAGCAAACCATACCTGCAGCAGCAGCAAACCATACCTGCAGCAGCAAATCTTACCTGCAGCAGCAGCAAACCATACCTGCAGCAGCAGCAAACCATACCTGCAGCAGCAACAAACCATACCTGCAGCAGCACCAAACCATACCTGCAGCAGCAACAAACCATACCTGCAGCTACAGCAAACCATACCTGCGGCAGCAGCAAAGTATACCTGCAGCTACAGCAAACCATACCTGCAGCAGCAACAAACCATACCTGCAGCTGCAGCAAACCATACCTGCAGCAGCAAAAAACCATACCTGCAGCTTCAGCAAACCATACCTGTAGCAGGAAACCATACCTGCAGCAGCAGCAAACCATACCTGCAGCAGCAACAAACCATACATGCAGCAGCAAACCATACCTGCAGCAGCAGCAAACCATACCTGCAGCAGCAGCAGCAAAGCATACCTGCAGCAGCAGCAAACCATACCTGCAGCAGCAACAAACCATACCTGCAGCAGCAAACCATACCTGCAGCAGCAGCAAACAATACTTGCAGCAGCAGCAAAGCATACCTGCAGCAGCAGCAAACCATACCTGCAGCAGCAACAAATTATACCTGCAGCAGCAACAAACCATACCTGCAGGAGAAGCAAACCATACCTGCGGCAGCAGCAAACCATACCTGCAGCTACAGCAAACCATACCTGCAGCAGCAGCAAACCATACCTGAAGCTACAGCAAACCATACCTGCAGCAGCAACAAACCATACCTGCAGCAGCAACGAACCATACCTGCAGCTACAGCAAACCATACCTGCAGCTACAGCAAACCATACCTGCAGCTACAGCAAACCATACCTGCAAATACAGCAAACTATACCTGCAGCAGAAGCAAACCATACCTGCAGCTACAGCAAACCATACCTGCGGCAGCAGCAAACCATTCCTGCAGCAGCAACAACAAACCATACCTGCAGCAGCAGCAAACCATACCTGCAGAAGCAACAACAAGCCATACCTGCAGCAGCAGCAAACCACACCTGCAGCAGCAACAAACCATACCTGCAGCAGCAAACCATACCTGCAACAGCAGCAAACCATTCCTGCAGCAGCAACAACACATGCCTGCAGCAGCGAACCATACCTGCAGCAGCAGCAAACCATTCCTGCAGCAGCAGCAAACCATACCTGCAGCAGCAGCAAACCATACCTGCAGCAGGAGCAAACCATACCTGCCGCTGCAACAAACCATACCTGCAGCTGCAGAAAACCATACCTGCAGCAGCAGCAAACCATTCCTGCAGCAGCAGCAAATCATACCTGCAACTGCAACAAACCATACCTGCAGCAGCAAACCATACCTGAAGCAGCAGCAAACCATACCTGCAGCAGCAGCAAACCATACCTGCAGCATCAACAAACCATACCTGCAGCTACAGCAAACCATACCTGCAAATACAGCAAACTATACCTGCAGCAGAAGCAAACCATACCTGCAGCTACAGCAAACCATACCTGCGGCAGCAGCAAACCATTCCTGCAGCAGCAACAACAAACCATACCTGCAGCAGCAGCAAACCATACCTGCAGAAGCAACAACAAGCCATACCTACAGCAGCAGCAAACCATACCTGCAGCAGCAACAAACCATACCTGCAGCAGCAGCAAACCATACCTGTAGCAGCTGCAAAGCATACCTGCAGCAGCAGCAAACCATACCTGCAGCAGCAGCAAACCATTCCTGCAGCAGCAACAACACATGCCTGCAGCAGCGAACCATACCTGCAGCAGCAAACCATTCCTGCAGTAGCAGCAAACCATTCCTGCAGTAGCAGCAAACCATTCCTGCAGCAGCAGCAAACCATACCTGCAGCAGCAGCAAACCATACCTAAAGCAGGAGCAAACCATACCTGCCGCTGCAACAAACCATACCTGCAGCTGCAGAAAACCATACCTGCAGCAGCAGCAAACCATTCCTGCAGCAGCAGCAAACCATACCTGCAACTGCAACAAACCATACCTGAAGCAGCAGCAAACCATACCTGCAGCAGCAGCAAACCATACCTGCAGCAGCGACAAACCATACCTGCAGCAGCGGCAAACCATACCTGCAGCAGCGACAAACCATACCTGCAGCTACAGCAAACGATACCTGCAGCAGCAGCAAACCATACCTGCAGCAGCAGAAAACCATACCTGCAGCAGCAGCAAACCATGCCTGCAGCTACAGCAAACCATACCTGCGGCAGGAAACAATACCTGCAGCAGCAAACCATTCCTGCAGCAGCAGCAAACCATACCTGCAGCAGCAACAAACCATACCTGCAGCAGCACCAAACCATACCTGCAGCAGCAACAAACCATACCTGCAGCTACAGCAAACCATACCTGCGGCAGCAGCAAAGTATACCTGCAGCTACAGCAAACCATACCTGCAGCAGCAACAAACCATACCTGCAGCTGCAGCAAACCATACCTGCAGCAGCAAAAAACCATACCTGCAGCTTCAGCAAACCATACCTGTAGCAGGAAACCATACCTGCAGCAGCAGCAAACCATACCTGCAGCAGCAACAAACCATACATGCAGCAGCAAACCATACCTGCAGCAGCAGCAAACCATACCTGCAGCAGCAGCAGCAAAGCATACCTGCAGCAGCAGCAAACCATACCTGCAGCAGCAACAAACCATACCTGCAGCAGCAAACCATACCTGCAGCAGCAGCAAACAATACTTGCAGCAGCAGCAAAGCATACCTGCAGCAGCAGCAAACCATACCTGCAGCAGCAACAAATTATACCTGCAGCAGCAACAAACCATACCTGCAGGAGAAGCAAACCATACCTGCGGCAGCAGCAAACCATACCTGCAGCTACAGCAAACCATACCTGCAGCAGCAGCAAACCATACCTGAAGCTACAGCAAACCATACCTGCAGCAGCAACAAACCATACCTGCAGCAGCAACGAACCATACCTGCAGCTACAGCAAACCATACCTGCAGCTACAGCAAACCATACCTGCAGCTACAGCAAACCATACCTGCAAATACAGCAAACTATACCTGCAGCAGAAGCAAACCATACCTGCAGCTACAGCAAACCATACCTGCGGCAGCAGCAAACCATTCCTGCAGCAGCAACAACAAACCATACCTGCAGCAGCAGCAAACCATACCTGCAGAAGCAACAACAAGCCATACCTGCAGCAGCAGCAAACCACACCTGCAGCAGCAACAAACCATACCTGCAGCAGCAAACCATACCTGCAACAGCAGCAAACCATTCCTGCAGCAGCAACAACACATGCCTGCAGCAGCGAACCATACCTGCAGCAGCAGCAAACCATTCCTGCAGCAGCAGCAAACCATACCTGCAGCAGCAGCAAACCATACCTGCAGCAGGAGCAAACCATACCTGCCGCTGCAACAAACCATACCTGCAGCTGCAGAAAACCATACCTGCAGCAGCAGCAAACCATTCCTGCAGCAGCAGCAAATCATACCTGCAACTGCAACAAACCATACCTGCAGCAGCAAACCATACCTGAAGCAGCAGCAAACCATACCTGCAGCAGCAGCAAACCATACCTGCAGCATCAACAAACCATACCTGCAGCTACAGCAAACCATACCTGCAAATACAGCAAACTATACCTGCAGCAGAAGCAAACCATACCTGCAGCTACAGCAAACCATACCTGCGGCAGCAGCAAACCATTCCTGCAGCAGCAACAACAAACCATACCTGCAGCAGCAGCAAACCATACCTGCAGAAGCAACAACAAGCCATACCTACAGCAGCAGCAAACCATACCTGCAGCAGCAACAAACCATACCTGCAGCAGCAGCAAACCATACCTGTAGCAGCTGCAAAGCATACCTGCAGCAGCAGCAAACCATACCTGCAGCAGCAGCAAACCATTCCTGCAGCAGCAACAACACATGCCTGCAGCAGCGAACCATACCTGCAGCAGCAAACCATTCCTGCAGTAGCAGCAAACCATTCCTGCAGTAGCAGCAAACCATTCCTGCAGCAGAAGCAAACCATACCTACAGCAGCAGCAAACCATACCTAAAGCAGGAGCAAACCATACCTGCCGCTGCAACAAACCATACCTGCAGCTGCAGAAAACCATACCTGCAGCAGCAGCAAACCATTCCTGCAGCAGCAGCAAACCATACCTGCAACTGCAACAAACCATACCTGAAGCAGCAGCAAACCATACCTGCAGCAGCAGCAAACCATACCTGCAGCAGCGACAAACCATACCTGCAGCAGCGGCAAACCATACCTGCAGCAGCGACAAACCATACCTGCAGCTACAGCAAACGATACCTGCAGCAGCAGCAAACCATACCTGCAGCAGCAGAAAACCATACCTGCAGCAGCAGCAAACCATACCTGCAGCTACAGCAAACCATACCTGCGGCAGGAAACCATACCTGCAGCAGCAAACCATACCTGCAGCAGCAGCAAACCATACCTGCAGCAGCAGCAAACCATACCTGCAGCAGCAAACCTTACCTGCAGCAGCAGCAAACCATACCTGCAGCAGCAAACCATACCTGCAGCAGCAGCAAACCATACTTGCAACTGCAACAAACCATACCTGCAGCTACAGCAAACCATACCTGCAGCAGCAAACCTTACCTGCAGCAGCAGCAAACCATACCTGCAGCAGCAAACCATACCTGCAGCAGCAGCAAACCATACTTGCAACTGCAACAAACCATACCTGCAGCAGCAAACCATACCTGAAGGAGCAGCAAACCATACCTGCAGCAGCAACAAACCATACCTGCAGCAGCAGCAAACCATACCTGCAGCAGCAACAAACCATACCTGCAGCTGCAGCAAACCATACCTGCAGCAGCAGCAAACCATACCTGCAGCAGCAAATCTTACCTGCAGCAGCAGCAAACCATACCTGCAGCAGCAGCAAACCATACCTGCAGCAGCAACAAACCATACCTGCAGCAGCACCAAACCATACCTGCAGCAGCAACAAACCATACCTGCAGCTACAGCAAACCATACCTGCGGCAGCAGCAAAGTATACCTGCAGCTACAGCAAACCATACCTGCAGCAGCGACAAACCATACCTGCAGCTACAGCAAACCATACCTGCAGCAGCAGAAAACCATACCTGCAGCAGCAGCAAACCATACCTGCAGCTACAGCAAACCATACCTGCGGCAGGAAACAATACCTGCAGCAGCAAACCATACCTGCGGCAGCAGCAAACCATACCTGCAGCTACAGCAAACCATACCTGCAGCAGCAGCAAACCATACCTGAAGCTACAGCAAACCATACCTGCAGCAGCAACAAACCATACCTGCAGCTACAGCAAACCATACCTGCAGCTACAGCAAACCATACCTGCAAATACAGCAAACTATACCTGCAGCAGAAGCAAACCATACCTGCAGCTACAGCAAACCATACCTGCGGCAGCAGCAAACCATTCCTGCAGCAGCAACAACGAACCATACCTGCAGCAGCAGCAAACCATACCTGCAGAAGCAACAACAAGCCATACCTGCAGCAGCAGCAAACCATACCTGCAGCTACAGCAAACCATACCTGCAGCAGCAACAAACCATACCTGCAGCAGCAGCAAACCATACCTGTAGCAGCTGCAAAGCATACCTGCAGCAGCAGCAAACCATACCTGCAGCAGCAGCAAACCATTCCTGCAGCAGCAACAACACATGCCTGCAGCAGCGAACCATACCTGCAGCAGCAAACCATTCCTGCAGCAGCAGCAAACCATTCCTGCAGCAGCAGCAAACCATACCTGCAGCAGCAGCAAACCATACCTAAAGCAGGAGCAAACCATACCTGCCGCTGCAACAAACCATACCTGCAGCTGCAGAAAACCATACCTGCAGCAGCAGCAAACCATACCTGCAACTGCAACAAACCATACCTGAAGCAGCAGCAAACCATACCTGCAGCAGCAGCAAACCATACCTGCAGCAGCGACAAAACATACCTGCAGCAGCAGCAAACCATACCTGCAGCAGCGACAAACCATACCTGCAGCTACAGCAAACGATACCTGCAGCAGCAGCAAACCATACCTGCAGCAGCAGAAAACCATACCTGCAGCAGCAGCAAACCATACCTGCAGCTACAGCAAACCATACCTGCGGCAGGAAACAATACCTGCAGCAGCAAACCATTCCTGCAGCAGCAGCAAACCATACCTGCAGCAGCAGCAAACCATACCTGCAGCAGCAAACCTTACCTGCAGCAGCAGCAAACCATACCTGCAGCAGCAAACCATACCTGCAGCAGCAGCAAACCATACTTGCAACTGCAACAAACCATACCTGCAGCAGCAAACCATACCTGAAGGAGCAGCAAACCATACCTGCAGCAGCAACAAACCATACCTGCAGCAGCAGCAAACCATACCTGCAGCAGCAACAAACCATACCTGCAGCTGCAGCAAACCATACCTGCAGCAGCAGCAAACCATACCTGCAGCAGCAAATCTTACCTGCAGCAGCAGCAAATTATACCTGCAGCAGCAGCAAACCATACCTGCAGCAGCAACAAACCATACTTGCAGCAGCACCAAACCATACCTGCAGCAGCAACAAACCATACCTGCAGCTACAGCAAACCATACCTGCGGCAGCAGCAAAGTATACCTGCAGCTACAGCAAACCATACCTGCAGCAGCAACAAACCATACCTGCAGCTGCAGCAAACCATACCTGCAGCAGCAAAAAACCATACCTGCAGCTTCAGCAAACCATACCTGTAGCAGGAAACCATACCTGCAGCAGCAGCAAACCATACCTGCAGCAGCAACAAACCATACATGCAGCAGCAAACCATACCTGCAGCAGCAGCAAACCATACCTGCAGCAGCAGCAGCAAAGCATACCTGCAGCAGCAGCAAACCATACCTGCAGCAGCAACAAACCATACCTGCAGCAGCAAACCATACCTGCAGCAGCAGCAAACAATACTTGCAGCAGCAGCAAAGCATACCTGCAGCAGCAGCAAACCATACCTGCAGCAGCAACAAATTATACCTGCAGCAGCAACAAACCATACCTGCAGGAGAAGCAAACCATACCTGCGGCAGCAGCAAACCATACCTGCAGCTACAGCAAACCATACCTGCAGCACCAGCAAACCATACCTGAAGCTACAGCAAACCATACCTGCAGCAGCAACAAACCATACTTGCAGCAGCAACGAACCATACCTGCAGCTACAGCAAACCATACCTGCAGCTACAGCAAACCATACCTGCAAATACAGCAAACTATACCTGCAGCAGAAGCAAACCATACCTGCAGCTACATCAAACCATACCTGCGGCAGCAGCAAACCATTCCTGCAGCAGCAACAACAAACCATACCTGCAGCAGCAGCAAACCATACCTGCAGAAGCAACAACAAGCCATACCTGCAGCAGCAGCAAACCATACCTGCAGCAGCAACAAACCATACCTGCAGCAGCAAACCATACCTGCAACAACAGCAAACCATTCCTGCACTAGCAACAACACATGCCTGCATCAGCGAACCATACCTGCAGCAGCAGCAAACCATTCCTGCAGCAGCAGCAAACCATACCTGCAGCAGCAGCAAACCATACCTACAGCAGGAGCAAACCATACCTGCCGCTGCAACAAACCATACCTGCAGCTGCAGAAAACCATACCTGCAGCAGCAGCAAACCATTCCTGCAGCAGCAGCAAATCATACCTGCAACTGCAACAAACCATACCTGCAGCAGCAAACCATACCTGAAGCAGCAGCAAACCATACCTGCAGCAGCAGCAAACCATACCTGCAGCAGCAACAAACCATACCTGCAGCAGCAGCAAACCATACCTGTAGCAGCTGCAAAGCATACCTGCAGCAGCAGCAAACCATACCTGCAAAAGCAGCAAACCATTCCTGCAGCAGCAACAACACATGCCTGCAGCAGCGAACCATACCTGCAGCAGCAAACCATTCCTGCAGTAGCAGCAAACCATTCCTGCAGTAGCAGCAAACCATTCCTGCAGCAGCAGCAAACCATACCTGCAGCAGCAGCAAACCATACCTAAAGCAGGAGCAAACCATACCTGCCGCTGCAACAAACCATACCTGCAGCTGCAGAAAACCATACCTGCAGCAGCAGCAAACCATTCCTGCAGCAGCAGCAAACCATACCTGCAACTGCAACAAACCATACCTGAAGCAGCAGCAAACCATACCTGCAGCAGCAGCAAACCATACCTGCAGCAGCGACAAAACATACCTGCAGCAGCGGCAAACCATACCTGCAGCAGCGACAAACCATACCTGCAGCTACAGCAAACGATACCTGCAGCAGCAGCAAACCATACCTGCAGCAGCAGAAAACCATACCTGCAGCAGCAGCAAACCATACCTGCAGCTACAGCAAACCATACCTGCGGCAGGAAACAATACCTGCAGCAGCAAACCATTCCTGCAGCAGCAGCAAACCATACCTGCAGCAGCAGCAAACCATACCTGCAGCAGCAAACCTTACCTGCAGCAGCAGCAAACCATACCTGCAGCAGCAAACCATACCTGCAGCAGCAGCAAACCATACTTGCAACTGCAACAAACCATACCTGCAGCAGCAAACCATACCTGAAGGAGCAGCAAACCATACCTGCAGCAGCAACAAACCATACCTGCAGCAGCAGCAAACCATACCTGCAGCAGCAACAAACCATACCTGCAGCTGCAGCAAACCATACCTGCAGCAGCAAATCTTACCTGCAGCAGCAGCAAACCATACCTGCAGCAGCAGCAAACCATACCTGCAGCAGCAACAAACCATACCTGCAGCAGCACCAAACCATACCTGCAGCAGCAACAAACCATACCTGCAGCTACAGCAAACCATACCTGCGGCAGCAGCAAAGTATACCTGCAGCTACAGCAAACCATACCTGCAGCAGCGACAAACCATACCTGCAGCTACAGCAAACCATACCTGCAGCAGCAGAAAACCATACCTGCAGCAGCAGCAAACCATACCTGCAGCTACAGCAAACCATACCTGCGGCAGGAAACAATACCTGCAGCAGCAAACCATACCTGCGGCAGCAGCAAACCATACCTGCAGCTACAGCAAACCATACCTGCAGCAGCAGCAAACCATACCTGAAGCTACAGCAAACCATACCTGCAGCAGCAACAAACCATACCTGCAGCTACAGCAAACCATACCTGCAGCTACAGCAAACCATACCTGCAAATACAGCAAACTATACCTGCAGCAGAAGCAAACCATACCTGCAGCTACAGCAAACCATACCTGCGGCAGCAGCAAACCATTCCTGCAGCAGCAACAACGAACCATACCTGCAGCAGCAGCAAACCATACCTGCAGAAGCAACAACAAGCCATACCTGCAGCAGCAGCAAACCATACCTGCAGCTACAGCAAGCCATACCTGCAGCAGCAACAAACCATACCTGCAGCAGCAGCAAACCATACCTGTAGCAGCTGCAAAGCATACCTGCAGCAGCAGCAAACCATACCTGCAGCAGCAGCAAACCATTCCTGCAGCAGCAACAACACATGCCTGCAGCAGCGAACCATACCTGCAGCAGCAAACCATTCCTGCAGCAGCAGCAAACCATTCCTGCAGCAGCAGCAAACCATACCTGCAGCAGCAGCAAACCATACCTAAAGCAGGAGCAAACCATACCTGCCGCTGCAACAAACCATACCTGCAGCTGCAGAAAACCATACCTGCAGCAGCAGCAAACCATACCTGCAACTGCAACAAACCATACCTGAAGCAGCAGCAAACCATACCTGCAGCAGCAGCAAACCATACCTGCAGCAGCGACAAAACATACCTGCAGCAGCAGCAAACCATACCTGCAGCAGCGACAAACCATACCTGCAGCTACAGCAAACGATACCTGCAGCAGCAGCAAACCATACCTGCAGCAGCAGAAAACCATACCTGCAGCAGCAGCAAACCATACCTGCAGCTACAGCAAACCATCCTGCGGCAGGAAACAATACCTGCAGCAGCAAACCATTCCTGCAGCAGCAGCAAACCATACCTGCAGCAGCAGCAAACCATACCTGCAGCAGCAAACCTTACCTGCAGCAGCAGCAAACCATACCTGCAGCAGCAAACCATACCTGCAGCAGCAGCAAACCATACTTGCAACTGCAACAAACCATACCTGCAGCAGCAAACCATACCTGAAGGAGCAGCAAACCATACCTGCAGCAGCAACAAACCATACCTGCAGCAGCAGCAAACCATACCTGCAGCAGCAACAAACCATACCTGCAGCTGCAGCAAACCATACCTGCAGCAGCAGCAAACCATACCTGCAGCAGCAAATCTTACCTGCAGCAGCAGCAAATTATACCTGCAGCAGCAGCAAACCATACCTGCAGCAGCAACAAACCATACTTGCAGCAGCACCAAACCATACCTGCAGCAGCAACAAACCATACCTGCAGCTACAGCAAACCATACCTGCGGCAGCAGCAAAGTATACCTGCAGCTACAGCAAACCATACCTGCAGCAGCAACAAACCATACCTGCAGCTGCAGCAAACCATACCTGCAGCAGCAAAAAACCATACCTGCAGCTTCAGCAAACCATACCTGTAGCAGGAAACCATACCTGCAGCAGCAGCAAACCATACCTGCAGCAGCAACAAACCATACATGCAGCAGCAAACCATACCTGCAGCAGCAGCAAACCATACCTGCAGCAGCAGCAAACCATACCTGCAGCAGCAACAAACCATACCTGCAGCAGCAAACCATACCTGCAGCAGCAGCAAACAATACTTGCAGCAGCAGCAAAGCATACCTGCAGCAGCAGCAAACCATACCTGCAGCAGCAACAAATTATACCTGCAGCAGCAACAAACCATACCTGCAGGAGAAGCAAACCATACCTGCGGCAGCAGCAAACCATACCTGCAGCTACAGCAAACCATACCTGCAGCACCAGCAAACCATACCTGAAGCTACAGCAAACCATACCTGCAGCAGCAACAAACCATACCTGCAGCAGCAACGAACCATACCTGCAGCTACAGCAAACCATACCTGCAGCTACAGCAAACCATACCTGCAAATACAGCAAACTATACCTGCAGCAGAAGCAAACCATACCTGCAGCTACAGCAAACCATACCTGCGGCAGCAGCAAACCATTCCTGCAGCAGCAACAACAAACCATACCTGCAGCAGCAGCAAACCATACCTGCAGAAGCAACAACAAGCCATACCTGCAGCAGCAGCAAACCATACCTGCAGCAGCAACAAACCATACCTGCAGCAGCAAACCATACCTGCAACAACAGCAAACCATTCCTGCACTAGCAACAACACATGCCTGCATCAGCGAACCATACCTGCAGCAGCAGCAAACCATTCCTGCAGCAGCAGCAAACCATACCTGCAGCAGCAGCAAACCATACCTACAGCAGGAGCAAACCATACCTGCCGCTGCAACAAACCATACCTGCAGCTGCAGAAAACCATACCTGCAGCAGCAGCAAACCATTCCTGCAGCAGCAGCAAATCATACCTGCAACTGCAACAAACCATACCTGCAGCAGCAAACCATACCTGAAGCAGCAGCAAACCATACCTGCAGCAGCAGCAAACCATACCTGCAGCATCAACAAACCATACCTGCAGCAGCAGCAAACCATACCTGCAGCTACAGCAAACCATACCTGCAGCTACAGCAAACCATACCTGCAAATACAGCAAACTATACCTGCAGCAGAAGCAAACCATACCTGCAGCTACAGCAAACCATACCTGCGGCAGCAGCAAACCATTCCTGCAGCAGCAACAACAAACCATACCTGCAGCAGCAGCAAACCATACCTGCAGAAGCAACAACAAGCCATACCTGCAGCAGCAGCAAACCATACCTGCAGCAGCAGCAAACCATACCTGCAGCAGCAACAAACCATACCTGCAGCAGCAGCAAACCATACCTGTAGCAGCTGCAAAGCATACCTGCAGCAGCAGCAAACCATACCTGCAGCAGCAGCAAACCATTCCTGCAGCAGCAACAACACATGCCTGCAGCAGCGAACCATACCTGCAACAGCAAACCATTCCTGCAGCAGCAGCAAACCATACCTGCAGCAGCAGCAAACCATACCTAAAGCAGGAGCAAACCATACCTGCCGCTGCAACAAACCATACCTGCAGCTGCAGAAAACCATACCTGCAGCAGCAGCAAACCATTCCTGCAGCAGCAGCAAACCATACCTGCAACTGCAACAAACCATACCTGAAGCAGCAGCAAACCATACCTGCAGCAGCAGCAAACCATACCTGCAGCAGCGACAAACCATACCTGCAGCAGCAGCAAACCATACCTGCAGCAGCGACAAACCATACCTGCAGCTACAGCAAACGATACCTGCAGCAGCAGCAAACCATACCTGCAGCAGCAGAAAACCATACCTGCAGCAGCAGCAAACCATACCTGCAGCTACAGCAAACCATACCTGCGGCAGGAAACAATACCTGCAGCAGCAAACCATTCCTGCAGCAGCAGCAAACCATACCTGCAGCAGCAGCAAACCATACCTGCAGCAGCAAACCTTACCTGCAGCAGCAGCAAACCATACCTGCAGCAGCAAACCATACCTGCAGCAGCAGCAAACCATACTTGCAACTGCAACAAACCATACCTGCAGCAGCAAACCATACCTGAAGGAGCAGCAAACTATACCTGCAGCAGCAACAAACCATACCTGCAGCAGCAGCAAACCATACCTGCAGCAGCAGCAAACCATACCTGCAGCTGCAGCAAACCATACCTGCAGCAGCAGCAAACCATACCTGCAGCAGCAAATCTTACCTGCAGCAGCAGCAAACCATACCTGCAGCAGCAGCAAACCATACCTGCAGCAGCAACAAACCATACCTGCAGCAGCACCAAACCATACCTGCAGCAGCAACAAACCATACCTGCAGCTACAGCAAACCATACCTGCGGCAGCAGCAAAGTATACCTGCAGCTACAGCAAACCATACCTGCTGCAGCAACAAACCATACCTGCAGCTGCAGCAAACCATACCTGCAGCAGCAAAAAACCATACCTGCAGCTTCAGCAAACCATACCTGTAGCAGGAAACCATACCTGCAGCAGCAGCAAACCATACCTGCAGCAGCAACAAACCATACATGCAGCAGCAAACCATACCTGCAGCAGCAGCAAACCATACCTGCAGCAGCAGCAGCAAAGCATACCTGCAGCAGCAGCAAACCATACCTGCAGCAGCAACAAACCATACCTGCAGCAGCAAACCATACCTGCAGCAGCAGCAAACAATACTTGCAGCAGCAGCAAAGCATACCTGCAGCAGCAGCAAACCATACCTGCAGCAGCAACAAATTATACCTGCGGCAGCAACAAACTATACCTGCAGGAGAAGCAAACCATACCTGCGGCAGCAGCAAACCATACCTGCAGCTACAGCAAACCATACCTGCAGCAGCAGCAAACCATACCTGAAGCTACAGCAAACCATACCTGCAGCAGCAACAAACCATACCTGCAGCTACAGCAAACCATACCTGCAGCTACAGCAAACCATACCTAAAAATACAGCAAACTATACCTGCAGCTACAGCAAACCATACCTGCGGCAGCAGCAAACCGTTCCTGCAGCAGCAACAACAAACCATACCTGCAGCAGCAGCAAACCATACCTGCAGAAGCAACAACAAGCCATACCTGCAGCAGCAGCAAACCATACCTGCAGCTACAGCAAACCATACCTGCAGCAGCAACAAACCATACCTGCAGCAGCAGCAAACCATACCTGTAGCAGCTGCAAAGCATACCTGCAGCAGCAGCAAACAATACCTGCAGCAGCAGCAAACCATTCCTGCAGCAGCAACAACACATGCCTGCAGCAGCAAACCATACCTGCAGCTACAGCAAACCATACCTGCGGCAGGAAACAATACCTGCAGCAGCAAACCATTCCTGCAGCAGCAGCAAACCATACCTGCAGCAGCAGCAAACCATACCTGCAGCAGCAAACCTTACCTGCAGCAGCAGCAAACCATACCTGCAGCAGCAAACCATACCTGCAGCAGCAGCAAACCATACTTGCAACTGCAACAAACCATACCTGCAGCAGCAAACCATACCTGAAGGAGCAGCAAACCATACCTGCAGCAGCAACAAACCATACCTGCAGCAGCAGCAAACCATACCTGCAGCAGCAACAAACCATACCTGCAGCTGCAGCAAACCATACCTGCAGCAGCAGCAAACCATACCTGCAGCAGCAAATCTTACCTGCAGCAGCAGCAAATTATACCTGCAGCAGCAGCAAACCATACCTGCAGCAGCAACAAACCATACTTGCAGCAGCACCAAACCATACCTGCAGCAGCAACAAACCATACCTGCAGCTACAGCAAACCATACCTGCGGCAGCAGCAAAGTATACCTGCAGCTACAGCAAACCATACCTGCAGCAGCAACAAACCATACCTGCAGCTGCAGCAAACCATACCTGCAGCAGCAAAAAACCATACCTGCAGCTTCAGCAAACCATACCTGTAGCAGGAAACCATACCTGCAGCAGCAGCAAACCATACCTGCAGCAGCAACAAACCATACATGCAGCAGCAAACCATACCTGCAGCAGCAGCAAACCATACCTGCAGCAGCAGCAGCAAAGCATACCTGCAGCAGCAGCAAACCATACCTGCAGCAGCAACAAACCATACCTGCAGCAGCAAACCATACCTGCAGCAGCAGCAAACAATACTTGCAGCAGCAGCAAAGCATACCTGCAGCAGCAGCAAACCATACCTGCAGCAGCAACAAATTATACCTGCAGCAGCAACAAACCATACCTGCAGGAGAAGCAAACCATACCTGCGGCAGCAGCAAACCATACCTGCAGCTACAGCAAACCATACCTGCAGCACCAGCAAACCATACCTGAAGCTACAGCAAACCATACCTGCAGCAGCAACAAACCATACTTGCAGCAGCAACGAACCATACCTGCAGCTACAGCAAACCATACCTGCAGCTACAGCAAACCATACCTGCAAATACAGCAAACTATACCTGCAGCAGAAGCAAACCATACCTGCAGCTACATCAAACCATACCTGCGGCAGCAGCAAACCATTCCTGCAGCAGCAACAACAAACCATACCTGCAGCAGCAGCAAACCATACCTGCAGAAGCAACAACAAGCCATACCTGCAGCAGCAGCAAACCATACCTGCAGCAGCAACAAACCATACCTGCAGCAGCAAACCATACCTGCAACAACAGCAAACCATTCCTGCACTAGCAACAACACATGCCTGCATCAGCGAACCATACCTGCAGCAGCAGCAAACCATTCCTGCAGCAGCAGCAAACCATACCTGCAGCAGCAGCAAACCATACCTACAGCAGGAGCAAACCATACCTGCCGCTGCAACAAACCATACCTGCAGCTGCAGAAAACCATACCTGCAGCAGCAGCAAACCATTCCTGCAGCAGCAGCAAATCATACCTGCAACTGCAACAAACCATACCTGCAGCAGCAAACCATACCTGAAGCAGCAGCAAACCATACCTGCAGCAGCAGCAAACCATACCTGCAGCAGCAACAAACCATACCTGCAGCAGCAGCAAACCATACCTGTAGCAGCTGCAAAGCATACCTGCAGCAGCAGCAAACCATACCTGCAAAAGCAGCAAACCATTCCTGCAGCAGCAACAACACATGCCTGCAGCAGCGAACCATACCTGCAGCAGCAAACCATTCCTGCAGTAGCAGCAAACCATTCCTGCAGTAGCAGCAAACCATTCCTGCAGCAGCAGCAAACCATACCTGCAGCAGCAGCAAACCATACCTAAAGCAGGAGCAAACCATACCTGCCGCTGCAACAAACCATACCTGCAGCTGCAGAAAACCATACCTGCAGCAGCAGCAAACCATTCCTGCAGCAGCAGCAAACCATACCTGCAACTGCAACAAACCATACCTGAAGCAGCAGCAAACCATACCTGCAGCAGCAGCAAACCATACCTGCAGCAGCGACAAAACATACCTGCAGCAGCGGCAAACCATACCTGCAGCAGCGACAAACCATACCTGCAGCTACAGCAAACGATACCTGCAGCAGCAGCAAACCATACCTGCAGCAGCAGAAAACCATACCTGCAGCAGCAGCAAACCATACCTGCAGCTACAGCAAACCATACCTGCGGCAGGAAACAATACCTGCAGCAGCAAACCATTCCTGCAGCAGCAGCAAACCATACCTGCAGCAGCAGCAAACCATACCTGCAGCAGCAAACCTTACCTGCAGCAGCAGCAAACCATACCTGCAGCAGCAAACCATACCTGCAGCAGCAGCAAACCATACTTGCAACTGCAACAAACCATACCTGCAGCAGCAAACCATACCTGAAGGAGCAGCAAACCATACCTGCAGCAGCAACAAACCATACCTGCAGCAGCAGCAAACCATACCTGCAGCAGCAACAAACCATACCTGCAGCTGCAGCAAACCATACCTGCAGCAGCAAATCTTACCTGCAGCAGCAGCAAACCATACCTGCAGCAGCAGCAAACCATACCTGCAGCAGCAACAAACCATACCTGCAGCAGCACCAAACCATACCTGCAGCAGCAACAAACCATACCTGCAGCTACAGCAAACCATACCTGCGGCAGCAGCAAAGTATACCTGCAGCTACAGCAAACCATACCTGCAGCAGCGACAAACCATACCTGCAGCTACAGCAAACCATACCTGCAGCAGCAGAAAACCATACCTGCAGCAGCAGCAAACCATACCTGCAGCTACAGCAAACCATACCTGCGGCAGGAAACAATACCTGCAGCAGCAAACCATACCTGCGGCAGCAGCAAACCATACCTGCAGCTACAGCAAACCATACCTGCAGCAGCAGCAAACCATACCTGAAGCTACAGCAAACCATACCTGCAGCAGCAACAAACCATACCTGCAGCTACAGCAAACCATACCTGCAGCTACAGCAAACCATACCTGCAAATACAGCAAACTATACCTGCAGCAGAAGCAAACCATACCTGCAGCTACAGCAAACCATACCTGCGGCAGCAGCAAACCATTCCTGCAGCAGCAACAACGAACCATACCTGCAGCAGCAGCAAACCATACCTGCAGAAGCAACAACAAGCCATACCTGCAGCAGCAGCAAACCATACCTGCAGCTACAGCAAGCCATACCTGCAGCAGCAACAAACCATACCTGCAGCAGCAGCAAACCATACCTGTAGCAGCTGCAAAGCATACCTGCAGCAGCAGCAAACCATACCTGCAGCAGCAGCAAACCATTCCTGCAGCAGCAACAACACATGCCTGCAGCAGCGAACCATACCTGCAGCAGCAAACCATTCCTGCAGCAGCAGCAAACCATTCCTGCAGCAGCAGCAAACCATACCTGCAGCAGCAGCAAACCATACCTAAAGCAGGAGCAAACCATACCTGCCGCTGCAACAAACCATACCTGCAGCTGCAGAAAACCATACCTGCAGCAGCAGCAAACCATACCTGCAACTGCAACAAACCATACCTGAAGCAGCAGCAAACCATACCTGCAGCAGCAGCAAACCATACCTGCAGCAGCGACAAAACATACCTGCAGCAGCAGCAAACCATACCTGCAGCAGCGACAAACCATACCTGCAGCTACAGCAAACGATACCTGCAGCAGCAGCAAACCATACCTGCAGCAGCAGAAAACCATACCTGCAGCAGCAGCAAACCATACCTGCAGCTACAGCAAACCATCCTGCGGCAGGAAACAATACCTGCAGCAGCAAACCATTCCTGCAGCAGCAGCAAACCATACCTGCAGCAGCAGCAAACCATACCTGCAGCAGCAAACCTTACCTGCAGCAGCAGCAAACCATACCTGCAGCAGCAAACCATACCTGCAGCAGCAGCAAACCATACTTGCAACTGCAACAAACCATACCTGCAGCAGCAAACCATACCTGAAGGAGCAGCAAACCATACCTGCAGCAGCAACAAACCATACCTGCAGCAGCAGCAAACCATACCTGCAGCAGCAACAAACCATACCTGCAGCTGCAGCAAACCATACCTGCAGCAGCAGCAAACCATACCTGCAGCAGCAAATCTTACCTGCAGCAGCAGCAAATTATACCTGCAGCAGCAGCAAACCATACCTGCAGCAGCAACAAACCATACTTGCAGCAGCACCAAACCATACCTGCAGCAGCAACAAACCATACCTGCAGCTACAGCAAACCATACCTGCGGCAGCAGCAAAGTATACCTGCAGCTACAGCAAACCATACCTGCAGCAGCAACAAACCATACCTGCAGCTGCAGCAAACCATACCTGCAGCAGCAAAAAACCATACCTGCAGCTTCAGCAAACCATACCTGTAGCAGGAAACCATACCTGCAGCAGCAGCAAACCATACCTGCAGCAGCAACAAACCATACATGCAGCAGCAAACCATACCTGCAGCAGCAGCAAACCATACCTGCAGCAGCAGCAAACCATACCTGCAGCAGCAACAAACCATACCTGCAGCAGCAAACCATACCTGCAGCAGCAGCAAACAATACTTGCAGCAGCAGCAAAGCATACCTGCAGCAGCAGCAAACCATACCTGCAGCAGCAACAAATTATACCTGCAGCAGCAACAAACCATACCTGCAGGAGAAGCAAACCATACCTGCGGCAGCAGCAAACCATACCTGCAGCTACAGCAAACCATACCTGCAGCACCAGCAAACCATACCTGAAGCTACAGCAAACCATACCTGCAGCAGCAACAAACCATACCTGCAGCAGCAACGAACCATACCTGCAGCTACAGCAAACCATACCTGCAGCTACAGCAAACCATACCTGCAAATACAGCAAACTATACCTGCAGCAGAAGCAAACCATACCTGCAGCTACAGCAAACCATACCTGCGGCAGCAGCAAACCATTCCTGCAGCAGCAACAACAAACCATACCTGCAGCAGCAGCAAACCATACCTGCAGAAGCAACAACAAGCCATACCTGCAGCAGCAGCAAACCATACCTGCAGCAGCAACAAACCATACCTGCAGCAGCAAACCATACCTGCAACAACAGC
Organism: Odontesthes bonariensis; assembly: GCF_027942865.1. Classification (NCBI taxonomy): domain Eukaryota; kingdom Metazoa; phylum Chordata; class Actinopteri; order Atheriniformes; family Atherinopsidae; genus Odontesthes; species Odontesthes bonariensis. The sequence continues at coordinate 1,894,802 of NC_134517.1, read as the reverse complement.
AAACCATTCCTGCACTAGCAACAACACATGCCTGCATCAGCGAACCATACCTGCAGCAGCAGCAAACCATTCCTGCAGCAGCAGCAAACCATACCTGCAGCAGCAGCAAACCATACCTACAGCAGGAGCAAACCATACCTGCCGCTGCAACAAACCATACCTGCAGCTGCAGAAAACCATACCTGCAGCAGCAGCAAACCATTCCTGCAGCAGCAGCAAATCATACCTGCAACTGCAACAAACCATACCTGCAGCAGCAAACCATACCTGAAGCAGCAGCAAACCATACCTGCAGCAGCAGCAAACCATACCTGCAGCATCAACAAACCATACCTGCAGCAGCAGCAAACCATACCTGCAGCTACAGCAAACCATACCTGCAGCTACAGCAAACCATACCTGCAAATACAGCAAACTATACCTGCAGCAGAAGCAAACCATACCTGCAGCTACAGCAAACCATACCTGCGGCAGCAGCAAACCATTCCTGCAGCAGCAACAACAAACCATACCTGCAGCAGCAGCAAACCATACCTGCAGAAGCAACAACAAGCCATACCTGCAGCAGCAGCAAACCATACCTGCAGCAGCAGCAAACCATACCTGCAGCAGCAACAAACCATACCTGCAGCAGCAGCAAACCATACCTGTAGCAGCTGCAAAGCATACCTGCAGCAGCAGCAAACCATACCTGCAGCAGCAGCAAACCATTCCTGCAGCAGCAACAACACATGCCTGCAGCAGCGAACCATACCTGCAACAGCAAACCATTCCTGCAGCAGCAGCAAACCATACCTGCAGCAGCAGCAAACCATACCTAAAGCAGGAGCAAACCATACCTGCCGCTGCAACAAACCATACCTGCAGCTGCAGAAAACCATACCTGCAGCAGCAGCAAACCATTCCTGCAGCAGCAGCAAACCATACCTGCAACTGCAACAAACCATACCTGAAGCAGCAGCAAACCATACCTGCAGCAGCAGCAAACCATACCTGCAGCAGCGACAAACCATACCTGCAGCAGCAGCAAACCATACCTGCAGCAGCGACAAACCATACCTGCAGCTACAGCAAACGATACCTGCAGCAGCAGCAAACCATACCTGCAGCAGCAGAAAACCATACCTGCAGCAGCAGCAAACCATACCTGCAGCTACAGCAAACCATACCTGCGGCAGGAAACAATACCTGCAGCAGCAAACCATTCCTGCAGCAGCAGCAAACCATACCTGCAGCAGCAGCAAACCATACCTGCAGCAGCAAACCTTACCTGCAGCAGCAGCAAACCATACCTGCAGCAGCAAACCATACCTGCAGCAGCAGCAAACCATACTTGCAACTGCAACAAACCATACCTGCAGCAGCAAACCATACCTGAAGGAGCAGCAAACTATACCTGCAGCAGCAACAAACCATACCTGCAGCAGCAGCAAACCATACCTGCAGCAGCAGCAAACCATACCTGCAGCTGCAGCAAACCATACCTGCAGCAGCAGCAAACCATACCTGCAGCAGCAAATCTTACCTGCAGCAGCAGCAAACCATACCTGCAGCAGCAGCAAACCATACCTGCAGCAGCAACAAACCATACCTGCAGCAGCACCAAACCATACCTGCAGCAGCAACAAATCATACCTGCAGCTACAGCAAACCATACCTGCGGCAGCAGCAAAGTATACCTGCAGCTACAGCAAACCATACCTGCTGCAGCAACAAACCATACCTGCAGCTGCAGCAAACCATACCTGCAGCAGCAAAAAACCATACCTGCAGCTTCAGCAAACCATACCTGTAGCAGGAAACCATACCTGCAGCAGCAGCAAACCATACCTGCAGCAGCAACAAACCATACATGCAGCAGCAAACCATACCTGCAGCAGCAGCAAACCATACCTGCAGCAGCAGCAGCAAAGCATACCTGCAGCAGCAGCAAACCATACCTGCAGCAGCAACAAACCATACCTGCAGCAGCAAACCATACCTGCAGCAGCAGCAAACAATACTTGCAGCAGCAGCAAAGGATACCTGCAGCAGCAGCAAACCATACCTGCAGCAGCAACAAATTATACCTGCGGCAGCAACAAACTATACCTGCAGGAGAAGCAAACCATACCTGCGGCAGCAGCAAACCATACCTGCAGCTACAGCAAACCATACCTGCAGCAGCAGCAAACCATACCTGAAGCTACAGCAAACCATACCTGCAGCAGCAACAAACCATACCTGCAGCTACAGCAAACCATACCTGCAGCTACAGCAAACCATACCTAAAAATACAGCAAACTATACCTGCAGCTACAGCAAACCATACCTGCGGCAGCAGCAAACCGTTCCTGCAGCAGCAACAACAAACCATACCTGCAGCAGCAGCAAACCATACCTGCAGAAGCAACAACAAGCCATACCTGCAGCAGCAGCAAACCATACCTGCAGCTACAGCAAACCATACCTGCAGCAGCAACAAACCATACCTGCAGCAGCAGCAAACCATACCTGTAGCAGCTGCAAAGCATACCTGCAGCAGCAGCAAACAATACCTGCAGCAGCAGCAAACCATTCCTGCAGCAGCAACAACACATGCCTGCAGCAGCAAACCATTCCTGCAGCAGCAGCAAACCATACCTGCAGCAGCAGCAAACCATACCTGCAGCAGCAACAAACCATTCCTGCAGCTGCAGCAAACCATACCTGCAGCAGCAAAAAACCATACCTGCAGCTTCAGCAAACCATACCTGCAGCAGGAAACCATACCTGCAGCAGCAGCAGCAAACCATACCTGCAGCAGCAGCAAACCATACCTGCAGCAGCAGCAGCAAACCATACCTGCAGCAGCATCAAACCATACCTGCAGCTGCAACAAACCATACCTGCGGCAGCAGCAAAAAACCATACCTGCAGCTTCAGCAAACCATACCTGCAGCAGGAAACCATACCTGCAGCAGCAGCAAACCATACCTGCAGCAGCAACAAACCATACATGCAGCAGCAAACCATACCTGCAGCAGCAGCAAACCATACCTGCAGCAGCAGCAGCAAAGCATACCTGCAGCAGCAGCAAACCATACCTGCAGCAGCAACAAACCATACCTGCAGCAGCAAACCATACCTGCAGCAGCAGCAAACAATACTTGCAGCAGCAGCAAAGCATACCTGCAGCAGCAGCAAACCATACCTGCAGCAGCAACAAATTATACCTGCAGCAGCAACAAACCATACCTGCGGCAGAAGCAAACCATACCTGCGGCAGCAGCAAACCATACCTGCAGCTACAGCAAACCATACCTGCAGCAGCAGCAAACCATACCTGCAGCAGCAACAAACCATACCTGCAGCTACAGCAAACCATACCTGCAGCTACAGCAAACCATACCTGCAAATACAGCAAACTATACCTGCAGCAGAAGCAAACCATACCTGCAGCTACAGCAAACCATACCTGCGGCAGCAGCAAACCATTCCTGCAGCAGCAACAACAAACCATACCTGCAGCAGCAGCAAACCATACCTGCAGAAGCAACAACAAGCCATACCTGCAGCAGCAGCAAACCATACCTGCAGCAGCAACAAACCATACCTGCAGCAGCTGCAAAGCATACCTGCAGCAGCAGCAAACCATACCTGAACCAGCAGAAAACCATACCTGCAGCAGCAGCAAACCAAACCTGCAGCAGCAACAAACCATTCCTGCAGAAGCAGCAAACCATACCTGCAGCTACGGCAAACCATACCTGCAGCTGCAAACCATACCTGCAGCAGCAAACCTTACCTGCAGCAGCAGCAAACCATACCTGCAGCAGCAAAACATACCTGCGGCAGCAGCAAACCATACCTGCAGCTACAGCAAACCATACCTGCGGCAGCAGCAAAGTATACCTGCAGCTACAGCAAACCATACCTGCAGCAGCAACAAACCATACCTGCAGCTGCAGCAAACCATACCTGCAGCAGCAAAAAACCATACCTGCAGCTTCAGCAAACCATACCTGCAGCAGGAAACCATACCTGCAGCAGCAGCAAACCATACCTGCAGCAGCAGCAAACCATACCTGCAGCAGCAACAAACCATACATGCAGCAGCAAACCATTCCTGCAGCAGCAGCAAACCATACCTGCAGCAGCAGCAGCAAAGCATACCTGCAGCAGCAGCAAACCATACCTGCAGCAGCAACAAACCATACCTGCAGCAGCAAACCATACCTGCAGCAGCAGCAAACAATACTTGCAGCAGCAGCAAAGCATACCTGCAGCAGCAGCAAACCATACCTGCAGCAGCAACAAATTATACCTGCAGCAGCAACAAACCATACCTGCGGGAGAAGCAAACCATACCTGAAGCTACAGCAAACCGTACCTGCAGCAGCAGCAAACCATACCTGAAGCTACAGCAAACCATACCTGCAGCAGCAACAAACCATACCTGCAGCTACAGCAAACCATACCTGCAGCTACAGCAAACCATACCTGCAAATACAGCAAACTATACCTGCAGCAGAAGCAAACCATACCTGCAGCTACAGCAAACCATACCTGCGGCAGCAGCAAACCATTCCTGCAGCAGCAACAACAAACCATACCTGCAGCAGCAGCAAACCATACCTGCAGAAGCAACAACAAGCCATACCTGCAGCAGCAGCAAACCATACCTTCAGCAGCAACAAACCATACCTGCAGCAGCAAACCATACCTGCAGCAGCAGCAAACCATTCCTGCAGCAGCAACAACACTTGCCTGCAGCAGCGAACCATACCTGCAGCAGCAGCAAACCATACCTGCAGCAGCAACAAACCATACCTGCAGCAGCTGCAAAGCATACCTGCAGCAGCAGCAAACCATACCTGAACCAGCAGCAAACCATACCTGCAGCAGCCGCAAACCAAACCTGCAGCAGCAACAAACCATTCCTGCAGAAGCAGCAAACCATACCTGCAGCTACGGCAAACCATACCTGCAGCTGCAAACCATACCTGCAGCAGCAAACCTTACCTGCAGCAGCAGCAAACCATACCTGCAGCAGCAAAACATACCTGCGGCAGCAGCAAACCATACCTGCAGCTACAGCAAACCATACCTGCGGCAGCAGCAAAGTATACCTGCAGCTACAGCAAACCATACCTGCAGCAGCAACAAACCATACCTGCAGCAGCAGCAAACCATACCTGCAGCAGCAACAAACCATACCTGCAGCAGCAAACCATACCTGCAGCAGCAGCAAACAATACTTGCAGCAGCAGCAAAGCATACCTGCAGCAGCAGCAAACCATACCTGCAGCAGCAACAAATTATACCTGCAGCAGCAACAAACCATACCTGCGGGAGAAGCAAACCATACCTGCGGCAGCAGCAAACCATACCTGAAGCTACAGCAAACCGTACCTGCAGCAGCAGCAAACCATACCTGAAGCTACAGCAAACCATACCTGCAGCAGCAACAAACCATACCTGCAGCTACAGCAAACCATACCTGCAGCTACAGCAAACCATACCTGCAAATACAGCAAACTATACCTGCAGCAGAAGCAAACCATACCTGCAGCTACAGCAAACCATACCTGCGGCAGCAGGAAACCATTCCTGCAGCAGCAACAACAAACCATACCTGCAGCAGCAGCAAACCATACCTGCAGAAGCAACAACAAGCCATACCTGCAGCAGCAGCAAACCATACCTGCAGCAGCAACAAACCATACCTGCAGCAGCAAACCATACCTGCAGCAGCAGCAAACCATTCCTGCAGCAGCAACAACACATGCCTGCAGCAGCGAACCATACCTGCAGCAGCAGCAAACCATTCCTGTAGCAGCAGCAAACCATACCTGCAGCAGCAGCAAACCATACCTGCAGCAGGAGCAAACCATACCTGCCGCTGCAACAAACCAAACCTGCAGATGCAGAAAACCATACCTGCAGCAGCAGCAAACCATTCCTGCAGCAGCAGCTAACCATACCTGCAACTGCAACAAACCATACCTGCAGCAGCAAACCATACCTGAAGCAGCAGCAAACCATACCTGCAGCAGCAGCAAACCATACCTGCAGCAGCGACAAACCATACCTGCGGCAGCAGCAAACCATTCCTGCAGCAGCAACAACAAACCATACCTGCAGCAGCAAACCATACCTGCAGAAGCAACAACAAGCCATACCTGCAGCAGCAGCAAACCATACCTGCAGCAGCAACAAACCATACCTGCAGCAGCAAACCATACCTGCAGCAGCAGCAAACCGTTCCTGCAGCAGCAACAACACATGCCTGCAGCAGCGAACCATACCTGCAGCAGCAGCAAACCATTCCTGTAGCAGCAGCAAACCATACCTGCAGCAGCAGCAAACCATACCTGCAGCAGGAGCAAACCATACCTGCCGCTGCAACAAACCATACCTTCAGCTGCAGAAAACCATACCTGCAGCAGCAGCAAACCATTCCTGCAGCAGCAGCAAACCATACCTGCAACTGCAACAAACCATACCTGCAGCAGCAAACCATACCTGAAGCAGCAGCAAACCATACCTGCAGCAGCAGCAAACCATACCTGCAGCAGCGACAAACCATACCTGCAGCAGCAGCAAACCATACCTGCAGCAGCGACAAACCATACCTGCAGCTACAGCAAACCATACCTGCAGCAGCAGCAAACAATACCTGCAGCAGCAGAAAACCATACCTGCAGCAGCAGCAAACCATACCTGCGGCAGGAAACAATACCTGCAGCTACAGCAAACCATACCTGCGGCAGGAAACAATACCTGCAGCAGCAAACCATACCTGCGGCAGCAGCAAACCATACCTGCAGCTACAGCAAACCATACCTGCAGCAGCAGCAAACCATACCTGAAGCTACAGCAAACCATACCTGCAGAAGCAACAAACCATACCTGCAGCTACAGCAAACCATACCTGCAGCTACAGCAAACCATACCTAAAAATACAGCAAACTATACCTGCAGCAGAAGCAAACCAAACCTGCAGCTACAGAAAACCATACCTGCGGCAGCAGCAAACCATTCCTGCAGCAGCAACAACAAACCATACCTGCAGCAGCAGCAAACCATACCTGCAGAAGCAACAACAAGCCATACCTGCAGCAGCAGCAAACCATACCTGCAGCTACAGCAAACCATACCTGCAGCAGCAACAAACCATACCTGCAGCAGCAGCAAACCATACCTGTAGCAGCTGCAAAGCATACCTGCAGCAGCAGCAAACCATACCTGCAGCAGCAGCAAACCATTCCTGCAGCAGCAACAACACATGCCTGCAGCAGCAAACCATTCCTGCAGCAGCAGCAAACCATACCTGCAGCAGCAGCAAACCATACCTGCAGCAGCAAACCTTACCTGCAGCAGCAGCAAACCATACCTGCAGCAGCAAACCATACCTGCAGCAGCAGCAAACCATACCTGCAACTACAGCAAACCATACCTGCGGCAGGAAACAATACCTGCAGTAGCAAACCATTCCTGCAGCAGCAGCAAACCATACCTGCAGCAGCAGCAAACCATATCTGCAGCAGCAAACCTTACCTGCAGCAGCAGCAAACCATACCTGCAGCAGCAAACCATACCTGCAGCAGCAGCAAACCATACCTGCAACTGCAACAAACCATACCTGCAGCAGCAAACCATACCTGAAGCAGCAGCAAACCATACCTGCAGCAGCAGCAAACCATACCTGCAGCAGCAACAAACCATACCTGCAGCAGCAGCAAACCATACCTGCAGCAGCAGCAAACCATACCTGCAGCTGCAGCAAACCATACCTGCAGCAGCAGCAAACCATACCTGCAGCAGCAAACCTTACCTGCAGCAGCAGCAAACCATACCTGCAGCAGCAGCAAACCATACCTGCAGCAGCAACAAACCATACCTGCAGCAGCACCAAACCATACCTGCAGCAGCAACAAACCATACCTGCAGCTACAGCAAACCATACCTGCAGCAGCAGCAAACCATACCTGCAGCAGCAGAAAACCATTCCTGCAGCAGCAGCAAACCATACCTGCAGCTACAGCAAACCATACCTGCGGCAGGAAACAATACCAGCAGCAGCAAACCATTCCTGCAGCAGCAGCAAACCATACCTGCAGCAGCAGCAAACCATACCTGCAGCAGCAGCAAACCATACCTGAAGCTACAGCAAACCATACCTGCAGCAGCAACAAACCATACCTGCAGCTACAGCAAACCATACCTGCAGCTACAGCAAACCATACCTAAAAATACAGCAAACTATACCTGCAGCAGAAGCAAACCATACCTGCAGCTACAGCAAACCATACCTGCGGCAGCAGCAAGCCATACCTGCAGCAGCAACAACAAACCATACCTGCAGCAGCAGCAAAGCATACCTGCAGAAGCAACAACAACCCATACCTGCAGCAGCAGCAAACCATACCTGCAGCTACAGCAAACCATACCTGCAGCAGCAACAAACCATACCTGCAGCAGCAGCAAACCATACCTGTAGCAGCTGCAAAGCATACCAGCAGCAGCAGCAAACCATACCTGCAGCAGCAGCAAACCATTCCTGCAGCAGCAACAACACATGCCTGCAGCAGCAAACCATTCCTGCAGCAGCAGCAGCAAACCATACCTGCAGCAGCAGCAAACCATACCTGCAGCAGCAAACCTTACCTGCAGCAGCAGCAAACCATACCTGCAGCAGCAAACCATACCTGCAGCAGCAGCAAACCATACCTGCAACTACAGCAAACCATACCTGCGGCAGGAAACAATACCTGCAGCAGCAAACCATTCCTGCAGCAGCAGCAAACCATACCTGCAGCAGCAGCAAACCATACCTGCAGCAGCAAACCTTACCTGCAGCAGCAGCAAACCATACCTGCAGCAGCAAACCATACCTGCAGCAGCAGCAAACCATACCTGCAACTGCAACAAACCATTCCTGCAGCAGCAAACCATACCTGAAGCAGCAGCAAACCATACCTGCAGCAGCAGCAAACCATACCTGCAGCAGCAACAAACCATACCTGCAGCAGCAGCAAACCATACCTGCAGCAGCAACAAACCATACCTGCAGCTGCAGCAAACCATACCTGCAGCAGCAGCAAACCATACCTGCAGCAGCAAACCTTACCTGCAGCAGCAGCAAACCATACCTGCAGCAGCAGCAAACCATACCTGCAGCAGCAACAAACCATACCTGCAGCAGCACCAAACCATACCTGCAGCAGCAACAAACCATACCTGCAGCTACAGTAAACCATACCTGCAGCAGCAGCAAACCATACCTGTAGCAGCAGAAAACCATACCTGCAGCAGCAGAAAACCACACCTGCAGCTACAGCAAACCATACCTGCGAAAGGAAACAATACCTGCAGCAGCAAACCATTCCTGCAGCAGCATCAAACCATACCTGCAGCAGCAGCAAACCATACCTGCAGCAGCAAACCTTACCTGCAGCAGCAAACCTTACCTGCAGCAGCAGCAAACCATACCTGCAGCAGCAAACCATACCTGCAGCAGCAGCAAACCATACCTGCAGCTACAGCAAACCATACCTGCGGCAGCAGCAAAGTATGCCTGCAGCTACAGCAAACCATACCTGCAGCAGCAACAAACCATACCTGCAGCTGCAGCAAACCATACCTACAGCAGCAAAAAACCATGCCTGCAGCTTCAGCAAACCATACCTGCAGCAGGAAACCATACCTGCAGGAGCAGCAAACCATACCTGCAGCAGCAGCAAACCATACCTGCAGCAGCAGCAAACCATACCTGCAGCAGCAGCAAACCATACCTGCAGCAGCAACAAACCATACATGCAGCAGCAAACCATACCTGCATCAGCAGCAAACCATACCTGCAGCAGCAGCAGCAAAGCATACCTGCAGCAGCAGCGAATCATACCTGCAGCAGCAACAAACCATACCTGCAGCAGCAAACCATACCTGCAGCAGCAGCAAACCATACCTGCAGCAGCAGCAAACCATACCTGCAGCAGCGACAAGCCATACCTGCAGCAGCAGCAAACCATACCTGCAGCAGCGACAAACCATACCTGCAGCTATAGCGAACGATACCTGCAGCAGCAGCAAACCATACCTGCAGCAGCAGAAAACCATACCTGCAGCTAAAGCAAACCATACCTGCAGCAGCAGCAAACCATACCTGCGGCAGGAAACAATACCTGCAGCAGCAAACCATACCTGCAGCAGCAGCAAACCATACCTGCAGCAGCAGCAAATTATACCTGCGGCAGCAACAAACTATACCTGCAGGAGAAGCAAACCATACCTGCGGCAGCAGCAAACCATACCTGCAGCTACAGCAAACCATACCTGCAGCAGCAGCAAACAATACCTGAAGCTACAGCAAACCATACCTGCAGCAGCAACAAACCATACCTGCAGCTACAGCAAACCATACCTGCAGCTACAGCAAACCATACCTAAAAATACAGCAAACTATACCTGCAGCTACAGCAAACCATACCTGCGGCAGCAGCAAACCGTTCCTGCAGCAGCAACAACAAACCATACCTGCAGCAGCAGCAAACCATACCTGCAGAAGCAACAACAAGCCATACCTGCAGCAGCAGCAAACCATACCTGCAGCTACAGCAAACCATACCTGCAGCAGCAACAAACCATACCTGCAGCAGCAGCAAACCATACCTGTAGCAGCTGCAAAGCATACCTGCAGCAGCAGCAAACCATACCTGCAGCAGCAGCAAACCATTCCTGCAGCAGCAACAACACATGCCTGCAGCAGCAAACCATTCCTGCAGCAGCAGCAAACCATACCTGCAGCAGCAGCAAACCATACCTGCAGCAGCAACAAACCATTCCTGCAGCTGCAGCAAACCATACCTGCAGCAGCAAAAAACCATACCTGCAGCTTCAGCAAACCATACCTGCAGCAGGAAACCATACCTGCAGCAGCAGCAGCAAACCATACCTGCAGCAGCAGCAAACCATACCTGCAGCAGCAGCAGCAAACCATACCTGCAGCAGCATCAAACCATACCTGCAGCTGCAACAAACCATACCTGCGGCAGCAGCAAAAAACCATACCTGCAGCTTCAGCAAACCATACCTGCAGCAGGAAACCATACCTGCAGCAGCAGCAAACCATACCTGCAGCAGCAACAAACCATACATGCAGCAGCAAACCATACCTGCAGCAGCAGCAAACCATACCTGCAGCAGCAGCAGCAAAGCATACCTGCAGCAGCAGCAAACCATACCTGCAGCAGCAACAAACCATACCTGCAGCAGCAAACCATACCTGCAGCAGCAGAAAACAATACTTGCAGCAGCAGCAAAGCATACCTGCAGCAGCAGCAAACCATACCTGCAGCAGCAACAAATTATACCTGCAGCAGCAACAAACCATACCTGCGGCAGAAGCAAACCATACCTGCGGCAGCAGCAAACCATACCTGCAGCTACAGCAAACCATACCTGCAGCAGCAGCAAACCATACCTGCAGCAGCAACAAACCATACCTGCAGCTACAGCAAACCATACCTGCAGCTACAGCAAACCATACCTGCAAATACAGCAAACTATACCTGCAGCAGAAGCAAACCATACCTGCAGCTACAGCAAACCATACCTGCGGCAGCAGCAAACCATTCCTGCAGCAGCAACAACAAACCATACCTGCAGCAGCAGCAAACCATACCTGCAGAAGCAACAACAAGCCATACCTGCAGCAGCAGCAAACCATACCTGCAGCAGCAACAAACCATACCTGCAGCAGCTGCAAAGCATACCTGCAGCAGCAGCAAACCATACCTGAACCAGCAGAAAACCATACCTGCAGCAGCAGCAAACCAAACCTGCAGCAGCAACAAACCATTCCTGCAGAAGCAGCAAACCATACCTGCAGCTACGGCAAACCATACCTGCAGCTGCAAACCATACCTGCAGCAGCAAACCTTACCTGCAGCAGCAGCAAACCATACCTGCAGCAGCAAAACATACCTGCGGCAGCAGCAAACCATACCTGCAGCTACAGCAAACCATACCTGCGGCAGCAGCAAAGTATACCTGCAGCTACAGCAAACCATACCTGCAGCAGCAACAAACCATACCTGCAGCTGCAGCAAACCATACCTGCAGCAGCAAAAACCCATACCTGCAGCTTCAGCAAACCATACCTGCAGCAGGAAACCATACCTGCAGCAGCAGCAAACCATACCTGCAGCAGCAGCAAACCATACCTGCAGCAGCAACAAACCATACATGCAGCAGCAAACCATTCCTGCAGCAGCAGCAAACCATACCTGCAGCAGCAGCAGCAAAGCATACCTGCAGCAGCAGCAAACCATACCTGCAGCAGCAACAAACCATACCTGCAGCAGCAAACCATACCTGCAGCAGCAGCAAACAATACTTGCAGCAGCAGCAAAGCATACCTGCAGCAGCAGCAAACCATACCTGCAGCAGCAACAAATTATACCTGCAGCAGCAACAAACCATACCTGCGGGAGAAGCAAACCATACCTGAAGCTACAGCAAACCGTACCTGCAGCAGCAGCAAACCATACCTGAAGCTACAGCAAACCATACCTGCTGCAGCAACAAACCATACCTGCAGCTACAGCAAACCATACCTGCAGCTACAGCAAACCATACCTGCAAATACAGCAAACTATACCTGCAGCAGAAGCAAACCATACCTGCAGCTACAGCAAACCATACCTGCGGCAGCAGCAAACCATTCCTGCAGCAGCAACAACAAACCATACCTGCAGCAGCAGCAAACCATACCTGCAGAAGCAACAACAAGCCATACCTGCAGCAGCAGCAAACCATACCTTCAGCAGCAACAAACCATACCTGCAGCAGCAAACCATACCTGCAGCAGCAGCAAACCATTCCTGCAGCAGCAACAACACTTGCCTGCAGCAGCGAACCATACCTGCAGCAGCAGCAAACCATACCTGCAGCAGCAACAAACCATACCTGCAGCAGCTGCAAAGCATACCTGCAGCAGCAGCAAACCATACCTGAACCAGCAGCAAACCATACCTGCAGCAGCCGCAAACCAAACCTGCAGCAGCAACAAACCATTCCTGCAGAAGCAGCAAACCATACCTGCAGCTACGGCAAACCATACCTGCAGCTGCAAACCATACCTGCAGCAGCAAACCTTACCTGCAGCAGCAGCAAACCATACCTGCAGCAGCAAAACATACCTGCGGCAGCAGCAAACCATACCTGCAGCTACAGCAAACCATACCTGCGGCAGCAGCAAAGTATACCTGCAGCTACAGCAAACCATACCTGCAGCAGCAACAAACCATACCTGCAGCAGCAGCAAACCATACCTGCAGCAGCAACAAACCATACCTGCAGCAGCAAACCATACCTGCAGCAGCAGCAAACAATACTTGCAGCAGCAGCAAAGCATACCTGCAGCAGCAGCAAACCATACCTGCAGCAGCAACAAATTATACCTGCAGCAGCAACAAACCATACCTGCGGGAGAAGCAAACCATACCTGCGGCAGCAGCAAACCATACCTGAAGCTACAGCAAACCGTACCTGCAGCAGCAGCAAACCATACCTGAAGCTACAGCAAACCATACCTGCAGCAGCAACAAACCATACCTGCAGCTACAGCAAACCATACCTGCAGCTACAGCAAACCATACCTGCAAATACAGCAAACTATACCTGCAGCAGAAGCAAACCATACCTGCAGCTACAGCAAACCATACCTGCGGCAGCAGGAAACCATTCCTGCAGCAGCAACAACAAACCATACCTGCAGCAGCAGCAAACCATACCTGCAGAAGCAACAACAAGCCATACCTGCAGCAGCAGCAAACCATACCTGCAGCAGCAACAAACCATACCTGCAGCAGCAAACCATACCTGCAGCAGCAGCAAACCATTCCTGCAGCAGCAACAACACATGCCTGCAGCAGCGAACCATACCTGCAGCAGCAGCAAACCATTCCTGTAGCAGCAGCAAACCATACCTGCAGCAGCAGCAAACCATACCTGCAGCAGGAGCAAACCATACCTGCCGCTGCAACAAACCAAACCTGCAGATGCAGAAAACCATACCTGCAGCAGCAGCAAACCATTCCTGCAGCAGCAGCTAACCATACCTGCAACTGCAACAAACCATACCTGCAGCAGCAAACCATACCTGAAGCAGCAGCAAACCATACCTGCAGCAGCAGCAAACCATACCTGCAGCAGCGACAAACCATACCTGCGGCAGCAGCAAACCATTCCTGCAGCAGCAACAACAAACCATACCTGCAGCAGCAAACCATACCTGCAGAAGCAACAACAAGCCATACCTGCAGCAGCAGCAAACCATACCTGCAGCAGCAACAAACCATACCTGCAGCAGCAAACCATACCTGCAGCAGCAGCAAACCGTTCCTGCAGCAGCAACAACACATGCCTGCAGCAGCGAACCATACCTGCAGCAGCAGCAAACCATTCCTGTAGCAGCAGCAAACCATACCTGCAGCAGCAGCAAACCATACCTGCAGCAGGAGCAAACCATACCTGCCGCTGCAACAAACCATACCTTCAGCTGCAGAAAACCATACCTGCAGCAGCAGCAAACCATTCCTGCAGCAGCAGCAAACCATACCTGCAACTGCAACAAACCATACCTGCAGCAGCAAACCATACCTGAAGCAGCAGCAAACCATACCTGCAGCAGCAGCAAACCATACCTGCAGCAGCGACAAACCATACCTGCAGCAGCAGCAAACCATACCTGCAGCAGCGACAAACCATACCTGCAGCTACAGCAAACCATACCTGCAGCAGCAGCAAACAATACCTGCAGCAGCAGAAAACCATACCTGCAGCAGCAGCAAACCATACCTGCGGCAGGAAACAATACCTGCAGCTACAGCAAACCATACCTGCGGCAGGAAACAATACCTGCAGCAGCAAACCATACCTGCGGCAGCAGCAAACCATACCTGCAGCTACAGCAAACCATACCTGCAGCAGCAGCAAACCATACCTGAAGCTACAGCAAACCATACCTGCAGAAGCAACAAACCATACCTGCAGCTACAGCAAACCATACCTGCAGCTACAGCAAACCATACCTAAAAATACAGCAAACTATACCTGCAGCAGAAGCAAACCAAACCTGCAGCTACAGAAAACCATACCTGCGGCAGCAGCAAACCATTCCTGCAGCAGCAACAACAAACCATACCTGCAGCAGCAGCAAACCATACCTGCAGAAGCAACAACAAGCCATACCTGCAGCAGCAGCAAACCATACCTGCAGCTACAGCAAACCATACCTGCAGCAGCAACAAACCATACCTGCAGCAGCAGCAAACCATACCTGTAGCAGCTGCAAAGCATACCTGCAGCAGCAGCAAACCATACCTGCAGCAGCAGCAAACCATTCCTGCAGCAGCAACAACACATGCCTGCAGCAGCAAACCATTCCTGCAGCAGCAGCAAACCATACCTGCAGCAGCAGCAAACCATACCTGCAGCAGCAAACCTTACCTGCAGCAGCAGCAAACCATACCTGCAGCAGCAAACCATACCTGCAGCAGCAGCAAACCATACCTGCAACTACAGCAAACCATACCTGCGGCAGGAAACAATACCTGCAGTAGCAAACCATTCCTGCAGCAGCAGCAAACCATACCTGCAGCAGCAGCAAACCATATCTGCAGCAGCAAACCTTACCTGCAGCAGCAGCAAACCATACCTGCAGCAGCAAACCATACCTGCAGCAGCAGCAAACCATACCTGCAACTGCAACAAACCATACCTGCAGCAGCAAACCATACCTGAAGCAGCAGCAAACCATACCTGCAGCAGCAGCAAACCATACCTGCAGCAGCAACAAACCATACCTGCAGCAGCAGCAAACCATACCTGCAGCAGCAGCAAACCATACCTGCAGCTGCAGCAAACCATACCTGCAGCAGCAGCAAACCATACCTGCAGCAGCAAACCTTACCTGCAGCAGCAGCAAACCATACCTGCAGCAGCAGCAAACCATACCTGCAGCAGCAACAAACCATACCTGCAGCAGCACCAAACCATACCTGCAGCAGCAACAAACCATACCTGCAGCTACAGCAAACCATACCTGCAGCAGCAGCAAACCATACCTGCAGCAGCAGAAAACCATTCCTGCAGCAGCAGCAAACCATACCTGCAGCTACAGCAAACCATACCTGCGGCAGGAAACAATACCAGCAGCAGCAAACCATTCCTGCAGCAGCAGCAAACCATACCTGCAGCAGCAGCAAACCATACCTGCAGCAGCAGCAAACCATACCTGAAGCTACAGCAAACCATACCTGCAGCAGCAACAAACCATACCTGCAGCTACAGCAAACCATACCTGCAGCTACAGCAAACCATACCTAAAAATACAGCAAACTATACCTGCAGCAGAAGCAAACCATACCTGCAGCTACAGCAAACCATACCTGCGGCAGCAGCAAACCATTCCTGCAGCAGCAACAACAAACCATACCTGCAGCAGCAGCAAAGCATACCTGCAGAAGCAACAACAACCCATACCTGCAGCAGCAGCAAACCATACCTGCAGCTACAGCAAACCATACCTGCAGCAGCAACAAACCATACCTGCAGCAGCAGCAAACCATACCTGTAGCAGCTGCAAAGCATACCAGCAGCAGCAGCAAACCATACCTGCAGCAGCAGCAAACCATTCCTGCAGCAGCAACAACACATGCCTGCAGCAGCAAACCATTCCTGCAGCAGCAGCAGCAAACCATACCTGCAGCAGCAAACCTTACCTGCAGCAGCAGCAAACCATACCTGCAGCAGCAAACCATACCTGCAGCAGCAGCAAACCATACCTGCAACTACAGCAAACCATACCTGCGGCAGGAAACAATACCTGCAGCAGCAAACCATTCCTGCAGCAGCAGCAAACCATACCTGCAGCAGCAGCAAACCATACCTGCAGCAGCAAACCTTACCTGCAGCAGCAGCAAACCATACCTGCAGCAGCAAACCATACCTGCAGCAGCAGCAAACCATACCTGCAACTGCAACAAACCATTCCTGCAGCAGCAAACCATACCTGAAGCAGCAGCAAACCATACCTGCAGCAGCAGCAAACCATACCTGCAGCAGCAACAAACCATACCTGCAGCAGCAGCAAACCATACCTGCAGCAGCAACAAACCATACCTGCAGCTGCAGCAAACCATACCTGCAGCAGCAGCAAACCATACCTGCAGCAGCAAACCTTACCTGCAGCAGCAGCAAACCATACCTGCAGCAGCAGCAAACCATACCTGCAGCAGCAACAAACCATACCTGCAGCAGCACCAAACCATACCTGCAGCAGCAACAAACCATACCTGCAGCTACAGTAAACCATACCTGCAGCAGCAGCAAACCATACCTGCAGCAGCAGAAAACCATACCTGCAGCAGCAGAAAACCACACCTGCAGCTACAGCAAACCATACCTGCGAAAGGAAACAATACCTGCAGCAGCAAACCATTCCTGCAGCAGCATCAAACCATACCTGCAGCAGCAGCAAACCATACCTGCAGCAGCAAACCTTACCTGCAGCAGCAAACCTTACCTGCAGCAGCAGCAAACCATACTTGCAGCAGCAAACCATACCTGCAGCAGCAGCAAACCATACCTGCAGCTACAGCAAACCATACCTGCGGCAGCAGCAAAGTATGCCTGCAGCTACAGCAAACCATACCTGCAGCAGCAACAAACCATACCTGCAGCTGCAGCAAACCATACCTACAGCAGCAAAAAACCATGCCTGCAGCTTCAGCAAACCATACCTGCAGCAGGAAACCATACCTGCAGGAGCAGCAAACCATACCTGCAGCAGCAGCAAACCATACCTGCAGCAGCAGCAAACCATACCTGCAGCAGCAGCAAACCATACCTGCAGCAGCAACAAACCATACATGCAGCAGCAAACCATACCTGCATCAGCAGCAAACCATACCTGCAGCAGCAGCAGCAAACCATACCTGCAGCAGCAGCGAATCATACCTGCAGCAGCAACAAACCATACCTGCAGCAGCAAACCATACCTGCAGCAGCAGCAAACCATACCTGCAGCAGCAGCAAACCATACCTGCAGCAGCGACAAGCCATACCTGCAGCAGCAGCAAACCATACCTGCAGCAGCGACAAACCATACCTGCAGCTATAGCGAACGATACCTGCAGCAGCAGCAAACCATACCTGCAGCAGCAGAAAACCATACCTGCAGCTAAAGCAAACCATACCTGCAGCAGCAGCAAACCATACCTGCGGCAGGAAACAATACCTGCAGCAGCAAACCATACCTGCAGCAGCAGCAAACCATACCTGCAGCAGCAGCAAACCATACATGCAGCAGCAAACCTTACCTGCAGCAGCAGCAAACCATACCTGCAGCAGCAAACCATACCTGCAGCAGCAGCAAACCATACCTGCAACTGCAACAAACCATACCTGCAGCAGCAAACCATACCTGAAGCAGCAGCAAACCATACCTGCAGCAGCAGCAAACCATACCTGCAGCAGCAACAAACCATACCTGCAGCAGCAGCAAACCATACCTGCAGCAGCAGCAAACCATACCTGCAGCTGCAGAAAACCATACCTGCAGCAGCAGCAAACCAAACCTGCAGCAGCAGAAAACCATACCTGCAGCAGCAAACCATACCTGCAGAAGCAGCAAACCATACCTGCAACTGCAACAAACCATACCTGCAGCAGCAAACCATACCTGCAGCAGCAACAAACCATTCCTGCAGCAGCACCAAACCATACCTGCAGCAGCAACAAACCATACCTGCAGCTACAGCAAACCATACCTGCAGCAGCAGCAAACCATACCTGCAGCAGCAGCAAACCATACCTGAAGCTACAGCAAACCATACCTGCAGCAGCAACAAACCATACCTGCAGCTACAGCAAACCATACCTGCAGCTACAGCAAACCATACCTAAAAATACAGCAAACTATACCTGCAGCAGAAGCAAACCATACCTGCAGCTACAGCAAACCATACCTGCGGCAGCAGCAAACCATTCCTGCAGCAGCAACAACAAACCATACCTGCAGCAGCAGCAAACCATACCTGCAGAAGCAACAACAAGCCATACCTGCAGCAGCAGCAAACCATACCTGCAGCTACAGCAAACCATACCTGCAGCAGCAACAAACCATACCTGCAGCAGCAGCAAACCATACCTGTAGCAGCTGCAAAGCATACCAGCAGCAGCAGCAAACCATACCTGCAGCAGCAGCAAACCATTCCTGCAGCAGCAACATCACATGCCTGCAGCAGCAAACCATTCCTGCAGCAGCAGCAAACCATACCTGCAGCAGCAACAAACCATACCTGCAGCAGCAAACCTTACCTGTAGCAGCAGCAAACCATACCTGCAGCAGCAAACCATACCTAGAGCAGCAGCAAACCATACCTGCAACTACAGCAAACCATACCTGCGGCAGGAAACAATACCTGCAGCAGCAAACCATTCCTGCAGCAGCAGCAAACCATACCTGCAGCAGCAGCAAACCATACCTGCAGCAGCAAACCTTACCTGCAGCAGCAGCAAACCATACCTGCAGCTGCAGCAAACCATACCTGCAGCAGCAGCAAACCATACCTGCAGCAGCAAACCTTACCTGCAGCAGCAGCAAACCATACCTGCAGCAGCAGCAAACCATACCTGCAGCAGCAACAAACCATACCTGCAGCAGCACCAAACCATACCTGCAGCAGCAACAAACCATACCTGCAGCTACAGTAAACCATACCTGCAGCAGCAGCAAACCATACCTGCAGCAGCAGAAAACCATACCTGCAGCAGCAGAAAACCACACCTGCAGCTACAGCAAACCATACCTGCGAAAGGAAACAATACCTGCAGCAGCAAACCATTCCTGCAGCAGCATCAAACCATACCTGCAGCAGCAGCAAACCATACCTGCAGCAGCAAACCTTACCTGCAGCAGCAAACCTTACCTGCAGCAGCAGCAAACCATACCTGCAGCAGCAAACCATACCTGCAGCAGCAGCAAACCATACCTGCAGCTACAGCAAACCATACCTGCGGCAGCAGCAAAGTATGCCTGCAGCTACAGCAAACCATACCTGCAGCAGCAACAAACCATACCTGCAGCTGCAGCAAACCATACCTACAGCAGCAAAAAACCATGCCTGCAGCTTCAGCAAACCATACCTGCAGCAGGAAACCATACCTGCAGGAGCAGCAAACCATACCTGCAGCAGCAGCAAACCATACCTGCAGCAGCAGCAAACCATACCTGCAGCAGCAGCAAACCATACCTGCAGCAGCAACAAACCATACATGCAGCAGCAAACCATACCTGCATCAGCAGCAAACCATACATGCAGCAGCAGCAGCAAAGCATACCTGCAGCAGCAGCGAATCATACCTGCAGCAGCAACAAACCATACCTGCAGCAGCAAACCATACCTGCAGCAGCAGCAAACCATACCTGCAGCAGCGACAAGCCATACCTGCAGCAGCAGCAAACCATACCTGCAGCAGCGACAAACTATACCTGCAGCTACAGCGAACGATACCTGCAGCAGCAGCAAACCATACCTGCAGCAGCAGAAAACCATACCTGCAGCTAAAGCAAACCATACCTGCAGCAGCAGCAAACCATACCTGCGGCAGGAAACAATACCTGCAGCAGCAAACCATACCTGCAGCAGCAGCAAACCATACCTGCAGCAGCAGCAAACCATACCTGCAGCAGCAGCAAACCATACATGCAGCAGCAAACCTTACCTGCAGCAGCAGCAAACCATACCTGCAGCAGCAAACCATACCTGCAGCAGCAGCAAACCATACCTGCAACTGCAACAAACCATACCTGCAGCAGCAAACCATACCTGAAGCAGCAGCAAACCATACCTGCAGCAGCAGCAAACCATACCTGCAGCAGCAACAAACCATACCTGCAGCAGCAGCAAACCATACCTGCAGCAGCAGCAAACCATACCTGCAGCTGCAGAAAACCATACCTGCAGCAGCAGCAAACCAAACCTGCAGCAGCAGAAAACCATACCTGCAGCAGCAAACCATACCTGCAGAAGCAGCAAACCATACCTGCAACTGCAACAAACCATACCTGCAGCAGCAAACCATACCTGCAGCAGCAACAAACCATTCCTGCAGCAGCACCAAACCATACCTGCAGCAGCAACAAACCATACCTGCAGCTACAGCAAACCATACCTGCAGCAGCAGCAAACCATACCTGAAGCTACAGCAAACCATACCTGCAGCAGCAACAAACCATACCTGCAGCTACAGCAAACCATACCTGCAGCTACAGCAAACCATACCTAAAAATACAGCAAACTATACCTGCAGCAGAAGCAAACCATACCTGCAGCTACAGCAAACCATACCTGCGGCAGCAGCAAACCATTCCTGCAGCAGCAACAACAAACCATACCTGCAGCAGCAGCAAACCATACCTGCAGAAGCAACAACAAGCCATACCTGCAGCAGCAGCAAACCATACCTGCAGCTACAGCAAACCATACCTGCAGCAGCAACAAACCATACCTGCAGCAGCAGCAAACCATACCTGTAGCAGCTGCAAAGCATACCAGCAGCAGCAGCAAACCATACCTGCAGCAGCAGCAAACCATTCCTGCAGCAGCAACATCACATGCCTGCAGCAGCAAACCATTCCTGCAGCAGCAGCAAACCATACCTGCAGCAGCAACAAACCATACCTGCAGCAGCAAACCTTACCTGTAGCAGCAGCAAACCATACCTGCAGCAGCAAACCATACCTGCAGCAGCAGCAAACCATACCTGCAACTACAGCAAACCATACCTGCGGCAGGAAACAATACCTGCAGCAGCAAACCATTCCTGCAGCAGCAGCAAACCATACCTGCAGCAGCAGCAAACCATACCTGCAGCAGCAAACCTTACCTGCAGCAGCAGCAAACCATACCTGCAGCAGCAGCAAACCATACCTGCAACTGCAACAAACCATTCCTGCAGCAGCAAACCATACCTGAAGCAGCAGCAAACCATACCTGCAGCAGCAGCAAACCATACCTGCAGCAGCAACAAACCATACCTGCAGCAGCAGCAAACCATACCTGCAGCAGCAACAAACCATTCCTGCAGCTGCAGCAAACCATACCTCCAGCAGCAGCAAACCATACCTGCAGCAGCAAACCTTACCTGCAGCAGCAGCAAACCATACCTGCAGCAGCAGCAAACCATACCTGCAGCAGCAACAAACCATACCTGCAGCAGCACCAAACCATACCTGCAGCAGCAACAAACCATACCTGCAGCTACAGTAAACCATACCTGCAGCAGCAGCAAACCATACCTGCAGCAGCAGAAAACCATACCTGCAGCAGCAGCAAACCATACCTGCAGCTACAGCAAACCATACCTGCGACAGGAAACAATACCTGCAGCAGCAAACCATTCCTGCAGCAGCATCAAACCATACCTGCAGCAGCAGCAAACCATACCTGCAGCAGCAAACCTTACCTGCAGCAGCAAACCTTACCTGCAGCAGCAGCAAACCATACCTGCAGCAGCAAACCATACCTGCAGCAGCAAACCATACCTGCAGCTACAGCAAACCATACCTGCGGCAGCAGCAAAGTATGCCTGCAGCTACAGCAAACCATACCTGCAGCAGCAACAAACCATACCTGCAGCTGCAGCAAACCATACCTACAGCAGCAAAAAACCATGCCTGCAGCTTCAGCAAACCATACCTGCAGCAGGAAACCATACCTGCAGGAGCAGCAAACTATACCTGCAGCAGCAGCAAACCATACCTGCAGCAGCAGCAAACCATACCTGCAGCAGCAGCAAACCATACCTGCAGCAGCAACAAACCATACATGCAGCAGCAAACCATACCTGCATCAGCAGCAAACCATACCTGCAGCAGCAGCAGCAAAGCATACCTGCAGCAGCAGCGAATCATACCTGCAGCAGCAACAAACCATACCTGCAGCAGCAAACCATACCTGCAGCAGCAGCAAACCATACCTGCAGCAGCAGCAAACCATACCTGCAGCAGCGACAAGCCATACCTGCAGCAGCAGCAAACCATACCTGCAGCAGCGACAAACCATACCTGCAGCTACAGCAAACGATACCTGCAGCAGCAGCAAACCATATCTGCAGCAGCAGAAAACCATACCTGCAGCAGCAGCAAACCATACCTGCAGCTAAAGCAAACCATACCTGCGGCAAGAAACAATACCTGCAGCAGCAAACCATACCTGCAGCAGCAGCAAACCATACCTGCAGCAGCAGCAAACCATATCTGCAGCAGCAAACCTTACCTGCAGCAGCAGCAAACCATACCTGCAGCAGCAAACCATACCTGCAGCAGCAGCAAACCATACCTGCAACAGCAACAAACCATACCTGCAGCAGCAAACCATACCTGAATCAGCAGCAAACCATACCTGCAGCAGCAGCAAACCATACCTGCAGCAGCAGCAAACCATACCTGCAGCAGCAGCAAACCATACCTGCAGCTGCAGAAAACCATACCTGCAGCAGCAGCAAACCAAACCTGCAGCAGCAGAAAACCATACCTGCAGCAGCAAACCATACCTGCAGAAGCAGCAAACCATACCTGCAACTGCAACAAACCATACCTGCAGCAGCAAACCATACCTGCAGCAGCAACAAACCATACCTGCAGCAGCACCAAACCATACCTGCAGCAGCACCAAACCATACCTGCAGCAGCAACAAACCATACCTGCAGCTACAGCAAACCATACCTGCAGCAGCAGCAAACCATACCTGCAGCAGCAGAAAACCATACCTGCAGCAGCAGCAAACCATACCTGCAGCTACAGCAAACCATACCTGCGGCAGGAAACAATACCTGCAGCAGCAAACCATTCCTGCAGCAGCATCAAACCATACCTGCAGCAGCAGCAAACCATACCTGCAGCAGCAAACCTTACCTGCAGCAGCAAACCTTACCTGCAGCAGCAGCAAACCATACCTGCAGCAGCAAACCATACCTGCAGCAGCAAACCATACCTGCAGCAGCAGCAAACCATACCTGCAGCTACAGCAAACCATACCTGCGGCAGCAGCAAAGTATGCCTGCAGCTACAGCAAACCATACCTGCATTAGCAACAAACCATACCTGCAGCTGCAGCAAACCATACCTACAGCAGCAAAAAACCATGCCTGCAGCTTCAGCAAACCATACCTGCAGCAGGAAACCATACCTGCAGGAGCAGCAAACCATACCTGCAGCAGCAGCAAACCATTCCTGCAGCAGCAGCAAACCATACCTGCAGCAGCAGCAAACCATACCTGCAGCAGCAACAAACCATAAATGCAGCAGCAAACCATACCTGCATCAGCAGCAAACCATACCTGCAGCAGCAGCAGCAAAGCATACCTGCAGCAGCAGCGAACCATACCTGCAGCAGCAACAAACCATACCTGCAGCAGCAAACCATACCTGCAGCAGCGGCAAACCATACCTGCAGCAGCAGCAAACCATACCTGCAGCAGCGACAAGCCATACCTGCAGCAGCAGCAAACCATACCTGCAGCAGCGACAAACCATACCTGCAGCTACAGCAAACGATACCTGCAGCAGCAGCAAACCATACCTGCAGCAGCAGAAAACCATACCTGCAGCAGCAGCAAACCATACCTGCAGCTAAAGCAAACCATACCTGCGGCAGGAAACAATACCTGCAGCAGCAAACCATACCTGCAGCAGCAGCAAACCATACCTGCAGCAGCAGCAAACCATACCTGCAGCAGCAAACCTTACCTGCAGCAGCAGCAAACCATACCTGCAGCAGCAAACCATACCTGCAGCAGCAGCAAACCATACCTGCAACTGCAACAAACCATACCTGCAGCAGCAAACCATACCTGAAGCTACAGCAAACCATACCTGCAGCAGCAGCAAACCATACCTGCAGCAGCAACAAACCATACCTGCAGCAGCAGCAAACCATACCTGCAGCAGCAGCAAACCATACCTGCAGCTGCAGAAAACCATACCTGCAGCAGCAGCAAACCAAACCTGCAGCAGCAGAAAACCATACCTGCAGCAGCAAACCATACCTGCAGAAGCAGCAAACCATACCTGCAACTGCAACAAACCATTCCTGCAGCAGCAAACCATACCTGAAGCAGCAGCAAACCATACCTGCAGCAGCAGCAAACCATACCTGCAGCTACAGCAAACCATACCTGCGGCAGGAAACAATACCTGCAGCAGCAAACCATTCCTGCAGCAGCAGCAAACCATACCTGCAGCAGCAGCAAACCATTCCTGCAGCAGCAAA
Source organism: Odontesthes bonariensis (assembly GCF_027942865.1). NCBI lineage: Eukaryota > Metazoa > Chordata > Actinopteri > Atheriniformes > Atherinopsidae > Odontesthes > Odontesthes bonariensis. The sequence continues at coordinate 1,869,494 of NC_134517.1, read as the reverse complement.
CCTTACCTGCGGCAGCAGCAAACCATTCCTGCAGCAGCAAACCATACCTGCGGCAGCAGCAAACCATACCTGCAGCTACAGCAAACCATACCTGCGGCAGCAGCAAAGTATGCCTGCAGCTACAGCAAACCATACCTGCAGCAGCAACAAACCATACTTGCAGCTTCAGCAAACCATACCTGCAGCAGGAAACCATACCTGCAGGAGCAGCAAACCATACCTGCAGCAGCAGCAAACCATACCTGCAGCAACAGCAAACCATACCTGCAGCAGCAGCAAACCATACCTGCAGCAGCAACAAACCATACATGCAGCAGCAAACCATACCTGCAGCAGCAGCAAACCATACCTGCAGCAGCACCAGCAAAGCATACCTGCAGCAGCAGCAAACCATACCTGCAGCAGCAACAAACCATACCTGCAGCAGCAAACCATACCTGCAGCACCAGCAAACCATACCTGCAGCAGCAAACCATACCTACAGCAGCAGCAAACCATACTTGCAGCAGCAGCAAAGCATACCTGCAGCAGCAGCAAACCATACCTGCAGCAGCAACAAATTATACCTGCGGCAGCATCAAACCATACCTGCGGCAGCAGCAAACCATACCTGCGGCAGCAGCAAACCATACCTGCGGCAGCAGCAAACCATACCTGCAGCTACAGCAAACCATACCTGCAGCAGCAGCAAACCATACCTGAAGCTACAGCAAACCATACCTGCAGCAGCAACAAACCATACCTGCAGCTACAGCAAACCATACCTGCAGCTACAGCAAACCATACCTGCAGCTACAGCAAACTATACCTGCAGCAGCAACAAACCATACCTGCAGCTACAGCAAACCATACCTGCGGCAGCAGCAAGAAATTCCTGCAGCAGCAACAACAAACCATACCTGCTGCAGCAGCAAACCATACCTGCAGAAGCAACAACAAGCCATACCTGCAGCAGCAGCAAACCATACCTGCAGCAGCAGCAAACCATACCTGTAGCAGCTGCAAACCATACCTGCAGCAGCAGCAAACCATACCTGTAGCAGCTGCAAAGCATACCTGCAGCAGCAGCAAACCATTCCTGCAGCAGAAACAACACATACCTGCAGCAGCGAACCATACCTGCAGCAGTAGCAAACCATTCCTGCAGCAGCAGCAAACCATACCTGCAGCAGCAGCAAATCATACCTGCAGCAGCAGCAAACCATACCTGCAGCAGGAGCAAACCATACCTGCCGCTGCAACAAACCATACCTGCAGCTGCAAAAAACCATACCTGCAGCAGCAGCAAACCATTCCTGCATTAGCAGCAAACCATACCTGCAACTGCAAAAACCAGACCTGCAGCAGCAAACCATACCTGAAGCAGCAGCAAACCATACCTGCAGCAGCAGCAAACCATACCTGCAGCAGCAACAAACCATACCTGCAGCAGCAGTAAACCATACCTGCAACTGCAACAAACCATACCTGCAGCAGCAAACCATACCTGAAGCAGGAGCAAACCATACCTGCAGCAGCAGCAAACCATACCTGCAGCAGCAACAAACCATACCTGCAGCTACAGCAAAGCATACCTGCAGCAGCAGCAAACCATACCTGCAGCAGCAGCAAACCATACCTGCAGCAGCAGCAAACCATACCTGCAGCAGCAAACCTTACCTGCAGCATCAGCAAACCATACCTGCAGCAGCAAACCATACCTGCAGCAGCAGCAAACCATACCTGCAACTGCAACAAACCATACCTGCAGCAGCAAACCATACCTGAAGCTACAGCAAACCATACCTGCAGCAGCAGCAAACCATACCTGCAGCAGCAACAAACCATACCTGCAGCAGCAGCAAACCATACCTGCAGCAGCAGCAAACCATACCTGCAGCTGCAGAAAACCATACCTGCAGCAGCAGCAAACCAAACCTGCAGCAGCAGAAAACCATACCTGCAGCAGCAAACCATACCTGCAGAAGCAGCAAACCATACCTGCAACTGCAACAAACCATTCCTGCAGCAGCAAACCATACCTGAAGCAGCAGCAAACCATACCTGCAGCAGCAGCAAACCATACCTGCAGCTACAGCAAACCATACCTGCGGCAGGAAACAATACCTGCAGCAGCAAACCATTCCTGCAGCAGCAGCAAACCATACCTGCAGCAGCAGCAAACCATTCCTGCAGCAGCAAACCTTACCTGCGGCAGCAGCAAACCATTCCTGCAGCAGCAAACCATACCTGCGGCAGCAGCAAACCATACCTGCAGCTACAGCAAACCATACCTGCGGCAGCAGCAAAGTATGCCTGCAGCTACAGCAAACCATACCTGCAGCAGCAACAAACCATACCTGCAGCTTCAGCAAACCATACCTGCAGCAGGAAACCATACCTGCAGGAGCAGCAAACCATACCTGCAGCAGCAGCAAACCATACCTGCAGCAACAGCAAACCATACCTGCAGCAGCAGCAAACCATACCTGCAGCAGCAACAAACCATACATGCAGCAGCAAACCATACCTGCAGCAGCAGCAAACCATACCTGCAGCAGCACCAGCAAAGCATACCTGCAGCAGCAGCAAACCATACCTGCAGCAGCAACAAACCATACCTGCAGCAGCAAACCATACCTGCAGCACCAGCAAACCATACCTGCAGCAGCAAACCATACCTACAGCAGCAGCAAACCATACTTGCAGCAGCAGCAAAGCATACCTGCAGCAGCAGCAAACCATACCTGCAGCAGCAACAAATTATACCTGCGGCAGCATCAAACCATACCTGCGGCAGCAGCAAACCATACCTGCGGCAGCAGCAAACCATACCTGCGGCAGCAGCAAACCATACCTGCAGCTACAGCAAACCATACCTGCAGCAGCAGCAAACCATACCTGAAGCTACAGCAAACCATACCTGCAGCAGCAACAAACCATACCTGCAGCTACAGCAAACCATACCTGCAGCTACAGCAAACCATACCTGCAGCTACAGCAAACTATACCTGCAGCAGCAACAAACCATACCTGCAGCTACAGCAAACCATACCTGCGGCAGCAGCAAGCCATTCCTGCAGCAGCAACAACAAACCATACCTGCTGCAGCAGCAAACCATACCTGCAGAAGCAACAACAAGCCATACCTGCAGCAGCAGCAAACCATACCTGCAGCAGCAGCAAACCATACCTGTAGCAGCTGCAAACCATACCTGCAGCAGCAGCAAACCATACCTGTAGCAGCTGCAAAGCATACCTGCAGCAGCAGCAAACCATTCCTGCAGCAGAAACAACACATACCTGCAGCAGCGAACCATACCTGCAGCAGTAGCAAACCATTCCTGCAGCAGCAGCAAACCATACCTGCAGCAGCAGCAAACCATACCTGCAGCAGCAGGAGCAAACCATACCTGCAGCAGGAGCAAACCATACCTGCCGCTGCAACAAACCATACCTGCAGCTGCAAAAAACCATACCTGCAGCAGCAGCAAACCATTCCTGCATTAGCAGCAAACCATACCTGCAACTGCAAAAACCAGACCTGCAGCAGCAAACCATACCTGAAGCAGCAGCAAACCATATCTGCAGCAGCAGCAAACCATACCTGCAGCAGCAACAAACCATACCTGCAGCAGCAGTAAACCATACCTGCAACTGCAACAAACCATACCTGCAGCAGCAAACCATACCTGAAGCAGGAGCAAACCATACCTGCAGCAGCAGCAAACCATACCTGCAGCAGCAACAAACCATACCTGCAGCTACAGCAAAGCATACCTGCAGCAGCAGCAAACCATACCTGCAGCAGCAGAAAACCATACCTGCAGCAGCAGCAAACCATACCTGCAGCAGCAGAAAACCATACCTGCAGCAGCAGCAAACCATACCTGCAGCTACAGCAAACCATACCTGCGGAAGGAAACAATACCTGCAGCAGCAAACCATTCCTGCAGCAGCAGCAAACCATACCTGCAGCAGCAACAAACCATACCTGCAGCTACAGCAAAGCATACCTGCAGCAGCAGCAAACCATACCTGCAGCAGCAGAAAACCATACCTGCAGCAGCAGAAAACCATACCTGCAGCAGCAGCAAACCATACCTGCAGCTACAGCAAACCATACCTGCGGAAGGAAACAATACCTGCAGCAGCGAACCATACCTGCAGCAGTAGCAAACCATTCCTGCAGCAGCAGCAAACCATACCTGCAGCAGCAGCAAACCATACCTGCAGCAGCAGCAAACCATACCTGCAGCAGGAGCAAACCATACCTGCCGCTGCAACAAACCATACCTGCAGCTGCAAAAAACCATACCTGCAGCAGCAGCAAACCATTCCTGCATTAGCAGCAAACCATACCTGCAACTGCAAAAACCAGACCTGCAGCAGCAAACCATACCTGAAGCAGCAGCAAACCATACTTGCAGCAGCAGCAAACCATACCTGCAGCAGCAACAAACCATACCTGCAGCAGCAGTAAACCATACCTGCAACTGCAACAAACCATACCTGCAGCAGCAAACCATACCTGAAGCAGGAGCAAACCATACCTGCAGCAGCAGCAAACCATACCTGCAGCAGCAACAAACCATACCTGCAGCTACAGCAAAGCATACCTGCAACAGCAGCAAACCATACCTGCAGCAGCAGAAAACCATACCTGCAGCAGCAGCAAACCATACCTGCAGCAGCAGAAAACCATACCTGCAGCAGCAGCAAACCATACCTGCAGCTACAGCAAACCATACCTGCGGAAGGAAACAATACCTGCAGCAGCAAACCATTCCTGCAGCAGCAGCAAACCATACCTGCAGCAGAAAACCATACCTGCAGCAGCAGCAAACAATACCTGCAGCAGCAGCAAAGCATACCTGCAGCTACAGCAAACTATACCTGCGGCAGCAGCAAACCATACCTGCAGCAGCAACAACAACCCATACCTGCAGCAGCAGCAAACCATACCTGCAGCTACAGCAAACCATACCTGCAGCAGCAAACCATACCAGCAGCATTAGCAAACCATACCTGTAGCAGCTGCAAAGCATACCTTCAGCAGCAGAAAAACCATACCTGCAGCAGCAGCAAACCATTCCAGCAGCAGCAACAACACATACCTGCAGCAGCGAACCATTCCTGCAGCAGCAGCGAACCGTACCTGCAGCAGCAGCAAACCGTACCTGCAGCAGCAGCAAACCATACCTGCAGCAGGAGCAAACCATACCTGCCGCTGCAACAAACCATACCTGCAGCTGCAGAAAACTATACCTGTAGCAGCAGCAAAACATACCTGCAGCTACAGCAAACCATACCTGCAACTGCAACAAACCATACCTGCAGCAGCAAACCATACCTGAACCAGCAGCAAACCATACCTGCAGCAGCAACAAACCATACCTGCAGCAGCAGCAAACCATACCTGCAGCTACAGCAAACCATACCTGCAGCAGCAGCAAACCATACCTGCAGCAGCAACAAATTATACCTGCGGCAGCATCAAACCATACCTGCGGCAGCAGCAAACCATACCTGCGGCAGCAGCAAACCATACCTGCGGCAGCAGCAAACCATACCTGCAGCTACAGCAAACCATACCTGCAGCAGCAGCAAACCATACCTGAAGCTACAGCAAACCATACCTGCAGCAGCAACAAACCATACCTGCAGCTACAGCAAACCATACCTGCAGCTACAGCAAACCATACCTGCAGCTACAGCAAACTATACCTGCAGCAGCAACAAACCATACCTGCAGCTACAGCAAACCATACCTGCGGCAGCAGCAAGCCATTCCTGCAGCAGCAACAACAAACCATACCTGCTGCAGCAGCAAACCATACCTGCAGAAGCAACAACAAGCCATACCTGCAGCTACAGCAAAGCATACCTGCAGCAGCAGCAAACCATACCTGCAGCAGCAGCAAACCATACCTGTAGCAGCTGCAAACCATACCTGCAGCAGCAGCAAACCATACCTGTAGCAGCTGCAAAGCATACCTGCAGCAGCAGCAAACCATTCCTGCAGCAGAAACAACACATACCTGCAGCAGCGAACCATACCTGCAGCAGTAGCAAACCATTCCTGCAGCAGCAGCAAACCATACCTGCAGCAGCAGCAAACCATACCTGCAGCAGCAGCAAACCATACCTGCAGCAGGAGCAAACCATACCTGCCGCTGCAACAAACCATACCTGCAGCTGCAAAAAACCATACCTGCAGCAGCAGCAAACCATTCCTGCATTAGCAGCAAACCATACCTGCAACTGCAAAAACCAGACCTGCAGCAGCAAACCATACCTGAAGCAGCAGCAAACCATACTTGCAGCAGCAGCAAACCATACCTGCAGCAGCAACAAACCATACCTGCAGCAGCAGTAAACCATACCTGCAACTGCAACAAACCATACCTGCAGCAGCAAACCATACCTGAAGCAGGAGCAAACCATACCTGCAGCAGCAGCAAACCATACCTGCAGCAGCAACAAACCATACCTGCAGCTACAGCAAAGCATACCTGCAGCAGCAGCAAACCATACCTGCAGCAGCAGAAAACCATACCTGCAGCAGCAGCAAACCATACCTGCAGCAGCAGAAAACCATACCTGCAGCAGCAGCAAACCATACCTGCAGCTACAGCAAACCATACCTGCGGAAGGAAACAATACCTGCAGCAGCAAACCATTCCTGCAGCAGCAGCAAACCATACCTGCAGCAGAAAACCATACCTGCAGCAGCAGCAAACAATACCTGCAGCAGCAGCAAAGCATACCTGCAGCTACAGCAAACTATACCTGCGGCAGCAGCAAACCATACCTGCAGCAGCAACAACAACCCATACCTGCAGCAGCAGCAAACCATACCTGCAGCTACAGCAAACCATACCTGCAGCAGCAAACCATACCAGCAGCAGCAGCAAACCATACCTGTAGCAGCTGCAAAGCATACCTTCAGCAGCAGAAAAACCATACCTGCAGCAGCAGCAAACCATTCCAGCAGCAGCAACAACACATACCTGCAGCAGCAAACCATTCCTGCAGCAGCAGCAAACCGTACCTGCAGCAGCAGCAAACCATACCTGCAGCAGGAGCAAACCATACCTGCCGCTGCAACAAACCATACCTGCAGCTGCAGAAAACTATACCTGTAGCAGCAGCAAACCATACCTGCAGCTACAGCAAACCATACCTGCAACTGCAACAAACCATACCTGCAGCAGCAAACCATACCTGAACTAGCAGCAAACCATACCTGCAGCAGCAACAAACCATACCTGCAGCAGCAGCAAACCATACCTGCAGCTACAGCAAACCATACCTGCAGCAGCAGCAAACCATACCTGCAGCAGCAGAAAACCATACCTGCAGCAGCAGCAAACCATACCTGCAGCTACAGCAAACCATACCTGCGGCAGGAAACAATACCTGCAGCAGCAAACCATTCCTGCAGCAACAGCAAACCATACCTGCAGCAGCAGCAAACCATACCTGCAGCAGCAAACCTTACCTGCAGCAGCAAACCTTACTTGCGGCAGCAGCAAACCATACCTGCGGCAGCAGCAAACCATACCTGCGGCAGCAGCAAACCATACCTGCAGCTACAGCAAACCATACCTGCAGCAGCAGCAAGCCATACCTGCAGCAGGAGCAAACCATACCTGCCGCTGCAACAAACCATACCTGCAGCTGCAGAAAACCATACCTGCAGCAGCAGCAAACCATTCCTGCATTAGCAGCAAACCATACCTGCAACTGCAAAAACCAGACCTGCAGCAGCAAACCATACCTGAAGCAGCAGCAAACCATACCTGCAGCAGCAGCAAACCATACCTGCAGCAGCAACAAACCATTCCTGCAGCAGCAGTAAACCATACCTGCAACTGCAACAAACTATACCTGCAGCAGCAAACCATACCTGAAGCAGGAGCAAACCATACCTGCAGCAGCAGCAAACCATACCTGCAGCAGCAGAAAACCATACCTGCAGCAGCAGCAAACCATACCTGCAGCAGCAGAAAACCATACCTGCAGCAGCAGCAAACCATACCTGCAGCTACAGCAAACCATACCTGCGGAAGGAAACAATACCTGCAGCAGCAAACCATTCCTGCAGCAGCAGCAAACCATACCTGCAGCAGAAAACCATACCTGCAGCAGCAGCAAACAATACCTGCAGCAGCAGCAAAGCATACCTGCAGCTACAGCAAACTATACCTGCGGCAGCAGCAAACCATACCTGCAGCAGCAACAACAACCCATACCTGCAGCAGCAGCAAACCATACCTGCAGCTACAGCAAACCATACATGCAGCAGCAAACCATACCAGCAGCAGCAGCAAACCATACCTGTAGCAGCTGCAAAGCATACCTTCAGCAGCAGCAAACCATACCTGCAGCAGCAGCAAACCATTCCAGCAGCAGCAACAACACATACCTGCAGCAGCGAACCATTCCTGCAGCAGCAGCAAACCGTACCTGCAGCAGCAGCAAACCATACCTGCAGCAGGAGCAAACCATACCTGCCGCTGCAACAAACCATACCTGCAGCTGCAGAAAACCATACCTGTAGCAGCAGCAAACCATTCCTGCAGCAGCAGCAAACCATACCTGCAGCTACAGCAAACCATACCTGCAACTGCAACAAACCATACCTGCAGCAGCAAACGATACCTGAACCAGCAGCAAACCATACCTGCAGCAGCAACAAACCATACCTGCAGCAGCAGCAAACCATACCTGCAGCTACAGCAAACCATACCTGCAGCAGCAGCAAACCATACCTGCAGCAGCAGAAAACCATACCTGCAGCAGCAGCAAACCATACCTGCAGCTACAGCAAACCATACCTGCGGCAGGAAACAATACCTGCAGCAGCAAACCATTCCTGCAGCAGCAGCAAACCATACCTGCAGCAGCAGCAAACCATACCTGCAGCAGCAAACCTTACCTGCAGCAGCAAACCTTACTTGCGGCAGCAGCAAACCATACCTGCAGCAGCAAACCATACCTGCGGCAGCAGCAAACCATACCTGCAGCTACAGCAAACCATACCTGCGGCAGCAGCAAAGTATACCTGCAGCTACAGCAAACCATACCTGCAGCAGCAACAAACCATACCTGCAGCTGCAGCAAACCATACCTGCAGCAGCAAAAAACCATACCTGCAGCAGCAAAAAACCATACCTGCAGCAGGAAACCATACCTGCAGCAGCAGCAAACTATACCTGCAGCAGCAGCAAACCATACCTGCAGCAGCAGCAAACCATACCTGCAGCAGCAACAAAGCATACATGCAGCAGCAAACCATACCTGCAGCAGCAGCAAACCATACCTTCAGCAGCAAACCATACCTGCAGCAGCAGCAAACCATACCTGAAGCTACAGCAAACCATACCTGCAGCAGCAGCAAACCATACCTGCAGCAGCAACAAACCATACCTGCAGCAGCAGCAAACCATACCTGCAGCAGCAGCAAACCATACCTGCAGCTGCAGAAAACCATACCTGCAGCAGCAGCAAACCAAACCTGCAGCAGCAGAAAACCATACCTGCAGCAGCAAACCATACCTGCAGAAGCAGCAAACCATACCTGCAACTGCAACAAACCATTCCTGCAGCAGCAAACCATACCTGAAGCAGCAGCAAACCATACCTGCAGCAGCAGCAAACCATACCTGCAGCTACAGCAAACCATACCTGCGGCAGGAAACAATACCTGCAGCAGCAAACCATTCCTGCAGCAGCAGCAAACCATACCTGCAGCAGCAGCAAACCATTCCTGCAGCAGCAAACCTTACCTGCGGCAGCAGCAAACCATTCCTGCAGCAGCAAACCATACCTGCGGCAGCAGCAAACCATACCTGCAGCTACAGCAAACCATACCTGCGGCAGCAGCAAAGTATGCCTGCAGCTACAGCAAACCATACCTGCAGCAGCAACAAACCATACCTGCAGCTTCAGCAAACCATACCTGCAGCAGGAAACCATACCTGCAGGAGCAGCAAACCATACCTGCAGCAGCAGCAAACCATACCTGCAGCAACAGCAAACCATACCTGCAGCAGCAGCAAACCATACCTGCAGCAGCAACAAACCATACATGCAGCAGCAAACCATACCTGCAGCAGCAGCAAACCATACCTGCAGCAGCACCAGCAAAGCATACCTGCAGCAGCAGCAAACCATACCTGCAGCAGCAACAAACCATACCTGCAGCAGCAAACCATACCTGCAGCACCAGCAAACCATACCTGCAGCAGCAAACCATACCTACAGCAGCAGCAAACCATACTTGCAGCAGCAGCAAAGCATACCTGCAGCAGCAGCAAACCATACCTGCAGCAGCAACAAATTATACCTGCGGCAGCATCAAACCATACCTGCGGCAGCAGCAAACCATACCTGCGGCAGCAGCAAACCATGCCTGCGGCAGCAGCAAACCATACCTGCAGCTACAGCAAACCATACCTGCAGCAGCAGCAAACCATACCTGAAGCTACAGCAAACCATACCTGCAGCAGCAACAAACCATACCTGCAGCTACAGCAAACCATACCTGCAGCTACAGCAAACCATACCTGCAGCTACAGCAAACTATACCTGCAGCAGCAACAAACCATACCTGCAGCTACAGCAAACCATACCTGCGGCAGCAGCAAGCCATTCCTGCAGCAGCAACAACAAACCATACCTGCTGCAGCAGCAAACCATACCTGCAGAAGCAACAACAAGCCATACCTGCAGCAGCAGCAAACCATACCTGCAGCAGCAGCAAACCATACCTGTAGCAGCTGCAAACCATACCTGCAGCAGCAGCAAACCATACCTGTAGCAGCTGCAAAGCATACCTGCAGCAGCAGCAAACCATTCCTGCAGCAGAAACAACACATACCTGCAGCAGCGAACCATACCTGCAGCAGTAGCAAACCATTCCTGCAGCAGCAGCAAACCATACCTGCAGCAGCAGCAAACCATACCTGCAGCAGCAGGAGCAAACCATACCTGCAGCAGGAGCAAACCATACCTGCCGCTGCAACAAACCATACCTGCAGCTGCAAAAAACCATACCTGCAGCAGCAGCAAACCATTCCTGCATTAGCAGCAAACCATACCTGCAACTGCAAAAACCAGACCTGCAGCAGCAAACCATACCTGAAGCAGCAGCAAACCATATCTGCAGCAGCAGCAAACCATACCTGCAGCAGCAACAAACCATACCTGCAGCAGCAGTAAACCATACCTGCAACTGCAACAAACCATACCTGCAGCAGCAAACCATACCTGAAGCAGGAGCAAACCATACCTGCAGCAGCAGCAAACCATACCTGCAGCAGCAACAAACCATACCTGCAGCTACAGCAAAGCATACCTGCAGCAGCAGCAAACCATACCTGCAGCAGCAGAAAACCATACCTGCAGCAGCAGCAAACCATACCTGCAGCAGCAGAAAACCATACCTGCAGCAGCAGCAAACCATACCTGCAGCTACAGCAAACCATACCTGCGGAAGGAAACAATACCTGCAGCAGCAAACCATTCCTGCAGCAGCAGCAAACCATACCTGCAGCAGCAACAAACCATACCTGCAGCTACAGCAAAGCATACCTGCAGAAGCAGCAAACCATACCTGCAGCAGCAGAAAACCATACCTGCAGCAGCAGAAAACCATACCTGCAGCAGCAGCAAACCATACCTGCAGCTACAGCAAACCATACCTGCGGAAGGAAACAATACCTGCAGCAGCGAACCATACCTGCAGCAGTAGCAAACCATTCCTGCAGCAGCAGCAAACCATACCTGCAGCAGCAGCAAACCATACCTGCAGCAGCAGCAAACCATACCTGCAGCAGGAGCAAACCATACCTGCCGCTGCAACAAACCATACCTGCAGCTGCAAAAAACCATACCTGCAGCAGCAGCAAACCATTCCTGCATTAGCAGCAAACCATACCTGCAACTGCAAAAACCAGACCTGCAGCAGCAAACCATACCTGAAGCAGCAGCAAACCATACTTGCAGCAGCAGCAAACCATACCTGCAGCAGCAACAAACCATACCTGCAGCAGCAGTAAACCATACCTGCAACTGCAACAAACCATACCTGCAGCAGCAAACCATACCTGAAGCAGGAGCAAACCATACCTGCAGCAGCAGCAAACCATACCTGCAGCAGCAACAAACCATACCTGCAGCTACAGCAAAGCATACCTGCAACAGCAGCAAACCATACCTGCAGCAGCAGAAAACCATACCTGCAGCAGCAGCAAACCATACCTGCAGCAGCAGAAAACCATACCTGCAGCAGCAGCAAACCATACCTGCAGCTACAGCAAACCATACCTGCGGAAGGAAACAATACCTGCAGCAGCAAACCATTCCTGCAGCAGCAGCAAACCATACCTGCAGCAGAAAACCATACCTGCAGCAGCAGCAAACAATACCTGCAGCAGCAGCAAAGCATACCTGCAGCTACAGCAAACTATACCTGCGGCAGCAGCAAACCATACCTGCAGCAGCAACAACAACCCATACCTGCAGCAGCAGCAAACCATACCTGCAGCTACAGCAAACCATACCTGCAGCAGCAAACCATACCAGCAGCATTAGCAAACCATACCTGTAGCAGCTGCAAAGCATACCTTCAGCAGCAGAAAAACCATACCTGCAGCAGCAGCAAACCATTCCAGCAGCAGCAACAACACATACCTGCAGCAGCGAACCATTCCTGCAGCAGCAGCGAACCGTACCTGCAGCAGCAGCAAACCGTACCTGCAGCAGCAGCAAACCATACCTGCAGCAGGAGCAAACCATACCTGCCGCTGCAACAAACCATACCTGCAGCTGCAGAAAACTATACCTGTAGCAGCAGCAAACCATACCTGCAGCTACAGCAAACCATACCTGCAACTGCAACAAACCATACCTGCAGCAGCAAACCATACCTGAACCAGCAGCAAACCATACCTGCAGCAGCAACAAACCATACCTGCAGCAGCAGCAAACCATACCTGCAGCTACAGCAAACCATACCTGCAGCAGCAGCAAACCATACCTGCAGCAGCAACAAATTATACCTGCGGCAGCATCAAACCATACCTGCGGCAGCAGCAAACCATACCTGCGGCAGCAGCAAACCATACCTGCGGCAGCAGCAAACCATACCTGCAGCTACAGCAAACCATACCTGCAGCAGCAGCAAACCATACCTGAAGCTACAGCAAACCATACCTGCAGCAGCAACAAACCATACCTGCAGCTACAGCAAACCATACCTGCAGCTACAGCAAACCATACCTGCAGCTACAGCAAACTATACCTGCAGCAGCAACAAACCATACCTGCAGCTACAGCAAACCATACCTGCGGCAGCAGCAAGCCATTCCTGCAGCAGCAACAACAAACCATACCTGCTGCAGCAGCAAACCATACCTGCAGAAGCAACAACAAGCCATACCTGCAGCTACAGCAAAGCATACCTGCAGCAGCAGCAAACCATACCTGCAGCAGCAGCAAACCATACCTGTAGCAGCTGCAAACCATACCTGCAGCAGCAGCAAACCATACCTGTAGCAGCTGCAAAGCATACCTGCAGCAGCAGCAAACCATTCCTGCAGCAGAAACAACACATACCTGCAGCAGCGAACCATACCTGCAGCAGTAGCAAACCATTCCTGCAGCAGCAGCAAACCATACCTGCAGCAGCAGCAAACCATACCTGCCGCTGCAACAAACCATACCTGCAGCTGCAGAAAACTATACCTGTAGCAGCAGCAAAACATACCTGCAGCTACAGCAAACCATACCTGCAACTGCAACAAACCATACCTGCAGCAGCAAACCATACCTGAACCAGCAGCAAACCATACCTGCAGCAGCAACAAACCATACCTGCAGCAGCAGCAAACCATACCTGCAGCTACAGCAAACCATACCTGCAGCAGCAGCAAACCATACCTGCAGCAGCAACAAATTATACCTGCGGCAGCATCAAACCATACCTGCGGCAGCAGCAAACCATACCTGCGGCAGCAGCAAACCATACCTGCGGCAGCAGCAAACCATACCTGCAGCTACAGCAAACCATACCTGCAGCAGCAGCAAACCATACCTGAAGCTACAGCAAACCATACCTGCAGCAGCAACAAACCATACCTGCAGCTACAGCAAACCATACCTGCAGCTACAGCAAACCATACCTGCAGCTACAGCAAACTATACCTGCAGCAGCAACAAACCATACCTGCAGCTACAGCAAACCATACCTGCGGCAGCAGCAAGCCATTCCTGCAGCAGCAACAACAAACCATACCTGCTGCAGCAGCAAACCATACCTGCAGAAGCAACAACAAGCCATACCTGCAGCTACAGCAAAGCATACCTGCAGCAGCAGCAAACCATACCTGCAGCAGCAGCAAACCATACCTGTAGCAGCTGCAAACCATACCTGCAGCAGCAGCAAACCATACCTGTAGCAGCTGCAAAGCATACCTGCAGCAGCAGCAAACCATTCCTGCAGCAGAAACAACACATACCTGCAGCAGCGAACCATACCTGCAGCAGTAGCAAACCATTCCTGCAGCAGCAGCAAACCATACCTGCAGCAGCAGCAAACCATACCTGCAGCAGCAGCAAACCATACCTGCAGCAGGAGCAAACCATACCTGCCGCTGCAACAAACCATACCTGCAGCTGCAAAAAACCATACCTGCAGCAGCAGCAAACCATTCCTGCATTAGCAGCAAACCATACCTGCAACTGCAAAAACCAGACCTGCAGCAGCAAACCATACCTGAAGCAGCAGCAAACCATACTTGCAGCAGCAGCAAACCATACCTGCAGCAGCAACAAACCATACCTGCAGCAGCAGTAAACCATACCTGCAACTGCAACAAACCATACCTGCAGCAGCAAACCATACCTGAAGCAGGAGCAAACCATACCTGCAGCAGCAGCAAACCATACCTGCAGCAGCAACAAACCATACCTGCAGCTACAGCAAAGCATACCTGCAGCAGCAGCAAACCATACCTGCAGCAGCAGAAAACCATACCTGCAGCAGCAGCAAACCATACCTGCAGCAGCAGAAAACCATACCTGCAGCAGCAGCAAACCATACCTGCAGCTACAGCAAACCATACCTGCGGAAGGAAACAATACCTGCAGCAGCAAACCATTCCTGCAGCAGCAGCAAACCATACCTGCAGCAGAAAACCATACCTGCAGCAGCAGCAAACAATACCTGCAGCAGCAGCAAAGCATACCTGCAGCTACAGCAAACTATACCTGCGGCAGCAGCAAACCATACCTGCAGCAGCAACAACAACCCATACCTGCAGCAGCAGCAAACCATACCTGCAGCTACAGCAAACCATACCTGCAGCAGCAAACCATACCAGCAGCAGCAGCAAACCATACCTGTAGCAGCTGCAAAGCATACCTTCAGCAGCAGAAAAACCATACCTGCAGCAGCAGCAAACCATTCCAGCAGCAGCAACAACACATACCTGCAGCAGCAAACCATTCCTGCAGCAGCAGCAAACCGTACCTGCAGCAGCAGCAAACCATACCTGCAGCAGGAGCAAACCATACCTGCCGCTGCAACAAACCATACCTGCAGCTGCAGAAAACTATACCTGTAGCAGCAGCAAACCATACCTGCAGCTACAGCAAACCATACCTGCAACTGCAACAAACCATACCTGCAGCAGCAAACCATACCTGAACTAGCAGCAAACCATACCTGCAGCAGCAACAAACCATACCTGCAGCAGCAGCAAACCATACCTGCAGCTACAGCAAACCATACCTGCAGCAGCAGCAAACCATACCTGCAGCAGCAGAAAACCATACCTGCAGCAGCAGCAAACCATACCTGCAGCTACAGCAAACCATACCTGCGGCAGGAAACAATACCTGCAGCAGCAAACCATTCCTGCAGCAACAGCAAACCATACCTGCAGCAGCAGCAAACCATACCTGCAGCAGCAAACCTTACCTGCAGCAGCAAACCTTACTTGCGGCAGCAGCAAACCATACCTGCGGCAGCAGCAAACCATACCTGCGGCAGCAGCAAACCATACCTGCAGCTACAGCAAACCATACCTGCAGCAGCAGCAAGCCATACCTGCAGCAGGAGCAAACCATACCTGCCGCTGCAACAAACCATACCTGCAGCTGCAGAAAACCATACCTGCAGCAGCAGCAAACCATTCCTGCATTAGCAGCAAACCATACCTGCAACTGCAAAAACCAGACCTGCAGCAGCAAACCATACCTGAAGCAGCAGCAAACCATACCTGCAGCAGCAGCAAACCATACCTGCAGCAGCAACAAACCATTCCTGCAGCAGCAGTAAACCATACCTGCAACTGCAACAAACTATACCTGCAGCAGCAAACCATACCTGAAGCAGGAGCAAACCATACCTGCAGCAGCAGCAAACCATACCTGCAGCAGCAGAAAACCATACCTGCAGCAGCAGCAAACCATACCTGCAGCAGCAGAAAACCATACCTGCAGCAGCAGCAAACCATACCTGCAGCTACAGCAAACCATACCTGCGGAAGGAAACAATACCTGCAGCAGCAAACCATTCCTGCAGCAGCAGCAAACCATACCTGCAGCAGAAAACCATACCTGCAGCAGCAGCAAACAATACCTGCAGCAGCAGCAAAGCATACCTGCAGCTACAGCAAACTATACCTGCGGCAGCAGCAAACCATACCTGCAGCAGCAACAACAACCCATACCTGCAGCAGCAGCAAACCATACCTGCAGCTACAGCAAACCATACATGCAGCAGCAAACCATACCAGCAGCAGCAGCAAACCATACCTGTAGCAGCTGCAAAGCATACCTTCAGCAGCAGCAAACCATACCTGCAGCAGCAGCAAACCATTCCAGCAGCAGCAACAACACATACCTGCAGCAGCGAACCATTCCTGCAGCAGCAGCAAACCGTACCTGCAGCAGCAGCAAACCATACCTGCAGCAGGAGCAAACCATACCTGCCGCTGCAACAAACCATACCTGCAGCTGCAGAAAACCATACCTGTAGCAGCAGCAAACCATTCCTGCAGCAGCAGCAAACCATACCTGCAGCTACAGCAAACCATACCTGCAACTGCAACAAACCATACCTGCAGCAGCAAACGATACCTGAACCAGCAGCAAACCATACCTGCAGCAGCAACAAACCATACCTGCAGCAGCAGCAAACCATACCTGCAGCTACAGCAAACCATACCTGCAGCAGCAGCAAACCATACCTGCAGCAGCAGAAAACCATACCTGCAGCAGCAGCAAACCATACCTGCAGCTACAGCAAACCATACCTGCGGCAGGAAACAATACCTGCAGCAGCAAACCATTCCTGCAGCAGCAGCAAACCATACCTGCAGCAGCAGCAAACCATACCTGCAGCAGCAAACCTTACCTGCAGCAGCAAACCTTACTTGCGGCAGCAGCAAACCATACCTGCAGCAGCAAACCATACCTGCGGCAGCAGCAAACCATACCTGCAGCTACAGCAAACCATACCTGCGGCAGCAGCAAAGTATACCTGCAGCTACAGCAAACCATACCTGCAGCAGCAACAAACCATACCTGCAGCTGCAGCAAACCATACCTGCAGCAGCAAAAAACCATACCTGCAGCAGCAAAAAACCATACCTGCAGCAGGAAACCATACCTGCAGCAGCAGCAAACTATACCTGCAGCAGCAGCAAACCATACCTGCAGCAGCAGCAAACCATACCTGCAGCAGCAACAAAGCATACATGCAGCAGCAAACCATACCTGCAGCAGCAGCAAACCATACCTTCAGCAGCAAACCATACCTGCAGCAGCAGCAAACCATACCTGAAGCTACAGCAAACCATACCTGCAGCAGCAGCAAACCATACCTGCAGCAGCAACAAACCATACCTGCAGCAGCAGCAAACCATACCTGCAGCAGCAGCAAACCATACCTGCAGCTGCAGAAAACCATACCTGCAGCAGCAGCAAACCAAACCTGCAGCAGCAGAAAACCATACCTGCAGCAGCAAACCATACCTGCAGAAGCAGCAAACCATACCTGCAACTGCAACAAACCATTCCTGCAGCAGCAAACCATACCTGAAGCAGCAGCAAACCATACCTGCAGCAGCAGCAAACCATACCTGCAGCTACAGCAAACCATACCTGCGGCAGGAAACAATACCTGCAGCAGCAAACCATTCCTGCAGCAGCAGCAAACCATACCTGCAGCAGCAGCAAACCATTCCTGCAGCAGCAAACCTTACCTGCGGCAGCAGCAAACCATTCCTGCAGCAGCAAACCATACCTGCGGCAGCAGCAAACCATACCTGCAGCTACAGCAAACCATACCTGCGGCAGCAGCAAAGTATGCCTGCAGCTACAGCAAACCATACCTGCAGCAGCAACAAACCATACCTGCAGCTTCAGCAAACCATACCTGCAGCAGGAAACCATACCTGCAGGAGCAGCAAACCATACCTGCAGCAGCAGCAAACCATACCTGCAGCAACAGCAAACCATACCTGCAGCAGCAGCAAACCATACCTGCAGCAGCAACAAACCATACATGCAGCAGCAAACCATACCTGCAGCAGCAGCAAACCATACCTGCAGCAGCACCAGCAAAGCATACCTGCAGCAGCAGCAAACCATACCTGCAGCAGCAACAAACCATACCTGCAGCAGCAAACCATACCTGCAGCACCAGCAAACCATACCTGCAGCAGCAAACCATACCTACAGCAGCAGCAAACCATACTTGCAGCAGCAGCAAAGCATACCTGCAGCAGCAGCAAACCATACCTGCAGCAGCAACAAATTATACCTGCGGCAGCATCAAACCATACCTGCGGCAGCAGCAAACCATACCTGCGGCAGCAGCAAACCATACCTGCGGCAGCAGCAAACCATACCTGCAGCTACAGCAAACCATACCTGCAGCAGCAGCAAACCATACCTGAAGCTACAGCAAACCATACCTGCAGCAGCAACAAACCATACCTGCAGCTACAGCAAACCATACCTGCAGCTACAGCAAACCATACCTGCAGCTACAGCAAACTATACCTGCAGCAGCAACAAACCATACCTGCAGCTACAGCAAACCATACCTGCGGCAGCAGCAAGCCATTCCTGCAGCAGCAACAACAAACCATACCTGCTGCAGCAGCAAACCATACCTGCAGAAGCAACAACAAGCCATACCTGCAGCAGCAGCAAACCATACCTGCAGCAGCAGCAAACCATACCTGTAGCAGCTGCAAACCATACCTGCAGCAGCAGCAAACCATACCTGTAGCAGCTGCAAAGCATACCTGCAGCAGCAGCAAACCATTCCTGCAGCAGAAACAACACATACCTGCAGCAGCGAACCATACCTGCAGCAGTAGCAAACCATTCCTGCAGCAGCAGCAAACCATACCTGCAGCAGCAGCAAACCATACCTGCAGCAGCAGGAGCAAACCATACCTGCAGCAGGAGCAAACCATACCTGCCGCTGCAACAAACCATACCTGCAGCTGCAAAAAACCATACCTGCAGCAGCAGCAAACCATTCCTGCATTAGCAGCAAACCATACCTGCAACTGCAAAAACCAGACCTGCAGCAGCAAACCATACCTGAAGCAGCAGCAAACCATATCTGCAGCAGCAGCAAACCATACCTGCAGCAGCAACAAACCATACCTGCAGCAGCAGTAAACCATACCTGCAACTGCAACAAACCATACCTGCAGCAGCAAACCATACCTGAAGCAGGAGCAAACCATACCTGCAGCAGCAGCAAACCATACCTGCAGCAGCAACAAACCATACCTGCAGCTACAGCAAAGCATACCTGCAGCAGCAGCAAACCATACCTGCAGCAGCAGAAAACCATACCTGCAGCAGCAGCAAACCATACCTGCAGCAGCAGAAAACCATACCTGCAGCAGCAGCAAACCATACCTGCAGCTACAGCAAACCATACCTGCGGAAGGAAACAATACCTGCAGCAGCAAACCATTCCTGCAGCAGCAGCAAACCATACCTGCAGCAGCAACAAACCATACCTGCAGCTACAGCAAAGCATACCTGCAGAAGCAGCAAACCATACCTGCAGCAGCAGAAAACCATACCTGCAGCAGCAGAAAACCATACCTGCAGCAGCAGCAAACCATACCTGCAGCTACAGCAAACCATACCTGCGGAAGGAAACAATACCTGCAGCAGCGAACCATACCTGCAGCAGTAGCAAACCATTCCTGCAGCAGCAGCAAACCATACCTGCAGCAGCAGCAAACCATACCTGCAGCAGCAGCAAACCATACCTGCAGCAGGAGCAAACCATACCTGCCGCTGCAACAAACCATACCTGCAGCTGCAAAAAACCATACCTGCAGCAGCAGCAAACCATTCCTGCATTAGCAGCAAACCATACCTGCAACTGCAAAAACCAGACCTGCAGCAGCAAACCATACCTGAAGCAGCAGCAAACCATACTTGCAGCAGCAGCAAACCATACCTGCAGCAGCAACAAACCATACCTGCAGCAGCAGTAAACCATACCTGCAACTGCAACAAACCATACCTGCAGCAGCAAACCATACCTGAAGCAGGAGCAAACCATACCTGCAGCAGCAGCAAACCATACCTGCAGCAGCAACAAACCATACCTGCAGCTACAGCAAAGCATACCTGCAACAGCAGCAAACCATACCTGCAGCAGCAGAAAACCATACCTGCAGCAGCAGCAAACCATACCTGCAGCAGCAGAAAACCATACCTGCAGCAGCAGCAAACCATACCTGCAGCTACAGCAAACCATACCTGCGGAAGGAAACAATACCTGCAGCAGCAAACCATTCCTGCAGCAGCAGCAAACCATACCTGCAGCAGAAAACCATACCTGCAGCAGCAGCAAACAATACCTGCAGCAGCAGCAAAGCATACCTGCAGCTACAGCAAACTATACCTGCGGCAGCAGCAAACCATACCTGCAGCAGCAACAACAACCCATACCTGCAGCAGCAGCAAACCATACCTGCAGCTACAGCAAACCATACCTGCAGCAGCAAACCATACCAGCAGCATTAGCAAACCATACCTGTAGCAGCTGCAAAGCATACCTTCAGCAGCAGAAAAACCATACCTGCAGCAGCAGCAAACCATTCCAGCAGCAGCAACAACACATACCTGCAGCAGCGAACCATTCCTGCAGCAGCAGCGAACCGTACCTGCAGCAGCAGCAAACCGTACCTGCAGCAGCAGCAAACCATACCTGCAGCAGGAGCAAACCATACCTGCCGCTGCAACAAACCATACCTGCAGCTGCAGAAAACTATACCTGTAGCAGCAGCAAACCATACCTGCAGCTACAGCAAACCATACCTGCAACTGCAACAAACCATACCTGCAGCAGCAAACCATACCTGAACCAGCAGCAAACCATACCTGCAGCAGCAACAAACCATACCTGCAGCAGCAGCAAACCATACCTGCAGCTACAGCAAACCATACCTGCAGCAGCAGCAAACCATACCTGCAGCAGCAACAAATTATACCTGCGGCAGCATCAAACCATACCTGCGGCAGCAGCAAACCATACCTGCGGCAGCAGCAAACCATACCTGCGGCAGCAGCAAACCATACCTGCAGCTACAGCAAACCATACCTGCAGCAGCAGCAAACCATACCTGAAGCTACAGCAAACCATACCTGCAGCAGCAACAAACCATACCTGCAGCTACAGCAAACCATACCTGCAGCTACAGCAAACCATACCTGCAGCTACAGCAAACTATACCTGCAGCAGCAACAAACCATACCTGCAGCTACAGCAAACCATACCTGCGGCAGCAGCAAGCCATTCCTGCAGCAGCAACAACAAACCATACCTGCTGCAGCAGCAAACCATACCTGCAGAAGCAACAACAAGCCATACCTGCAGCTACAGCAAAGCATACCTGCAGCAGCAGCAAACCATACCTGCAGCAGCAGCAAACCATACCTGTAGCAGCTGCAAACCATACCTGCAGCAGCAGCAAACCATACCTGTAGCAGCTGCAAAGCATACCTGCAGCAGCAGCAAACCATTCCTGCAGCAGAAACAACACATACCTGCAGCAGCGAACCATACCTGCAGCAGTAGCAAACCATTCCTGCAGCAGCAGCAAACCATACCTGCAGCAGCAGCAAACCATACCTGCAGCAGCAGCAAGCCATACCTGCAGCAGGAGCAAACCATACCTGCCGCTGCAACAAACCATACCTGCAGCTGCAAAAAACCATACCTGCAGCAGCAGCAAACCATTCCTGCATTAGCAGCAAACCATACCTGCAACTGCAAAAACCAGACCTGCAGCAGCAAACCATACCTGAAGCAGCAGCAAACCATACTTGCAGCAGCAGCAAACCATACCTGCAGCAGCAACAAACCATACCTGCAGCAGCAGTAAACCATACCTGCAACTGCAACAAACCATACCTGCAGCAGCAAACCATACCTGAAGCAGGAGCAAACCATACCTGCAGCAGCAGCAAACCATACCTGCAGCAGCAGCAAACCATACCTGCAGCAGCAACAAACCATACCTGCAGCTACAGCAAAGCATACCTGCAACAGCAGCAAACCATACCTGCAGCAGCAGAAAACCATACCTGCAGCAGCAGCAAACCATACCTGCAGCAGCAGAAAACCATACCTGCAGCAGCAGCAAACCATACCTGCAGCTACAGCAAACCATACCTGCGGAAGGAAACAATACCTGCAGCAGCAAACCATTCCTGCAGCAGCAGCAAACCATACCTGCAGCAGAAAACCATACCTGCAGCAGCAGCAAACAATACCTGCAGCAGCAGCAAAGCATACCTGCAGCTACAGCAAACTATACCTGCGGCAGCAGCAAACCATACCTGCAGCAGCAACAACAACCCATACGTGCAGCAGCAGCAAACCATACCTGCAGCTACAGCAAACCATACCTGCAGCAGCAAACCATACCAGCAGCATTAGCAAACCATACCTGTAGCAGCTGCAAAGCATACCTTCAGCAGCAGAAAAACCATACCTGCAGCAGCAGCAAACCATTCCAGCAGCAGCAACAACACATACCTGCAGCAGCAAACCATACCTGCAGCAGGAGCAAACCATACCTGCCGCTGCAACAAACCATACCTGCAGCTGCAGAAAACTATACCTGTAGCAGCAGCAAACCATACCTGCAGCTACAGCAAACCATACCTGCAACTGCAACAAACCATACCTGCAGCAGCAAACCATACCTGAACCAGCAGCAAACCATACCTGCAGCAGCAACAAACCATACCTGCAGCAGCAGCAAACCATACCTGCAGCTACAGCAAACCATACCTGCAGCAGCAGCAAACCATACCTGCAGCAGCAACAAATTATACCTGCGGCAGCATCAAACCATACCTGCGGCAGCAGCAAACCATACCTGCGGCAGCAGCAAACCATACCTGCGGCAGCAGCAAACCATACCTGCAGCTACAGCAAACCATACCTGCAGCAGCAGCAAACCATACCTGAAGCTACAGCAAACCATACCTGCAGCAGCAACAAACCATACCTGCAGCTACAGCAAACCATACCTGCAGCTACAGCAAACCATACCTGCAGCTACAGCAAACTATACCTGCAGCAGCAACAAACCATACCTGCAGCTACAGCAAACCATACCTGCGGCAGCAGCAAGCCATTCCTGCAGCAGCAACAACAAACCATACCTGCTGCAGCAGCAAACCATACCTGCAGAAGCAACAACAAGCCATACCTGCAGCTACAGCAAAGCATACCTGCAGCAGCAGCAAACCATACCTGCAGCAGCAGCAAACCATACCTGTAGCAGCTGCAAACCATACCTGCAGCAGCAGCAAACCATACCTGTAGCAGCTGCAAAGCATACCTGCAGCAGCAGCAAACCATTCCTGCAGCAGAAACAACACATACCTGCAGCAGCGAACCATACCTGCAGCAGTAGCAAACCATTCCTGCAGCAGCAGCAAACCATACCTGCAGCAGCAGCAAACCATACCTGCAGCAGCAGCAAACCATACCTGCAGCAGGAGCAAACCATACCTGCCGCTGCAACAAACCATACCTGCAGCTGCAAAAAACCATACCTGCAGCAGCAGCAAACCATTCCTGCATTAGCAGCAAACCATACCTGCAACTGCAAAAACCAGACCTGCAGCAGCAAACCATACCTGAAGCAGCAGCAAACCATACTTGCAGCAGCAGCAAACCATACCTGCAGCAGCAACAAACCATACCTGCAGCAGCAGTAAACCATACCTGCAACTGCAACAAACCATACCTGCAGCAGCAAACCATACCTGAAGCAGGAGCAAACCATACCTGCAGCAGCAGCAAACCATACCTGCAGCAGCAACAAACCATACCTGCAGCTACAGCAAAGCATACCTGCAGCAGCAGCAAACCATACCTGCAGCAGCAGAAAACCATACCTGCAGCAGCAGCAAACCATACCTGCAGCAGCAGAAAACCATACCTGCAGCAGCAGCAAACCATACCTGCAGCTACAGCAAACCATACCTGCGGAAGGAAACAATACCTGCAGCAGCAAACCATTCCTGCAGCAGCAGCAAACCATACCTGCAGCAGAAAACCATACCTGCAGCAGCAGCAAACAATACCTGCAGCAGCAGCAAAGCATACCTGCAGCTACAGCAAACTATACCTGCGGCAGCAGCAAACCATACCTGCAGCAGCAACAACAACCCATACCTGCAGCAGCAGCAAACCATACCTGCAGCTACAGCAAACCATACCTGCAGCAGCAAACCATACCAGCAGCAGCAGCAAACCATACCTGTAGCAGCTGCAAAGCATACCTTCAGAAGCAGAAAAACCATACCTGCAGCAGCAGCAACAACACATACCTGCAGCAGCAAACCATTCCTGCAGCAGCAGCAAACCGTACCTGCAGCAGCAGCAAACCATACCTGCAGCAGGAGCAAACCATACCTGCCGCTGCAACAAACCATACCTGCAGCTTCAGAAAACTATACCTGTAGCAGCAGCAAACCATACCTGCAGCTACAGCAAACCATACCTGCAACTGCAACAAACCATACCTGCAGCAGCAAACCATACCTGAACTAGCAGCAAACCATACCTGCAGCAGCAACAAACCATACCTGCAGCAGCAGCAAACCATACCTGCAGCTACAGCAAACCATACCTGCAGCAGCAGCAAACCATACCTGCAGCAGCAGAAAACCATACCTGCAGCAGCAGCAAACCATACCTGCAGCTACAGCAAACCATACCTGCGGCAGGAAACAATACCTGCAGCAGCAAACCATTCCTGCAGCAACAGCAAACCATACCTGCAGCAGCAGCAAACCATACCTGCAGCAGCAAACCTTACCTGCAGCAGCAAACCTTACTTGCGGCAGCAGCAAACCATACCTGCAGCAGCAAACCATACCTGCGGCAGCAGCAAACCATACCTGCAGCTACAGCAAACCATACCTGCAGCAGCAGCAAGCCATACCTGCAGCAGGAGCAAACCATACCTGCCGCTGCAACAAACCATACCTGCAGCTGCAGAAAACCATACCTGCAGCAGCAGCAAACCATTCCTGCATTAGCAGCAAACCATACCTGCAACTGCAAAAACCAGACCTGCAGCAGCAAACCATACCTGAAGCAGCAGCAAACCATACCTGCAGCAGCAGCAAACCATACCTGCAGCAGCAACAAACCATTCCTGCAGCAGCAGTAAACCATACCTGCAACTGCAACAAACTATACCTGCAGCAGCAAACCATACCTGAAGCAGGAGCAAACCATACCTGCAGCAGCAGCAAACCATACCTGCAGCAGCAGCAAACCATACCTGCAGCAGCAGAAAACCATACCTGCAGCAGCAGCAAACCATACCTGCAGCAGCAGAAAACCATACCTGCAGCAGCAGCAAACCATACCTGCAGCTACAGCAAACCATACCTGCGGAAGGAAACAATACCTGCAGCAGCAAACCATTCCTGCAGCAGCAGCAAACCATACCTGCAGCAGAAAACCATACCTGCAGCAGCAGCAAACAATACCTGCAGCAGCAGCAAAGCATACCTGCAGCTACAGCAAACTATACCTGCGGCAGCAGCAAACCATACCTGCAGCAGCAACAACAACCCATACCTGCAGCAGCAGCAAACCATACCTGCAGCTACAGCAAACCATACATGCAGCAGCAAACCATACCAGCAGCAGCAGCAAACCATACCTGTAGCAGCTGCAAAGCATACCTTCAGCAGCAGCAAACCATACCTGCAGCAGCAGCAAACCATTCCAGCAGCAGCAACAACACATACCTGCAGCAGCGAACCATTCCTGCAGCAGCAGCAAACCGTACCTGCAGCAGCAGCAAACCATACCTGCAGCAGGAGCAAACCATACCTGCCGCTGCAACAAACCATACCTGCAGCTGCAGAAAACCATACCTGTAGCAGCAGCAAACCATTCCTGCAGCAGCAGCAAACCATACCTGCAGCTACAGCAAACCATACCTGCAACTGCAACAAACCATACCTGCAGCAGCAAACGATACCTGAACCAGCAGCAAACCATACCTGCAGCAGCAACAAACCATACCTGCAGCAGCAGCAAACCATACCTGCAGCTACAGCAAACCATACCTGCAGCAGCAGCAAACCATACCTGCAGCAGCAGAAAACCATACCTGCAGCAGCAGCAAACCATACCTGCAGCTACAGCAAACCATACCTGCGGCAGGAAACAATACCTGCAGCAGCAAACCATTCCTGCAGCAGCAGCAAACCATACCTGCAGCAGCAGCAAACCATACCTGCAGCAGCAAACCTTACCTGCAGCAGCAAACCTTACTTGCAGCAGCAGCAAACCATACCTGCAGCAGCAAACCATACCTGCGGCAGCAGCAAACCATACCTGCAGCTACAGCAAACCATACCTGCGGCAGCAGCAAAGTATACCTGCAGCTACAGCAAACCATACCTGCAGCAGCAACAAACCATACCTGCAGCTGCAGCAAACCATACCTGCAGCAGCAAAAAACCATACCTGCAGCAGCAAAAAACCATACCTGCAGCAGGAAACCATACCTGCAGCAGCAGCAAACTATACCTGCAGCAGCAGCAAACCATACCTGCAGCAGCAGCAAACCATACCTGCAGCAGCAACAAAGCATACATGCAGCAGCAAACCATACCTGCAGCAGCAGCAAACCATACCTTCAGCAGCAAACCATACCTGCAGCAGCAGCAAACCATACCTGCAGCAGCAACAAACCATACCTGCAGCAGCAAACCATACCTGCAGCAGCAGAAAACCATACCTGCAGCAGCAGCAAACCATACCTGCAGCAGCAACAAACCATACCTGCAGCAGCATACCATACCTGCAGCAGCAGCAAACCATACTTGCAGCAGCAGCAAAGCATACCTGCAGCAGCAGCAAACCATACCTGCAGCAGCAACAAATTATACCTGCAGCAGCATCAAACCATACCTGCGGCAGCAGCAAACTATACCTGCGGCAGCAGCAAACCATACCTGCAGCTACAGCAAACCATACCTGCAGCAGCAGCAAACCATACCTGAAGCTACAGCAAACCATACCTGCAGCAGCAACAAACTATACCTGCAGCTACAGCAAACCATACCTGAAGCTACAGCAAACCATACCTGCAGCTACAGCAAACTATACCTGCAGCAGAAGCAAACCATACCTGCAGCTACAGTAAACCATACCTGCGGCAGCAGCAAACCATTCCTGCAGCAGCAACAACAAGCCATACCTGCAGCAGCAGCAAACCATACCTGCAGCTACAGCAAACCATACCTGCAGCAGCAGCAAACCATACCTGCAGCAGCAGCAAACCATACCTGCAGCAGCTGCAAAGCATACCTGCAGCAGCAGCAAACCATACCTGCAGCAGCAGCAAACCATTCCTGCAGCAGCAACAACACATACCTGCAGCAGCGAACCATACCTGCAGCAGCAGCAAACAATTACTGCAGCAGCAGCAAACCATACCTGCAGCAGCAGCAAACCATACCTGCAACTGCAACAAACCATACCTGCAGTAGCAAACCATACCTGAAGCAGCAGCAAACCATACCTGCAGCAGCAGCAAACCATACCTGCAGCAGCAGCAAACCATACCTGCAGCAGCAAAGCATACCTGCAGAAACAGCAAACTATACCTGCGGCAGCAGCAAATCATTCCTGCAGCAGCAACAACAAACCATACCTGCAGCAGCAGCAAACCATACCTGCAGCTACAGCAAACCCTACCTGCAGTAGCAAACCCTACCTGCAGCAGGAAACCCTACCTGCAGCAGCAGCAAACCATACCTGTAGCAGCTGCAAAGCATACCTGCAGAAGCAGCAAACCATACCTGCATTAGCAGCAAACCATTCCTGCAGCAGCAAAAACACACACCTGCAGCAGCAACAAACCATACCTGCAGCTACAGCAAACCATACCTGCAGCAGCAGCAAACCATACCTGCAGCAGCAGAAAACCATACCTGCAGCTACAGCAAACCATACCTGCGGCAGGAAACAATACCTGCAGCAGCAAACCATTCCTGCAGCAGCAGCAAACCATACCTGCAGCAGCAGCAAACCATACCTGCAGCAGCAAACCTTACCTGCAGCAGCACCAAACCATACCTGCAGCAGCAAACCTTACCTGCAGCAGCAGCAAACCATACCTGCATCAGAAAACCATACCTGCAGCAGCAGCAAACCATACCTGCAGCAGCAGCAAACCATCCCTGCAGCAGGAGCAAACTATACTTGCCGCTGCAACAAACCATACCTGCAGCTGCAGAAAACCATACCTGCAGCAGCAGCAAACCATTCCTGCAGCAGCAGCAAACCATACCTGCAGCTACAGCAAACCATTCCTGCAACTGCAACAAACCATACCTGCAGCAGCAAACCATACCTGAAGCAGCAGCAAACCATACCTGCAGCAGCAGCAAACCATACCTGCAGCAGCAACAAACCATACCTGCATTAGCAGCAAACCATACCTGCAGCAGCAACAAACCATACCTGCAGCTACAGTAAACCTTACCTGCAGCAGCAGCAAACCATACCTGCAGCAGCAAACCTTACCTGCAGCAGCAGCAAACCATACCTGCAGCAGAAAACCATACCTGCAGCAGCAGCAAACCATACCTGCAGCAGCAGCAAACCATCCCTGCAGCAGGAGCAAACCATACCTGCCGCTGCAACAAACCATACCTGCAGCTGCAGAAAACCATACCTGCAGCAGCAGCAAACCATTCCTGCAGCAGCAGCAAACCATACCTGCAGCTACAGCAAACCATACCTGCAACTGCAACAAACCATACCTGCAGCAGCAAACCATACCTGAAGCAGCAGCAAACCATACCTGCAGCAGCAGCAAACCATACCTGCAGCAGCAACAAAGCATACCTGCAGCAGCAGCAAACCATTCCTGCAGCAGCAACAAACCATACCTGCAGCTACAGTAAACCATACCTGCAGCAGCAGCAAACCATTACTGCAGCAGCAGAAAACCATACCTGCAGCAGCAGCAAACCATACCTGCAGCAGCAGCAAACCATTCATGCAGCAGCAGCAAATTATACCTGCAGCAGCAGCAAACCATACCTGCAGCAACAGCAAACCATACCTGCAGCAGAAACAAATCATACCTGCAGCTACAGCAAACTATACCTGCGGCAGCAGCAAACCATTCCTGCAGCAGCAACAACAAACCATACCTGCAGCAGCAGCAAACCATACCTGCAGCTACAGCAAACCATTCCTGCAGCTACAGCAAACCATACATGCAGCAGCAGCAAACCATACCTGCAGCAGCAACAAACCATACCTGCAGCTGCAGAAAACCATACCTGCAGCAGCAGCAAACCATTCCTGCAGCAGCAGCAAACCATACCTGCAGCTACAGCAAACCATTCCTGCAACTGCAACAAATCAAACCATACCTGCAGCAGCAAACCATACCTGCAGCAGCAGCAAACCATACCTGCAGCAGCAACAAACCATACCTGCAGCAGCAGCAAACCATACCTGCAGCAGCAACAAACAATACCTGCAGCTACAGCAAACCATACCTGCAGCAGCAAAGCATACCTGCAGCTACAGCAAACTATACCTGCGGCAGCAGCAAATCATTCCTGCAGCAGCAACAACAAACCATACCTGCAGCAGCAGCAAACCATACCTGCAGCTACAGCAAACCCTACCTGCAGCAGCAAACCCTACCTGCAGCAGCAGCAAACCATACCTGTAGCAGCTGCAAAGCATACCTGCAGAAGCAGCAAACCATACCTGCAGCAGCAGCAAACCATTCCTGCAGCAGCAAAAACACATACCTGCAGCAGCAACAAACCATACCTGCAGCTACAGCAAACCATACCTGCAGCAGCAGCAAACCATACCTGCAGCTACAGCAAACCATACCTGCGGCAGGAAACAATACCTGCAGCAGCAAACCATTCCTGCAGCAGCAGCAAACCATACCTGCAGCAGCAGCAAACCATACCTGCAGCAGCAAACCTTACCTGCAGCAGCAGCAAACCATACCTGCAGCAGCAAACCATACCTGCAGCAGAAAACCATACCTGCAGCAGCAGCAAACCATACCTGCAGCAGCAGCAAACCATCCCTGCAGCAGGAGCAAACCATACCTGCCGCTGCAACAAACCATACCTGCAGCTGCAGAAAACCATACCTGCAGCAGCAGCAAACCATTCCTGCAGCAGCAGCAAACCATACCTGCAGCTACAGCAAACCATACCTGCAACTGCAACAAACCATACCTGCAGCAGCAAACCATACCTGAAGCAGCAGCAAACCATACCTGCAGCAGCAGCAAACCATACCTGCAGAAGCAACAAACCATACCTGCAGCAGCAGCAAACCATACCTGCAGCAGCAACAAACCATACCTGCAGCTACAGTAAACCATACCTGCAGCAGCAGCAAACCATTCCTGCAGCAGCAGAAAACCATACCTGCAGCAGCAGCAAACCATACCTGCAGCAGCAGCAAACCATACCTGCGGCAGGAAACAATACCTGCAGCAGCAAACCATTCATGCAGCAGCAGCAAATTATACCTGCAGCAGCAGCAAAGCATACCTGCAGCAACAGCAAACCATACCTGCAGCAGCAGCAAACCATACCTGCGGCTACAGCAAACTATACCTGCGGCAGCAGTAAACCATTCCTGCAGCAGCAACAACAAACCATACCTGCAGCAGAAGCAAACCATACCTGCAGCTACAGCAAACCATTCCTGCAGCTACAGCAAACCATACATGCAGCAGCAGCAAACCATACCTGCAGCAGCAACAAACCATACCTGCAGCTGAAGAAAACCATACCTGCAGCTACAGCAAACCAAACCTGCGGCAGGAAACAATACCTGCAGCAGCAAACCATTCCTGCAGCAGCAGCAAACCATACCTGCAGCAGCAGCAAACCATACCTGCAGCAGCAAACCTTACCTGCAGCAGCAGCAAACCATACCTGCAGCAGCAAACCTTACCTGCAGCAGCAGCAAACCATACCTGCAGCAGAAAACCATACCTGCAGCAGCAGCAAACCATACCTGCAGCAGCAGCAAACCATACCTGCAGCAGCAGCAAACCATCCCTGCAGCAGGAGCAAACCATACTTGCCGCTGCAACAAACCATACCTGCAGCTGCAGAAAACCATACCTGCAGCAGCAGCAAACCATTCCTGCAGCAGCAGCAAACCATACCTGCAGCTACAGCAAACCATACCTGCAACTGCAACAAACCATACCTGCATTAGCAGCAAACCATACCTGCAGCAGCAAACCATACCTGAAGCAGCAGCAAACCATACCTGCAGCAGCAGCAAACCATACCTGCAGCAGCAACAAACCATACCTGCATTAGCAGCAAACCATACCTGCAGCAGCAACAAACCATACCTGCAGCTACAGTAAACCTTACCTGCAGCAGCAGCAAACCATACCTGCAGCAGCAAACCTTACCTGCAGCAGCAGCAAACCATACCTGCAGCAGAAAACCATACCTGCAGCAGCAGCAAACCATACCTGCAGCAGCAGCAAACCATCCCTGCAGCAGGAGCAAACCATACCTGCCGCTGCAACAAACCATACCTGCAGCTGCAGAAAACCATACCTGCAGCAGCAGCAAACCATTCCTGCAGCAGCAGCAAACCATACCTGCAGCTACAGCAAACCATACCTGCAACTGCAACAAACCATACCTGCAGCAGCAAACCATACCTGAAGCAGCAGCAAACCATACCTGCAGCAGCAGCAAACCATACCTGCAGCAGCAACAAAGCATACCTGCAGCAGCAGCAAACCATTCCTGCAGCATCAACAAACCATACCTGCAGCTACAGTAAACCATACCTGCAGCAGCAGCAAACCATTACTGCAGCAGCAGAAAACCATACCTGCAGCAGCAGCAAACCATACCTGCAGCAGCAGCAAACCATACCTGCGGCAGGAAACAATACCTGCAGCAGCAAACCATTCATGCAGCAGCAGCAAATTATACCTGCAGCAGCAGCAAACCATACCTGCAGCAACAGCAAACCATACCTGCAGCAGAAACAAATCATACCTGCAGCTACAGCAAACCATACCTGCAGCTACAGCAAACCATTCCTGCAGCTACAGCAAACCATACATGCAGCAGCAGCAAACCATACCTGCAGCAGCAACAAACCATACCTGCAGCTGCAGAAAACCATACCTGCAGCAGCAGCAAACCATTCCTGCAGCAGCAGCAAACCATACCTGCAGCTACAGCAAACCATTCCTGCAACTGCAACAAATCAAACCATACCTGCAGCAGCAAACCATACCTGCAGCAGCAGCAAACCATACCTGCAGCAGCAACAAACCATACCTGAAGCAGCAGCAAACCATACCTGCAGCAGCAACAAACCATACCTGCAGCAGCAACAAACCATACCTGCATTAGCAGCAAACCATACCTGCAGCAGCAACAAACCATACCTGCAGCTACAGTAAACCTTACCTGCAGCAGCAGCAAACCATACCTGCAGCAGCAAACCTTACCTGCCGCAGCAGCAAACCATACCTGCAGCAGCAAACCATACCTGTAGCAGCTGCAAAGCATACCTGCAGAAGCAGCAAACCATACCTGCAGCAGCAGCAAACCATTCCTGCAGCAGCAAAAACACACACCTGCAGCAGCAACAAACCATACCTGCAGCTACAGCAAACCATACCTGCAGCAGCAGCAAACCATACCTGCAGCAGCAGAAAACCATACCTGCAGCTACAGCAAACCATACCTGCGGCAGGAAACAATACCTGCAGCAGCAAACCATTCCTGCAGCAGCAGCAAACCATACCTGCAGCAGCAGCAAACCATACCTGCAGCAGCAAACCTTACCTGCAGCAGCAGCAAACCATACCTGCAGCAGCAAACCTTACCTGCAGCAGCAGCAAACCATACCTGCATCAGAAAACCATACCTGCAGCAGCAGCAAACCATACCTGCAGCAGCAGCAAACCATACCTGCAGCAGCAGCAAACCATCCCTGCAGCAGGAGCAAACTATACTTGCCGCTGCAACAAACCATACCTGCAGCTGCAGAAAACCATACCTGCAGCAGCAGCAAACCATTCCTGCAGCAGCAGCAAACCATACCTGCAGCTACAGCAAACCATACCTGCAACTGCAACAAACCATACCTGCAGCAGCAAACCATACCTGAAGCAGCAGCAAACCATACCTGCAGCAGCAGCAAACCATACCTGCAGCAGCAACAAACCATACCTGCATTAGCAGCAAACCATACCTGCAGCAGCAACAAACCATACCTGCAGCTACAGTAAACCTTACCTGCAGCAGCAGCAAACCATACCTGCAGCAGCAAACCTTACCTGCAGCAGCAGCAAACCATACCTGCAGCAGAAAACCATACCTGCAGCAGCAGCAAACCATACCTGCAGCAGCAGCAAACCATCCCTGCAGCAGGAGCAAACCATACCTGCCGCTGCAACAAACCATACCTGCAGCTGCAGAAAACCATACCTGCAGCAGCAGCAAACCATTCCTGCAGCAGCAGCAAACCATACCTGCAGCTACAGCAAACCATACCTGCAACTGCAACAAACCATACCTGCAGCAGCAAACCATACCTGAAGCAGCAGCAAACCATACCTGCAGCAGCAGCAAACCATACCTGCAGCAGCAACAAAGCATACCTGCAGCAGCAGCAAACCATTCCTGCAGCATCAACAAACCATACCTGCAGCTACAGTAAACCATACCTGCAGCAGCAGCAAACCATTACTGCAGCAGCAGAAAACCATACCTGCAGCAGCAGCAAACCATACCTGCAGCAGCAGCAAACCATACCTGCGGCAGGAAACAATACCTGCAGCAGCAAACCATTCATGCAGCAGCAGCAAATTATACCTGCAGCAGCAGCAAACCATACCTGCAGCAACAGCAAACCATACTTGCAGCAGAAACAAATCATACCTGCAGCTACAGCAAACCATACCTGCAGCTACAGCAAACCATTCCTGCAGCTACAGCAAACCATACATGCAGCAGCAGCAAACCATACCTGCAGCAGCAACAAACCATACCTGCAGCTGCAGAAAACCATACCTGCAGCAGCAGCAAACCATTCCTGCAGCAGCAGCAAACCATACCTGCGGCAGCTACAGCAAACCATTCCTGCAACTGCAACAAATCAAACCATACCTGCAGCAGCAAACCATACCTGCAGCAGCAGCAAACCATACCTGCAGCAGCAACAAACCATACCTGCAGCAGCAGCAAACCATACCTGCAGCAGCAACAAACCATACCTGCAGCTACAGCAAACCATACCTGCAGCAGCAAAGCATACCTGCAGCTACAGCAAACTATACCTGCGGCAGCAGCAAATCATTCCTGCAGCAGCAACAACAAACCATACCTGCAGCAGCAGCAAACCATACCTGCAGCTACAGCAAACCCTACCTGCAGCAGCAAACCCTACCTGCAGCAGCAGCAAACCATACCTGTAGCAGCTGCAAAGCATACCTGCAGAAGCAGCAAACCATACCTGCAGCAGCAGCAAACCATTCCTGCAGCAGCAAAAACACATACCTGCAGCAGCAACAAACCATACCTGCAGCTACAGCAAACCATACCTGCAGCAGCAGCAAACCATACCTGCAGCTACAGCAAACCATACCTGCGGCAGGAAACAATACCTGCAGCAGCAAACCATTCCTGCAGCAGCAGCAAACCATACCTGCAGCAGCAGCAAACCATACCTGCAGCAGCAAACCTTACCTGCAGCAGCAGCAAACCATACCTGCAGCAGCAAACCATACCTGCAGCAGAAAACCATACCTGCAGCAGCAGCAAACCATACCTGCAGCAGCAGCAAACCATCCCTGCAGCAGGAGCAAACCATACCTGCCGCTGCAACAAACCATACCTGCAGCTGCAGAAAACCATACCTGCAGCAGAAGCAAACCATTCCTGCAGCAGCAGCAAACCATACCTGCAGCTACAGCAAACCATACCTGCAACTGCAACAAACCATACCTGCAGCAGCAAACCATACCTGAAGCAGCAGCAAACCATACCTGCAGCAGCAGCAAACCATACCTGCAGCAGCAACAAACCATACCTGCAGCAGCAGCAAACCATACCTGCAGCAGCAACAAACCATACCTGCAGCTACAGTAAACCATACCTGAAGCAGCAGCAAACCATTCCTGCAGCAGCAGAAAACCATACCTGCAGCAGCAGCAAACCATACCTGCAGCAGCAGCAAACCATACCTGCGGCAGGAAACAATACCTGCAGCAGCAAACCATTCATGCAGCAGCAGCAAATTATACCTGCAGCAGCAGCAAAGCATACCTGCAGCAACAGCAAACCATACCTGCAGCAGCAGCAAACCATACCTGCGGCTACAGCAAACTATACCTGCGGCAGCAGCAAACCATTCCTGCAGCAGCAACAACAAACCATACCTGCAGCAGCAGCAAACCATACCTGCAGCTACAGCAAACCATTCCTGCAGCTACAGCAAACCATACATGCAGCAGCAGCAAACCATACCTGCAGTAGCAACAAACCATACCTGCAGCTGAAGAAAACCATACCTGCAGCTACAGCAAACCATACCTGCGGCAGGAAACAATACCTGCAGCAGCAAACCATTCCTGCAGCAGCAGCAAACCATACCTGCAGCAGCAGCAAACCATACCTGCAGCAGCAAACCTTACCTGCATCAGCAGCAAACCATACCTGCAGCAGCAAACCTTACCTGCAGTAGCAGCAAACCATACCTGCAGCAGAAAACCATACCTGCAGCAGCAGCAAACCATACCTGCAGCAGCAGCAAACCATACCTGCAGCAGCAGCAAACCATCCCTGCAGCAGGAGCAAACCATACTTGCCGCTGCAACAAACCATACCTGCAGCTGCAGAAAACCATACCTGCAGCAGCAGCAAACCATTCCTGCAGCAGCAGCAAACCATACCTGAAGCAGCAAACCATACCTGAAGCAGCAGCAAACCATACCTGCAGCAGCAGCAAACCATACCTGCAGCAGCAACAAACCATACCTGCATTAGCAGCAAACCATACCTGCAGCAGCAACAAACCATACCTGCAGCTACAGTAAACCTTACCTGCAGCAGCAGCAAACCATACCTGCAGCAGCAAACCTTACCTGCAGCAGCAGCAAACCATACCTGCAGCAGAAAACCATACCTGCAGCAGCAGCAAACCATACCTGCAGCAGCAGCAAACCATCCCTGCAGCAGGAGCAAACCATACCTGCCGCTGCAACAAACCATACCTGCAGCTGCAGAAAACCATACCTGCAGCAGCAGCAAACCATTCCTGCAGCAGCAGCAAACCATACCTGCAGCTACAGCAAACCATACCTGCAACTGCAACAAACCATACCTGCAGCAGCAAACCATACCTGAAGCAGCAGCAAACCATACCTGCAGCAGCAGCAAACCATACCTGCAGCAGCAACAAACCATACCTGCAGCAGCAGCAAACCATACCTGCAGCAGCAACAAACCATACCTGCAGCTACAGTAAACCATACCTGCAGCAGCAGCAAACCATTCCTGCAGCAGCAGAAAACCATACCTGCAGCAGCAGCAAACCATACCTGCAGCAGCAGCAAACCATACCTGCGGCAGGAAACAATACCTGCAGCAGCAAACCATTCATGCGGGAGCAGCAAATTATACCTGCAGCAGCAGCAAACCATACCTGCAGCAACAGCAAACCATACCTGCAGCAGAAGCAAACCATACCTGCAGCTACAGCAAACTATACCTGCGGCAGCAGCAAACCATTCCTGCAGCAGCAACAACAAACCATACCTGCAGCAGCAGCAAACCATACCTGCAGCTACAGCAAACCATACATGCAGCAGCAGCAAACCATACCTGCAGCAGCAACAAACCATACCTGCAGCTGCAGAAAACCATACCTGCAGCAGCAGCAAACCATTCCTGCAGCAGCAGCAAACCATACCTGCAGCTACAGCAAACCATTCCTGCAACTGCAACAAATCAAACCATACCTGCAGCAGCAAACCATACCTGAACCAGCAGCAAACCATACCTGCAGCAGCAGCAAACCATACCTGCAGCAGCAACAAACCATACCTGCAGCAGCAGCAAACCATACCTGCAGCAGCAACGAACCATACCTGCAGCAGCAGCAAACCATACCTGCAGCAGCAAAGCATACCTGCAGCTACAGCAAACTATACCTGCGGCAGCAGCAAATCATTCCTGCAGCAGCAACAACAAACCATACCTGCAGCAGCAGCAAACCATACCTGCAGCTACAGCAAACCCTACCTGCAGCAGCAAACCCTACCTGCAGCAGCAAACCCTACCTGCAGCAGCAGCAAACCATACCTGTAGCAGCTGCAAAGCATACCTGCAGAAGCAGCAAACCATACCTGCACCAGCAGCAAACCATTCCTGCAGCAGCAAAAACACATACCTGCAGCAGCAACAAACCATACCTGCAGCTACAGCAAACCATACCTGCAGCAGCAGCAAACCATACCTGCAGCAGCAGCAAACCATCCCTGCAGCAGGAGCAAACCATACCTGCCGCTGCAACAAACCATACCTGCAGCTGCAGAAAACCATACCTGCAGCAGCAGCAAACCATTCCTGCAGCAGCAGCAAACCATACCTGCAGCTACAGCAAACCATACCTGCAACTGCAACAAACCATCCCTGCAGCAGCAAACCATACCTGAAGCAGCAGCAAACCATATCTGCAGCAGCAGCAAACCATACCTGCAGCAGCAACAAACCATACCTGCAGCAGCAGCAAACCATACCTGCAGCAGCAACAAACCATACCTGCAGCTACAGTAAACCATACCTGCAGCAGCAGCAAACCATTCCTGCAGCAGCAGAAAACCATACCTGCAGCAGCAGCAAACCATACCTGCAGCAGCAGCAAACCATACCTGCGGCAGGAAACAATACCTGCAGCAGCAAACCATTCATGCAGCAGCAGCAAATTATACCTGCAGCAGCAGCAAAACATACCTGCAGCAACAGCAAACCATACCTGCAGCAGCAGCAAACCATACCTGCAGCTACAGCAAACTATACCTGCGGCAGCAGCAAACCATTCCTGCAGCATCAACAACAAACCATACCTGCAGCAGCAGCAAACCATACCTGCAGCTACAGCAAACCATTCCTGCAGCTACAGCAAACCATACATGCAGCAGCAGCAAACCATACCTGCAGCAGCAACAACAAACCATACCTGCAGCAGTAGCAAACCATACCTGCAGAAGCAACAACAAACCATACCTGCAGCAGCAGCAAACCATACCTGCAGCTACAGCAAACCATACCTGCAACAGCAACAAACCATACCTGCAGCTACATTAAACCATACCTGCAGCAGCAGCAAACCATACCTGCAGCTACAGCAAACCATACCTACAGCAGCAAACCATACCTGCAGCAGCAGCAAACCATACCTGCAGCAGCAGCAAACCATTCCTGCAGCAGCAACGACACATACATGCAGCAGCGAACCATACCTGCAGCAGCAGCAAACCATTCCTGCAGCAGCAGCAAACCATACCTGCAGCAGGAGCAAACC
Source organism: Odontesthes bonariensis (assembly GCF_027942865.1). Lineage (NCBI taxonomy): Eukaryota > Metazoa > Chordata > Actinopteri > Atheriniformes > Atherinopsidae > Odontesthes > Odontesthes bonariensis. The sequence continues at coordinate 1,830,316 of NC_134517.1, read as the reverse complement.
ATACCTGCAGCAGCAACAAAACATACCTGCAGCTGCAGCAAACCATACCTGCAGCAGCAGTAAACCATTCCCGCAGCAGCAGCAAACCATACCTGCAGCTACAGCAAACCATACCTGCAACTGCAACAAACCATACCTGCAGCAACAAACCATACCTGCAGCAGCAAACCATACCTGAAGCAGCAGCAAACCATACCTGCAGCAGCAGCAAACCATACCTGCAGCAGCAGCAAACCATACCTGCAGCATCAACAAACCATACCTGCAGCAGCAGCAAACCATACCTGCAGCAGCAACAAACCATACCTGCAGCTACAGCAAACCATACCTGCGGCAGGAAACAATACCTGCAGCAGCAAACCATATATGCAGCAGCAGCAAACCATACCTGCAGCAGCAGCAAACCATACCTGCAGCAGCAAACCTTACCTGCAGCAGCGGGAAACCATACCTGCAGCAGAAAACCATACCTGCAGCAGCAGCAAACCATACCTACAGCAGCAGCAAAGCATACCTGCAGCTACAGCAAACTATACCTGCGGCAGCAGCAAACCATTCCTTCAGCAGCAACAACAAACCATACCTGCAGCAGCAGCAAACCATACCTGCAGCAGCAACAAACCATACCTGCAGCAGCAACAAACCATACCTGCAGCAGCAAATCATACCTGCAGCAGCAGAAAACCATACCTGCAGCAGCAACAAACCATACCTGCAGAAGCAGCAAACCATACCTGCAGCTACAGCAAACCATACCTGCAGCAGCAGCAAACCATACCCACAGCAGCAGCAATCCATACCTGCAGCTACAGCAAACCATACCTGCAGCAGCAAACCATACCTACAGAAGCAGCAAACCATTCCTGCAGCAGCAGCAAACCATACCTGCGGCAGGAAACCATACCTGCAGCAGCAGCAAACCATACCTGCAGATACAGCAAATCATACCTGCGGCAGCAGCAACCTAAACCTGCAGCTACAGCAAACCATACCTGCAGCAGCAACAAACCATACCTGCAGCTGCAGCAAACCATACCTGCAGAGGCAACAAACCATACCTGCAGCTTCAGCAAACCATACCTGCAGCAGGAAACCATACCTGCAGCAGGAAACCATACCTTTAGCAGCAGCAAACCATACCTGCAGCAGCAGCAAACCATACCTGCAGCATCAACAAACCATACCTGCAGCAGCAAACCATACCTGCAGCAGCAGCAAACCATACCTGCAGCAGCAGCAAACCATACCTGCAGCAGCAGCAGCAAACCATACCTGCAGCAGCAACAAACCATACCTGCAGAAGCAAAGCATACCTGCAGCAGCAGCAAACCATACTTGCAGCAGCAGCAAAGCATACCTGCAGCAGCAACAAACCATACCTGCAGCAGCAATAAAGCATACCTGCAGCAGCAGCAAACCATACCTGCAGCTACAGCAAACCATACCTGCGGCAGCAGCAAACCATACCTGCAGCTACAGCAAACCATACCTGCGGCAGCAGCAATCTATACCTGCAGCTACAGCAAACCATACCTGCAGCAGCAACAAACCATACCTGCAGCTGCAGCAAACCATACCTGCAGAGGCAACAAACCATACCTGCAGCTGCAGCAAACCATACCTGCAGAGGCAACAAACCATACCTGCAGCTTCAGCAAACCATACCTGCAGCAGGAAACCATACCTGCAGCAGGAAACCATACCTTTAGCAGCAGCAAACCATACCTGCAGCAGCAGCAAACCATACCTGCAGCATCAACAAACCATACCTGCAGCAGCAAACCATACCTGCAGCAGCAGCAAACCATACCTGCAGCAGCAGCAAACCATACCTGCAGCAGCAGCAGCAAACCATACCTGCAGCAGCAACAAACCATACCTGCAGAAGCAAAGCATACCTGCAGCAGCAGCAAACCATACTTGCAGCAGCAGCAAAGCATACCTGCAGCAGCAACAAACCATACCTGCAGCAGCAATAAAGCATACCTGCAGCAGCAGCAAACCATACCTGCAGCTACAGCAAACCATACCTGCGGCAGCAGCAAACCATACCTGCAGCTACAGCAAACCATACCTGCGGCAGCAGCAATCTATACCTGCAGCTACAGCAAACTATACCTGCAGCAGCAGCAAACCATACCTGCAGCAGCAGCAAACCATACCTGCAGCAGCAGCAAACCATACCTGCAGCTACAGCAAACCATACCTGCAGCAGCAGCAAACCATACCTGCAGCAGCAGAAAACCATACCTGCAGCAGCAGCAAACCATACCTGCAGCTACAGCAAACCATACCTGCGGCAGGAAACAATACCTGCAGCAGCAAACCATATATGCAGCAGCAGCAAACCATACCTGCAGCAGCAGCAAACCATACCTGCAGCAGCAAACCTTACCTGCAGCAGCGGGAAACCATACCTGCAGCAGAAAACCATACCTGCAGAAGCAGCAAACCATACCTACAGCAGCAGCAAAGCATACCTGCAGCTACAGCAAACTATACCTGCGGCAGCAGCAAACCATTCCTGCAGCAGCAACAACAAACCATACCTGCAGCAGCAGCAAACCATACCTACAGCAGCAACAAACCATACCTGCAGCAGCAACAAACCATACCTGCAGAAGCAGCAAACCATACCTGCAGCTACAGCAAACCATACCTGCAGCAGCAGCAAACCATACCCCCAGCAGCAGCAATCCATACCTGCAGCTACAGCAAACCATACCTGCAGCAGCAGCAAACCATACCTGCAGCAGCAGCAAACCATACCTGCAGCTACAGCAAACCATACCTGCGGCAGCAGCAAACCATACCTGCAGCAGCAGAAAACCATACCTGCAGCAGCAACAAACCATACCTGCAGAAGCAGCAAACCATACCTGCAGCTACAGCAAACCATACCTGCAGCAGCAGCAAACCATACCCCCAGCAGCAGCAATCCATACCTGCAGCTACAGCAAACCATACCTGCAGCAGCAAACCATACCTACAGAAGCAGCAAACCATTCCTGCAGCAGCAGCAAACCATACCTGCGGCAGGAAACCATACCTGCAGCAGCAGCAAACCATACCTGCAGCTACAGCAAATCATACCTGCGGCAGCAGCAACCTAAACCTGCAGCTACAGCAAACCATACCTGCAGCAGCAACAAACCATACCTGCAGCTGCAGCAAACCATACCTGCAGAGGCAAAAAACCATACCTGCAGCTTCAGCAAACCATACCTGCAGCAGGAAACCATACCTTTAGCAGCAGCAAACCATACCTGCAGCAGCAGCAAACCATACCTGCAACAGCAACAAACCATACCTGCAGCAGCAAACCATTCCTGCAGCAACAGCAAACCATACCTGCAGCAGCAGCAAACCATACCTGCAGCAGCAGCAGCAAACCATACCTGCAGCAGCAACAAACCATACCTGCAGAAGCAAAGCATACCTGCAGCAGCAGCAAACCATACTTGCAGCAGCAGCAAAGCATACCTGCAGCAGCAACAAACCATACCTGCAGCAGCAATAAAGCATACCTGCAGCAGCAGCAAACCATACCTGCAGCTACAGCAAACCATACCTGCGGCAGCAGCAATCTATACCTGCAGCTACAGCAAACTATACCTGCAGCAGCAGCAAACCATACCATGCAGCAGCAGCAAACCATACCTGCAGCAGCAACAAACCATACCTGCAGCAGCAAACCATACCTGCAGCAGCAGCAAACCATACCTGCAGCAGCAGCAAACCATACCTGCAGCAGCAGCAAAGCATACCTGCAGCAGCAGCAAACCATACCTGCAGCAGCAACAAAGCATACCTGCAGCAGCAGCAAACCATACCTGCAGCAGAATAAACCATACCTGCAGCAGCAAACCATACCTGCAGTAGCAGCAAACCATACCTCCAGCTACAGCAAACCATACCTGATGCAGCAGCAATCCATACCTGCAGCTACAGCAAACCATACATGCAGCAGCAAACCATTCCTGCAGCAGCAAACCATACCTGCAGCAGCAGCAAACCATTCCTTTAGCAGCAACAAACCATACCTGTAGCAGCAGCAAACCATACCTGCAGCTACATTAAACCATACCTGCGGCAGCAGCAAAACATACCTGCAGCAGCAACAAACCAAACCGTCAGCTGCAGCAAACCATACCTACAGCAGCAAAAAACCATACCTGCAGCTTCAGCAAACCACACCTGCAGCAGGAAACCATACCTGCAGCAGCAGCAAACCATACCTGCAGCAGCAGCAAACCATACCTGCAGCAGCAACAAACCATACCTGCAGCAGCAAACCATACCTGCAGAAGCAGCAAACCATACCTGCAGCAGCAGCAAACCATACCTGCAGCAGCAACAAACCATACCTGCAGTAGCAAACCATGCCTGCAGCAGCAGAAAACGATACCTGCAGCAGAAAACCATACCTGCAGCAGCAGCAAACCATACCTGCAGCAGCAGCAAAGCATACCTGCAGCTACAGCAAACTATACCTGCGGCAGCAGCAAACCATTCCTGCAGCAGCAACAACAAACCATACCTGCAGCAGCAGCAAATCATACCTGCAGCTACAGCAAACCATACCTGCAGCTACAACAAACCATACCTGCAGCAGCAGCAAACCATACCTGCAGCTACAGCAAATCATACCTGCAGCAGCAAATCATACCTGCAGCATCAGCAAACCATACCTGCAGCAGCAACAAACCATACCTGCAGAAGCAGCAAACCATACCTGCGGCAGCAGCAAACCATACATGCGGCAGCAGCAAACCATACCTGCAGCAGCAGCAAAGCATACATGCGGCAGCAGCAAACCATACCTGCAACAGCAGAAAACCATACTTGCGGCAGCAGCAAACCATACCTGCGGCAGCAGCAAACCATACCTGCAGCTACATTAAACCATACTTGCAGCAGCAGCAAACCATACCTGCAGCAGCAGAAAACCATACATGCAGCAGCAGCAAACCATGCCTGCAGCTACAGCAAACCATACCTGCGGCTGTAAACAATACCTGCAAGCAGCAAACCATACCTGCAGCAGCAAACCTTACCTGCAGCAGCAGCAAAGCATACCTGCAGCAGCAGCAAACCATACCTGCAGCAGCAACAAACCATACCTGCAGCAGCAGCAAACCATACCTGCAGCAGCAAACCATACCTGCAGCAGCAGCAAACCATACCTGCAGCTACAGCAAACCATACCTGCAGCAGCAGCAAACCATACCTGCAGCAGCAGCAAACCATGCCTGCAGCTACAGCAAACCATACCTGCGGCAGGAAACCATACCTGCGGCAGCAAACCATACCTGCAGCAGCAGCAAGCCATACCTGCGGCAGCAGCAAACCATACCTGCAGCAGAAAACCATACCTGCAGCAGCAGCAAACCATACCTGCAGCAGCAGCAAACCATACCTGCAGCAGCAGCAAACCATACCTGCAGCTACAGCAAAGCATACCTGCAGCAGCAAACAATACCTGCGGCAGCAGCAAAGCATACCTGCAGCAGCAGCAAAGCATACCTGCAGCAGCAGCAAACCATACCTGCAGCAGCAACAAACCGTACCTGCAGCAGCAGCAAACCATACCTGCAGCAGCAACAAACCGTACATGCAGCTACAGCAAACCATACCTGCAGCAGCAGCAAACCGTACCTGCAGCAGCAACAAACCATACCTGCAGCTACAGCAAAGCATACCTGCAGCAGCAGCAAACCATACCTGCAGCAGCAGCAAACCATACCAGCGGCAGCAGCAAACCATACATGCGGCAGCAGCAAACCATACCTGCAGCAGCAGCTAAGCATACCTGTAGCAGCAGCAAACCATACCTGCAGCAGCAACAAACCGTACCTGCAGCAGCAGCAAACCATACTTGCAGCAGCTATCAAACCGTACATGCAGCTGCAGCAAACCATACCTGCAGCAGCAACAAACCGTACCTGCAGCAGCAGCAAACCATACCTGCATCAGCAACAAACCGTACATGCAGCTGCAGCAAACCATACCTGCAGCAGCAGCAAACCGTACCTGCAGCAGCAGCAAACCATACCTGCAGCTACAGCAAACCATACCTGCAGCAGCAGCAAACCATTCCTGCAGCAGTAGCAAACCATACCTGCAGCAGCAGCAAACCATACCTGCAGCAGCAGCAAACCATACCTGCAGCTACAGCAAACCTTACCTGCAGCAGCAGCAAACCATACCTGCAGCTACAGCAAACCTTACCTGCAGCAGCAGCAAACCATACCTGCGGCAGGAAACCATACCTGCAGCAGCAAACCATAACTGCAGCAGCAGCAAACCATACCTGCAGCAGCAAACCATACCTGCAGCAGCAGCAAAGCATACCTGCAGCAGCAGCAAAGCATACCTGCGGCAGCAGTAAACCATACCTGCAGCAGCAAACCATACCTGCAGCAGCAGCAAAGCATACCTGCAGCAGCAGCAAACCATACCTGCGGCAGCAGCAATCCATAACTACAGCAGCAGCAAAGCACACCTGCAGCAGCAGCAAACCATACCTGCATTAGCAACAAACCATACCTGCAGCAGCAAACCATTCCTGCAGAAGCAGCAAACCATACCTGCAGCAGCAGCAAACCATACCTGCAGCAGCAGCAAACCATACCTGCAGCTACAGCAAAGCATACCTGCAGCAGCAAACAATACCTGCAGCAGCAGCAAAGCATACCTGCAGCAGCAGCAAAGCATACCTGCAGCAGCAGCAAACCATACCTGCAGCAGCAACAAACCGTACATGCAGCTACAGCAAACCATACCTGCAGCAGCAGCAAACCGTACCTGCAGCAGCAACAAACCATACCTGCAGCTACAGCAAAGCATATCTGCAGCAGCAGCAAACCATACCTGCGGCAGCAGCAAACCATACATGCGGCAGCAGCAAAGCATACCTGCAGCAGCAGCAAACCATACCTGCAGCAGCAACAAACCGTACATGCAGCTGCAGCAAACCATACCTGCAGCAGCAACAAACCGTACCTGCAGCAGCAGCAAACCATACCTACATCAGCAACAAACCGTACATGCAGCTGCAGCAAACCATACCTGCAGCAGCAGCAAACCGTACCTGCAGTAGCAGCAAACCATACCTGCAGCTACAGCAAACCATACCTGCAGCAGCAGCAAACCATTCCTGCAGCAGTAGCAAACCATACCTGCAGCAGCAGCAAACCATACCTGCAGCTACAGCAAACCTTACATGCAGCAGCAGCAAACCATACCTGCGGCAGGAAACCATACCTGCAGCAGCAAACCATAACTGCAGCAGCAGCAAACCATACCTGCAGCAGCAAACCATACCTGCAGCTACAGCAAAGCATACCTGCAGCAGCAAACAATACCTCCAGCAGCAGCAAAGCATACCTGCAGCAGCAGCAAAGCATACCTGCAGCAGCAGCAAACCATACCTGCAGCAGCAGCAAACCATACCTGCAGCAGCAGCAAACCATACCTGCAGCTACAGCAACGCATACCTGCAGCAGCAAACAATACCTGCAGCAGCAGCAAAGCATACCTGCAGCAGCAGCAAAGCATACCTGCAGCAGCAGCAAACCATACATGCAGCAGCAACAAACCGTACCTGCAGCAGCAGCAAACCATACCTGCAGCAGCAACAAACCGTACATGCAGCTACAGCAAACCATACCTGCAGCAGCAGCAAACTGTACCTGCAGCAGCAACAAACCATACCTGCAGCTACAGCAAAGCATACCTGCAGCAGCAGCAAACCATACCTGCAGCAGCAGCAAACCATACCTGCGGCAGCAGCAAACCATACATGCGGCAGCAGCAAACCATACCTGCAGCAGCAGCAAAGCATACCTGCAGCAGCAGCAAACCATACCTGCAGCAGCAACAAACCGTACCTGCAGCAGCAGCAAACCATACCTGCAGCAGCCATCAAACCGTACATGCAGCTGCAGCAAACCATACCTGCAGCAGCAACAAACCGTACCTGCAGCAGCAGCAAACCTTACCTACATCAGCAACAAACCGTACATGCAGCTGCAGCAAACCATACTTGCAGCAGCAGCAAACCGTACCTGCAGCAGCAGCAAACCATACCTGCAGCTACAGCAAACCATACCTGCAGCAGCAGCAAACCATTCCTGCAGCAGTAGCAAACCATACCTGCAGCAGCAGCAAACCATACCTGCAGCAGCAGCAAACCATACCTGCAGCTACAGCAAACCTTACCTGCAGCAGCAGCAAACCATACCTGCAGCTACAGCAAACCTTACCTGCAGCAGCAGCAAACCATACCTGCGGCAGGAAACCATACCTGCAGCAGCAAACCATAACTGCAGCAGCAGCAAACCATACCTGCAGCAGCAAACCATACCTGCAGCAGCAGCAAAGCATACCTGCAGCAGCAGCAAACCATACCTGCGGCAGCAGCAAAGCATACCTGCAGCAGCAGCAAACCATACCTGCGGCAGCAGCAAACCATACCTGCAGCAGCAGCAAAGCATACCTGCAGCAGCAGCAAAGCATACCTGCGGCAGCAGCAAACCATACATGCGGCAGCAGCAAACCATACCTGCGGCAGCAGCAAACCATACCTGCGGCAGCAGCAAAGCATACCTGCAGCTACAGCAAACCATACCTGTGGCAGGAAACCATACCGGCTGCAGCAAACCATACCTGCAGCAGCAGCAAAGCATACCTGCAGCAGCAGCAAACCATACCTGCAGCAGCAGCAAAGCATACCTGCAGCAGCAGCAAACCATACCTGCAGCAGCAACAAACCATACCTGCAGCATCAAACCATTCCTGCAGCAGCAGCAAACCATACCTGCAGCAGCAGCAAACCATACCTGCAGCAGCAGCAAACCATACCTGCAGCTACAGCAAAGCATACCTGCAGCAGCAAACAATACCTGCAGCAACAGCAAAGCATACCTGCAGCAGCAGCAAAGCATACCTGCAGCAGCAGCAAACCATACCTGCAGCAGCAACAAACCGTACCTGCAGCAGCAGCAAACCATACCTGCAGCAGCAACAAACCGTACATGCAGCTACAGCAAACCATACCTGCAGCAGCAGCAAACCGTACCTGCAGCAGCAACAAACCATACCTGCAGCTACAGCAAAGCATATCTGCAGCAGCAGCAAACCATACCTGCGGCAGCAGCAAACCATACCTGCGGCAGCAGCAAACCATACATGCGGCAGCAGCAAACCATACCTGCAGCAGCAGCAAAGTATACCTGCAGCAGCAGTAAACCATACCTGCAGCAGCAACAAACCGTACCTGCAGCAGCAGCAAACCATACCTGCAGCAGCAACAAACCGTACATGCAGCTGCAGCAAACCATACCTGCAGCAGCAACAAACCGTACCTGCAGCAGCAGCAAACCATACCTACATCAGCAACAAACCGTACATGCAGCTGCAGCAAACCATACCTGCAGCAGCAGCAAACCGTACCTGCAGCAGCAGCAAACCATACCTGCAGCTACAGCAAACCATACCTGCAGCAGCAGCAAACCATTCCTGCAGCAGTAGCAAACCATACCTGCAGCAGCAGCAAACCATACCTGCAGCAGCAGCAAACCATACCTGCAGCTACAGCAAACCTTACCTGCAGCAGCAGCAAACCATACCTGCAGCTACAGCAAACCTTACCTGCAGCTACAGCAAACCATACCTGCGGCAGGAAACCATACCTGCAGCAGCAAACCATAACTGCAGCAGCAGCAAACCATACCTGCAGCAGCAAACCATACCTGCAGCAGCAGCAAAGCATACCTGCAGCTACAGCAAACCATACCTGCGGCAGCAGCAAACCATACCTGCAGCAGCAAAGCATACCTGCAGCAGCAGCAAAGCATACCTGCAGCAGCAGCAAAGCATACCTGCGGCAGCAGCAAACCATACCTGCGGCAGCAGCAAACCATACCTGCGGCAGCAGCAAACCATACCTGCGGCAGCAGCAATCCATACCTGCAGCAGCAGCAAAGCATACCTGCAGCTACAGCAAACCATTCCTGTGGCAGGAAACCATACCGGCTGCAGCAAACCATACCTGCAGCAGCAGCAAAGCATACCTGCAGCAGCAGCAAACCATACCTGCAGCAGCAGCAAAGCATACCTGCAGCAGCAGCAAACCATACTTGCAGCAGCAGCAAAGCATACCTGCAGCAGCAGCAAACCATACCTGCAGCAGCAACAAACCATACCTGCAGCAGCAAACCATTCCTGCAGCAGCAGCAAAGCATACCTGCAGCAGCAGCAAACCATACATGCGGCAGCAACAAACCATATCTGCGGCAGCAGCAAACCATACCTGCAGCAGCAGCAAACCATACCTGCAGCAGCAATAAAGCATACCTGCGGCAGTAGCAAAGCATACCTGCGGCAGCAGCAAACCATACCTGCGGCAGCAGCAAAGCATACCTGCGGCAGCAGCAAACCATACTTGCAGCAGCAGCAAAGCATACCTGCGGCAGCAGCAAACCATACCTGCAGCAGCAGCAAAGCACAGGCAGCCAGGAAGAGGGCAGAGAGCGGATTTGAGAGCCTCTGCTTCTATAGGCTGCAACGTTTCAATGACATGTCACGAGGTTCTGGAAAGATGTGATGAAAGATTCATAAGTTCTTAGAAAAAGACGACCACCCTGCAATGAGAACACTACAATGTTCAATGAATAGTCTACAAAAAGTGTGGTTAAAGTACAACAGTGTTGAAGTGTTCGCTCTCACCCTGCTGTCCTCATATTTATCCGCATGAATCAGTTAGTACAACTGAATGAAAATAATCTAGCATAACTAATGTGGGACAGAATTACTTCCTTTCTCTCATAAAGAATGGTCCAGTGTGTCCTATGCTGAAGGAGATAATAAAGGGAGCATGGGAACTCCTTTCCTTAGCATTTGGAGAATTCAAACAGCTCTTATTATGGCTGCCGCTTGGATACTTTTGGGTTTTTTCACTCGATTAGGAAGATTCCTAAGCACAATACACTATTTGAACAAACCCCAGCTGTGACTGAAGGGCAAAGTAAAACTAACAAGAATTAACAAATGAGAAAGGTTTTCTAAATAAAACACAAAACAAGTGTTACCTCTACTGAGGTAGAAGAAAACCAAGATAAAACCTAAAGAAACCAGGCCATCTAAACAAATGCTAACCGTAACCACTAAGAAATCCCTCCAAATGCTTTCCTCATGATCAATGTGATCATCTGCTATGTTATGAGGATAGCAACTCCCACAACCTCACACTACCTCAGTAACATACGTTCCGTAGGTTGGACATTAAACTCTGTGCACGTGGCCCTTTTTCTCTGTCGCACAATCACACAACGATGAACACAACAAGGTTGATATGTGACTCAGTGGGCTTGGGATCAAGCCTCCAATCTTAAGCTGCAGAATGCCCTTGCAGTCATTGCCATCCCCTCACTGCTGTATCTAAGGGAGAAAGACGGATACGTGTAAACCTGAGCAATGATATCTGCACGGCCAGATACCATGAAAGAGAAATGAGAAAATACTCACTGACCCTTTGAGGATAACGTAAAAACAACTTTGAGCTTCCATCCACTTTCACACACACATGCATGATGCTCAGGTGAGCTACTCAATGGGACTCCTGCCAACCCAATTAAGATTCTTAAACGAGGCCTCCCAGCTTCCTACATCCCCTTCTACGCTCACTGGACAGGCGGGCTGCCAGAGACGAGTGAAACGAGGTTAAGACGGGAAACAACATGAAGTCGTAGAGAGTGCCCCAGTTGGCTGATTCCCCGTAGACATGTCTATGGCCTACATGTCATGTTACGGTATGAGACCTGTCTACTGTGACTCAACAGATGCCTCCACTCTATAGCTTTCCCTTACATGTCTTTGCTTACCAAAGCTACAGCTTGATTATTATAAAAGATCTTTTGTTCTCATTTTTTACCTTAAAATACCCGGTAACACACAATGGGACATATGTGGGCTCATGTAATATGATAGGAGTCTATTTTCCTTGTGTGTTAGATACCGGCTGGGGCTGTTTTAGTCACTGCAGACTGATCTTTCTCAGCCATCAATCAAATTGAACCCTCAAGATATTTTTCCACCTGCATTCTTCAAGTGTATAAATGTTCTTCAAACATAATTAGCTTAGTAACATGTCTGTACAGTTGTACATAAGACACTGAGTGACAAAGTGTGGTCATTTGGAGCTCTGGATAAGGAGGATATAAGTGTTCTTTTGAAGACAATCCACTGTGTCGCTCCTGCAGATACTAAAGGGTGTTTTTACTGTAGGTCTGACACTGCTGACAGTACAAGGGTTGGTCTGTCACCATCATTCACCTGTCTGAGAATGATATCACCCTTCCCCCTCTAACACCCGTCACTTGTGAGCTCATCTAATGACACATCAAAGGACCTTTACTTCATCACCATAGCATTGTTGTGAGACCACAACAAAAGCAAGAAAAAGTACAGAAACTCCCCAACCACTGACCTTTTCCCTTATAGAGACAAAAGGGAATAAAACTATCAGATGTGGTACACATGGCCCCTTATTTCAATTCCAAATGTCTGCCCTTTGAGCTCTTTTAAACCATACAACTGGATTACATCTGTCAGAGAACCAGTGGACCCTTTGGAGCCCACGAGATGCAGATCTAAGCGCTAACTGGGAGGTATCGCATCAAGGTTTAATTCCATTATCTGTCTGAATATATGCCAGGCTGGCAGAGGAAGACATGTCAGCAAAGAATGTCTCTGATCTCCTACATCTGCGTCATCTTAAGGTAACACCATGAGGACAGGTGTCTGAAAGCCCTCACACAACGTTCAGATTGTTTAAGTTGACAGTAACAGCTTCCAATGCTGCATGAACACACCTTTGTGTCAAAGGTTAAGGACCCTTGTAACAGGTTTGCTGCATTATTTAAAACCCTGGATTCTGAAGAAAAGGGGATTCAGTAACTCGGTAATTTACTGAAATGTAATTTTGATGTGGTTGGACGTCTCACTTTGGAGCTACGCTACATTTCATACATAACACTTTTTTTACTGGACTGAATTTATATCTCAGCTTCAGTTTAATGGATGACAGCAAACTGTTTGGCAGAAAATTAGCAGTTTTAATAATAAGACAATTTATTATCTACATTTTCAAGCAAAAACAACATTTATGGCACACTTTTGGGATAATGAAGGATGAAAAGTGAGTATTTTGCACAAGCAGAAAAGTCATCAGTTTTGTAACATGAGTCACAAAAAGGAGGACTGAAAGCAAGCAACGTGGGAGAAAGATTCAGAGATGAGGGAGAGTTTATTCCTTTCTCCTCGTCTGTTGTCCTTCTATTCTTTGAGGCTCAGACCAGCGATGTATATCTGGATCTGGCGTACATATTTTGAAATGATCCATCCCCAGGGTTCCTCAAACTGCTCCTCTGTGTTTAGGCAAGCTTGAAAGAGAGCTGATAGTATTCAAAGTTCCATGACAAGAGAGTGACGCACACAGTCGCTGGGTTTTATCTCAGCATCAGCAGCTGGGAGCGCAGTTTCAACGCATGCCCACCATCTCATGTTGCTGCAGCAGCCCCGCCAGATGCAAAATGGGCCATGAGCAGCGCTTCATAAGTCAATGGCAAGGTGATCTACGTGTGCGTGAAGTACTGTACAATGACACTCCAGAGTCCAGTGCATGGTGTCACTTTAAGAGATGCCTGGAAGGTCTTTAAGTTTATTCAGTCAGAAAGAAAGGCATCACTACTTTTTATAACAGAATGTGTTTAAGTCATAGAGCAACATTTGAGCTATAAGATGCTTTTCTGGATTATTGTCTGGAAAAGTAACAAATAACGGCTGCAGAGTTGGACTTTAAAACTCAGTGGATGTCAATAAAAAGTTGTGTGTCAATCTCTTCCTAATTTAAATCATCAGATCTGACAAACAATGACCAATCTGTTGGTTTCCTTAGCTTGGAAATTGTTTTTGAATTCATATATGAATTAATTGGACACATTTTTTTATTGAATTCATTGGATTTGATTGGATTACTATTACAATGAATTGGACTCTAATCGTCTTGAATTGGACTGTATCATTGAAGTGCTTTGAGAAGACATTTGTTGTGATTTGACGCTTTATAAATAAACTGAATTGAACTGAAGTGAATTGTTTGTGTGTACACTTTACATAGCTTTGGAATTTGGGTTGTATTTAGTTGTGTGTTTCTGGGTTAGGTCTGAGTTCAGTTTACTTCAGTTTATCTATATTGCACCAATTCACAACAAAAGTAAATCAAAGCACTTTAAAGATAAAGTCGTTTTTTTTTTATATTGCATGATGCCCCACGTGTTAGGCCCCTGAGCCTGTGCCTTCTCAGAAAGCCATCTAGTACTGAGGCGTTATTTCAGCTAAAGTGAACAAATGAGAGCACATGTCACTAAGTTCTCCTTACATGTGCTATTTGAGCTATTCTAAAGCTAGAGATTATGATCGCTACAATGAAAAGCCACACATGCATGAAGATGCCAAGAAAAGAAAGAAAAGAGTGAGAGAGCTTGAGTGAAGTTAAAAAGCTGCATACCTTGTTGCCTCTATACACTCTGCCAGTACCTGCATGAAGAAGATGTGCTGGTCAGACTGTATACATACATAACTATATATATATATATATACATTTGTACAGAAATGTCCAGCAGAGCACCTCAGTACGACCACTGGAAGAACTGACCAAAATTGCCACGAGTAGAACATGAGCACCCGGTATCTATAGGAGTGGAAAATGCTGAAGTGATCAGTAGCACAACAGGGTCCCAGACTTTATCAGAGTCCATAAGCTGCACCAGACTTGTTGTTCCATATATTGTTGTGCTGGTTGTGCCAGTGAACATTTGCATCTTACAGGATGTGATAGTGGGTTAGGAGTCAGATACAGTATGTGCATCACAGCATTACTCTGAGTACTTAATTACTGTTGTTAAATCCCCTTTAACAGTCAAATCAGTCTGTCAATGAAATGGAAAATTCTTTAAAAAAAATCTTTAGAATAAGATGACACCCAGTGGTCATCATGTTACTTTGTCCCTAATCCAGCCACACACCTCCATCGCTTTATATTCAAATTCAAATTCGAATTCAAAAATACTTTATTTATCCCAGAGGGAAATTAAATGTTGATGTAACTCAATTAAATCAAGGAGTTATTATAGATGCTGATGGCTGTGGGCAGGAAAGATTTCCTGTAGCGGTCCGTTTTGCATCCAAACTGAAGAAGCCTTTGACTGAAGAGACTCTGTTTTCCAATAACAGTCTCATGGAGAGGATGTTCAGGGTTGTCCATAATTAATATATATTATAAATAATTAATAATAATAAATAAATAATAAATAATTAATCTGAGTTAGGAACTTTTACATGTTGATATGTGAGGTAGTGGCCCTTCGTGTGATTAGTTCAGGTGCATTATATTAGATGAGCTTCCATCAGATAGCTTGATAGGCAAAAGTGATGACAACAATAAGAAGTAAGCTCATAACAAAAAGAAAAGATGTTAAAAAGCCGTTATACGGGACACCAAACTAAAACAGATCACTGGTTCCTCCCAGTGGCTGCTGCAGGTATTACACCTGACACTTTGTAACACTGATTGAAATGTTACATCAGAAAGAAACAGTAAAATCACATTTATTAGTTCCATAAAAAACCACTGGCTGGGGCTATAAACCTGTCTTTGATGTGTGATTTTGTTGCTCCTCTTTTCCGTAACAGCAGGGGAACTTTTTACTGGATCATTTGGAGACATCACAGAACTCAATCGCTGATTCCTCCCCTGAGAGAGACTGTTACTCTGTCATTAGTGGTCAGGGTGTATGTTGACGTCTGATGCTCTTCCACAAGCTGTGTGCTGCAAGCTACCGTGGCTCAAGGCGCCACACGCACAAGTCGGGACACTTGTGGCTGTTTTCCCGCTAGCCCAGTTAACTGTGGCTGCTGTGGTGAGGCCTGACCGAACCTATGTGGACCGCTGCTGAATCTGCAGCCAACTGCGGCCTGGATCTCAATTGAGCAGAATGACTTTCTCATGGCCCTGACAAAGTAACTAGACTGAGTTGACCATTAAAGGTCTTAAAGTTCAAAATGACTCATTCCCACCTGTTGAATTCTCAAAGCTTCAAACTTTTTTTCTTCCAGTCGAGCCAACAAAAAGTCTTGGCTGGATGTTATAGAGTGGGTCCTTTGAGGCTGACCATGAGTCACTGAAAGGGGACAACACCCTCCCCTCCCCCCCATGAGTTCCCTCCCATAGCTTTGAAGTGGTGGTAGATTGTGCACAAACAACATAAACCTCCCTGTGACAAACGCTGTGATTTAGTGCACAGGTCAAGGAAATGGCCTCAAAGACAGTTCCATTGGGTTTATTGGGTTGTTTTGCAGCTTTCATACCTCCGGATGAACACTCTTTTGTTGCAGGCACTTTGGGAATGCTGGAAATGAGGATTCCCAAAGAGAAGCCAGAACAAATGCCTGTCAGAGCTGCTAACCGAGGCTCGCACACACTGCATCAAGCCAAATGTCTTCACACAACACTCAATCTCTTCAATTGTACAGATTGTATCTTGGTTGACATTTGAATAATTTGTCTCTGAAGTCAAAGCCTGATTTCCCACAATCCAGTTTGATTTCATTTGAAGAAGACATCACATCTTATACATCACAATGCTGTCTATATTCACTGTCTGATTTAAGAGTACAAACTATGAGAAATTATTACTAACCTCTCTGATAAAGTCTCTGTGGTTCCACCTGTATGTGTGTCTGTGGGATAGTTTTTCAACTAGCTTAACCGTTCATCTTTTCTACTTTAGACGGGTGTGTGTGAAGCTGCTGAGCAGAGTGAGAGCAGTGCTATGGCCTTCAGATGAGGACTGGTCTCATTTTGGGCATCTCTGACATGCATTCATGCCTCAAATGTGCAACGTTGCTCCACACGTATAAGACACAGAGTTAAAAGCTGCACTGATGATATCTGTGTCTCTGTTTTTAGCTTGGATGTGCATCGTATATTCAGATTTTCCTTTGTTGGACATATACCTGTTGGAGTGTGCTACTGAGACGCTCTGCTCATGCTACTGCTAATGCTAGTGCTCACTGCCCTCGCCCTGCACTGGAGGAGCTGCACAGTTCCCGGTGCCTCCAGACACTAAATAACATCATGAAGGACATTTCTCACCCTGGACACCCACTCTTCAAACTGCTCCCATCAGGGAGACGGGGCCGAATTTTAAAAACAAGGACAAATGGACTAAAGAACAGTTTTTATCCCACGCTAAGTCGCTACACTTAACGCTGCCAATACATTCATTTTTCATTTTTCAAGTGTGTGTCATTTATTCATCTGTTATATGCTTTTTTTCCTTTTTTTTTAATGCACTGACTGGATGACGCTTTTTAGTTTTCTTGTCCACGCTACATTGACAATAAAGATAAGTGTAATGGTAAATTGTAATGTTGAATCCAATAGATTGAGGACTCCTACAGGGGCAGGTCTGTAGGCCAACAGCACATGACACAGGTGAAGGAAATAATGCTTTAATGGGCATTTTACTTAAATACCTGATGTAAAATGAATGAATTAAAGAGGCTGTGGAGCATTTACACATTTACCCCTCACTTTTCCTGCCCTGATGCCCTGTGTTAGATAATATATCAGACAGTGCTGAGAAGATTTCTTTGATTGCTCTCAGTTACATAAGTGTAAAACATTATCTCATCCCCAGAATGACAGGTCTTTACCCTTTGAAGTTACGGCCTGTTTGAGGGCTATTTGTTTTTACATTCATGTGAAATAGTTCAATTCAATTCAATTCATTTTTATTTATATAGCGCCAAATACAACAAATGTCATCTCAAGGCACTTAGATAGTAAGTCCAATTCAAGCCAATTGGAATTCAATTAATTAATAATAATCATAATTCATAAAATAATCCAATTCGTTCATATAGAGCCAATTCAAAAACAATTTCCTAGCTAAGAAAACCAACAGATTGCACTGAAAACTTTTTGTTTTTCGGTCCAATCTCCCGGCCTGAGCGTGCCTGAGGCGACTGTGGAGAGAAACGACTCCCTTTTAACAGGAAGAAACCTCTGGCAGAACCAGACTCAGGAAGGGTGGCCATCCGCCTCCACCAGCTGGGGTTTGAGAAGACAGAAAGGGGGGGGGGGCCGCGGCAGCGGCGGCACTGTAACACCATTCAAAGGATATCTGTTGGAACAGGGAAACACAAGTTAATGACCACAATAATGTCACATATACACAAAGAGAGTAAAGTGAGGAAAGGTGTGTCAGATGAGGCCCCCCAGCAGTCTGGGCCTATAGCAGCTTAACTATGGGATGTTTCAGGATTACCTGAGCCATCCCTATTCAAGGTAAACACAAGAAACTTGTGCTAACGAAAAAATAAATAATAAAATAAAGGAGCAGACTCAGTGAGTAATTCCCTATACTCCCTATATAGATCTGCTCCTCACACCACAACAACCATCTTTTTACAGCCACAAGCTACCTCAGCCTCTCACCAACTGCACACCAGTCACAGCGGGGTGGGGATGCAAACCCTGGTTCTAGTAATAGTCTGAAAGTCTTTTTAATTCCAAGGTTTTACTGTACAGAGCATAAATAATCTGGTCCATACGGGGTCATAGAAGATGAACAACAACACATGACATATTACACTGTCATTATGTACTGAACAAAAACTGAGACAAAACAGAAATTCAATTCAATTCAGTTTTATTTATAAAGCGCCAAATCACAACAAATGTCATCTCAAGGCACTACAGTGATAGTCCAATTCAAGCCAATTAGAGTCCAATTAATTGTAATCATAATCCAATCAAATCCAATTCATTAAATTCAAAATTAGTTCAATTCATTCATTTAGAGCCAATTCAAAAACAATTTCCCAGCTAAGGAAACCAACAGATTGCACTGAAACTTCTCTTCGGTCCAATCAGCCGTCCTGAGCGCACACGAGGCGACTGTGGGCCCCGTCCTGAGCGTGCAATGTGGGGGAGAAAAAAAATCCTTTTTTTTTTTACCCCATGTCCTGTCCAGCATTATGGCAGCAGAATTGTAATCTGAATACCGTTTATGCCAAACACATTTGCTTTGCCAAGGGAAGCTTTATGAATGTAAAGCTCCCCTTGATGCCCAACTCCTTATTTATTCATTTATGTCCCACCGGACCGGGGGACAGGGAAAGAGGGAGAGCAAAGAAAAAAAAAAGGAACAGAAATAGGAAGAGACAATCATAGAAAACAATGAAAAATCAGACAACCAGCTGCTCCACCTATAAAAACAAAACTGAAGACAATCCACGGCTTTTGTGGGGAATCCAGCCTGAGAGCCACCAGGAGCACCTGTAAGCAGACAAGCAGAGAACAAACACACAAACAAACAAACAAACAAACAAACAAGCAGAGAACAAACACACAAACAAACAAAAAAAAAAACACAAGCAGCAGCAATCACATATAATACAACTGTGGATACAGATGACCTCATGTGTGAGTGCATGAACATGCAATACACATAGATAATAACTGTGCTTAATTATGAGTGTATAAGTGTATAGGGACCCCCCCCCAGCAATCAGAAGCAGGCCGAGAGGGCCCCCAGACCCAGGCCACCAACAGCCCCCAAGCAGCACAGAACCCGGGAAGCCCACCGCAGGGACAACCATGCATCCACCCAGAAGACAGCAGAGGAAGCCCCCGGACAGAGCCCCCACAAGCATCGGGCAGAGCCCCCCCGGTGACCAGAGCAGGGCACCCCCAGGGCGCAAGGCAGCGCCCAGACACCAAGGCCCAGGCCCAGCACCACCACCCATGCCAGAGCGGTGCGGCCACCTGACCCAGAGCCAGCGGCCACCACCCCAGGGCCCCCAAGTGACCCCGCCCCACACCGCAAGACAGCTCCACCCACAAGCCCCCAAAACTGCAAAACCAGGCCAGACACACAGTCCCCCCCAGCAATGATCCACCCGGCCTCCACGACCCAAGAGACCACCAGAGGCCCAAAGCCACACAGCCTCCCCAGCACACCCAACTGCCCAGAGCGGCGGGACAGCAACACACCACCCCCACTATGTGCTAAAGCTAAACAGCGGGGACCAGAGAGAATGAAATTCAGCCAGTTGATGTTTTGAGGAGGCAGACATTGTTTCCATGCTAATATAATCTAAAAGAACATTTCTAAACATGTTAATACACAGATTCCTCTTTGCTTTCCAGTTCATGAGAATAGTTTTCTTTGCGCTACAAAGCACTGTGAGGCCCATGCTGATGTCGTCTCAGTCACCCACAAAACCACAAAAAACTCCCTTTTAACAGGATGAAACTTCCATCAGAACCAGAACCAGGAAGGGTGGCCATCTGCCTCCACCAGCTGAAGCAGTGAGGGAAAAACTAAGTGAACCCCATGAGCCAACAGCTTGTTCAATTTTATCCAAGCTGGAATCCTAAAACTTTGGTATCCAGAGGAGTTGATGGTGGACTCAATGACTGCAAGGTGCCCAAGTCCTGTGGCTGCAGAACCAGCCCAGATCATCAGCCCTCCACCACCGTGCTTTACAGCTGGTGTGAGGTGTTTGGTTTCCTCCAAACGTGCTGCTGTGCATTATGAGCAAACATCTCCACTTTGGTCTGCTCTGTCCAAAGGACATTGTTCCAGAAGTCTTGTGGTTTGTTCTTTGCAAACCTAAGCTGTGCTGCCATGTTCTTTTTAGAGAGAAGAGGCTTTCTCCTGCAGCCCTTCCACACAAGCCATCCATGTTCAGTCTGTTTCTAACTGTGCTATCATGACCTTTAACCTTTAACATGCTAACTGAGGCCTGCAGAGTCTGAGATGT
Source organism: Odontesthes bonariensis (assembly GCF_027942865.1). Classification (NCBI taxonomy): domain Eukaryota; kingdom Metazoa; phylum Chordata; class Actinopteri; order Atheriniformes; family Atherinopsidae; genus Odontesthes; species Odontesthes bonariensis. Next base: position 1,809,418 of record NC_134517.1, on the reverse strand, counting down.
AGCTCTTTGGGTTTCTGACCTTGGGGTGACCTTTAACCTTTAACATGCTAACTGAGGCCTGCAGAGTCTGAGATGTAGCTCTGGCTTTTTGACCTTGGGGTGACCTTTAACCTTTAACATGCTAACTGAGGCCTGCAGAGTCTGAGATGTAGCTCTTTGGGTTTCTGACCTTGGGGTGACCTTTAACCTTTAACATGCTAACTGAGGCCTGCAGAGTCTGAGATGTAGTTCTTGGGTTTCTGACCTTGGGGTGACCTTTAACCTTTAACATGCTAACTGAGGCCTGCAGAGTCTGAGACGTAGTTCTTGGGTTTCTGACCTTGGGGTGACCTTTAACCTTTAACATGCTAACTGAGGCCTGCAGAGTCTGAGATGTAGCTCTTGGGTTTCTGACCTTGGGGTGAACTTTAACCTTTAACATGCTAACTGAGGCCTGCAGAGTCTGAGATGTAGCTCTTGGGTTTCTGACCTTGGGGTGACCTTGCTGGGACGTCCTCTCCTGGGAAGATTGACAGCTGTCCTGAATGTTTTCCACCTGTGAATAATCTTTCTCTTTGTGGAACGATGGACTCCAGATAGTTTGGAAACGGCCTTCTAACCCTTCCCAGGTTGATGGGCAGCAGCAGCTGCTTCTATGAGATCATTGCTGATGTCTTTCCTCCTTGGCATTGTGTTAACACACACCTGAATGCTGCAGAGCAGCAAACTGACAGAACTTCTGCTTTTATAGAGCTGCTCACAATGATTGATGATCAGTTAACCAGAGCATTGATCCCCTCTGAGTTCCTGTGGAAGCAAGAAGGGTTCACTTAGTTTTTCACTCACTCACTCACTGCTGCTGTCTCAAATAATAATAATAAAATAATGTTCAAATAATGTTCAAATAATGACACAGTGTGATATGTCATGTGTTGTTGTTTACCTCATTTTAACACCTGGCGATGATTAACAGATGATTTTTATTATCTTTCTTCTTCACATGACTGAATAAACACTGCTGTCACTCAGCATCACCTGAGAAAATGACTTAGTATTTTACATACTATAATTAAAGTTCTTGATTATTTCTAATCAACTGTACTGACTGATCCTTTGATGAGAAATCAGCCGCAATATTTTGAAAAGTCATAAGAGGGCAGCATTTTCAAAGGAATTCAAGATACCAGCTCCTCTAATTGAACTGATTTCGTTTCCGTCCTGTGATGGACTGGCGGCCTGTACAGGGTGTACCCTCGCCCGATGACCGCTGGGATGGGCTCCAGCCCCCCCTGCGACCCGACAGACGGATTCAGCGGGTATAGAAAATGGATGGATGGATGATTTCCTTTTCAAATCAATAAATGTCTATGGAATACAGCATGAATTCACCAATTAAAAAATACCCTCAAAAATCCCTCAGATTTTTATCATTTGAAAGGTAGAACTGTTAATGTCTGCATTAAAAACATTATTATATGCACTTCTAGGATGTACAATATTTATTATATGTGTATATATATATATGATGCTTTATTGTTGGATAACATTAGTCATGAATTGAGTCAATAGTTGACTTAAAGAAGGTCTCTGGCCTCTCAGGTATGTGGTTTAACACATGAACAGTCTGACTGCACACCGATGACACGGGGAAAGCAGTTTGCTGCTGGGAGAAAACACTGCAGAGCTTTGATGAACTCAGATTGTCAGGAGCTCACTGATGGACAGATAATGGGACAAAGTGGGGACTGTATTCCAGCAGAGCTCTTAGCTTACCTCACCCCCCCTTAGGGAAGGTCTAAGGAGAAAGTATTCAAACCCCTTTAAAGCACATTTGTCATCATGAGCTATTAGCGATAACTTAGCTTAAAAAAAAAACTCTTTACGACTCTTTACGCAAAACTTACTATTTGGTGTATGAAACATGAAAACAATAACTTTTTGTCTTTCAACATGCTTTTCCTTTTTCAGCTGAAATAGAGAAATGAACGATTCAGGCGAACATTTGCATTTCTAACACGAATACCTTCACAAATCTAACTCTGAGATGAGAGTTCCTGCAGAGGATGGTGAGCTGTTCCACCTGCTGATTGGCTGGAAGCAGGGCTCTGACAGCAGAGCTGTTCCACCTGCTGATTGGCTGGAAGCAGGGCTCTGACAGCAGAGCTGCCAGTGGAAACAATAGAAAGGGTTCTAAAACTCAGCTCAGAGGGACACAACATGTTGGCTGTTCCCAGTCAGCTGGCTCTGAAATCTGGAGCAAGAACTAACAAAACGGGAAGCTTGTTAAAGGGAAACGTTGAGGCTAAAGAGTCGGGACAGAAACCTTTATTCCAGAGCAGAGCTCATCCATCAGCTGCTGTTCAAGAAACCTGGAACCTGATTGATGAAGAATGTTGTTTTTATTAGTGAAGTCCTCAAAGAATTCAGTTAGTGGTACTTCATCTGAGATAAAAAAAAATATTACACTTTTGTTTGATATGTTTTACAAATTATTTTTTTTATTTTTTTGCCAGGGGTTGTACACAAGAAAACACCCAGAACTGATGTGATGCACGTTTCAGTTCTGCTTCAGAACATTCCTCATCATATCTAAGGCCTGAGCCTTACTTCTAACTTTAGGAGGCATAACACTGTATAAACTCCTTTTCAGTGACTACCTGAGGACCTGGACCCACCTGCATCGGCAGATGTGTGTGAAGTGAACCTACTCCACACACATCTGCTCTTCGTAGTCTGTCTATAATGTTTCAGCAACTTGAATGAGCTGAGAAAAAAAAACAAAAGAATGTGGAATCCTTTTGTGTTACAGCTGAAGACGGTGATGAGTTATTATCAGCTGGAAACATGGGTAAGATACCCACGTGCATATCCAAACCTGTAATGTTTTTTGTCATGAGTCTTAATATGAGTGTTTGCTATGTTCCTGTAAGAAAAGTCTCCTGCTGCAGGACAGAATGATTCCATCGGTCCCCAAACTAAACACAACACAGTGAAGACATGAGCCAAATGCGTCTCAGATAATGCCCTAAAAAACTAAGGATTTTTTCAAAAGTATGCCCGATCCACAGACATTTAGGCAGAAATATAGATCTTCTCCTCACAGACGGGATCACAAAAGAATAGCACAGGTAATGTAATCAAACCATAATCTTTACTGTTTTGGTCAAACTTCTGATTTTTGGCATGTCCTCTACTCACCTCCTCATCTTTTTTTCTCCTCCCTCTTTCATCCCCTCACCAAAAGCTTTAGTGTCAGTACCATGCAGTTACATTCTTTCTCTTGCAGTCACCAAAAAAGCCCAACAAGCTCATTAAAATTCCTGCCTGTAGGAGTGTGGTGGCACGGGAGCGGAGGGCCGGAGGGCCGGTGAAACTGAAGGGGGCGTTCACCCTCACAAGGAGCCGGAGAGGAGGCTGGCTTCAGAGTGGGCACTCAGGCATGATGCAGTCACAGAGAGAGACAATAGGTGGCAGCACTTCCAGCCCTGACAGGGGCCCGGCTGGACAATTAGACTTTTTGATCTTTTCCTGTCTCCTGTTTCTGCCTTGGATTTGAACCAGTGGCATGGACACTCCAGGTCCAGGTCCAGGTCCTGCAGAGATGCTCAGAGGACTCTTTAACACCACTTCACCATCATCACTTCATTCAGCTCAGTTTCTGAGTTACTGACACTTTTGATTTGTTTTAATACTAAAAATGAATGAATAGATTAAGGATTAAAATTCTGTCTGGAAGTCATGTGAAGCCTGCTGGTGTTTTTTCTTTTTCTTTTTCCACAGTCCAAACATTTGGTTTATTGCTGATGCTGAACCAGCCCGATGTGTGAGGGTGAATAGTGTTCTCTCTCCGGGCACCACCTGATGATGGGCACCACCTGGTGAGGGGCACCACCTGATGATGGGCACCACCTGGTGAGGGTCACCACCTGGTGAGGGGCGCCACCTGGTGAGGGGCGCCACCTGGTGATGGTCACAACGTGGTGATGGTCACCACCTGGTGAGGGTCACCACCTGGTGACGGTCACAACGTGGTGATGGTCACCACCTGGTGAGGGGCACCACCTGGTGATGGTCACCACCTGGTGAGGGGCGCCACCTGGTGAGGGGCGCCACCTGGTGAGGGGCGCCACCTGGTGACGGTCACCACCTGGTGATGGTCACCACCGGGTGAGGGGCGCCATCTGGTGAGGGGCGCCACCTGGTGATGGTCACCACCTGATGATGGTCACAACGTGGTGATGGGCACCACCTGGTGATGGTCACCACCTGGTGAGGGGCACCACCTGGTGACGGTCACAACGTGGTGATGGTCACCACCTGGTGATGGGCACCACCTGATAATGGACGCCACCTGATGATGGGCACCACCTGATGATGGTCACCACCTGGTGATGGGCGCCACCTGGTGAGGGGCGCCACCTGGTGAGGGGCGCCACCTGGTGATGGTCACAACGTGGTGATGGGCACCACCTGATGAGGGGCACCACCTGGTGAGGGGCGCCACCTGGTGATGGGCGCCACCTGATAATGGACGCCACCTGATGATGGTCACCACCTGGTGATGGGCGCCACCTGGTGACGGGCACCACCTGGTGAGGGGCACCATCTGTTGATGGTCACAACGTGGTGATGGGCACCACCTGGTGAGGGGCACCACCTGGTGAGGGGCGCCACCTGGTGATGGGCGCCACCTGGCGACGGGCACCACCTGGTGATGGGCGCCACCTGGTGAGGGGCAACACCTGGTGACGGTCACCAACTGCCGACGGGCGCCACCTGGCGGTGCGGCAGCAAGACGGTCGCACTGATGGGATCTCCGTCGTCGCTACCAAACTTTCTGTTTGTTTTGCTCGTTTTCTTTGTTCGTTTCGTTTGCGTTACAGTGTCACTCATACAGTATGACCAGCAGATACTTCTGGACATACGTTCGTCACTTGGAAAGGATTATTTTACGAACTTTCACTCAACTTTCTGGAGTGCGAGCTCGGACTGCTGCGGGCTCTTTGTTGTTCCGCCGCTCTGTTTACCTACAAGACGGAGGAGGAAGAAACGAGGCCGACGTGCTGGAGTCCTCGTCCGGACTCGAAAAAGGTACTTCAAACCCACTCTACCAACCATCTTACTTGCCAACGTTCAGTCCATTGACAACAAGATGGATGAACTAAATGCACGGGCCAAATTCCAACGGGACATCACAAACTGCTGTGTTCTGGCATTCGTTGAGACGTGGCTCGTCCCGGAGATACCCGACACAGCTGTTACACCGTCGGGATTCAACATATTCCGCCAGGACAGGACTGCTGACTCAGGCAAGTGCAGGGGTGGAGGGGTCTGTTTTATGGTTAACTTTTTATGGGCTACGGATATAGCAGTACTGGCATATCACTGCTCTCCGGTCCTTGAGCTGCTAACTGTAAAAATCAGACCCTTCTATCTACCGCAGGAGTTTACTGCAGTCATCATGACGGTGGTCTACATCCCCCCTCAGGTAGATAAGGCTGCTGTTTTGGATGAACAGTATGGTATTATTAACGGTCTGGAGAATGTGCACCCAGAGGCAGCCTTCATTGTTGTTGGAGATTTCAACAGAGCTAACATGAAGAAGGTCCTGCCGAAATACCATCAGCACATTGATTTCCCAACACGGGGAGACCAGACCCTTGATCACTGATATACTGCATTCCGGGGTAGTTATAAACCCCTCCCCCGCCCTGCTTTTGGAAAAGCAGATCACACCTCCATTCTTCTCCTCCCTGCATACAGACAAAAGCTGAAACAGGTCAGACCAGTTATGTGGACAGTCTATCAATGGGGTGATGAGAGTATGGAGGCTCTCCAGGACTGTTTTGACACCACTGACTGGCTGATGTTTCGGGAGGCAGCAGATGGGGACATTAATGAGTATGCAGACACTGTTACTGGTTACATTCACCACTGCATTGATGACATGGTTCCCAAGAGGGCAGTCCGGTCCTTCCCCAATCAGAAGCCCTGGGTTGATACAGCGGTCCGGGCCAGCCTCAGAGCCAGGTCTGCCGCCTTTAACAGGAAGGCCAGATATGACCTCTCGAGGGCCATTAAATCTGCCAAACGGACCTACAGGTCCAGGGTGGAGTCCAGCTATCATGGCTCTGACCCCAGGCGCATGTGGAGTGGACTACAAGCCATCACAGAGTACAAAGGGAGGGGCTGCAGTGAAACCCAGTTCTCTGCACGACAACCAGACGAGCTGAACGCCTTTTATGCTCGTTTTGAGAAAGAAGGTGACCCCCCTGTAGCGGAACTACCTGATGACCGTGACAGCAGTATGTCTACTCTGTCTGTAGCGGAGGTGAGGCAGTGCCTCAAAAAGGTCAACCCTCGCAAGGCCCCGGGCCCCGATGGCATCTCAGGTAGGGCCCTCAGGGGGTGCGCTGACCAGCTTGCAGGGGTCTTCAGTGACATTTTCAACCTCTCCCTCAGCCTATCCGTACTCCCCACCTGCTTCAAGAGGACCACCATCGTCCCTGTGCCTAAGAACACTAAAGCCACCAGCATGAATGACTATCGCCCGATAGCATTGACCTCTGTAATCATGAAGTGCTTCGAGCGGCTGGTCAAATCATTCATCTGCTCTTCACTGCCTCCCACCCTGGACCCGATGCAATTTGCATACCGGTCCAACAGGTCTACAGATGACGCCATCGCCCTGACAGTGCACACCGCGCTCTCCCACCTGGAAAAGAGGGATTCGTATGTGAGGATGCTGTTCGTTGATTACAGCTCAGCGTTCAACACCATCATCCCCTCCAGACTCGTCTCCAAGCTTGCAGATCTGGGACTAAACACCTCCCTCTGCAAATGGATCTACAGCTTCCTGACGGGGAAGCCACAGGTGGTGAGACTCGGTGACCGCACCTCAGCCACAGTGGTCACAAACACTGGCACCCCCCAGGGTTGTGTGCTCAGCCCCCTCCTGTTCTCCCTGTTCACACATGACTGTGTGTCAACGCACAGTTCCAACCTCAGCCTACAGAGAGGAGGTGGACACCCTGACAACATGGTGTCAGGAGAACCACCTCTCTCTCAACATCAGCAAAACGAAGGAGATGATCGTGGACTTTAGGAGGCGGCAGGGGGTGGAGCATGCACCTCTCCACATTAACGGATCTGAGGTAGAAAAGGTCAGCTGCTTCAAGTTCCTTGGGATTAATATCAGCCATGATCTCACCTGGTCTGCCCACACAGACAAGGTGGTCAAAGCTGCCCGGAAACGCCTCTTCTTTATGAGGAGACTCAAGAAGTTTGGCATGAACCCAGTCATCCTCACCAATTTCTATAGGTGCACTGTAGAAAGCATCCTGACTGGCAGCATCTCAGTGTGGTTCGGGAGCTGCACAGCCATGGACCATAAGGCCCTGCACAGTGTGGTCCGATCTGCTGAGTGCATCATTGGTAGGAAACTCCCAACCCTTCAGGACATCGAACACACACAATGTCTCCGTAGAGCTGGCAGAATCCCAAAAGACTGCCACCACCCATCCTTCAGACTGTTCACCATGCTGCCTTCTTGTAGGCGGTACAGAAGCATCCGGTCTCGCACCCGCAGAATGGAGAACAGTTTCTATCCTAAGGCCATCAGGCTCCTAAATAGACTATAATGCACTCTCATCACTTACACACTCAACACTTACACTTATACTTTACACATGCCTACCTCCACTGCTGTTTGCACTGCAACCTTAAATATTGCACAACATTGTATTTCTTTTTTTATTTTCCTTATATTATAGTTAGTATAGGTCTCTGATTACCATATGCTATTATGTGTATTATATGTACAGTACAGCTCTTGTAATTAACGTTAAAAATGTATATTGCATATTGTAATATCCACATTGCCTATCTATTCTACTGTCTTGTAAATATTTTAGTAGAGTACTTATGACATGACATGTTACGGCATGTTATGTCCTGTCGTGTTATGGTAGCTGCTGTACGGTGTCCTGTCCCAAGAATTTCAGTGCCCAGTCCGACTCTGTTGTTCTGTGTATCTGACAATAAAAGACTTGACTTGACTTGACCACCTGATGATGGTCACAACGTGGTGATGGTCACCACCTGGTGATGGGCACCACCTGGTGAGGGGCACCACCTGGTGAGGGGCACCACCTGGTGATGGTCAACACCTGGTGATGGTCACCACCTGGTGAGGGGCACCACCTGGTGACGGGCACCACCTGATGATGGTCACCACCTGGTGAGGGGCACCACCTGGTGATGGTCAACACCTGATGACGGTCACCACCTGGTGACGGTCACCACCTGGTGATGGTCACCACCTGATGATGGTCACAACGTGGTGATGGTCACCACCTGGTGAGGGGCACCACCTGGTGATGGTCAACACCTGGTGATGGGCACCACCTGGTGACGGGCACCACCTGATAATGGTCACCACCTGATGATGGGCACCACCTGGTGATGGTCACCACCTGATGATGGGAACCACCTGGTGATGGTCACAACGTGGTGATGGTCACCACCTGGTGAGGGGCACCACCTGGTGATGGTCACCACCTGGCGACTGTCACCACCTGATGATCGGAACCACCTGGTGACGGTCACCACCTGATGATGGGCGCCACACATCTCACGCAGTAACGGGCGCCACCTAGCGACGGTCAACACCTGATGATTGGAACCACCTGGTGATGGTCACCACCTGGTGATGGTCACCACCTGATGATGGGCGCCACTAGAGCTGTAACAAAATCCGGGTTATCCGGTTTTCAACCCGGATAGATACGTCACCCGGGCAGACCGGATGGTGGAATGCATTTGATCCGCCTTAAAAAAAAAAAAAGATCTGCCCAAGTCGAGCCAGACGGCATTTCATTATGTCAACAAATGGCAGTTACAACGCTCTTGCACCTTAGTCGTGAGAGAAATGATGAAACCGGAATATATATCCCTCTTTAGTTGCCTACTAGGCTACAGTCATTCTCTAGCATGGTGTTCAGTCACGAACACACAGTCACACACTGAGTGAAACGAAACCTAACTCCCGCCCCATTTGTCACGAGCCCGTTTGTCACGAGCCCGTTTGTCACGAGCCCGTTTGTCGGTTAAGTGAGCCATGCCCCCTACTGATCCGTCCTGACTTGCGATCCGTCCGTTACTTACAGTGAGGGACGAATACCCGCTGACTCGTCACGGCCCGACAGCGAAAATCCTTGCTGCCGCGACTGGGCGCTCGCTCGTCAAGTCACGCGACAGAATCGAAACTTAAAAAGCTCCGAGTTGGCATGGATTCGCAACTTGCCCGTCTGACCGCTGAGTCACCCAGAGCCAGCGATTCAGCGGTCAGACGGGCAAGTAGCGAATCCATGCCAACTCGGAGCTTTTTAAGTTTCGATTCTGTCTCGTGACTTGACGAGCGAGCGCCCAGTCGGCAGCAAAGATTGTCGTCAACCCATCTGAGTGCTGAAGCCTCTGTACCTCGCTACAGGCTCGGTTAGCGTGGCTTCATGCATCTTGTACAGTCGTTGAAAAATAATCATTTAGTGGGAGGGCAAGATCATTCCATGTTGTTTACTTGTAGGTCTAAACTCAGCATTGCCTCACCTAATGCTACCACATTTGTCGCTGTGTAAATGCACACACTAGCTGTTGTGTCTGGCTTTCAGATAAAATGGCATTGAATTATTACTTGACAAAAATAAATGAATGAACTTGTAGCCGTAGGCTGCTCTTTGATTTATCAAAATGAATTGATAAATGGGACAAAAAAAAAGGCAAGGCGCATAGCCACTAAACGGCAGAAAGGTTTTTTTTTTTTACTTTTTTTTAAGTGACTCAAGTGATTCAAGTGATCCGTATAACTCGGATCCCCTCCTCGAAATGATCCAATCAGCCCGGATTGCCCAAAAGATTCGAGTTAAGCATCTCTAGGCGCCACACATCTCACGCAGTAACGGGCGCCACCTGGCAACGGGCGCCACCTGGCAACGGGCGCCACCTGGCAACGGGCGCCACCTGATGATGGGAACCACCTGGTGATGGTCACCACCTGATGACGGTCACCACCTGGTGATGGTCACCACCTGATGACGGTCACCACCAGGCGACTGTCACCACCTGATGATGGGAACCACCTGGTGACGGTCACCACCTGATGATGGGCGCCACACATCTCACGCAGTAACGGGCGCCACCTGGTGACGGTCACCACCTGATGATGGTCACCACCTGATGACGGTCACCACCTGATGATGGGCGCCACACGTCTCACGCAGTGACGGGCGCCACCTGGTGATGGGCACCACCTGGTGATGGTCACCACCTGGCGACGGGCACCACCTGGTGATGGTCACCACCTGGCGACGGGCACCACCTGGCGACGGGCACCACCTGGTGATGGTCACCACCTGATGATGGGCGCCACACGTCTCACGCAGTGACGGGCGCCACCTGGTGATGAGTACCACCTGGTGATGGTCACCACCTGATGATGGGCGCCACACGTCTCACGCAGTGATGGTCACCACCTGATGATGGTCACAACGTGGTGATGGTCACCACCTGGTGAGGGGCACCACCTGGTGATGGTCAACACCTGGTGATGGGCACCACCTGGTGACGGGCACCACCTGATAATGGTCACCACCTGATGATGGGCACCACCTGGTGATGGTCACCACCTGATGATGGGAACCACCTGGTGATGGTCACAACGTGGTGATGGTCACCACCTGGTGAGGGGCACCACCTGGTGATGGTCACCACCTGGCGACTGTCACCACCTGATGATCGGAACCACCTGGTGACGGTCACCACCTGATGATGGGCGCCACACATCTCACGCAGTAACGGGCGCCACCTAGCGACGGTCAACACCTGATGATTGGAACCACCTGGTGATGGTCACCACCTGGTGATGGTCACCACCTGATGATGGGCGCCACTAGAGCTGTAACAAAATCCGGGTTATCCGGTTTTCAACCCGGATAGATACGTCACCCGGGCAGACCGGATGGTGGAATGCATTTGATCCGCCTTAAAAAAAAAAAAAGATCTGCCCAAGTCGAGCCAGACGGCATTTCATTATGTCAACAAATGGCAGTTACAACGCTCTTGCACCTTAGTCGTGAGAGAAATGATGAAACCGGAATATATATCCCTCTTTAGTTGCCTACTAGGCTACAGTCATTCTCTAGCATGGTGTTCAGTCACGAACACACAGTCACACACTGAGTGAAACGAAACCTAACTCCCGCCCCATTTGTCACGAGCCCGTTTGTCACGAGCCCGTTTGTCACGAGCCCGTTTGTCGGTTAAGTGAGCCATGCCCCCTACTGATCCGTCCTGACTTGCGATCCGTCCGTTACTTACAGTGAGGGACGAATACCCGCTGACTCGTCACGGCCCGACAGCGAAAATCCTTGCTGCCGCGACTGGGCGCTCGCTCGTCAAGTCACGCGACAGAATCGAAACTTAAAAAGCTCCGAGTTGGCATGGATTCGCAACTTGCCCGTCTGACCGCTGAGTCACCCAGAGCCAGCGATTCAGCGGTCAGACGGGCAAGTAGCGAATCCATGCCAACTCGGAGCTTTTTAAGTTTCGATTCTGTCTCGTGACTTGACGAGCGAGCGCCCAGTCGGCAGCAAAGATTGTCGTCAACCCATCTGAGTGCTGAAGCCTCTGTACCTCGCTACAGGCTCGGTTAGCGTGGCTTCATGCATCTTGTACAGTCGTTGAAAAATAATCATTTAGTGGGAGGGCAAGATCATTCCATGTTGTTTACTTGTAGGTCTAAACTCAGCATTGCCTCACCTAATGCTACCACATTTGTCGCTGTGTAAATGCACACACTAGCTGTTGTGTCTGGCTTTCAGATAAAATGGCATTGAATTATTACTTGACAAAAATAAATGAATGAACTTGTAGCCGTAGGCTGCTCTTTGATTTATCAAAATGAATTGATAAATGGGACAAAAAAAAAGGCAAGGCGCATAGCCACTAAACGGCAGAAAGGTTTTTTTTTTTTACTTTTTTTTAAGTGACTCAAGTGATTCAAGTGATCCGTATAACTCGGATCCCCTCCTCGAAATGATCCAATCAGCCCGGATTGCCCAAAAGATTCGAGTTAAGCATCTCTAGGCGCCACACATCTCACGCAGTAACGGGCGCCACCTGGCAACGGGCGCCACCTGGCAACGGGCGCCACCTGGCAACGGGCGCCACCTGATGATGGGAACCACCTGGTGATGGTCACCACCTGATGACGGTCACCACCTGGTGATGGTCACCACCTGATGACGGTCACCACCAGGCGACTGTCACCACCTGATGATGGGAACCACCTGGTGACGGTCACCACCTGATGATGGGCGCCACACATCTCACGCAGTAACGGGCGCCACCTGGTGACGGTCACCACCTGATGATGGTCACCACCTGATGACGGTCACCACCTGATGATGGGCGCCACACGTCTCACGCAGTGACGGGCGCCACCTGGTGATGGGCACCACCTGGTGATGGTCACCACCTGGCGACGGGCACCACCTGGTGATGGTCACCACCTGGCGACGGGCACCACCTGGCGACGGGCACCACCTGGTGATGGTCACCACCTGATGATGGGCGCCACACGTCTCACGCAGTGACGGGCGCCACCTGGTGATGAGTACCACCTGGTGATGGTCACCACCTGATGATGGGCGCCACACGTCTCACGCAGTGATGGTCACCACCTGGCGACGGGCGCCACCTGGCGACGGGCGCCACCTGGTGATGGTCACCACCTGGTGGTGGTGTCAGCTGGAATAGGTTTCAGCCACTCATGACCATCAGGAGAGTGAAGCTGGCACAGTTAACTGTGGGTGTATCAATAAAAGCAATTTATAAGGCCACTGAGTGGGGTCCTGTTTTATATCAGCGGGCTAAATCCATTTCTTTTCAGCTGCAGAGTTTGTTGCATTTAAATTGATAAATCAGTTTAGTCACAGTTCAGTTAACTTCAACTCTAAATCTAACAATACTGCATGGACACAATGGCTTCATCAGGCTGCAGGTGATCAAAGCCTGCACAAGCATAACAAAGGAAAAGATGCACCATGACGTGAACAGACCTTCCTGACAGAAACAAACAGTAAGATCATGAAGAGCATTGCTGAAGCCACTTTCCAGTACAGACTGGAGACTGCTAAGTGTATTTACTGGTGTAGAATCTTGTGGAAGAATGAATTGTTGTGGTTTTGTTATCTCAGAAACATCTCTGTTCCATGTTTAAACAGAAAGGACAAACCAAATGAATTATTTCAACCTTTGGGCCCGTCAGACAACACGTAAAAACTCAAATCAAGCTGCAAATTACTTAAAAAAAAAAAACAAGTAAATGATAAGTAGCTGTCCCAAAGCGGTGCCATGTTTGTGGGTGCTGGGACATCACTTATGCCCCCCCCCCCAGTCCCCTGATAAACCAGTTTTGCATGAGTAAACACTTCTTGCACAGCAGCTCAGCCCTGAATCGCTGAATCTACTAAATGACCACAGCATCGTTTGTTAGAGTGGTGCGTTGCTCTGACACACAAAACCTTTTTTTGCCTCTATTACTGCCTCCCTTGTTGGCTCAGAGACATAACAGGGCTGGATCGAAGTTGTAATTTCATACCAATGCAAACAAAGGCACTTCAGTTCTGGTTTGAAAGGTATATGTGAAAAGGCCTTTTAAGTCAATACCGTATATATTTGTATAGCCATGAGTGAGGAGAAAGCAACATCCAAGCAAGAGAAAGCATGTGGTAGCATCTTACTGGCACACACACTGGCAGCAAATGAAAATTAGCTACATAGGCTCACACGTTGCTTCACACACTGAAATGTTTCTAAGGAGCTATCTGGAAAATCTCCCACAGTCCTCATGCCCAATGAGTGCCCATGTGGCATTTGTTCATGCAGACATATGTCGCCAATAATTAGTCTCACAGAAGATGCGACCTCTGGTGGTCATGAGCGCACCTGCAGGAACATTCCTGACGGTGATGCGCATTGAAAAAATAATGTTTTTAACTGAAACCATGATCATTTCTGAGACTAGGTTTCATCATTCTGTGTTTCCATGTAGCCAAGGCAAGCAGTAAAATGGTGTGTTTATGTTCTGTCCCCCTGTTGCTGTGTGTGAGAGTATGTTGGTCTCCATCTCACCTCCTAAAAACACTATAACTCAAACTACTGTGCGCTCCTGCGATATTCCTGCACTTATTCTGTCCTTACAAATGTATCCAAAACGGTCGGTTTTAAGAGTTATTCTGTTTCATTATTAGTTTTCATACTTTAAGATACATTTGTTTCAGAGCTACACTTAAGAATTTTGAATTTTGAATTGGAAATCAAAAATCAAATATCCCACCCACTGCAGCACAATGGCTAAAAGATGTTATGTTATTTTTACATTTGGAGAAGATTAAATTTGCAATAAGAGGCTCAGACAAATTTCAGTCAGTCTGGAACCTCTTCTGTCATACTTTAGTAATCTTCAAGAACTTCCAACACACTGATAGACTGAGCTAGAAGATGTCAGTAGTCTTTAGAGTCTTGTGGCTTGAGCCCGCACTACAGCACACTTGGCCCGGCATGCAGAGCTCTGTAGTCATGCTATCCCTCATTGAAATCCTATTCATTTATTTGTGTCTTAATTGTATGCAGGTGTACCGGTTACTAAAACCTTCTTATCATTCTTATTATTCTTTTGGTACAGTCGGGGTGGGTGGGGGGGTGGGGGGTGTTCTGTGTGTTTAAAAAAAGAAAAAAGAAAAAGATAAATCATATGTAACCATACCGATAAGTCATTGGCACTACTGTTGTGTCTTTTTCTCAATAAAAAGATTTAAAAATAAATAAATAAATAAAATTTTGAATTGAGCACTTTTGCTAGTAGGTTAAGTTTATATTCTTGTACTTTTTTTTTAGTAAGAAGCTATTAGTGGGGGAAATGCCTTTGAGTGCACGTGCAGTTGCCTATTCTCTGAGGTGCTGCCTCTCTGCATCCCATAATAGCTGCTGTTTGTCTGCAATCCACTTTCACTGCTATCATCGTTGTGCTTTTCTTCTGCAAGCATATGTGACCAGACCATAGGAGAAATGGACACAACAAAATAAATTTGTGGGTTTGCTTATTCCCAGACTGTACTTTATTTGAAAAGGCACAGCATTAACTTTGTAATTCTGAGTGGAATATCACAGTTACCAGAAAACCAAAACAAAAATAATTTCCTACTATCTCTCTTGTGTAGGCTAGCTTCAGTTTTGTGAACATTAATCCGGTAATACAGACAACAGTAGTGGCTATCTCTATTCCTCACTTGGAGTCTAAGAGCCTCACGTCACGCTCGACGCTGCTCAAACTCGGCTCCTTCTCCCCTGCTGTCCCGACGCCATAACAGGTGGGCTCTCGGCACGGAGGAAACTATGAAAAACACTCTGAACCAGTCCTCGGCAACAAACAAACAGGTACACTCTCCAGTCCCGAATGTCAACCTGTGGGCTCACAAAGTCTCTCCACCATAGATTGCAGAAACTAATTTTGCGGTTGTACTCACTTTTCTCTGAGTTATTCGCACAGGTAACATGCACGTGTTAACGCCATTATCTGCTCTGTTTCTCCAATTCGCGGTACTCGCGTCTTTCGTTCTTTTGCAACTCTCGCAGGAGTTTCCCCATACGCAGCTCTTAAAGTGACAGGACACTTAATAAAACACACCACAGAGACAGAAAACACCATCACCCCTGTTCACCTGGCTACATTCTCCCCTGCTACAAGTCAACGTCCTCGGTGGCTTATGTATCCTTAGCCCCATTAAGTTGTGATGAATAAAGGACCATTCCTGCTAACACCTGAGACAGTAAATCTGGACTAAAGGACACCGCGTTACATGCAGACATGGGCAAGTTAAAAGGGTTTCTGTTTTGTCCAGCAGTTGTTCTCTGACTCCTGCGTGTAGGAGGAACGGGTGTGTCTCCATTGACAGCCTCCTTTCTCCTGCGGGGAGCAGGTACAGGCCTCTCCTTTGACCTCTCTGCAGGCGTGGAGGGAGCCCTAGACAGTGGATGAGGGCAGGGCAATTGTTCCGTCTCCAAGCTCTCTTCCGACATGTTACTTATCTCCTCTTCAAGTCCTTCCTCTCTCTCCTCCACACTCTCAGCTCCTTCATTTGGATAGTGCTCCGTCTCAATCCCTGGATCCACATTCTCAAAATCCTGAAATGCTCCATGCTGAGCTGTTGGATGTGTGACTCTCTCTTCCAGAATGAACTCAGGCTCCATGAACTCCATCTCTGATTCTGGACTGTGGTCAGTTTCATCCATGGGGGTAGGTGAACGGTGACGCAGCCTGGGTGCCGGCACAGGACCTACACAGGGCTGCAGGTTAGATCTATGTACCCTCTTTGCTGGCCCACCCTCTAGTGGTTCCACTGTGTACGTGGTACCCTGAACATCAACAACTTTATACACCATGGCTGACCAAGCATCCTGAATCTTGTTCCTTCCTGGTGGTCTATAGCGGAGAAACACAAACTGTCCCACCTGAACATTTGGACAGTACACTCGCTCTTGCTGCCGAGCTACTCTTTCCTCAGCCTTTCGTTCAGCACACTCTCTCGCTCTGGCATGAGCATCTTGAAGACGCTCCTGGTGTACAGCTAACCAGTCTGGTTTATCACTGTTCTCCTGTTCGTGGCCCAACAGTGCATCAATCGGAAGGTGAGGGTGAACTCCAAACAGCAAATAGTAGGGTGAATACCCTGTGGTCGAGTGTGGTGTGACATTGTACGCATATACTAGCTCTGACAGGTGTTCAGGCCAACGCCGCTTTTTCTCAGGGGGGAGTGTACGCAAGAGGTCATGCAAAGTGCGATTGAACCGTTCACACTGGGGGTTCCCTTGAGGGTGATGTGGTGTTGTTCGGGTTTTCTTCACTCCATACAATCTGCATAACTCAGCGATCACAGCACTTTCAAAATTCCTGCCCTGATCAGAGTGCAGGCGTTCTGGCACTCCATACTTCAGAAACCACTCTTTCAGGATGACTTTAGCAGTGGTATCTGCCTTTTGATCACGTGTAGCAAAGGCCTGACTGAACTTAGTAAACACATCTGTCATTACAAGTACATTTTCACGACCATCTGTGGCACGTTCCAATGTTGTGTAATCCATAGCAACCACCTCAAGTGGGCGTGTGGCTAAGAATGGGGTGTGGGGTGCCTGAATCTTTGGCTGTGGCATTTTTGTTAACACACACCTCTGACATTTCTTCACCCACTGCTCAACATCTACATGCATGCCCACCCAAAAACATCTTTGTCTCAGCAGGCCCAACGTTCTTTCGATTCCTTGATGCCCCATCTGATCGTGTACACTTTTGAGAACCTGGTCTTTGAGGCTGTCTGGCAGCAGTAGCTGATGACAGATTCCAGTATGAGCATCTTCAATCACTCTGTACAAAAGTCCATCTTTCTCTTGTAGTCGCGACCACTGTTTCAACAAGGAGCGGACTGGTTTTGTCAGAGTTCTCTTGTCCGGGTAAGTTGGTTTCTTTTGTTTATCCCAGAACCCTCTCAAAACTCTGATCACTGGGTCGGACTGTTGGAAGCTCTGAAGCTCTGCTTTGGAATATCCAGGGAGTGTAGGAGTGTTATCCTGGACCGCTTCATGAACCCCTGTCTCACTGACTTCAGACGCACTTACTTGTCTGAGCTTACAGCACTCAACACCTGCTGTCAATAGATCTAAATCTAGGGCTGTACCTGGCCTGAGAGTGTTACATATGGCTACACATCCATCAAACTCTGCGTCTTCGCTGTCAGGTTCTGGCTCACCGTTTTCTGGTCGTCGGGAAAGAGCATCAGCAGCAGTATTACACCGGCCAGGGCGATACTTCACATCGAAATCGAACACGGCCAGCTGAGCGACCCACCGCTGTTGGATGGCTCCTAAACTAGCCGTGGAGAGGTGGCACAGGGGGTTATTATCGGTGATGATTGTGAACTTTGACCCCAAAAGATAACTCCTGAATTTCTCGGTGACAGCCCATTTTAAGGCCAGGAGCTCAAGCTTCATGCTACTATAATTTTGATCATTCTTTTCTGCTCCTCTTAGCCTCCTACTGGCATAGGCTATGACTGTCTTCCTCCCGCCCTGTTCCTGATACAGTACCGCCCCCAAACCCAGGTTGCTGGCGTCTGTCTCTAATATAAAAGGAAGAGTGAAATCTGCATAGCCTAGTGTGGGAGCACTAGTTAGCTTTCCTTTCAAATGCTCAAAAGCTCGTAGACACTCTGGTGTCCAAGACGACCTGAACAGCTGATTAGCCCTGACCTGGCTGCTTTCCTTGACACATACAGTTACAACATCATGAAGAGGCCCTGCAATCTGTGAAAACCCCTCTATGAACCTCCTATAGTAACTGCAAAACCCCAAAAATGATCTGAGCTCCTTTACACTGCTAGGGACGGGCCACAGCTTCACTGCACTTATCTTTTCTGGATCTGTGTCTATACCTTGGGCGGAGACCTGGTGGCCAAGGAACCTAACCTCAGATTGGAGGAAATGGCACTTCTCCACTTTAACTTTTAGACCCGTCTCTTTCAACCTCTTCAGAACGGTCTCCAGTCTCACTAAGTGCTCCTGGAATGTTGGAGAAAACACCAACAAGTCATCCAGATAAATCAACACAATTTGGAAAGCTAAATCACTCATTGTGGCCTGCATCAAACGCTGAAACGTTGCAGGGGCGTTTGATAGCCCAAAGGGCATCCGAAGGTACTCATACAGTCCAAATGGTGTTGTGAACGCTGTTTTGTTCCTGTCTTTCTCTTGCATCACGACCTGGTGATATCCGCTTGCGAGATCGATGGTTGAGAAGAAAGCCGCACCACTCAGGGCATCCAGACTCTCGTCGATGCGTGGAAGAGGGAAGGCATCACGCCTTGTCTTTGAGTTCAGCCTCCGATAATCTACACAGAGCCGCAAACTTCCATCAGGCTTGCGCACGAGGACGATTGGTGAAGCATAAGAGCTTGAACTCTCCTGAATCACTCCCTTTTTCAACAGCGCAGAGATGTGCTCTTTAACCTCCTTGTACTGATTAGGTGGTATGCGGCGGTATGGCTGGGATACTGGTGTGTCATCCACCAGGGGGATTTCATGCCTCACTCGATCAGTTTGTCCCAGATCCTCATCACTGGCTGCAAACACATCTGCGAATTTCATCAACACTGCTCCTAACTCTGCCTGCTGTTCTGGCGTGCCACCTAAGTGTAAGCGGTCAAGTAAAGTCTGTGTGTCACTACTAGATCCCTGATCATCTTTCCGGTTAATGACCACTTCCTCATGATTAGCAGAGATACGGTTAAACTTAACCTCATAGGGGTCACCCTCAACACACTGACACGGGCTGAGAATACCAAGCCTAGTCTTTGGAGAGAGCCAGACATCTTCTGGCGAAAAGTTGACTACTTGGACTGGAAAAATGTGATTGTTGGAGGAGATCACTGTAGGAACAACTATCAACCCACCAGGAAGTGGAACGCTCCCTGGCTCAAACAACATGATGCCCCCACCCTCTGTCTGCATTTTAGGGCCCCTTGCATGAACGGTGGTAACGGATGAAGCAGGGACATATACTTTGTGTTTATCAGCTACACGAGCCATAGACATCTTCTCAATGGGTTCTGCCTTTTGCACTCGATTGAAGGCCTCTCTCCAAACAGAGTCCAGCTCACACCGAAGAGTGGTGTCTACTTCTGAGAGCATTAACTGTCTGCACCGTTTAGCAATGTTCATTCCAATGATGCCTGGTAGAGACGAGTTTGGTTCATTTGTGTCATCATCTTTGATTACGAGGAAACCACACTCTGGGATGGTGAGCCCCATCACCTGTATGTCCAACTCAACATAGCCTAAGTATGGCAGTGGTAACTTGTTTGCAGCTGTCAGTTTAAGCCATTTAGCAGTGCAGTGCATGTCGTCTTCGTCTCCATGGAGGTATTTTGTGAAAAAGCTTTCCGTCAAAATGCTAACATTACTTCCTGTGTCTAATAAGCACCTAAGAGGGACACCATCTATCTGGATGTCTACCTCTGGGCACTCACCTACAGCATTTTTTAAGAAACGCTCTTTGGTCAAGGTGTCTGGTGAGCCTTCTGACTTGCCTCGCATTGTCCGGCTCATAGCAATGGAGGGCTCTCGTTTCCCTGTACTGCAGGAGGAGGTGTAACAGACTTGCTTCCTGGTGTACGTGGTGTAGTGCACTGTCTAGCAATGTGCCCCACCCCTTCACAGCGCAAACAGATTGGTTGACCCTCACTAGTGTACTTGGGCTGAACTTTAGGTCTGCTACTCTTAGGACCACCTCCTGAACTGACAGTCTGTGTTGTGAGCTCACGAACTGCATTGGTAAGTTCCCCAATCGCTTTTCCTTGCTGAGCAATTATCTTAACTACTTCCTGCAGAGTCATTTTTAAGTCAGTTGGTGAGTCAGTGGTCCGGTTCGCCTTTTCTGTCACTTCATTGGGGCTGGCACCAACTAGATTTCTACTCCTTGCTACGTTTGAGCTCCGAGGACGGTCTTCCAGGGCCCACATGATCGCTTCTTCACGTACATCAAACAGAGTAGACCTAGGCTTCTCTCTAACGAGCCTGCGAAGTTCGCGGCGGAGGGCAGAGTCGCGCACGCCTTCAATGAACTGGTCTCTAAGTGCTAGCTGCGCGTCAGCTACTGCATCAGGGGACTGTTGGAGAGCGGTGTTAAGCAGCCGTGAGAGAGCATGTGAATAATCTCTAAGGTCCTCTCCGTCTAACTGTCTACGGGCATAGAAAGCATGCAACAGTTGTGGGGTACTGCGCTTCTCCCTAAAGGCTTCTCTCAGACAGGTATATACATCACCGGGTTGCCAATCCCATCCCCTCATGCACAGTTTGACTTCCTCCAAGGCTGAACCCCTTAACAGTGAGAGGATAAAATCTACTTGATCCTCGGTGCGTAGACCCCTCGCTCTCATTGTCCTCTCCACCTCTTCTATAAACTCATCGACAGTGTAAACATCTTTCCCAGGTTCACCACTAAATGGTACAATGTGTTTTTCTCTTGGGATGTAAACAATGGACCTTGCCTGAACATTACCCAAATCAGCAATACTGGACATAACATTATCATGTTTCTTACTCAGTTCTTGGATCTGTGATTGCAGCTGTACCAAACGGTTACCTTCATCCTCATATCTAGAAGTAGCAGGGCCATACTCGTCATCGCTGAGCTCCGCTCCTGGAGCTGCCGCTCCCCCATCTTCTGCTGACATTTTGGAAAGTCTCTTATAGTGTCTTTATTGCAGGAAAAAGACACAGTCAGTAACCAGTTCACCGTCCCTCAGTCCCACAGTCCCACAGTCTCACGGACAGAGACACCAGACGATCAGCTCCTCCAAGCGGCCCACAGCAGTGATGCAGACACTCCACTCGTCCAGGAACTCCAACAACGCGTCCTGTGCAGCCACTTCCAAGACACCACGCGCTGCTCCAGTCTTCACCACCACTGTTGTCTTTTACTCCCTATAACTTCTATCTGACTGTGATCTCAAAATTAAACAGGGGAATCCCACTTCTGACACCAATTTGTGTGACCAGACCATAGGAGAAATGGACACAACAAAATAAATTTGTGGGTTTGCTTATTCCCAGACTGTACTTTATTTGAAAAGGCACAGCATTAACTTTGTAATTCTGAGTGGAATATCACAGTTACCAGAAAACCAAAACAAAAATAATTTCCTACTATCTCTCTTGTGTAGGCTAGCTTCAGTTTTGTGAACATTAATCCGGTAATACAGACAACAGTAGTGGCTATCTCTATTCCTCACTTGGAGTCTAAGAGCCTCACGTCACGCTCGACGCTGCTCAAACTCGGCTCCTTCTCCCCTGCTGTCCCGACGCCATAACAGGTGGGCTCTCGGCACGGAGGAAACTATGAAAAACACTCTGAACCAGTCCTCGGCAACAAACAAACAGGTACACTCTCCAGTCCCGAATGTCAACCTGTGGGCTCACAAAGTCTCTCCACCATAGATTGCAGAAACTAATCTTGCGGTTGTACTCACTTTTCTCTGAGTTATTCGCACAGGTAACATGCACGTGTTAACGCCATTA
Source organism: Odontesthes bonariensis (assembly GCF_027942865.1). NCBI lineage: Eukaryota > Metazoa > Chordata > Actinopteri > Atheriniformes > Atherinopsidae > Odontesthes > Odontesthes bonariensis. The sequence continues at coordinate 1,787,254 of NC_134517.1, read as the reverse complement.
TCTGCTCTGTTTCTCCAATTCGCGGTACTCGCGTCTTTCGTTCTTTTGCAACTCTCGCAGGAGTTTCCCCATACGCAGCTCTTAAAGTGACAGGACACTTAATAAAACACACCACAGAGACAGAAAACACCATCACCCCTGTTCACCTGGCTACACATAGTAAACTTTGATTTGTGCCCTGCAACTTGAACTGAGGCGCGTGCGTGTGCGTGAGACGGATTCTGGGACTTCTCAGCCGCGGGTAAAACTGGCTCCAGCAGACAAAAGCGGAGAAGACATGAAACTTTACCTAACTTTCCTCCCGACTACAACTGGACTGAGTTAGCCCGGCCCATCTGCTGCAGCAAATGGCCCAACTCACCAGGGAGCGGGGAGGGAGAGAGGAGAGGAGGAGATGCTAAGGGGGGAGGGTGGGGGGCTCGGATTGAAAACAGATCAGCAGCCTGAGGATCTCAACACAGCCGCATGTCTCTGCAGCAACTGCCGACAGGCCACAACGCCTTTCCTGGCTTTCCACCCAAACTTTAGAGTTCGCTTGGCAGAGAGAAGAGAAAAGATCATTCTCAGCGCAACATGTCCTTTTGCTGAAAGAGCGCGCAGCGCACGCACGCACGCATGAGCGCACTTCCCGGAGAAGATGGATTGTAAGAAAAAGTTAGACGCGACCTCTGCTCCGAACTGATCCGCCGTGTGGGACAGAGAGGGCGGAATGCCCGCAGACTTCCACTCTTTTCTAACTTTCGTGGAGTTTCGCTTCGGGTCCGGAGAGGCTTGTCTGCGCGTTCCGATGGTGCCAGCCGGGCTGTAGTGACGGGAATCCCGCTCCAGGCAAAGTTTTCTCGGACAAAAAGACAGAGTGTAGGAGGCTCTGCTTCGAGGAGAGCAGAGGCGGCAGTAAAGGTGGGCAAACTTTGAAGTAACGCTTTGATTGTGCCTTTGTGAACTTTATGAAATTTATGGCTGTTGTTTTTATGCGTCTCACGCGCAGAGAAACGTTCAAACGAGCTTCTCCTCCTCCCTGCAGATGAGGCTCAAGGCAGCTTCACATCTCAGTTGCACTTTGAACTTATCTGACAGAGGAATCCAAAAAGTTCTGCTCCTGCAACTTGATCCGTGTGTGAGCAGATGGGATCCCATTCTGCGTTGGCCACTCTCCAAAGTGATTGTGTGATAGTTCTGCACTGATCATCTCTGTCTGCGTGAAGTTTCCACGCTGTGGAAGATGCCAGTGGTTACTGTTAGAGCTCCCCAGGAGGGCACTCTGGTTCCTCTCCCAGAGTCTGAAGACTGCGGCTGATAATGTGGAGCTGCTTAAACAATCAGCATGTTACTCATCGCACTGACACACAGGCTTCACACTTTACTGTTCTGATCTCAGAGCTCCAGAGCTGAGACTAACTCCAGCTCACAGAGGAATGCAGGAGCAGCGTGGGCTGTGACAGGCTGCAGGAGATGTGTACTTATTGTTGAAAGATTCAGAGTTTACTGTTTGCTCTCCAGGCTGAGCGCTCAACAAACACTTCACGCCTTTGTCGAGCCCTTTAGCAGCAATATTTGCTGTTGGCTTTTACCCCAATCTAACATGCACTGCTAATGATCTCCAAACTCAAGTGTGGACTTATGAGTCCCACTTTGTTGTTAGTTGCTTTGACCCAAATATTAGTGAACAAGAAACAGAGTGTTTGGTTTTTACAAGGTTTTTCTTCCATCTGGGAAACACTTGGAAATCAAACGTGTTTTTCCCTTGTTAATGAGCCACAGAGCTGGAAAAGTTGGAATTCTGTTAGTTTTTAGGAGCAGATGCCTTCAGAAAGAATATTTTAAGAAAGAAATAAGACTTAAGGTGGAAACCCTTTTTCCAATCAAGCGTGTGCATGTGTGTTTTCCGCTTCACATGACGACAAGGCCAGTGAGGGCTGAGTCCATTTGCATGAGAAGAAAAAAGAAAAAGTTTTAGTGCATTTGCCTATTGTGAGGAATGAAGAGTTCCAACAGCTAGGGCCTGCAGAGAGTGAAAGGAGCAAAGAATGGATGAGCCTATTCAGCTCATTCAGCTTCAGTTCAGGGGCTCTGCTCTGCAGCGTTCACGGACCCTATAGTGGCCATGTCACTTTCATCTCCTTCAGCCCTGTGTGCCGCCGCATGTACGCTGCCGAAGCCCCGCTGAAGCCCCCCGCTTCCACACATGGCCTCTGTGCACAGGCCTTTACTGATCGACTGCTTTCTCATGTTTTTTTTGATTCTGCAGAAATTTGATGAAGCAGACACTGGAGAAGGACTGAGTGGGTTGTGTGTGTGTTAGAGGGGTATAGGCTCCAGAGGGGTGGGGGTTCTCTTTAAAGCAAATACCGATGAAGTCTAGCGTACAGGGACAGAAAGGAGGGCTGGAGGAGAGGGTGAAGGCTGAGTGACTCTGCGGAGGGGGAGGAGCAGCTCCCCTCAACCACCGCCGACACCACCCACCTCCTTCTCCACCACAACCACCCTCTCCTGCTGAGCAAACTCAAATGTTGAAAAAGGAGAATGCCTTCCACCCCAGCCCATCCTGCTCCGAGCCTCGTTGCTCTGAGCTCAGATGCTGCCCTGTCCCAGTACCCAGTACCCAGTGTCCCGGCACCTCACGGCGGCAGCAGGAAGAAAACGCTGCTGCCTTAGCTGGGCTCGTGTGTGGGGGCCTGGGAGGCCTCAGTGGTTCGGCTGAAAAATGTTTGCGCTGGAATTTAATGGCTGTGGATGAAGGGAAGCTGCTGCTCTTTCCTTTAAGCTCTGTGCAAACCTCGAGCTGCTGCTGGAAGGAGTGGAAGCAGCTGGGAAACTGGGACTTCTCCCGTCTTATTTCAGATGAATGCTGGGTTTTTGGGGTTGTGATCAGCTTTTTGGGGCTGTGTGAGATCATCTATTCTACTCCTATGTACAATGTTTCAATTTGGCCCATCTCCCAAAATACTTGGAATAACCTCCAGTGAACGAATGTTTGCACGTTGGAGGCGGAGCAGCATGGGTGCAGCATGGGTGCCGTACGAGGCTCGCTTCGACATGCCTTCGACATGCTGTAGTATGAGTATCTGTAGCTCTGTGCAGGTCTGAGCGATGCATAAAGACATATTGATGTGTATATACTGCAGTCGGAACACTGACTGCGACTACTTCCCCTGAAGTTGGTCAATGGAGTGGCGAAGGCACTCGTCCGATGAAAACAGCTGAAAACGTTTCACTTTTTTCACCGTTTCATTCACACAGACATCACATATCATTTCTATTGATATGTCAAGAATGATTATACTCGTGAAATGAATTGAAATGAATTGAAATGAATTGAATTGAATTGAATAAACGTACCACGGTAACATTCAGTACATGTAGGAAATAAAAGACATAAATCATGGAGCATCACTCCACATATAAATACCTAGATGCAGTCTTTGGCCCATTATACCCAGCCTCAGTAGGTAATTAGAAAAATAAAAATGTAGATAGGGAGCAGGTGAAATCCTTTAAAATGTTGGTATCAGGTTGCTGTGGAAAGCTTTCATCTGAGTACTGTTATTATTTTCTGTTGGAAACAATTAACCAATTATTGATGAATTAACTGAATAATTGAACGTTTCATAATGCCATATCTATACCTGAATGTATTCAATGCATTTATAATATAATATAATATAATATAATATAATATGATATGATATGATATGACATGACATGACATGACATAATATAATATAATATAACATAACATAACATAACATAATATAACATAACATAACATAACATAACATAATATAACATAACATAACATAATATAATATAATATAATATATACATATGCGAGTAGCCTAACGAAAAGAAGGAAATGTTCTCCGTTTGCAGGATTGGTCAGTAAAGCGTCGCCTAAACGGGCTTCGTTGTCCGTCCTATCATAAGTTTCTCAGCCGAAACTTGTCTCACAAATGTTCCCGTTATTTCTTTTCTTTGTTTACTCAATAATTTTTTCATCCAAACAGCTCCGATTGACCTAAATCTCTGGGTCCCCTTTACCGTTGTCCTCTTTTTGCAGAGCTGAGAGGTCTGGAGCCCACCACATAGGTGTGCTGTGGGCTGACATGTGCTCGTGTGCTGGAATGAGCAGATTAGACTTTAATGGACGTTTGAGGGGGGCTGTAAAAGGCAGCTAAGTTTTAAGTTGAGAGATGCAACCACAATCTTTCTTAGTCAGCCTGCACTTCAGATGGAGGTAAAAGTGGGAGAGCAGCAGAGAGATTGCCACTTCCATTGTTGTGTAGAGCCCTTCACTGAATCCCACTCGCTTTGCTTTTGGCATGTGGGACACAGCGAGACAATCCCCGCTTGTTTTAACGCCTGTTTTCTCACTCCCCTCGAGGCGTCCTGTTCATTCTTCCTTAAGTGTGTGAGGTTAAAGAGCCTCACATCATATCCGGCCTGGAGTTTGGGGGGTGATGGGCTGCTGGCTATGAGCAGCAATGAGTGAGCACTTGAATTCCGGCACAGAAACGGAGGTTATGTCGGGTGGTAGCACTCCCATGGAAATAACACACATGGCCTCTACAAACACGTCAGGGGAACAGCAGGAGAGGCTGATGTGCATTTAACAAGCCGCTTTAAGAGCGCTACAGTATGGTAACTGACACGCTCATTACAGACTGATTGACCTCATCAATCACCAGAGGAGCTCCCCTTAATCTTAAGAAAGAATGCACAATTGCTGCGGAAATAGGAGAAGAGTATTTGAAAATGCTCCGGTGCCGTTGTGTTTGTGCTGTGGGCCTCAGCCAGCGGCAGCATCTCCACACAGGGAGGGAAACTTAAACACACTGACCTCTGTTTACAGGGTTCTGGATGTGATGCATGCTGTGTAAGCACAGATCTTCTCATCTCATCCTGGCTGAACACTTCACACTCTCCTTAACTGACTCATCGGAAAGCCAGTTTCCCTAAAGCATTTTCGCAGTAACATCATCATTGTCTGTCAGCACACAAAGGAACAATGGTGGCTGCAGCTCTGAGGTCTTGTGGGGAAACTCTGTCCGAGTCAGAGGGGGTCAGTTCATTTGGAAGGGGGATGGTGGAGCTGATTTCATTATCTCAACACGAGATAAACTCTTTGGACAATGGAAAGTGACAAGTCAGTTTATTTTATCTGCACATTTAGGTGTCTTCACATTTCACAGCGCATTAAGTCTGGAGCTGAGGGGTTTTATCCTTTAAGCAGACAGATATGTCTGTCAGATATCATTAGAGTTCAAAAAGAGCATTAAGACCAGACTTACAGAAAGATATGTTCCATTAATGCATTCAGCATTAAGCTGCTCGAACAGGTTGATCTGTGGGTTTTACAGCTATAAGAAATCTGCTGTTTAAGGACAGAGAGAATGGGAAAGATCCAAAAAAACAAAGACCACATTAAAACTATTCTGTCAATGAACTGACAAATCCAAAGAAAAGTTTCTGTCTTTCATTTATGGGTGCTGGGTAGCTAAACTGACTGAGGCCCTCACAGAGGGCCCTGCCTCGTGTCCTGGTCCTCACAGTGGGCCCTGCCTCGTGTCCTGGTCCTCACAGAGGGCCCTGCCTCGTGTCCTGGTCCTCACAGAGGGCCCTGCCTCGTGTCCTGGTCCTCACAGTGGGCCCTGCCTCGTGTCCTGGTCCTCACAGTGGGCCCTGCCTCGTGTCCTGGTCCTCACAGTGGGCCCTGCCTCGTGTCCTGGTCCTCACAGAGGGCCCTGCCTCGTGTCCTGGTCCTCACAGTGGGCCCTGCCTCGTGTCCTGGTCCTCACAGAGGGCCCTGCCTCGTGTCCTGGTCCTCACAGTGGGCCCTGCCTCGTGTCCTGGTCCTCACAGAGGGCCCTGCCTCGTGTCCTGGTCCTCACAGTGGGCCCTGCCTCGTGTCCTGGTCCTCACAGAGGGCCCTGCCTCGTGTCCTGGTCCTCACAGTGGGCCCTGCCTCGTGTCCTGGTCCTCACAGTGGGCCCTGCCTCGTGTCCTGGTCCTCACAGTGGGCCCTGCCTCGTGTCCTGGTCCTCACAGAGGGCCCTGCCTCGTGTCCTGGTCCTCACAGAGGGCCCTGCCTCGTGTCCTGGTCCTCACAGTGGGCCCTGCCTCGTGTCCTGGTCCTCACAGAGGGCCCTGCCTCGTGTCCTGGTCCTCACAGTGGGCCCTGCCTCGTGTCCTGGTCTTCACAGAGATGGTGTGATTGGGGTCCACATGGAGGCTCCAGCCGTTATACAGGGGGGGGGGGTTGTTACTGGGCTCTATTTCTGACGTCTCCATATAATGGGAGATAGTAGATTGACTGGCTGCCAGGCCACAGTCTCCTCTCAGATAGAAGCCTGAGACCAGAGCAGAGCATAGATGCAGAGGCATGTGGTTTTCTTTAGCAACTCACTCTGAAACCTTCGCTCCCTCCCCCTCTACATGTCATCGTCTCCTCTCGCTGCTCTGACTCGGAGCCAAAATGAGGTTTACTTGTGTTTTGTAATTAGAGAGAAAGCAGAATGAAAACCATGCTGGTTATGTGCAGGGCTCATCCTCCTGCTTAGGTGTTGCACATGTACTGTTGCGCTGCCCTCAGTGTGAACTCAGTGATGTCAACAGGTGGTCACAGTGGAGCAGCCCTCCAGGGGTAGGCCTGTGGTGAAGACAGCAGAGAATCCACCACATTTTTTATCTTTTATTACACACCATAAACGCCCTGTCGGCTGTTAAAGAATGCAACAGTATTGAAATGGTGGCATTCGCATTTTATCAGGTCGTAGTGATTTAAATGTGGGTCTTGGTTTGGTGAATCTCCCGTTCAGCCACACATTTACTTCAGTTAGTCCACACTTCGGTGGCCACAACAGAACACACAAGCTAATGGTCCTGAACATAAGAGGAAGCACTCAGCCACTGAAGATGTCCTCTGAGGCCCTGAAGGAGCTGACATGTCTGAGAAAAGAACCCTGAGAACGTCACTAACTGCAGAACAAACTGTTCCAGAGACATTCAAAATGTTGCATTCCCTTATAACCTTTGGGTTTGGGGTGGAGGCAGCTCACAGTGACACGAGTGATGTGCGATAACACTCATTTCATTCCGATCCGGAACCAAGTAAAACCAGAGTTTTTTATGGGTCAATGCAAAGAATAACAGGTTCAGTGTAACCCAGCTGGGTTAAATGGGAAGAAATGTGTCTTCTGATCTTCCACAGGTAGATATTTTTCCTATTCACTGTAAGGTACGAGGCTGGCATAGTGGGACCACCATGTTCTGTAGAAGAGATGTGTGCTGCTTCAGAGGAACTCCTGTAAATGTTGGACAAATGGCCACAAGAGACTGACTTGCTCACTGGTAGTTGTAATTACAATGAAAGCAAGACCTCACCTGTGGATGTGCTTTGTCAGCTTCTGATCGTAGTGTCCCCGCCCAACATGTTCACTAACGTGTCCCCCCCCGACCCCCCGGCCCGTCTCACAGCTGAAGCGAAGGGACACCCAGACACAGCCACAGACCGTCACTGCCACCTCTTTTTCCACAACCATGTGGAAGTCCCTGACTGACTTGTAGGCATGTTTTTGTGGCTGAGCAGAGGGATACACATGCACACACACACGTGCACACACACACACACACTCTTTTGCTTAAGTATTTGCTGATCTTACTGACAGCTGAAGCAGTGGAGAGTGAGTGCTAACAACACATTTAGGATGAACGGCTCAGGCCAAATGCTTCAGAGAGGAAGCCGCCGCGGCACCAGAGACAGCTGCCACTGTAACACACTCTCACACACACACACACACCTCTGCTGCATTAGCCGCTTTCGGACTGTAGGAACCTTTGGCAGTTCTTTTTTTTTTTTTTTATATTTTTTTGGGGCTTTTTATGCCTTTATTATAGGACAGTGAAGAGAGACAGGAAGCAAGGGGCAGAGAGAGGGAAATAACACGCAGCAAAGGGCCGTCCGATGCGGGATTCGAACCGGGGCCAGCTGCACGAGGACTATAGCCTCTGTACATGGAGCGTCTGCTGTACCCACTACGCCACAGACCGCCCACCTTTGGCAGTTCTAATAACCTTTTAATCCGCGGGGCCGTTTTCTCCCGTGTTCGGACATACAGGAACTCGGGGCTTTCTCCCTTAGTTCCTATAACTATTTAGCTCCTTCTCCGAGGTCGGGTCTTTTCATAGTTCTTATAGAACGAATCTAACGGAGGTGTGTGGTGGTCGGTAGCTACGCCCCATGTCATGCTATCATGGCTGAAATGTTTCCTCATAGACACGGACACAACCGGCGGGTGTTTAATAAGTTAAACTTACACTGGTCTCATTTGTCTGCAGCGCTCTGCTCTCCTTTCTTCCTTCATGAAATGAAAAAGTATCGTCTCCTGACTCTCTCTGTGAGCTTTTCCAGCCTCGATATTAGACGCCTGATGTGATTGTCCATGATTAATATCACCATCATGCAGACCATAAACACAGTGGCCTCCCCGCTCTCCATATTAGCTTCTTGGTGGTGTTTTTTCTACTCTCCTTTCTTTTACCGTTTTGTTTTGTGTTTGAATGTAGCGCTAAACGGCTAACGGCTAACACGTCACTGAAGCAGACGGCTGCGCGCGGCGCATCAGTCCCTATCAGGTCCCGACTCATGTGCGAATGCAGACTGAAACAGTTCCGCTGGGGAAGGATAGTTATCAGAACGAAATTCGAGGAGGGTAGTTCTGATAACTACTTTCTTAGAACGGTCTGTCCGAAAGCGGCTATTGTTAAGTGTTCAGCCTCAGTAAGTCATAACCAACAAACGGTTCTGATCACTGTACCTTGCTGAATGGAATGCATATATTGTGTGTGAATGGTCAGCATCTTTCTAACTGTTTTATGAGTAGTTATTATTACTATGATTGTTTTTGGTGTAATTTGCTTTTTGCTGCTGCTTCTTGGCCAGGTCGTCACTGCCAATGATAATCGCTTCTCAACTGACTCACCTGGTTTAATAAAGGTTAAATAAGTAGATCCATTAGTTCAGCTGAGATATGTAAAGAATTAAAACATAGCTGACTACAGGAGAAAAAATGTGATCATGAATTTATCTGACAGTTAACGGGACACTTAGAACTTTATGGTTTTACCTCTTAGACACCGTTAGAATCCACTTCCATCTCCTCTGTTGAAGTTCTCCTCTTCTTAGGGACTAAGTGGTGACAGTGGGACCACTCTCCCATGTAGAAGGACCCTCTCCTCAAATAGAAATTACTTCTTCTATGGTAATGACGATACAACACGTGGTTTAGCAAAGCAGATGGATTTTAGTGGAAACATTGACTTTGTTACATACTATAATCTTAGATAGAACTGCTAAAACTAACATAACTTTGTTTATGAATTCATGTCTTTAACAAAGAGTTGAAGACCCCCACATGTGTATCTTTTCAGTAATCAGGTGGTATGGAAAAAGATTAAGAAGTGAAAATGACATCATCATCAGTTTTACAAACTTAGTTCAACATTATTACGGCAGCACAGTAGAACCTGTGGAGGACTGATCTGCATCCATGCTGACTCCTTCCTGCTGGAGAAGAAGCGCTGAAGAGACCAAGAGCTCCACATCTGGGCTCTGTTGGTCGAGGGAGACAAAGAGATCAGCCACAGGATATTGTCTTTACTAGTGGAAGGTCCAGGAGTCGGGTAAGAACTCATCCACAGGACTTTTCTATGCTGTTTTAGATGCCTTTTAAATTGCATCCGTTGTTAGCTTCTCATTATTCTGGACCATTTGCAGTCCGCTGGATGATTGGGTTTCAGTGTGGGGAGATTGTGAAGGCTTGTGAAGGAGAGAAAAAAAGGACGTGCAGAACGTGTTCAGAGACGTTTATGTGGCTATGAGCTGAAACAAGATAAACACATCTGAGCAATCAATCCCTTTAAAATGGACTTTTCTGAAAGCAAGATTCAAAACTAACAGATCTGCCACCAATAAACCTAACTAACTGCTAGTAATACCCACCCTGGTACAGCATATTGTAGCAATACTCTCATACTGGGTGAGTGACCTTAGCCTCCAGACATGATGTTAAAGCTGCTGAATGCAGGCCTCTCACGGCTCCTCCGCTTCATGACACATCACATCCGATCTGTTGTATTATTCATCCCCAGAGACGGGCCCTGTCCCAGCCTTAACTCGTCCTCTCCCAGAGGTCTCTGTAGCTCGTCATCCGTTTCATTGGATCATCTGTATACAGGAAGATTCCAACAAGTCCTAAAGACATGGGTTATTTGTTCATAAGACACATGATAGCGGGCAGTACCGCCCCTACAAGCAGCGGGGGGGGAATACGGCTCATATCAGAGCAGCCGAGTTATTCCTCCCTGCGTAAACTAACCTTTGCGAGTCCAATTCTGTTGTGTGTTCTGACCATTGTCAAGTCTCTGGAGCAAGCGATGTGAACCGTGTGCCTTCATGGGACGGGATCTTGAGACCAATGTATGACTGAGCAGCTGTTATCTCACTTCAGGACTTTGTTGAATCAGTAGCACTTCAGGGTTAAGAATGATGGTGGTTAGGGCTGGAGTGAGCGTGACCTTCATGGGTAACATTGTGCTGGTTCCTTCCATCACACACATCCCCACACCCATGGATCTGTTACTGGTCTGTCACCTTCTCCCCGTCTGATGTGGAGGGTTGTGCGCTGAAAACCTTTCCAGATTAAAGTCATATAAGCTCATTTTATAAACTGTCTCATCCTGATGGTTTTAGGTTCAAAGGTTCTAGGTGTACACAGCTTAGCTTCCTGAAGAGTTTACTAATTAAGTCAAAGGACTTTTAATGTGCAGTAACAGATTTGTTGCCACGTAAAGCAACTCTAAAAACAGCCCTGAAGCTGCTCAGTGTTGTCTTCTCGTTTCAGAGGATTCTCCTCAGCTGTGGGGTTTCAGAGCTTTGTGACTGAAAACAGCTGCACGTTGTGGCTGGAAACCCACTGGAGTGGTGAGACAGGGAGGTTACCCAAAGGCAAGAAACCCCAAAGAAGTGGACAATGAGAGAAAGTCCTGCCAAGGTGGTCAGGACTGCCCATGGATGGGGAAAGACTTTCTCTTTTCAGAGAGACTACCACTGAAGCAGCCTGTGTGGAACCTCTTATCTCGTACAAGTTCCACCTAACAGTTGCAGCTTCCTCTTAAGTTCATCCTGATGTTTTAGCTCTTTGTCCACTGAAGTGCAACAGGCAGACGTGGGGCAGAAAATAGATTGTTTTCTTGATCATAACAGAGTTTGGAAATCTGGGACTACTGCTTCTATCATTGCTTTGAATATAGTTAACCATCAGTAGACAGGTGAAACTCAAAAGGTAACCAGAGTACAGGGCAGGATGTAAGATTTGAAGCATGCAAAGAAAACACCTCCTCCCACTATTCAATGGCCCCTCGTGCGCGTGCATGTATAAGACTACCAGTACGATTCTACCTTTTTAACGCCTTTTTAACACCTTTGAATCAAGAGATCACGAAAAGTCTGACGGCAAAGTGGTGGAAAAACAATCCAAAGACTTCAGTAACCAGTCATCCAAGAAAACATTACATCTATGATGAAGACACCAAAATATGTAAAACAAAAGCCATATTTTGACTTTCGGGGGTTGTTATGTCAACCTGCATGGATATCACTGTCGGAAACCTGAGTGGGGAGGTCTGCAGGTGGCATGGGGGCAGCAGACCTCACTTATCCATCTCCCCTACGTCTGCCAAGTGAGCAGAGTGTGGGACAGCAGTTGGTGAGCGTCTTAATGAGTGTGCAAACTGACTGTGTGTGTGTGTGTGTGTGTGTGTGTGTGTGTGTGTGTGTGTGTGTGCGTGTGTGTGTGTGTGCGTGCATGTGCTGGCAGGACAGGGAGCCTACCAACAGGGATTGCAGCCACTGAAAGATAGGAAGGAAGAAGGTACGAAGAGCAAAGCCTGGAAATCTTCAAAATGAGAGGGCTCCTTTTGATGTGTGTTTGCATTCCTTTCAGTGTTGGTGAAAGGGGAGCTGTTGAACGGTAGTGGAGGAGAGGAACACTTGAAACTGAGCGAGGCGCTAAGAAAAACACACACCGGGTCTCATAACAAAAGTTCTGTGAGTCTGAGACAAAGGCGCAGAAAGTAAATTAACTTGAAGAGAGGAAGAGGAGGTCAGATGGAAGAAAAAGCCCCAGTTTGTACATCCTTCTGTCAGCTGAGCCTTCTTCTTTGGAGGTATCTGCACTGAACATTTACAAAACAAGTCATGTAAGTCTGGAAATGTGTGGGATAATTGGGCATTGATGTGAGCTTACGTCGGGCCCTGCGTGGCTAACTGGCATGTCTGGATGGTCCATCACAGATGTGTAGTTTCTGCAGCAAACTGCTCTCTCTGTGTTAGCGTTAGCCATCTTCTGTACTAACACAGCTTTTCCTGCTAACTCTGGTAACTGTGACTCATTTAATGGGACACTTTGCTATGATTCAGACTATAGGCACACTATTTTGGGTGAGACTGGGACTGGAAATGGCCCTTTGCCCTGTGTTTTTACTTCTTCAAGTGTTTCGGAGAAGAAACACAGACATAGACTCCTCATCTAGAATGTTTGTAAGATATTAAACGGTAAAGAAATGTATTCGTAGAAAAAAAACATCCAGCTTACTGGTTGTGTGGGAGAGAGGGGACAGGAACCATGCACCCTCAGTGTAACACTTTAAAGACAAATGGCTCTGAGCCATGGAAAAAAGTTGCTCTGCACTTATGTAACCAAATTATAGCAGTCATGCACTCTACTCTTTTTGGACTTATCTATCAATATTAGCAGCTCCTGCATTCCTTTCAACCCCAGAGTGGAGCAGACTGTTCGACTTTCCCTTTACATGACAGGCTTCCATTTCTTTATTGGATTTCTTGGGAGTTGGGTGTCAGTTTTAGATGACAGTAGACCTGCTCTGCTCTCTGAAGTCACATGGCCCACCGGAGGGTGGGCTACGGAGGCCCTTATCCTGTTCGTGCTGCAGTGGTCTGCCCAGCCAACCAGAAGATGAGAAAAGAAGTGCAGCCTTGTTGTTTGCTCGCCTTTGGCCCCCGCCATCTGTCCGCTTGGTTCCTGACACCTGTACCAGCCCGTCAGAGCTGGGCCTCCCTGTCATCGGGGGCAACATGGGTCTGGTCTGTGGGGACACATTGGGTTAGAGGGAAAGGTAATGTAGCAGCTCCACTAAATGAAGAAAATCAATGGGTGGGTGAGGGTGAAGTTGAATTTGGGGGCATTTTTATGAAACGTACTCAGATGTAGCTTTTCTAGCTCCCAACTATCCCCAACATTGTATTCATTGTTTCGAGGCAACGGCCTTTACTGGCACCAGCACCCAAACACCTCTTCATTGGAATATTGGCTGGAGGTTCAGAGGCTGCTGGAAAGCTAATATAGTTGTTATGCTGTAAAAGCATGGAAACAGGAAGCATTAATGTGCTGCCAGATGTTAATCAGACTGTTAAAGGAAGAGTTTGCAGTTATTTCTGAGGGGCGGGCTGCTTGAAAGGCACCGCTGTCCTTATGGGCCCAACTTATCAGAAACAAAAGGGCTCACCACCAAGTGGTCTGCCCTCCAGCCTGGTCCGAATATGATAAGGGCCGATGAAAGAACAAATGGAATTCTATCACTAAGGTGATGTCAGGAGCTGGAGTTGTCCAAGACGAGACGGCTCACCGGCCAGCTTGTGGACTTTTTGGCAGCAGAAAAAAGAAACAGATGCAGTCTAAACCTGTTAGTCGCCCGCCACTAATCGGCTTACATTGGCTCGATGACAGGTGACTGGCACCTCCAGTGGGTCGCAGAAAGGCCTGTTAGTACACACACCTCACAGTAAAGGATGACATGTTGGAAATCCACATGAAAGCAGACCAACACTTCACACATTCAGCTAACACTAAGCAGATTACCCAAAAATGATTTCAGGAATATTCTCAGCATTCCTTTTTCTTCATTCACACAGTCGCACGCATTCTTTTGATCCATCAGAATTTTCCTGCGGTTGCAGCTAAAATCGCTTCTTCTCCAGACTCGGTTAGAAATGGATTTCCTGATAGCTGTTCTAATGTTTCAGCCACACAAAGGTGTGGCAGTTAGCCTGTCGCCTCACAGCAGGAAGGTTCTGCGGGTTCTGTCTGGGTGCTCCGGCTTCCTCACACCGTCCAGAAACATGCACGTTAGTGGCTAATTGTTTTCTCTGAATCGACCTTGGGATTGGCTGTTGGTCTTTGGCTGTGTGGCCCTGTGAGAGTCCAGGGTGTGCCCTGCCTCTCAAACAGTGACAGCTGGGATGATGGGCTCCTCTTAATTCATCCTGAGTTGAATGAAGTGGATTGATGGATGTTTTAATGTGTTATTGGTGTTCTTTTGATACGGATCAATTCACGAACCCTTTGGTTCCTGAGACTTCAAAGATTTCCTTTTCTTTTACCCTAACCCTAACCCTTTCCCAGCCCTCAGTCCCGACATGGAAAGGTTCCCCCACACCTGTGAAATATGGAACCCCTGCTTGCATCCAGTTGTTTGGGCTTGTAGTGTTCTGTCTGACAGCGGGAGGAAATGTAGCGACCACCAGCTCGTCTGTGTGTGGAATGACTTTCCCCTTTCAGGCCTGCTCAGGGCAAAGCGTCTTATTTGCTCTCAGCAGAGGAGGATCTTGTAGGTCCCACCAAGTCAAACAAGTGGCATGTTGCCAAGCTTTTCACACAGACGTGAGGAGGTATTGACACAGTGTGTGTGGTTTAAACCTCAGCACTAAGGGCCACTCACATTTACAATTGGAACAGAAGGAGTGCTATGAGCTCATTACATCAAACTCAGAGGGAGTGTGCGCGTGTTTGACATTACTTATGATGGCAGAATAAAGACGCATGTTAGGGAACTGCATCAGTTCTCAGTGAGCTGATCTTCTGCTACTTAATACAAATAAGAAGTGTTTGGAAATTATTTATTGTGTTTATATTTACTGAAAAATCCATAAAGGTAAAAATAGCAACGATGATTATATGAAGCTTCATCTTTTACACTCAGAAAAGTTCAGATTTTTGTTGATTTGAAATGTTCTGATTGTAACTGTTTCCTTTCCCTGAGGAAGCTGAGACTTTGGGTTACTGCTGTACATCTATGGTCCTGATAGTCTAAAGTTAAGCTGAAAAATCTGCACGACTCTTCTCTGTGCTGATGTCGCTGCCATTTTGGGCTGAACTATGATGCATGTTGTTTTAGAATGATAAAACATTGTACCTTTACATGTGACACAACATATTGTGGGGTACAGTTCTATCCCGAGGCTTTTGTTGTTTTCTGTTTGCACTTTTCATTGTGATATTCTTTTTTTCTTGGGGGGGAGTAGGGTTAGGATCGCTGGTATTTTATTTATTGTTCCCAACAAGTAACTGTTGCGGCTGCCGTTGATGTTCAGTGCATTAGCTCCTTTACCACATGATGCTTTCCTGCATCAAATATTTGGCCTCATACGACTCTCTTTCCTCTCCAGGTTGTGACGGAAACTGAGAAGCATCATGGAAACTTCAACTCCAACAGCCACTGACAAGAAGGAGTGTAAAACTTCTGGTGTGGGTGGAAGCAGCTTCACAGAACTCCCTAAAAAGCCCTCACCAACCACTCTAAGCAGAGGTAGGTTTGATTTTTACCCTTCCAGCATGTAGCTGCAGTAATCATTTTGGTCATTTGATGAGAAAACTAGCAGCACTTTCTGTGTGCTCCTTTCAAACATTAGTTTAATATAAGACTCTGATGTTTTTCTGTAGGATGGTGAACTCAGTGCAGTGAAATAAGAAAAATGATGGCTACTCAAATAAGTAGCTGGGTGGCACATAAAAAGAGTTATACCCAGAGATGGGGGCCATGCATGTTTCAGAGATGTCAGAGAATGGGTGATGAAAAAATGTTATAATGAGGGCGAAAGACCTTGTTCTCACCTCCCGAGTGTAAATTTCATGAATTACTAAAAGTGGCTGGCATAGCAGTGGACCAAATGGTTTATCAGAAGCCTCGGGTAGCGGTTGGGTGGAGAGAAGCATCTTTGAAATGCTAACAAGATGTCGCCTGACATTGTGGTGTGAGCGCTATTTCTGCCTAATGATGGACTTGGTGGCCTGCCACCAGAGGAGCCACGAGCATTAATTGTTTAGGGATGCATGGTGAGAATCTGGGGCGTTTCAGTGCGCCCTCCCTGGCACCTCCACAAAGGAGCCACGAGTTCTTCAAACATGAAAAGAAAATATTGCACTTGCCATTGCATGAATTATTCAGTCATTCACACAGTTATGACCATTGTGTGTCTTGTAGGCTGTGGGGTTGAATTTTCCTATCCCCGCTCCACTGAGAATCAGCGGCCTGCACCTATCATGGGTTATTTGTGCTTGTGAGGTAACGCAGAGGGTGCAGGGGCTGAATGGTTCCCGCTATAAAGGGGTCATAATTAAAAGATGAGAGCCCATGTTTTCATTAGTGAATCTGATGAAAACTCCTCATAACAAGGTTGGAGGACCTTGCTCGGGCCTCTGAGGTACCCATGCTATGAATTACTAACGCCTGCTGGAAGAATCTGTTGGTGGACGCTGAAGCCCCTCAGGAAGATACACTGGCATAGAGTGAGGGTCCGCCGCAGGAACGTATCACTTAAGTTAATTTAGTGTTTAATGAGGGGCCTGGTGGCCTGCCATCACAAAGCTCACTTTGTCACACCGGGGAACAGTAGAAGTAGGACGTTAGTTTGTCATTAGACAATTCATAATGCTCTGTTTTTGCAGTTTGATTATTCTTTTTCATTTCAACTGGTTCTCAAATCATTCTGCATATATGGGGCATAGCTGAATTAATAAAGCAACTTTGTAAGATGTAACAAACTGGCTTACTTAATATTCTGCTTACTGGTATTTGAAATGGAATTGTAAAGTATTCAAAATCATCCAAACTACATGATAGTTTTTATATAACAATACAGTAACAGAACAGGGTAACTTAGGGAGAAACATCTTGTTGCTTGCTGATGTTTCATGGTGACACACTGTACTTTGTCCTGCTGTTTTCGCCTGTGTCCCTGAGTGTTTGAATGGAACAGAAGGCTTACATTTAACCCGAATCAAAGGGTTTCTAATGGAGAAAGTGAGTCAGGGTCCAAGTGGAAGCACAGGCTGGAAGGCAGGGGCCTGAGATGCTGGCCTAGCAGCAAGAAATTAGCTTTTTTTTCTCAGGGTCTGTTTAATGGTTTTAAACGGGCACCCACATTTTGTGTGACAGCCAGCATTTGTCTCTCTATGGGGGCATGTTTTCACAGGCTTGGCTGTTGCAACCTGACTCTCAAGCCCTGGGATTTACACGTCTGTGTTGGCTTGTTCTTTTCCATGTCAGAGTTACACGCGGTGAGATTAGGCGCCCACTTCCATCACCGTGAAACTTCTCATAATTTCAAAGGAATACCTGTGATTGATGCCCCCCCCCATCGTACTTTCCAAGAGGGATGCTTTGAAGACAGAGCTTCCACATTTGTTAAACGCTCTTTGTTATAATTTGAAAAAGTTTTTCCATCATAGCTCATTTTTGTGTTGACTGCACGAGGCCGACGGAGCAGGCGAGCTCTGTAACCCTGATTAGCCTAAAGTGTGTGTCATGTTATTCTTTCAGCTGGGAATTTGGGCCCAGTTTGTGAAGTCTGGGCAAAGATCGATGTTTTTCAGGAGAAAACACATTGTCCTTGGTTAGTTTGATGCAGCTACGGAGGGTGTCAATGAAAGAAAAGCGTCCTCACTGACATCGATGCTTTCTAACTCTAAATAAGAAGATATGTAGCTTTAAATCACTCGCTCAGTGGCCGGCTCTTTCCTAAAGGTCACAGATCAGCCGCAGGTCTCGTTTGCCCTGCGGTCCCTGCAGATCGGACGGATGCAGAGGTGGAGTATGCTCCCTGCAGATCGGATGGATGCAGAGGTGGAGTATGCTCCCTGCAGATCGGACGGATGCAGAGGTGGAGTATGCTCCCTGCAGATCGGATGGATGCAGAGGTGGAGTATGCTCCCTGCAGATAGGACGGATGCAGTGGTGGAGTATGCTCCCTGCAGATAGGACGGATGCAGAGGTGGAGTATGCTCCCTGCAGATAGGACGGATGCAGTGGTGGAGTATGCTCCCTGCAGATAGGACGGATGCAGAGGTGGAGTATGGTCCCTGCAGATAGGACGGATGCAGAGGTGGAGTATGGTCCCTGCAGATAGGACGGATGCAGAGGTGGAGTATGGTCCCTGCAGATAGGACGGATGCAGAGGTGGAGTATGGTCCCTGCAGATCGGACGGATGCAGAGGTGGAGTATGCTCCCTGCAGATCGGACGGATGCAGAGGTGGAGTATGCTCCCTGCAGATCGGACGGATGCAGAGGTGGAGTATGGTCCCTGCAGATCAGACGGATGCAGAGGTGGAGTATGCTCCCTGCAGATCGGACGGATGCAGAGGTGGAGTATGGTCCCTGCAGATCAGGCGGATGCAGAGGTGGAGTATCGTTGGTGGTGTTGCAATGCACAGCGAGGTGTTAGTCATGGTTGTCATGGGCAAACCTCAGTCAGCTCCAGTCCCCACCAGGGTCTCTGCGCTGCCCTTTGTCTGTAAGGTGCTCCAGAGTGGGTCAACCCCCCCCCGCAAGGAAAAATGTCCCAGAGAAAACACGCCCCCCCTCCCTCCATCTTCAGGCCTGTTCCAAAGGGACAGCTACTAATCTTCCTGAGAAAGAGATTTCCGCCTTTCTTTCTGTGCTCCCAAACGAGGCTCTTGTGCTGCTGCGGTTCCACCGACTGACTGAAGAGGTGGAGGAGGGGGGGGCACTCAGCAGCCAGGGTTATACAGGGATGACTGCACTCAGGCTGGACCCCTTTAATTCCTTGGCCCTCCACCTTAGATGAGAGATTGAAAGAATTCATCTCCTGAAGTGTTAAACTGTGATTCCTTTCATGCTGTAACATCTGGTTACAGAGTGAGTTATTCTCCGACCATGTCAGCTTCAGTGTTCCACAGTAAAAGGTGTTATCTTACCTGCTCTGAATGTGTGGGTTTGTAAAGCCACACCTCATCTGTCTCCTAACCCCACCGAACATGCCATGTATTCCATTCTGAACAAACGAAAGTACATATTTGTATCTCCAGCGTTTGGAAGAATCGGCTCTATCAGGTGTCATGTACAGTAACATTTTGGAACAGCATGTCAATGATACTCGAGGAGCTTACAGGAAAGCCTATTGACCACGTCCCAATACTGTTTGTTGTTCCTGTCAGGGTCTCTACAGACACACTGTCAGGAATTCTGCCGTCCTCCAAGGAAGACTCGAAGAGAGAACGATGTTATTTCTGTCCCAGAATGACTTTGAATTCGCAAACATTTCTCTTCTTCATGTGCAGGATTACTTTAAAGGTCTGTGAGCGCCACTGAACAGAGTTTGCTTCACTAATTACTGAGGCTTTGGGTTGCTTTTTCTCCTCACCTCACAGCTTTCATCTCAGCCTCCCGTCTCTCCCGTCTCTCTCTGAGTGTCTCACTTTGGGGCACTGGCAGGTCGGGGCAGAATGTAAAGATTCCATATGCTGTGATGGAGGCAGAGGCGGCATGTTTACAGGCAGCTGTTCACAGGCAGCTGTCACTGTGCAGCTGCAGGTCAACAAAAACTCAAACTAAAACACAGATCCTCCTGAGCTCTGCACTCAGGGGTTCGTAACAATAAAAGAAACCCAGAGTTATGTTAAACTAGAGTTCAGAGGAGCTCTGAAGAAGAAGAAAGCGTGAAGGAGACAGTCATAAAGCCAAATATTAAACAAAGTAGTCTTCAAACTTCTAATGCATGGGTCACTGTATGTGGACGACTGGCAGCCTTTGTGATGTCTCCAATGTGCTTAGGAAATATGAATCGGCCTGAAATGAGGGGATATTCCTGATATTAGTGTCTTCTTTGGAATGCTCAGCCTGTGCTTCCAAGCCCCCGGACTGAAAAGCAACGTGGCATGCTTTAGGCCAAGTCTTTGAAAGCAGATCTCCTTGTTCCAAAGGTGTCTGCATGCATCAGGCCTAAAGACAACAGGTTGCATCCCTGCTGGGTTAAAATCGGTCTGAGAGAAGGTGCAGACAATGTATGGATGCCTCGGGAGATTAAGCAGCACTCCAGCTTACTTTCTGTATTGGTGGGGTCCCTCCCTACCTCCTCTCTTTGACTTCCCTTTTCCCTTTTGTGCTTCATCCTCTCTTAAACAGAAAGCTCTTTCTCCTTCCCTGTGATCCACTCTCTGGTCTGGAAGACACTTCCTGTCTGTGTTGTGGGGTGGATGGGAAGATGCCCAGCTTTCTCCCCTTCTCGAAGGTGTTGTCTGAAGCCGCTTCTTTCTCTGGACGGAAACATGCTTATCAAAGAACCTGCTGACAGTCCTTGTCCGTGCATTTGTATACTGTGAAGCCCTAATCTGGCCCAGCATGTATCCAGTATCCAGTATCCATCAGGCTCCCAGTTTGCCAGCCTCGGCTGCTTTCATCTGCTAATGTAGCCCTAACACTCACAGTTCAAGTGAAGCCAAATAAACGTCCAAGAAGTTTAGACGTGGTAAAACAAAAATGTGTGCTAGCTGTAAACACGGGCTGGAGGCCCTTACATAAACAGGCCTGGTTCTTCTGGCTGATTTGGGCTCGAGGCGGACAGTTTGCGGTCAGAGTCTTCCGGTTCTTATCCCCTCACCTCCCCCGTGCCTTCAGACAGCTGTGGTCCGCCCATGCTGCTGCATGAAGCAAGGAAGCCCACTCAGCCACGATGAGACATGCATGTCTGTGGTTACTCAAGCTTCAGGTATATATAGACTTTGAGTCTGCGTCAACACATATCTGTGCAGGGGCAATGCAAATGTTCTATAAAAACTGCCACTTAAACACACCAAGCAGATAAGATGCCTGCTGGAATTTTTGCCATCAATGAAATTCCTCTTGAGGGAATCTTCTTGTAATTACAGGTCTATGGTTTCCATGCCGCCGCTCCCCTGTCCCTGGAACCAATCGGCCTAATCACTCTGAGTTCTGGGGCAGGGAGTCACACTAACTGAATATCATCTGCCAGCTTGCGTTAGACATGAAGGGTCCTGCACTGTCAGCAGCTGGGTTTGCAGCCGCGGAATTCCATAAACATTTTTTTAAAAATAAACTTTTCAATATTTGTTCATGGTCACATCCTTAGAAGGCTGAATCTCTCTCCAGACAGAGTGCAGCCACAACAATGGCCTGGTTCCAGGGGCTGGAGGCAGACGAGTCGCAGTGAACTGCGCAACCAGAAAAATAAGCAGTGCACGGTTTCTGAGTAAATGGTACAACAAACTAAAGCTGTCCCCGACAGAGAAGCATACCGAGGCCTTAAGGCCCATCTTCTTCATCCTTTTTTCTTTTTCCATCTCCTCTCTCCTCTTCCAGATTTGACAGCTTTTATCCAGTCAAAACTAAATCTAACCAGACAATGAGCTTAAATAATGGGAGAGCATTTCTTCATCCCAGCACACAGCGCAGTGTGATATATCTTCACATTCTAACAAGTATTGGAAATGAATGAAGCCCTTTTTACAGTAATAGAAAGGTCACTAACACAGATATTCTGCAGCTATCAGTGTCATAATCTTTGTGAGAAAATGCTCCCAGATTGTGTTGTCATTAGTTCCACTGCTCTGTAATCACAGCAGAGCCTATCATATGGCCCCTGTATGGTAGTCATGGTCACTTGGAAAAAAGCAAACAAGAAGCTCCCATATGGAAAACTGATTTGTAATGTTATTCATCATACAGCTGCAGGAAATATGCAGGAATAAAGACTTTTGTAACAGCTGGGTAGCAACAGATGATTGAGTGGTATTCCTGGCTGCGGTGGAAATGGAAGGGTTTTTATGTGTGTGTGTGTGTGTGTGCACATTAATATAACTCCATTTCTAGTAACAGAAAGTCTAAGATTTTAATCATAAATTTTCTTCAGTTCAAAGCACCCAAAACCCAAACTGAGCAGAAAAATATGTAATCAGCCACCAGGAAGAAAAGGTTGCCAGCGAGCTGGGTTCAGAGGCAATAAAAAGACCTCCTGGTACCTCCCAAAGCTACTAATCTATGATTCAATTCATTTTTTTTTTTTAACAGGACAGTGCATATTAATAACAGAACATCTGTAACATGCCAGAGTTAGCCTAAGGCTAGTATGTGGGCTGATTGGAACCCATGCGGAGCTAAGATTCAGCCTTTATTTAAACGGGGTTTTTTAAAATATTAAGCAAAGAAACCTTCAACTCTCATTCTGAAAGCAATACATTTGCCTTCATCTTTACCTATATTTAAGAAAAATGGTTTTTCAATCGATTTTGTAAATGAAGCCTGTTGCATCTGCATTAAAGGGTCAAAGCTTCTAAAGATGCTGATTTGATTTAGGCGTGAGAAACTATCCTCAGATTCACTTCTGTCTGATGATCGTTCGAAGCTGCTAAATTAACGTTTTATTCCTCATTTGGTGCTTTCTTTGCTGTTTTGCTTTAGTGCCGTTACGTAAGTGGAAGGAGGCAATCATGTAATAAAAGATCTACAACTGAGAGGAGTTGCTGAATGAAAGCCTTTGTGTGTTGATACAGCGGGTAAGCCTGTTGTCTGTTGTTTGCCAGGTGATTTCCCCAATGATGTTAACTAGGCCCAAGAATTATTGGCTGGTGTTTCAAAGAAAACGGGGTCATCCTCCTCCAACAGCAGCAGATTGAGACATGTTCATGGCAGGCGAGGATCTGACCTGTGAATACTGACAGCAGACGGTTTGTCTGCCCGACCGCTGTCTTCATAACACTTTAAAAGTTGAACTGAATTAGATAATACTTTCATCATTCATGGAAGGACCTCCTGTGCTGTTCTTTCTGAACACCGAACACACCACCATGATATGTGGCACATGCTGTTCATTTTGTTGAGCAGCTTTTAAAACATACCTGTGCAATCAGCTCCAGAACTTGGCTCCTGTCTCCAGGCTCTATCCTATAGGTTTTAATACAACAAGATCATACTGTAATACGGGTAGAATGGCACCTCTGCCGGAGTAAAAAGGAATATTTCACATTTCTGTGTTCCAAGCCTGCTTTGATTTATACTCCCGATGCTAACTGTTAGCATGTTTTAGCTTTGTAACCTAAATAATTATTTATCTCTCTTATTCTCTGCACCACAGCCACATTCAGTACAGTTTATGGCTACATTTTCAGATGCATGGTTTTTTTGAGCCATTAAGCTGAAACATTCTTCAACAATCGAACAGCTCAGTGTGACTGTTCTTCTCCTGACTGCAGCTTTATGTCTGATGTCCAAAATAAAGAGCAGAAAACCCTTCACGTTGAGTTGGTGCAGCTGTTTCACCATCCTCTCCCTCTTGTTCTAATACAGGCCGTCTCCAGATTATCGTCTAAGCAGAGATATGCGCTCATGTAGCGTAGTGCTTCTTCCTCACATGTGAAGCGGTCACTAAGGACCTCTTTTCACCT